>NC_091397.1:56551253-57837086 GCF_032191515.1 Phaenicophaeus curvirostris
GACGGTGAACTTCTCGCACATCTGGGGGAAGAGAAGAGCGGGGATGGTTTTTCCCCGGCCCTGGGTCCTCGGAGAGGCGGCCGGGAGCGCTCGGTACCCACCTCGTCCTGCAGCCGGGCAGCCCGGGCGTGGAGCAGCCTGGCGAGCCGCACACAGTCCGGCAGCGCCTCCCGCAGCCCCTCGGGCTCCGCTTCAGCCTCCCCCGAGGAATCCGCGAGCAGCGGGGCGGCGGCGGCTCCCGGGAGCATCATCATCATCATGATGATAATAGTGCAGGGAAACTTCATGGCGGCTCCTCGGCCCCTTCTCCTCGGCGCGGCCGGCGGGTTGAGTGAGCTGCGGGCATGGCCGAACGTGTATTTATCGAGGGGGCTTCGAGATTATTCATGGCCCGGGAAAACCCGGCGCTGAGAACACGGGGGTGTGGGCGCCGCTCGCCGCGCCGGGCTCGACAGCGGCGGGATTGTGAAACGGGGGCCGGCGGGAGCGTGAAGTCATCCTGTTCCTCCACCGTAACTCCTTGAGGACCGGGATAACCCCGCTCCAGGCTCACCTGGAGCCGCGGGGACCGGGATGGAGCCGCTCCCGCAGCCCCCCCGGCCGGGGGGGCTGCGGGAGCGGCTCCATCCCGGTCCCCGCGCCTCCAGCCCCTCAGAAATCGCACCTACCCACCTACAGACTCTCCATAACCCCTTCACACGTTTCTTTATGCTGCACGGGTTGCCCAGGGAAGCTGTGGCTGCCCCAGCCCTGGAGGTGCTCAAGGCCGGGCTGGATGAGGCCTTGCGCAGCCCTGAGCCAGAGGGGCTTGGAAGTGGATGAGCTTTAAGGTTCTGTGAGGAGCGGCTGAGGGAGCTGGGGGGGTTTAGCCTGGAGAAGAGGAGGCTGAGGAGAGACCTCGTTGCTCTCTCCAACTCCCTGAGAGGAGGTTGTGGAGAGGAGGGAGCTGGGCTCTTCTCCCAAGGGACAGGGACGAGAGGGAATGGCCTCAAGTTCCACCAGAGGAGGTTTAGGCTGAACATAAGGAAAAATTTTTCACAGAAAGGGTCATTGGTCCCTGTCCGAGGCTGCCCAGGGAGGGGGTTGAGCCACCTTCCCTGGAGGGGTTTAAAAGATGGGTAGACGATGTGCTGAGGGGCATGGGTTAGTGGTTGATAGGAATGGTTGGACTCAATGATCCGGTGGGTCTCTTCCAACCTGGTGATTCTATGATTCTACGAAACCAAATCGATGCATTTGCATGCTGGGTGTGTAGAAGTTGTAAGCTGCCTCTCTCCCTAGGACGGCATCGATCAGGTGCTTTAAATGCACAGGGAATGGACCCAAGCCAGGTCCTACAGCTCCGGCAGGAGGGTGGCTGCAGGAAATGCCACCAAGATCCCTGTTATCTGCTGCCTTATCTCTTTCTGCCTGCCTGGGAGGCATGGTGGGAATTTGAACCTTTCACAGAGGGACCCTTCACCCAGGGCAAATGAGTCCATTTGGTTCCATTTTGTAGAGGCAAACTGTGCAAGGCATCTTGACGTTGAACTTCTGAATCTTTTGAACTGGTTTTGTCCAAATGTTGTTAAAAATTAAATTGGTGCCATTTTTTCATGCAAGGAAGACCAGAGAAAGACCTGATTCTGCTTCAGGAAGTGCTAACAGGAGGGTACAGGGTGAGGAGAACAGAACACGGGACGTAAGAGAGAGGACAGAGTGACAATACAGTGACTGAACTTGGGTGTCCTCCTTCGGACTCTGTTTTTTAAAAAAAAGCCAAATATTGTGAATTCATTTTCTAAGAACGGTCTGGATAGAGAGGCTCAGGAAAGGAGTACTACTGATCTTTTATTTCATGTCCCATTCTGCCAGTGGCAGAAAGGCAGCTGCAGTAATTTCACCCAACGGAGAGGTACTAGCACTGAAATGCAAACGTAAGGGCTGATTTTCAACAACTGCAATCCATCTCATCCTAGTTCCCTGAGCACGGCAGAGGGGAGCAATAGCAATAGTCTTTTATAACGTTAGCTCTCCCTTAGCAGGTCTGTGGTGTTAGGCATAGGAATAAAGATTACAACTAGCAGTATGTTTGCATAGAATGAAAAGATCCAGCTGCAAGGTGCTAAAGGATTAATACAGCCAGATCAGATGAGCTTGATGCTCCTGACAAAGAGCATCCGGACAAGGCTGGTATTTGCCTTCTGATAACCATCAAGGGCAGATCATAGAATCACTAGGTTGGAAAAGACCTCTGAGATCATCGAGTCCAACCATTCCTATCTGCCCCTAAACCATGTCCCTGAGCACCTCGTCTACCCATCTTTTAAATACCTCCAGGAATGGTGACTCAACCCCCTCCCTGGGCAGCCTCTGCCAGTGCCCAGTGACCCTTTCTGTGAAAAATTTTTTCCTGATGCCCAGTCTGAACCTCCCCTGGTGGAGTTTGAGGCCATTCCCTCTCGTCCTGTCCCCTGTCGCTTGGGAGAAGAGCCCAGCCGTATATGCCTTGGAGAGCAATCTCTTTGCTTTGCCAGGCAGCTCTTAGGCTGTTCACACAGACAAACTTTTCCTCCACATAGCCCAAGTGAAAACACTGACTATCCCTGAGTTGGTCTTGTTTGTAGCTCTGTAATTTTTTTTAACCTTATTTTATTTCCTCCTTGTGTCATGAAAATGCCTGTTTCTTTAGCAATTTCCAGTAAACATTTTTGGGCTGATCGCTGATATATAGGGAACAGTCTTGCTAATTTGTGTAGTTGTATCTTCAGAGTGAAACAAAAGCAATTTTTAACTGTTGTTCCTCATCTGAAAGCCTCTAAGCCTCCAGTTTTTATTGTCTCCTTTTGCATTTTGGGGTTTTGTTTACTCTTTTAAGTGATTGTCCCTGTGACTTTTCAGAAGTACAAAGTATACTTGCATGCTCCAGTGGAAGTTGCTCATTAATGCCTTGGAAACTCAGTTTGATAAGGTAGGACAATGCATAGCATTCAAGGGAAGGAGGAACTAAAATTTACACAATACTTCTGCTATTACTCTGGACAGCTTCTCATGGAAAGCAAATTTTTCAATCAGTACTGCACCTAAAAGAAATTCTTTGCGTTGATGTATCTATAATATTGGTCAAAGTCTCGTGAGGGCTTAAAGGGAGTTAATTAATTTGCACTGTACTGCACTGAGCAACACTGATTCATTAGTAGCCACATTGTTCAAAATATAGAAAGCTCTGAACAAACAGCACTTGCTTATGAGTTAGCTACCGGTCAGGGGATTTGCCTGTTGGTACTTCAAAACCTGTAAGTAGAATTACCGAGAAAATATTTTCTAGTTACAGAGTACTTTCTTCCCTGTATAGCATCCTTGTAGTACTGCAGACTACTGGTTTTGTATCCTTTTATTGCTATTTTTCTTAATTTCAATGTACAGGTTCTTTTGTAATCATTTATGCTATAAAACAAGCAGCTACATCCTGATATACAAAGCCATCCTAAGGTGAGATTTCAGAAATTCATAATTCAGCAATGAACATTACTACTGTATGTTTCTGTGGAAGTTCTGAATGTTGTAAAACATCTCTCCTCTCAGATGGTCCACACATGAAAATCACCTCTCATTACAGTTGAGGGTGAGTTTATAGCCAAGGAGCCAAGCCAGGATCATCCCGGGTGTCAAACTCTTTTCTAGGATCATTATGGTGACTCAGACACGTTCCAGAACAGTTTCTATTTCTTCTAGAATTGCTCTGCCTGACAGCAAGCCCATGTCACAAAACCTGTAATGTTTGCAGACAGGGCTGTTTTCAGAAGAAGTGGGTGACACCATCATGGAAATGCTCCTGTCACTGAAGGATTCAACTGATCTTCTGTCATCCTGCACAAGGAACTCCACCGTGGGCTCAGTGGCAGCAGGAAACCTTGCTTGCTGAATGCTGTGAGCCAACTGAATGCCTATATAAATGGCATTCCTAGATAGAGAAATAATGTTTCACTCTGATTTATTAGTGCGTTTGGTTTGACTATTTTTTCTTTCTAACAAATGCCAGTGTTCTACAGTAGTAATACAAACCACTGCTATTTATTTGGAGATTGTGACTTCAGATTGTACTATTGATAGCGAGAGAAGGAATACAACTGAAAATGTGGTGTTATTCTGTAAAAGTGTTAGTTTGTGTGTGGGAGAAAACTCCAGTTGTTAGTAGATCGTTCAAATGGGATCATGACAATGACTAAACAAATAACTTTCAGATGTCTTGAATGAGGAGGAAAGCTGATGTCCGGTGCCCCTGACATATTTTTGGTTGAATCCCTTAAAGCTTGGAATGAGGAATCTTGAATTCCTACAGATCATGAAAAAAGTAGAGAGGAGTTCTTTGTAGTACGTCAAGATGTGAACACTTCACCCATTCTAGAGCTCGTTTCTTTTAAGGGTCTTTATACTGAGCATTCACTGACATTACAGGATCTGTAAATGCTTATGTGCCTCCTTTCTAAATTTTCCAGAGTTTTCGTGGTACAAAGCATTAATAGTATCATCTTCAATGGTCTCCATCAAAAATCCCAAGCTTCAAAACTGGAAAATTTTATTGACCATGTATTTTCAAATAAATATTCACCACTGGCTCTGCTAAGAGCCTGAATGTGTGTTAAATCAAGCTGCCCTGTGCTGTGTGTATTTGAACAGGTTGAACAGGTCATTTATATCCTGTGTTCACTTTTCTTGTAAGCAAACATTGCCATGAGAAGCTTCAAGTCACCAAAGAGTACTGGTGCACTTGCTAACTGCCCTTTGCCTTTGTGGCTTTACAGGTTCTTTGATTCTCTGTTGGTCATTTGCCAGGGAACTGCAGAGTAGTTTGGGGATTTTTTGGTGAAAAGCTCTGGGGACTGCTCATTTTTTTTCCCTAAAGGCAGACTTACATCATTATTAAATTTTTAGGATGTGTAGTAATAGACTTTTTTTTTTTTTCTTGAGTGTATCATATGCAAATACAATGAATTTCCATATCTTAAGCTAAAACAGAGGCTTAGAGGAAAAATTCTTACTTAGCTTTAAATTATGGCTTGATTTTTGACTTTTTCTGCTTAATCTTGAGGGGAGAAATTGTGCCATCATCTTCTCAAGTCAAATGCCAGGCTGGCAGGTGTGCAGTCCTAGGTGAACAAAGTCCTGGAGATAACTCTTCTTGGGGAATATCTGAATGTCACCAGTCACTTTAAATAGACACATCTCCTTCAAATCAAAACAATTGCAGGGATTTTAACTCTGGAATGGGAATATTATAACACTCACCGGTGTGCCTAGATTTGCACAGGGAGCACTTTGCTGCTGTGGCTGCACTGATAACCACCATCAGGAAGCAACCCCATGAATTTTTCTCATGGAAAAACAAGGGAAAGGTAGCTCTTGCTGTGTCTCCATCACGGCACAGTGTGCCTGGTGTGGTGGGTGATGCCTCTTCACAGGGCACCAGAGCAGAGAACTGGCCAAGTTGGAGATACCTTAAAGTCCTTTTGTCTTTCACAAGCACGATACCTGCCCACTAACTCTTACCTGGCTTGTTTGTGATGATTTCTTACTCTGACAATGCACTGTTTTGATAAGGATCCCATTTTATGAGTATTGTGTTTTACATTATTGTTGGGCTATGCTTCTACAAAAAAAACTCTGTCCCCTGTTAAAAATAAATTGACTGTAAATTCCACTTGTGTTTAAGGAACTTCTTGTTTTCCTTTGAGCTCTCTTCTAAGCTTGAAGATGAAAATTTGAAGAAGTTGTGTGACACAGGTGAAGAGTTAGATTTTTCAGCCACTGGGGAAGATGATGAAGATAAGAAGAGAACACAGTGAGGAGCCTGAGTGTATGGGAGGTACTGAATTATATAAGTATCTTTATTGTTTGCTAGTTTTAACATAGTACATTAGACGTATATTGTGTTTTACAAAGCATTCAAAAGCCAAGTTCTCTCTCCAAGGAGCTTGCTCAACACCAAAGGAAACTAAAGGAGTGTCAATGTTTATCCATAAGGAAATCACACTCGTGAATGCACACCAAATTGAGTAACCACAGTTCAGTAACCACAGGATCTATTTCACCCTTACATAAAAGCTCAGTGTGTTGCTCAATGAGACATCTGTAGATCTAATATTCTGGTGCCCATAGTCTCTTTATCAGACTCTCAGTTTGACTTTTAGATGTGCATCCTCATTCTGCTTTTTCTGCTCATTGCCTTTCTGTGATATTGTATTTTGCCTACACATAACCTAAGCCATTTAACAATATTTATGTATTTTTTCCTGGATAGCAGCAGTGTCTTTCAGCACTGAGAACTGAAGTTGGGTGGTATCAGCGGTTATTTTTGCTGCTGTATGCAAAATGATGCAAGAGATAGTACTTCTCATGCTTCAGAGAGCTTTATTTCTACATCAGAGCTTAGAACGAGGAAATCAAGCTGAATGTGAGTGTGTGTAATTTAATCAGAGGCAAGGCTTCAGCATGTTCTTTTCAGGTGATAACATTTCATTAGCAGTTTGTATGTGTTGGAAACTTTCCTTAGGAGATGGGTAACTAGAAAAGCAAAATGTGCTCTGCAGCTGCAATAACTGTTGTGCGATTTTGTGATGATTTTCTGCTGTTGAGTTTGCCACTTCGGGTATATATTTGGCTTTACAATCTTATTGAGAAACCTGGATATCACTACTCAGAAAATTACATATTGGGGTTTGGGAGTCTGTCTTCTTTTCTAGATGCGTTCTAGCGAACTCCTTTATTGTTCTAAACTGAATTTGTGAAAGGAAACCTACTTATTATAGTAGGAGCCCTTTCTAATTACATGCCAGCACAATATAATAAAATTAATAGGTTATGCTGGATCTATAATCTTAACTCTTCCTACACTTCTGTTATTGAAGGAAAAGTATCCTTAGGGCCAGGCTGGCTATAATGATTTTGATCCCATCAGCAGAGAATTCAAGTGGTCTAGTTCCAACTAGATTTTTCCTTCAGATGGCCAATTAGATCGTCTGATGCTTTTTTTTTTTGATTACTCAACCAGGATGTGGGAGATGTTGAATCATATCCCTTCTCTATCTAAAGGGATTATGAACCCAGGTTTGCTACTTTCCTGTAAAGTCTCCCAAATCCTAAGAATAATCTGCCAAGATCCCTCCTTTTAAAGTGAACCATTATTTTGTCAGAAAGAGAAGGTCAGGAGCCTGCGTGCCACCTCAGTGGGCTGACCTGGATTCCGGGCAAAGTTTTCTCAAATGCGTTGTTCAAGAAGTTGAGCTCTTGGGCAGAAATAGAAAGTGATTTCCAGGGAGCTCTGTGACCTCAGAGCTGTTGGGTAAGCCTGGGCAGGGGTGAGGGCTTTGCTTCCTCCAGGGGCTGCCTTTTGGGAGGAAGAGTTGGTCTGTATGGTGAAACCCAGGGGAGGTGGCTGCCGAATCCTCCTGGCAAAGAGTCCTGGCTATGCGGGAGAGATGCCGACTTTCCAGTGGGGGGAAAGCTCATCTCCCTGGAGTTTCTTGTGGTCTGGTGCAAAAGCTCCACATACAGCAAGCCACCTCTCAGCTTCTCCTTTCTCGATGGGGACTCTGCCTCGCAGGGGAATACCGTGGCTCTGCCTGCCTCAGTCAGGCACTGCTCTCTGTAAAGTTCCCCGATACTGCTTGTCCCAGATGCAGAACGTACTCCGTTTCCCCTGCTGATGTTAAAAATACATGCAAAACCAAAAGTTAAAAATAAAAACCAGAAGCAGCCTAGTCGAACGTCTCTGATCTGGAAACCCCTGGCTCTCCCCTATGCCTGAAGCTACATGCGACAATGGCAATTCTGGTGTGGAGAGGGAACACACTGGGTATCTCCCTTTGTATTTCAGTCCTGTTGCATCAAGTGTCACTGCCTGCTGCTCTTACTTTGATCTTCTTCATTGTTATTTACAAATGCTCAGGTCCTGGGGTTTCTGTAGTCTATGGTTTTGCTGATACTGCTTGTCTGGACTTGTCAGGAGCAAGTGCTTAGGCTTCTGAAACATGTCTATGTGTATTCCCTAATCTCTGTGAATACATTTCGTAGTGTTTTCATTATCTCTTTGTAATAATCTGTGCAAAACTTCTGGTGTGAAGTTTCATATTATATACATTTTGAAAAATTTAATTTTGTACTATATTTTTTTTAAAGTCATGTAGAAGATATTCCTTGGAGACTGATATGCAGTTATCAGCTGTGTGCTGTGTCTCACATTAGCGTGGTGCCACATGCCTCTTTAGGGAAATCTGTGGCTTTTTACCCACCGTTTTGCGTGTGGTTCCATAACTGTTAGGAGCTGATATCAGTATGGGAAAGACGCTTCCAAAAGTCAGATGCCCGTCTGTCATCTGACTTCTGCCACGAGTCACTTTTTCTCACCACTTCCCATGTCTGTCAGTGCTGGCATTTGACCAGCTGTGTCAGTCTAGAGGGAGTATCTAGTTGGAAAAAAAATCCTACCAAAGGAATTTAATAAAAGCCAGTTTTCAACGAGCTCTGTTCTATGACCTGAGTCACTGCGTGTCTGCCTGAATGTCTGTGTCAGTGTGATGGAGCCAGCTGCAGTGCCTGGCTCCTAGGACTGTACCAATAACAAATAATAAAGTTCACTGTGCCTTTGTGTTGCACATGAAAAATGTTCTACCTCATCTCAAACTAACATTTACCTCTCATATCCCCAAAGCAGCGCATACTCTTGAAACCATATAAAAAAAGACCAAGTTTTAAGACACTGTCATGTTCATCATTTTTTATTAACAGACAAAGCTAGTAGCTAAATTAAATTTGAATTTATAAGGACTTTTGTCTCCCCACCTGCTTTCATTTCCGGGTTTTGTTTTGGACCTATTTGCTCTTCCCTGAATGGTCTCTTTGGCTGGCCCTATGCTCTTGCCCACAAAAGATGTGGTCGATTCACCTTCCCTGGAGGTGTTTAAGGCATGGGTGGATGAGGTGCTGAGGGACATGGTTTAGTGTTTGAAAGGAATGGTTGGACTCAATGATCCGGTGGGTCTCTTCCAACCTGGTTATTCTATGATTCTGTGAAAAAGCCATTGCACATACTTTATGCTGTTGTAATCCCACTGATTTTGATAGGATTCCTCTTGCCTGATGAAAGAGAAAAGAGAGTCAAGCTGAAGAGCTTTCCAGCCAGATAGGTAGGTCCACAGCTGAGCATTTCTTCACTAAGCAATGTGATGGGTTTGAAATACCCTTTAGACTGCAAATTTCATGAGCTCCTAACCTCTGGAAAGCAGAGCTTTCGAAAGGAGCATTGGCATGTGGACAGATGGTGTAGCCAGGGCTCCCCATGCTCTTGGGTCCACTGAGAACTTCTGCAGAATCGAAAGCAAGAAAACACTCACCAAAATGAAGCTGATATTTTCTTGCTTCTGACAATGATAAGAAATGTGTGGGAGGCTCCTTTGACATTTCTAGAAGTCCATTACTTTTTGTTTCATATTACGTAGTTTCCTTATTGTGTCCCTACTGAGCAAATATTTTTTTATGTTTTTCCAGAGAACCAGTCACAGGGATAATGAAAATAGCTGCTTCTCAAAAGGAACAGACCTGTGTCACACAGAGGGAAAGCTCTTTTAAAACTTTCTCAATGGTTGGTAAAATTACTGTAAGAGGGTGAACTCAATGGCAACACTTCTATTGAATTTGTTATGAACCTGGCACTGTCTTGTATGAAAAAGGAAAGTCAGACCAATGGAAATGGCTTCTACCGTCCCTCTTACTTCTTGTACAGTTTCTTCACTCTTTCTGAGCCTTAGATCCTTCTCATCAAGCTTTTAGAAAACTTCAAGAAGTAGTACCATCGGAACAAAGACTAGCACAGTAAGAAATATGTCTAATTTTTTGAACTACTACAAGGAAGAAAATTGAGTCATATCATAACAGAAAAGCAGGAACTACTGGTCCCAAACATTAGATGACATCTGCTTGAAATCCTTTTCTTGCCATTGACGTTGGGGCACTTCTTTGCCAGGAGACAAAGTCACTCTACCTGTTCTGCCCCTTTGAGTTAGTCCCTTAAGCACCAGTCATCTCAGCACGGCCTCGAGTAAGGGAGTGTAATGATTAAATGTCACAAAGCACAGGATGGGACCACGGCATTTCATAATTCCAAAATGAAGTCCTAGGTTTTCTGGAGTGACAAGCTTTTTGTTTTGAAATATATTTTTCTGTGGTTGCTTGGTAGAAGCGATACTTTTTCAAGGGTTTTAAAATAGATTATTTTTTTTATTTGAAAAAAAAAAAAGCTGGAATGCTTTTAATTGGTTTGATAAGGGCCTTTTCCTGAATAGCTCCTCCTGACATCTGTAGGAATCTATGATTCCAGAGTGCAATGTCTCTCGATACTCCTGAATTTTGCTATTAATTCCCTACTGATGTGTATACTTTTTATATCCATGACACCATAATCCCTCCTGCCCCCCTTAGCTTCACCAGAATGTCTTTTCCTTAAAACCAGCTTTTACCTAGGATGTTCCTTTGCACACTTGCAGTAGACTTCCCTTCAGTGTTAACACATCACACTATAAAGTAGAGACAATTTCAGGTGGCCTTGACTTTGACCTGGACTGAAAAAGCCCTGGATTGCCATTTACTCAGCACCAGAAAACATTTTTTGTTCCTGGTAAAGCACTGGCGAAGTCTTTTGGGGCAGCTTGTGCCCATCTTTATTCTACTGTTCTTCCAAATTTTATTTTTCTTTTTGCCTCTTGCACTTCGAACCTGCCGTTCTCAAGCAAGAGTCTATCAGGAACAAAAAGGTCACAGGAAAAGCATCCTTATGTAACACCACTGCAAGGAAAGGCACTTCTCTGCCTTGCAAAAGCAATGTCAGTGGCGGTTTGCATCAACTTAATTTTAGGCAATCTGGAATGATTTTAGTAAATCTCAAGTTATTTACACAAATAGAAAATGTTCTTGTTAGCTAGGAATACTCTAAAAAATAAAGAGTGGCTCCTGGCATCTCCAAATTTCAGTACAGCTGTGATAGCTGCTCAGCCTTATTGTCTGGATCAAAAAGTGAATTAGAACTGAGAGTCTAGGATGGGTTTTTTTTGTGCTAAAATTGGGTGCATGAAGTCCCTTGCTCTGGAGCTCGGGAGTAACGCTGTGTGGGTGACTTTACACCTCAAACATGAATGCCCTGGGGCCAGGGAATGCCAGCATCAGGACCTGCTTGTGCAATGCCCCAGGGCCTGGCTGGCACCCAGTGCTGCCACAGAACAGGGAATTAAGAAACCACAGTGACAGGCTTCCTGAAGCCCAGCTCTGATAACCTTGGAAATCATCCTCAGTGACACAGCTGTCTTCTTCCTCATGCAGGAAAAGAGCATAATATCTTCAGCTACACCCCATACCCAAACTATAGACAGTACTTATGGTTGGACTTGATGATCCGATGGGTCTTTTCCAACCTAGTAATTCTATGGTTCTATACTTTACTATAATATATTCAGCTGTACTGTATGTCTTCACGTGGCCTGACAAGCTTCTTGATTGTTTACCGAAGGGTCATGTGTTGAACGCTAACTTGAGATATTGAAATGTCTCTTTTTGCGTTTCCATTTCTCCAACTCTTTTCACACTGTTGTCTTAGACGTGGAAGATCTACAGGCAGGTGCTCAGCCTTGTGTTTCTGAGCAACCCTGTTGACCCTGGTGGTGAGGCTATGCCCACACAGCAATGAAAGAGATGAGGATGTCCACTGGACCAGGGCTGTCCTGCCTTCTATTGTCTGAAGCCTTCAACACACGTTTCTCAGCCCACACGGAGTCAGTATATGTAGTTACCTTTCTGTGAGGCAGAATTTTATGCAATATAACAGGAATATGTTAAATGTTTCCTGAAGAGAA
Source organism: Phaenicophaeus curvirostris (assembly GCF_032191515.1). Taxonomy (NCBI): domain Eukaryota; kingdom Metazoa; phylum Chordata; class Aves; order Cuculiformes; family Cuculidae; genus Phaenicophaeus; species Phaenicophaeus curvirostris. Next base: position 56,563,133 of record NC_091397.1, read on the forward strand.
ATAAATCTTTACAGACTGAGCAAGAGAGCACCAGGAGAAAAAGATATGCGATGTCCCATCATCCTTAAGCACAGCAAATAGTCAGCTTTACATAAATAGTGTAGTATTCTCCAGGTACAACCAACCATTCACGTTCACATGGTTTGCATCTTTTCTCTCTGTTGACTTCTAACTTTCTAGTCTTCTGCATTTTATCCATTACAGTTTACAGTATGGATAAATCTAGTTTTTGACAATTCATACCATGTAGGTACAATTTTTCCTAACTAAATAACAGTTATCACAAGATTTAGCTTTTTGTTCCTACCATTGAGCTGCAACAGAAGGTTGGAATTACTGCTCTTGGCAGTTTTTTCTTGTGTGATGTTTTGGGTTTTCTTTAATGATGGTTTTATAAGGGACTGAACAAACAAAAGAGAAGAATTAGGTCTGGTTTAAATTGCTAGGATGAAATTTCAGAATTTCCACTCCACATGTGGTAGGATGTTTTACAGTATATTTTGATCAGGGATTTTACTCACAACTGTATTTGCACTTAGAAAGTGAAACTGTTTAAAGGTGGAGTATCACACTAAAAATTGTTTAAAAATCTATTTCTATGTGAAGATTTCTTAAAGATTACAGGAGAAAAAGTTTTCTTGCATAGGCATCTCTTCAACCAAGGAATTTTAGCCACTTCAAAAGTGTTCAAGAAGAGTTCAAGAAAATTGGGAGGAAACCAACAAAAAACATCTTGTTGATATTCCCCATATTGCAAAACTGTTTTAGCTATGGGTACTATAATAGCAGTGCTGGTAACTCTTTTGCTGGGAATACTGAACAAAAAGAATAACGCAACTGGAATAAACAGACATGTCTCAACAAAGAAAGAGATCAGAAGGAAATCTGTAGTCTCACCTAGCAGTAGCTAACTCTTCATCCATGATTTCACCTATTTTCCTCACTGGTTTACCACCTAGCAACTCCAGAAATGAAACTGCAGAGCTATGTTAGCCTTTTGGAACCCCATGACCTAGCAGATAAGCTCTGACAAGAGATATAGTTGAAGAAATTACTACGTCCACAGCTATGAACACACTGCCAGCTATTGCTCGGTTTGTCTCCTTTTGCACATTTCTTTGGTGATCATAAGTAATTTTGGACATCAAGTGGTCATCATTTTTCTGCTCCTTCTGCTGTTCAAGATGCAATGGATCTGACATTTTCCCAGAAAACTCCTGGATCATTGTGGGGCAAAGTATGCCTGTGAATTTTGGAGACTGGTACATGGAAGCAGAGCCCTGGTAGCAAATATTCTTAGTTTCAGACCTCTCAGATGAGGACAATAATGCACATATGAAGAACAAACCCAGGCCCTTTAGTTAACATGGTAGGAGAGCAGGTAACCCAGACAGTCTTACGTGCTCTCAAGAAAATTTTGACTGAAAGGACAAAGAGAAGTTGGGACGTGAACAGGATAAAATGAAACATGACATTACAATGTTGGACACTGCAATGTTGAGAAGCTATTGAGAAACTTTTCTACACAAAGCAAGCATATGTTTCCTTCCTGGGAATTTCAGTTAAGCCTTTCCATGGAGTCTTGTGGGATGCAGGGACGAAGGAGCTCTGAGATATGCACAGAACTAGCTAAAAGGGAGATCACTGCTGGGTGTTAATAAGTAGGTAATGAGGAAGGAATTAATGAGCTGGGTGCTGCCATGACAGTGAATATGCTGGATGGAAATAACTGTGTGTATACGATGTATGTGCTGCTAATGTGGTCTTAGAATGGTCTGGTGAGGTATATCTGACAGAAAAGAAGGGAGCTTACTGCCTTGATTCAAAGATATTTGTGAGATTTCATTTACATTTGGTTCATGTTCCTGATTGCCTATGTCAAACAAAGATGGGCTGAGCCTAAAGGGTGTTCAGAGTGGTTAGAGGGATGGAGGGCTTCGTACTGGAAGAGGCTGCAAAGTGGACACTGTGTTTAACCTGGCAAAACAAAACCTCAGAGGGGACCAAGGCTGCTTCATATCAATAGTATAAATACCAGAGTGGACAGCAATGAACGTGTGGCACTGATCTAGCTGTGAATAAAAATGCTTGTCACAAATGAGAAAGTGTTTCCTAGCCATGGAACAAATTTCCTAACCAGAAAAATATTTTACAGTGGGTTTGGTCAAGCATTCACATAGGTGCCTAGAGACTGTTGAATCTCGATCCTTGGAGCTGTGCAAAGCTTGCCTGGACAAGACACTGAGCAACTTGATCCCACTTTGAACTGGATGTTTAAGTAAGGGAGTGGTCTAGGTGACCTGCAGAGTCTTCCACCTAACTGATCCTATGCTCCATTAGAACAAAGAAGCTCCAGGCACATTTCACAGCACATTAGTGAGAAGTAAAAGGGAAAATAGCTCAAAACCCAAGATGCTGTTGAAGCAGACCTTCCTAACAATCTTATCTTGTACATGTAGGTGCTAGGCAGGAAAGAGACATGAGGACCAGGGTGTTCTCTCCAGGCTGTGAGTCTCAGAGGAGAGACGTGCAGGGACAAGACAGAACATGCCTTGCCATATCTTTTAGTATTTGGTTCTCACTGCCTAGCAGCAGCAGTGATGCCTTCTCAGCACTTCTTGATACAACGGAACTTGGCAATTTATTTATTGGTTGACTTTACCACTCATTTCCTCAAAGTAGCTTTCATAAGATTCAGGGTATTTTGCAGAACAGCTGAGAATGGCGAAGTAATGAATGAAAAGAGATACTGAGAGTTGGGGAAAATCTTATTTTTCAATGAATACAGCTGAGGCAGAATGAGAATATAGAAAAGAAGTGGGGAGAGAAAGAAAGAATCAAAAGAGAATTAAAGGGAAGAAGGAGAATGAGGAGGCCAGGAGAAATCCAGATTTGCTAAAGAGATTTGCAAAATTGAACTTCTTTGGCAGGTCCAATGACACAGCCTCTCTTAAATCATATAGAAAGTGAAATGAAGTGGAGAAGCAAAATTGAGCTTGCATTTATTTTTGAGTCACGGGATTACAGAGTTTGCAAAAGATGGGGCACTGGGCACAGTCCACAACAACAATTTGACTCAACAGTTTCTCCCTAACTTCTTGTCTTCCCCAATGAGCCTACATGAGTTGGTAGGATCATCTCCAGGGGAAAGAGACGATTGATTGATCAGGAGCATCCATTCCTGAGACTAGCCAGAAACATCCCTTTCACATTTTATAATTCAGTTTTCTGCCAAAGTCATTCCACTGAAATAAGTGCAAGCAGTTTGGCTCTTAGTCCAGTAGACCCACAATTAACACAGAAATACATATGCAAGGACCTGGCTAATACTTTTCCGAACTCAAAAGAAATATTGTAATTGGATACGCAGGGAAACACGTTTTAAGACAGCGGAGTTGGGTTTTTTTTTACATTGAAGCAGCAGGCAAAAAATAAAGACGCAAGTAAAAGAACAAATAACGTGAAAGATATTTTCATATGAAAGGATATTTTATTCACTTTTGTTTGTATCTGAAAGCAAATATTTCATTTTTTTTTTGTAATCTGTAGATTAAGCTACAGCTGTTGTTTCTGATGCTAAACAGGTACACCGTAAGTTGTGTGATTTCCAGTGGGTAAGGTTCAGCTTGTCCTAAGCTGTGTATCCAAAATACAAGCACAAAGGTTCACTGAGACACGACGCAATTCTCCTGATATTGCCAATGGGAAGCACCCTGAAAAGCTGCAGGGCTTGGTGTCTATATACCTGTGAGGTGCAAGATGTATCTGATTCCGCAGGCTCTTTGCAGCCTTTCTCTAATTTTGCACATCTTGCACTGAGAGCCAGGGCATGGCTTTCTGTCTCCTGTTACCCTGCAATCTGCTGCCTCTCAAGTGACCGTGCCCACGGCATGAGTGGCTCAGAGTGACCCAGGTCACTTGCAGTACACACGCCTCTATTTCTCCTCTCAGCCTGCATTGTGAGCTCTACATGCAAAATGCGTGTGTATGTGGCCATGTCCAGGGGGGCTGTTCGCTGAGGTTGTGGGCGTCCTGCCCTCCGAGCTTGACCACTGGCAGGGACATAGGTCTGAACATTGAAACAAAAGCCTCCCCAGAAAAAAATTCTTTGAATTGTTTGGCAATGCTCTGTGTTCATAGCCCTGAGGCAGACAGTGGCACATCTCTCCAAGTAGCTCAAAGACCCAGGGCAGTTACGCATACGCTGAAGACACGTCATCCCGGGGAATTAGTCAGGCACTTTCGGTTGGATTCCCTGACACCCGAGAACGCAGCGTTGGAGAAGTATGCTAGCTTGGCAGTTGGACACTGTGAGAGGGGCCAAGCAAAAGCTTAAATGTGTCCGTGCTTGTACAGAAGAAGAATTCTTAAATACCTTCTTCCACTTCTCTTACACACTTGTTTCCTTTTTCCACGATGATCAACACAGGATTGCTGTCTCATAAGCAATACCCTTGGTTAGCTGCAGCTGTTCACCTCTGATAATGTCTTTACATTGCAGACATTTCCTGTCAGAACTTTCTCACCACAGTTATAGTTAGTGGGGCTGATACTCTGAGAAGCTAAAATTTTGCTTTGCATCTCTTCTGAACCCTCTGGTCTTTCAGGATCACCTCTTGAAAACATCCTTGCTAGTACCCCTTCCAATATCTTCTTTCTCCTTTAAGAGCGCTTAGTCACAAGTGGTTTCTGGATCTATCTTTGTGGTGTGGTCTCTGCATCCGTCTCCTGCTTTGAACCCCAAAGACCTTCCCCTGTCAGATCCACCTTTCCCAGGTGGACTGGCTGTCCTTCTCCATTCTTGCATCCTCTGGCTGTGGATTGTCTGTCTCACTGGAGGATGCAACATAGCCTGAAGACAGTGCTGCTACATTGCACCCAGAAAAATATTGAAAGGAAAGCTGTACTAGCTCTGGGATGCCAAGGACTCCTCTGCAGGGGCTTGAATCCAGTGTCGGACCTGACTACCACTGCCTTGCAAGGACCAGTGCCACCTCAGGAGGTAAGGGTCACAGCTAGTGCACGGTCCTCTATGGAGAGGAAAAGAGAAGATGTTTGGTCTGAAGTTGCTGAGCATGGAGACAGAAAAGTAGAGGGAATGCCTGGGGACTGGGTTGGAAGGGAGCTCATAGGGACAGGGGGATGTTTCATCCAAGCACTTATGAAGTGTCAGCCGTTGGCAACATCACCAGCCTCATGTGGCTTGCGGATCTCAGGGTTCTCAGGCACATCTAACAAACAAGGATGAATACTACAGAGCACAGTTTTATTCATGAAGTGCGTTCACTGTTGGAAGAGGCCAGCATTGCTGCGGCAGGAGAGATTTGAATACTGAGGGAAGGAGACGAATTAATGAAATGAACCAGTGGTTGGCCATGTCTCTACTAGTGAAGATGCCAGAGGCTGCCAGAGGGTCTTCCTGGGCAAGGAGACTCAGGCACCTATGTCACTTATTTATCAGAATGTACTTGGTCCTACTTTAAGCTAAGGCAAATATCACTCTCAATACAGTTTTAAGGCATGGTTTGGGCGTTTAATACTGTGAATATGGGCTTCAGTGCCTGAGAATGGTTTTAGTGACACTCAGGTCACTAGCAAAGTTGTAGCATGTTTGGTAAAGTTTGTGGTAGCTAAATCAGAGCAAGTACATTCTGGCTAAGCTGCTTATGAGAAAGCCTGAGCATAGAATTATAGAATCATAGAATCATAGAATCATAGAATCATAGAATCATAGAATCATAGAATAACCAGGTTGGAAGAGACCCACCAGATCATCAAGTCCAACCATTCCTATCAAGCACTAAACCATGTCCCTTAGCACCTCATCCACCCGTCCCTTAAACCCCTCCAGGGAAGGGGACTCAACCACCTCCCTGGGCAGCCTCTGCCAGGGACCAATGACCCTTTCTGTGAAGAATTTTTTCCTAATGCATGAATTTATTGAGCCAGTTTTCTGCATTGGGTGATAACTTGGCTTGTTTGGCTCCTGCATCGTAATCCCCCCAAGCCAGACCTGTATATACCATCTTTGCTACGCGTCGCTGCAGCTTTTCTTTGTTGCTCTGACCAGTTGAGCCACATGTAGTTGTGGCACTTCACAGCAGCCGAAGGGCCCAGGCAGACCACAGAAATCACAGCCTGTGCTTGCAACCCAGAGCTGGGACCTGCCCTTCTCGTGCAGCTCAGCAGAGACCAGGCTGCGTCACCTAATGCACTGGATGCGTTCTCCCTTGCGTTGCCCTGTGCTTGCGTTGGAGGAGTCAGTCTTCGTTGGTGTTGCTGGAGAAACACCAGTGGTCTGTGGTAGGTTGGTCCTTCCTTTACCCTCGACCACCTCGTAGGGGAAGTATTTGATAGGGATGGTTGGACTCGATGATCCGGTGGGTCTTTTCCAACCTGGTGATTCTATGACTGTTGGTGATGATGGACACAGGATAGGCTTCCGACAGAAGAACATGGGGGTAGGTGTGGAGCTTGAAACGTTGGGAGCATCTGGTTGCACAGAGAGGTCTGAAACAGCCTCTAGTGAAAAAAGGCCGTCATCAAAATCCAGTTGTAAGAGGGGGCCAGTCAAAGATGTGCTGTCAGGAGGACTGAATGGGTGTTTCAGCTTCTGGGTCAGATGTTGCTGCACTGTTTTCTGGATGAGAGGTATTATAACAGAAGCACCAGTCTCTTCAGTGTAATTATCTGAGTCGTAAACACAGACTCCAGTAAGCACTGTCTCCATAGCCTCAAGGTTAGGGAAACCTGTGCTTCAGTTAGCCTCTATTCAAAGAAAACATGTAAACACAAGACAGAAGTTACAATATATGCCTAAGAGCTACTGAGATTGAATCCACGCTTTAAATATTTTCTCGATCCTGCTTAGTTCACTTGCCATTACATTTATTGCCTCATGAAATCACGCCCAGACTTTACACCTGAATGCCTAAAAATATAAAAATAGCTATTATAGACCCAAGTTAAATAACCTAACTTGCACCTCTGCTGCACAGGGAAGGAGAAACAAAACAAAACAAAAAAAGTAAAATTATTAGGGGAGATGTTTGCCCTCCAGCTGGACCATGTTCTTGTAAAAGCAATAATTTGCGTCAAAGTGATCTAAACAGAGCAATCAGCAAAGGAAATTAAAACTCTCTTTCTTTGACATAGAGTACCACTTCACAAGGATGCAGAACAGCTGTAAGCTAAATGAGCCACCTCATATTTTTTCATATTGTCCTTCTTACAGACTTCAGGATAGTGCTAGTTGCCTATGGCTCTTTTCTGGCAATAAAGTGGTTAGAGCTGGTAAATTGTTTGTTCTGTTTAAAAACATATTATTCATATTCTCTTGAAAAACAAACAGGATAAACTTTAACTGGTAACTGCTTTTGGAATGTGAATTGGTTTCTAAATCTTCTGAAAAAAAGAAAATGCAGTTTCCAGGCCCCGGTCTTAGGAAAGCAAAAGCCCAAACTAACTCTCTTGCATTTTGCATGAGTGTTTCTAGAGAACAAGTTTTGCTTATTATTGTTTCCATTTAATATAGAAATATAAGTTAACTCATACTTTACAAACTAAATGGTGGGGGGGAAGATAAACACCATCCAAACAATTCAGTCAAACCTTGTTTTTGTTTTGGCTTGCTCCTTAGCTTTAGGAAAGAAGAACTTGGCAAGTGAAGAAGCTGAAGTTTTCGCATTTTTAAATGCTTTATCTTTTTTCTTTTTTTCTCTATCATTTCAGGCAAGTTTGCAAGGACTATTTCCTGAACTATATAAGAGTTGCTAAAACACAACCCTCCGCCCCTCACTCAGCAGGAAAGATCAGCTTCATGCCCAGCACCAAATGGATCTTACCTTGACAAGTATTTTCATTGCCTTCTCCTCTGGTCTCCATGATGCAAGTGACATACAGCAGCCGTGGTGCAAGTCAGCTAAGGAAATGCTCTCTTTGCTAGTGCTCCAAGATGGAAAGAATATTGCCCTCCCCACCCCTTAGGACAAAATTACAATGAGAGCAGCGGCTGCTGCCCCAGCCCAGGTTCTGCCTGGGAAGGTTTCTGCTCGGACATGGGAAGAGTGAGAGGATCCTCACCTCTTTTCTCCCCTCTCCACTTAAGTCTGCTCAGATAAACTCACCAATGTTCTGCTCTGTTTCCCAGACTTCTAAAGAAGGGAACACAATTAGCTAATCCCATTTGCCCACTTCTGTTCTGTATCCAAGGTGTTTTTGCAGCCTGAGCCCTATCAGGAGGATGCAATAGCAGAATATCTCACACTCCATGCATTAAACAAGCATCCCAGAGAGCAAGAGGCTAAGTATGTAATAAATATTTATTTCTTCCTACACTTTACAAGGTCTGAACCTCTAGGGAGAACTCAGCTGTTTTATAAGCTCCTATCTATCAGCACAAGGCTTGATAAATGCTTTATTATTGTTGTCATATTATTATTGTTATTGTTATTATTGAAAGTTCAGTCCACCTTAAGGACTCTGAGTCTATTATGACTCTAATAATATGCGCCAGCTGTACTGGAACTCTTAATAAAAATTATTGGGAGCTCATGAGGCTCTAAAGTGAATAAGACTGTAAAGAAATGCTTACCCTCAAAATGCTTATAGTCATTCTCTTGGAAGATAAATTGCCTAGGGAGAAAAAACACATGGCAGACAGATTTTCTGTTTTATTTCAGTATAAAATATGCAGGAAACATTACTGGCACAGCAAAATTAAACACCCTGTCAAGCAAGCATAAGGACTGGAAACGATGCTTCAACTGGGGAAATGTCTTTGCAGGCATCAGTTTAGTATAGCTGGATTTTGCTCCATAAATTCTCAAATGTTTCCTTTCTCTTTATGCCATTCACTATGCTAACACACAGTGAGTATTAATGAAAGTTATACAACTTCCAAGAGCTGAAAATTCCTGAATGAAAGTGTAATCCTGCTTCTTGGCTGCATTTATAGAACCTTGTGTTCTGTGAAGGAGTCTGGTTTTCTCCTTTTTACACCTGAACATTGTGTCTTGCTGCTTGCACCCCACACCTGTGTCCTTCTCCACTGGACCACAAACTCATTCTCTGGGCACTGAGAAAGGTATCAGAAGATTGACCCTCATATCAAATTGTGAAATAGAAAACTAGAGGTTTTTTTGACATCTAGTGTAACTTCAGCTCTGTGTCACTCTGCTGCAGCCCGACAGCACCTGGGATGGTTTGTCAGTCTGTTATTCCAGCCTGGCACGTTTTTCAGAGCTTATGAAGTTGTGTCAGTGATGAGACACTACACATGCAGGCTTTGGGTGACAGAGAGAAACTACACAGGGATGTGAATTTCAAGCTTCCTGGCAAACAAAAGTCTGTGTAGAGATGTTCAGGGGGATTCTTTTATATCTGCTTGGTATATTCTTTTGAGGTTTTGGGAAACAATGTTGTAGCTTTGGACCAAAGCCAAGGAATGGCAATGCAAGTGAGTCAGTGGGATGGTGAAGAGTTTTGTAAGTTTTTTCTCAGGCTGAAATTTGATGTACATTCAACCTAACAGAAAGCCCCCATTGTAAAAAAATTCTTCCCTTTATCTAGTCTGAATCTACCTCCCCTTAGTTTAAAACAATTACTCCTGTCCTGTCACAACAGGCCTTGCTAAAAACTCTGCTCCCATCTTTCCTGTAGTTCCCCTTTAAGTACTGGAAGGCAGCTATGAGGTCTCCCTGCAGTCATCTCCTCTCCAGGCTGAACAACCCCATCTCTCTCAGCCTGTCCTGGTATGGCAGGTGCTCCAGCCCTCTGATCACCTTCATGGCCCTTCCCTGGACCTGTTCCAACAGATCCGTGACCTTCTTGTGCTGAGCGCTTCAGAGCTGGACACCGTGATCTAGGTGAGGTTTCAGCAGAGCTGAGCAGAGTGACAGAATCCCCTCCCCTGACCTGCTGGCCACGCTTCTTTTGATGCAGCCCAGGATGCAGTTGGCCTTCTGGGCTGGGAGTGCACATTGTTGGCTCACAGAATCATAGAATAACCAGGTTGGAAGAGACCCACCGGATCATCGAGTCCAACCATTTTCAGCTTTCTGTCCATCAGACCACTGTTTGGCGGTTCATTTATTTTGTTGTAGACCCTTCCTTTGTACATGGGAAGCCTTTGCTCTAGTTAGGGCTGAAGAGAGGGCTGAAGAGAGGGCTGCTTTTCAGAGAGGACTCCTAAAAGGAGAAGTTCTGGGCAGCTTTGAGCTCACATGTACAGCTGCCCCAGGAGAGACACTAGTGAAGTCATAGTGGTCCTCGGATGACCTCTGGCAGCCTGGGTTGGAAACTGTGCTGGTCAGGCAGGGCAGAAATCAGGGGCTGAGCCAGGAGCCTGACCTAGCTGTATCTACGAGTATGCAGACATGCCTAATGATTGCCAAGTTGACTTTAACTCAGTCGTGTGATTTCAGCTGTAAGGACTGGTGATGCTTCCCACAGTTGGTTTGGGGCCCAACAGCAACAGTGTATTCTAAGACGTCAGCAGTAATTTAGGGAAAAAACCCCCACCAACATTGCCCATTTTAATCTTTTGGAAGATACCAGAGTGCTGAGCAATGAGACTTGAAAGAAGAGCAACAAGGAAAGAGTCATTGTTCACCATGAATGAAGAAAATAACACTGCAGATCCCAGCTCAAGTTTCATGGCTGTGTAGTAAAACCATTATCCATTCAGTCAATAAAAGCCTCAGAGTTTTGTGTATTGCACTATTTCAAATTCATGACAGCATCATTTTGCCTTCACCAAATCCTGCCTTTTCACACCATCTGCCACGCAAACTATGCAGAAACATTTACCTGGGTCTCTGTGGTGGTTAGGTCATGTAATCACACCTGCCTTCGATGTCACCCTGTAACACCTTTCCCATGTCTGCTATTTATTTTTATTTAGGTTTTGTTTATGCTATTTGTTTTACTTAGCCTGCCTTTCCCGTTTCCCTGCTACCTAATGTCTGTATTTTGTGTTATAAAATCTAGAAGTGGAGAAGTCAGCTTCCCAGTGAGGTGTACACCACCACTGACTGCGAGATTTACTTCGGGCTGGGGTCTCCAGACTGTTGTGCAACATCAAATGGTGAAGAGAACAATACTACATAGGTCCATCTGAATGGATTAGGGAAAATTAAGATTTCCTAAAATCAGGAAAGCCTAAAAGCCTGAAAAACTCCTTTAACACATGTTCTGAGTTAGTATTCAGGTACTCCGGTAACACTCATTGCTCTGCAGCACTGCCTAAGTAAATCAGACAAGAGAGAGCAGTTAGGTTGCATCCCACCCTCTCAGTGTCTTTCTTGGGGATGAGACTTATTCCTGTCTTCTTTTGACTCCATGAGATGAAAGATCAAGTTAGATGACCATCTTGGAACAGTGATTGCTCCAGCGCTTTGGCAGTGGTTCTCAGAAAAGCTAACACATGATTTATTGGTAAGTATATCCTCTTTTCTGAGGGATCGTCCCCTAAAAATATCACAGAGTATAGGGCTGTGGTGATATGAGGTTTTCTTCTTCACATCTATTTTTCCTATGGGAAAGCTGTTCAGCCAGGACTATGTTACTATGGATTTAGGCTACTGTACATGCTGGAGGTCTCATCTGTGGTTCACCAGCCTGTTTTGCTAGGACCACACTGCAGGAACTGCCATGGAAAGATCAGTGCCAAAAAAGCACTTAATAAGAAGGGAAATAATGTTGTTCTGTGCTTCCATTTTGTGCTGGGCAGTCTAAATCTACACCAGCTACACAAGACATCATGAGGTATCTATTTATGAGCAACAGCCTTATTCCCGGGTGCTCAAATTGTTAAATGAAGAGTAGAGGGAAGGGGGAAGGAAGCAGCTCAAGTCCCAAATTTCCCTGACTCACTGCTGCGTCCCTACCATGTCCTCCAGCTGCTTCCAAGCACGTAATGTTTTCTGCTGAGTCACAGTATGACAAAGCATTTTCCCCTTGTGATTAATCCCTTCTTTAACCCACAGAAGCAGCGGCAAACGTGTTTCTGATTTCTGATCTCTCCTGCCCTGGGGGAAGTGACCGGGTCATGGAAAATGCGGATTCTCCTGCGTTTTATATCACCTCCCTCTTTTTCCTGGCTTCTGCTTGCACTCAGCCTTATCTCTGGGGTACAGGATGCGCCTGCACTGCCCTAGGGAACCTCCAGTTATCCCACTTGCTATCCATCTTATTAAATCAGAGTGCGTCTGAATGTTTTTTGGGGGGATTTTCTTCAGCACGAGCTTCTGTAGCGATGTGCTTGCAGTACCCCTGCTGCCTTTGCTTCTCTTACTGTATGTTGCAAGAGCTTGCACAGCCAGTTTCCACACACTGTCACGCTTTAAATCACTCTTGACATCAGCGGATAAGCTTTCGAGAGCCTGCAGCCCAGCCCCAACCGATCCCGGACAGGAATCCGGATCCTGAGCTGTGTTTTCTCACTTGAGTGTTATGAAACACTTTGGACATCTCTGGGCTGACCTCGCTTCATCTGCAGAGCGAGGTCACCCAAGACCGCACTGAATTCCAGAGGCACGGAGCTAAAGGGACCTGTTGTCAGCAATGAAGCAGGTCGGATTCAAAAGCAAACCATGAGGCTCAAATCCTGCTTTTAATAAATCAGATGCCAATATGGGGTGGTAATCTTTATTTTTTTTCCTATTTATCACGTTTCACATGTTGGGGTTTTATTATTTTTGGCTAAGATCCTATGGAAAGACGACCCTGTCAAGGCTGTGAGTTCACCTGTAATAAGCTCACATAGCTAATGCTGCAGATCATTCACGTGGTAAGCACTCAAAGGCACCGCAACTTGGCCAAACGCAGTCTGGAGAGCTGTGTTTGTGGAAGGTGGTGGCACTTCTGACACTGGAGAGCGAAGACAGAAAGGGTCTTTTTTCACAGAAAGGGTCATTTGGCACTGGAACAGGCTGCCCAGGGAGGGGGTTGAGTCCCCTTCCCTGGAGGGGTTTAAGGCACGGGTGGACGAGGTGCTGAGGGACACGGGTTAGTGATTGATGGGAATGGTTGGACTTGATGATCTGGTGGGTCTCTTCCAACCTGGTGATTCTATGATTCTATTCTATGATTCTATGATTATTTAAAAAAACGCAAAGTCATAATTATTGAAAAATAACCATTTGTTGGAGAGTCGTCACGATTTAGCTGTACTTGAAACACAATCCCTAATTTCCTTTGTACAAAGCTGATGTTACAACCTTTTTGTTGTATTTATCTCCTCCCCCCAGCAGGCTGGTCCTGACACAAGGGGCAGCTGTAACAACACTGCTGCAAGCAGAAGGTTACGATGATTGGACTGCTGGATGTGAGCCGAATCTACTGTATCTAAGGTCTGGAATAACGTTAGCTGCTCAGGAAGTTTAGGGGGAATGTGACTGAAATTACTAAAATTTGGCAATTGTTGTTGTGAAATTTCCAAATATCCTAACTATGGACAGAAGAAGAAACAGATTTGATTTTTTAACATTTTTTTTTTTTCAGATTAGCCAGCCCTTACCAAACATTGGACGTCATAGGCAACAGCTTTACAGCAATAAACTGGTGTAAGATGTCAATGGAAGAGGTGTGTTGAATGCACAGAAGTTCCCTGGGCAGCCTGGCATTGTAGCACGATGAGCTGCCGCTGCAGAGGCTCAGGGAGCTCCACTCAAAGTGCTGCTGCTGCTTTCACGTCCTGCTGTGTTTCAGGAAAACTCACTTGGTCTCCCTGAAAGCGAATCAAGTGCTTTCTTTCTCATTACTTTGCAGATGTCTATGTTTTGTTTCATTTGAGGGGAAGAAGGGAAGGTGAAGAGCCATCCCTTGGCCAGAAACCAGATCATAGAATCATAGAATAACCAGGTTGGAAGAGACCCACTGGATCATTGAGTCCAACCATTCCCATCAAACACTAACCCATGTCCCTCAGCACCTCATCCACCCGTCCCTTAAACCCCTCCAGGGAAGGTGACTCAACCCCCTCCCTGGGCAGCCTCTGCCAGTTCCCAATGACTCTTTCTGTGAAGAATTTTTTCCTAATATCCAGCCTAAACCTCCCCTGGATATACCTGCTGAGAACAAAACAAAGAGACCACAAGCCTTGCAGCTGCTGAAATGCAGGAGGTACTTACTGTATTTCCAGGGAAGCCAGTGAAGAGAAAAAAGGGAATGTTATCCCCTAATCTCTCTTCCTAGTCTCCTAAGCCCTATGATCTGATTTTTCACAGGCTGAAGAAAGTTTACTGAATAACCGACCCAACGGCGCTCAGTGCTTCAAGAGTCACGGCTAGTCAGGATAACAGCAAGCCTGCTAAACAGAAAATGCAAGAGGGCACGGAGGTGACTTCTTCCAGAGCAAGGGCAAGAGCTGTTGTCCAAAGCTTTCCAGGATTGTGCAGGATCCTCTCCTGTTTCCTTTTTCTGTGAAGGAAACTCTCATGCACCGTGTTGCTTCCTGTGTGTGAGGAACCAGTGATGCCTGGCTGACACTGTGCCTGCTAGCAGTAGTAATATTACACTAATTAATCAAACTGGCAGTCCCTAGCAGGTTAACTGCACTCGTTCTCTTCATTGTACAAGCGTGGAATTCAAGGCCCAGCGAAGCTGTTTGGTCTGAAGGTACCCAATGAATCAGCATCAAAGCTCACAAGAAAATCATTGAGGGCAAGCGCTAAATTCAAATGCCCACGTTACCAGTTATGTACATCTTTAAAAGTATTTACCTGATGTTTTGTGTGCAGACATCCTTACTGATAATTCAAGGTGTGACGATTTAAATTTGTATGCCTAACATCAGAAGACCTCAGGCCTGGAGGTTAATCATAAAATGCAATGAACGTGAACCGAATGGTAATTCACTATTTTCTGCTAAAGGTGTTTCAACAACCAGGGGTTCTTAAAAACATAACCGCGTTCTTGGTGCTTCATCTGCTGAATGGGAGGATGTAGATTTTGCCTTCATAGCGTAGGCTAAGAGAGATCCCAGACAGCTCTAATCAATAAAGCAACAGAGCACATTACTATTTCATAGAAGATTACTATTTCATAGAGTGGGACTCATTATAATTGAAGTATTTACAAAACCACTTTTCTTAATATTATCAGCACTCTATTATAATTAACTGACAGGTATTTGGAGTTTAAACACTTATTCATTAGGGTTGTGGTAGGCATTTTGTCATAGCACTAAATGGGATGCTCCATTCTTCCAGGTTTAGGATTTGCTGCAAGCCATACTCACTCCCTACAGCTTTTAGAAGATACTGAGGTCTGTGAATTTTCTGTGTTGACATAGACTGTACCTCAGACAACTGGGGCTTTAATAAGTTTCCAGGTCTTGTAGGCTAGAACAGATATGGTGATGGCACTTTCTGAAAAAGTTATAGGAGTTACAGCTGGCGGTTATTTAGCCAGCTTGAAAGCACCATGACATTCCCCTCTACAGTTTTGTATTCAGAAGTCGGTCAGTGCAAGTCTAATCTTTCTTTTTCTTTTTTTTTTAAATTATTATTTTGCAGCAATGTAACAGGATCATAGACACCAACTAAAACTAGACAAGACCCTACAAGTGTTTTTGGTTTATTTGGCAGAAAGTGGAACATGATCATTTCCTACGAGTGTGGCTGATTGCTTCATCCTAGTATCGCTTCTTCCAGCCTCCTTCTTATCTCTTACCATATACTTTTTACCATATAGCTTTTCAGGCCGGTTTTGGAGCTTTGAGCCTTTCAGCAAAGAAAGTTGTTCTATTGCTTCATCTTTTCTCTGAGGCTGTCACCTTTCCTAATCAACTTGTACATCCAGGAGTGTCTCGCATAAGCAGTGGCTGGCTTTGTGTCGCACTGCTGGTCTTTCTTGTTGAAATGTCAGCGTTTCTGTCCTTATGGATAATTCTTATTCAGAAAATACGTTGTCTTCTTCATCTTCTTGGCCAGAAACAGGGTTAATTGAAAAATAAATTTGCTAAAGCATATTCTGGAGTGAGAGGGCTGAGACGCTGCTGGTTCCCCAGCACTGAGCAGTGATGTGAAACTCCCCCAGTTCTCATATTTGCTTGGTGACACTCACCAGGGTTTTAAGAGACGTGCATACAACAGCAGCAGAAATTTCTGAGTGAAACTGGCCTGGCCCACTGCCATCTCTTTGGCTGATGATGCTGTTGCTGGATTTCCTTGGAGCCAGAGAGATCACAAGCCTCTAAACGCTGCAGCTTCCCAGCAGTATGCTGGAAGAAAGGACTCTGTCACTAAGTCTTTTATAATGTTTGGCTTAATATCAGTTGAAATGAAAAACAAATTGCGTACACCGACATCCCCTCTGACCTTTTCCTGCAATGGCCTGAAAGCTCTGTACCCTTGTCACGTCTCCCTGTTTGACCACCGTGTTTGGTTTCCAGTAGTGGTGGGGTCTACTTCTTAGTGTCCTTAAGAGTATCCTCTACACATATCTTGGATATTGATCTTGCTTTTTACCTGTTTTGACTCTGAAGTAAAACTGCCTGGAATTCAGTGCACAGGAAATGGTAACTGTCTCGTGGGAATTCAAATTTTGTATATTAGGTTAATTATGTGAAAGAACGCAACTCTGGCATCTTGGACTTCAGTTTTGAATATCTCACGGTGTCTCTTCCAGTCAACCCTACCCCTCAGAAATCATGTTTTCAATAGCTCCCTATGTTATTTTTGAGTCAACTTCTTAGGACAGACTTTCTCACTCCACTGTTTTGGAAATGACTCCTTCAAATGGCAGCCTAGCAGAAGGATTACGTTACTGGGTTACTGGCCTCCAGTCCAACAAGTAGATCTTTCTATTTCTGAATGCATTATGATGTTTCTCCAGGATAAATTATACTCAGCTATTTCTAGTCGATGTAGTGGACATTAAGATAACTAGCTAATTTTGGCACACAGAAAGAAGGTAGATGTTTTTGTAAGCACATAGGAAGTGACTAAGTTGCTCCATTAGAGCATAAGTGAAGCAAATTGTGCAGCAAGACAGGACACAGCCTGGAAAGCCTCCCAAGAATTCCTAGTCATAGAATCATAGAAAAGTTTGGGTTGGAAGGGATCTTAAGATCATCTAGTTCCAACCCCCCTGCCATGGGCAGGGACACCTCCCACCACACCAGGCTACTGTTCAGGTTCCTCAGGTGGTCATGAACCTGATCCTGCTCTACAGTGGGAGGGGGTTTACCTCCCTGGTCACCATCTTGTTGTCCCTTGACCAAGCAGGGGTGAGGAGAGTGGTTGTCAGTGAAGTCTGAGGCAAAAAAGTTGTTGAGAACCTCAGCCTTCTCTTCGTCTGTGGAGATGAGGTCACCATTTTCAGCCACCAGTGGGGGTACGTTCTCTTTAACCTTTCTTTTTTTGGTTGACGTACCTGTAGAAGCCCTTCTTGTTAGTCTTTACTTCCCTTGTCAAGTTCAGCTCCAGCTGCGCCTTGGCCTTCCTGACCTCATCCCTACACAACCAGGCAGCATCCCTAAACATTTCCCAGGTTACCTGTCCCTGCTTGTACTGCCTGTGCAGTTCCCTCTTATTCTTGAGTTTGACCAGCAGATCTCCACTCAGACATGCTGGTCTCTTCCCTTCCCTGCCTGATTTCCTATATATGGGGACTGCAGGCTCTTGTGTTTCATGGAAAGCATCCTTAAATATTTCCAGCTCTGTTCTGCTCCCTTGTCCCCGAGGACCATGTCCCAGCGGGTCCTACTGACTAACTCCTTGAAGAGCTGGACATGCAGCAATGCAGGACGCAGCCTGGAAAGCCTCCCAAGCACTCCTAGTGCCCTCATCCCACCAGCAGAGTGAAGTAAGTCTCAGTCACAGAGACAACAAAATTCTTTCTAATAACGTTTGGTGGTTACTTTAGTCCCTTCCCATGTGCACTGTCTTTTTTCCAACCTTCTTTTTCTTGTGTAGCAGAATCAAGTTGCTGTAAATAGTGTCTCTTTGATTGCCAAGGGTTTACAGGGGTAGTGAATGCTGTGATTCTTTCTGACTTACAATCTTTCACTGGGCTTTACCTCACTGGGCAATGCTGACAGCAGAAGAAATACATGTGTGTGTGTGTGTGAATGCGTTTGTCATTTTTGGCTGGCTCATCACAGTATTTTGGCTTCTAATCAGGCTGAATAATACAGTTGTATTCTGATTCTTATTTTTATTCTCTCTTTTCTTAGCCTGACCATTGATGTTACTGTGACATAACATTGTGTGTTGAGCTACCTGTTCTGCCATGATTCATATGCTAACGGGTGTTGTGTTTGGACCATGCTAACTCTGTCAGGCTGTGAAGTCAGATGTGAGCTATTTCCCAGGAACGGCTTAATGTGCTTCTAAAAGATCTGCATGTACTATCTGTTAGCAGCCTGACTCATACATTTCTTTGGAAAAAAAAAAAATCCAACTCCATAGCTTTTGGAAAACGGACATTTGAGAAATATCTCCTCTCTTCAGAAGCAGAAAAAGCAGAACCCATTGACAGTTTTTGAGTGGTATTGGTAACAAACTATCCCATTACTATGAGATAAAATAGTACAAGGATCTCTCTCAGGCTGACTATGGAAATAATAATGACAATAGAATAAAGCTCGTTTGCAACACGAAATACTGTATTAGTCATCTACACACGTGCCGAGTGTGTGCCTGCTCTGCAAGGGGAGTTCAGCACTTTTGCAGGGAGATGAGAGGGCTGAGAACGCTACATGTTCACGCTCTCATCTGTGGGCAGGCCAGGAGAGTACAAGATTAACCCTCTTTGACCTCTACTTAACATGGGGAAAAAAAGGCTCCTAGTTCTTTGCCTTCAAGGCCCTGGGAATGGAGGTTTTTGGAAACTGAAGGTGGTAACAAAAGCATTCCACCAAGACCCCATACTGGTGATTTTTGCAGTAAATCCAATGACTGAGGTAATTGCATTTTGAACTAGCTCTCTTGAGCATCTCCTGGCAGTATATTTATTGTAGGATGAAGTTCAGTAGAAACTGCAAAACTTAACTAGAAGGCTGGGGAGTTAATTGAGTACTTACCTGAACTTCAGTATTGCCATGACTAGTTTAAAAGCTTAGGTATAGAGGGATACAGCTATCTAAAATGATCCTACCTTGTTGGTTTTAAGGTCTGTCTCTTGCCCTTTATCTTGTGTTAAAAAAATGCTGCTAGAACAGAATGGCAGTACTGTACGTGGTCTTTCCATCAGGCAGCAGGGAATGGAGAAACATATGGCAACACCTCCTTCGTGGCAATTTACAGCTGATCTTTGGAACTGGCAGTATTTTGTATTGACATTCATGAACAAAATAAAGACGTATGAAATGTACTGAAGACTAAACTGTGTGTGAAAGGCTGCCACGCAGAAAGGGCACTGAGACCAGCAGCGATCTTCATGTATAGCCTCCATGGGGTTAATTTATTCTCCTGCTACAGAGATGGACAAATGATCTTTGCGAGCAGTTTAGTTTCCCCAGCCAATGTGTGTTTTCTCCATAATGTATGGCTCATCCTACATCTCTTGGGAAGGCAAGGGAGCTTTCTGGAGGACAGCCCAAAGATGCTCCCATGCCTGCTGTCTGTGGGCTGAGCGATGCCCCTGCCCCAAGAGCAGGGAATGGGGAGCTGTGGGAGGTGGTGGCAGTGAGGCTGGGGTGAAAGGGGGAGGCTGAAAAAGGCTGCAGAGGATGGAGGGCATGAGTTTAAAATCCCGGTTTGGGGAAGGAGTAAAGTACTTGCAAGATGGTGAGTTTCTTAGAGGTACCAGAGTTGTACTGAGTAGCTTTTTAGGACCATCTGGAGTACAAGGAACGTAAAATGGTTTCTGGTATAGTGCAAAAACAACTATCCCCAAATGAGTTACTCGGTTTGAAAAAAATTACTTAATTTTTTGGCAGCAGAAAACCACTTAGAGGAAAATTTTATTTTTAAAAAAAGCTTATCAGTCTTTCATAATATTTTGCATTTCTTAGGAATGGTGTGGGTTTTTTTGGCTCAGCAGAATAGGATTATAAAAATAGTACCATGGACTCCTACCACCTTTCTAACAGCTAATAAGTAGATCTGTGCCATAATAAATTCTTTTTATCAAACTTATATGAGGTCCTCTCTGCCTGCTCAGTGATTACTCCCTAGGAAGTCCAAAGACTAAGGAAAAATTCCAGATTCTTATTTAAATAGCAGAACTGATTGTTGGCCAAAACTGTTGAAATGTTTTTCCTACCTTACGATATTTATGAGTTATTTTTGCTCTTCTACTTCACATAACATTGCTAAAAATTCTGTCTAGCTATGTTTAGGAAGAGTCTTCATTCTGTAAATGTACTTTAAAAATCTTGTGAATTCTCTATCTGCTGATTTTGATGAGCAAGATGCATAGGTCTGGCATTGAGTTTTTGTGCAAAGTCCTACAGTTTAGTCCACCACTAAGTTCAGTGTTTAATAGACATGTTCTTCCTTTTGCTCTAACACCCATAAAAATCCTATGATGAATATTGATGCCCCGACCAATGCACCACATCAAAGAAGTGGGATATGTTATACAGGAAATGTAACCCTGAGTTTATGTTTCAAAAAGGGGCTTGTGTGTTTGTTGGGGAATGTATAATATTCTCCTAATAGCAAGTTCAGGTATATCGTAATGATCTTGCATCTAATCTCTAAAAGTCTTACTGGCTATGTTCTGACAGTATTAAGGAAATCATTTAGGAAGCAATAGAGGAGAGAGGGTGAATTCAGATGTTATTTGAGAAAATGTAGTGGCTAGTTTGTCTGGGAAGTTACGTAGAGATCCACTTAAGAAAGACATGATGGCTGTGAATTGCGGTGGTTGTTACCTATGTTCTCACATTAGGGCATGCGTTATTTGGCTTGTTCATCAAATTGTAAAATTAATAGCTTGCGCAATCCATGCAACTTTTTCCTTTTATATTCCCTCCCTTCAAGTCTTGGTGATAGTGTGTTCCAGTAAATCAACAGCAGAGAATTTTTTTTCCTTCCTGGTATTTGTCTGAAGCTTCAATTAATGTTGTTTTAGCCCGTATGAACTGAGAGCAACCAATAGTAGTCAGACACATCTCTTGTTTCAAAGTTGGCAGATGACCCTGTGAAATCCCACACTCGCACCACTGCCAAGTGGAGAGGGAAAGCAAACCGAGGGAAGGGAGCTCCCAGTATACTGTACAGCTGCCTGGCGGGAGGTGCGTCAGCAGAATGACTCTCACTTGACACAATCAATTAGAAGACCGTGGGGGTCCATGTACAAATAATTAGGCTTATTTCTCCTCAGAGCTTTATTTGCTGCTGGAAATTATGTATAAACAGAAGAAGCAGATTAGGAATGAGGTCTGAGGGGACAGTTTGAAAGTCTGCTTGTGCTGTAACAACTTTCATAGGAAGAGAGGCCCCCAGGGGTTGATTTGCAGAATGGTCTTGACGCTTTTAAAAACAATGAAACAACATTGATTTATACTTTTTTTTGGTACCTCCTTGTCTTGGGTTAGTTCTCAGAATATTTTAACACATCAACTCCCCTGAAGTATCTCATAATCGTTTAGGTATCGATTATACTTGCATGCTAAGGATACAGCAGCTCTCCTCCAAGGTTTAGAATGCAAAATGAAGGTGTTCAAAGTAATCCCCTATCAGTCGAACCTGAAACTGAATATTGAGAGACATGCTTAGTTCAAAACAAAGAGAATAATGGAATAATTTAGGTTGGAAAAGAGCTTTAAGGACATCAAGTCCAACTGTAAAACTAAGACTGCCAAGTTCACCACTAAACCACGTCTTTAAGCACCACATCTACACGTCTTTTAAATACCCCTGGGAACAGTGGCTTAACCGCTTCCCTGGGCAGCTTGTTCCAATGCTTTATGACCCTTTTGATGAAGAATTTTTTCCTAATACCCGTTCTGAAACTCCCCTGGAGCAACTTGAGGCCATTTCACTTGTCACTTGGGAGAACAGATTGACATCCACTCACGACACCGTCCTTTCAGGTAGTCGTAAAGAGCAATAAGGTCTCCCCTCAGCCTCCTTTTTCTCCAGAGTAATCAGCTGGAGTTCTCTCAGTCTCTCTTCATAACACTTGTGCTCCAGACCCTTCACCAGATTGGTTGCCATCCTCCACGCGTGATCCAGCACCTTAATGTCTTTTTTGTACTGAAGAGCCCCAAACAGAACACAGTTTTTAAGGTGTGGCCCCACCAGTGCTGAGTACAGGGGATGGATCTCTTCCTTGGCCTTGCTGGCCACACTGTTTCTGCTACAAGCCAGGATGCTGTTGGTCTTCTTGGCCACCTGGGCACACTGTTGGCTCATATTCAGCTGGCTGTTGACCAACACCCCCAGGTCCTTTTCTGCTGGTCAGCTTTCCAGCCATTCATTCCCGAGCCTGTAGCACTGCATGAGGCTTTTGTGACCAAAATGCAGGACCTGACACTTGGCCTTGTTGAACCTCATACAAGTGACCTCAGCCCTTTGATCCAGTCTGTCCAGATCCCTCTGTAGAGTCTTCCTGTCCTTAAGAAGATTAACTCTCCTGTCCAACTCAGTATCATCTGCAAACTTATTGAGGGTGCACTTGACCCTCTTGTCCAGATCATTGCGAAAGATATTAAAGAAGACTGGCTCCAAAACTGAGCCCTGGGGAACACCACCTGGGGCTGGCCACCAACCAGATTTATCTCCATTCACCACTGCTCTTCAGGCCTGGTTGTCCAGCAATGAGTACATACCTCCAAGCCAGGATTTCCGAGAGTGCTGTGAGAAAAAATCCAGGTAAAACACTGAAGTCCAGGTAAACAACATCCACAGCCTTTACCTCATCTACTAAATGGGTCACCTTGTCATAGAAGATCAGGTTAGTGAAGTAGGACCTCCCATTCATAAACCCGAAAAACAAATGAAAGAGTTTCAAGAACTTGTGGGGAGACATTAATTCCTATAATTGCTTAAAGATGGTTTTTTTTTCTTGGCACTGAAAGTTACCACCAGTAGGGAAAGATTCAGGCACGGACCTTCTGTACTACATAAGGTGAACCACTGGCAATTTCTTGTTTACATAAGAAGCTCCTCTAGGACACTGATAATCACCACGCTTTAAAAGCTAAAACAACAGTGACATTTGTCATTTTCTGGATACCTAAAGCCAAAGTCATTGCAACATTCAGCATCTTTGCAAAGAAACTGTGATATCTGGAGGAACAGAGACGGTACCAGAAGACAGGAAGATCTGATTTTTCTGCCATTAATTAACTGCTGTAGCTGAAGCCATCTTGAAATAATTTTATTTCACAAATGAGGCAATTTTTAGTGAATGAAACATTTTAAGAAAAGTATTACTACTTTTCGTCCAGTGTATGGACAGCTTCATGAAAATCTCTTTGTCTTCAGTTTCCCGTAGGAATAACACTAATGCCATCTTTCCCCTCAGATAAATGCATATTTCTGTGGTTTTAGAAGGCTGTGGTAGAAATTCTGTAGAGGTTAGCACCTCTCCACCTTTCCTGGAGTAGAATACATTCTACTTTCCTGGAGTAGAAAGACACAGATAGTGATAGGTGAGAGTGCAATCACCTGTTGAATAAAGAGAGAAAATGCTGAGCAGCTGCCTGCTGTCCTGAGCAGCACTCATCCAGCAGGACCCCATGTGAGGTCCCCCAGAGAAAATAGTTCGTGTTTCTGGGAGCAAAGACAATCTTGTGATGAATATACCTGGGAGGGTTCAGAAGAACTCAGGCCTGCTAACGTGCTTCTAAGTATGTAATCTCCTTCTAACCTATTTATCGATAAATGGTGTGTAATATTCACCACAGAAAGTAGCCATGGACTTGAAACGGATGGACCTTTATAGCATCTCTACGGATCACTTAAGGGCACATAAAAATGTA
The DNA here is from genome assembly GCF_032191515.1 of Phaenicophaeus curvirostris. NCBI lineage: Eukaryota > Metazoa > Chordata > Aves > Cuculiformes > Cuculidae > Phaenicophaeus > Phaenicophaeus curvirostris. The sequence goes on from NC_091397.1 coordinate 56,587,017, forward strand.
ATTTCACTTGAAGAATCGAAGTCTATTTACAAGTAAAGTAATTGCTTTCAAAATAGATGGAAGGTGTTTTTTAAATCAGTGATATTAGTTTTCATGTCCTTTTTAATGACTATGGAAAAACTGGTATTCCTGTTCAAATACTTCCTCTTTTTTTCTCACTTCTTACCTTAACTCTACGGAGCAGGCTGACCAAAGTTTTTCTCATTTGGTGGAGGAACTCTTGGATGCCTCTGAGATCAGGCTTTGCAAGGGCTCATGCTGAGAGGCAGAGATACCGCTTTGTTGGCCAAGATCTTTCTGCTCTTCCTTGAGCCCAAAAGTTAACCAGCAACTGAAGCTGAAAAAAATCAGTAAACTGGAAATTGTAAAAGGAGAAACAATCTAGCTAAAAAGGTCATAGTTGCCCAGCTTTCACTTTGCAGTGTCAGTGTTTAGTTCCCTAGTTCCCTTCTCATCATCAGAGATTTTTCTAGAGCCAGCAGATTCTAAAATTCTGCTTTGGTGACTCCTTTCCTTCCAAAATGAAACTGAACTTTTGGAGACCAAATTATTAAGAAATTTATATGTATACTGTTTTTGTCATGGTACATCACATATAATTGAAAAATCTCCTTATCAAAATAAGTTTATTTTTTCAAGTTCTCATCATAATTTTTAGCTAGTTTTCTTTACCAATCATAACACAGCATAGACATTTAACTACTAGTATTTTCTTTAAAAAGGAAAATCACTGTATAGCATCAGTGGGGTGGAGGCTCCCATACCCTTTGCATGGATGGCACTGGGATGTGGCACAGGGTTCGAAGGGGCATCTCTAGATGGTTTACGTGCTCTTTAAATTTTTTCTCCTTGAAAGTCAATAAACAGTAAAATACAGTTATTATTTCTGCCATTCTTCTCTTAAACATATGACATCAAAGTAAGGGGAAGTAGGAAGTGTCACAGATGACTCAATCTTGTAGTTCAACAAAGGCTTTATAGTATTGCAGTAGGAAAGCTGAAAACTTCCTTCAACCACAACGTGATTTGCTACATGCTTGTCCTCTTACCACATACAAATGAGTGGTATTGCAAAAAGTAGGACAGAAATTCTGAAAGATTAATATCCTGTTTCACTTAGGGCAAAGAAAAACACGTTCATCTAAGAAAATGAAAGCAAGTTATGTGGTAATGGATTCTGCAGATACTTCAAGAAAGCAATAATGAATTAAAACCACAAGTTAGCCTGAGAAAAGTTCTCTACCTCATGTTTTTTTGTTGGTTTTTTTTTTGTTTTTTTTTCTTTCTTTTTCTTAAGGTCTCTTATTCTGAAAGGATTTTGAAAAACGCAGTTTCTTGTCTAGTACCTAATTGTTGCAGTTATACTGATTTACCAGACTACTCTAAGCTTTCTCTAAGACTCTCCTACTCAAAATCAGATTAGTTTCCAAGAACTCCTGCTGTCCTTAATTTTATGCCTTTTTAATTATCTGAAACATTTGATGGCAAATCTTTGTTTTAAAGTGATTTTCTTCCTCTATTTTGAACAATAACATTGTCCATTGAAATAAGATTTCTAGTCTGGTGAAAATATGACTTCTCCAGTTGCCCTTCTAAGATATGATATTGATGGATCAGTCTTCGTTAGAGGAACAGTCTCTGCCTGCATCAGAATTAGGGTTTCATTGTAACAGTTGCCCAAGCCCATCTAGCTTGCTGCTCATACTCTTAAAGTTATACTCACAGAGTTTTTCCTCACACAGTGAGAAAAAAGTTTACATATCAGAAGAAAACTGAACATCGTTAGAGAACACAGAGCTAATAATGGCTGTACAGAGTATCTGTTATATTTATGGTAGATATCTACAAGAAGGAAAACTGTCCACTGCTGGTAGAGAGAGAAAGCTAGATTATATTAGCTGGTGATTTTTGCATCTAGGACTGTGGAATATAATCTTAAATTTAATTCCTCTGCACTAAATATTTATTTGAACTCTGGAATATCTAGTAGGGTTAAATGTAATGTTAAATGTGATGTAATGTTAAATACCATATGTTTTTCTGACCTGTAGATGGCTGGTGAACATGGCCATGATTTGAATGGGAATTGGTTATGTACATGTATCAAATGCCCTAGTTCTTACTTGATTGTACTGGACAGGGGTGAAAAATTTGGTAGACAACATGGCTTGTGCAACATAAACTCTTTTCCCATAGAAACTTTGTTCCCTGAAAAGCCAATGTCAAATGCTGTTTGGAGATCTGAGTGTACTATATCAACTAGATCCAGTGCTAGTCTATACACTTCAAAGAACTCAAATGGTTTTGTGGAACACAACTTTTCCTTTGGAAAAGCTTTATTGAGTCTTTTTGGGATGTCACAGACAACTGTTTTCCCTCATTTATTCAACTGGCTCTTTTCTACCAGCTTCCCTGAAATGTGAGTGCTTGGCTTTAGCCTAGCATAATTCCAAATCCTGTGTCTTTGAGGGAGCAGTTATGAGCCATAGTATACACACATATATGGTAGTATATATATACACTAAATACCTGTCCTGGCTAGCAGATATCTGCAGGAGTAGTGGTATCCAGTCAGTCAATCAGGCTATGAAGACCTCCAGTTTTTGTTTGAGTTGGTGCCAGCACAGAGCCTGTCCTCAGATCACAGAAGAAACCAAAGGGAGTGCAAATTTTCTGTGGTCCCATAATACTAAGGACACACATAGTTCTCAGAAGGATCCAAGGACACAGAGTTTGTGAGGAAGAATAGTTTGATGCTAAAATTGCTTGCATGAGTAGTCACAAGAGCCTGTCTAGGAATCAGAGGTTCAGTTACAGCACTGAGCCTCGCTTGTTTGAGGAAATGATGTGGGTCTGTGTTCAGTTTTAGGTATAGCCTGATTACTTTTGTTCTGTGAAATACTATGTGCAGAAAACACTTCTCTTTGAAAAGGTCCTCACTTACAAAACTAAGTATGACTTTATTTTCAATCCATTGTAATTTTTCCCATTTCTTATTTAAATAATTTTCCACTTTGGTATATTTTGCCTTTTACATTTATGACCCGAATGTCAAAGAAGTACTATGCAGAGGAACCTATGTTTTCTGCGTGTAAGAGGACATTAAAGCCATTACATAAGAATCAAAGAATCATAGAATCACCAGTTTGGAAAAGACCCACCAGATCATCGAGTCCAACCATTCCCATCAATCACTAAACTATGTCCCTCAGCGCCTCGTCCACCCATCTTTTAATCCCCTCCAGGGAAGGTGACTCAGCCCCCTCTCTGCGCAGCCTCTGCCAGGGACCAATGACCCTTTCCGTGAAAATTTTTTTCCTAATGTTCAGCCTGAGCCTCCCCTGGTGGAGCTTGAGGCCACTCCCTCTCGTCCTGTCCCCTGTCCCTTGGGAGAAGAGCCCAGCTCCCTCCTCTCCACAATCTTTACATTTTGAAAAGCATTGTGGGTTGTGAAGGAAAATATTTCATCATACTGAAGATGAGAAATGTTAGTACATGAATAAGAAATGTAGTGTCTAGACATTAGTTGTAGTTTGGTTTTTTTTCTCGGTGCAGCTAACTACTAAAATAATGTGGACTGAAGATCCCATTCCTTTGGCAAAGAGTCCATCTAATTTCAGTGCCCAGATGCGTTCTTTACAAAGGTGCTTCTTTGCTCCTCTTTTAAGAAGTGGCTCCATTAAAGTTGCTGTAAGTCTAATGTGGATCTGCACAAGCTAACTGATTTAATGCATTGTTTATCTCCATCTGTTATGGATCAGGTTTCATTGCTGAGATTTAGAAATAGACTTGGGAAGAGCATCAGGACTTAGTGGAAAGCTGTGCACAACAAAGAGGAATTCTGCACTGGAAGGGTCCCAGATGGGCTCATTCCCATGAGTGACTCCTTTACTCAGTGGACCCCAAAGGAACTATCCCTTCTAAACTACTATTGTCTTCAGGTGACGAAATATTCAATGTTGATATATACATTTCATTGAAAGAGAGATGATGCTTTTATTGGGCCTAGCTATACTGGACCGAAAGACCATCCTGATGCACACACTGTGCAAAATCCAAGGTCTCAGCACTGACACTTCCCACAAACGTTCCTCATGGCTCAAGCCAACAATGCCTCCCTCTCTGCTCTGCTGTTCAAATAAAGGCATAAAGAGGAAGACTGGCAGAAGTAGTTTACTACTTTAAATGTGAAATAAAACCTCACAAGACCCTCAAGGGGAAACACAGAAACAGCTACGCTGCAGGACCAGAATACCTTGTCTAATCCAGTTTATGAGTACATATATGTGTAGTAAAATCTATAATCTATGGAATCTGGACTAGACAAAGCACAGATGGAGTCTTTCAACATGTTTATGTTGTGCAAAGGAAACAGTGTGCTTCAATAAGGTTCTTGAGAGACAGAACTTGGGATCTTGCCCTTCTCTTATCCCCAGAACCAGGCATCTCATCAGAAGAAATCAGGTATGTCAGCCATGCTTTGCCTTTGAACAATCTATGCTGACTGTTCCCAATCATCTTTGTGACCTTCACATGGCTGGAAATAATTTCCAGAAGAATCTGCTTCATAATTTTCCCTGGACCTAAGACAGAGCTGATTTGCCTGCTTTTCCCTAGGCTCTCCCTGAAGACAGCTATGATTTTTTTATTTTATTTCCCCCTAGACATCAGTCACCTCCTTCAATATCAACAACCTTTCAGAGATGTTAGAGAGGGGCCACACAGTAACTACCTCAGGACTTTAAGGTGCATTCCATCTGATCTTATAGACTTATGTCAATCCAATTGACTCCAATACTCCTCAACTGCATCCTCCTCAGCTGAGAGCAATTCTTCATTCTGCCAGGGCCCTGAATGCACTAATAGGCTGTAATTGCCTTGACTGCTCCCACCTGGGACCTCCACCCACACACCCACTGACCATGGGGCCAGGAGTTCTCTTAAACTCAGGCCCAGAACGTTACTTCTGTTTCCTGCTGGTCCTGAGTTATTACCTGGATTTCTTGGGTTGATATTTGATCCAACTTCTTCCCTTGCCTGTGCCTGATGATCACCGAATGGCTGATGGGACCTGTTGCTGTCACTGCTCATGGACAGGGGCTCTGGCATCATGCCCCCCAAGGTAAGATCACTGACTATGCTGTCCTCACCCTTGACTCACCCTCCCTGGTGGAGCAGCCCTTCCCTTACTCCTCCTGATGTGTCCCCACAGACTAGGCTAGAAGTATCAGGGAAGCAGCAGAGCAGATGGCAAACCTTACTAGTGAAACCTAAGGCTAGAAGAAAAGCTTTGAATATTCTATGTCTTTTGTCCCTGGTTTCCCTGCCCTGTTATACAAGAGAGTTGTGTCTTCTTTAGGTTTCATTTTGCTGCCAGTGGGCTTGTAGAAGTCCTTCTTGCTGGCCTATGCAATCCCTGCAAGGTCCAACCCAGCTGAGCCTTGGGCTTCCTAGCTTCATTCCTGCAAATCCAGCAAAAGTTTCTGTATTCCTCCTGGATACCCTGCCTTTGCTTCTACTTCTGTGTATTTTCCTTTTGCATTTGAGGTCAGCCGGGAGCTGCCTGACTCTTCCATGGGCCAATTCTTCCACGTTTGGTTCCTGCATATCAGAATGGGGTATACTTAGTTCAGAACTCTTCTCAACTCTCATCAAGGTTAACTGGGAGCTTTTGAGCTATTTCAGTGCAAGTGGAATTTGTTTCCAGGCTTTTTTTATAAAGTAAACATCCCTTGCTGAGAAAAAATGGAACACCTGAGACATTAGTTCACTTCAAAACATATCCTGAGGTGGTAAAGGAACTAGTGGTGGACAGAAATAAGGATCCAAAATCAAAATAGAACATACATTCAGTATGAATACTACAGTCAAAATGCCAGTCTTGCCTAAAGGTGCTGCAGAGCTGCAGTTTATGTCTTTATATGCAGAGAATATTGTAGGTTTTCAGTAGCTGCAGCTCACTTGTCCTCTAAGAGAAAACCAGGTGGCTGTTATTCCTTCCCAAAAACTAGCAGCACTTTCTGGCCTAATGTTCAGTGCCAGTTCTTGTCACGCAGTTGTGAGCCAGAGCTCATTGGAAAACAGTCAGGGGTGGCAGGAGCTTGAATAGAGTGGCGCAAGTCCCTGTTGCCTGCCTGGATGCTCAGGATGAAGCTGGGTAGTGGCTTCTTTGCATGCCAGGTCCCCACTGGGGCTGTACAGTGCTCACTGTGGAGCAAGGGCTTCAAACCCTCTTCTCTCGGATAAGTCCTTGCTATCTATATAGCTTGTTCTTTGCTGGCCTGGCCCTTGAGTTGCAGCACTGTATTGTTAATGTCAGCTTTGTCAAAAAGCTCGTTAAATTCTACTAACTGATGAAGCAGCTGGCTTGCTGATCCTTAGTAGCTTTATACAAATCCCAGCCCATAATCAAGGTTTTATATGGAGCCTTATCTGGTAGAAAAGTATGAAGTGACTGATTGCCTGCCTGTTATGAGCCTGACCCAGTCTTTGCTTTAGAAAAAAAAGAAATATTATCCAACACAATATATAGCAGCACATCTTTTTAGGAAGAAGTATTTTGGTATCAGACGAAACTTATGGTTGCAGAAAACACAAACCTTTTAGAGGTATGGGACTGACAGCGGCATGAGGTGCTCTGCTGGGTTCAGAGGAGAGTGGACAAGGAAAATGACTAATTTCACCACATTTACTTAATACCAGCTTACAGGCATGGTGCAGACTAGTGATAATGATGTTATCAGGGTTTGCTGAGCAATGCCAGAGGTGTCAGTTGGATTGAACTGGGAATACTAAGAGGCTGTATCAGGCCAAATTGGTGTATAGATGGTAAAACAACTGGGAGTAAGGACAAAATAGCCTTAATTTCACAGAATTCATGTTAAAAAGGTATTCCAGTTTGTCTGTGGTGGGGTCCCTGAAAATATTTTTAATTTGGTATTAAGTCCAATTTATGTGAATAACAGTTAATTGAAGAAAAAAAAAAACCATTAAAAAAAACCTGTCTAATAATCTATTAAAAAAAAGTTCTCAGTGGATTTAAAGAGCTAATATGTACTTAACAGAGGGGCTAAAAATATAGCTGCACGTAATTACAGCAGGAAAAGAATCCTGAAGCTGAATTGCAGAGCTTCCTCAAAAGGGCAGTCAGCAAGACATCCTTAGGGAGAAGGAGAACAGGTTTTACATTACCTCCTTCACATGCCTTCTGACAAGACCTTTCCAGCCCCAGCCCTCATGGGGCCATGGGCTCTCTTTTAACCCCCACCACCCTCATGCAAGAGGATCCATCTATCAGCCCATGAGCAGGTGGTTAATGCAGCTAGCGTTTCCACTTACTGTCAGTGTTGACTCTCTGTAGCAGCTGCTTTCCAGCCCCAACACATCTGAAGCTCCAGGATTTCTGTCTTCTCCCATTCCTGAAGCTTGATGATACCATAGCCAAAGCCCCCAGCATTTCTCAGAAGAGAGGTCTTTCAATTAACTGTTTGGGAATATATTTTTTTAAATACTTTATTTACAGAACTGAGGCATTATTAGTATTTTTTTTAATTCGTAGAAGTTTTTAAGTCAGTTTAGCTCTCATTTTAAGATGTAAAATCTTTTTTTTTTTTTTAAATAATATTATAGAGGCTTTTGGTGACACCAAGCTGAGTGGTGCAGTGGCCACACCAGAAGGATGGTGTGTCGTCCAGAGGGACCTGGACAAACAGGAGAAGTGGGGCTGTGAGAACCTCATGAGGTTCAACAAGGCCAAGTTCAAGGTCCTACACCTGAGTCTGGGCAATCTGTGGTTTCAATACAGAATGGGGGATGATGTGATTGAGAGCAGCCCTGCAGGGAAGGACTTGGGGGTGCTGGTTGATGAGACGCTCAATGTGAGCTGGCAACAGGTGCTTGCAGCCCAGAAGGCCAAATGTATTCCGGGCTACGTCAAAAGCAGCACAGCCAGCAGGGTGAGGAAGGTGATTCTGCCCCTCGGTTCCTGTCTTGTGAGACCTCATCTGGAGGACTGTGTCCAGTTCTGGAATCCTCAGCATAAGGAGGGCTATGGAGCTGTTGGAACGGGCCCAGAGGAGGCTACAAGGATGATCAGGGGGCTGGAGCACCTTCCATGCTGAGGCTCTGGAGCAAGTATAGAGAAGAGCAATGAAGCTGGTGAAGGGGCTGGAGAACAGGCCTCCTTATGAGGAACGGCTGAGAGAGCTGGGGGTGTTTAGCCTGGAGAAGAGGAGGCTGAGGGGAGACCTCATTGCTCTCTACAACTACCTGAGAGGAGGTTGTGGAGAGGAGGGAGCTGGGCTCTTCTCCCAAGGGACAGGGGACAGGACAAGAGGGAATGGCCTCAAGCTCCGCCAGGGGAGGTTCAGGCTGGACATTAGGAAAAAATTCTTCACAGAAAGGGTGATTGGTCCCTGGCAGAGGCTGCCCAGGGAGGGGGTTGGGTCACCTTCCCTGGAGGGGTTTAAGGGACGGGTGGACGAGGTGCTGAGGGGCATGGGTTAGTGTTTGATAGGAATGGTTGGACTCGATGATCCGGTAGGTCTCCTCCAACCTGGTGATTCTATGATTCTATTCCATGTGAGGACAGGCTGAGAGAGTTGGGGTTGTTCAGCCTGGAGAAGAGAAGGCTCCAAGCAGATCTTATAGCGACCTTCCAGTACCTGAAAGGGGCTACAGGAAAGCTGGGGAGGGACTGTTTAGAAAGGCTTGTGGTGACAGGACTAGGGACAATGGATATAAACCGGAGAGGGGCAGATTTAGACTGGACATAAGGAGGAATTTCTTCACGCTGAGGGTGACAGGCCCTGGCCCAGGGTGGCCAGGAGCTGTGCCGTGGCCCATCCTGGAGGGGTTAGGCCTGGCTGATTTAAGTTCCCTTCCACCAAACCATCCTACGAGTTCGCTCCCGTGCAGAGGGTTGAACTGGCTGATCTTAAGTCCCTCCACCCAACCACCTACGAGTCCCTCGGCTTGTGAAGCCGCCGCGCTGCGCTCCCCTGCAGGGCGGAGCCGCGGCCGCCAGGTGGCGCTCGCCCCGCGCTCCCGGGCCTGCAGCGCCCAGGCAGCCGGAGGTTTGGGTTCACTCCCTGCCCCGGCTGGAGGGATTCAGAGAGGAGGTGAAGTTTATTTTAATTAAAACCACAGCATTGCACCTATTGCTGAAGAATAACAAACGCTTAGGTTCCGAGGAAGCAGGCAGTGAGGTTATGGCTAAGGAGATAGGAATCTAAACATTAAATAGTCACAAATACTACTATAAACAACATCATTTAAGTACTAATCGCTCTTTAAAATACCAACCCGCAATGACTAAAATTTTCATGAGTGCCTGATAAATTGAGTTCCTCTGAATGTATTCTCAGGGTCTGGTTGTCTCAGGATGACTGTTTGGTGGTGTATAATAATTTTCTATCCTTAATAATAATTAAGGTTAGAAACCGGAATCGCCCATCTCCTCAGAGCAGGGTATCCAAGGTGATTATTATGATGCGAGCATCTCTTCCCAGAGCGAACAGCAAGAAAGGCAGCTCTCTGGTCCTGTACCAGAACACAAACGAGCTCTGGAAGTGTTTCACTTGTAAGATCATCGAATCATAGAATCACCAGGTTGGAAGAGACCCACCGGATCATCGAGTCCAACCATTCCCATCAATCACTAACCCATGTCCCTCAGCACCTCGTCCACCCATCCCTTAAACCCCTCCAGGGAAAGTGAATCAACCCCCTCCCTGGGCAGCCTCTGCCAGGGACCAATGACTCTTTCCATGAAAATTTTTTTCCCAATGTCCAGCCTGAACCTCCCCTGGCAGAGCTTGAGGCCATTCCCTCTCGTCCTGTCCCCTGTCACTTGGAAGATGATGTGGTGCATTCACAAAATCTGGGCCAAACTTTATTGAACATTAACTCCTCTTCCCTCTATTTGTTTAAAGGTGGTTGAAAGAAACCTTCTGGATTAATTGGAAAGCATTTTTTTTGTCCATTTGTCTTCCAATGGATGGGATGTAAGTGAAAGAGGAGGGGGAAAAAACCTGACAAAGATTTACTTGGTAAAAATGCCAAGTAGACTATATTGACAGAGACCAACAGAAAGGCATTGAATGAGTATTAAGTTAAGCTTTATTCTGCTGAGCATTCTCAGAGGTGCTGAGCTCCTTGCTTCACCTTCACCGAGGAGAAGTTACTAGAGTTGATAGGGGAGGACAGACGGACATTCGCGCAGCAGAGTGTTAACAGCCTATATAAAATGCCACTTCTGTGTTAAAAATAAAATGCAAAAGTTCAGGAACATTGGAGATACTTTTGGAAATGCATTTGGCTTGTTCTTTTTGTGGCTGGATGGCATTGCCCCATCTGGTTGTTTGGCTCGGAGTCTTGTGTTGGCAGTTCTTGATGGCAAACATAGTCCGGTGCTCGACCAGAGGGGAGATTCAGCCACCCACGATACTAATCCAACAAATCCCAGCTTCTCATTTGCTGTAGTCAAAACTTTTTGGTTTTTTATTAAAAAGCTAGGGGTTTGAGTTGTGCTTTGCAATGTTGCCTGGTATTTTTCAAGGAAAAAGTAGCAAATACCTGGAAGTGGTAGAATTTTCATATGAGAAAAAGGTGAAAACTCTCATTTGTCAATTAAAAGTTTTTTCTAAAAAAAAAAAAGTCTGACTAGCTCTGGGATTTATTCCCCTATTTACATAGATAATTCCATGTTAACTTGGGGGAAAACATGAAATTAGCATTTTTTAGAAGTTAGCTAAAAGTGAAGCAAAGTCCATAAGTGATAGAACTACAAATGATGTGTTTGAATTTAAATTGGCAGAACACAAAAAACCCACTCAGTTATTTTACACTAATGCTAGATTAACATATCGAGAGACAGTTATTGATGTCTCTGTTAGACTGTCTACAAAAGTGCAAAGCTGGAAAGAAGGCTGCGAGTCCTTGGGTGATCTGGGGCAGGGTTCCATCACTATCATGACTAATAGAGCTATAAGGCAACTGTTACAGACTGTAGCTGATCCATTGGTTCCAGATATGCTCAACAATCAGTGTGTAGAGATGCTAATTTATAGTATATTACTCAAACTAAAGGACATTTCTATGTTCCGCTAATAGTTCCAAAACGTTATTATTTTCTATTTAGCAGAAAAGACAAAGCCAGACCCTAAGTGGAGGACAAGCTTTATTTTTATGTAGTTTTGTGATTACATTCTTGAACAATTCTGCATTAATTTGAATTGGTTTATAATCCACCAGGACCAGATTTGAATACCACATGTACCAAGGCAAAAACATCGTGGTGGAACACAAGCCAGATTAGGCAGAAACTGTGGGATGAATGCAGAAAAGAAATGAAGGCAGGTTGGAAAGCACAAGTGAGCTGTTGATAGGGATTTAGGGGGATGCTTTAAGTGGAAATTTGCATGGGAAACGCCAGAATGTAACATTATTTTTTATGTTACATAGTATACTAATCAGCTTATGTGTTATATTGCAGATTATCATAGTGTTGCATAATTATACCAATTTTATGCATTATAATATTTTGTAATATTGCTGCAATTATATGATTGCAGAAAATTATAATGTTACGTATTACACTAATACATAAGTCATTAAGACCCCAAAGCACGTGAGGCAGTGCTGTAAAATTCTGGTTTTCCTTCCTGGTGGCTTTCTTGGAATATTTGGGTGATCCCCATGTAATGGGACTGAAATCAATATCTTGTCACTTCACCTTCTCACAGTTCTCACTTGTTTTTCATCAGCTTCTGCCGATCTCTGGCTACATTTAGCACTAGACAGACTTAAAAGAATGATCTGCAGCAGCCAGCTAAGGTCCCTAGTTACTCTCGGTGGTAAAGCCTCACATTTGTAATATTTACAGTCTGGAGCTCCCACCACAAGGCTGGCTCTACGATGGTTGAAATGGCAGGAGGAACTAGAGGCATCTTATTCCTCTGTCCCATTCTTCTACATAACTGGTAAACCCTCAGCTCTTGGCTCCCAGTGCTAAGCTCTTGGCTCCCAGTGCTAAGCAAATTATGCTTTACTCGAGTCGCTTAAAATGCATGAATCATCTTTACTGGATGTCTTACATGCAAAATTATTATTATTATTTAAATCTAAGACGGCTTATTAGTAAAATTGTTTGAACACTGCTGCATAATTCATTGCATACACTGGGAGCTTTTAAGTTTAACGTGCCACATAATGTGCTTCATGCCTTCGGTGGAATACAAATCAGGCAGTTCTTGTTTTCAGTGGCATTAGCCAAGTCATCAAAACATCACTGCTACTGTTGTCTTAAGTTCTTTGCTCCCAGTCAGTGCAGTTTCCCACCTGCAGTCCTCTGCTGGGCTCTCATACTTCTGAAGGAAAATGCAAGCAGAAGGTTGCAGCCCTTGGAAATCCTGTTTCAGTGCTTCATGGTGGCGTTGAAGTCCTTAGTCGCATCCTGCTAGCTTGTTCAGTTCCAGTGCTGTCACTGGCATAATTTTCTGACTGTAAATGTTCTTAAGGTTGTATGTTAGGTTATTTCAGGAAAGAGTTCAATACTAAAACCTGTTTTTCTTATATAATATTGAGCTGACTTCCACTTAATAAGTCACTGGGAGGTTGTTTAAATTGGGAAAGCAGGTATTTCTGCTTTCTATGCATCTTCAATATACTTTCAAATAATTAAATTCTTAAAGGTCAGAAGCTACAGGCATGTATGATTAGTGCTAGAATTCATTCTGATGTTGAGATGATAATAATGTTAAGAGCAGATTAAAATTTAGGTCACCTATGTTAGTGATAGTCACTGATACAATAGGAAGTTGTTGTATTTCCAGAGCAGAAACTTCTGGCTGTGTTCAGAAAACTTAAATTCTACTAACTCTGTGAATGTAGTATCCTCTATCAGCTGTGTGCCTCTGTCCTCGGATCAAAGCAAAGAAAATATGAGAACAAGGTCCCTACAGGCTTCCTCTGGGGAGGCAGAACTCAGAACTGCCAAGTTCAGTAAGCTGTGTTTAAGCCAACAGAGCTATTAAGATAACCCAGCCACCTCTGTAAAGATTTCATCTGGAATAACCTTCTGGTTCATGGCTTGTTTGAGTTCTTCTGGATGAATTTTATGTTTCTTTGACAGATTCTTAAGAGTTGCATGGAGCCTTGTTTGGCTGGTGGTGGAGTGCTAAAGCCAGGGACCCTGGGGGAGCGCCAGGTTGGTGAAAGAGGTCAAACTGAGCAATCCTTGTTGACTCTGCCTCTACAGAGGGAGTGCACATAAAAGATGAGGGAAGATTTAGTTTGAAGAGGTGAAGACTAGCAATTAGTGAAGAGAATCCATGTCTGAACTATATGTCACTGTCTTGCTTTCTGGTCTCGTATAGGTCCTCCTATAGTTTCTGTTGATGTACCGGCCGTCTTTAGATGTAGATACTGTAGGTCAAGTTGCTCATCTGTGTAGGGTAAGCAATGAAGAGGACAAAATCTTTCAGGCTGAAAATAAAGCTGGAAATAGCATTGGAAAAACACTTTTAAAACATTGGGATTTTGCAGTAAAGTTTGTAAAAGGTCTAGTCTTGAAAAACTGAGACTTAACTTTGATTAGAATTAAATGAGTAGTGCTGGTGGGGTATAGGCAATGGTTATTACTTATTCATTTGATCAAAGTGCTTTGATCCTTGTAGAAGCAGAGTAGCAGTAGTATGGCCTCAGCCATCTATGCATTGGATATTTATGATATTCTGTTGCATTGGGTAGTTCTGGTTGCGCTACTGAATACTGATTTCTTAGGGGTGTTGCTACTTCAGCTACATCCAAGGAAAAAAGAGCCAGACCTTAGCCCTTTGTCTCTTGATTCAATTTCCTTGATTGCCTCTCTTCACCTTTTGGAACAGTAATGCATTAATAATGCTTTGGCTGGATGACTTGTATTTGAAAACTGTCTTTATTATTTTGCTTTTAAAGAACCCAAGATGTTACCGTGTTGAAACCTGACAGTCTTACATTGCAGTCGACAGCAATAGCCACAAGGCAATCCAGCAGTTCCTGTGTCCTTATCCAAAATATGTGAATTGTTTAATGCTGTAGTCATGAAAGCAGGCGTGTATAGGACTGTGTACCTCTACCCAGTTATAGAAGTAGAATTATAGCATCAGCAAGGTAGTAATTGAAGTAGAACATGAAAAGAATTGTTTAGCTTTATTGTCTAAATTTCTTTTTGACCTTTAATACAAAGGGGAAAATCACTTTATTCTGGTATTGTTTTTTTTATAGGAGTAAAAGTGTCTGAGAAGGGCTGAAAAAAAGAAAATATTAATTTTCTCCCTGTGCTTTGATAAACTAATTTAAGTGGAAACACCATTTGGAAGTCAAACATAAAAACTGGCTGATATTTTCTGACTGCCTTGGAAAATGCAAAATAGCAGTTCAGGGTTCGTTGAGGAGTTTTTTGCTTTGGAGGTGAGTTATGTAGAAAACCTGAGAAACATCTGTTATTCTATTTTGGAGGGGCGGGGCAAATTGCTGCAGTCAGAAAAACTGATTCAAGGACCTCCAAGAATAACCTGCCTTGCTGGTACTTTTGGTGTATTTTGCCTGTATGTTATTTATTACACTCTTGTTTTATTCCAGCATTTCCTACAGAATTTATTCTAGACTATAGAAGTGTTTTAGCCCATAACCACAGGTTTTAGGGATGTTTTTAGACATTGTTAGCCTATACTAATGACTGCTTTCAAGGCAAACATAAAATTATTGTAGCTAGCTGAATAGCCTGTGGGGAGTCCATTACAGAGAGGTTTTTTTGTTTAAAATTGGTGCTCTGTGCTTTAATAAGCAGAGCAGGCTTTTCTAGACGAGTCTGGTAGTTTTTTTTGTTGTTGGAGTTTTTTTTAAACAACAATTCTGATATCATTCATTATTCACTAGAGATGACATTAGAATAAATGAATATTAAGGTATTTAAATGCAGAACAAAGAATTTGCAGAGTTAGAGATTGATCACCCCACATGTAATGTTGGAGCTTCATTAGTTGTGTCCCTCTGTGTTGCCAGGCTGAGGTGCTTCTGTTTCACCTCATTAGCAACTTTATTCTTTAATGCTGACTGCACTCTATTCAGGCTGGTTGTGTAAAATCTACTAATAACAGCTCTTATTGATAGCCTGATTTGCATGTACAAAATAGAATACACTCCACTTGCAAGCTATAGCAATCTAGAAGTTTATAAATACAATAATAAAATCTTCACTGTTTTCTCCTTGCCTGAAGTTTACATTTTCAGGAGATTTCAAGGTGAGTTGCTGACATCGTTTATTCCAATAGAAGAAAAGAGGCTTTGCAGAACGTCAAATCTTTGTGGTTAGCCTAAAATTCAGGAGTTGTGGCACTCATGGTGTGAGAGGAATGGTGTCTTGGCATCTTTGCCAAGAAAGCCACATTTTTTATCTTTCTTTGGTGTCAGCCTCCTGCTCTATGCAACGAGAGGGGGTTTCTCAGCTTCCTGAGAAGCTTGGCTCATCCTGAATCAATAATCAGTAGCTTAGCCAGCCCACCTTGCTTACAGCTCTGAGGTTGGGTAGAGAAATCCCTTCTCTGCTCCTGGAGCAGCCTGCAGTGGAGGAGCTGGGGCAGGGGACAGGAAGGGGGAAAAGGATGCTGATCTCTCAGCAGATGGCTGAAAGTCCTTAATCCTAGTAATAATA
Source organism: Phaenicophaeus curvirostris (assembly GCF_032191515.1). Taxonomy (NCBI): domain Eukaryota; kingdom Metazoa; phylum Chordata; class Aves; order Cuculiformes; family Cuculidae; genus Phaenicophaeus; species Phaenicophaeus curvirostris. The sequence continues at coordinate 56,602,711 of NC_091397.1, forward strand.
CTAACACAGCCATATGGTTCAGAGCCGTAGGAGAAGCCATTTTTCTAATAGCAGGCAACATCCAGAGTTTAGCTAGGAGTGGGTGTGGGAGACAATCTTTCAAGTGGTTAAGTGCTTTGCTACATGCAGCATTAAGGAAGACCTGTGCAGATATCTGCAAATACAAATCAAACAGCTCAGTTACAAATGATTGTGCTTTTCGTGCTGAAATCTTGTCCTCCAGCTAAACTAGGAAATTATCATCCTGTAGACAGCTGTCAAAAGCGGATGAGATTTGGTGCAGACCTGGGGTGTGCGAGCTGGACAGGTGTTTCATCATGAGAAAGTCCTGGGAGGATAATAGTGCCCTAATGCTTTCAGGTCTGCTCTCACCTAAGGCAGAGACCAGCAGAAAGAGATAGAAGAGAACTGAAGACCCTCAGAAATGGGCTGAGAGCTACAGAGAGCAGCGTCACCACAGAGGTGATGTTTCTATCCTGAGATGTAGAAGGGGAGCAGTGTGCTCATCCTGCATATGTTGCTCTCGCAGTGCTTGGAGTTTCCCTTTGTTCTCAGCTCAGGTCACAGACGTAAATATGAACCTGGCTTTCTTCCCAAAAGGTTGTTTATAGGGGCTTTCCTCTGGAAAATCTATTGATTCCATCTGCTAACCCTTCCTGGCCCAGGGCTGGAGGTGTGATGCAATACAACCTTTCCAGGATATTTGGGCTAAATCTGCCAGGTCTACATGCATAAACCCAAGTACAGGACCACGAAACACAGCAGACAGCAAACAGAGGAGGGGAGGGAGCAAATGGTCTGCCACTTCCACTTGAGGCCACCTATAGCTGCTCTGCACCTCACCCAACAAAGCCGCTTGCACTTGCTCTTTTCCGCTGGTGGGCAGAGGTGGCAGAAGAAATGCTGGCTCCTCTGCCTTAGGGAGGCAAAACAGACTTGCAGAGGTGTAACTTTGTATTCTTCTGACTCAGGTTTTGTTTGTGATCACAACAATCACAAACTAAGGCCAGTTTTAGTTTGTGATTGCATGCAATGCTGGCTTGGTCTTCATTCCTTACGCGCTTTTAAAAGGTATAAGTTACAAAAACTATGCCTACCTGTGGTTTAAAAAAGTCCTTTCTGCTAGGAGTTGTTACTCCGTTATATGGAATCTATTATATTTATACTGTATTTGTCTTCCTTAAAGCCTCAGCAGATCAGGTTTTGCATTTGAAGCTGTGTTAATTCAAATATAGCTTTACAATGAAACAAATTGATTCAGGCAGAAGACTGAGTTACTCTTGTTCGTGCACGGGTATCAGTGGGACAGAGGGGTCGTTGAATGCGCCTGATTTTGCTTGTGTGGGCCCCGCAAGGTTTGTGATGCAATAAAATAACAGAAAGGGTCATTGGGTGCTGGAACATGCTGCCCAGGGAGGGGGTTGAGTCACCTTCCCTGGAGGGGTTTAAGGGACAGGTGGACGAGGTGCTGAGGGACATGGGTTAGTGTTTGATGGGAATGGTTGGACTCGATGATCCGGTGGGTCTTTTCCAACCTGGTTATTCTATGATTCTATGAAAATGCAGCGTATGCTGGACTGAGGCCTCTTTTAGTTTCTCCTTGATGTGAGATATTGAGGATGTTCAAATCCATAAACACAATGGCACGTTCCCATGGGCTTTCTAGTGTCATGGAAAGCGCAATGTGCGGCTGGGGCAACCGTGGCAGCTCATGGATGTTAGCAGCTTAGTGGTTTGCATGGTAGGATGGAGGGGAACTCTCCTTTCTCCACTTCCAGGCATGCAGCCTCACATCCTGGACTGTGGGGAAGTAAACCTTTCTGGGAATTGGAGTCTCCTGGGAAAAGTCTCCTCCTTCACAAAGCTCCCTGGTCTAGGGGGAATAGAGCTGAGGCTTTGGTGTTAGCTACTGCCTAAGACAGACAGGGGTTGATGTCTCAGTGGACTCTCTCTCACCCAGACATTAAAAAAACATTTTAAAATGAGCTTTAACAACTGATGTTTTTCTCTGCCTCTCCCCGCTGGAGAAAGTTCCTATTCCCAGACATCACTTAAGCACATGCAGAATTATCTGGGGGATTAACGAATGCAGAGAGCCCAGCAGGATACAGAGAAGACACCCACAGGAGGAGGACTGCTGAGATGAATGTTTCCAGGAGGCGTATTATGTAAAACTTTTTGCTTTCATGAGGGAAATCTAGCACTGGTTGCACAGGCGTGGTGGTGGAGATCAGGGGAACAGAGAGACTGAACGGGGCTCAAACTGTGCAGCCAAAAGAAAGCTCGCTGGTGGGGAGGAAGGAGTCTTCAGACCCTTCCAGCACCATCAAGGCTTCACATATGTTCCCTGTCAACCCCCTGTGTGAACAGTATGCAGTCAATACACTCTGTATGCACTTACCTATCTTAGGTACTCAGCAGGATAATTCAATTTAAATACTCTGCTTTTCCCCACCTCTGCAGCAGAGAAGGCTTTTTATCTCTTAAATGTGCCAACAACAAATTTCAGAGCCATCTCCTGTGTGCCCTTTCTGTGCCACGGTCTTATCAAATGTTTGTTTGCGAGACACCTTAAAAAACCTGACACTGACAGCCTATTACTGAGTAATTGCTTAATTTAAACTGATGAAACAGAAGTTCAAATTCAAAGCTGGTTGCCTTTCAAGAGCTGCAGGTGTTTCCCTCTGACTGACTACTGGTTTGTTTTCTTTAAATTTATGCTAGCTGGCAGAGCTAACATCTATAGAATAAAAATCCAGTTGGTTCCTACCTTCTTTCACTCCCCCAGCCCCACCTTGTATGGTGTTTATCAGTTTTTCATAGGCTCATTGCACTGTACCCAGGTTTCCTGAGCTGGTGGGTATTGCTGCTCATCAAAGTCCCACAGGGCAGAAAGTGTTGTTAAAAGGAAAGAGAATGCTGGAAAATATGCACCTGAATGCTCTTTCTGCCTCCTCTTGAGAAATGTATTTAAGTACATTGCTATTCCCTTCTTTTCGTTGACTGAAATCCTGAAAGCTCTTGGGAATTTTTATGCAATCTCAGTTTAAAAGCTTTGATATCCTACTCCACAGCTTCTGCTGGCAAATGGGAGGGGGCTTCCCAGCTTCTCAGGACTGGGACTGCATCCTGCCAGCATCTCTAGGGAGCGTGGCAGAAAAGCCAAGGATGCTGACAATATGGAAAAGCAGGAGCGTGCGGCTCCTTGTGAGAAGGTTGCAGCAGAGGAGCGAGCGAGCTGTTTGTGCTGAGCTGCTCCACCTCACCCAGAGAGGAGCATTAAGCAGAGCTCCCACTGGAGTGACAAGTGACATTTTTAACAGGCACTTAGGCAGAGTCAGGTGCTTGTTAGTGGGGTTATTATCTGTCATGAAGAGGTGTCAGAGGAGTTAATGTGGCTTACTGTGGGGAGGCAAGGATATAGCTACTCTGAGCAACACATCCTTCTGTCTGCAGATATTATTTTACCTATTTGTAGTAACTTGCTTTCTACATTTAAGATTATACGCATCATGTTGGGGTTGGATGCTAAAATAATTGCTTTCTAGGTTAAAAAAATTGAAACGTTGGTATGATATATGGTTAACTATTTCAGCCATAAGAAAACCCTGAAATATTTCATTTGTCTCACGCTGATGTTGTAAATGTAATATTTTCTTCTGGCTCTGGTCTTACCTAGTGATGGAATAAATACAAGCAGTGGCTCAGAGAGGCTGCTGCTCAGCAGGCGCCAGTGTTGATCACAGGGGAGTTTAGCTGTCTTCCTGTCTGAACACAACATTAAAAATCTCTGGAAAAGTTCCCAAAGGGTTCAAGTGGGTTATCATCATATGACGGAGGATTAATTCTATCTAGAATTTTTACCTTATAAATTGGCTGCTTCAGATTTCTGGTAAGAGAGGATTTGACCCCTTTCTACTCCACTGAGACTTCTGGCTGGCAGGGGCTTGTTCAAAATAGCATCAAAGTGGTTTGTCCAGTCTAGGATGACGTTCTCTTAGCAAAACTGTTTCTTGTTCCTGAGCAAATTAGTCTGGGTTTTTTTGGTAGGTTTTTAGCTTTTTTTGGTTTTGGTTGGGTTTTTTTTTTTTCAAGGAACAAAGCTCGGGAATGAAAAAAAAAATAAATCCCAACACAGTAATGGAAGAAACTCACCTAACAATTTTTCATTTTTTCTCCTAAATGTGAGAATGCTGAGTTATGAGCCTTTCCTATGGTTTCTAAGCCTCATCTCATGCAAGACAACTGGAGCACAGATACTGAGGGTGGTTTTTATTAAAATTCAACCATGAATTTTCAATATGTTGTATTGTTGCTTGTTTTGTTGTAAATATAACTTTCAAAAACCATACTGGAGGAAAATGATTGGTTTAATCACTTAGTGAAAACCTCTGAGGTTGTGAGAATTTGTCTGAATAAATCCTGAAGGACCATGTCTGTGTGCCCTAACTGCTTTGAATCAAACAACTCTTTAAGCCATGGCTGCTTTTTATTAGAAGAGAAATGTTTTTGCTTTTAGTTTTTAATTGCAAACCTGAGCTGGAACTAAGGATCTCTGAACCCTGAGGCTGTTTCCACCTGAACATCGAGGCTGTGAAGGGCCTCCAACTTTTGCTCTACTGCAGGATATAGATCAGTGTTTCAGCCTTGGGTTTAGAAGGGATTTATTTATAGTGGCATTGGCACTGTTGGAGACGTGCCAGCTCAGGAGCTGGGCTCCCCTTTCAGGCCCTCCGTCCATGGGAAAGGGCGTGCTGTTCCTCCACTGTGAGCAGGTTAACATACTCCTTTTAACAACTGATTTATAGTTTAATTATTAATAATTTTCATTTCCCATTGTTACTTTTCCAGTTGAGATGTTATTACAGGTAAAGTCAGAGCATTGTGCAGAAAGCATTCAGCTAGGTAGGTGCACAAGGTCACCTAGTGTGTTTCTCTGTGCTTTTAAAGGAATTAAAGCTAAATTAAGCCTTGTATGTAGAAAACAATGTTTAAAACATGTATTCTGCAATGTTCTCTTCCAAGAACAGTATCTTTTTAATGGCAAACAAGGAAGGGCACGGACAGGGTTACTTTGTGACCATGCAGAGGATGTGATACTGCTATTTTCTCATCCTGCAAAGAAAACAGTGAATGCTGCTCATCAGAATCTCTGGTACCAGCTCAATGTTTGCTGATCCCCCTGGGCAGCCCCCGGTCACCCGCGTATCCTGCTGGTGGCTTTGCTCACATATCCTTGTTGCGGGGCCAGAGCCAAACCAGGGCTCTCAGTCTGCCAGAATCAGTTCTTCCCTTGCCTCTTGCTGCAGATAAAGTCAGTCTAGGGAGAGAAAGGCTGGTTTTCCTTCTACCCGTGCTTCAGAGGTGCTCAGGGGCTGGAGTGTTTCAGCAGCCAGGCTACCCATTGCTTTCCTAAAAGATGTGTGTTGGCAGATATAGATGGCTTTCCTCTTTGCACAGAAGCAGCACAACTTTTTGGCTATTTTCTTTGTTTTACTGAGGAGAGATGCCCCGTAATGTGTATAGTGACATCCACAGTTCTTCCTTTCTTCTTGTCCTTGATTATCTCCTTGTGATGCCTAATTGTGAAGAGAAAGTCGAGGAGATCAAGTCATACAGTAATTAAACCCAGTCCCTTCCAACCCAAACCATTCTGTTATTTGAATATGCTATTCTAAATTTTGTGGAGTTAACTCCTTATCCGGGAAGGAAACTTACTGTGTTTTGCTGAATCGAATGATAAGTTTTCTGAACTTTTGGACTATGTAAAAATAGCAAGGACTTGGATCCTGGATCACATACAGCAAATATTTTATGGTTTAGTATTTGATAGGAATGGTTGGACTCGATGATCTGATGGGTCTTTTCCAACCTGGTGGTGATTCTATGATTCTAAGTAAATCTAGGAAAACATTTTCACTGTATTTTTGATGGTTCTAGTATCTACTAGATCTGTTTTGTTAAACTGTATTTAAAAATACATCTATCATAACTTGCTCATCGAGATGCATGTCATAAGCATTGTCATACTGATCAGCCTGAAAGGGAGCAATTTCTCAGCTGATAATCTGTGCCACAAGAAGGGCAAGTTAGATGTCAAGACTCTGGGAATTAAACTGTGGTCCCTTTGTAATCAATAGGCATCTTGCCAATCACTTTGGATTCTGCTCTGGCTGTTTCATGTCAATTCTGTTCTTGATTCTTTTCAGTGACTTGCTGTGGGACTTCAGCAAGTTATTTAACTTTTTACCTCTCCAACAGTATTTTACAACCCTTTGTATTATATGTAATACAGTAAGAATGACATGTAGATACAGTAGATATAGATGTAATATTTAAAACTTGAAGATGATCAAACATTCCCCTGCAATTGCACTCTTGGCACTTCAATTACTGTTCAGGATTGTGGATAGGAAAGGCCAAAGCTATCTCCTGCACTGAGAAATGTAACTTGTGTAGAGAAATACTTTCCATGAGAAATGTAATTTGCATAGGAAAATACTTTCCATTCTGTGGATAGTTTTCTGAACTCTCCTTTCCATAGGTTCTCTGGGCAAAGCCCCATTTTGAGACCAGCAGCAGGGCTGTGTGTGTAGAGCCTAAGGACTTTGGCACTTCGAGCACATACCTGGATGCTGTTGGGAAAGGTCTGCACGCTAAGCTCTACGGCAGCATGTTTTCTCCAGTGTTTTAGGGCACAGCAAGCAACACTGGTGCAGAGAAAGACGGAGTAGCCATGTTATTCCCTGGGAACCGCAATTCTCACTTATTTCTCCAGTTTAACTTCTTATGTCTAAGACAATCCACTTGCAGTAGAGAGGACCGTTCCCTCTCTCCTTCATCCTATCTTTGGCTGCATGTCACACTCCTTCCTTGGCCAGGCACCTTGTGATTGTGCCCTTGTGTGGCAAGTTGATTGTTGTGATGGAAAATGGAGCTTCCAAAACTGATGGAGGGGGAGATGGCATCCTAGTGGAGTGTATTAACTGTGATGTGAAACTATGCTTCCAGCGTTACAGTAAAGCTCATCCTCTATATTTTAAGGTATTGTGTGCCTGAAATCAAGGAAGCTGAGCACTCAAATACCTTTAGCTATATCTACCTCCAGGAGCAATCCTTCATTCCTAGTGAAGGTATGCAAAGTAGCTCATGTCCAGAGAACTACACCAGGGGACAATACAGGACGTATCCTGGCTATCCCAAGGGAGTGATGCACAACTGATGGATGATGTCTCTCTCTTCAGAACAAGGTAGTCTTGGTCATCTTCCTTCTTAAGAATAGTCACTATATTGTTGCATCTCCTGAAATGTGGAGCATTACCTGGGAGACCCAACTAGGTGAGGAAGCCTGTTGGAAATTCAGCAGTATGGACAGTGCTCAAGTTCATGTCCTGGCCCTGCTCAGCCACCTAGTATATACATTCCTTTTATGATCCAAGCTGCCATTATTATTTTTCAGCACATTTGCAGTTCAGGGTGCCCAAACTACTTCTGCATTTCAGCCTGCCAGATGCTGGTCTGGTAGCACACCACCAGCCTGTGTGGCTTCTGTATCCTGAGATCATAGAATCACCAGGTTGGAAAAGACCCATTGGATCATCGAGTCCAACCATTCCCATCAAATACTAAACCATGCCCCTTAGCACCTCGTCCACCCACCCCTTGAACACCTCCAGGGAAGGTGACTCAGCCAAGTGGGTATCTGTGGGGCATTTTCAGCTAAGAAAGCCAGCTAGTGCAGTGTTGGGAGATTAATATAGGAGGAAGGAATCAAATTTGTAATTTTTTTTTCATGCTTTCTGACTGTGGGACGATCATTTCAGCTGGACTGAGCCAGCTTTTGATGCATTTATGTAGTGTGGGTGATCACGGGATTGAGGGAGTGAGCTAGAAAATGACATTATTTGCAGCTTAGGTGCCCCCAGCCTCGTGTTGGTGGGTCTGTCTGTTCTCTGGGATGCCGAGTGGGTGGGAAGTGCTGGGTAAGCACAAAGCACCAAGGTGCGAGGGCAGCAGGGCTGCTAGGGAAGCAGGGAGTGGAAGCTTGCTCTGCACACTGCTCTAAGGTCCCAGGGCTGTCTGTGGCCATCTGTTTGCACATCTGACCAGTTCAGCTCTCTTTGTTTAAACTGGGTGAGAGCAGCAGCAGTGATCCTCTTGCTGCCCAGCCCTGCAGGTGCTGCTATCCAACCCAAACTGGAGAAAGAAGTGCACTTTTACAGAAAGTCCTTTTCCCTCCCTTTCCTTTCCCTTTTAAGGCTCTTGGCCAAGCTGTGTGATTCTTATCTGGTCTCTGCAGAGCCTTTAACTGAGGTCATTCAGGAAGTTTAATTAATCCTGTACGATTGTCACTACATCCTTGGCTGCACATTGTACTAGGGCCCAGCCCACTATCACAATGCATCTTACGACATCTGAACATCTGTTTAAAACCTGATTGCCAAGAAGTAGCACTTGCTAAGCCTAGTTTGGCTGTATGTATGCAGTCCAACACAACATTGTTTAGCTGTGTTAAGAGTAAAAAATAGAATTTCCTCCTGCTCTCAGGATCAGCTGGTGAAACGAACTAAAATTATCTGGGAAATGCTGCTTCTGAAGCAAAGAAATGGGCTGGCCTGTGTGTGTCCCACTAAGCTTTTTTCCCAGAATGGTGCCACCCACAGCACCGTGCTGTCCACACGATATATGGTATCAGTCCACAGATACCATGGGACATGGGATTTCTTGGGATGCTGGGCTAGAACCACTGGGGGTTTTAGTCCCTGGCTGCTGCTACTCCCCTGCCTCTGTTGTGGGAGCTTGCACATCCCCAAGAGTTTGCACTCTTCTGCTCCTTATCCTCTCACACTGCACTGAATAATGTGTTTCTGCTGTTCCTGAAAGCAAAAGAATTTTACTCATGTACACACATGTGCAAATATATACACACAGATACACTCTTAGTTCTTCCCAGGCTCCCAGGACAGCCTCTAAAAAAATGGAAGAGAAAAAAAGAAGAAAGAGAATTATAATGAAAGTGGGGGAACTGCAAGTCCTTTGCAGGGGGGAGAAAGAGGACAATAGTTGTAGGGAGAAGAAGGGAGCAGTGGATGTGGGTAGCAGCAGAAATACTGGCCAAGCAGCACCCAAGGCTCTATTGGCAGAGTAAAGAGGATGGGGCATGTAGAAGGAACAGTGTTAGGGTATGCCGTTATCTGACAGAAGTTATCTGATTGGTTTCAGTCTTTGCATTCATTAAAAGAAAAACCAAACTTTCTCTGGGTTTTTTCATACAAATAGCGCAGTTGGATAGACAGAGAGGTGTATTTGCAGGCATGCATAGCCTTTCAGGATTATTAATCCCTGGATACCCAGATAAACTCTGTCACAAGGGCTGACTCTGGAATCAGCACTACTGGTTTATCCTGAAATAAGCTCTTCTTTCTCTGATATCAGATTGTCCTTTCTTAGGTTTATTATAGAATAGAATTTAAAATCAGCAATGTATACTAATTAATTTGTTTCTTAATTTATGCACTTGTCTTACAAACACAGGCAAGGTCTAAGCAGTAAACAATTGACATAACATGTAGTGTATAAATGATATATTTGATGAGACGATATATAAAATTATTTGTGTCATCTCAGAAGAAGTGAGATCTGTATTGACTTCACACACAGAAAGATGCCTGCCACATGTTGTCTGAACAGAAGTTTCAGGGGAGGCTGGTCTTCCCAAACATTGTCTGTATGCAGATATTAAATGGATGGCTTAGGTAGTGACTTTCCTAGATGAATTGCTGGTCTCCCTACAGTGCAGAGATGTAATTGTGTAGTTAGAGACCACCACCAGTGAGGTGATGTTTGCTGTCAGGAGGTGTTTGTGTGTTACCACCCTTACAGCACCCCTCTGGAGTACAAACCCAAACCCCATCATCCCTTTAGGGATCCCTCACTTGTTTTGGACCTTAGGCATCCTAATTTATAGGTATAGCATAGAGCTTTTCACTCAGTTTTTTGTCTGAGAAACATATGAAGGCTGGCTTAAAGGAGGGTATAAATACTGAGGGGAACTAGAGGTGATATGTAATATTATTTTTCTAGGAGGATTTATATTTGTTGATAGCTTTCTAGCCAGTATTTTCTTACCTCAACACAATCCTCTCGAGCACACTTACAGGAATGCATGGGTTGCATTTTAGAGTGTTTATCTGTCTTATCTTTTGACATTGGCATAGATGTGCCTAATTCTGATTTTTGTTTTGAACTGTTAGGTGTGAGCATAGTCTGGCTATGTGTCTTTTCATAGCATAACAACTCCCCTGTTGTCCATACCACTGTTCTGTAGTATTTCTGCCTTTTTCATGTTTTGTACACCTTGGAGCTGCCTGAGCTTGTTTCTGTCTCAGAGTATCTTATACTATTTTATGGCTTGTGTGGAAATTATAGGCAAGGGAGAACTGCTTTCTGTGGCTGTAATATAACTCTCGTTTGTAAAAGAAAAATTTGTTTTCTCTGCTTTGAGGTAAAATTTAAAGTCAGGAGGAGAAGGCGGATGGTAAATGGAGCATTTTTAAAGTTTAAAGGCCAAGTTTGATCCTGTTCTTACACCTTCTCTTTATTCAGGTTGCACAGTGGAAGCCAAAGGCGATTGTACTGGCACAGTCAGATACACAATATGCCCTAACACCCCTAAAACAGATAACAGCTGGCACTGATATGCACAATACCATATTTCTTCAAAGGGCTTACCAGCCATTAATTAATTCATCTGATATTACTTTTATTTAATGAGGTCTGAGTACCAGCATGCTCATAGAAAGTCTATTCTGTAAGTGCTGCTCTCTGAAGAATCCTACCTTTTGTTTTAAGTGATACACACAATAGTATTTTATTGATTTCTATTTTTCTCCTACAGTGCTGTAGGGTTTTCATGTAGCAACATGCTGGAGAACCAGCTTCACCTGGCATTGTGTTAGGTGCCATGACTGTAGTTTGTTAACACTTGACATTTCTATTTAAAGGGTGCTTAAAAATGTATTAATACTCATAGACATGGAGCAAAGTAAGTAGTAACTAATAAAAACATCAGTTTTGGGAAAGGCATCCTGTCTCTTGTCTCAGAATCGTTCAGTTTCATAGAATCATAGAATAACCAGGTTGGAAGAGACCCACCGGATCATCGAGTCCAACCACTCCTATCATTCCTGTTTGCTGCAGCGTGTTTGGTATTTGGCTTGGATGCTTGAAATTCAGCTAGATTTGGCTCCGGGCAGAAACTTTTATCCTTCCTGGGTGCTGCCTAGGCCTGTGGGATGTGTTGCTCTCCCCAACATGCAGCTCTTGCTTGACACTGAAAACAACCCCTCTAGGCTGCCTACAGAGCTTTGGGGCTTGGCAACCTTATTGCCCTGACGACTGATGATGTTTGAACAATCCTTGACCCTGCTGAGACCAGTGCAGCCATCTAGGGGACAGGAATACCTGTGTCCTGTGGTGGGGTGCCTGTCAGCACCAGTCTTGGGTCCAGCTCTGCATCCTGTGCTGGGCAATGGTTTCTCACAGCCCAGTGAGGGAAGGATGTGCTGCAGGCACCAGGAAATGTGACTCGGTAAGCATCTGTTTTTACAGGTCACTTGGAGTCACATTTTTATCTATGGTTATCAGCCACTGCCCCCAAATAACTTGGGAACAAGAGAGATTGGAGGCTTTCACCAGACAAGTTAAATTGCACATCAGATCAGTTGGGATTCTGCTCATTTAACAGCTGAGGGTTGGTTCATGGGCTTGCAGTGCTGCTGATGCATCTCATGATTTATAGTTACAAAAGACCACTGAACTGCTAAGCTTTTTAAAACTTTATAAATGTATAATACAGGGAAGATTCATTAAAAATGTTCTTCTAGATGCAAGAGGCATTACATACTCTGATTGTATATTAGCAAATTATAATCTATCCTTATTTCTCCTAACCTCTCCTATCATGAATTCTCTAGCAGGCTGCTTTCTGATATATAAAATGTATTGTCAGGTCTTGTTTTGTCGTGAGCAGTTACATTTTCATGTGATGGTTTTAGTGCTTGTCCCAAGTGCCTTAGCACCACTGCTTACAGGATGCAACAGGTCCTGCTTCCTCTCTGTAATCTCTACTCCTTTTTGCTTGCTTTGCACAGAATTAATATTGACTGAAGGTCGCTGGTTAAAAGTCACACATACCAGAAATTTCTGTTTACTTGTATCATGCTTACTGCCCCAAACTGCACCACTGCCAGGTTTCACAAACTATCTTTTACATGTTCTCAAGGCCATCACTCAAAGCAGAGACAAGTGGAGGAAGGGATTTCTGTCCTTTTCCCTCTCCACTGAATTGTTCAATTTGTTTGTTTGTCTGTGTGACAGGAATGGACCCATGGGTTGGAGAAGTCAGTGCTAAGGCCCCTGCATTTCCATTGCATGCAAGTTGCCCTTTCACTCCAAAGCAGCATTAGTCTGATTCTTCAGCTGAATGACTCCAGTTATTCATTTGGGCTTCGGCATTCCCAGCAAGGCTTGAAGCACATTCTCTCCTCTGCACACCTGGATCCCAGCATCTGGTTAAATTTTTCCTCCGAAAGCAGCCTTGTCCTTGCCCACCAATGCTGCTCCCCAAACACCATCAAAATGAACACAGGGCTGTGTGGACACTGTGTGCTACGAGCAGAGCCCAAAACCACAAATGTGCAGATCCAGCCAAGGGAGTCTAAATGGTATTAGGTTTAAGCTAAATACAAGCAGTAGATTTTGCCAGGCTGAGGATAAAGCTGGTCTGAACAACCCATTTCTGCTGGACCAACATCCACATCTCCCCACTAGCCAGGCTGCCATTTCCCTTCTTGTAAATGCTCCTTTATTGAATGTGAAGAACATATGGTAGGAATATGGGATTTCCAAATTTGAAGAGAAACCAAGGGAACTAGAGGAAACACTGAGCTGGCTTCTTGCGTGCACTGGAGAGCTGCGGTTCCTGCTTCTGCAAACCACGGGGACAGCCCCTGGCTGCAGGGCAGCTCTTCCCTTGTGAGCAGAGCTTTTCCCTTTTCTCTTTCGTAGGACGGTGTGTTGGGCACAAAAAATTCTGAAGCCGCTTAGAAGAAACAAGGCAGGTCCTCTGTCAGCAGGGGCTGCTGGTCCTTCATCATCTCTGTGTTAGTGGTCTTGTAAAGTCTTAAGACAGCTCCAGTCTTACACTTTGTGACAGAGACCTGCCCTGCCCTGGGAAGGAAATAATCTCACAGCCTGCTCTGCCTTTGTCCGGTTTGGAGCCAAAGATGTCATTTCACCACAAAAACAGAGAGGAAAAGGAAGGGGGAATGACCTCACCCAGCCATACCAGACAGCACAAAGGAGATGAAGCCATTCAGGACAAGCTCAGTTGCTCTGGGAACTTCCCTTTCCTGGCCTTTCTGAAAGCGTCATTGGTATCTCGAACCAACCAAGCAACTTTGTCTGATGTTTTCTGTCCACGTCCACCCACCTGCCCAGTTTGTCCCAGTCCCCTCTCTCCCAGCACAGCCTTCCCTTGGATATCCAGACCCACACAATATACCTCCCAAACTCCAATCCCACTGTTGTTCTTCCACGTTCTGGCCCTGGCTACCTGTGCTGCCTTTCCCCGTGCGTGCCAGCCTTTGCTGCACCTCTTGGTGTTCTACCCAGCTACAGTTCAGGGTCTCTCCTTGGGTAGCAATCTTGGCTATGATGGAGTCTTGATCTACTCATGAGTCCATCCACCTGTTTCTCATTGGAAGATAGAAGCCATCTGGGGGAAGGGCTGGTATAACACACTCTGTGTCCCATGTACATTACTGGAGATAAGACTACTCCCAAAGAATTTGAATATTCTATGTCTTTTTTTTTTAATTGACTGATAAGTAATGAAAGAAAATTAGATTTATAGCATTCAGTTTTTAAGAACATCAATCTTCTTTGATGTCAGCATAAGAAAAATATAAAGGCTTGGTTTTGGCAAAAAAACCCAAAAAACAAAACCAGAATAATGCATTCTACATCCAAAGGAATGAGCAACAACTAGTGAGTGAGCTGCAGACATGTGTACATGTTTTAATTGTGAAGGAGATTATTACTTTGGATATTAGCTCCTTATTTTATGACCATGTATTTCTAGTTTCCTTATTTCTCTTAACCTCCTATGGTGTGTGAATACTTGATGATGAGATCGGTTTTAACTGGAGAAACTAGGAGTGGGAAGTGAAATTACTTCCCCCCAATAGTGGAAGGGTTTGGGTCTTATTTTATTGGAAATAATTAGCTTCGCTAATTAGAGACTGGTTTCAGTTTGTCCTGCTTGTGCATTAGTCATCTGATGGGAATAAGGGCAGAGAGCCCAGGGAGCAGAAAGACTTTCCAAATTCTTTTATAATATGTCAATTGGTGTGTCTTTAACAACAGTATGAAAAAAGGTATGGCAGCAAAAATATGGTGAAGTATGGTCAGTGGTGTAAGACTCAGCAGTCATTTGCAAATTGCAGATACTAAATCTTTGGCAGTAGAGGGCTTGGCTTCAGCAGATGCTAAGATAAATTCAGGTACAGTTTCCAAGGTATTTTTACACTGTGAGATTGGTTACCATAACTTCAATGTTATGTCTGTGGGTTTTTTCTCTTTCTTCATCCCTTCTTTACTGCAGAGAAAAATTCTTTTTGAAGTCCTAGGACGTGGTGCTTCAAAGCAAAATTAAAACCTTGAAAATAAAGTTCCTGCAACTTGCATATCCCTGTGTCTTTTCAAGGTGATAAATTCTAATGCTATCATCACTAAAAAAGCAATAAAAAATAATAATGAGCTGTCAGTCTCATCAGCTTTTCTAAAGGCGTGATGAGATAAATTGCAGAGTGGAGCAGCTGAAAGTTGGAGTAAAAATATATTTATTACATTTTTGAAATCAATGCGTGTTTCAGAAATGTTCGGCAATAGGCAGCGTGTTTTGAACAGAGTACTCTGGTGCTAGATTTCTAAACCTACTGCACTGGAATGTAAATGTGAATATGCATGTGTCAAGCTCTAATAGGTGTTTTTAATAGCTGGAGAGAAATTGTTAATGCTCGTCCTCTAACATCTCAAAAAAAATTCTAATCTCTGTTTTCCCAGACACTGATCTGGACTCTGTGTGGCTTGATGCATCATCAGGAGAGGCTTCATCCTTTCATAAGAGACAGTGGAGGAAGTTAAAACAAGATTTGTAATGTGTTCATACATAAGCAAATTACCTACAAAAATATTTGGAGCATGAGAATCCTTTTCTAAGCTAAAGGTACTGCTATTGATAAGCGCTTTGAGGCTGGTGTTTTACTATTTTGATTTCCATTCCAACTTTTCCATTTAGATTATGTCAAAACATGACATTCTAAATGACCTTTCTCCTGACCACTTCTATCTCTCCTTTACCTCACCTAACCTTCATGTAAGGATAAATATACTGGACACCAGAAAACTTGTATTTTGCATACAATTTCATTTAATCCTATCCTTAATGATGTTGAAAGTTCACAGAATCTCTAGAGATCTTGGGTTCCAGGCTGTACATTTACATTTTTGCATGAAGGTAAAATCACATGGGAAACACTCAGGAAAATGAGATATTTTCTGTACCATAGAAAATGCCTTTTTCTGAGAGCTGCAGCATCCTTGATTATTCTTTCACATCCTTTTTTAGGGATGTTATCTGTGCCTGGGTTGTGTATTTGTAGCAGGCTCCAGTGAGTGATATATTTCCTTCTGACTGTCAAAGAGGAAGGGTTATATCAAGATGCTGATTTCTGAACTGTCCTGATCGCTTCGTTACTGGTGTTTTGGAGAGAGGTGGAAGCGGAAGCCTGGATACTGGTAGCCTCATGTTTGACACTCTAAACATGATGAAAAAAATGGGGGGGAAGAAGGATTTCCTTGCAGCATGATAGGAACTGGCAACAAACTGCTGTTGAAGGGGAGTCTCTGTCCTTGTGACCAGGAGGCCAGAACTTGCTCCCAACTCTGCCATCAGACCAAGCTTGCCATGCTAGAGAAAGGCTTGGAGGACACGCAAAGCAGAAAGCTCTCTTGCAAGTTCTGTTCTTTCCAGTCAGCTGCATCCATACATGTTTTTTTGCCAGCCAGCTGCCTGTGGGTATGGCATCATAACTCAGGAGACCTCAGTGGAACTTTCAAGTTGGAGGTGCCTCCATGGTGCTTCGCTCTGGAGGTATCCAGTGCAACTGCTTGATAGGAATGGTTGGACTTGATGATCCGGTGGGTCTCTTCCAACCTGGTGATTCTATGATTCTATGACTGATCCTTTGAGTACTCCAAAATATCTGTAGAAGCCAAAGTGTACCTGTTACCTACGTAAGAGGCATGGCTGGAGCCCTGCTGCAATACTACAGGTTGGGAGAGGGAATGGTTTTGTGGGGCCTGATGTGCGAGCCAAAATAACTCGTGCCCACTGAAGGATGAGGGCAGTTTCCCTGCTTATTGCCATCCTGGGCGAGTGCATGGGGTTCTTCACCTACCATCTGCTGAATGTGGGAATCTCTATTCCATTGGCTCTCTGCTCACGTGCTGGTGGCTTGAAAATCTGCTTCCCCACACAGGGCTGAGTTTCTCCTCAGCATGCATACCTGGAAATAAAAAAAAGCAACCGTACATTAATTTTTTTCTATACTTTTACACAAATTAATGACATGATTTGTTCAGATGCTCTCCCATGCTAAATTCTCAAGCTAAACCCAGCCAGTCTGGGGTGCCAGGGAATGTTGTGGGCCAGGACTAAAAATGGGTTGAGAGACAGCATCTCCTCCTCGGGCCTGGGAAGATGGGAGAAGAGCTGTCTAACAAGTGTGATGGTGGTGGAATGGTTCCCATGACGTGGGCAGCTGTGGAGGGAAGAGGAGCCTGCTGGGCTTTTGACATCTATTTTGGGAACTGGCTGTAATTTTAACTGCCTTCAGGACAGCCCAGACTCCTGTCTTGAACGATCTGTTCCCTCACAACAGGAGGATAGGATTGTTCTGCCTGCTATAATATATCAGCGCAAAATTTTTTGGAGGTAGCATTTTGATTAGAGACAATCACAAAGGATGAATTGGTTTAAAAATTAAAGTGGCAGGTGTAGGTGTAATTATTTCTCTTCTTTCTTTGATGTGAAGATATTTAAATGTACATCTCATCCAACTATAACTGACCTGAGGTCATTCAGATGAGGGTTACTAATGAAGTGCTGTCTCTTTTAAGACTAGCCATACCTGCAGTGACACAGTCATGGCTAAGTATCAGCATTCCCTCTCTAAAACACGCCTGTTTTCAGGCATTTATGTAACTGCTGCTGGAATTTCCTCCTAACTAGTTGACACTTGTCAGATCTATCAAAACCATTTCGGCCAATCAGGAGGAAAAACCCCTTTCTGTTGCCTAGGATGGAAAAGTCTTTTTTAAAAGTTTTTGTGGGCCCAAGTGTGCAAAGTCATAAGAAGCCTGAGCAGGAGGCTGTCTGTTCCTCCCAAGGTCCTCTCTATCCTCAGTGGTGCTGTGATTATATGAACTGTGAACCTTGGCAACCCTTGGTGCTCTCAAAAATTATTTTAGAAATACACCACAGGGGATAATGATGCCTGGTCAAGATTGGCAGTATTTTAAATGCTTACGGTGAGACAGGATATTTACTTGCAACCTCCACACCATGTTGTAAGGAGCTGGTTTTTGATGGTAGTGCTGTACAACTGTCAAAGAAATCCTACCACGTTATTTACTGTGAGTATGTAGTGCATGTCTACATTGCAGTACACCTCTACAATATATAAATTGTGCTTTTAATAGAGTAACGTTCCTTTAGGCATTACCTGAACCAATGTGACCAGTTGCTCTGTGATGCTGTGGATCCCCCTCTCGCCACCACTATATCAGAGCCTGCAAGGTGCCTCAGACATAGCCAGGAAATTTTCTCAGTATGTGAAGTTTTACTTTTTCAGAGGAATTGTACTTCGTTTTGCCAGGATTCAGTTTGTCAAAAGCTGTAACGAGCACTAAATGTCACAGTGGCTATTTGCTAGGCAGTATGCAGAGAGAGGTGGTAAAAGCCATGCACGTGAAGTGAGAAGGATCTTGTGCACACAGCAGCACAGGTACCAAACATTGATGCTAGAGGTTTGGTTCAGTCCACCTTCAGATCTGACACCCCCTCAAACACCTTCCTCCCAGAGCGATGTTTGACTGTCCGCTAGGAATGAGTGTGGAGGAAACGCCTGTGTTTCTCTGTGCTTATGTTCCCATTGCAAGGTATCCTACTGGCTTCTTGGCTCTGAGTTCTTTGGAAAGAGATCATCTTTCTAGTGATGGCTTCCACTTGCTAGTGACTGCTGCTGGAACAGATACTCTCTGAGCACCTCTGCAACCGAGATCTTATTTTCATGCATGTTCCTGCCGCGTCTGCTTATAATTAAAGCTAAGCAGCCAGTTAGAGCGCCAGCAAAAGTCTATGAATGCTGGTGTTGCAATGTTTGGTTGCCTGCATGTTATATAACAATAATTTTGAATACGTGAACCTTCTCCTCTGGTTTACGTGACAGCATCCGTATTGGCTCAGTTCTGCTGCTCTCGTCTTCTAACATGATTCACTGCCACGTGAAATCATGCAGTCAAGTCTGCAGAGTATAACCTCAGCAGCAGATATTTGCAAGACCGGATCCAAACTAAACCATAAAAATTGTCTTCCATTTCTTCACTTCCTCTTTCACTCGGCTTCCCATTACAGCTTTTTCTTGCACATACCTTCATTAAGTCAAGCAATGTACTCTCCCATATTGTGCTTTTCTAATATCTCTTTATTCTTTTCTGGTTCTTGTGCCACCCACATCAGTATGGTGTCTAACTCTCACACACATACTTGAGAGGAAAATACTGAAAAAAATGAGGAAAACCAGTACTGCTAATCAACGTTTCTCTGGTGATGGAAAGGAGAGAGGGGCGAGAAATTATTCAGTTAGCATTTAATTTTGAAAAGCACTTGGTGTAAAGGTTTTGGGAGGAACTTTCTAAATACGTTGCTTAATAAAGCAGCAATTATGTGAGAATTAGAATAGACAACGATTGCAGAGACAAGGGAATGTGATTTCTGGGGGAAAAAAACCAACCCACACTGAGAAATTCAAGTCTGCTAATGTCAAAGTGAGAATGGCACAGACGCAGTATTGATAAACTGCGCTCAGAGAAAGCAAACTACTAGGTAATGGCCATCTGCCAGTCACTGTAGATTAGGAGATACCTTTTTTGTTGTCCTTTGAAGTTGGAACAGAATGCAAGATGTTTTACTGAGCAAGATTGTAGGAAAGGACATTCCAGATAGTGAGCCCTGAATCTGGTAGATATGGAAATCAAAAGATGTGGAGGCGGGGAGGGGGGCATCCAATTATCTGCCTATAAGTCTGGTAGTCATTACTCAGCTGTGTGATTGGAGTCTCTGGTAAATTAGCATAAGAATATGGAGGATGACTGGGAAGTGGCTATGGCATGTAGCTTTCTAAATTTGTGATGGTTCCTTGTCATTAGTTTTCAGAGAAGGAAATGAGATTTCAGTGACTGGGCAGAAACTATGTAGACAAGATGAAAATAAACTGTAATTCAAGATATTCAGTGCCATTTTTTAACAGCTTTTCTTGTGTCTTATTGTAATATTCCAAATAAACACAGACCAAGAAAGAGAAAGTAAACATCTTTTCTCTCATTACAAAATTCTCCTACAATTATCAGTAGCAAACCAAATACTTCATTTCAGTAGCACCTAGAAAGCATAAATGAACTTTGATCTTAGGTCTGTATTTCAGTACAAGCCTTCACAAGAACATCCAGTACTGATACACTTTACCATTTACTTCTGAACACAGAGAAACAGGCTGAGATAAAATAGGATACAGAATGTACAAAGACAGCACAGGCAGAAATGTAGCATACTGCAACACAATGTTGAAAATATTTTTGTCATAACTGTACATCTAGTTCTCACACACCCCCAACCTCTACTGCATTTTCCTGTTAAATTTGTATTTTAAAAACTGATTAGATTCGGTGACTTCTGGTTCAGGCAAAAGGAACTGGAAGAGAAAAACTAGCATACATAGAAGAATATGGGGTATTACCTTTACAGTTTTAATAAACTCATTGACAGCTGCAAGAAGCAATGATGAAAATTTATTCTTAAAACAATTTATATCTTATAACTGAAGCCATGGAAAACAAAGCAGCAGCTGAGACACTGAGATATTCTATGTTAAAGCATAAGGAAACGAGGGCTTTTCTCTGTTCTACCCATGAGCCTATAATTGGAGCCTGTACCTAAATAATACAATGAAGGGTGCATTAGAGGTAGCGTGGGTATTTGTAAAACTCAAAAACATGTGGATAAGGATTTCACATTGGAAGTGTATAGTAAAGCAAGATCTGACTGAACAGAGCTAGGCTTGCCTGCACACGGATAAAAACAAATATTTGGATGATGGTAGTGTAGCTTTTGTATTATTAAACATATCTACCATTTAGAAAAAAATCTCTCTTCCATGTTGGGAGAGTCTGTTCTTCCTAGGGAATCCAGCTGAGTTTACTTCAATGTCTTCCCTGAATCTTGTCAGGGCAGATTTTTCTGTTGCTATTGTTTGCAGCGAGCATGGGACGTTATATTGTAGGGAGGGTAGACAGATCCTTTGAAGCCTCCTTTTTTGTTGGTTTTGGGCTTGAGGGGGTTGCTTTGAAGGCTGGTGCTAATATGTCTGTGAGCGTGCACCCTTGTGAGTTGCATTGATCTGAGTTCGTCTTGCCTGGGCTATATGAATGTCAACAACTTAAGAAAAGGATAAGGCGATGCTTTCAACTCTCATATGTCTGGGTGAGGAACTGCAGAGATTTTGTCTATGGTATAGATGACAGTGTGCAAGAGGGAGGATTTGGGGAAGAAAAGTAGTTATTTGTTACACACCCTGCCTTGTGGTTGGTGGAGGACTCTTGTGCAGGTGGCAAAGGGCTGGGGAGAAGCGAGAGAGCTGAGTTAAAAAGGCGCATGCTCGATGCCAGAGAATCCACCTCTCCACAGCTGGGCAAATTGGTGCACATCCATGAACTACCTTGTGTTAAAATCCCTGTGGGTCCTCGAGCTATGTGATGAGTACATTGGAGGGCTGATGGAATGCCACGAGGTGTTCATCCGAGGAAACTGTCATACCTACCTGGGGCACTTACACGTGCTCCTTGTGGGAGAGCGCTAGCATGCAGCTGGGTCCCCAGGCAATTCGGCAATGTTGACCTTGGCCACCCTTGCTGGCTTACTCCCCATTTTGGCTCAAGATCTGGATTGCTTAACTCTCCCCATGCTACCACATGCCTGCTGTAGGATGAGTGATATTGCACGTCAGGCAACAGAGCGTGGGTGTAAGAAGTATGCAGGCACTATATATAGAGACCTTATGGATCTCAAGATCTACATACTTTCTACTCTCGCAGGACTGTAGGGACATTCAGGTCTTGTGGTCCATGAGGAGACTGCATAAAGACACTAACTCCAATTCTCTTTCCCTTCCGTAGTTCACCTGCCCTGTATCCAGCCCAAACACCAGGTGCAGCAGGGAGCTCTGTGCCTTGACTACAGAATTATTTCCATCTGCCATTAAAAGAAATGTTAATGCACAGCAGGTTCTACTGAAGTGTAAGTGAAGGGCCCATTTCATAAAAGATTTAGGCACCACCTCGGTGCATACTTTTGATTTGTTCAGCAGGGAGCTTGAGAAGAAAAAGGGTTGGGTGGAGGACTTTGCTCTAAATGACAGATTTTTTTTTTTCTCATTCATTTTGCATTCAAAAGCCCAAATATATTTTCTCTCCTGCCTTGATTTACGACCTTATAAAAATGAGATAGAATCAGCCCAGAAAGAAACAAAGGTTAGGTCTTCCCAGAGCCTGAAGCCTTTGTGTAAGTCCCTGAAGAACAGCTGTGCAAATTACATTTGCTGCTATCAGATAAAGTGGAGACAGAAAGCAGTTTTTCTAGCAGGATCTGGACGAGATTCCATTTTATTTTGTCATTTTGAATGCAGGTTTGATTTTGTTTGCTGGTAATCACCTCTTTTGACGTTACCTTGCTAAAAATGGCTATTGCAGGCGAACTTGCATCAATATATCAGTACAGGCAGAAAGAGAAACATCCTGTTTATGTGAATGTCCCTAACAAAAGGAGTTGAGATCTAAACAGATAGAAGAGAATGCCAGTAACCATGAAACAAACTACATGCCAGATGTTAGTCATGTTGCTTAAAGCACTACTAGAAGTTGATCAGATATTATGGTGATGAGTGCAGCTTTTAAGCCAGCAATAGTTACCATTTGCATGATTAAAGGCTTATGTAGTACTTTTACATAAAATCATAAATAATTTCATTTTACCTGATTGTATGAATTAAAAGATTACATTTTAAGTCATTCACATGAAAGCCTTTTAAACGTGAAATCAGTTTTATTTTATAGATGAAGAAAGTCACAGAATCACTAAAAAATTTAGGTTAAAAGGGACCTCTGGAGGTCATCTGGTCCTAGCCCCTACTTAGAGCAGGGACAGGTTCAGAGTTACATCAGGTCACTCAGAGTTTTGTGTAGTTAATTTTGAATACCTCTGTGGGCACCAAACTTTCTTTTTTTTTTTTTCTTTTTTCAAACAAGCGTTTCCATTGCTTAACCACCTTCACAGAGCAATTGCTTTCCTTCCATCTGGTCAGAATTCCCCTTGACGTGTTTGTTGCCTCTCATCCCTTCACTGTGGACCTCTGAAAAGCATCTGGCCTTATCCTCCTGAAGCCATCTCTTTCCTGGGCTGAACAAACCCAGTTTCCTCAGCCTGACCTCCCTGGGCAAGCGCTCTAGCCCCAAGAGTTTTATGATTTAACTTCTGTACTGAGGGGTGTAAAGCTGGACAGAGAGACTTCACAAACACCAAGGAGAAAAACTATTTACTTCCACATGCTGCTATATTTGTTTGATTGGTGTGTTTGCTGAGGGTCCACTCTATGCCATCCTCGAGGCTGCTGCTGGGGATGTTTAACAATGGTAGCGTTGGTACCACCATTCATAACCAGATGCTAATTATAATAATTGTTAAATGTAGTCATTTGAACGTAACGGTCCAGTTTATCTGTTTTGTATCAGTTATTTCAGAACTACGCACGAATTCTGCTACTGCTTCTCTCCTATGTGGTAGAGCAGAATATTCAGGACTTGCAGTATTTAATCAGCTGTCTGAATAAAATGAAATTCTGATTATTTAGCCTGCTTTCCATTTTGAGATTCTTTTTAGAAAGTAGCTGTGTTTCTCAAAGATGAATAGGAGTTTATTTTTCTTCTTTAAATTTACTTTGCGTTTCCAGAAATCTTTGAGGAAGTGGACTGTGGGAAAGATTAAGGACTAAAGTAAATCATAGAACCACCAGGTTGGAAGAGACCCACCGGATCATTGAGTCCAACCATTCCTATCAAACACTAACCCATGTCCCTCAGCACCTCGTCTGTAAAGGGACGGAAGCCAAGACCAGCAAAGTATGGATTTGCACAGAGATACAACCTGTATCATCACAAATGTATTTGTAGCTAGCAGACACTATAGGCACTCTTACTACTCACTCTATATAATTTCAGACTAAGGAAAGAGACTTATCCCCAGCAGCAGTACATCCTCTTTTTCAAATCAGTTTTTTTCACAGAAGGCTTTATATTTCGTTAAAACTTGCTAAAACTTTTGATCAGGTTGAAAATAATCACCTGACTTTGCTTGTTTCATCAATATTAGGCAGATTTTTTAATCGCATCAAATAACCTTCTTCATTAAATGAGTAAGTAAACATTGTTTTGGATTATATTAAGGGATTCTAGGAACAGTAGCAGCATTATTATAATATAATCACAGCACATCTGTTTGATAAACAGGCTGTGTAGGCAAAATGAAACAATTTTATACTATGAATCCAAAATTTTTAAAAAGCAGTGTTTCACGGGAGTTTTTGAAATGTCAGTTTTCCTTTCCAGAGAGCTTTATAACTTTCTGAAACTGCTGAGAGCTGAGGTGGACCACATGCTTCCAAGGCTCACAAATCATGACATATTTCACTGTTTTGAGCAGCCCAGCGTGGTGGAGATGTCTCATGCCTCATTGCTCGAAGCAGCACTGATGATAGTTCTTTACCCCTATTTCTTTCTGTACCACAATCTGATAATAACGAACAACCCTTCTGGCTCTTTACTGCCTGGTAGGTAATAGTGGAAGCTTCCAAGTTCTACCCGAGTCACAGTTAACCTTAAGACGTGGCAAGGACTGCAAGTTGTAACAGCCACATTGCAGCCCATCGACTGCTTGAGGGTACGGGCACCTTCATGGTAGTTTAAACTAACACATTTTACTTTGTAATTGGGGCATGCTAAGAATGTGTAGATGGTCAATTATTGTGATTCAGCTGATGGACTGCCTGTGCCACGGGAATCCTGTTGTTTTTAACCTAGTGCCTCTATCTATACAATTTTCTACATAAAGCTTTGCACTGGACAGCCTTTAAAAAAATGCTTATAATGGAGATTAATGGATGGCAATGACATAATCCAGGTTGATGTATATATAAAAGGCAGTTTACATATTCTGCAGGCAGTTTATAGGGGCAGGAACACGTAGAACGCTCGATTATTTAGATAAGATACTTTCTTGATACCATTGCAAATGTCTATAGAGATGCACATAGGGAGTATACATAAAGGGACATGCCAAAAGTGCCAAGGAAAAACAAATAAAATTTAACACTCTTTCAAGGTGTATATGTTGTGTGAGTGTATCTGTCCATTATTAGTGTGTTTATTGCACATTTTTCTCAGAAACTTCAGCCTGATGAGCAAAGGTAAAGTGACATCTGAAATGCTTGTCAATGAGGGGTTAGATTTAAACTCTTCTCCCTATTGAGACTCTTTTGTATTCAAAACAGTTTCTGGCTGGGCTGTTCAAAAGATGCATAATGAAAGTCTGATTCACGCAGGTGATTTATTTGTAAAACTTCAGGTGAGGGAAATAACAATCTGTAAAGAATTTCCATCAAGAAAGTGTATGTGAAGGGGATAAAAACATTTCCTATATTGACCAAAGCCTTCTGCATGGCTGAGTGTAAAACTGCAGCAGTCACCCTGCACTGACCCCACGCTGGCATTTTACTACTGCCCCTAGACTTACTACAAACACAGAACACTGTGAACTAGGTTTTTGAAAGCCAGGATGTAGAATTCAATCTTCCAGAAAGCAAAACACCATCAACAAAAGACAGTGATTGTGCTTTATGCCACCTGGGAGCAGTGAGAGAACACATGCTCAATCACTCAGAAAGACAAGGCAGCTCCATGTTGTTCTGCTCCTGATTTTGACATCAAGATGTGAAACTGGAACAGTCGTGTTGTTGTTGATACAGACAAAAAGCAAGTAGTCTACCCATGATGACCATAAGGGTCTCTTCTGCTCCTGAGATAGATCTGTCCAGTCTGTTCTTCTTCCTCTGTTGGAATAAAACAGGAGACTTATGAGGGTGGGGGATGAAGGGACACAGCCATTGCCAGATATGTGGGAGTCTCAGCAGCTTTTGAACGCGTCCTGGCTCCCTGCTTACACAAGTACAAGCCAGTGTCGTGCTGCTACAAGAGAGTAGCACTGCATTCTGGAGAGCAGCCTTGTAGAGTTCCTTCAAAGTCATACAGTATTGGATATGGTGAAAATAGCTACTAAAAAGAACACAGACCACGTTTTATGACTAAAGGAGTAGCCACTGAAGTCAGTAGATGGTGAACCTGAGGTAAATAATTTGTAACGCTAAGTTTTGCCGTGGGGCAGTAGACAGGCAAGGAAGTGTGTTTGTGTTTGTATTTATGCAGCACTCCTGGTTATTTGTTTATACCTTACCAGAAGTAAAAGAGAAACTCCAGTAAAAGCAAATCAAATTAAGCAACTTGAACCCTTTGTCCTGGAAGACAGGTTGGCAGAGAAATGGGGAAGACGGCTGTGACGCTTCCGAATGTTCCAGGAAACGAGCAACATTCAGGAAATTGGAGAAGCTGGAATCCCTCGCACAAGCGCATGCCAGAGACAAAACCATTGTTATTACAGCTGAAATCTGTTTCTACAGGCCCCATTGAGCAGCACATAAGTACATACTTAAGCCTATCCCAAGCCAGCAAGGCGCAGAAGTGTGGGCTGAAGTTCCAGCTGTGCTACTGATTGTGTGTTACAGTATTAAGCTTCTCCCTACTTCCACAAACAGATTTGCTCTGCCTCTATTTTACTCTGCTACATAAAAGTAACTACGTGAAGGTTACAAACCTGAGCTGGAACAAGGCTTCAGGTAGTCTTAAACTAACAAAGACAGGTATTCACGCTGTGTAATTCTGTGTGTCTATTTAGGTGTTCTAAGCCATGTACTAGCATCTGTAATTTTTCCTTTGGACATGTAGGGAAGCTGGGCTCTTAGGCTTACATGTTCTGAATCACAATTTAATTAAATGACTAAAATGCTTGTTATAAATATCTTTCTAAAAAGCAAAGTTTCAACCGTGAGCATAATTAAATGCTGGAATAAATTTCCAAAGTAGTTTTGATTTGTCATCACTTGCATTTTTACAGCTGAGTGTGGATGTTCATAAATACACCGCTCCCACTTGCTCGTGTGTGGTTCTTATGCCACAACCCCACTCCACATTCTCGCAATGTGCTGAGCAAGTGGAGTCAAGTCTGTGATGTGCTTTGCTGTGTGCTTCTCCTGAGGGGAGAACTGTGTACAGCAGGGTGGCTTCTTGTGGTAGCAAAATTTGGCATGCTCGGGATAGCCTTCATTTCTGAGAAAACACCTAGCAGTGTTTTACAGTAACTGCAGTTTCCCGCCGACATATACTGCACGCTATAGTCAGATGATGGATGATAAAGGCATGGTTTACTAAAACCAGATTATCAGCTTCCAGGGACAAGTTTCATAGCTCGCTGAAATGACTGTTGGATGATGCTACGGGAGATCTTGATTTCAGGGAGATAACACAAGTGACTTTTCAAGTAATAAGTCTTGCAGGAACTTAAGTCCTGGTTTTTCAACTGCTAAATCTGGTGATTGCTTATAGATGTTGGAGAGCAGACTTATTGAGTGCCCTGCTGCAGAAAGAGCTCAGACCATTTCAGACTGTTATCCTAGCCCTTGCCATTTTTATCAGGAAAAGGAACCGAGTCTCTAAGACAGCATTGAATGCTTTAGATAGTTCCAGAAGAAGGAAGGATGTTTACTGTCTGTTCACTGGCTAGAGGAGATTTTGCATCTACTAAAATGGTTTCAGATCTAAGTCCTGGATCTAAATATAGACATTAAGCTTCAGTTATACAAGGCTATACTTCAGCTTTAGTTATTATTTGTCAGCTTACTTAGGAACAGAGTGGAGAAAGTTGACCATGGTCAATAGCAGGCTGTTACCCGTGCACCCAGGACACTTTGCATGCCAAATTGTGTCTTTGAAACAGAGAGACTTCTCCTGAGGGTTCCATGTCAGCTATTTTTGTCAAGTGGCACCTGCTTAAGGTGCAGGATGAAAAGCAACTGTTTTATTCCAAGTTCTTGGTTCATACCCTCTCCTCAGCATGTAAAATTTTGTGATTGTTGAAGGCAACGGTCACTGGGAGCCTTGATGGACTGATGGGTATGGTGGTAACCTTTCATGGTCCCTTGCATTTCTGGTGCTTGTTTGATCACAAGAACTATCTGTTCAGAAATCATTAAATCAGCTGTGAATCACAGGAAGGCTTGGGGTGAGATTTGGCAGTATCAGTGTAGGGAAGTGGATAGAAAGGTTTTGTGGGAGTGTGAACAGCCTCAGCCTTTACTTTCTGCCATTTGCCACTTATATTTCATGGCTCTGACACAGAAACACACAGTGCCAGAAAGCGAGGGAGGCGTATGTACATGGTAGGAAGACAAAGCCATAGAGCAGTCAGTGTGTCGATTGTCAGTAGTGTCAGTGGTAATGCCCCACAAGCCCCTCGTGTTTACCTCTGGGGTAGAAGACATTTGCATTTTAGCAAACCTTGGTGGTTGTCGAAAGCCTTTGTGGGCAGTCAGAGGCTCTGGACTTATGGCTGATGTCCTAATGACATGATGGTTGTGATGTCCATAATCTTGATAGCTGGGCTAGCAAGCAAGATCTGAATAGATACTTGGCCAGAGATTATCTGTGACAGTCCTAAAGAAGAAAGAGGGAAGAATTCGGCAGTTTTACTCCAGCAGACTCACCACAGTGTTGTTGAAACTGGATGAACTGTCTGAATAATATAAGAGAATCATAGAATGGTTCAGGTTGGAAGGGACTTCAAAGATTATCCAGTTCCAACCCCATTGTCCCCCACTGCCATGGGCAGGGATACCTTCCACCAGACCAGGTTGCTCAAAGCCTCATCCAACCTGGCCCAGGGATGGGGCATCCAAAAGTTCTCTGGACAACCTGTTTCATTGCCTCACCACCCTTACAGTAAAAAATTTCTTCCTAATATCAGTGACTTCTTTTATGCACACTGGAGTCTGTGTCAGAGTGCAAAAATTTTATTTTTCTCCCCCTTGTTTTGCTGCTCCTCTCCTCTGTTGTGCCTACCAGCTGGAAAGCACAGTGAAGTATGAACGGTGTCCTCAGAATAAGTGCTGTTTACTTGTTCGTAGCAACACACCCTACAGAGAACAGGTTAAACAACCGATGGCCTGTTTTTATATGGCTTACCTTAAAGTTAGTGTTTTCCCTATAACTCAGGTAGGATAAAGGTTTCAGACGTGGAGTCTGTCTTGCAGAGCCTACCAAATAGTTTTACATCATTTTCTTGTGATGTAACAAAAGATAAACCCTGTTTATTTAATTAAGGCATGTAGTGATATCCAAGACAATGCACATGTAGGGCATGTATGACATATTTTTACCTGAGAGGCTTGTTAACTTTGGCTGAAGTTATTAATTTTTTTTTTTTTTGCATAAACAAGCCAACAACTGATATACCGATAAGCTGCCAATCACAGCACAATGTATATAAAATCAGTAGGACTCTTGTTAGATATATCAAACTTCTTTGCATATGGATCTATATTACGCAAAACTCAGTGACAGGGAGTTAGTATCATGGGATTTTGGAGTTTGCAAAGAAACAAATATGAATAACCTGGTAATATGGGTTCTACTCTTAGCACAGATCTGTGCAGCTTTTGGTAAGGATTGAAGGATAAGATGGATATGGAGCTGTTGGAATGCGTCCAGAGGAGGGATACAAAGATGATCAGAGGGCTGGAGCACCTCCTACATGAGGACAGGCTGAGAGAGTTGGGGTTGTTCAGACTGGAGAAGAGAAGGTTCAGAGGAAACCTTACAACGACCTTCCAGTACCAGAAGGGGCTACAATTAAGCTGGGGAGGGGCTGTTCAGAAAGGCTTGTAGTGATAGGACTGGGGGCAATGAGCATAAACTGGAGAAGGGGCAGATTTAGAGTCGACATAAGGAGGAATTTCTTCACGCTGAGGGTGGGGAGGCCCTGGCCCAGGTTTCCAGGGAAGCTGTGGCTGCCCCATCCCTGGAGGTGTTCAAGGCCAGGCTGGATGGAGCTTTGAACAACCTGAATGAGTGGGAGGTGTCCCTGCCCATGGCAGGAGGGGTTGGAACCAGATGATCTTTAAGGTCCCTTTCAACCCAAACTATTCTATGATTCTATGACTGACTCTGGAGCAGGCCTAAGAAGTCCTCTTTCAAATCTTCTTATACTGCACATGAAGTAAACTTTGCCCTCCTGGCTGTTATATTTCATGCCCCCTTTGTAGAAGTGTGAATGAAATCCCTGCACAAAATCAAAGTGCCTGCAGTGCAGCTGCCTAGATTTGAGCTGCTTCTCCATTCATTTTATAGTCAGTGGAGAAACAAATATCATTTGAGACATGCTTCATCCAAAACACGCTGGCTGAACCTGAACTTACAAAGTCCTGTTTCTCTCCACTGACTGTAAAAGGGCCCTGGCTGATCAGTTCACATGTAGATAATCTGTAGATAACCAAAACCCAAAGTTGAAGAATCAACAAGAGGAAATGGTTCCATTTGATTTTGAAATGCACCTGTTTTATCCTTAATGAGATTCAATATTCTTACAAATTCTCAAACAGAGAGAGAAGTTCTCAGACAACCTCCAAGTTGGCTCAGTTTTGTCAGCAGAGCTCACAGAACAAATTGTTTGATTTTACATGACCCATTTAGTTTTAATAACTTTCCATTCAGACAGCATTTTCACTTGCCAAAACAGAATTTTTCATTACTCACTTAATCAGTAATCAGTACTTACTGACTGGCAGCTTCAGGGAAGGCAGATAGGAAGATGTTCTCAGTTTGTAACACAGGTCTAATACAAGCTTGGAGGGACTCACTATATTTCATCCTATTTTTATCACCCTTTCCTAGACACTTACATTGCTTTTTTTCCCAGGTGCCTTTTATTAGCTTGTTAAAAACTGTGGCAAGTGAGACACTTGACCCTTTTAAAGACTCACAACAGGTATTTACTCTCTCCTTTTCTAACAAGTTAGAAGAAACAAACGATACTAGAAATTGAGTCACTGCAAGTCAGTAAGAGTAGTTTACTAGTCTTACCAGAAAGCTACCTAGGTCTTAACTAAAGAGCAAGTCAGTCTGTCTGAAGCAAATGCAGTTCAGCAAGAATTGGGAAGCAGATACTCAAATACATAATTATTTTTCTGTTTCTTTCTTTAGTGTCTTTTAGGGTTTTTTTTTTAGAACCACTGCTGAGGACAATGTTTAGAAAGAAGTGTCTAGCTGTAAACATCTGACTGTGTTGAGGTGGTCATAAATAAGGCTGGGGCAATAATATGTCTTAATTATTATCTTAAAAATTTGACTGTTAATTGCGATGTGGGATGCTGGGCTGTCTTTCAAGTCATGTTCATCACGAATTGTGTTGCAAATGAATGAAGAAAAGGGAAGAATTGCTATTGTCTAACCACAACACTCTAGGCAGGCTGCCATAATAGTATTATTGAAGCTCTAATTCAGAAATTAGTCTCAGCTACAAATCTATCAGTTTAGCCTAGTCCTCTAGCTGGCAGAATGTCTGTCTTAAATTTCCTTTGATGCATGCTGTTGTTTGGGCTGTTAGTTTAACACATCATTACGTAGTTTAGGAATTGCTTGTCCGTAAGTTAATATCTTCAATATTGACTTGCTAATTGGATAATACGGCTTGGTATCTTGTTAGAAGTAGCTTAACCTTTATATGACTTTATAATTTTATTTCATTAAATTTGCAAAGGTAACGTTGATTACAATAGTAGTGCATCCAAATCTCAGAAAACACTGTAAATGTCTTGTGGGCAGAGGACAAAAGAAGTCTTTTTCCAGGGTTTCAGAGGGAATAGTTTTTTTCTCACGGGCAAGGAAAACTCACCTTGTGTCTCCCTCATGCATACATTCACAAAAGTGATGTGCATTTTCTGTGACTATCCTCGGGTTTTGCAAGGCTGCTCATGTGGCTTGTCAGGGGACACACAGGTGTCCTGTTTTATGGTTCTGAGTGCTCCATGGTGACCCAAACACACTTGAGACAGTTAAATGCATGCACACCCCAGAGCTAGTACTCTTTGCACACAGAAGTACATCTAACAGAATAAAAAAACATAAAAATTTTTAGTCTCTAGAGGCAGCTGAAGCTCTCGCTGAAACCATCTTCCCTTTACAAGCCAGCATCCATAACCATCCATGGGTGGACTCTACTGGACCCATCAGTTTACATCCTAGGGCAAACTGGTTTGCTCACTCAGTTTCTTTAAATCCCTGACAGCTGTTGCCTTTCAGAAATCTCCAGGGGTGTCTGCAAGCTGCTAGAGGAGGCTGAAGGGGGAAGAGATTGGGGTAGGCAGGACACAGCCTATTTCTTCTTTCCTCCAGGTGCACTGGATATCTCAGCGCAGGGAGAGCTGTTTTGGTCAGCCACCTTTCTTTCCCCAACCCTGCCCCTGCTGTCTACTACTTCCTTGAATAGGTCGTTACAAAAATAATGACAAGATTGCTTTGAACAGTTGTCCCACAGGACAACTGAACAGTCAGGAATCCCAGGAGGGCTGTTAGAGCACGACTTGAGGGCTCATCAAGCTGCAACTCTGGACACAGAGTTGAAAATGCCCTTGTGTGGGGTCCAGTCACAAGCCATTTCCTAGACCAGAGGCACACGCTCACTTCAAGAGCTCTTGGCCTTCCCACATTAGCAGATATGGAAGACAATGTCTCTCCCCAGCCTCTGGCTTATGCCAGCAGATTTGCTGGAATGAACCCTCCCTGCTCCACACAGCCTAAATGGAAAGGACAAAGGGGCACTTGGGGCACAACAACCCTGAGCAGCTGCAGACTAGGAGAAGTCTGGCTGGAAAGCTGCCTGGAGGAGAGGGACCTGGGGGTGTTGGTTGACAGCGACTGAACATGAGCCAGCAGTGGCCCAGGTGGCCAAGAAGGCCAATGGCATCTTGGCTTGGATCAGAAACGGCGTGACCAGCAGGTCCAGGGAGGTTCTTCTCCCTCTGGACTCGGCACTGGTGAGACCGCTCCTTGAATCCTGTGTTCAGTTCTGGGCCCCTCACCACAAGAAGGATGTTGAGGCTCTGGAGTGAGTCCAGAGAAGAGCAACGAAGCTGGTGAAGGGGCTGGAGAACAGGCCTTATGAGGAGCGGCTGAGAGAGCTGGGGGTGTTTAGCCTGGAGAAGAGGAGGCTGAGGGGAGACCTCATTGCTCTCTACAACTACCTGAAAGGAGGTTGTGAAGAGGAGGGAGCTGGGGTCTTCTCCCAAGTGACAGGGGACAGGATGAGAGGGAATGGCCTCAAGCTCCGCCAGGGGAGGTTCAGGCTGGACATTAGGAAAAGATTTGTCATGGAAAGAGTCATTGGTCCCTGGCAGAGGCTGCCCAGAGAGGGGGTTGAGTCACCTTCCCTGGAGGGGTTTAAGGGACGGGTGGACGAGGTGCTAAGGGACATGGTTTAGTGATTGATGGGAATGGTTGGACTCGATGATCCTGTGGGTCTTTTCCAACCTGGTGATTCTGTGATTCTATGAAAGTACCTGGATTTGCCCACAACCTTAATACCTCTGCTGGTGCTAGCCTGGCTGTAACTCTAACAGGAGGAAATGTTATCCTTAAGAAAGCCAGAGAAACCTATCTAGTCATTGACCAAACCTGCACTATCCCTTCTACAGTGGAGGGTCTCTTCTGAACCCCCCATGGGACATAACTTTCTGTTCCAGTCATGTGCCTCGCTGTTTCTGTTCCACAGCTGTGGTGCTCTTATTCAGTGGGGGAAAAAAGCAGGCACATTTAAAACAAAACAAAAAACACAACACAACACAAACAAACCAAATTAAAGAAAATGTTTTAAAGCATTTCATTACTGATGAGATGTTGTGAGATGGTTTCATGTTTAAAATGCTAATATTATTTCTGGCAATTGGTCTTATGCTATTCTTTTGTTGATTTTTCCAGCCCTTCAAAAACTGGAATGAAAATATTTCATTGATGTTACTATCCCTGGGAAAAGCTTGTCAACATGGAACCAGGCTTATGCTGAAAACTCAAAATATTGGTATGGAGTTTTTTATTTTCCCTTCATCAAAGCAATTATGCGGGGCTAAAGTCGGTTCACATTGAGGCAGTGAGAGATACTGACACTGTACTTAAAGAAAAAGGCGACCTTGCAAATTATCTCTTTTTGCAAATGATAATACAATCATACAAGAAAGTCATTACTGTTAGATTACAGAAGGTTGCTCACATGAAAGCTGAGTGGAAACTGTAGGGATGTATACACTATAGAAATGTGTGTGTGTATGTGTCTATCACAGCTGTAGTGGCTCTGTGAGCAGGGAGATCAATGAAGCCTGATTTTCTATAGATTTGTGTCTTGAGGTTGAGACCCTATCTGGATTTTCCAAGGTCTCATATGAAATACTGCACTTTTTACCTCAGTGAAGCATTAACTGCAGCTCTTAACTGGCTGCCTATCTTCAGAATACTTCTAAGGACTTAATAGTTTTTGGATTTCAATACCTCTGTCAAATGTGCTTGGCAAGCTTAAGCATTTGAAGATTCACAGAGACCTCTGAGATATACAAAGAGGAAGAACAGCATCTTAAACTCCATTTCTGCAAAATCAAGCTAAAGCATCCTCACACTTATATGTGTGGACAAGAAACATAAAATATGAATTGAACCAGAAAACATGAATTTGAACATAAATGCAGAAATTAACAGCTGAGGAAGAAGAGATAAATATGCAGATTAACCATCAATCACACAGGGGAGATTTTCCACGGAGTTTTAGTGAGAATTTAGCACCTAACTGCAATTTGTGGCTTTCAAAATCTCCTACACAGTCTCTTCTGTAATGCATGAAAAACTTCTCACATTGGCTATTAAAAAAACTCAAACCATGTATATGCCCATGAGACTGGGGGTAAATGAACTTGCATTTTGGTTGCAGCTGTCAGAAAAACTTCCCGATTCCACAGGTCCATTTATGTGTTTCTATTTAAATTTTTAATTAAATGATACTGATTTATCATTTTGAGATTTCTCTGTTTAGTTAAAAACAATGGAATACTGAACAAGCTCCACTGAGGATCTTATTGGCTTTGGAGTTTGATTTTGGCCTGTAAGAGAGAAAGCAATAGCTCAATGACAACATTGTTCTGACAGAAAAGGCCAGTTGTGAGAGCTTTAAATTTTAATTTCCCTGAGGGGTCATCAGGTCCTCTACTTCCAACTATGTTAAAAAGACAAATCAAACTGAAGAGTTAAGTCAGGTTCATTAGCTCTTGCAAATCACATTTTCCACAGCAAATTCATTCTTCCTTGGGTTTGTATTAAATGAAAAGCTTTGCTACACACCAAGAAATGCTTTGGCAGTGTTTACATCAGTTTTGCCTCTGTCACCATGGCCCAGTGAGTTTTAGAAAGGACAAATTGACTACAGGAAATGCAAAAGGAGGTTCTTTTAGGATTACAAACACTCCCCCCACACCTACCCACTGACCAGTGCCATAATTCCGGTACCAACAACAGCAACAACAAGCCCAGTGGCTCAGGATGCTCTTGAGCTCTCTCATTTTGAGCCTTGAATAACGAGGAATATGTCCCGGTTCCCTGGATGAATCGTAGGCAGGACACAGGCTGAGCAGCCATGTGAAGATGCTTGAGTTTTGAAGCCTAGAAGAGGCACTGAGAGCAGAGGGGTAGGCGGCTGTTAGTGCAGAGCAGGGGGGAAAGAGTCAGATGCTGAAGTGAAGAGATTCACAAGTCGTCACGAGAAAAGCGCGAGTTGAATTAATAACAACTTCAGCCTTTCCAGCTATGAGTCACACAAATCGTGAAACTGCTTGAAAAATTTCACCTACTCATACATCTCCTTTATCTTTCACTATATCTTCCCTCTCTTTCTGTAGTTATTCTCCTGTTCTGCTCTCTTTCAAGTCACACCAAGTGCTGATCTCCTGCTTCCTCGCCCCCCATTCCCTTTTTGGTACCTTTCCATTGCTGAGCGTACATTACATTTTGCAGGCCTTTCACATCTTGGTAATGCTGCAAGCAGTGTTTTTGAGCTTAAGTCACTGGATATTTGGTCTATGTGATGACATGATACTAAACCAGCTGAAAAATCTTTCTTCCAAAAAAAAAAAAAACCACCCAACTTGAGAAACTAAATCAATGACTTAAAAGAAAAAAGAATGCATCACTCGCATACACGCCCCTGATGTATATGGCTCTGATAATCAACTTATACTATTTATATTCACAAGTAAGTTGGTGATAGCCAACATTTAAAATACAACTGAGATCCCACTCCTTGATCAGGTGGAAGGGAGCTAACAACTCCAAAGCCTGAAGCTGGTTATTCAGCCAAAAAGCAGATCCTGAGCAGCTATGAGGGTGAACAGATTTGTTTTATTATGAAGTTGGATGAACCAATGAGGACTTTCCAAGGCAGAAGAATGTGAGAGATGTCTGGTTTTTTTCAGTGTGCCTCTCCAGCTCACAACACGGTGCCTGGATGGTGCCAGGCTTGCATTATGGGTGAAGTGATGGAAGGGCATACATGTTCCTTCTTGGGACTGGGGAATGTGCCCTGAAACTCCTTTGAGGCACTGAAGCAGCAGGATGGTGCAAAGACTTCCCCAACCCTACTTTTTTACTGTGTCATTGCACATAGTGCGTTTAAAGCCAGAAATAAAAATCTGCCAGGCCAGTCTACTCTATATGAGGGGCCTGAGAGCTGACAGGGTCTCAGAGTATGACAGAGGCAGCCTGCGATTCGTATGCATTGGGCCTCATGGAACATTCAGCAAATTAAAGTTATAGGATACGATTCTCTTTAGAGCATGGGACAAGCCCTGCAGAAGGGGATCCCTTTCGAGGTTCATCTGGATGTAGTATGGGGAGGTGGACAGCACACAGCTCGCTTCCTCCTGCATAAGAAAAGAGGTGTTACAAAGAAAAATCTGTTTGCTTCTTTTTTGAAGAGATGGAAAGAAGAAAATCAACTCAATTTCTGAAAGGGTAGAAAAGCATTGACCTTCAGCCCTCATTCTGGCAGGACCACCTAGTGAAGGGGAAGTGATGTTTGGCTGGCTGTACAGTGTTGCTGATTTGGAAAAAAACTTGCTTTCATTTGAACACCTCCTGCCAGGTTAGGGAGAACAAATATTCAAAAAGGACTGCTGTAAGCAGCTGGCTCAGGATTGCTGCCTGTTGATGGCTTCCTCGCACCTGGCTCCTGCACCCCAGTACTCCACAATCCTATCCCTGCACTACCCATCTTCACTTCATGCAAAGTGGCATCTACCAATAATTCTGACAGAGTCAAGAACTCCTGATACTTTAAGTCCAAAATGAGAGTTTATTATGCTTTGTCAGGAAATGTCTGACACCAGATAATTCCTTTTTTTGCAATGATCTACTTAAGAACTGATATAAAATGCATACAGGCATGAAACAACTTGTATTGGTTTTACCACATTTCGATTGTGATTGAAAGAAAAACAAACACGTTCAAAAAAAGCAGACTCTCTTAGGCCTCACATCTGTGAAGCTGCACTAGAGTTGCTTAGGTCTTCGGACTCCATCCTGTATCCGTTTAAACATAGACATTCCTGTATTTATATGAAGTTTCTTGCAAGCAAGAGAGCAAAACCTTGTCCGGACTCGACTCTGGGCGGTATATTCAAGCCTATATTTCTTCCTAGAAACATCGGAGAGAGTATCTCCATGGTTTTGCTTTATATCAGACCAAATTGAAGGTGTTTAATCTGGAGAACTGGAAGTTCCCTGTGCTTGCACACTGTTGGTGGATCTGATATCCATTTTGTGTTACTGTGGCTGCCTGCAAGGGGCAGGAAATCCGCAGTCAGCGGCAGCCAAACTTGTCAAGAATAAGGATCATGTTCCCACAGAGCTCTGCTCCTCTCTCAGTGACAGTTCACCACAAGGAAAACACTCTGAACACAACATTTTTGGGAGCAACACACTGTTTTTTTCTTAAAAAACTCTTTTGCCACATATTTCCTGATGAGATCTAGTTTTATTCTCTGCACCTTCTCTCCCCGTGATAAGATACCAGACTCATTCACCAAGCTAAAGGTTCTGCAACTTAGAAAAAAAAAAAAGCAATACAAGATTTAATTTTAAACAATTCCTACCATGATCTCCCCCAGAACTGGAATGATCCAAGCCAGAACGGCCTAACTGCTATCCACTCCATTTTCCTGACAGTTGTGAGTCCAAATTATGTTATCTGGCAGCTGATTACTTTTAAACACACTGCAGAGCATATTTATTTCTCTTTTGACACTGTTCACAAGTTATACTTACCTTGCTCAGTTAAAAAAATACAGTTGAAATTCTGAGCACTGACATAACTTTATCCTTTCTTAACATAAACAAATTAGTCCTAGTTATACCCTAGTCTGTCACAGTAAGGCACACTTTATTGAGTTGTCTTACTGCTGTTTGTATTGTAGCAGTGCCTAAAGACTCAAACAAAGACCGTGGTCCTTTTGTGAAGCCCAGACACTAAGGATCCATTATTCTTTTGGATGCAGATACACCTCTCCTCATAATTACATCCTGAGCTGTGACAAAGTGGCTGCCAGGCAACACAGCTGTCAGAACCACATTGCAGGGCAGTTGGAGAGCACAAATCAAGTGAAATAATAGAAATGTTTGGGACATGGGATATTGCACGGAACAGCCTGTGCTCTTCGTGTTCCTCATGCCTGATTATGCAGCACGGGCCTGGCTAAAGCATCTTTATGGCATAATCCCACTTGCCCTTGCAGAAGGGCTGGTGTTTTGGGGTCTGCAGCACACTTTTCATCCAAGTTAGGGCTGTCACATTCTTGTCCCTTTTCAGTCCTTTGTGTCAACAATAGGCATCATGCAATGGACCATACCACTCCAGTAAAATAGCTGAATTTTTTTTTACACTTAACTTTTCAGACTTCGTTTTATGTAATGGGCCATGATAGTTGGTACCTGCAGGAAGGAGGTGTCTGCAGAATGTGGCTGGAGCCAACCTCATCCTTTTCACCAGTGCCTGGGCTGCTCATGGAGTGACGTGCATTGGATGCAGTTAAGCTTATTTAATGATGGACAGCTACTGAAAGGAGCAGTTTGCTTTGCTTCACTTCGAGGTTTCAGCCTTCGTTGATCCTGCAGCTGCATGGTCACAAGGTGGATCAATCCAGCTGTCTGGCCAATGGAAAATTCATTATTTTCTGAGGTGCTATTTTTCCATCAGATTGATCAGCTGACTAAAGTCAGATGGTTACCAGATCCCACATAAGGGATGTGAAGGGAGTACACATCCATGGGTTGCAGGCACAATCACCTTTTAGCAGCAAGCCTGCTGCCAGGTCAGCACAGCCGAGACACCAGGCTGCTGCTGCTGCTGCATTCAGGTGGCAGACAACCCAATATCACACTGATGCTGGAAGGGGCCACTCTCCATCTCAGCACCCTGACACAGGTTGGGCACATCTGCCACCTCCCTTTCACTGTGGGTACCTCTGTGGCTCTAGAGGAGTTGGCTTATTGAGTGCATCAGTGAGAACAATATATTCCTTTCTTTGCAAGGTTAGTTTCATGTTTAAGTCAATTCTCTGCAGGGCTGGATGACTACTAGGGTCAGCCCCTGAAACAAATGGGACCTCTTTGTTGGGATGGGGTGACAGCTTTCCAGAACATGTCTGTGAGATTGGCTTAATTTGTAATGTCATTTACTGAGACACTGAGGCACGGGTGAATCCACCTGGAAGAGCAGGTCAGCTTTATTTGTAGCTCTGAGGCAGAAGATACATTGAAAAGCAAGGGAGCCCCACCTTGCATTCAGTTCTGAGATCTAAATAGAGGAGAACAGAATTGTAGAATCACCAGGTTGGAAAAGACTCACCGAATCATCCAGTCCAACCATTCCCATCAATCACTAACCCATGTCCCTCAGCACCTCGTCCACCTGTGCCTTAAACTCCTCCAGGGAAGGTGACTCAACCCCCTCCCTGGGCAGCCTCTGCCAGGGACCAATGACTCTTTCCATGCCAAATTTTTTCCTAATGTTCAGCCTGACCCTCCCCTGGAGGAGCTTGAGGCCATTCCCTCTTGTCCTGTCCCCTGTCACTTGGGAGAAGAGCCCAGCTCCCTCCTCTCCACAACCTCCTTGCAGGTAGTTGCAGAGAGCAATGAGGTCTCCCCTCAGCCTCCTCTTCTCCAGGCTAAACACCCCCAGCTCTCTCAGCCGTTCCTCATAAGGCCTGTTCTCCAGCCCCCTCACCAGCTTTGTTGCTCTTCTCTGGACTCGCTCCAGAGCCTCAACATCCTTCTTGTGGTGAGGGGCCCAGAACTGAACACAGGATTCGAGGAGCGGTCTCACCAGTGCCGAGTACAGAGGGAGAAGAACCTCCCTGGCCCTGCTGGTCACGCCGTTTCTGATCCAAGCCAAGATGCCATTGGCCTTCTTGGCCACCTGGGCCACTGCTGGCTCATGTTCAGTCGCTGTCAACCAACACCCCCAGGTCCCTCTCCTCCAGGCAGTTTCCAGCCAGACTTCTCCTAGTCTGGAGCTTCTCAGGGTTGTTGTGCCCCAAGTGCAGGACCTGGCGTTTGGTTCTCAGCCCAAGGAGTCCAGCAGAAAGAAGCAAAACACCTGTACCACTGGGGTAGAAAACACAGACTCCAGAGATTATTCAGAATAATGCCCCTATAATTCAAGGTACTGGATTCTAGGCGAATGCCTTCAATGCATCTTTCCTCTTTATACAAAGAATAAAGGAGCTGGTTTCTGGCGGCGAGAGCTCCCTTCCAGGGATCACCTGGCTGACTGGAAGCTGCCATTCACCTGGGACGAGCCGCTCGCTCTCTCCAGGAGAACAAACCCCGCGAGGAGGTCGGGAACGCAGCGGGGCGGGCGGAGGGAGCCCGGGGTGGCTCGGGCGGGTTCAGCTCACCGGGCGGGGGCGGCTGCGGCTGCTGCTGCTCGGGGCTCCGCGCGCCGGGAGTCCAGGCTGTCGGGCCAGCTCCGCGCCCTCGCTCCTGCGACGCCGCATCTTCACGGAGCCCTCGGCCATCCCCGCAGTCCCGCCCGGCCCGCGGGGCCGGCGGCCCCGCTCCTTCCCCCGGAAGGGGGCGCGGGGGGGAAGGGAGCGGGGCCGCGGCCCCGGGGCCGGGGGGAATGCGGGGATGGCCGTGGGCTCCGTGAAGATGCCGGCGTCGCCGGGCGAGGGCGCGGAGCTGGCCCGCAGCTGGCTCCCCGGCGGCGGAGCCCACGAGCAGCAGCAGCAGCAGCCGCCACCGCCGGTGCAGCTGCGGCAGAAGCTGCGGGAGCTGCCGGCGCTGCTGCGGAGCGGGCTGACCCTGCGGAGGAAGAGCGCCGGCGGCCGGGTGAGTGAGCCGGGGGGGCGGCCCCAGGGCACCGGCCCAGCGAGGGGGGGGGGGGGCCGCCGCCCTGCCCTGCGCTGCCCTGTCTGTCTGTCTGTCTGTGTGTGTGCGGGCTCGGCCCACCTTTGGTGAGATAGGGAATACCAGCCAGGGGGAGTGCACGCCCCTGGCTCCAGCTCGGGGTTCCCCATGTGGCTCTTTCTCTTCCCCCCCCCCCCCCCCCTTTTCCGTGTGGCAGGTGTGTGTGCCCGCGCGTGCCCCCGTCTGAAGGGAGGTGCTGGTACAGGTGTGCGCTCGGACAGGTGTGTCGGAGTAGGGAACTTCAACGTGCCCTGGAGGTTTTGCAGCTGGAATGCGTCTCTGGGCACGCTCAGCCCTCAGGCTCTGCTGCCTCCAGAGGCTGAGGCTGTAGGATCATAGAATCTCCAGGTTGGAAGAGACCCACTGGATCATCCAGTCCAACCATTCCCATCAATCACTAACCCATGTCCCTGAGCGCCTCGTCCACCCGTCCCTTAAACACCTCCAGGGAAGGTGACTCAACCCCCTCCCTGGGCAGCCTCTGCCAGTGCCCAGTGACCCTTTCCATGACAATTTTTTTCCTAATGTTCAGCCTGACCCTCCCCTGGTGGAGCTTGAGGCCATTCTGTCTCATCCTGTCCCCTGTCCCTTGGGAGAAGGTGAGCGGTGTGGAAATCCTTAGCCAGATTTTGCTCAAGTTCACTGGTTTTTGGCAGTGGCGGTTCTCCAGTGAAGTACAGCCTGACGGTGCTCAGCAGCTGCTCTTGCCTGTGAAATCTCCCAGTAGCGACTGGAGCCATAGGACAGGGCTGGGATTGCTATCAGGTCAAGACAAACCGTACCGGGAGGCCAAAACTGGACTGCAACCCATCGTCTGAGTAATCAAAGCAAAGGGGTTGGGTTTACCTGCCTGGGGTTGGGTTTGTGTACGTGGGGAATTGGGGAGTAGGGAGAAGTCATCGTGGTGTCTATTTGTACCCTCATTAACTTTGCAGTACTTTGCCCAAGTAAATAAAAGCTTTCTCTGCATGGGGAGGTTGTTGTGAAATATAGGAGGGTGTGAATTTACAAACAAACTTCTTGGCTGAATGCTTTGTTTGTAGGAGATATACATGCAGGCAAGGTAAATAGCATTAAGGTAGTATAAAAATTTACAGCAGGAGAGTTTTTTTTCTGAGTAATATTTTGAATCAGATTCCTATTCTAGATTAATTATTTTCCTCTGGAGAGTTTAACAGACTCGTAAAGACTAGTCTATATGGAGATGCCTAGTCATTTTTATTGTTTGAGTGAAATGGTAATCCATTTGACGAGTGTCCATATGAACACAGAGAGAAGGGGATTCAGTGAAATTGAAATAGGCAAACCGTGCTCTGCCCTAGCAGGATGTTTACGACAGATATGTTTCTTGTGATGATGATGAGACCTTTTGTGAATCGAGTTTAATGTGTTCCTGTTTAAAAGCAGACTACCAGAGAAGTGGAGTAAGTGTCCGGTGAGGAGCAATGCAGAACGGCTGCTGGTAATGATGTTCATTTGCAGGCAGGTCTGAAATATTGTTTTAGCTCAACAAATACGTGATGCTTCAGGGAGACGCCATGCAGAGCAGGCTTAGATTTATCCTTGTGCTTATTCCTGACCACTACTGAAATGATTTAACAAGCAAGTGGTACGACAGTTACTCCACAAATACTCGGAGTGGGTGAGTTAACGCCCTGGTGAGAAGCTTGGGCCACTTCTGGGTCGTGCAGCTCCTCAGATATGCTTGCTGAAGCCTTGGTCCTGTCTGACTTCATATAGTCCCAGCTGAGGCTCTGCCTGGCTTTGCTGACGCCCTGCGTTACGGACCACCAAACAACATGACAGGTTTAGTGGTGGTGTCATCTGAGGCTTCACCTTCCAGTACCCTGTGGGTCTTCTTGCAAAATTTTTCCTGAACTGTCTGTCCTGGTAGAAAGGAGGCTGCAGAGAGGATGGTGAGTTTGTAAGGCAGGCTGGAGTCAGCCCAACAGATCTTGGATGAGTGGGCAATGCCGTGCAGAGATGCTGTATGGCTCCAGCAGGACCCTCTGGCTGCTGGTGTGGTCCTGTGTGGAGAACAAAGGGAGCAAGTGACATTAACATCACTGCTGGCCTCCTGGCCAGCAGTGATGTTAATGTCACTTGCTCCCT
Organism: Phaenicophaeus curvirostris; assembly: GCF_032191515.1. Taxonomy (NCBI): domain Eukaryota; kingdom Metazoa; phylum Chordata; class Aves; order Cuculiformes; family Cuculidae; genus Phaenicophaeus; species Phaenicophaeus curvirostris. The sequence continues at coordinate 56,645,932 of NC_091397.1, forward strand.
TTGCAAACAAAGTGGACACTTGGGGTGAAGGGAGCAGTCTGGCTCTGTTAGTAGTGCCCTGTGTTCATTCCTGTCCAATCCATGCTTGTGCCTTTTACTCCCAGAAATTGAATTTAAGGGGCATGACACTTTTCACGTATTTCTGTTTAATGCAGAGAATAACTTCAACCCTGAAAATGACAGTATTTGCGAGAGGGAAGGAATATGACAGAATAATAAAATGCAGTATTTATTATACTTTCTTGGTTAAATATGACTCTCTTAAATTAAAAAGGCCTTAAAATAAGGTTGGAGGAAGGTTGAGTGACATAAATATGAAACGAAGAGTCTTTTTTTTCTTTCACCTCAACAAAGTATTTCAAGTTAATCCAAAGTTAATTTTTGGAAGGTTTTGTTTGCTGATGAAATCTCCGTTCCCTCTTCCCTTCTGAAAAAAAAGAAAAATTTAGTCTGATCTTCCTCTCCAGTGACATTTTCTTTGTGATTTTTTATTTGTTCAAACACCGAGCTGAGAGTCTTATTTGTCCAGCTGGTTTCAACAGGAATGTTGCTCTTAGGTGAGCTGTTTTCACGTAAATGCTGACTGGCTGAAATTCTGGCTTGTTTAATTTCCTAGAAAAATATTATGACCCCTGAGCAGGGGGTCTGCATCTGATGCTGACTTGCTAAGGAACTGCCTGCAGTGCAGTTTGCTTCCTCATCTATAACGCAGGGATAATCTGAATGTGTGCAAGCTTGGGGACTGTGGATAATAAAATATAATGAAAGTGTTAAGGGTGCTATAATTGTTTTAAGAATATACTTCGCTGCATGCTGTTCAAATACTGCCTGTAGTGCAAGGGATGGTAGAGCATTGCATAGTAGAAGATAGGATACAAAAATGGAATAAATTTTGCAAATGGGGTAGAATATTATTTTTTTTTTGGTTAAAATCTGTTTGGGCTTCTCTGTCCTTGGCCTTTGGTGCTGGGTCCTTTGATAACAGATACAACTAATCTCCACTTCCTTTGCTAGGGGAGCCAAATGATTTTTTTTTTTTTTTTTTAAAGCTACTGAACTTTGAACTGAATGTTTGCCTTGGCATTGGCGTTGTCCCTGACAGTGGTTTTCCTTAAATTTGGTCTTAGGTCACGTGCAGCGCAGATGTCCAAGACGGCGCTGGGGTTTAAACTGAATTTGCAGTGAGCTGTGAGATGTGGCTTTTATTGCTCATCCTCTGCTTGGTGCTTGGTTTCTGCTGGATAAAACAACAGAAAATGATCCAGTCTTTTACTGTGGTGGTTGTGTGTCTGTCTCTGTGTGTGTCAGAGCTTGTGCAGAGGCAGAGGAGGAATCTGTTGTGGTGGGTCACTGTACCCTGTGGAACTGTTCCCCTCTGCCATGTGCTTTCTCAGAATCTTTGGAAAGTGGGACTCTCCTATTTCCTAGTTTGTCTGCTTGAGATATGTGTTAAGTGTCAATGCAGTAAGCATGAGTATTGTGGTTATGAACTGTCTTTGCTGTTCTTCCTGGTGCTTGCCAAAGATTTCTTCCTTTCCTCCCCTTCTTCTTGTTATTAGTGATGAAATACAGGTCTCTGCTCCTGGAAGCACCAGGAATGGGGTCTAGGCCAGCTCTCCATAGGGGAGCCAACCAGACACAGCCTGCTCTCTGCGAGGGCAACTGTACGTGGGGAGCCCCGAACCTTAACTCTAACTTTCCTCACAGAGGTTGTCAGCCGCGGCGAACTGGCCACGGAGAGTTGTTTCTTTCTGGCAGGAACATCAGCAGCAGGGTCCTGCAGGCACATCAGTGCAACACTTGCTCTATCATGCTGAAAATTCTTTTCACAACACTTAGTTGGACTCTTAATGGAGCTAATACTGCTCCTGAGTGCCTCCTGGGGGAGCAGGGAATGTTGGAGGGGGAATTACCTTGCACATACATACACACAAGTTTTTAGCGACCTCTTTTGCTTTCTAGGTTCACGTTTCCACACAAGCAAAATACTGTTGTTGTAGATGAGCATGGATGTTGCTCTTTGTCCCAGTTGTGGAGCTCAAAAACCATTTGAATGTCATGGTGTCAAATCCTGTTACTCTGATATTGTGAAAGGTCTTGCTGGTCTGTACAAACCTTTGCCATGCTTCATGCCTTTTGGCTTGAATGAAGTTGAAGAGATACCGTGCCCATTTTGTTTGTGGAGACCCTGTAATGAGTTCTGTGAGGTTTTTAGAGGTCTTTGGCCAGGCAAATGTTCTCAGACTGTCTTCACCTTAATTCTGTTTGGAGTGACAACTTTGCTGTATATGTATGTTGGGTTGTAAACTGACTGCAGGATTACAGGTTTGAAAATAAACTACGGGAGCTGGGGTATGGATGCTAAAAGTTTACATGAGCTCAGGGTGAGACTGGAGAAGTTCACAAGAGAAATATATTGAACATACATAATTCTCATCAGGCACAGAAGGTACCAGAGCTGAAAATAACTGGAGGATTGGAGCATATTAGAGATATCTATCATACATTCTGGCAGTGGCAGTTGTCGTGCTGTTGAAGACAACTCCTCTTTGGCAGGGGGGAAGACATGAAATTATATGCAATCTGTTTTAATTAAATGAAGTATCTGAACCTCTCAACCTACGTCTTGCTAAACTTGTATTCATCTTTTGTAAGAAGGTTTCAGTAGCTTGTGTCATTCAAGTTACTTTCCTTTAATCAATTCGTCCTCTGATGGAGAAAACGATAGTGTTGTAGAGGAGGTTTTGCCATTACATTTAGAAATTCACTGCTGGAAATACTTAGAATTTCCAGTATTTCCTTCTATGGCTACATTACATTGGCTTGTTGATAGTTTTTTACGTTGGCTTGTTGATAGTTTTGATTGAGCCAAATGTATAGGTCTACCTTATATTTAGGTGATCTTCCCACCAATTACTGACATTTACAGCATTCCATATTCTTGTTGGCAGCTTCTCATCTTAGTAGTGTCTGTGTTGTATCTGTCCATATCTTTCATGTTGTGGAATTGTTATCTATTCCTAATACTCCAATCCTTGAAGCCACCTAACCTTCCTGTACACCATTCTGTTTACGTTTGCTTTGACGACGCCTCTAATTGTGGCCATCAACACATTTCATTAGCATCTTTATGTTCATTTGACTGGTGTTGTTAATGAGAAGAGGAGAAAAAAAAAATCAGGAGAAGAATTGCTTCGGTACCTATTTTTATATGTACTATAGAGGCTTTAATTTTGGACGTTTCTCCTGCATTAATGAGATTGTGGTGCATAGATGCGGTATTGGGTGAAACTGGTGCACAAAAATACTGCATTGGGCCAGTGAATCAAAAGTTTTACCATCAGAAACACTATTGAAGTAGGCTGCTTGATATTGGTGACATTTTGCTTCAAAGCCTGCCATGGAAGTTCTACTCAGTAACTTAACATCCCCATCACTTTGGCAGTTACTATGTGACTAAAAATAGTCATGATAAGCAGTGTTGAATTTTTCCAGTTTTGATGAAGCTTATTATGTGTTCCTCCTAAACGTATTTGATTAAGATAATTGTCTTCACAGTATCCTTTAACTTGTCAGGTCTGTGACTGGTGGCACATGAAATGTTGAGTAATGAATAAAATAGCTTAGTGACAGTGACCACAGTAGGTGATGGGGAAATTCGGTGTCTCTTGTGTTTATTTGCATAATAATTTCTTCCATAGTCAGTGTTCAGTGAATTACTAAATTGAGAATATTTCTTAATTAGTCCATGTGTTATGACATCTGAGAAATTATGCCTGGGTTTAATTAACTGCAGTTGAATGAAATGGAAAGCAAACCCGCTCTTCTGCCCTAGAAAGTAACCTAATAAGTTTTGCAGAATGCAAAGTAATTTTTCTCCCTGAGGCTGAGGATTAGTCTTGTTGCCAGGATGATGCCCACTGCCTGTGGTCTTACACCGGCACTGGGTGTGAACCTGCCAATGCCTGGGCTGGTATCTCAGCTGCTTTCTAGCGTCCCTGGGAAGGTCCAGGTGCAGCACTAGCAGGTAGGAATAGTTGGACTCGATGATCCGATGGGTCTTTTCCAACCTGGTGATTCTATGATTCTATGAGGCGCTGCTGCCAGCGCATGGGGAAGAGGTGCCATCGTGTGGCTTGTGCCCATGGAAAGTAGATAAAATTGACATTGCCCCTTTGACACAGCAGCTTGCTCTAACCTATAGGACAGGTTATGACTTTCCTTTCTCTGTTTTTCCTATAATGTATCCTTGTAAGTCCCTCTTTCACCCACAGTCAGCTGCTATGAAGCATGGTCTTGTCTTTTAACTCCTTGCCCACATTGCAAGCCAAGCTCAAGCAGAAAACACCTTGAGTTAATTTTGCCCGTGCTCAGTCTTTACGTGCTACTTTTCTCCTGTTAGTAATAAGAGCTTCAGTTAGGGTCTCTGAAAGAAAGTATCAATCAGCCTTAGAAGATTTTGTAATTCTGGTTGAAGAAGGATCTCGCTATTTGCACTTTTGGTTTAGCTCCTGTTCTTAAGGGATGTAGCCTGCAGATCCTCAGATGTGGTGCTGGCTGTGTGTGGCTTGGAAGCCTATCAAAGAAATCTATGTAGGAAATAAGATGAACTCCATTGTAATGAAAAGAAATGTATTTGAGTTAGCAAAATTTCTGCTAGTCTTACATCTTGATGAAAGATTCCATCTAACTGTGAGCTGATTGTCCCCCTAGTTATGTATTTAAAGGGAAGTAAGCAAAATTCAGTTTGTGGAATTGTATATTCTAATTTGCTTTGTTGCAAACCTGCATTATTGGTTAATTCACACTAGATTTCCCAGCCATCAGGATGAATGAACAACACCGCACTGTACAGTTATAACAAACTCTGTTAAGGTTTGTATTCAGCTCTTGTTACTCTTATGACCACAGTGATTTGAATTCCATTTGTGCAGTGAGGAAATTGCAAAACAAGCTGTGCTATTTTATGCTGATGAAAATGCTGACAATAGGAGGCGATAACTTTTTAAAAAGGCAGGGGGAAGGAATGCAGAATATGCCATCTTTTCAACATAATTTCTGGAAAGTTGTACTAAACCAGATGTTTTATCTTTAATATAGAACAATTAACATACTTCCTTTCCCATATGTGAGATATTAGCTTGTTCTTTATACTTATACTATGTTAAATTTATGCTTATCCTATGTAACTTTATACTATATAACTTATGCATTTATAGCTGAAATGCTCCTGTCCACCCATGGTTTCTGACTTTGACCTGGCTGCGTGTTGGGTTTATCAGCCAGCGTATGAAATGATGGGTTTCAATGCGTTGACTTTGGTCTACCTCTGCTTAACTACTCAAGACTCCGTCTGGGTCTCACCATGTTCCTGTACCTGGTCACCATTGATGCAGGTGCTGTATGTCTGGTCACAAAGTCATCTCCTTGGAATGTGAACCATCTTCTATTAGGGGTTCATATTAATGCTTTGAAAAATAGCCTTTGTGTTTGTTTGGGCTCAGTATAGTACTGTAGGATAGGAAATAAAACGGGACACCTTTAAAGTCGGGACAGAGCGAGAGTGCTCCGTTCCTCTGTAGTCCCTCAGGGCTGGCTTGGCTGGAACATCTACACATTGCTGTGCTCTTTGTGCACAAACTCTGAAACCTTTTTTCACAAATAAGGCTGCCTTGTGCATCCTGTAGGGTCCTTATGCATAGATCCATTTCAGTGGAATATTTTAGGATGCTTTTTGGTATCTGCTATATAAACTTCATTGATATGACACCTTTTAATTTAAACAATTTTCATTATATCTCCGCTTTTGGCAAAAGTTTAATAATAAAAATGAAGTCATTGAGGCTAAGAAGTTGAAAGCCATGGAATCAGGAGGTGAATATTTTCAAGTTCTAGGTGTAAAAGGTGGTAGCTTTTCATAGTTGTCATGGTGTTTTTTAACTCTGTTAAATAATGTCTTGACTTGGGTTAGTCTGACCTTGTAAAATGATCTACTATGGCTGTTGTATTAAGCTAGGGTAAATTATTGGATTTAAATACTATAGTATAGAGTTTATTCTGATAAATCCCTTTTTCACATATTTTCCTGAAGAAGACCCAGCAGCCTAACTGATTAAAAGTTAATATACTTTTTATAGTGCAAAAAGAGAATACCCTGCTGATTGGGGGGGGGGGAAAAAACCCCCTTCAGTCTATATAAATACCAGTAAAGCTGTAACAATTTTTTGTCTTCCGTTTTAGAACTGAATTAGCTGCAGGTTGTGTGTCAGCATCATCCCTGAGACTGTGGAAAAAGCAGCTCCAAGGAAGGTGCTGTGGCTTCTCACAGTGGTACTACTGACCAAAGCAATGTAAGTCAAACCATGCCCTTCGAGATGCAGTAGATGGTATGCAGTCCAGTCAGTACTGAGGAACAGCAATCCAGAGGTAGTACTGCAGTTTTTGTTAAGCTCCCTCGCAGCAAAAAAGCCCCAACAGCAACAAAAAAAAATCCCCACAACAGAAAACTGAGGTCCAGACCACTTGTGAGCATCAAGAATTATTTCAATGTTGCTTGGGGTAGGGAGGGGGAGAGCAGGTGTTTGGGCTTTGTTTGTTATTTTAAGATGATAAGCATTTAATTGTGGCTTTTTGGCCAAGTTCTGGCTGAGAGTTAGGCTCAGTGATCCTAAAACACTTTGTAATTTCAGATGGATGTGGTAATCATTTGTCGTCATAGATTGCTACCGCACGCTGTTAAGCAGATGCTCCATTTCATCCCATAGGTCAATGCACTTCAGTGATGCATAAATTGATTTTTAAAATATGGAAAGAAGGGGAGAAAAACAATACACACGCATGGTTAGCTCTGAAAGTCGCAAAGCTGTTGTTTACTGGATGGCTAAAGGAATGAGCTAAAAGAATCCCTTAGATCTGGTCTGGGTCCCAGCTTGTGTACAATCCAGTGCTTTGTTGCGGTTTGTCATTTCTGCAGTGCCTGAAGCCTCTTGGCAGTGAAAACAAATCTGGGGGTGTGAGCTGTGAGTCTGCTGCTGAATCTGTGTTGCAGGACAAATCAAGATTTGTGATGTTTATTGGGGAAGGCTAAAGTCACGGGAGGTTCAAGTTCTAAAGGAACAAAAGCAAAATCTAGTAGTTAGCTACCAAAGAAGAAAGGTGAGGATGCAGCATATCCCAAGGTTAAGTGTTTTAGCTTAAGAAGGATAAACTATAACATCTGTGCATGCTAGCAGCGAGTTACACATGGGGATTCTTTAAATAATCTTTCTCAGCATTTTTTGGAAGAAAAATTAAGATACAAAACGTCATAATCTTTCCAGATTAACTGTTATAAACACTCTAGAAAACTTAACCAATATTTAGCTTTTGTTCACAAATAATAGCATAATCATGTCTAAAAATGGAACTTGGATACTTTAAAAGCTTACACCAAACATGCCATCATAAAACTATACTCGTCAGCTTGAAGTGTGTTCGCAGATGATTAAAAGACCTGTTCTTTTCATTCCTCAGTATCCACATGTATGAAAGAGATTGATAAAACTAGTTAGCCTGTTAGAGCATAGTTATTCATAAATATTGTCTTTGTAATTGTCTTTGACAGCAATTAATGGAATAAAATACATAAAATGCAAAAATAATAAAGGCAGTTAAATGAATACCTATTTATTTATATTTTTATTATTGTGTTGAAGGATACAAAGAAGAACATTCAGCAGATGTTTAATTTCTTGTTTTATCTCATTAAACAGACAGTCCCCAAACAAATGAGTTTCAGATTAGTTTTACCAAAGCGATTTATCTAATTATGGCTTTCACCGCACTTGAATGAATGGCTGCAAATCAATAGGTCTCTTAGGTTGCCAGGACATGCATTAAAACTGGTGAGTCTCCAAGCTGATTAGCAGGAGTGATGCCTCTTGTGTTTTTCCACTGAGATATCTGTCCTCAGTTCATACAGTGTATATGTAAACTGAGAATTTATCTGAAGTCCTGCTTTAAAAGTCCCATTTTGTTAGACGTTCATTTGCAATTCAATGTGGCTATAAATATTTACATTATACTGGTAGTCTTTTAATAAAAAGAACCCCAAAAAATATTTTAGTGGAAGCTAGTGTAGATACAAAGTATGCTGTAGTGGGTCAAGGTGATGGTTCATCTAGTAGCACCTCCATAAGTTTTAAGGTTGATCTACCAGGTAACTGTTTTAAGTAGATATAGTTTCTTGTGCTTTCAAGGCAGTGTTTGGCAAATATATAGTCTGCCTTCCACATTGTGGTGTTTTTTTTTTCTGATCTCACGTGAGCAGTTACCTTCTACACTGATACTTGGAGATCATTGCTATCAACCACTGTAATTACAGCTTTTCATGTCACCCATATATAAATGCAGCCTGTTAATGAACCTGTCTAATAGTTTTGCTCCAGAGTCATCTTGGAACTCACATTTACAGAGCTTGTATGTGGGGTTTTGTGGTAATGACTTTACAAAGGAAGAAAAAATACGTTTTGGTGTATTTGTTGTTAATCAAATCATCTCTTTTTTATTAGTTTTGAATACATGATCTTTAATTTCAGTGACCCTTCTGTTGCTCTTATGAGGCAGGGAACTTCCAACTTCTGTACAGTTAGTTTTTATGTATTCTTTTATATAGCTGTTTATAAAGCAAGGAATCCAAGTCTCTCTAGATGACTCATTCTGCTGTAACCATTTTTGTTACCTTGTTTTGAACTCTGGTTTTGCAGTGTCCCGTTGAAATTGTGATGGCTTGTGCTGAATGTAATATTCTAGATGAGACTGCACTGCTGATTTATATAAATCATGCGTTTTCCTCCCTGTCTCCATCATGTAGGCTTTTCATTCTAGCCACTTGCTATCTTTTTAAAGTTCCTGGTAATGCAGATTAGTTTTTCACTGAAATATCTTCACGACCATTCCGGTTGCGTTTTAAAGTTAATATAGTTAATTTAAAAACATGTAACTTGTCAGTATTTTTTTCCTTCCAATAGGTGTTACTTTGTATTTAATATGAAAAAATGCAATTTAGCATGGAGTTGTCCACTCGCCTAACTTGACTAAGTCCATCTGATGTTTTTTATAGACTTCTGATTGTGACTGACCAAAATCATGTAAGCAAAATTTGCTTGTGTGGTTACAAAGGTTTTATTTAAGCAGTATTCAGCCTTGGACATCCTTGTGTTTTCACTGTCTTAATTGAAACAGCCTGTTTAATCCCGTTCTTTTCATTCATCACTTTGCTATTTCTTGATTATTCGCAGTATTTTGTCTCTCTGGGAAAGACTGCTTTAGCTTTTTTAGAGGAGCTCTGTGTGTTAGAGTGAGTCTATGCTAAGTCTGTTATAGGTGCCAGTACACCTGTAGACCATTGCGGTGTAGATGGTCTCTGAACGTACAAGAAAACTTGCTAGTATCATATCGGTCTTGATCTTGTTACAACATACTGTGTCAAAGGCTTTCCTGTTCTTGTAGGAAATGTAAATATATGGATAACTTGTGAAGCTTCTGTTCAGTGGGTGGACAACTGTTTAGAAGGCTCTACGCGGACTACTCGCCAACGACTGTCAAATCGTCTCCGTGCAGGGCTCTGCTGCTATTAGTGCTTTATTTAAAAACTGTAGCGATGGAGTAGAGAATATGGTTGTTAAGAATATTAAAAACAGGGACAGAAAATATTTCTATAGAGGTCTTTTGCATTTAAACACAAAGTGTAGCTAACAGAGCAACACCACTATCAAATGAAAGCTGTGGTCATATAAAAAACATTGCAAACTTATGCTCTTTGAGAATCCATTTATTGTGACTGTAGAAAAGGACCTACCTCAGTTGTTTATTAATAGCAAAACACATTACAGGAAAATTTATGGCAGGATGGTGGGAGGGGGTAAGGAAACATTGCATTCTTCCATTGTGTAAATTAAAATAATTCCAAAGAAGTAGCCAGAGACAATAATTTCTTCTTATAAACCTGAGTTAAAAACCGTACCCTGTCACTGAAGAGTTAATGGTAAATTTTTTGAGGCTTCCCAAACTGGAATCCTGATTTTATTTGTTTATATATTTCAATTTGAGTTAAGCAAGTAACAGACTGAATCTTCACCCCCTGTTTTAACAGTTCTTGGTGTCATCTGACTTTTAGAAACAAATACCGAGGGTCTGTGAGTCATCTTCTTTTCAGCCTGAGCCAGCTCCAGTTTCAGTGTGTGTATGCTTGTTTCTTTATACTGTGATTTTTTTCCCTCCTAAGTTAGTCATCGTTATCTCTTGGCACAAGTGGAGAAGTTAAAAACATCAACAAGCATGAGGCATGCTAAAAACATGCAAACAAACGTCCTGTGTAATCTTCCAAACCCCAGAGCATTCCTGTTCCCCAGAGTGTTCCCTTTCCTATTATTTTGTTGTTCAAGAACCCATCTGATCTTTTGATCATATCCTGATGGAGGGAGCAGGGAGGTCAATTCCAAGGCAAGGGTTTACTGACCAGGAATAGTGTCCAAGAGGCTCTCTCCAGTTAACTTCTGCGCATGAACCCAGTGTCCATGACAGGCAATATGGCATTGCATAGATAAAAGGCAGCAAATAGATTAGAGCTGAAAAAACTTGTGTTAATCTTTTTGCAAGCTTTTCTTTTTGAAAAAGTCTCTGTGTGTGTATTTATATGCCAAGAAGGTGCTGAATCTCATTTGATTTTGACGCAGCTATTTTTGGCACTTGAGAGGCGACCAAATAGGCACCTCATCCTGTAGACTTAGCCTGGCTTAGATGAAAACAGGGAAGCCCATACTATTTGTGGTGGGGCTTCTACTGAGACAAGGACTAGTTTGAAGTCATGCCTGAAAAGCTGGTGTGAGAAAGGATGGAGCAGCGAGTTGAATGGGGTGAGAATGAACTGATATTTGAAGACAGTGTATCTCAAACTGAAGGTCTCTTACAGTAAGTGGTGATTTGCTATCAGTCTGATGGCTTGGATGTTCATGCTGAAGAATGAGTTATTGAGTTGGAGGGGCTTTTGAGGTTGTCATGGCAAAGGGTTTGGAAGAATCTGAATGTGCAGGCTGGCCCAGGCTTCCTTGGAGCACTGATGAGGGCAGACTGAGCATCACAGCAGACTGCTAGGAGGTCACAGGCTTCTTGCTCTTTGTTAGTATTTATAGAAACACAGGGAGAGTACCTCTGCCAGTCTCTGACAGATCAGTCACTGCAGTGGGGAGTACTGCAGTGTAGTAATCTTTTAGATAGTTTTGCTCCCCTGATTTCAACAATTTCTCTAACAAACTACAATCTTCCACAGGCATATTGCTTAAATTTTGAAGGCAGCAGTTCCCCATCTCTCTTCTGCTCTCTTTACTCTCTCTCTTGCCTCCTCCTTTGCAAAGGCCAGAAAACATTTGCTGAATTAAAATGATATTTATTACTGACTTTTAAATTTAGGTGGGCTGGTAACTAGGATACAGTGGGCAAGTGGATGGAGGATAACAGTATCTTGAAGTGATCAATGTTGCCAGCATTGGCTGTGATGCAGAATATTAAAGAGGAAGAATTAATTCTCTTTGCCTCTAGACCTGAAAAAATGTGGTCAGTCTTTACCTGGGGTGCTTTTATTTCCATGGGACAAAGCAACTCTTCAAGGATCTTGGGGTGAAGACTCAATCGAGTGAAACAGAAGGTGGCTCAGTTCTGTGTTGCTGCTTTACATGGATATATAAAGGATGATCCTGGGAGAGCCTTGGACAGTGAAACGCCTGGCAGGGCGCAAGGAGAAGGCATCTCCAAATAGTACAGGGGATGCATGAGCTGCTGCTTACTCTGATGGTCAGACTCTCCTCAGATTTACTTTTCTTAGTGCTGGCTGCCAGGCCTGACTGTTTTCAGGTGGTGGAAATGTGACCTTGTGGAAAGGCGGTGATGTGCGAGTCCTTTCCTCTGATTGTACTACAGCATCAATAGAATATTCTGCTGGCTCTTTGAGGCTGCTTTGTTCAGGATATGCTCAGTTATACTTCAGCTGTGAGTAATGCAGAGGCTATTCTACTTCTATATGGCCTGATTCACACTACTGATAGTAGCGCTCGTGTTCACATTATGTTCTTCTGCTCCTCTCTTACTTTTTCTAATAAGTATTTCCTTAAAAATAGTTTCAGTGCTACCACTGCAGTCTTCAGTGAGGAATGAGATACTCATCTGGGTTATTCTTGCAGATTCTGCAGGTGCAGGCTTTGGCTACTGCTTCATGTGTGTTTTGAAACAGCTTTGGAAAGGTCATCCACAACTTTAAAGAAAGGAGACTTCTGTTTTAAAACAAAAGGTTATAACCAGTTGACTAGGAAGGCTGCCTAACAGAGTATCTCTGGGCTGCGCCAACTACACTTAAACCCATAGTAGGATATTTTGATGTGTATTTTCTTAGACATCTGCTTATGCAGTGTACGTCTGGCCTGTTCCATGGTGAGGTAAATAACCTCCTAACAGTTCCTCCAGAGCAGTAATCTTCCTTACAACACCTAATGTAGAGAGATCTTGTTGAAATTCTAGAGAATTGAGTCTCTTTGTCAAGATGCTTCTGACACAGGTGTGTAAGTTCAGCTTCATAACATAAAATTAACCTCGGATTCCTGCACTGCTGTAATATTATGGGCCTTTTTTCCCCACTGCACATGAATTTTTTCATACTTAGTACTCTTTTTTAAATTTATTTTTTGTAATGAGGCTTTGAATATAAATAAAATTGACTAGGATATAGACATATGGTGGAACTTCTGTTGGGATGCAGACCTAGATAATAGTTGCAAATGCAATTAAAGGTTAATTAATTTAGATAATTTAATCAGATACAAAATTAGAAAAATCTTCTAATCCTTGACTCTCAATTTGTGAAAATTTTTTTCCTGTTTAAGGAATAGTACGTTTTTTGTAAAGGATTAACCATTTGTGTCTTTATATTTGTTTAAAGGCCTCCTAATGCATATAAGGAATGAAACAAAGGGATGGGAACTTTCATAGAACGATAGAATCATAAAATGGTTTGGGTTGCCAGGTTTAGTTTTTTAGTTAGGCTTTTTTTCTGAGGGCTGGAAAATTACCAGGATTAGTGACCTCATGTGGTACAAGAGGCTGATGTGGGAATTTGTTTGTTTAGTTAGGCTGCTTAAAAAAATTGTTGGTTTTTTTTCCCATATATACTTTCTCCACAAAAGGTTTAGTGTAACTCCTTTTACTCTGAATTTGAGTGGGGTATTGTCACAGAGGGCATTAATCTTGCGTGAGTAGCTTGTCAAATTTTGTGGCTTTTTGCTTTAAATGAGTTTGGTTGAACAATTGTATTCTAAGCATGAGGAGAGAGGTACAGGGAATGCATGTGCAGGCCTTGTCTGATCTCGCCCATGCTGTCTTGAGAATAAATGATGAATGCAGAGAACCCTTATAAGAACCAGTTGTATTCATGACACTTCCAAATGTGTCTTGTTGGAGCAAGATCCTACCCTTCAAAACTGTAGATCAAAATGAGAAAACTCCCTGATATAAGCTGGAAAATCTCAAGAGATGAAGAAACCCCCAGCCCTCACACATCAGGATCAAACCTCTACAGCAGAGTGAAGAAGGACTTGTAGACTTAATTGAGTTTAGAGTGAGTAAATTTACAGTGAGTAAATTCAGAATAATGCAGCATAGGCGTGATGTGACTTGTCCATGTGCTTTAGTAATATTAAATGTGTGCAGACAATTGTTACAGTAATAAAGGATGAAAATATATACATCAAAAGAAAGGCAAGTAACTAAAATTAAGAAAAAAGAATACCAATGAGGAAATCTTTCTCTCTAGAGTGGAAGTCTTTCCTAACCTCAAAGACTGTGTTGTTCTTTTCTTGAACCTATGTTCATGAAGGAGATCACATCTGAAGATGCCTGAACTGTTTCTGTGACCTTATGGGAATGCTGAACACATAATTTACTTTCTTAACAGCTTAATTGACATATGATATATCATTTATAGTAGTTGGTTATGATCTTATCGTACTAAGTAAAACTTGTATCTGTTACGTACTTGGCACTTGAGCTGTTTTTCCATGTCCAAAATTTTATGACACTTACCTGTGTCTTGCAGGTATGATATTTCCTGATTCTATAAATTCTTGGTTCAGTGAAAGCAAAATTTACCTAAGTTGCTTTTAGTGTTTGTTTGTTTTTGCTAAACTCCTGTTCGTGTTCTAATCCTATTCCTTATGTAATGCTTATTGCACACTACATCCCATGTTATTCTATCTGCTAAGTAATCCGGATTGAATAATAGGTGTGCAGTGGTTTCTGAATTTTGGACTGCTGTGTTTTTCAAGTCCCTCCCCATTTCAGAGGTAACAAACCTCCTGTTGGAGATGGAGTGCACTTGAGTTTTCATTTGTTCTGGCTTCAAGGGCCAGACCAAAGGCTTTCAAGCACAAAAAAGATGTTATCAGGGTTAGTGTGATCCCGTTCATAGACTGTTTGAAGGCGCCGGGCAGAGCTTCACGTAGCACTGAGGTTCTGCCAAGAGCAGGCCAGGAGTTTCTGGGTCTGTTTTGCCCAGGAATTGTTTGTGTGATCCAAGGGAGCAATCGCTTTCCTTCCTTATGAGTTGAGTGCTTCTTAAGCTCTTTGTACAGTGAGGCCGTGACTGCTTCACAAAACTAAAATAGTTAGACTTTAATAGTTTTTCTACAAAAAAGTAAATTACAGCTTTTCCTCTGAAAGTGGTTAAGAACTCCTCCTATCCAGTCCATAGTAGGTTGGCATCGACTTGTGCCAAGAGCTACTGTCAGTGAAATTAATATTGCTCCCAAGAGGTCTCATAACCGAGTGCTGCCAATGCAAACAACGGCGCTGCAGATTCTCAAACTGTTAAGGCTCCAACGCAAGCTCCTTTAACCAGAGCTTGTTCACCCTGCTCGGAGGCCGCTTCCTACTCTCTGAAAATCTCAGAAGCAAGAAAAGCAAAAGTTGGCGGTTTTATTCATGATGTGTTCTGTTTTAAATGCCCTGTAGTTATGTGAACTTAGAGTGCGGCTACCCTGACTCCTTGGCGAATAGCTTGGGTGCTTCTAGCCGTTAGCATAGTCAGTCTTTACCAGTGTGTCTCAAAGTACTTTGCAGAGCCAAGTGGTCATGGTTGTTCCCATTGCACAGGAAAGGAAATGATTTGCTGTGGATCGCAACCACTTCAGACTTGGGAATAAAACTGAGATAATCTTAACTCCTTTTGGGCAAAGAAAACGGCATCGAGAGTAAAATTTACTCTTGTGCCCTAAATTACGCTCCTTGTTGTAGGCAATGGAGACTTTAAAAGTGGTTGGCTTATGTGTGATTAATTAAAAAAAAGTTTTGTTTGACACATAAACACATTCAGTCATATTTAGCTTGGTACATACTGGGAAATGCAGAAATGCTTCTGAACACAATGCTTTAATGACAGTTGTCCTTTCAGAAATGAGCCTTTAAATATAAAGAGCATTGTTTATCTTTATAAAAAGCAGACGTTTTCTTCACAGATCCCTTTCTGTTTTGGGGGAGGTGTGAATAAACCATGAGTAGTGGGTGTCCCTTTTGTGAAATAACTTATTCAGATTCAATGCAGGTTCTTTTTATACAGAATAGAAGATGAGAATACACTCTTCAGTTTCCTTTCACTAACAACCCATTTGGGTGTCCCCAGAGAGCTTTGCAGGCTCACCTGGGAACCCTACATTGCAAGCTCTGCTGAATGCAGATTTCTCTTTTTACAGCTTTTTGACCTTTTTATGCTACACCTAAGTATACGCAGTTAAAGACAATCAGTAGAAGATCATTTTCCTTTATAGAAAAAGATCCTTTAGAAAGGAAAAATAATTTCTATAAAGACATTTTATTTAATATTAAATAAATATTAATGTAGAGAACTCTTCTACTGGTTTATCTTTGTCGCCCATGAATTCTGGCAGCAGGTTTCGATCGGAGCAGTGGGGGAAGGTTTGTTACGAATATTATTTGGCAGAAAGTCAGGCGCATTCTCCAGTTTCATATGAATGATATCTGCTGAAAGTCAGCTAGCTTCCCAACCAACTCTGCTTGCTGTGCCTTAGCAACCACAAGGAAAAATCTGCTGCCACATGGAAACGGATTGGGATTCATGACAACACTCCTTCTATCCAGCCAGCCAGCCTCAAACAACAGTAGCATTTCATCTACTAAACACAGCACACATCTTATTTCTGCTTAACCCCCCTATAATTTGTATAGTAGCAAGTGATGTCAAATGCAAAAATTCGAAGGTTGCAAAGTGATAAGCAAAATTGTTCAGTAATTTTCTCTCCCTTCCCCCAATCCTTGCTTGGCATAAGTGAGCATAGGGAGCAAATGAGCATTTTCTCCTGCAGAAATTGCTGTCCTCTTGTGTTGCAAGTTGAGGAGGGTGTGTCAGGCAGGTAAAACCCAGTCAGGGGCTGGGAAGTCTCTAATTATTACAGCAGCTTGTTTTTAGCACCTCCAGCAAATCTTTTCAACCAAAAATAACCTCACAGGGTTCCATCAGTTGTAACAGTTGCAGTAGTTTCTGTTGCTCTTATGGAATTATCATTTTCATGGTTAGTAAAGAGAGAAAGAAATCTGTCTAGGAAAAAAAAATATTACTTTTTGATTTGTGTGTGGAGTGGGAGAGAAGCCCGAGGGAAATTAACTTAATACCCCTGGTGGATTTTTTTATTTTTTTTCTGAGCCACTGTATTGTTAGAGTTGAAGGATTGGTAGAGGGAGGAAAGAACAAACAGATGTTTGGTTATGAGCATGAATTTGGATTCAGCTTTATTTGTGATCCTTTTCTGTATTCTGTCTCCCATGCTTGGAACGTGAGAAGTTTTCAGCATGAATACTTGTGAAAGTGTATTTTAGGCTTGGATGCTTAAATGCTTCTGCTATATAATTTCCTTTGTGGTCACATTAGCCAATTTAGGATTCAGGTGTTGAGTAGCTGCAGCAATCCCCCTGTCAGGGAATAGAAATGATCTCATTACCAGGTAGGCTGTGCTACAGCACGTGCATTTGAAAATGAGATGATTTTTTTTCAGGCTATTTATATTTAGGAAAGAAGCTCCGATAGAGCACAACACTAAAGCATTTGCTTAATTTTAGGTATACTGGATAATTCAATTTGTAATGCGCAAGGGCTATACTGAATTCTTTAGGAACAAAAGGATAGTGTCCTGAAACCATGAACAATGTTTTTCTCATAGTTGTACACAAATATGTTCCCAGAGCTGCTCACCAGTGTCGAGTTGATTTTGGGTGTGCTTGCAAATTAAGTGCTGATCAAACAGACAGATATTGATGAGTGTGGTGCAAACTGAGAACAGGTGAAGTTTGATTGCGCATTGCAAACCCTTAATGTGGAATTGTGTCAATTTTTGGTAAAGCAACCAGTTAAAAGCCTAGTTGTTTGAAGAACTTGGAGGGAGCCTAAACAATTTGCTGGGTGGGAAGAAGCCTGATTCTGTCGTTTCTAGTTTCCTTTTGTTTTAGTATAAATCCCGCTGTAAAATATCTAGAAAAAGGAATATTCTTGATTAATAACAAAATTTCTTACTTCCCTAGTAAGCTTTATTTTTTTGCTGACTGCACAGGAATGTGAGAAACTCTTAGAATCGTAGAAGAAAGACAAAACATTTGCATCCCAAATTGGAAATTATTTTTTTCCTCCAATTTCTACAGCCTCTTCTGTAGTGTTACAGTGTGAGTTTTGGTGTAGACAGGTTGCTGGCTGCTACCACTGGACTAAATCCCAGCTGAGGAAAGCACTTGAACTGGAGATCCAAGCGCTCTTGCTTTGTTTCTTTCTCAGCGTGATGGTGATTAAATTGCTAGCAGATGTATAGAGCATTACTGATGCTACCATGACTGCAGTGCTGGCAATGGCAGAAATATCAGAAATTGTTGGAACAGCTTGGGCAGCAGGCAAAGCACAAGCAGCCTATAGGCAAGTCATCCTGTGAAGCTGAGATGAGGCAAAATCCCAGATCTAAAAATGAGGAGAAAATCCTAATGCATCTCCAAAAGGTATGAGTGAAAATGTGCTCTATAACCTAGTATCTGTAGCTCTTGATGAAAACATTAACCAGTTTGTAATAGGTGCCCGAGGAGCTGCTGTAGTGAAGCTAGTTCACTCTTCTGAGTAAAGAACTAAGTCAGCATATCACAGTAAGATGTGACTTGATCCTGTCTTTCCAATGGAGACCAAAATGTGCCTTCATTAGTACACTTTGCTAGTTGTGTAGTATACCATGGGGAAATTTCTTTCCAAATCTTTCAAAAATCACTCTCTGCTTATTATCATCACTATCTTTGCATGCTTAGCTTTAAATACTGGCGGAGATTCTCAACCTGTTTAAAAACAGTTATTAATTTTGATTACTGTGTTTTGTATATACATAGTATATATACTAATTTAAACCCAGGTGTAGACCTTGCATAGTAGTATCAGCCATTGAATTGGCTACTGCTTTTAAAAATTTAGCTGGAGTATTTGATTCATAGAATCATAGAATCACCAGGTTGGAACAGACCCACCGGATCATCGAGTCCAACCATTCCTATCAAATACTAAACCATGTCCCGCAGTGCCTTGTCCACCTGTGCCTTAAACACCTCCAGGGAAGGTTAATAGTTCTATAAGCTGGTTATATGGATTGTAAAGAAGAATTTCCTTCTGGTTATTTTATATGGTTAGCTGGTCACTTTATTCTAATCCTCCCATTCATTTAACACCATTGCTGTCCTTCTTGTGTTTCTAGTGGTTTTAAATACCACAGTAAACTCCTTTATAATTTTTCCCAGTTTCAGACTAAAGTATCTATGGTGAATTCAAATTTGGATCCTGGCAGTCCTGTTCCAAAACCTTCTCCTGGGCCACCGGTTGCAACTGTCCTCTCCTGTCACATGCAAGCTGCATCCCCAAGATCGAGTGCCATCCCTGTGCCTCATTCATACTTCACGCTCCTGATTGCCCTGCCCAAAGCACTGACTCCCTGCCCCTTTCTTCTGACATCCTGAGCAGGGAAGCTGATGCACACCAACTCATGTATGATGAGAGAACTCTTTTGGAGAACACTCAGCACTCTCGATCTGCTCTGCATATGATCTCCTGTCCCAGGACCGTAAGTGCTGCTGCCATCTCCTCATCTCCTCCCCAACACAGGGTTTGACAACACTTCTAGTGAAGAAGCACAAGGGGATGCTGAGGTGGCAGTGCCTGGAAAGCAGCACTTGGCATGGGCAGCAATAGCTACTCCAAGGTAGCTGTCACAAGATGAGTTGATCGCTTGATGAATTTGCTTTGAAAGCACATTTTGGCTCATTCTAAGAGAGTTATTTGTAAATCTTTTAATGTTTGTTTTGGGTTTTTTTGTGTTTTTGTTTGGTTTTTTTGTTTTTTTTTTCTTTTTAATTACTCTGTGTGTGTTAAAACCATATAGGAGCAGGCTATATTTACTATATACCTTCAGGAAGGAGTGGTGCTTCACCAACACAGCCCAAAAGTTGAGGTTTTCAAACAAAGCTAGACCCTCAACGTGTTCACTCTTCCTCACTCTGAAAGGGGACTACCCAGATTGTCCCAACAGCCAAAGCAGAGCCTACTTAACAGAGGTGCTCTCAGTAGCACAGACTGAAGGGATTTTGTGTTAGCTAAATATTTATCCAGGCAAGTTTAAAAAAAAAAATTGATATGAATTTCAGCTTATCTGTAGTGAGTGTTTCAACATTACACAGGCTGTGCTTTAGCGTCAACTTGAAAGATGATTTTTTTCTATTGCAGAATGTCACTTCCACTTTTGGTTTATTTTCTCGTATGTGTTTTCCATTTTCTTATATTTGTAAAAATTTTGTGTGTTGATTTCTACATGACAGGCTACATGTACCCTATTGGGCTCTCCGATGTTTCCTGCTTGCTCCAAGCTGGTACGGGTTCAGGCTGCCGCTGACAGAAGCCATTGTCCTGCCTTCCCTTTTCCCATTTTAGAGCTGTGAATTCCTTCTCTCTCCTGCCCGCACCAGAGCTAGCGCTGTGTGGTTTGAAGGGTAGAAGATTTTTTTTTCTCTACTAATTTTCCGCCTCGGTCATCTTTTGCAGAGCTCATGGAATTTCTTTCTAATATCTAGACTAAATCTACCCTCTTTGACTTTATAACCGTTACCCCTAATCCTATTTCTACAGTCCCTGATAAAAAGCCCTGCACCAGCTTTTCTTTAGGCCCTCTTTAAGGCTGCTATAAGGTCTTCTCTTCTCCAGGCTAAACAAGCCCAGCTCTCTCAGACCATCCTGGTATGGGAGGAGCTCCAGCTCCCTAATCATCTTTGTAGCTCTCCTCTGGACCCACTCGAGCAGGTCCATGTCTTTCATATGCCAGGGGCCCCACAGTGGGACGCGGTGCTGGAGCTGGTGTCTCATGAGAGCAGAGCAGAGGAGCAGAATCTCCTCTCTTGACCTGCTGGCCATGCTTGTTTTGGTGCAGCCCAGGATACGGTTGGCTTTCAGGGCTGTGAGCGCACACAGATGACTCATATTCAGTTTTTCATCCCCCAGTACCCCCAGGTCCTTCTCCACACAGCTGCTCTCAAATCCACGCATCACCCAGTGTGTATCTATGTTTGGGATTGCCCCAACCTAGGTATAGGACCTTTCACTGAGCCTCATTGACCTTCATAAGGTTTGCATGGGCCTCTCTAGCCCTCTGGATGGCATCCCTTCCCTCTTGAGCCTGGGAATGGACTGGGGAGGGGAGAAATTGATGTATAAGCTTTGACTGTGCTGCTGCAGTGAGTGAGGCTTTTTGAATGAAAGACTTGGACAGGAACCAAGTGAAGTGGTGGTATGTAGGGCTGCTGCAGAACTGAGGAGTTAATGACGTGCCAGCTAGGAAGAGTAAGTGGGATCTGAGGCATCTTTGTTGGGTATGGGAGTGGCGAATTAAGCGTTTGTGTTATAGTATTTCCATATGGAGCTACTGTTAACGCATGAAACTACACTAACATTTGCGATAAGTGTGGAAGGGTAAACAGTGTTAGATGCTTCTGTGGTTCCTCGTCACTTCACTTCCCTCTGTAAAAATACAATAAGACTCAGGAGTGGGGACAGGTGGCGTTACTGACATATGGATTCTGTAATTTATACAGAGTGTGAAAGATGATTTGGGGTTTTTTGATTGCAATATACCAAGCGTGAATTGGATCCCTCTCAAAGTGAGGAATTGATGATGCTGTCTGCAAGTTGGAATAATGTGAGGGAACACCACACAATCCTCCCATAGTGCTGCCAGTCCACCTGCTCAATGTCTTCTGTTCCACTTCCAAACTTCTTTTAGGCAATGTTTATTTGTGTCTTGTGTGGCTTGTAGTAAGATAGAAGTTGCCAGTAAGCATCAGTGTAGACAATATCTTGTCTCCTAACACTGTCAAGATATGGAAGTATCATGATGAGTTCAGATGGGGTAGGTAACCTGACTCATGTAGAGATGTTTGTCCTGTCTCTGTTTGCCTTTCAGAGTTCTAATTCACTGTTAATTTTATAAGTTTAAATTCTCAGTCTTTGTTGATCAGTAGTAAGGTTTTGGCATTTTCATTTCACTGCTATGAAGTGTTATGTGTCATTTTCCTTTCTATCTTCTCAAATATGAATCCTCATTTCATTGAGTGATTGGTTATTCTCCTGTTACATAAAATAGAGCACAGAAAGTCTGTCTTTTCTCTGTGCCATTTCATGATTTTGTATGACTGCATTATGCCTCCTATAATCTCTCCTTTGTAAGTCAAAGTTTTTTCTATCTCTTCTCATATTAAAATTTACCAAAGTCCTTTATTGTTTCTACTACTATTATTATCTGGATAGCTTCTAACATTGGAGCGCCCATTTTTTGAGATGCTCTTACCAACATCTCATTACTAGCGTGTGGCATGGCAGACGTAATGCTGATCAGTTAGAGCAATGTCACCTCCCCTTGGTCATCATTTTATTCCTCATTCATCCTATTTTTTTAAACTACAGTTAAAAATTTCATTCAGAAGAGTGTTTTTTCTTGAGAAGTGGTCAGTGACCCAGAGGCATCTTTACTGACTTGATAAAGTTTGGTTTAAGAGGTATTGGAGCATGTGTAATTATATTTTGTCTGTCTATTACATGCTGCTTTTAATTTTGAACTCATTATGATACTGTCTTTATACCTGACTCTTTTAGGTTTATCTTGAAATTCTTCACGGTCATACCTGCTCTTTTGTGACCCAAGAAATTGTGTGTTGTCTACAGACTTTGCCACCTCATTGCTCATGTTCTTATCCAGATCAAGAATAAATGTAGCAAATGATGCAGAACTGAGTTTACCAACCCTTTTTCCTGATGTGGAGAAAAAAATTATTTGGACACTTCAGTTAGACTACTTAGATTATTTGATAAATTCTTTTTATTTGGACTTCAATAGCAAAAAGACCTAGATTGCTGCTGCTCTTTTTAATACAGAAATCAGAACAAAACTAAAGCTCTACCAAATTGTCTTGCAGACCCTGTCCAGAAGAATTTCAAATCCCTACTTGGAAACTCCTTCAAACAAGGTACCTGTCAAGCTTCTTTTTAATTCCATTTCGTCAAACAACATACTAGGTATCTTTTTGGTTCGGTTTAACCTGTTAATCATAGCTTTGAAGACACCTAAGAGTGTGGCTTGCAGTTAAATGTTGTTAACAAGTTTTAATTTGTGTGTGTTTGAAATTGTCTACTCCTGTTACTGAATCTGCAAACTGAATTGTTGTGAGTTCCCAGGAACACTGTCTTCCCAGCTGTTTAGGTGATTGCCATGCCACCATTTAGCTTAGTTTTACAATATTCGAGAGTTCTGTTTTTGCATCTCATGAGGTGTTACTGTCTCAGGAATGGTTGGACTCGATGATCTGGTGGGTCTTTTCCAACCTGGTGAGTCTATGATTCCAAACAAAAAATGATGAAAATGCAACATTATTTATTTTCAAGTTAGTTATTTGGTGTCTGATGTGTTTTGCTGGGATGGTGAGGAAACATTACAACAGAGGCCTGAGTTAGATTCCTCAGGAAGGATTAGTATCCAGAGTCCAGGCGGAACGTGGTTTTATGGAAGATGGCACTGGGTTCTGTTTTGAGGAAGCATCTGCAGTCTTGAGATGTAAGATAGGAAACAGATGTGAGGAAAGTCAGAGGAGAGCCCATTTTGAAAGACCACATCCCTCTTGGTATAGATGAACTGACCTGTAGCTATCAAAGGATATCTCCAAAGTTTCTGAACAAGAAGAAAAAGCTCTGAAACTGTGTATTGGTGTGTGTTAAGCTTGTATTAAATTATTTGGCTTGCATTAGATTATTTAACTAAAATACGTATGCAATAATGTTTAATTTAATTGTATTTGTGTGGTTTTGCAATGGTTAATACAGTCTTTGTGCTCCACCTGAGTAACACTTGTTTTCATTTGAACTTGTCTGTTCTTTGAAGGTAAAGATGTCAGTAAAATGCCTACTTTTCTAAGGCAGCAAGTGAAAAAGTAGGCTGGTTCATGGGGGCATCTGCAACCCATGATGCAGCTGGCAATGGGAGAAGTTGGGGTGCAGTTCCTGGGAAGCTTTCAGTGCTGGTTTGTTTTTAGCTGGGAAGAAGGCATTGCTCAGAGTGAGGGAGCAGGCAGTGGCAAGGCAATTTACTACAGCAGGAATAAATACCTGTTTGTCACAGTTTTCAATTTCTCTTCTCATTCAGATTTATGGAGAAAGTCCTTCCTGTGCTGGGAGAGCTCTCAGGAATATTTTTACCCTACAAGCATCTGACCTGATTAAAGACAGGGTGTACCTTACTGGCATTTGCAGGTAACCTGAGATCATTTGTTTTCGTCAACTGGATGGGTTTTATTTGGATTTGGTCCTGTTTTGACATGAAAGTCAGTTCTGAGAGTAAGATTTTGTATATTACTAAGAATCAAACAATTTTTTTCTAAAAAAAATTCTTTAAAATCTCATGTATTTTAACGTCTTTTATTATGTTACTTTGACAGCTGTCAGAAAGCAGCAGTAACCTGATTGTATGTCCATTAATTTAATTGCTTATGATTTCACATGCTATTGTTTTGTTGAAAAGAAAGAGTATTAAATTCAACTCTGATCTGGAGTTATAAAAGAGGTTAATTGTATTCCTAAGTTTTAGTTACACAATGATTTTGCATGTAATTTATGGAATATTTCTCTAATGAAGTGATTTCCCATTTGTATTGCATTACAGTGTAAATGCTTCCTCCTATTTTCAATTATGCCAAACTATGCAGGTCTTTATTCTAGCACCATTCATTCACGTCTGTATTTAGAAAAAGCCACAACTTCTTTTTTTTTTTTTTTTATGATTTAAAAAGAGAGGTTTACCAGTAATATGCAAGATGAATTACATCGTAAAGCAACACTCAAGGTCTTATGCATATATTGTGTAGCTATATAGCTTATGCTGATGCTTAGAAAGGAAACAAAATCCTGAGGCTGAAAGCTGGATTTTATTTGGCTTTTATGCATGTTTGGATGGCTGTTTGTACGCAGCACAAATTGATAAAAATATTACATATTGTAAAGAGTGCCACATAAATTAGGTATGTAACTCATCCAACGCGGGTTCCCTCATTGTAACTAGGGACTTCCCCTGAGACTTGCCAGAATAATTTATTCCCTTGAAATGAATAGGATTACAAAAATTAGTAATTGTGCCCTGCTGAACAAAAGGATTCACTTTTAATAGCTTTGAAAATAGTTGATTATAAAAGAGAATTTTTACATTAATGTAATGTAAGAAGTGATATTTTGTTTATTTTCAGGAAAAGCTGTGTTGGATCGGAGCTGGTAGACTGGCTTTTGGAGCAGTGCCCTTTTGTTAAGTGCAGATCTACAGCAGTCGGAGTGTGGCAGCTCCTCCTGGATATGGGCATTATATTATCAGGTCAGTCTTAATAATACTTCTAGCATGAGGGAGGCTATCAGTTTCTCCAGCATAGGATAAGAGTCACATTTTTAATGGGAGAAGATGGGAAGGAAAGAAAAAAATTGCAGATCGATCCATTTTTCTTGGCAGTTGTTTATTTTACTGTCTCTTTGGTATGCTCACCTCTGTGATCTTTCATTTCATATATACTAAAGATTAATCTCTTTTTTAAGCAATTTCCTTCCTTTTCCTTTTGCAGATGTGATTGTCCATTGCCAAGTTGCAGACAGTGTGCGTGTCTTTTCCAGCCTATTTTTTTCTACTGAAGCTCTTTTAGGTTTTTCAAAAGACAGCAGCTGTTTAGTCACTGCAGATCATGGCTTCGCCAGATGACTTCTCTAGCAATTAATGATTTCCTCTTCCTCTATGTTTTTCATAGTTTTAGATTACAATGGATTGAGAGAGGATTAAGCTCCTTGAGACGGTTGTGGTGCCAGGTTCTACCCTGTCTCTCCCTCCCCACCAGGTGCAGGAGTTTGGTCTATTTTATATGGTTAGTGATAATTACAATGCTAACCAGCGTCTGGAAATCTGATAGACTATGTTGTAGCTGGACTGCTTAGGTAGCTTAACTCAGAACATAACACACCCTGGGCTCTGCACTAAACACTTAACCTTCTTCCTTGTGGAAAGGTGAAGTGTTATGGAAGATCTCTGCTTATGTATGCCAGTGGAACACTTAAAGGTTTTCGTCTGCTCCAACTACACTGACAGCATGTCTGATCATGCAGCCAAAGCCGAAAGACTCTACAGCAGAAACTTGTGCTTTCAGCTTTGAACTCCGTCCTTTGACATCAGTTCAATCTTTATTATGCCAGGGAAGACAACAGCTGTTGAGTTGGCACATCATTTTATCCAGGTTTACTCTAAGATCCAGAAGCCATGAATTTGAGAAGCAGGTGGCTGCCCGTTGATGAATTTTGTTTACTAGCATTTGAACACTAATGAGAACAGATAAGAAGCTGATGGAAACTGAGGCTCAGATATCTGACAAGTGAAAGGCTTTTATCCCCTAATTCCAAACTGATTCACAAATTGAGTAAATACTCAGCAATCTTGATACTTGAATCTCAGGAGCTTGGAGATCTTCAAAGTGGGGTTTTAGGGTGGTCATGTTTGAATGCACTGAGTTAGTATGACAGGACAGGATTGTTTCTATGCTGAATTTACAATACTTTTGCACTGTCTGGTGGTGGAAGATTAAAGTCAAGTGCATTACAGAATGTGGTAAGGACATAGAACTTTATGCAGTAAGGTTTTAAAGGATAACTAATGTTATTTTTTTCTAATAGTGGACAGACAACTCTGTTTTCAAGACACTCACACTTTCTACCAGTTCTCAGCGGATGAATGTACCTATCTTTTCTGTGAATTTGAGAAAGAAGAGGGATGGAAGAATGGTGTGAAGCTCCTACTTCAACTACTGCCATTGACTCCCCCTAGAATTGACATGTGCAATCTGTAAGTGTGCATATGCAACATTTTTGTAACTTTCCCTGACTTTTTTTTAAGGTGACTGGCTTATAATGACACTGTTTACCCCCAAACCACTGTGCAAATGAATGAACTTTCTTCTCAGGATTGAGAAGTATTGTAGAGACGGCATTTTCTATGGTCTGCTTTGGGATTAACATCTGGAAAAGTCAGTGTGCCCAGATAAACAAGGGCACTTGGCTTGAGGTTTTTGGAATATTGCTGTTTTTAAACAGTACTTTTCTTCAGCTTGCTCTGTTACCTGGGAAAGTGGCTTTGTATTTTTGGGTCTATTCTTACATTTCGGAGATTTGGCATAAATTTGGCAGCAGGTGTACTGTGGAGCAGATTGTCTAGCAGATCAGATGTCCTTGTCCTGGGTCAGGATCGTCTGTCAGGTGGATAGAAAAGATGGATAGGAGTGTGGTAGCTTCAGTTGACTGTTTTTAGTTTGCTACTGCATATTTGTCTACGTGTACAGAGCGCTCTACTCTCACATTATTATTCCTTTTCCAGAATATGCCATTTAAGAGTTTTGCTTTCTATACAACTCCTCTTCCACCTGGCTCTTGCATGTTAATACACCCTCTGTGCTGATACAGCTGCGCTCTGAAAGTTGTTTATGTAGAGCAGCTAGAAGGAAACTGTGGTTATTTGTGCCACAGTGAGAGGCCAAAATATAGGAAAAAGGTGTCAGTGAAATGTCCAGAGGCTTGTGACCCCACATGCCTTTGCAAATCTGTAGGAGCTGGCCTGGATAGACAAATTGGATAAATTCTTTCATTATCTCGAGCATGAGGAAGCCTCAAACCTGGTACTTACACTATGGAGAATTATTACTCTGCCAGTAGTAGGATTTTTTCTCTTTGATGTCAAAGACAAAACTTTCTTCTGTAAGTATCTTCCTTCTCTGCTTATTAGATTTGTGAAACATTCTCTCAAATAAATGTCTGATGGAAATATTTTAAAGGAACACAAAGACCAAAGTCCCTGTAAGCTGCTGCAAGCCCTACTTTTTAAATTCAGGCATTCAGTCAGATTCTTACACGTGTTGAGCTGGTAGAAGCAGTTCAGTAATTTCTGTGCATGGCTCAGGGCAGAAATTTGATTCCTTCCCCTATTGTTGACTGCCCTCACCAAACAGAAATTGGCAGTTCTGGAGTGGGAATTCCCTTGAAAATTCATTTACTTGGTCAGCTTGAGTGAGTGTAGCTAAGTGAAAAGGAACCGAAATTGGGTAGAATAGAGGACTGAATGTGATCCTTTAAGCAGGTGACTCATATGGGAGAAAACCTTCAAATATTTTTGCAAATGTCTTCCAGCCTGGGCTGGTGCTAAGCAGTTTCTCTCCCTTAAATATCAGTGATTTCATCTTGATTTCAGTGGGAATTGGGATTTTCCTCACTATCACTGCAAATCAGGCCACTTTTCATAGTGGGGGATGGTATGATTGAGAGCTGCCCTGCAGAGAAGGACTTGGGGGTGCTGGTTGATGAGAAGCTCAACATGAGCTGGGAATGTGCATTCGCAGCCCAGAAGACCAATCGTATCCTGGGCTGTATCAAGAGAAGTGTGTCCAGCAGGTTGAGGGAGAAGATTCTGCCCCTCTGTTCCTCTCCTGTGAGACCCCACATGGAGTATTATGTCCAGTTCTGGAATCCTCTACATAAGAAGGAGATAGAGCTGTTGAAACAGATCCAGAGGAGGGCTGTAGAGTTGATTAGAGGGCTGGAGCACCTCCCATACGAGGACAGGCTGAGAGAGTTGGGGTTGTTCAGCCTGGAGAAGAGAAGGCGCAGAGGAGATCTTATAGAGACCTTCCAGTACCTGAAGGGGCTACAAGAAAGCTGGGGAGGGACTGTTTAGAAAGGCTTGTAGCGATAGGACTAGGGACAATGGATATAAACTGAAGAGGGGCAGATTTAGACTAGATGTAAGGAGGAATTTCTTCGCTATGAGAGTGGTGAGGACCTGGCACAGGTTTCCCAGGGAAGCTGTGGCTGCCCTGTCCCTGGAGGTGTTCAAGGCCAGGTTGGATGAGGCCTTGGGCAGCCTGAGCTAGTGGGAGATGTCCCTGCAGGGGAGGTGGAACTAGATGATCTTTAAGTTCCCTTCCAACCCAGTCTATTCTATGATTTTATGATACTGATGTGCTGTGTGAAGGATGCTAGGTGGGAAAATTGATTGAAGACTTTTTAAGTTCAAGCCAAAACTGTGTCCTGCATGCTGATCTTGGCCAGAGACTACCACTATTTTACAGTCTGCTTTGCTTTTTTATTGTTCCAGTGCAACTGTCATTTCTAGTGGAGGATGATACCTGTCATATGAATTGAACTATTATTCATTAATGTATATTTCCAGCTCCTTTCTGCCCACATTATTCAAATTTTAGTTGAAGTTGGATTTCTTTTGGGAATATTGTCACTGAAGAATTATTTTCTGGAGGTTTTACATGTCAGATTGTGTTAAAAAAATATATATTGAAGGAATTGAATTTTATGTAATGGTATACTCTCAAGGGAATGTGATATTAAAGGGAAAGGAGGCTTTTTCAGGTTCAAAACTCTTCGTGCTTGATGCAAATAATACATTGCTGAAATGCAATCTGAAAGGGAATAGATGTGATGAGGTGTTTGTTCAAGTTATCTGACCAGGTCAAATAAATCCATATATTCTTTTTCATGAAGGAAGAGGGCGATTCTATAAACTCTTCCTTGCAGTGTTTGTTTTTTCTCAAATGTATAACCTGTTTTGCATACCACTGGAAGCATAGTTTTTCTTGTAATTTAATATTTATTCATTTTTCTGTCTTAGTTTCTCATAGACTGTCAATGGTGTTAGTTCTTTATGTGTGTGTATATATATAAAATCGTACCTTATTTATTAGATTCCCTACTTTTGATGAAATCAGAAGCAAATGCCTGCTTGCACACCAAAAGGCAATGCTGGGTGACATCTGGTTGTCCAGGAGCCAGATAAGCTCTATCTTCTCCACAGCTGGTGTGTAGCAGCCTTGTGCTTGCCCAGACTGCTGGATGCATCAGTGGTCTCTGTGGAGCACCTTGGATCTGCTCTTTCAGAAGCAGTGTGCGCACCTGAGTGCTCAGTAGCAGCTCTGTGACTTCCTTCAGTGGCATTTCTGGAAACCTGAAACACACGTCCCTATCTGGACTTGCTGTACAGGTTTTTGATGGATTTGTATTTGTTTCTAGGTGGTATTAGTACTGGGAATAATACTATAGTAAATTCTACAATTAAAGTAGTGTTCTAAAGCTTGTGATGTGCTTACATGTCCTGAATAAGTGCTACCTTTTGACCTTGACAGATTCCCTTCATTAAATACCTGTCATGGGAAACAAGATGTGACATAGCAGATTTTTAGCAGCTTACACTAAACCGAAGGCCGACGTTATGTGTGTTCAGCAGGACTGAGCTCCTGTAAATGTTGTCAAATGAGATGGGACTGATGCAGGGGTCTCTAGGCATCATTTCATATCCTGTGATGATCACAGCCAATTCTGCTTGAATAGAAAAGAAGTGAATGTTCAAATAGCCTGAGAACAAAAGTTCTGTATCCAAATCTCTGCTATGGACTTCCTCACAGCCTGAGCAATCACTTAGGCTCTTATCCAGTGCCTCCCAAATTCTTTTCTAGTGACTGCAATGGCTTTGTATCAGGTGTTTGATCTTTGTGTACTTCTATTTCCTTCTTTGTTAAGGGGGTGTTTATAGCAACACCACTGGTAAACTCACTGAACGTTTCAGGAATGTGTTGGGTACTTCAGACCACTGAAATGTATCTCATAATATTTTAAAAACTTATTTGAAGAGATGTTAAAGGGGGATTTTTTTTCCTTTATCTCATATCGCTTGTTATTTTCCTTTTAAAATATTTCACACTATATTCCGTATCCTTTATCCTGAAATAATTTACATTTTATTAGTTTCAGAAAAGTAACTATTTTCATAAATAATTTGTTTTTATTGCAAATAGCTAGGATGAGATATTAATTTATTTACTGCTTTATGGAGCTCCAGGAAATCTTTTACTGAACTCAAACAGCACTCGGGTATCCATGGGACATTTATTAGCATTGTAGGTGGACTGTGAAGCCAACATAGAGACATATGTAATAGCTGACTACAATATTTAGTAGATTGATGGTTTCAGAAGGATTTGATGCTCATATGCTGATGAATACTGGGAGTATTTTTTAAATAGAAGATAGAGTGATAAAGGCCCAAGATGGAAATAGTTGTGCTATGTGCTGTTCTGGGTTTATGGATTGCACCTGTGCCTGCATCTACTGAGTTGCTATCTTTTGCCTTAAATTTAGAAGAACCAGGTCCTATCCTGGTTCTGAGAGATCACAGAAGAGATCACATGTGCAGGGAAACATAGACATCTAAAGAGGTCAGTTAATTTATTCTCATTCCAAATTGTAAAGAGAAAGACTGAATAAATCAGACTTTGTAAATGAAACTGCATTTATTTGTTTCTTTTGGGCTGTTTGTAACACAAAATATCACATCACATTTCTCTTTGAATAGAAAAGGCAGTTGTGAAAACAATTGTAGTTTCTAAACTGAATTACCATTTTGGTGTGACTGCTTGCCCTAGAATGAATGCATGTGTCATTCTGTGCTTTCTGACCTTAATTTTTTTAATCAGGGAAAGAAATTTTTGGACATGGGGTGTCAGAACCACAGTATACCAGCAGCATATTCCAGGCATGTTGTCAGCTCTCTCCTTAAGCATAGGAAGGAATATGAGCAATTAAATAATTTAGTCAAAGTTGGAAGCTTCTACTAATACCTAGGATTCATGTTTATTGCAGCAGCTGTAGTTTTGCATATCTTTTCAGTTTCCTGGCATTCCAAGCTTCTTGAAAACCGTGAAAAGTAAAGATCTTAAGGGCATTTTCTTTTTCTTCTTCCCATGGTAGTAACCCTGTTATATTGGTGTCTATTTTCTGATTGTCAGTAAGCCTTCTGAAAGGCCTGTAGATGTCATAGTGATGGGAATTAGACTTTTTTAAAGAAACCTTTATCCTATCCCATACTGTCCACAGCAGCTTTTGTGTGGCTTTTTTTCCATGTGGGTCAGACTTCTGTGACAGTTTCTAGAAGGGTTCTTCCTACACTGCCCTATTTTTGCAAAGATGCGTGAAGTCTGTCTTGTGAGTTACTGTCAAGACAAACTAATATTGTTCTCAGTCATTTTAGTTTGCTGATTTATGGCTCCTTATATAGTTTTTAATTTCAGATGTATTTTTAAAAAATATTAAATTTCATGTGTCAGCTAATGATTCTGAGGTTGTCTGCTTTTACCTATGTGAGCTTGCATTCCATAAAAGGTGCTGCTCCACACCTTAGCAAAGCTGGGTGTTGGCGGAGAGAGGAAAAACTCTTTTGTTCTGTTGGAATTTGTTTTTAGCAGAGCAAAATATGCATTCAAATAAGCAACTCTGAGTTAAGAGGGTCTTGCATTCTTCGTTTCTTCATCATATTTTTAAAGCTGAAGAATACTCTCCCTGTTTTACATTAGTTCAATCAAAAGAGTTCTTGACAGCAAGGGACAAAGGGTGTACTCTGTTGCTACTGACACAATTAATTATTGTCATGTTGCAGTCATCATTTTGATGCCAAATCTCAAAAGCATTAGTGCCTGTGGCTACATAGTTCCTTGCTTTCCAGGAATCAAAAGATGTTGAAACAGAATTAAAGCAATAATAAAATCTTATTTTTATTTTTTAAAGGCCTGATCAAAAAATAGAAGATACAGCAGAAACCAATGCTGAAATTCTTGCTCGTCTCACTTCTGCGGTAAGGTCACTACTTCAAAGTTTGTACAGGTCATGTTTGAAATATTGTCATACTTTGGATCCTTTCAAATTAAAGACTTGGTGTTAGTGAGCAGGTGTTTGTAATGCAAACTACTTTTTTTTTTTTTGTCTCTGAAAGGGGAAACTCTTCAGGGGGAAGCTCAGTGTGCCATTCCACAGCTTCTAAAATCAATCCAAGCGAGGACTGCTGCAGTCTGCTTTTTTTGTAGAAAAGGGCCCGGGGGTCGTGGTGGACAGAAGCTTGAACATAAGCCAGAAATATGCCCTCATGGCAAAGAAAGCCAGATACCTCCTGGGCTGTGTTATGGAGGATGATACCCTCCGTAAGGTTAAAGGAGGTGATCATTCCCCCTCTACTCAGCACTGATGTGACATTTCTGGAGTGCTGAATCCAGTTCTGGACTCTCATTGCAAGAGGTGTGTGACATACTGAAGTGTATCCTGTGAGTGACCATGAAGATGATCAGGAGTCTAGAGTATCTGACTTGCAAGGAGAAACTGAGAGATGAGCTTGGAGAACAGAAGGTACAGGGGGGATCTTATCAGTATGTATAAATACCTGATGTGAGAGAGTGGAGGAGATGGAGTCAGACTCTTCTCAGTGACATTTTGTGATGGAACAAGAAGCAATGGGCACAAACTGAAAGTCAAGAAATTCTACTTAAGCATTAGAAAAACTTTTTACTGTGGGGTTGATAGAATGGTAGAACAGGTTGCCTAGGGAGGTGATGGATTTTCCACCCTTGGAGATATTCAGAACTCAACTGGACATAGTTCTTAGCTGACCCCCTTCTAAGTAGGGGGGTGGATCCAGTGACCTCCAGAGGTGTCTTCCTACTTCAGCCGTTCTTTGGCTGTATGGTTCTATGAACGTTACACCTAAATCATGGTATCAGCAAAACATGGATTTAATGCTGGTTCTGTTTTGGGCACAAGAGGAAGTGCAGAAATGAAAATGGACCAATTAGAGTGAAGTTGTGAAAAAGGAATGAAGATAAGAGCTACTTTAAACAAAGTGAATTAATTACTTTCTTGAAATTGCTGAAAAATAAAAGGGAAGGAGAATTTGTGCTAATTTGATGAAGACAATCGTCTTTACAAAAGATCTCTCGTAAATGTTTTTGGAAACCTGATGTTTCTGTACGCTCAACACTTTATGCAAAAAATAATTTTAAATGTATGAGATCATAAAATTTTGTGTATTAAGTTCCGTGTTTTATCTACATTTTTTCCTGGTTTCTGAAAATTAATGGAGGCCTAAGAATGTCAGTGTTCCATAGGTAGAAAAACATAGAATACTATATGGAAAGCTGTATCTTTTAAAAGCCCCATGAAGCTACCAGCTCTATAAAACATTGCCAGCATTCCTCAAAAACTTTGCCTCTCAGAACCTAGAAGAATAGTGTTTTTTCATCAGTTAAGAAAGGGAAAGCATTCACCAAAGTGACTTTGTGATTTTAAAAACTGGATCTAATTGTTACTGGATATGCTTGAGAAAAATGTATATCCTTAAACATGTGAGTAATAGTTCAGAGCGCTTCACATCTAGCTTGCAGGGTCAAACCTCTGAACTCCAGCCTAAGTGATTTCAGCAGCAGGGCACATGAATGGGCTTTTTTTTAAATGAACCATTTTATTGCTGTAGCTAACTAGCTAAAGAAAAATTAGGCATCTCCAGATGGCCTGAGACCCGTCTATTGCCATGGTGGTGTCAAAAAGACTGATCTTTTCTCCTACATTTTCTGATTTTTCACAAAACTATACAGACTCTCTATAATGGTTTTCTAGTCTAACCCCTGGAGGAAAGGCCTGAGACCAAAGCAGAGTCTGACAAATATTAACAGCTGAGCATGAACTTCTCTGTCAGAAAAGACCCTGGAACATAATCTGGAATATTGATTTTCCTCCAGTTAGAGTGGGATCTAAAATACTTGCTGAGAGTTTGTGGAGAGTCTTTGTGTCCCAAGGGAATTTGATCCCTCAGCTTGGACTGCGCAGCAGAGGGCTGGACTCGCCAGGCTACGGGTTCTCAATTTTTTAAAATTTTTTTGCTGTCATCTTCAGGATATGTTTGGAAATAAAAATTCCTGTGAGCAGGAGCTGGAAACCAAAGGTGAAGGTCTTAGCCACTACTGGAAATTTGTTCATACTGTCTTGGACTTTGGCTCACTGAATGTTTACATGTTTTGTACAGAATCAAATCACTCTTTCTTGAAGCATTCATAATTCAAAATGCTGTTCATAATACTCTTCAGACTAGTGCTTCAGAAGTGAACTCCTACCCCCTTATTTCCAATCCAGCACTAAAGATGTCAAGAGATTAGAGCTGACCTTTTTGCACGTTTCCAGGTCTGGAGTATCAAATCTTATTGGCTTGATTCTACCACCATCTCTTCTACCTTTCCATTTGCTTTTCTTGTAATGAAATAAAACATTCTATGTCAAGTCAGAAAGATGCTTCTTCTTTTCTTTTTGGGGTATTAAATTCCCAAATTTTCAAACCTAAAATGATTGTGAAGATCCAGCAGTGTTGGAGGAGTCTGTGTGCCTAAAATATAAATTGCTGTCTTAGCGTGTGAAAGTGCAGAAAAAAACTGTAAGCACACATGCATGTAAGGCCTAATTATATATTTCTACAACTCTATAAACTCTATAACTCTTTTTAGCTGTTTCAGAGAGTGGAACTCTCCTCACCTAAATATAAGTGGCCATATGGCAGGTGTCTACATCTGAGCTATCTTCCCCAGGCACTCCTTACAGTCAGGGAGTGGAAATAGGAGCATTTAGGATGCTGAATATATGATTTGTTTTGGAAGCCTGCGTTAGGGGAAAAAACCAATCATACCTTAGGCTCTGCTGGTAAGGTATTTACTCACTGTGAAGGGGTTATAGAGTAACTAGCACAAACACAGGCATGTGTACAAGTTTGATGAATTCTTCTCTCCACCTTTTTTCCTTTGCTGGAGCCTCACTTTCTTTGTTGGCCTTTCTCTTATTACTTATTCCCTACTGCTTTTTGTTACCAGGTGTTGTTTCTCTTGTAGAGTTCCCCTTTTCACAGACACTGCACATTTTTCTTTTTGATGATTCAGCCAGTCTAGAACTGATTAGTTAGGGAAGTGCACTCTTGGTTTTAAACAATGGTTATGGAGATTGTAGAAGATAATAGTTACAGCTGTGGTGAACGATGCCAACTCAGAAGGGTAGTGGGGAAAAAAGTGCAGAGGATTCTTTATCATCTTAATTTGTCCATGTATTCCATACATATAATTCTACACATATAATGTATGGAATACACTTCTTTTAAGAGCAGAGTCAGATACAAAAAATAAAAAATTAACTTATGCAGGTCCCTTTTTTTCTTTGTGCTTTATTCTATGATGGAAGAGTCAGAGCAGAGTCAGTCAAGACAACTGAATGGAGCATATTGAATTATATGCTCATATCATATGCTCCATTACAATAAGGCACTGACAACACCATCAGACTAAAATTGTAAGGGCAGCTGACATGCAAGCAGTGCAAAGTGCCATTTGAAATACATTTACATTGGATAATCTTTTTGGTCATGAATTTTTAAGAAAATGCAATGATTACTCCTGGGTTTAAAGAAGCATTCCAGAGCTGTCACGCATCCCAGGTCATGTCCCAAAGAGCAGCTCAAGATTCAATGTCTTGTCTGCTAAAACCAGGCTACAGTGGGATAGCTATGAATGTTTCCACTGCAAAGCTCTTACCTTATTTTGTGAAAGCACAGAAGAGAACATCAGGATGTTAATGCAGTGTAGGAAATACAGTTTTCTGGTACTTTAAGACATCACCCATTATTATTTTTATTTAGAGCCCATCAAACTATCATGACTTGAGATGCAAAAGTATGAACTAGATTCTTTTCTTTTTCAAACCCCTGCTGTTTAGAGCTTTCTGTTGCAGGATTTCATTTTGAGATTCTGTAAGGATTGCCAATTTGCTTCTAAATCTGAAGTCCTATTTGTACATTCACATCTGGAATACTGTTTCACAAAAGAATACTGTAGGCAGAAAAATGAATGTGTAAAGAAATAGAAGTGATATGCATTGTCTACGGGATGCACAACTGTGCCTTCTATGATAAAATGACCAGATTCATGGATAAGAGAAGAACAATAGTTGTCATTTACTTTTGAAAAAACTACCTCTGTCCTTTGAAGTTGAGGAGATTCACCACATAAATTTGCCATTTGTATTTAATTAAGCAGAAATGTAAGTGAGTACCATTCTGTATGCACATTCTTAGTCTTTAATACTGCAAAAAGAAAGCTGATTAAGATGTGGTAACATGCCAACGCTCAAAATATTTTCTTTCAGATTTTCATAATATGTCTGTGAAGACTGTGTGGTAAGCTGGGCTTTAAACTGAATCAGCTTTGACATTGTTAATGCTGCTCAAAATGAGTTACTACTTAGGGAGTGTTAGCTTTGTAACAACAAGCTATATGTATAAGCCATTTTTTTGTATTTAATATCCCAATTTATTATGGTAGGCATAGCTCTTGTTTGAATGTGTATTTTACTTTGAGTCCAGATTATTATCTGCAACGTGATGTGCAACTATCGATTTTGTCAAACAGGCAGTAACTGAAATCCTATTAGGAAGAAGGATGATAATGTGTAGCATGTGTGCAGTGAGGAATGAATGTTGTACACAGATTTCCATCAGTGTAATGATGCATAGGAATTGCATGTCCAGCAGAGATGTCAAGTGCATTTATGCTAAAATAGACAAAAGCATATAAATTATCAAATCTAGGGACACTAGGCAAATCCTGGATGCTCAGCAATACCAATTCTTTGTGATTTGACTGACTCCTGTGAGAGGCAACTCAGAATGTCAGAGTGAAACCCTTTGATGAACAAATGTGTGCTTACTGGTAAGACTAGAGGAAGGTGCTTTTTTCCTCCTGTTTTAACTGAAGGGTTTTGCTCAGATAAAGTAATACACCAGCTGCATTCCTGGCACACAGCAAACGATGAGATATTTTGCATGACAAACAAAATACAGAAAACAAGCCTTTTTATTTCCTGTGATGTTCCACTGTCTTTCAGACTTGAAAAGTGCCACTTTGCAAGAAAAAGTAATACTGCAAATACAACTACAGAATGTCACAATGCTGCTTTTTCTTCTGAGAAGATGGGGTTTTCTTTACGGTCACAGAGAGATTTGCATTGTTTGATTGATTGATTAATTGCTATGTTTACAACTTGCAGATCATAGTGTCTCCTAAAGTTAATCTTGAGATAATTTATTTATTAAATGCAAAAATATAAAGCTGAGACATCAATGCACCATTTGTTACTGTCACTAACCTGTGAGAACAGACCGGGATCAGGGCATCAACATTGGTACTTCCTGCTGAGTTTAATTTAGGGAGAGGGTCTGAGCAGTTTAGCCACAAAGTCATGCTGTTGTTGTTCAGAAACAAATTGGGCTTTTATTGAAAATTCCACTCTTAACTCTGGGTAGCTTGTATGTATTACTACTAGTGTATATTAAATGCTGCAAGCAAGCGCAGAAGTTGTTTTTCCACAGAAGAACTGTTCTTTCCCATCATATTTGCAGTTTATGCTTACATTAACCATGATTAACAGTTCTCCAGACGTGGGAATGAGTGTACAGGAAGGAAGGAAGGGAAGGTAATACTGCCAGCTTGCACAATTGTGCTGGAAACAGGATGACATTTAAGAAAACTGTGGCACTGCCTTCATATTTTCCTGCTTGGAGCGGCAGAAAACTCTCTCCCTCTCAGTGGAGCAGCATCAAGGAGTAGAAAAGATCCTTGTACCTTGCAGGGACAGCAAAAAAAAAAATAGAAAAGCTTGCTGGTCCTTTGCCACAAGAGAAGGAAGTATGCAAGGAGAGGACAGATGTATGACTGCCTCTGCCACATGTAGAGCTTACTTCTGGGTGGCTGCTGAGTGTCCGATCAGCAGATGCTTGACCTTGTACTGAGATGATAATTTTGTCTCCTCCTAGCAACCATTCAAGTCTGTCTGTCTGCTCAGTCCAAAATAACATTATATATTCTTGGTTCACACTTCAAACTTCTCTTCAGAGTCATGAGAGTAGGATGTTAACAGTCATTAGTAATTGTATCACTTTGGGGATCCTTCATGGGCTTAGTGCCTTATTGTAATCGTACTACCTGTCTTGGGAATGGTGATTTAAATTTCACGTGCTCTGGAAACTGGATGTCAAAACTCCTACTACAAAATAGCCTTGAGCTTTGCATAGTTCTGTTGGACAAGATGGCTAGTATGCACTGCAGGAGGCTTTGTACAGAGAGGTAAGATAATCTCCAGAAAAATAGTTGAAATGTACCATAATTTTTTTTAAATAATAAATACATGCTTTCTTGGTAAAATGAGAGATATTGGAAGATGTTGGGAGGTATACAGAAGACTCTGAGAACATGGATGGAGCAGAGGAACTGAGATTTATGGAGGAGGAGGCTGTAGATCAAGTGCAGGGCACTTGAAGCAGCTGCAATGGGACAGTTGATGGCTGTGAGAAAGTATAAAGCGTAAAAGTAATGTATAATACAGACTTTTATTAAGAGAAAAAGGAACAGACTTATGGAGGGAAGTGGATGCAGGGTTGAGCTGGCTAAAGGGTCTATAGCTGGTAGAGATTATAGGGGAAAATGCAGAAAATGCAGAGACAAGAGGCTGAAGAAGGGAACTGGCTAGCATGGCAGGGATGTTTCATCACAGGCAAGTGAAAGAGCCTGGAAATTTGATAGCTCTTACTTCTGCACGTTAATCTCAGGCTAAATTTTGGTCCTGAAATATGCAGCCATGCTATAAGGAGAGGTTGTTTCCTCCTGACGGCTCTAAAAAGCATATGTCAATTATATATGTGAACCTCAGACAAACCTCATCACGGAGAACTCGCTTGTCCTGTAGTAACACAATAAATCCAGCATTACAGCGTGCCTAGCAGAAGCAAACCAAACATTTAACAAGGAAAGGAAGAAGCTTTAAGTGTGTGCTTGTGAAAGAGATACGCTGTGCAAATAAATTACAGGTTGGGCTACTGAATTGCCCATTCCCTAAGGAATGTGCAGTATTTACATGAAATTAAAATGGAAGAAAAAAAATAGTTGTCACAGAATTCCCAGATGGAAAGGAAATAGATTTGCTAGGAAAAGTGACTGCTTCAAAACCAAGTACCTGCATAATTCTGCATGCAGTTGGTGGCTCCAAATGACTAGTAGCCTGCATCTTACCAGTGTTGCATATTGTTTTGTTTGACTGTGCCAGTAAGTGTAACCATCCTTTTGTCTCCTGGCATTTTAGGTACAGAGAGAACTGGCGGCTGTCATTGCCTTAAAAGCAAGGAAGTCAGGTAAGTCAAGCTGGACTTTAAAGGGGCTTCTGTAATGTTCCCTTTTGTTATTTATTGAAGTATTTAAATTGTCATTGCTGTCTTATTAACACGGGGAGGCAAAGATCACGGACCTCATTCCTCTCTCATTGGACAATCTGTATATAGTGCAATGCAATTACTGTCAAGCTTCGCTTCACCTAGCTCATCAAGTCTAACGACGTACCTGATAAAATCGAACTGTTACAGTTGAATGTGAACTTAGGTCTCTTTCTGGCCAGAGTCCCTATTTTCTCTGGGCTTGTACTTTAGTATAGAAATTCATATGTTTATCTGAGTTGCATTTAAGAAAAATCAAGTTGGGAATTTACCTGTGTATTCTCTTATGGCCTAGTATCTCATGCCATCTTCACTGTGTTTTACCTGCCCAATCAGGTGTATTTCTTTATTCTAAAGCACAAGGCCAGCTTTGTGCATGAGGATGTTCTTTCCTGAAGGCTTGTCTGTTCATCTGGTTGGCTGTGGAGTTGAGTCTCTGTTATCGGGGCAGTAGAAGGGGAAAGGCAAATGAATAATTGAAAATCCCTGACGATACAAACATTTACAGTGAATGTTGGTGATTGAGGGCAAAAGCACTGAAATATGTGGTTAGGTCTGTCCAGGTTTAGTAGCAAAGTCACTTTCAGAAGGTAGCTGAGCTACCTTGTTGAGCTGGGGTGGAAGCAAGGAGCTGTGTTTCCTGGGCACTGCGCAGGGACTGACAAAACCCGCTGGACCAGACCTGACAGACCTGACTCGAGACAGGTTAACCCTCTGGTGTCTTCACACAGTTAATTGGCAACCAGGGAAAATGGTTTGTGGCAAAGCGAGAGCTGAATGTTGACTTAAAATTATTGGTGTGTTCTGGAAGCTGTTGTGGTCTTGGAGTGTTTTCACTGAGCATCTCTTGTGATCTTCAGTGATTTTGCTAGAAACGGAGATCATGGGTCTTGCACTTTTTGACCTGTTTTCTGACCTGTTAATAATATTGTGTAATGTTATCTGTTGTCTTTCTATCTGTGGCTTAAAAGTACAGCACAAAAGTTATTAAATACAACACATGCACTACATACAATGTGATATCTTAAACTGGAGGCACCAGAAGATGTGGCTGGCATAACTGCAAATATTTCCTTGTAAAATGTAACTATTACAAAATACTCTAGACACCGTTTGACGCACGTTTGTCTGGAAATAGAAGCACCCGTAGGTTAGATCTACAGTCATCTTTAATTGTAAATCTGCAGAAGATAAACACAAATCTAAATGTGAATTCAGACCTAAGTTGCCTCTACGTAATAGCTTTCTTTCTGAAACTGCTAGAGCAGTTTCCCTTAGCAAGTTTGCAGATGACACTAAGCTGGGAGGAAGTGTCAATCTACTGGAGGGTCGGGAGGCTCCAGAGGGATCTGAACAGGCTGGACCGCTGGGCTGAGACCAATGGGATGAGGTTTAACAAGGCCAAATGCCGGGTCCTGCACTTGGGGCACAACAACCCTGTGCAGCTACAGACTAGGAGAAGTCTGGCTGGAAACTGCCTGGAGGAGAGGGACCTGGGGGTGTTGGTTGACAGCAACTGAACATGAGCCAGCAGTGGCCCAGGTGGCCAAGAAGGCCAATGGCATCTTGGCTTGGATCAGAAACGGTGTGGCCAGCAGGTCCAGGGAGGTTCTTCTCCCTGTGGACTCGGCACTGGTGAGACCGCTCCTCGAATCCTG
This sequence comes from Phaenicophaeus curvirostris, assembly GCF_032191515.1. Classification (NCBI taxonomy): domain Eukaryota; kingdom Metazoa; phylum Chordata; class Aves; order Cuculiformes; family Cuculidae; genus Phaenicophaeus; species Phaenicophaeus curvirostris. The sequence goes on from NC_091397.1 coordinate 56,687,411, forward strand.
TGTTCAGTTCTGGGCCCCTCACCACAAGAAGGATGTTGAGGCTCTGGAGAGAGTCCAGAGAAGAGCAACAAAGCTGGTGAGGGGCTGGAGAACAGGCCTTATGAGGAGCGGCTGAGAGAGCTGGGGGTGTTTAGCCTGGAGAAGAGGAGGCTGAGGGGAGACCTCATTGCTCTCTACAACTACCTGAAAGGAGGTTGTGGAGAGGAGGGAGCTGGGCTCTTCTCCCAAGGGACAGGGGACAGGATGAGAGGGAATGGCCTCAAGCTCCACCAGGGGAGGTTCAGACTGGATATCAGAAAAGAATTTTTCATGGAAAATGTCCTCAGGCACTGGCAGAGGCTGCCCAGGGAGGGGGTTGAGTCCCCTTCCCTGGAGGGGTTTAAGGGGCGGTAGACGAGGTGCTCCAGGACATGGTTTAGTGGCAGATAGGAATGGTTGGACTCAATGATCCGAGGGGTCTTTTCCAACCTGGTGATTCTATGAGTAGTTTATGATGTTAACACCCCTCAGCTGCTTGCCCTTACCTGGTATCACCCCAGAGCCATCTGAATTCTAGCAGCTGGACACAGGAATGCTTTTGCTCTGGTTCTGTGCAGAGAAAAAGAGTGTATTTTAAGGAGGGGCTCAAGGTAATCTTCTGTTTTGCTGTAAAATCAGCTGTGAGTATGGTGCCATGTACCTTTTTATTTAGTACTTACAGAGTTCTAAGAAATCTCCTGCTTCTCAGCAGTTGTGTTGGTTAATGTTACTACTGCTGCTGGTAATAAATAAAACCACCATTCCTCAAAAGAGTTGCTTTTAACCTGAATTAGCCTCTCATTTCCTTTCAGTGTATGGCTACATAAACAGTTGTGTCAGTAGAAAATGGGATAAGGGCTGGGTTAGGAATGAGCTGAGGGAGATGAAAATAGGAAAGGAAGATAGCTCTTGGAGTCTCCTTTATACTAGTGTAATTGCAACCCACATTGAGCAGGTAGAAATAGTTTAGTTAAAAATCATAGCCTTAAATAAACAAAGCTCCTTATAGAGCTTTGAAGAGCTCACCAGCCTGTCCTCATCCATGAATGTAAACGCTTACAATATCAGTTTAAATCTGAACAAAAGATACCTCTTTAATCATCTTAACCAGTGTGTGCTTGTTGTTGAAATTTGCATTTCTTTATGTCTCATCTTGGACGACTCTAAAGAATGGCTACACGAACAGACATAACTGTGAGGTCTAATTTAGGTTAATGCCTTTACTACAGTAGGAGCAGAGTAAATTAGGGAGGTTTATTACGCTTTTTTTTTTTTATTGCCAATGGTTAAATTCGCAGCGTAGCAGTTACTATTTGCAATTGAGCTATGCTATGCTGTGCCTGGTGAAGTGAAGCATGTTGCAGGGAAAGTACTTCTGGAGCTGAAAGCCATGGTGCCTTTCAAAGATACTATTCTACTAGTCCTTTCAAAGACTCCGTGTAATTCCAGGAGATAAAGCAATGAGATCAGACAAAGAGTTTATTTTGGCATGAAAAGAGTGGAACATGGCTATTAGCCCAGCTGCCCTGCTTGGCCTCCAGGCTGGTGTGAATGGTGTGGGTGCCTGGCTTGTCCACCGTGTATTCATGAGTGGGGAGCACAAGCAATAGGCACGGTCCTAACCTGCTGGCTGGAACCTGCCTGCAGTGGCTAATCAATTCATTAATCGAAAGCTTTCCTAGAGATTGGCAGGCTAAAGCTGAAAGCCGTTACTCAGAAGTTCCTGTACTGTTTTTGATGGTTTGCTGTTTTTTAAGTTAGTGTTTGAAAATATTTCCTCTACGTAGCTGGTTGGTGCTACAGTAAGAGAAAAAAAAAAAAAAAAAAGACGTGTTATGTGGTTTTGCTTAATGCAAGGACCGCATAATTTGTTCCTGAATTACTTTAATTTCTGGATATACCTCTGCCCTTAGAGGGGCACTTCACAGTGATTTAATTGTACTAGAAAAGCTGGCTGATTACAGCTTTCCTATTACTTGTCTGGCAGTATTGTTGTAATCACTAGGCTATATTGCATGAAGAGTGCTATACGAGCACACAAACAGCACAGCTCGCTCTACAAGAAGTGAAAAGGGTCCAACAAGGAAGATTTGCTGTGCTTTAAGAGGGGGAAACATTACCTTTGGTTACCAGGGAAAACAGGGGGTTTGTGTTTAATCAAACTTGGATTTGCTATCTGGTATATGTATTTATATAAGCAGTGATAATTAGAACTATTTCAGTTATTGGGCCGGAAGGGCTGTTTCAGAGATTTAGACACTGTATCTGCTGAAAAAAAATGCTTTGAAAACCAAGGTAGAGACCTGAGCGTGCTGTGGGGTAGGGCAGAGTATCAAATTCTTGCTAGTACAGGATCTGACTTGATCTGAATGTTGGCTACCAGAAAATAAAAAGTTGGTAGGGTGTGGGGGAGAATGCCTTTCCTCAAGAGGTGTTCTTCTGTTTTTATTGTGGGATGGAAGAACAGGAGAAACATATAAAACTGGAGATGGCTGAAGGAAAAATGCAGAATCTGAAAAATGAAAAACTTCTACACTGTGGAAAAGAGCTCTGTTTTCATGTTTCAGATGTGCATGTATCCCACTCCCATAGCAAGGTATAAGTGGATGGAGAGGTACTTGAGAAGCCCTCAGAATATTTAGCTTTTTTGCAAATAAATCTAAAAAAAGGGTAAAATTAATATCTGTAATCCTGAAGCTTTGATGGACCTCAGTAACATTGTTGACTAGAAAGAACATTTATGTTTCGTTAGAATGAACTCTCATGATAAAGGTGACTTAAGAAGGGAAAATGAGCTCATACTCTTCTCTGTGGCTTACAAAAATACATTACAATTGTTCTAGCTTGACCTTAGAAATAAATAGGTTAAATGCTGTCTTCCTTTATTTGATAGAAGGTCTTTGGAAGCAAGTAATTTGAGCAGAAGATAACTTTGTTTTTAATTGTAGGCACTTGGCATTAGAATTATTGTGTTTATTTATACCTTGCTGGTTTCTGATGGCTTCCACAAATGTGCTGAAACATAACAGAAGTGAAGCCTCTCATCTGAAGGTTTGCTAGGGTTGGCATTTATCTCAATTTCTTGTCATGCCTTATGATGTTTCTTGTGTGTTAGAGATGGTAACTAAAACAAGGGGAAAAAGCAGCAAAGAGCCTAAGGCTGGAGGCTTCAGCCCTTGGTAGCTACATAGCTACATCTGAATGGATCAAAAGCTGTCAGGTGTGTGCTCTGAACTGGCGTAAATCCCATCCACAAACAGGAGGCAAACAAGCTAGCAGCGCCCCATGGCATCACCCAGCAAATTCCTTTAGCTTTCTGTATAAAGGAACTTCTATAACTTTATTCATGTAAAGGATCATTAGCAAGAACGTGGCTCTGGTCTTTGTGTTTCTGAATACAGGGGCTGATTAAGATGATAGTTGACAGAGTATTGATCAGGTAGGAAGAGGGCAACAGGCATTGCAGGTGCTTCCCCTGCCCACTGCAAGAGGCAGGGCCACCACAAAGACCTTAACACTCATGTCTACTTTTCCTCCCTCTTAAGAACAATATTTATGTTTCCATAATATAGTTAGATACTTTTTAGTTGTGCCATTCTTAAATTGACAAGCTCGATTGATTTTTTTTTTTTAAATGGGCCATTTATGTTTTAGTTATAATAATATTACTTTTGCAATGTATTTATATTTTACTATTATTATTATTTATTTATATTTGAGATCTCATGGATTTCCTCCACCCTGTTCTGACATACACCTATGCATATTCAGCGTCTCCCTTTTTATTGCTTCTGTCGGGACTTAACTGCCTGTGTGATTTCTTTAGTATTTTTATTTTTAGGCAGACGATTCAATATGAAGCAGTCACCGGGGCTTGAGCTTTGCCAACGTGAATGAAAAACAAGCTGCGCCACCTCTACGGCGCTGCTGTCAGAGCTGATTGCGTGACTCGGCTCTAACACACTCCAGGCAATGTCAGCCCGGTTAAAAACATAAGAACAGCCAGGCTGGGTCAGGTTAAAAGTCCATCCAGCTCCAATCCTACTGTGAGCGATGAGTAGGGGATGCTTAGAGCAGCGAAACAGAGCAAATACAAACAGCCCTTCTGATGTGCGTACTCAGCATCTACCAGCCTGTGCTAGAGGGATTTTGCTGTAGCCGCACTGTTGTGTTGGGTAGCTCTTGGCGGACCTTTACGACTTTAATTTGTTGTATTGCTTTTTAAGCCTGCTTATAGTCCTGACCTTCATCTTCTCTTGTGGCAGGGAGTCCCGTGATTCTTGACTGTGGTAGGAAAAAGCATATTTTTTTCTTGTTTGCTTTAAACACATTCCCCATAACACTCACTCTGTTGTGATATAGCTCTTTGGTGGCGGAATGGATTATTCACCACTTTCTCAAGATACTGTTCAGGATTTTTGTGCACCTCCATCATACCCCTGTGAGCTGTCTCATTTCCAGGCTAAATCACTGGTCATTCCTCATACCAAATCTGTTCCATTAAATCTGATCTTCTTTGCCACATCTATTATATTATTTTTGAGATGGGGCAGCCAGAGCAGCATGCAGTATTGCAGCAGCATGTGCTGGAGTTGGCACAAAGGAAGGATAGTAACTCGTTATCAGGGTGGAGACGTGGAGGGAAGTGGGAAAGAGCCCAGTAAGACCCTTTTGGCAGCATTAAGGTGTTTTATCAGCTTAGTTAACTAGGGAAACTGCATCTTTACCATTCAGCCCTTTTCCCCACGTAGCACAGATTGTTGTGAGATTTCTTGTTAACTTTACTCCACAATAATTAGCAAAAACTTTGTCATTTGGTGTACAGGAATGTTCTATGTTATGTCATTATTTACTTGTAGAACGGAGGTGTTATACAAACAATGGAAAACATTATGAATTTGAATTAGTTTTGTGCACATACTTGAAAAATGAGGTTACAGGTACCTGACCAAAGATCATTCAAGAATGGAGCCGTTCAGTATTTTGTTTAAATCTCAAACATATTAGGTACCCTTTCATTTTACAGGTTTTGTAAACAAGCAGATATGCAATGGCTCTGGCCTAAAATATGAACAGTTTATTACCACTTACTTTGTGCCACTTATAAAGAGCATAAAGAGGGATGGAAAAACTTGCTTCTGTTACAGAATAAAGTGGCAGTCATGTGCCAGAGAGGTGTGCATTTTCCCTTGTGGAAATAGTGAGAAGGTTTGAAGGGTAGGAAAAGGTTATCGTTAGTAGTGGGTTTATTTACTTGACTTCTTTCATTACAACTTTCAGTTCCTCCAAGCATCCACTTCTGTAAAGCAAGGGTTGAACTTAGCGAAATGTGGGGAATAAGAGTTCTCTTGCAAGTGTTACTAATAGCATTCATCCTGGAGAAGTGGCCACTCAAAGTAAAGACGCAGGAGTGTCGTGCTTCTGATAGGTCTTGGTGACTTTATCTCTGGTTTTCCTCTGCACATTGAAGTATGGTTCAAAATAAAAGTTGCACCTGAAAACAAAGTTAAGAATATTTTAGAATTACATTGTGCTTTAAGGAATTTATTCCTTGAAGCATGGGAGGCAATTAGATTAGCTTCTTTAAGTGATCCTTTTCAAAATTTTATGCCTTTTTGGAGGGAATGCCCACCCCTAGGTACCACTGCCTTGTTGCGTCTCATGGGATTCTTCCATTTCTCCTAAGATCAGGCATACCAAGAAACTGGCAGTGCTTCAGAACGGTAGGATCAGACCCCTTCTAGCCCTGAGGAATGGTGCTCATCGTGTTGGCTGGTCAGGAACAGTGTATGACACAAACAGCTCTGCTGTGCCATGGCTGAATCTGTGACCACCTGTTTTGTGTCCACACCAGGCAATTCTGGGAGTGAGAAGTGGCCTGGGCAACATCAAGACAACATCAGTGAATGGAGTGCACAGTTATGCTCACCAGCCTTTATATATTCAACAGCTGATGTAAAGTAGAATGGACTCAGCCTTGGAAAAAGAAGAAAAAGAGCTCTCTGGGGGGAATTACACTGAGAGGGATTTTGGCAGCTTATGCTTTTTGCAGTTGTTGCAGACTTTAGGCATAGATTTTCTGTGTGATCTGTAAGACACTGGCATAGAAGTGATGAGCGATGCTCAATAGCTGTGTAGGTGACAGATGTTAAGCACATATGCAAAAAGGGATTGCATAGTAGGGCTGGAAAGACAGTAATTGTGCAAAAGAATAGTTCCCAGGTGAATGTTTTGTTTCCAGAGCTTTGGGAGAGGCATTTACAGAGAGTTCATAGAATTTATTTATTCAGAGTCTTCTTTGTTTCCTGCTCCTTTCCTGGCCATGCCCGGAGGATGTTTCCATGGAATAGAGAGTGGTGTTTCACTTTGCATCAGCCTGCTCAGTGACTCCCTGTACCTCCTTGTTTGATCATTTCCCAGCAATCATCCTTCCTGTGTCTGGTGATCGTGTAATGGACTCTTCTCCAGCCTTCAAACATCTCATTTCAGACAGCACTGCTATAGATACATTAACTGCCACTTGATTTATTTTAAAAAAACCTAAATATCACACACATGGGAATCAATGTCTAAAATCGCAAAGTAAAAGTTAAAGCTTTCTGCATTCAGCTAATGTTTTTCCTTGAGCTGCTATTGCTACAAAGAACGTTGCTTTTGTCTGTTGTAATCCTACAGTGTTTGCAGCTCATTTTCCACTTTTTTCTTTTTGATAAAAAAAAAGGTATGAGTTTGTAAGGTCACAGTGGGTATAAAATGTGGCTTTTCCTTTGTAGGTATCACAAAGTGCCAGGCATTGAAAACCAAACTGTCCCCGGCCACAGGAATCAACAGGAGTTGAATATCTATTAAAAAATGCCTCCCTTGTTTCGCCAGAGGTGTTTTACAAATAATGTTCTTCTAATGCATCACCACCTTGGATGAAATATGGGCTTTCAAAACTATGTGAAAGGCTTCAGTTCTAATAAATAAAATAAATAGAACTTCCTAACAAAAAGTGTTTTACCATAATGTGAAAAGAATAGCAGCAAAGACTTCTGGTCATAATCTGACTGAGTTGGGAAGTATCAGTGGCTTTACTTGGTGTGCTCATTCTTTAATTTACAATGCTATATAACATACCCTGAGTCTTGTTTAAACTGAAGTTTGTCCTTCGTGTGGTCATTCAGATGCAGTGGAAAGGAACGGTGCCTTAATGGTGTGTGGATCAGCAGGACCAAATATACATCTGTCGGCCACACTGGCTTTGCTCTGTTTAGATTGCAGATTCCTACCCTTGCTGTTATCTGTTCCTTTTGATAAACTCTGCAATGAGAGGAAATGGTTTTGCATCATTTTAGAGAGTCCTGTTTCCTATCTGAGGTCTGAAAAATGTCTTGTAGCACTAGGACCCTTGGGAACTTAATTTTCTGCGTGGAAACTAGACCAGCATAATGAGTACCCTCTTGTGCAAATTCAATATTAGTTCTACACCTAAGGTCAAGTAGAAGTTAATGACCATTTCTTACATACAGAAATCAGTTACGAAACTAACGTTACATTCTGTGCTTTTGTAATTTTAAAATGAAATAAAATACTGGGTTAATTTATATTAAATTGATTTAAACTGCAAAGCATAAATATCATGAATCCCAGATTAATGTTTGAGAGAAAATGGCATCGTTGTCACTTGTGCAATAGTTCATTCCGCAATTTACAGGCACCTTTATTCCATCCCACGCTTGCTGTGCTTTTTTAGATACAAAGGTGCTGAACAATGCTGTAAGCGGGGAGTCAGTCTTTAATAATTTTTGCATTTTCTTTGTTTCTTTAATTAGCTGATTTACTCAGCTGATTGCACAGCTGCCTGGGTACCATCCCCCCAGGGGCCTGCCAGCTGTTTCAGAGATATGTAGTGTACTCAGTGATGGGAAATCTGTACAGTAATTTGCATATATATATGCAGAAATAGTGGGAAGGAATGAGAAAGCTCAAAGGCAATTTTTGTATTGCTCATAAAAGGAAACATGTTAAGGATGAGCTTAAAAAGCTTTCTCTTTTCAGTAATCTCTGAAAAGATTACACTTTCATGGTAAATAAGGAACCAATTCTCAGTTGGAGGGTTGTATTCCTGGGATTATCTCTGTCTCTTATATGCAGCTTTTGGGTGTTTAAGAGGTACTCAGTGCTTGTCGGTTCTCCCCCTTTATTTGAAAATAGGACTTGGAAAATACAGGAATGTGCTGGGGGACCTGGTCTGGCTTAAAATGCTCCCAAAATCTGAAGTCTGAAAAACATTTACTTGCTGCTCATCTTCCTTTCCACTGCTGAGTGCCTAAGTGCTTTGCATAAGCTAGAGACTCTGGCTTTTAGTTTCCCCAGTGGTATAAGTATGAGCTATTAATTTTTTTCCACTCTGATAAATTAATAAGCATCAGCAAACATTATAACACAGTCAAACAGCTCAGAGCAGCCATAGGAACCAGCCTCTCTAGAGCTTGCTCTATGCCCTCCACAAAGAATAACAAGGGGTACCACAAGCTCCATTGCTTAAAATAACTGTAAAGTTTTCAAAAATCATGAAATTAGCTTGGAATGAAGTAATTAAAAATAAATGCCTTTTTTGCTGTTTGTTTCTGAAAAGCTTCATGCTAGCAACTTCCTTTGGAAAAAAATTCAGAAAAGAAACATGCCTCAAAACATTGGTGATAGAAGAAGAATGCTAGAAGTTGTGAGCTTCCCAGCAGCTGGAGATAAATCAACTGGTGCAGGCTGCTGACAATTCAGAGCACTGGAGCCTTCTCCTGGGGCTCTGGCAGATTCCTGAGGTCTTTTCAACAGTGATGGTTTAGGAACAGAAAAGATAAGACAGTGAAAATCCGTTGGCTTGTCAAATAAACAAAGTTCTGATCAGAAATAGGCTCTTTACTACTTCCAGGGTGGTACGTGTCTCCCATCTGTAGAGGACACGTAGATTCCTTTTGTTTACTGGCTAGAAAAAAAGAGATGCATATTTGAATTTTGATCACACAGAACTGAAAGGATTGAAGTCTTACCAGGGGCAGAGCAGTTTGATGTTCTAGGATGTTAGCAGGTTAAAGAACAAGTCTAAATAATAAATGAACATCCGCATTTGAAAGGAAGGAGCATCACTGAAAACATGAGATGTAGCCTAAGGGGTGACGGAGCTTTTTATGGTGAGCAGAGCTGCCTCTGGAACAGCTGTGGGGACAGTGAACTCCTCATCCAGCCTGTGCACTGTGCAGGTGAGCCTGGCAGTGTTTGTGCAGCTGCTCCCGGGGGCTGTGCCTGAGGGTTTGCAACTGCTGAACAAGGTCAGTCTGGGGAGCAGCCCAGGGCAGCGCAGAGGTAAACTGTGTGTCTGCCAAGGGCGATGTTTATGGGCTGCCAGCCCCCACAGGCAAGCAGTCCGGGTCCTGCAGTGGGATTTCACAGCAAGGACAGGAGCTGGAGTCATGTGGCACAAGGGGTCTGGCAGCAGCACTGGCTGGTGCCCTGGTGCCCTGTTCATAGAATCATAGAATCATCAGGTTGGAAGAGATCCACCGGATCATTGAGTCCAACCATTCCTATCAAACATTAACCCATGCCCCTCAGCGCCTTGTCCACCTGTGCCTTAAACCCCTCCAGGGAAGGTGACTCAACCCCCTCCCTGGGCAGCCTCTGCCAGGGACCAAAGACCCTTTCGAGAAAAATTTTTTCCTAATGTTCAGCCTAAACCTCCCCTGGCGGAGCTTGAGGCCATTCCCTCTCGTCCTGTCCCCTGTCACCTGGGAGAAGAGCCCAGCTCCCTCCTCTTCACAACCTCCTTTCAGGTAGTTGTAGAGAGCAATGGGGTCTCCCCTCAGCCTCCTCTTCTCCAGGCTAAACACCCCCAGCTCTCTCAGCCGTTCCTCATAAGGCCTGTTCTCCAGCCCCCTCACCAGCTTTGTTGCTCTTCTCTGGACTCGCTCCAGAGCCTCAACATCCTTCTTGGGGTGACGGGCCCAGAACTGAACACAGGATTCGAGGAGCGGCCTCAGCCTCTGTTGTATCATCAAACCGAGCCAGGTTAAAAGTAATTCTTTGGCAATCCACAAATCCCAAAGGCTTTCTGGTAGTACCGAGAAGGAATAGTAAGCCGAGGAGGGGCAGGACAGCCAGCAGTGGTGGGGAGCTGAGCTGGCTCTCTGTCCTGGCGTGGCCATGTGGGTGCCACACGGGGTGAGCTGTTTACAGAAGGACAGATGTCCCTGCCTGCTGTTCAGCAGCTGAATGGTTAACTGTGATGACAGTCCTCTTTTAAGCATTTAAATCATTAGTTTTCACAGTTAACACCCTATTAAGCCAAAGGGAGGAAGTGCACACCTCTCCTGCTGTTATTGTTCCAGTCTGGCTGGCTGCAGGAGTAGAATGACGCTAGTGCCTTGGTTTGTGTAGTGAAGGTTATCTTTGCAGCCAGAAGGGGTAGAAAGAAGAAACTTCATTTATAGAAAAGGAAGAAAGCACAATACAGCAAAGCCTCTGGGAAGATCGCAGTGTTGTGGGTTCCAGGCATTGGTTTATATGTGATTTGCTTGGTTTTATTGCTTGCCTCTCACCACAAGAAGGATGTTGAGGCTCTGGAGTGAGTCCAGAGAAGAGCAACGAAGCTGGTGAGGGGGCTGGAGAACAGGCCTTATGAGGAACGGCTGAGAGAGCTGGGGGTGTTTAGCCTGGAGAAGAGGAGGCTGAGGGGAGACCTCATTGCTCTCTCCAACTCCCTGAAAGGAGGTTGTGGAGAGGAGGGAGCTGGGCTCTTCTCCCAAGGGACAGGGGACAGGACAAGGGGGAATGGCCTCAAGCTGCACCATGAGAGGTTCAGAATGGACCTCAGAAAAGAGTTTTTAACAGAAAGGGTCATTGGTCCCTGGCAGAGGCTGCCCAGGGAGGGGGTTGAGTCACCTTCCCCAGAGGTATTTAAAAGATGGGTAGACGAGGTGCTCAGGGACGTGGTTTAGTGGCAGATGGGAATGGTTGGCCTCTCGATGATCCGGTAGGTCCTTTCCAACCTAGTGATTCTATGATTCTTTTAACTGTCCTTTCCACTTTTGGTTGAATAGAAGATTTTGCTGTGTTGAATAAGAGAAATTATTAAAGTGAAGTAATTGCATTGTGTGACTTTTTAAAACCTTACTCATCAAACATAATGCAGTTACCTTCAAATTAAGGGGCATGCACAACAATGTGTCTTGGAGGCACTGCTCTGTGGGTAACCCCAGCACCTTTGGTAGAGTTCATCCATAGGTAGGAGAAGGTCAACAGTGCTGCATCTGGCTGTTGTGACCCTCACCCTATCTAGCTAAGGTGAGTCTATCTAACTAAGGTGAGCCCTTTAGCACGCTTGTAATGCTTTATACTGCCGAGGAAGACAAATCCTTTCCAATGTCTTAAATCTGTGTTAAACTTTGTAGTGTGGCAGTAAAAGCACAGGAGCACTCTCGGTTGATAATGATGACACAAAGGATGTGCTCTCTTCCAGTGTGAGCAGTGTGGTTATGTTCCCTTTCCCTTCATACTCCCCTGTGATGGCTGATTCTGCTGAGGTAGCTGTACAAAATTATTTACTTTTGTTTCCTATTTCTTTGTTGTTTTTTCTGCTGCTTTAATGAGCTGAAATGGGGTAACTAAAGGACAAGGCTCTCCCTCACAAGAATTTGCTGTTCCAACATTAATTTATAGACGGATCTGCTAGCAAAATCTCAGCTGTGGTCCGTGGGACACAAGAAACTCGTATCAGATGATGGCCTTTGTGACCCTTAAGTGACCATAAAAAAATCAACATCCTGAACTCCCGAGGCTAATTTGCAAATGGACATATATGAACCACACATTAGCAAATTAATGCTTATTTAACATCTGGCGTTCATGGTGACCTCTGCTATAAAGGTGGAGAAATGCTGCAGGTAAAAAAGAGAATTAGTCACTTCATGCTTGTTTGCATTTTTTTCTTGACGTTGGGTTCAAGCCTGCACTCAAACATAACATTAAATAGTTACATATAGAACAGGTAAACCACCTTTGCCTTTTCTCTGATCGCAAGACGTGCTGGGCTATTTCTATCAGGGAGCAAAGCTGGGTTCGTGCTGGTGGAGAAGGAAGGGTTTGGCCCAGCTCCAAAGTCTACAGCTTTTTTGTATGTACACGTTACAGTTTTAGGGAAACAGCCCAGAATCAACACTTGCCTAGGAAGTGCTTTCCCATCCCACCCTAACCTTCCGTTCATTTGTCCTGCAGTCGAATGTGCAACATCAAGCCTTTTTATAAAAAATAAATGGCCAGCTGACAGGACTGTGTGAAATTATTCTTGGATTCTTATATTTTAGTACAGATTTTGTATTGTGTGCACAAGAACCCACTAGGGCAGTGCGTGGGCCAGTTCACAGTGAGTCTGTGAAGTCATTATGGGGTTAGGAGGCAAACTGGATATAGAAATGCAGCAGTTGGTTTCTTATGTGTGTTTGTTGATCCCCAGTAACATAAATTTCTGAATACACTGAAATTTTTTAAGAAATTAATGGGTTTTCTGTATTTTGTAGGCATTTAACATTTCTTACAGAAACCAAGAAAATCCATTAAGGGTTGCTGTTCATCTCTGTGGCCACATCAGCCTTCAAGGGGCTATGTTCTAGTGATGGGAAAAAAGTATGAGATGGTGTGATTCCTTGAGTATTGCTCCCTGGGTATAGTTAAATTGTGCAGTTGTGGATGGTTCTTACGGGTTTAGATAAGAGGCAGAGAGAACATGAAAATTAAGTTTGTGATGGAAATTTCATGAAAAAGAGGCTGACTGCTCCCTCTCTCCCAAGAGGGCTGAGAGGACGTCAGTGTGAGGTCTGAGATAGTTTGTTTTTTATCCTTTAAGAAAATATTTACTGGTTCTTTTCTACATTCCTTACACAGTCTAAACAACATTGAAGCCAAGGAGAGCTGGGTTTGGATTATGAACTTTTTCAGCTTTTTTTTTTTTTGAGTTGAGCTGTGAAACTGGTAATAAAAAAAGCTTTTTTTTTTTTTCATAATGTGTTCACTTAGGTTATATCTAAACTGAGGTAGTTTCTCATCAACTTTAAAATTGTTCATGCTGAAATTATTGAACACCCAAGCATACCTTGGATCCATTGGGGTTGTGGACATGTACCCTCTTTCTCTCTGCCTTCGTGCTAGGTAAAAGATGTTACTCTACTCAGCCTGAAGTGTTTGCTTCTTGTCGATATCTCCTCAGGCAGATACTGTCTCTTTGCCAATCTCTCAGCCCAGCCAAGTCAGCAACAAGATGCTGCTCTTTGAAGGCTGCCTGTTCACTTTGGTTGAACATGGTCTAGGGTTCTTGCCCTGGCACAGAGCAGGGAAGGGGACGCTTGTAACAGGGGCTGGTGACAAGAAGCCAGTTGGCAGCCAAGAATGTTTTCCCCTGGCACAGCTGTTTGCAGAGTGCCCATCTGCTCAGTCTTGTCAGAAAAGCTGGCTGGATCAATGTAAATAAATCACTTAAACGTGGACCTGTGGTCTTATTACTAGCGAGGTGCCTCTCCTTTAAATGCCATGATTAATAGCCAGTGTTTGAGGGGATACTTTGCCCATCAGTAGCTACAGCAAATTGATTTTAAGAAACCAGAAAACTGAAAAGAGAGTTAGAGAAATGTGTTTCTGCTAACAGAGCCACAGACCTGAGCAATTTGCAGTTGCTTAAACAACTGGTTTTTAGCATTCATTAATACCTTCTGGCATTGCAGCATTCCTGGCGCATGCTTCTTGTTTGGGTTCAGCAAATAGATGTCCTGAATGCTTTGTGTCCTGAGTCCTTTGTGTCCCCCAAAGTGGCAAAGGTAGAATGGGGTCACACGTGTATGGGAGTGTGCAAGAGGACAGCACAGCTCTTGGGGAAGCTGCAAGGGAAAGGGCTGCACTGAGTCCGGTCTAGTCAGGCAGAGAAGGTGTCTTGAGAAACCCTGACCCAAACTAGGAAAGCAGGGGCCAAGTGGGGCTCTTGAGGCAGTCACTCTGGTTACTGCTTCATTGGGTCATTACTCTTCCAGCCTAGGGTGGGGATATTCCACAATGTCCCAAGCAGATTTTGATTTTGCTTATCTTTAAATGCTGCTGGGATTTAACCCCCATTATACATGCTTTCTCTTATATCTATAAACTGGCTCTGTGTTTTCAGCAGTCACCTTGAATTTCAGAGGTTGGCTGGTAAAGTGATAGCAGCAAACCCAATAGTGAAGATTTATACCAGAGCTCTGTTTTCCTTTGATAATGGATTTTAAAAGATCCCTGGATGGAATAAGTGGTATTGGCAAAATGACTTTTTCACTCTTTTTATAATTACCCTGTTCTACTTTTTTTTTTTTTTTTTTGATGGCATAACTGTAGGGGAAGAGAGAGAATTACACCCTATATGACATAGCAACATCAGCAGAAATCCTGCAGTAAAAAGCAAATAAATCCATACACTTTATTTTACAGGACAAAACAGTCATAGTTACTTCTAAGTTGCTGGATGCTGTGTAAAGATTAGGCTGCTTTTTGTCTGCAGAGGATGCAGAGCATCCAGGTGGACATACCAAGCAAGACATCGTGGTTCATGTCACGCGTATTAGCTCAGCCATGGTAACCTGGTTGTGTGTTTAAAGGCTGAGGGTTAAGGAGAGCTTAGGAGAGGGTGGCTGGTGAAGATAGTACTGCTACCTGCCAGCCCTTCTCCTGCTCCTTCAACAGTCAATTTGTTCGTCAATCAAACCTTGGACTGCCTGAGCTCACACGCGTAGGTTTAAGGCAAAATATGACTGGTCACCCTTAAACACTGAAAACACTGTACTGTGGGCTGTGGCTGTTCACATGCAGCCTGACAACCAGCTCAGGTGCCCAGAGGTGAAGGAGAGTGGGGGCCAGGAGGAAGCACACAAGCTGAGCCCTCCTGTCCATCCATCAAAGCCACAAGCTCTGTCATTTCAAGGGCGCTTTTATTTTCACAACTGCTATGGCTACGCTGGCAAATCATTTGATGTGTACATGAGATGGATGATACTTGAATATGGTGCTTATAAGTACGGTGTAAGGTAAAAATATTTTGCATGTATTTTATCTGTTCTGACCCTCCTACCCTGCCAAGTGTCACATTTCAGAACGTCTGACCACTTAATATCCCACCAAAATAGAGCAGGCAGGTGTATTGGCTGGGCTGTAGGTAGTAAAACTACCTGTAGACACAGCTGTTTGCAATACAGAAGTCGGATGCGTTCCTTCAAAAGTGGTCTTTATTTCATTAGCTAGGTAAATTGATAACTCTGGTTTTGACTCTTCTGGAGATGACAAGTTTGATCCAAAACATTTTTTCTTTAAAATCTATCAAAACTTGCTGATGTTAAGCAATGTTAAATGAGCTAAGTTACTGGTTTCTCTTGTGACAACAGCAAATAGAACATTTTCTGCTACCATTTATTTCTGGAGATGACTTTCATGGATAGTGGTGGTGGTGGTGGTTGTTGAGGTCGCTTTGCTTACTAAGAATTTTCCAAGTCTGAAGTGAGGGATAAATCTGCTTGTTTTTTTCAGTCTGAATTGACCTTCTGCAATATAATGAAAGTAAAGGGAGGTCTGATTTTTTTGTTCTTTGTGTGTCATCAGGTCTTGTTATAATGTATGGAAAAGTGGAATTTCCTTAAATGTCACTATTTTTATCAGGACTAACAGTAGCAATAATATAACTATTTAGTACTGCATTTTACTGCCTGTGAAAAATAACGTCTAGCTTATTTAGGATTTGTCCAAATCCAAGAAGGTATATCTTATCGGATTTGTCCAAAACCACTCAAGGGGTTAACTTGAATGCTAAACTTGGAAGAAGGTTTCTCTAAACTGGTTCATGCTGCTTTGCTGCTTCTTGTGATGTAAAACTGTCTTCCTCTAATTCTTTCTTCTTTTAGCAATTCATCAAAATGAGGAAAATGGCAGTCAAGAAATAAGAGGACTAGAAGAGCTCAAGAATACCTCTGATACTCAGGTAAATGTGTAAGATTAATGGTGCCTTGGAAACTTTTTCAGATCTACAGGTTAAAGGATCTGCTTTCAATAGCTCTGGGAAATGGATTTTCCTCGATGTTCTGCACAGGGAGCCCATACGAAGGAGAAAGTCTGCTGGGTCTTGTCTTATGTGACTACTTAGAATAAGATTGATGGTTACTCTGGGAATTAATCCCATGATGTTGCAATTGGACAGCATTCTTCAACTATCTGTCTGCTCTTTTTAGATAATTCACATAGCATATACCAGATGTGAAAATAAAAATGTGGTTTAGGAGGCAAGGGCATGTGACATTTTGATTGAATTTTAATCGCTGTAAGTAGACATGCAATGAAATGAGGATACTTATTAGTCACTCGAGTGTAAGCAACAATCTTTTTCTTTCCTTCCGTAACTGCCCTCATTTACAATGAAAGCACGCTTCTAGATATTGCTCAGAAGAAACTTAACTGCTTTTTAGAGTATTTTATTATGAAATTGCTTACCTTTTTAAAAAGTGTCTTTTTTGATTAATCTCCAGTTCATTCAGTCATTCAATTCACGCGTTCAAACTGTGCAAGTATAACTATGTTGCTCATTGTATTGGTACCAATTATTGCTTTTAAGTTAAGATCGATTTCTCCCAGTCTTGTCTGGTTTTTTTTTCCTTCTATTCCTCTTCCAAATCTTGTCAGAGATGTAAAAAGAAAGACTATTGACACATGCTCAAAGCTCCTAAGTAACCGGCTAGTAAGATTACTTGGGTAGATTATAAAACCCCATAAATATTGGGGTTTTTTAATATATTGGTTCAGTCAGTTTTTAGGCTGGAAACCAGCTTCTAAAATGTGAAAGAATTTGAAACGCATTTAAAATCAGTTATTAAGTGAGCAGTTAACAAAAGTATTCAAGTGCTGAACTGGAAGGAGAGCAGGAGCATTATCAAAGCATGTATTGCTCCAATTTTTTTATCAGTACCATAATAACATCATCCTGCAAACACCAAATATAGTTTGGTTTTAGGGTGTAAGCGCTGGGATTTTTTTTTTCCACTTTGGTGAGACTGTGCATGTGACTGCAGCAAAGCAGATGATCTTTTGAGGCAGTGGTGTATGATTTTAAGCTTTCAGGTTGATCAGAGGTGAAACCTGTAATAATTATGTTGTTTTCACCAGGAACAGAAGGAGGCAGAGGTGCAGTGGGAAAAAAACCAAATCACCAGAAACTCCTTCTTTTAGCAGAGCTGAAGGCTGTGGTGCCTGCTTTAAAGATGACTCTGTGGGACAGAGGCTTGACTTATATTGGAGTTCGTTGACAAAAATGGTAGAAGTGTGGAAAAAAATCAGTGCAGGGATTTTAAAAAAATGAGCATGCTGTAAACAATGTAAATAATATGAATAAAAAATCCCATACAATCTCCCTAGGGATGTCTTAATTCACCTCCCTGTCACTGTTAGCATATTCATTTATGACCTTTGCAGAGGAAATTTTCCAATGGATGTGCTGAAACAGGAAACATATTTTCAGCATCTTTCCAACTTCAGTAGTGACTAATTTGCTTTCCTTCTAATTAAACTTTTTAATTTAATTTCAAATATTGCATAAACACCTTTAATTATAGTAATTTTTTAGTCATGAATGGTAGTAAAGCCTTACTATAACACTTCTACATTCTTTTATCATTTATTAAATTAAAGCCAGTTAAAATATGCAGCTTTGTGATTTTCACCTTCACATAAGTTAAGACTTGTTAATACTCTGCTGTTATATATGAATTAGAGAACTAAGCACTAACATCTAGGCATGTGGAGATTTGGATGGTGTGTACCTCGACAAAATATAAATTGAAATGGCGCTTTGCGAGTAGGATGACTTAACTTTACCCTTTCGTCTAACATCTTCAAAGATATTGCTTGAAAATTAAATTTATATTGACAGGTGAAAATGACCAGTAATAGGAAACTCTACCAACATCTTCCAAATCAGCTTTTAGAAGCTGTCATCAGTTAATTAATTAGTTGAGCTGGATGCTTTCTTGTAAGAATTTAGCAGAAAAATTTATAGTTGAAAGTAAGCATAATTGAGGAAGTCAGAATTTAAAGTAAGATATTCATATTTTTTTCTTAATTATGAAAAAAACATGTTTAGCCTTCTTTATTTCAAGTGCATTCTTTACTCCCACTGTTAACCATGTACAATTAACTTGAAAATACCTTAGTCCTCCCAGGAATTTTTTAGTTGAGCTTTTATCCTCTGCAAACCCAGTAAAACAAATATATTTCATAGGATCATAGAGTGGTTTGAGTTGGAAGGGACCTTAAAGATCATCCAGTTCTAACACCCCTGCCATGGGCAGGGACACCTCCCACTAGGTCAGGCTGCCACTGCGTTTCTGTTGATGTCCATCTGGCATTTGAAGTACAGGGACTCGTAACCCTCTATGCCTCTTGTAGGTCATGGTCTGTCTTGTCTGGGCACAACATAAAGCTGTGAAAAGTGCTTCCATAGTACTAAGATCCAGAAAGACTGTAAATCTTTATAGCCCAAAGCCCTGATAGGTTGTAACACTTTGAGTTGTCCTTAGCCTACAAGCCTGGAGGTATCACAGTGCACGGAAGCAGGATCCCAAGGCCATTTAACAAGCAGGTTTGATTCTGGTTGATGTCTCCAAGCCAACAAGGTGTTGTGAGGTGCAGATGTCAGGCCTGAGCTATGACAACTGCCTAGGTTCCCTGTCTAGGATATAGAGTAAGTTTTTTTTTTTTTTTTCAAGTATCTCTTTCTCTCTATTAAATAAAAAAGTCTGGACAACTAGTTCAATATATTCTTCCACATTTGATAAAATCAGTCTTGCTCCTGATCTGCCGGTGATAATGATGTGTCAGAACTGGTTCATAAATTCATGTCTTCAATTTAAACCAGAAGGAGCTAATCTCATAGGAACTGTTGTGAGGACCTCCTGCTTAGGCACTGCAGTTCCTCAGTCCCTCAGTGGATTTCTGCCCTTCAAACCAATGTGTGGTTTCCTTCTGTGGGATAGCTAGGTTTCTCAGGAAGCTCTTGGCTAAGCAGAGCACATGTAAAGCACCGTCTGTGTCTGCAATTCCTTCCTTCTCCAGAGTACAAGTGCCTGATGTGAGCTTGTGAGGAGATGCCTTCATCCAGACTGGAGGAATGTAGGCATGTGAAAATTTGATTCAAATAATTCAGTAAGGTTGTCTCCCTGAATTTGGTTGTGGAATGTATTTTTTCCATCAGCATTGAAGCACCTATTCAGAAAGTGGTTTTATTGCCATTCTCAGCTGAAGAAACCTTAGCCCACATTTCCCTCCCTACGGAGAAATCAGCAGACCGTAGGATGGCTTGGGTGGCACTCTCATGCCTTCAGCTGTCGTGGACAGGAGTTTCTGAAGGCCAAAGGAGTGTAGCCTGCATGACATTATGGGTTAGTACTCAGAGCATCCCTGGCTTTTGGTCTCCAACCCATAAGGTGTTTTATGAGTTCTGGAGTGCGTACTGATTCAGTAAAACTCAGGATGAACAGCGGAAAGAAAAAGGTGGAGTAAGTGGGGACTGTGAAGTCATATAGCAATACCATCGCCATCCTACATGCCTATCCCTCCCAAGATATAGGCTGTTCCTGTCAGGAAACATCTGGGCTAGTAAAAGCCAAGCCAGTTCTTAGTTACACTGAGTCTGTATCCGTGACCAAATCATGGACAGTGATATTAGCCACAGACTTTGCAGGGAGCAATTTGTCCCTCATCAGTTGACTTTGTGATGGGTCTGGGATGCCTGTGTGCAAGCATGAATCTGTCTTTATATATATGGCATTTTTAGAAAATAACCAGTGCTGAATATTTTGATGAAACACTCTCAGCATACCATGAATACCAGTCAGAATATTAGCCAAGAAAACAAATAGCTCTAACATAATTTTTAAAGCAAATCTCATTCTCCTCCCTAAATAAAATCAGAAGATATTGATTTGTTATTCACAGAATAAATAAACATGGTGCAACTATCTTTTAACTCTTGAGGCTTGCATACGTGAAAAATGGCTGGAGCAGGAGCAGAGGGAGTTGCAGCCTGTTATTTTTAGGAGTGCGTTGTGTTGTGCTTCATTCTTTTTCCAGGCTAACTTTCCCATGAGTTTTTAACCTCTTGCTCTTGTTCTCTTATGTAACAGGAAACAGGCTGACAGCAACAAATAAAACACAGCGTATCTGATAGTCACACTCAGAGGAGCGGTTGATATAGTTAGCCCTGCCTTCGTTCCTCCAAAGCAGATCCATTTGGAGACTCGGATGTGCCTCAGCTCCTCTCCAGTTGTTTCCCAGGAAGCAGCGACTTGTTTGTGTTCAGCAAGTGGCACCGCAAATATGAGAAAACAGATGCAGTTCTTTTAAGGTTGAAATTTGTGGCGGTGTCATGTCCTGGGATTGTGGATTTAAGTATCTGTTTGCTCTTTCTCCCACCCTTAAGGCAGGGGTTTTGTGCAAGCTTCAGGGAAGAGATGACATCGGACGGATTGAGCTGGTCCAGAAGCTGGCGAGAGAAAACTGCCAGTTTTTGCAGGCGGATAGAAAACCACCGGAGAAGGCAGAACAAGTAAGACATTTCTTATTTGGGTTTTTTTGTTTCTTTTGGTAAGGGAGGGAGATTTAGGTCACAAAACTGGAATAGCAAAGCTGATGGTCAGAATCCAGGGCACACATTAGTTATGGAGCTGTAGCTGCTCTCCTTTGGCATTTAGATTTCTCTGAAGTGCGTTCACTTCAGTAATTGTCCACACACTCAAATAATTATGTTGTCATTAACTGGCAGTTACTGTTGTTAATGTCTTATACACATAGGAATTAACAGGTGATTCCAGGACAATTTCTACCAGTTTTTTATTTAATGATTATGAAATGTTTGGGGTTTAGGATGTATTTAAATAATGTATAAGGTATGTGAGTGCTTCAAGTACTTGCTTGAAATTGTCTTAAAATTACTTTGCTGCTGGTATATTTGCATGCAAGCATTGGCTGTAACGTTTCAGTTTGAATTAAAAAGAATGATCTCAATAGGCAATAGAGCAGTTTCTTTAAAAAAATTGTGTTTTCAACCAAAAGTTACACTGAAGAAAGCAGCATTATGTTTGAGCACTTATTCAGATGTTAATTACTGGATTAAAAATGCACTAACATTAGACTGCTTTGCTTATAGCGCAATGTATCCTAATTTTGTTCTCCTGGTAACAATTCGTATTCTGTTTGCATATTCATCCAAAGGTACACAGGGTAATAACTCCAAGAAACAACAAAAATCCCACCTAGTCCTCATGTGTCTTGCTATAATCTATATGTAATTTATTCCATTTTCTGCTTACTGGACAGTAGAAAAAAGGCATGTGCTTTGGAAAAGAAATACTACTTAGCTCATCTCCAAGCTCATGCCTACTGAAGAAAAGCTGTGGAAAGGAAAAGAAAGATGAAATCTTATTTCAGAGATTCGTGCTGTTTTCTTCAGCAACATATAAGGTCTAGTCTGATGTAGTAAAATATGTAATTTTATCAGTAAGTGTACATGAGGGAGGAGAGTAATTAGCCAGGCTCAGATCCCTGAGATTGAATTGTTCCTCATCTGATCCACTGGCCATGGACATCTGGCAGAATTTCCATATATCTTTAAACCATATCAGGAAAGTGCAATTAAAAGTTTAGGTGCTTAAGTAAAGAAGATTTTCATCCAGGGAAGGCTTTTAATTGTGTTTCAGGATTTGGAAGCAAGATTACAGTTGCTCTGGGCTTGGGGAGAGGAGAATGTCGGGACCAGTACTCCAAAAATTCAGTGGCTATTTTTGCTGCTTTCTCCAGTCATTGCAAAAGATGCTGTGGTGTCAGCTGCATCTCTATAGCTGCACAAATTACTGTACAGTTCCAAAAATGGAAAGGAAAGAAGTGCTCAGCTTTTCTTCTCCTTTGAAAAGTATGGTACTTAGCAAATGCTGCTATTTAGAAGATGGGTGACTTCAGTTTAGCAAGAGCTAAAGCAAGCTGCTCATATCCATACCGAGCAATATAGTTACTGCTCTTGAGCAAGTGTTTTCCTTTAGACCTAGGAGGTGACAGGAAAGATAAATGTCGCCTCAGAGACTGCAGAAGCCCAGGTCATTCCTCATGTGCCCCTTATTTCTGAATGGGTAATATCTTACAGCTAGTGCTGGAAATAACAAATTATGGTCTGCTTCCCCACCCCGTTCTGCACTTTGCTGCTTGTTGTAGGCTCAGAGGTGATGTGGCTTTTCCCTAGGGTCCAGCTAGACCGTGCCCAGATTTAAGAGAGACTTTGAATCCTCAGTGCAGGTATATTTTCTAAATCCTCAATCAGTCCATGGATATCATTAGGAATAGGCACTAAGAAGGCATTGCCAAACATGGGCGAGGTCTGTTGTAGGGTTCTTAGTTTAGCTGACTCAGGTCATTTACTTTCACTGGAAAGAAGCCCACATTTTGCTGCGGTGAGGGCAGTGGGTTGCATATATTCAGGAAGCTGTGAGCTTCCATCCCTTCCTCTCCCTCCCTTCCTCCCTCAGCCTGAAAGCTGCTTTGGCGCATGTGCAGGTGGCAGGGTTTGGCTGGCTGGGCAGAGTTCACTGCTCCGGGCAGCTGTTCCCTCTCTTCTCCAAGGAGAAAAGCAGCAGGCTGGATTGTAGTGAGTACCGCTCGAATGTGGGATTTCAGATCTTCCCATCTCATCCTGCTGCTGCAGAAGTGACGACAGATTCATTGGCATCGGCTTACTGCCCAGTCTCTTGTTCTCACTGTAAATTGTAGGGGAACAATGTGTTTCGGGTGTGGTGTCCTTACAAAATTATGTGTAGTATGCCCATCTATATATTTTTTAAATTATTTTTGAAAGCATAGCTTACTCTTACATTACTGTCTTAGAAACAAAAGGTGACGGGCACTCATTGTAGGCAGGATCCACAGGATCCCCATTCCTCAGCAAGCATCCCTGCGCTAAAGCTTTCACCAGCTCGAGCTCCTGGGGAGCTCAGGCTGTGCTTTCACAATGATCTGCCTTCCTCAAGGGGATAGCGTTTGGTCTGTAAATGAGATGCCTGAACACCTTGCCAGACTCCTCTCCCTGCACTCAGGGAGCTGGCTACCCAGGCTGACTTCCTGGTGGCCCATCTTGAACCAGAAATGGTGCTGGTTTGCAGGGCTGAGTGTTTTGCTCAGCCTGGGGAGGTGTCACTGTGTGAGGCTGGAGGCTTTGCAATCTGCCCAGAAATAAAGCTGTTCTTTCCAAGTTGGCCAAGGGAGAGTTTTTGCCCAAAACGGAGTTCTAGTTTGTTCTCCTCTAGGAATATGCAAAAACCCCTCAACTGCGGGGTTAGCTGTGTGCATGTGCATAATTCCTCTCTACCTGTACTGTGTCCCATGCACATAATGAGAAATGGAATCATAGAATCACCAGGTTGGAAAAGACCCATCGGATCATCGAGTGCAACCATTCCTATTAAAGGAATCAAAAATGGAGTTGGAGCTCCTCTGGCTCTACCCACTGTGTTCCTATGTCAGGTCTCTTCAGATCAGTACAGCCTTACATGGTTTTCCAGCATCAACAGCAAGTGCAGATGTAGTATGGTTGGGTTTTGCTAATTCTTGTACTTTCCTTTGAAGATGGAATTGCTCTCATCGTAATTGAAGGATATGGTACCCAATGACCCAAATAATAAATAAATTTTTCATGTGAAATAAAAAATAATAAATAAATTTTTCATGTGAACCATGATGGGCAGTTAGGTTGTGAGGAGGACTGGTGAGCCCTCCTATCATTCAAATAAATAATCACCACCTTCATCTTAGCTTGAGGATAGAATTTAGTGACCCACGCAAGAACGTTATGACATGTGGATGCATAAGAGCCTGGTGTCCAAGAGGGTTTCAGGCAGATGAGTAGCTAAAGCTGTTCTTCACGGCGTGAAGTTGGAGGTCTGTGGCTCACAATGGGCAGGTGAAGCACAGATTGGTTTGGGTTGCTGGTTCAGGAGAAGAAATATAATTATTTTTTCTCAGAAAAAGCAGATGGTGTGGAAGAAGAAAAATATGTTGCAGCTGGATGTTTCACTGGAGAGCTTGGTTTGCAACTATGATGTTAGAAAAAAGGGATTCCTTCAGTTTGTGTTCTAGAGGGTGTAATATTGTGTGTGTGTGTATATATATAAAGCTTTTGTATGTGCGTACATTTTTTGCTTCATACTTTAAGCACCCAAGTCAAAAAGTCCATACTGCTTTTATTTCAGTTTTCTGATATGCAGTAATTTCTTTTCAGATTTATAGTCTGAATAAAAGAATGTTCTGAAAAAGTCCTATAATTTAAGAAGTTTGGGCTCAAGCTCTATTATATCTGAGCCATTTATTTGTTTGTGGCACTGCAAACTTGCTATGACCAGGTTAGACTGGCATGCTTGAAGTGGTGATTGTTCTTCTGCAGCACACAGTGCCAGCTTACTCTGGTGAATATAATGTTTGCAAAGTGCTCTAGCTCTAATGGGGCTCACAGACTCACAGAGGAAAACAAAACCTAAATTATGGTGATTTTTTCTCTCATTCCCACTTGCTAATGTGTTAGAATAAAGTTCTTAATTAAGGCAGTGAACCTACCATATGTGTTAGGTTTCTTAAAAATTCAGTAGTAAATAAGCTTCTAAATAGGCAGACAAGCTTCTTCTGTGTCCTGTTGCGTTCCTACAGTGAGACCCAATGTATTGATAAATATATAAAATGAAATGGTTGTCTAAAATGCACAGAAAGTATTAGTATCAGATGTGGGCTAGAGTTAAAATATCTATGCAAGCTTCAGTTCTAATTTTATCATTTCATGCAAATCACACTCATAAACCCAGGGAAATGTAAAACTGGATGTTTGTATTTTTTATGTTATTTAAATATTTCATTCCCTTAAAACAATTGCTTTGACAGAGATGAAAAATCTGTATGGAAACATTCAGCTATAAAATGAGCCTGCATTTTTGAGAAGTTTGCATACTGTTTGCATTAATTATAATACAGAAAGCAAGCTCTGTATATAAAATCATTTTAAGCAATTTGTCACTGTTGTTTTTTTTTTCAAGAATACATTTGAGATGCATTTGAAACATACTTGCACTAAACTGTATTTTTTTTAACTCCATTTAGACAACTACAGGCTCAGTTAAATAATGCTACTGTTTATACAGTATTTCCAGTTATTATTTCAATGAAGCATTGCACTGATTAAGAAAACTGCATCTGTTTATAGTGTCATTGTCTTAGTAATATTGTAAAAGCACTTTTCACCTTAGCAACATGGGAAAAATATTCTTTAGATTATAGTACTGTTTTCATAGTCAGATCAACTGAATAAGCTTTCTACAGAATGACACTAATGTTCAAAGGTGAATGAAGATTCTTTAATGTGTTCAGTACAGAACTAAGGAACATGAATTATTTCTTTACCTGTATCAATTATATTCTAGGCTGGGGATCTTCAAGTACTTCCATGCATCAGTAGGGAGGCGAATGTTTCCTAAATCCACCTTGTAGTTCCTTTACAGACTAATGTGTATATTAATTAGAGTTACATACTGTTTAAAAACAGATTTGTACATACATCTTGAATTTATTGATTCTATGACTTAGCCAGTTCAAGATGAAACTGTCATATGGCAGGGGGCCAGGTATGTTTTCAGAAGGACAACAGATACTGAAGAACAGTTTTGTTAATTTACTGGGTACTAACTTCTGTAATCAGTTGTCTCATTAAGAAGACAGATGATTTGCTCATTGAAGCAGGTTAGTGGTTGGGCTGAGGCTGTTAAAAGACTTACAAAAGAAGATAAACAATTTAGAACCACGAGTTGCATAGATTACTCATGACAGGAATTTCTTGAGGAAATTCCAGCCGTGACACGTCAAGGTTATTTTAGGGTGCACCTACCTGTCCAATTGGACACCTGCAAGGAGACAAGAATGAATATCAGGACGTGTTCAGGGTTGCAGTTTTTGTTAGCTTGACAAAGCTGTCGCCTTGCGCTGAAGTGCTGTTGAATTGATGGTCAGTAATCAGAGCTCTGAGAGAAAAGTATCTCAAATGACAACTGAAGGTAGTCAGTGACTGAAATCTCTATTTTACTGTTTTTTAAAAAAGTCATCGCTGCTGTTGTTGTATCTGCTCTAGCTGGGACAGATCTACTGGGTAGCTTGGGTGCAGATTTACTGCTTTTGGAGGCGATTCTGCATCTCTTGCAGAACTGTGGAACAAGCAGACATAGCAACTGTAACACAGTGAAAGTTTTTGCAGAAACTTTCATGGCTCGAATAGCCATGAGGTTGTATAGGTGTCTGAAGTCATTGAAACAGAACGGATTTATCATGTCAACTCATGAGTTTGCTATTTCCCTTCCTATTTCTTAGATCTGCTAGTGTTAGCAGAGAGAGCTGTACCAGGGAAAGTTGATAGTTTGCAATTTTGACTTAGTCTTCAACTACAAGCCAAGAAAAAAAAAAATGGGTCTATCAGTGAGGCTGGCAGTGTGTAGCTGTGTTGAGTAAGAACAAGGAATTGAGAGGTAGGTACATGCTTGCTGTGGAGGTAACCTGAAGTTCAAGTCTCTGGTCTGAAATAGGAGGAACAGGGACTTGAATCTAGTTCTGTCATGTCCTGCAGAGTGTCCTATTACAGATGGCTGATCTTTAATCTACTGGAATGAATGCATGGCCCCAGGTGATCACCTGTTCTTCATCAGCCAACCTCTTTATCTTCTGAGAAGAAAAGACTTCTGCAGGTCCTGGGATTTTTTTTTTCAGTGCAGAACAGGCTCCGGCATCTTTTTGAAATAGAAAAGGTTTGCCAGAGATAAGGATCCTCCTGCTCAGATGTAGAACGGGGATTGTTTGGCTGCTAGGAAAAGACTTGTCTCAGTGTCTGGCAAGACTTTAGTTAAAATAATAAAAAAGTATTTTTTTTTATTTATTATATAATTTTAAGAGCTTACTATTTATTTTGTTGAGTCTATTTAGTGTGGCCAGAATTTTGGAGGGGAATATGCTCTTGCCAGGAATGCAAAATAGCAGTGAGATAATATGGTCCTTGTTCAGGTAAAAATGAAGCATTTGAGAGGAGTCGTGCTTGTGCTCACATCAGGTGTTGTGAGCACAGTATAGGAACATGTTGAGTGGGAAGTTCACTCTTTTCCTTTGAGTCAAGTTATGTATTCCCATAATACTCTCTTTCCTCCAGATGCTCAGCCTAGTGTTTGAAAGAAAAGAAAGCGTAATTTGCTCCTCTTTGATTTATTCTGTAACGTTAACCTCCTTTGTATAGAAGGAAATTCCACATACACATTTTGCATGCTGGGCTTTCTTTGGTGTGGAACAGTGACTCATTCTTTGTATGGGACAATTGGTCTGAAGGGTGTGAACAGGGCATGTGGTATTTAGCAGACTAAAACCTGGGAGCCAGACCATTCAATTATTTTTTGATTCCGTTGGTTATTTAATATATAACCGTCTTCAAGTCCTGTCGCTTCTCTGCACCTTTGTTTACCCAGATATAAAATGAGATCTTAAACATGTAGGACCTTGAAGGGGTGCTATAAAACCTGTAATAGTTAATGGATGTTGATGAATAGCTTTGAGAACCTTGAGGTGGTTTGGGGACCCCAGCAAACTGGAAGTGGCTTGGACTTTGAACCGCTGAGGGCCTCAGGGCTTTTTTAAAAAAACCTGAGCATAGCTGAAGCAAAACTGAGCAGCTGCAGTCACTTCATAGTCTCTGGGTCCTTGGACATTGCTCCCGTGGCTGTGCCGTTGGCAGCATCCCTGCTCCTACTGTTCTGAGCCCTGGGCTGCCCCGTGTTGTGCTGCTCTGTGATGAGACACAGAGAATAATGCAGCTGAAAAATAAAATTAATGTGCCTTTATTGTGGGCTTATTTTCTAACTGGATAATTTTCCCTTGTGGTTTGAGGCTGTGGTGTCAGGGATGGCTCTTGCTGGCCAGAGTTACTCTGCTGCTGACACTGAAACACAGTCTTCCTCCTTTATTCCCCAAATCCAGAAACTGAGCTGGGTCAAAGTAAATGCCCTTGCATTTTATTTTTGGTTGGCAGTATTTTTATCTAGATTCTGTGCTTGGCTGTGTGGCTTTGTGAAAGCTTGTATGCCAAAGGAAGGAGGTGAATGATTAGCAGGGAAAGGACAGAAGTGCTGTTTTTTGAGGGCAGTGTGATCAATGTGAAAAAGCAGAGAAACTCTCCAAAAGCTTTCAGGTTGTCACTGTCCTCTGCTTCTGTGTTTCCTTCCAGATTCTGAACCACTTACCTCCTTGTTTCTAGACTGTCCAAAGGCTGACCTAAAATTAATTTATCATTTTCTTCCTTTAGAGAAATAGCAATTACCTGCTTATTAGTTCAAAGCACCTGCTCTAATGTTTTCTGGATTTAAATTTACTGTTCTGTTTCTCTGTTTATATGACCAATACGTTTGATGACGTTCTGAATGTTCTTTTCTCCATTTTTCTGATTTATGACATCAATAAATTCCCAGTTATGCTGATAATACAGTGGATTATCCTGCCATCTGCTTCCATACAGTGACTTCTATGATTGTACTGGGAACTCTGAGTAACAAAAGTGCCTGGATTTCTCATGTCAATGAGAAATTTGTTATCTACATTTGGGAAGATTAAAAAGAATAGTTTTTAATGCTCTGGATATGTATCATGCAAAATTAAGTCAGAAATACCAACCAGTTTCTGAAATTTAGGAGAAGTGATTTTGTCCTTCAGCTTTCAATGGTGTGAATCTTTTAATTCATTCATTGTTTTACTAGGCTTTTGTCTTGGAATTGAAACCAGTCAAGGATATCTGGCTTTGGCTTACGGTGTGGACCTGGCTGAGAAGAAACAGCCAAGATGATATATAGAAAACTTTGTTGATAAGCCAGAGGCCGATAGCTGTCCACCACATCATCCTCTTTGGAAGTTGTCTAATATTTGGTAGCCTCCCCAGAGATCAGAGTAATGTAAAAAAGATTTAGTTCTTTTTTTTTTTTTTTTCTCCTATCATCCTGAATAAGTTTGGGAAGAATCTTCAGTTTCATTAAGTGGAGATTTGGGCCAGGAATGCAGGAGATGTGTGGCTAGTGTCATTAGACGGATGAGTATGTTTCTACATGTCAAGTTTTGGTCCTGTTTGGAGTAGACGCTGCACCAGAGCAGTAAGTCATGCTAAGGTCAGTGTGGTTCCAGTGTCAGGATGCTCTGGAGCTGGTGAGACCTCCTTTGAAATCAGGTACCGCTGTGCTGGCATCACAACACTCCCGAGCTGCCAGAGCACCCCAGCTTTCTTCCGAGATCTGACAGCCTGTGTCAGGACCTCACTGGAATAAAGGCCACCAGCATTTGCTGGCACTTGTTCCTGCAAGCAGGCTCTGGAGACCACCTGGAGCATGTCTGTGTGAGGACTCAGCTTTCCCTTGCATTGAGCTGCCTCCCCTCTTCCAGGGTCAGGCTACCTGCACTGAGGGATTTTTGGAAAAGGGGCAGCTGTGAAGCATCTGTCTCTGCCTCCATTGCTGAAGCCCCCTCCACAACAAGAAAGGAAGGACAACTTGGCCTTGTATTTTTTTGCAGGCTCTTTTTTTTTTCCCCCAGGGTTTATTTATTTTAATCGTGAGACATCCCTAAAATCTCCATACCTTGTCCTTTTGTTATGGCCATGCTGTCACTCACTGTGCCTGCATTTTAAAGCTTAATTCAACTCCTGCTGATGTTAATAGGTACTTTCTTGTAAGAGCGGGGTATAGCTCTTAAGGTCTAATGCTTCTGTTGTGCTGCAGCCTTGCAAGGTGGTGACATCTCACAAGATGTACTTGACACATAGTCACCTGTGGAGAATGCTGATTTGGTAGCAGTTAATACACCGCTTGCATTCATTTTGCCTGGTTGTATGTGACAGATCAGAGAGCAATGAAATGAAAACCTAGGTGATTAGTGGTATTTTTGCTGACTGTCTTCCTCCAAATCAAAGCAGGTATTCCCCTCTCCTTCCTCGATTAGTGTTCCTACTGCTGTGTGCAGCATCCCTTATATTCTAATTCACAGCACATGAAAATGAGGTCTCGAGTGCATATGCATAGATTTCATTTTAACTACTCTGTGAAAACATTTAATTAGATGTTTCATGTGGAAACATGAAACAGGATTTGAAATTAGCAATGACCTTGTGGCCTTCCTCGAATATATTTTCTGATACCATGTGGCAGGCAGTTCCCAGCATTTTTTGTCAGTGGCTGGAATGTGTGCATCCAAGAGGGAAAGGCTCTGATGTGCGGGAGTGGCAGCAGTTGCTGGTTGCAGGAAAAAGTACTTTAGCCTCTTTTGGTGACTTGAAAAATAGTAGAATAGAATAGAATGACCTAACTCAGGAAGATTATGAATAGCAGGTGGTATTTCCTTTAACAGCTTGCTGGAGATCAAACCTTAGATGAATTTCCAAGCTCTGAACTAGGGTAAGCCCTGAACAGGGGATGATGGTAACTAAACAGACTTGGTTTGATCCAGGGAGAGCATACAGCTCACATTCCTTGTTGGCTGTGCCGTGCATCAGCTCTGACACTGCTATTTCACCTGCAGTGGCTGGACTGAGAGAACCATCCCTTAATTCATCTCATTTTCTCTGGGAGGTGAGGGGAGTAGACCCGTGAGCCTATCAGGAGCAGTTTTTCTATTTAGCCCAGTGCTGGGAGGAACAAAGGAGAATGTGCTGTTCTGGCAGAGTGGGAGGCAAGCACAGAATGTGAATATGCGTCACCTTTTTGGTTTGGTTGCACTATTACAGAGTCTTTTCCCTTTTTAGAGGCAGTAATAGTTATCAAATTAATACAGTATCAGTTTAGGTCTTTTTGCCAATTACTTCCAATATTGCAAGTAGGGGATTACTCACCAGAAACCTTCAACAAATTCATGTGGATACAACTACAGCAGCTGCATCGATTCAGTGTTTGCAAAATAGCTGTTTGGCCATATTTGGCAGGTTAATAAAGAGAACTGATGTGGTCAGGGTCAGGGGAGAAGACACTAATCAGAACTGACTGGAGTGAAGAGGCCAGAATTTCAGTTCTCACATGCCAAGCCTGGTTGTTCAGGTTTCAAGCTGAAAGCCAGACACAATCAGGCCTGGATTTCCTTGTGTGGATGGCATATAGCTGCAAAGTGTGCTGACATTCTGCCTTTGTCTCCTCACGTGTGAAAACTGAACCTTTTCAGTGGAATCAACACATTGATTCAGTCTGTCTAAATAACCTGTCAGTCTGTACAGACTATCTATAGCAAGCTTATGATTTGTATATTTTTTTTTTTGGTTTCCTATATTTGATAGGAATATATATATATATATATTTGTGTAAAAGAAGCATGTGGCTTCTAAACAAAACTCCCTTTGCAGTGAGTTCTTTACTCCTCTTCCCTGCAGAAGCAGAAGTAAATTGAGCATGGATGGAGGATTGTCCTACCTGCTTTATCATTAGCATTGCAAGATTTTCCAGTGGAGTCTGAACAGTGCCCCTCTGGGAGCCCATCAAATCCTATACATTGCAGGTGATGGTATTTCCCAGGATTTCACAAAGGCAGAGTCCTCCTCCACCAAGAAACCTGAAGTGCTTGTGGTACCCCGTTTCTCCTGTAGAGATATGTGCCTGTGTGTGCATTTGTTCATTAAATAGACTGCAAACCTTTTGAAAAGCAAAGCTGGTTGTTTACAAGGACTATCTATGGAATCTTTTTTTCACATTGGAGAATAACCAGTCATTTACACACAGTCTTAGTTGGTAACATAAAGAAGCTGCTTTCTTCTAGTGACCCGTCTGTTCTGACACTCCTCCTTCTGACTACATATTGCATCACGTTTCCATCTAGCAATTTTTCAAAAGTTTCAATCTCCCTTTCGGTTCTTAAGACCAAAACCCGAATCTCGGGCACCACATTTGAGATCTGTACAAACTTCTGTGCCCCTACCTCAGGAACGGCAGAGCTGTGAATGCCACGTTCCCCTGCTCTCCATTTAGTGCCTGCTGACAGAAAAAGTGATAGATACAGGCTCTCCGTTCCCTGCATTATCTTGCAGATAACTCTCTGTAGGTACATGTTACCATAACTGCCTCCCTGGAGAGGAAAGGTGGGTGGTGGAGTCAGGGTGTCAGATGGTGACTTGGGAGCTCCCTGTCCTGCGTAGTCTTCCTCCAAGATCTTGGGCTAATGACTGAATGTCTCTGTGCTTCACATCCTCCTTTGCACAGGAAAGTGCTGCTTCCTGCTTTCAGTAACATCGTGAACGTAGGGTCTCAGGATGCTCTCCTACACAGATGTGATTTTGAATAGTTAGGGTGCATTGGCTGGCTGAAGGATGCCATGGATAGGTTGAACCAGCTTCCCTTTTAAAATCTGCAAAGATTGCTTCAGGTGACAGATTTTTAATGTGGGACCCCAAATCAGGCAGTTTCTTGAAGGTGACCTTTATGTATTTTTTTTCTTTTCCAGAGGAGCAGCTAGAGCCATCTTTTCAGGATACCCTTAAAAGTCTGCCTGTCTTATGTAATTTTAGACATTTCCTTGTAAGAACCTACACAGGAACTGAAGGAACATGCTCTAGTTTTGCAACAGAGCTGTGAGTATTTGTGCTAATCTGTGTGGGATTCACAGCCACCCGCAGAACAGAGTTACTCTGTTCTTGCACTGGGTGGCTGTATGCTCCCTGTAATTCATTTGTTCTCATTGTCTCACCCTCAGCTGTTACACAGACACACATATGTATACGTACAGATATAACTATCTCTTCCCTGGTGCAAAACTTAGTTTTTACTTACATAGGGGAAAGGGCTACAGTTCCACCACACCATTCTGCTTCTCAGCTGCTGTGGCAGTGCGCTTAAATTCTGTCTTATATTTACTGGTTAATCAATTGACACATACTGTTTTCATTGCAGTGACATGTAAATAGTAAATATTTGTATTAGACAAAAGCTTTACAGTAAATCATGCATATAACTTTTTTAAATGCGGCTAGTTTTTAATTTGTGTGATGTTCAATATGTATTAAGGATCCCCTGAGAATAGAAACAGTAAAAAAAAAAAAATAGCAATTTACTCATTTAATAATGGTAGAAATTCATGTCTTACCTGCTATAAGAAGAAATAAAGGTTTTGCATTCCAGCAGAAATATCAACAAGCTGTAAAAGTTGCTTGACTTCTATAATGTGAAAATTAATCATAGACATTTGCAATTTTCCTTGTACTTCATTAATGCTGTGTTTTCTGGTGTTCCAGTGCTCTTGTGCATTGAAAAGATCTGCGTCGAATGGTTGGGAGCCCAACCTGCTTGAAAAAAATCCTATTGATTAATATCTAATAATACTTCCCATTCTGGGGATTCTCCATTTGGGCAATTTTAGTAAAGCAGCACAACATGTAATATCAATATGCCCATATCACTTTTGCTTTTATAACAAATAATTTGTTCTAATCCTTTATACTCTTTTTTCCTCCTGATCTGCTGTGCACACGTTAAGTGCTTGCTACATCAAAACTTCTTCACTTTCCTGTCTTAGACAATATATTTAATGAACTTTATCTGTATTGTATTGTTAAGGGCCAGGACTAGGAGCTAGCTCTAAATAGACTAGGGCTTTTATGAAAATGAAATCTCTGAAGAGTTGCTTCATCATGAGGAATCACTGCCAAATGTCATGTGAGCTCTTGCTTTCCTGGCACATACCATGTAGAGAAACATTTTCATTTTTAGCATCTTGACATTCAGCTTTTTGACTTGTATTGCTTTACCCCTTTTTAGTATATGTATATTTTCCATTAAAATGCATTGTTATGCATTTACTTACATTGACATAACAGTTGAGATAATATAGAGATTTAGATAATTAGAGGCTTAGATCATGTTGTACAGAATCAGCTTTATCAGATTAAATAAAAAAGTGTTTTATTTTTATCATAGTCTAGTTTTTAATAAGCTGAAGTTTAAAATCTGATGAATTGGCAATGATTTTATGATTTGATATTCAGGAAGA
The DNA here is from genome assembly GCF_032191515.1 of Phaenicophaeus curvirostris. Classification (NCBI taxonomy): domain Eukaryota; kingdom Metazoa; phylum Chordata; class Aves; order Cuculiformes; family Cuculidae; genus Phaenicophaeus; species Phaenicophaeus curvirostris. The sequence goes on from NC_091397.1 coordinate 56,721,563, forward strand.
ACGTGTTCTGAATACCAAATCAATGAAAGTTACTATGAACTATCATTGCTGTGTTTTTTATTTTGACCTTGAAAACTGGGTTAGTGTAATGTTTTCTACATTGCTAACCTTGAAACACAGTAATTGGAAAAACAGTGCTGAAGGTTAGCAATGCTTTTAATTTATTTATTGAGGAGGGGCAGTTTGAAGTTTATGGGGGTGGAGGGGAATCATCTTCTAGTTCTTCAGATAGCCTGAAAATTCTGGTGATGACAGCACTTTAAATTATCATTATCCTAAGAATGTCCTTCTGTGCCAGCGAAGCTTCACGTAGCTTAAGGCAAAGGTGGCTGGGGAATGGGGTTTAAGTAATGTCAGGAGGATGGGGAAGCCCGAGAAGCTGCTAATCAAACCCTTTTGTTGCTGTACAAACATATCCTTCTGCATCGTGGGTGCATATCCTCACAAAACATCCTTTAGCACGTTTGGTAGGTGAGGTGAGGAGCTATGTGTAAAGGTTCTACCTCTTATGGCAAAGAAATGGTTGTGAGCCTAGGGTCTCATCTCCCTCTTTGCTGTTTTTTAACAGGCAGCCACTGCACCAGTACAAACTAAAGGTAGATAAGAAAAAAACTTTGCACGTGGAGAGTTTCCTCTGGAATAGATAGAGGTATAAGTTAGAGACAAAAGTTTTTTTTGTCTTTACTGAGTGGCTAGTTACACTGTTAACTTCACATTCATTACTTACACTGGCAAAAAAATTCTCAACCGAGATCTTCAGGAACATTAGATTATGAACACTTGCATTTTAAGGGAGCAGAGGAAAATGTAAGCAACTTTGGCATAGGATCACCTGAAAATATAATTAATTTTATTAAAAATCTAACAGAAAGGTAATGTCTTAGATGCTTGGGATTTTAAAGACTCTGTCTTCCTACTCCCTCCCCCCCGTCAAATCATTGTGGTCTCTGGGTTTCTGATTGCAGTCTCCTAATCCTCCAATATCTGTGTTAAAATTCAAAGCATCCATAAGACACAAGTTCTCCTGACCTAGTGCTGTAGTTATGATGATGCATAAAATAAATCATTGCAATTACTGAGGCAGTCTCAAGCACTTAGTAACTCAGGCGATTGCTTCTTGAAACACGACTGAACCGAAGAAAGGATCATTAGTTATTTCCCTGGAGTACTTGGATATTGTAACCCTCTCCACAGGGTTCTATTAGTGAGTTAAGACCTGGCCATTTGTTCCCGCATCTCATTTTGTCTGTCCTTTACTCAAATAGTCTTTGACAGCTGATGAATACCAGAGCGTGTCTCTTCTTCATCCGTGGCATGTCTTACCTGTCAAAGTTCAAGTCAAATAGCAAACGACCAATCGAGTGGGAAGGAAGAGCCCAGCAATGAAAAATTAAACAGGTTTAAGAAGTCATTACTGAAAGGACTTGTGAGATAGGGTGACTTTCTGAGACATATGACATAAAAATAATTTCCTGAGTAAGGAGGAAGTTGTTGGTTAGATGAGATATCAAGCATAAACACAAAATAAGTGTATACATACACATGTATGAAGCTATATAACTTGTATAAAGCTATGGAAGTCAGGAATAAAACTGTGAAGGTCAGGAAGGAGTTGAAGCCAAAAAGCAGGGAACGCAGGTCAGGATTGGAGATAGACCAGAGTTTTGTTTTTTCTTGGGTAACATCATAGGTGTCTGGATTGCTCAGGAAGTCAAGAAGGAGGAAATATTTTGAGAGAGGAGAAAGGGAGTATTCCAAGGGAGATTACTTACTTTGGAATCTGGTGTTGATGCTACACCTCATGGTGAATAAAGAGGATGGAGAAGGAAGCCTTGTGTGGGCACAGTGGTGGTTGGAGAAGAAGAGTTAAAAAGAGGCAGAGAATTACAATCAAAACCCCGTGACTGATGGATATTTGATGCTTTATGGATGGGACTGTCAGGATAGCAATATGGTTTGAGGTGGTGATTCTGGAGAGAGTTGTATTCATTAAGAACAGGGAGGAGGGGAGGGCTGCTCAGGTAGAGGTGTATGTTAGCTGCTGATAATATCTGAGCCCGACAAGACATGCCGCAGTGTGGTTCAGGACTGATTCAAGGGTTGATCAGATGTCCTTGTTTTGGGGATGGCAACATCTGTCAGAAGGGTGGGGCAGATAGCTGGAGGCAGTAACAGCTCCAGCTGCCCCAGTGCGATGTGCTACTGCATGTCTGGCAGGTATTCATGCTGTCAGGAAGACTTTTCTAGTGCTATTGTGAACAGTTGTGATGCCAAGGTACAAAGTGAGTTTGGGAGGTGCACACTGTCATTTGCAAGGTTTCCTGGACTTTATTGAGGCAAATCCAAGCAAAACACTCAAGGTTTAATATGTTTTTCAATATGCGTTCCTGTTCCAATGATAGGTCTGCTTAAATTACCCCATGCAAAATTAACATTTTGGTTTACTTCTATCAACTTGTTGTAGAAAAGAGTGAAATTGTGCATGTTCCTCCACGATGGGACCATACTGTGCGGAGGAGGACACAGAAGCACACGAATGAGTGTTTACTCAAGGTGCTTTGCATCTCATTGCAGATACCATGTGATTTACCAGTTGCCATGGTAACGATGTATTTTTCATTCCATAACTTGAATAAATGTTGAGCTTGCCCTTGCTATAACTAACTTGCCTCCCTCCTAAAGTTGGGCACGATTGTATTATCTAAAGAAAGCAGAGAGGAAACTCTCAACATTCATACTGAAATACGTTTTTAGAGCATGTAGTTAGTTAAGAAGCAGGTACATGATTCCATCTGGAAGAAAATAAAAGTAACTTAATATGTGAATATTTAAAATCAGAAAATGAGAGAAATATAAAATATTACTTCATAATGCGGTGACTCGCATTGTATATTTTTCTGTAATACTTATTGTTTGTGACACTTTGGTTTTCTTCAATACATGAAAATGTTATTAACTTTATCATTTTATAGTAGAATTCTTTACATAAGCATGCAAGAAAGCGCTTTCTTTTTCCTGTTATAAGTTTCTTGCAATAAAATGTCTTTATTTCTTGTGTGCTATAACTTCCACTTTTAAATGAATTATTGCTGACAGCAGCTTATTAATTCTTAACTTACTCTTTCCCACCTCCATGATTCTTGTGGACAACAAAACTTGTACCAAGGCAAAAAAATACAGCCTTTAATGTAACATTAGAAAAAAAGCATCTTGTATAGAAGCAGCTTGATTTTCCTCATTTCTATAGTAGACTCTTCATTGACATCAGTGAGCATTTTATCCTACATAATAAATGCAGAATCAGATCTCCTGCTACTAGGTGGAAGGAATGACCTTCATTTCTCCTTCTAATTTCTTTTTCCTTCCTTTTTGGCAGCTTTATTGCATCTTCTATGCATTGCTGTCTACTTAGGATATGCTATCAAGTTTTTGAGTGATTACTGGGTCATCTATTTTTGAATCATTTAGATGCCTGAATTAATTAGCAAGAAAAGAATCATTAGAAAGCATTAATGAAAAGGCAGGTCATTTCAGGCTGTTTTGGAGGGAGTTAAAAACATCATCCAAACCCAAGAAAATTATATTCATAGCGATTCATGCTTTTTTTTTCCCAGAAGAAGTCACTGCATTATATCTAACTTAGTTGAAAACAATCACCAAAACAGAAGATAGAAATTCGACTTTGTAATATCTACTGTTGGGCTAGAAGTTAAATAAACTACTTTTATTTTAAACATTAGCTTTGGAATTTTTTTACTGCCTTGCTCAGTGCTTTTTCACATTTGCTGTTACAAGCCCATGCTAAATGTCAGTGCATTTGAGAGTTTGATTCTGGAGTTCCTGAGAATGAGCTCGAGCTTTATATAGTATTCTCAAATTTAGAATTTATATTACAGCATTTTGCAAGGCCAAAACAAGCACCTGGCCTTTGCTGAGTATTCTCTCATGAAATATCAGCTGCGTTCTTCAACAGAAAGGTTGAAGCGTTACAGTGATAAATGTAGAGAGCAGCACTTCAGTTTAATAGTCAATTTTTAGTCTTCGAAGTTTGGAATTGTGGCTTCCAATGTGGATAATGTGTATATTTAATTTTATGTATATTCTTTAATTAGAGTAAGGGCATTGTCAGCATTGAGAGGTGCTCTGGACATAAGTCAAGATACAGAGGCTTCTCTTATTCACAAAGGAATAAGTCAGCATTTTAAGATAGTATTTTGCTTCACACCACATACAAATCAGAGTGAAGGGCAAAGAAACTGATGAGCAATCTTGCCAGTTTGACTTAGAATTTGTATATGTCCAACACTGGTAATTAGAGCAATATAAGGCTGACTGTCATATATTTACTGCCATCTCTCTTCCTTTCCTTCAGGAGACCTTATGATCACTATGTCCATTTTAAGGGTTGTAACACCGTTGTACACATGTCCTTACCAAGGTGAATATTAGTCTATTTTAATAAATTAAATCTAAGCTATCTGCTGTAGTTTTCATTTTTGTGTGAAAGCCGTACAGGGGCCACAGTAGAAGCCAAGTTCCAGCACTGCTGGCTATTAATTGAGTTGTTATCTAGTTCCCCTCATATCCCAGTATTTTTTTGTATTTCACCCTTCTGATGTTCCGATTATTCTCAAGTGTAACTTGTATATTTCTAGCCAGTTGTCTTCTGTTTTTGTTTTTCTAAGGCATATGACCATAGCAGTACGTGTTATCAGTCCCTGGCCAAGACCTGGGTTGTGCAGGTTTTATGTAATTTCCCTCAAGCTTTTCACTGCAGCCAAGGATTGATCACTGCCACTGACATCACTGGAAGGCAATTTGGTAGCTGGGGGATTAAACTGTTTCTTCATCTACTGTTTCCAGTTCTGGAATCCTCAACATAAGAAGGATATGGAACTGTTGGAATGGGTCCAGAGGAGGGCTGCAAAGATGATCAGAGGGCTGGAGCACCTCCCATACAAGGAAAGGACGAGAGGGTTTGACTACAAGAAAGCTGGGGAGGGACTGTTCACAAAGGCTTGTAGTGATAGGACGAGGGGGAACAGGTATAAACTGGAGAGGGGCAGGTTTAGGCTAGACATAAGGAAGAATTTTTTCACGCGGAGGGTGGGGAGGCCCTGGCCCAGGTTGCCCAGGGAACCTGTGGCTGCCCCATCCCTGGAGGTGTTCAAGGCCAGGCTGGATGGAGCCTTGGGCACCCTGAGCTAGTGGGAGGTGTCCCTGCCCATGGCAGGGGGGTTGGAACTAGATGAACTTTAAGGTCCCTTCCAACCCAAACTATTCTGTGATTCTGTTCTGTTCTCAAAAGACATACTTGCATCTGGTGTTCAAATGTTTGTCCTGTAGGAAACTTTACGTTCCTGGGGGAGAGAATGTTTACGCTTTCTGGTGAAAACATTGCAATTGAAAACTCTCTTAGGGTTGAAATGCGGATCTGTATTCCCTGTCATTTACCTTGGGACCTGGACCTCCAGATCCGATAGCTCTTGGTGGGCAGGGAATGCAGAGCCCTGCTATCCTGGGGTGGGACAGTACGTGCAGGTGGTGGGTAGAGCCTACCAGGCTGCTTTCTCTTCAAACCAACATGTTCTGGCGCTGTTTCAGTTGTAGCGAATCCCCATGTTTTCAGTAGAAAAATAAGTTGCATTGGAAAATTTCCAGCCAGCTCCACATGCCACCACATTAATTGCAAGGCCACTGGAAGGGATAGTTGGCACCTGCCCCTTTTGTTCTAAGGCCACATTAATTTTCTTTTGTATGGTTACAGAAAGAAGGTCTCCTAGGTTGTCCTTGTCAAGGTGGTAGCTCTTTGTCAGAGTGTCAGACTTATCTGCTAATAGCTATTAAGAGCATGTGCTCCAAGAAAGGGAAACCCAAAATGCATAGCCTTAAGTTGTCTTAAAAAGTCAATTTTCGTTATCTGACAGAGAGTTGTGCAGTATTAAGGTTATGATATCATTACCTTGGTGGTAGTGACACCAGTAATGGGTTTTCTCATGTTATTTTAGAAGGCGTGCCCTTTTCCCTGTGTTAGATGTATTGCTTCCTTTCATTAAAGCCCAATCCATAGAAGGGCTCTCACCTTAAATGATGATCATTGGAAGAAACTGGGGTGCAGTCAGAGGTACAGACTATTTGGTGTTAATTTAGGGTATTTCTTGCTACTAACTTGCTGTGAAATGCCACAAGAGGCTCCTCTCACTTGTCTTTCTTGACCTACACAGGTTTTTTAATGTTTTTTTTAAGTGGCCTGCACTATGAAACCCCAGCTTTTCTTGCGGTTGGACCACTGCTTGGGAACATCACACGACTGAGATTTTTGTTGCCCTAGAACCTAACCGCAGCCTTTCTGCTCACACAACGACTCACATTTAGCAATGCCCTATTCCCATGAGCGGTTTCTTTCTTCTTAGTAATAGGGAAAGCAGAAATAATCCTACTCTCAGCAGTTTTGGGATTACAGACAAAAATTGAGCTCCTTGATGTATGACTGTGTAGGGATATTAATCTTTTCCCTGATGCCTGTTGTCTGTCATCTCAGTCTTACCAGCACTGTCCTTTTGACCCCTCTACAAGGGTAACTTGTTATTAATGTTGCCTTTGCTGCAGATATTCTGTATGCAGATGACAGCACCAACAGTTTTTCTAAAAGGGCTTATTCTGTGCATTATCGGATGCGATATTCAAAATTGGCTTCAGCAACAAAGGATTTGGATTTTTTTTTTTTTTTATGTGAGATGGCTTATGCTCTTTTTACCATTTACAAAGCTTATAAATTCAGAGGATGTTAGGTTGAGCTGAATGTCGTCTCTTTGTTGTGCATCTCTGAGACAGACAGCTCAGTGTGAGACCAATGGGCAGTTTTGATGTGATCGCTGGGTGCCCTTTGCTGGCCAAATAATTTAAAGCATTTTGTAGTTTTATAGACTGGTCAGAAGTTGCTGAGAGCCAAAGTGAAATCAGTGTGAAAGACATTTTAATTTTTTGTTAGTGGATATCTGTTTCTCTCAGTATCCTATGGATTAGCACATGCTTATGGAAGTAAATTTAACAACTGCAGAGGGAAACAAAAATATCAGAGTACAATGAAGAACTGGAGAAGAATTTGTAAGATTACAAAAATAATAAAATGTAATACGAATATGTTACAGGCTCTATTTTATAATGAAATAAAATTACACAGCCGTATATGTGAATTGCCATGTGAAAAGCTGCTTTTGATGTTCCTGCAGTCCTGTAAGGTAATATTTCCCCTGAAATTTGGAAAAAAGCAGTGATCGTGCAACTGACTACGAAATAGGCAGTCCCACTGAAAGTGTTTTGTGCTGTGATATTTTAACTGGAAGTAGAACTGTAGCTATTTTTTATTTCTGTCTTTCTAGAATAAGAACAGAGTGACCACTGCATTAAAAATACCAGTGTTCTCCTATATACCGTGGTTAAGCTGTGCTGTGACTTTGAAATGCTTTTCTCCTGCTGTAGTTGAAAGTGAATCAAACCTTATTGCAGATTTTGGTCTTTCTTGAAACTCTGTGAAATACGGCAACATATTCTGAGATGGATTAACCACTGAGATCAGAGACATTATCGTCAATCTCCACTTTAATTGTTATGTGTTCATTTCCATTTTCTTGTCAAAGAAAGAGGAATAGCCTGTAAAGAAAAGACTCATTTTTGTACATCTCTCTGTACTTTGGGGGCTTCAATTCTGCAGTCTTCACAATAACTGATTCCAGGGAAAAACATAGTGAAGTGTAAGCAGGCAATCTTCTTTAGGCTTTGATAGATGCTGTCTGAAAGAGCGTCTCTTTCGGGAGAAGCTGTTAATAGAGTGTTGGGTTTTCTTTTTTCTGCTTTCTTTCATGATTTTATTATAAACGTGTTTGTATTTTGTAGTCAGGACTCAACTCATTGTCTACTACTAGCAATGGAAAAGACTTACAGACTTCATTTTGCCTTGCTTCCAAGAGCTGTGGCATCTTATCTGCTTATTCTGAAAGGTGGTGTCTGCCTGAGCCTATTTATTTTTTATTGAAAAATGAAGCCAACGTGGTTCAGAAGCTGCTGAGAGTCAGGTTGCAGTAAATACTGTTTTGCTACCTTAAAAAAAAGTTTGGCAGTTCTCTGAAAAGCTTTTATGCCCATATATTTCTGAAGTGGCATCTGAAATCCTTTTGGGGTACAGTCTTTGTTTTTTTTACCATCTTCATAAATATCCACCCAAATCTGACCCAAGCTAGAGGCCAAAAAATGCAGTTTTTACATGCTCTTTAGTATTTGATAGGAATGGTTGAACTCGATGATCCAGTGGGTCTTTTCCAACCTGGTGATTCTATGATTCTGTAAAACATTTCTAGCTTTGCAGGTTAATATTTGAAGGTTCTGTAAGCTCTGAGCCTGCTTCAAGCTGAGCTGCAAAGGGTTTTCTTTACAGCTGTAGCTCTTGACTGTTAAGGCCAGAATTGGCATATAGGATGTAGTGAACCTGGATAGAGCTCTGAGCTAAAGCAGCTGTAACTTTTGCTGTGTCAAAGCTGTTTCTCAATGGGCAGGTTTGGGGACCTCTGTGTCACATTGCGGGGGCAGGTGCTTCCAGCAGGTAAAACAGGGTCCTAACACAAAAAGATATCTTGTCTCAGCTTTGACCCAGTTGCAGAGCAAGGCCTTAAACGCATCCTGAACAACGCAGAGCTATAGGGACAGTGCAGGACAGTAAAAAAGGAAAAAAAAAAATTCTTGAAGGAAAAAATTTCATTAAAGATTACCGTTCAGTGTTTCCCAGTTTTGGCACTTGATTTTTCTGTCTTAATCATGTTATTATTATTACTCTGTATGTGTAATGTGCAGCAGGGATTGATTATAACGTCCAAGTAAAAAAAAAAAAACTGCTCAGGAGAAAAAAGAAGTCTTCTGAAATGAGTACCTTGTTATTTTGTGGGTTTTCTCCTGCTCCTTCACCTATTTGAGCACCTTCCTTGCACTGCAGTGGAAGCCTGTCTACACTTGTGCTTCTGATCCTCTTTCCAGCCTCCACTCTTGTATTTTGCATCCCTTTAATGGAAATATTCCCATGTGTGTAGGGAAGCTCCATGGATTCATTGTGTGGGGGAGCGCTCTCCTCTTCAGAACATGAGCAGCCCCTGGAATCATTCATGTATGCCTTTTCCTGCACCTCTCTAGGGCACACCCTGGCACCAGCATCAAAAGACATAGAGGCAGAAGCGATCAGTATTATGTGATTGCATTGAGTCAGTTTTACCAAATTACACTATGAAAACAAAATGTTCCTGCCTTCCACTACTCCTAGAGGAGGCAATTTCTTTGTTATTTAATGTGATTTTGAAGCAGATAGCCTGAGTAAAGTTTGTTTTGTTGCATTTTGTCCAAAGAAGATTCTCTTTGCCTTTGCTTGTTGTTTGGCAGCAGGAAAATCTGCCTGCAGCCTGGATTTTCTATGCTCCATTAAGTTTATAGGTGCCTTTATTCAGGTTATCTCTTAATTGCTCTATTACGTCTTTACGCATTGAAATCAACAATGAGGGAGTCTGTCTGGATCTGGGGTTTGCCAGGGTAGCTCTGGGTCTGGTCCATTTTTTAAAAAAGCAGATGGAGAGATGTTGAAGGAAAGTTCTGTCATTGGGAAGCGCATGTTTTGCATTGCTAATCAGTGGTGTTCCAATCTAACAGGCACTTCAGTAATGGGTAAGATGAAGAAATAAATCTTTGCTCAGGTGTCCTGTCCCATGGAGGAGTGATGTGAAAATGCAATTTCTTTTCAATGAAGCAGGCTTCTGAATAAAACCGTGTTCATTCCAGAAAACTGTTAGAAAGCTATTTCTAGCAGTGAGTTTTTCTCGTAGGAAGAGGCTCATCAGCATATTCTGTGTGCTTCTTCCTCTTTTAATTCATTAAATGGACAAACTCAGAAATTCAAGGGACATGGAAATATCACTGACTGATGCCAAAGTTATTAGTTGCTTTAGCCAGTGATCACATTCTTCCTTGCCAGTGGCAAATAACCCAGAAACCTCATGTCTTCCATAGGCAAGCCAGAATGTTGTGGCTGTTTTCAATGGTACCATATGTACCTCTGCTTTCTTCTGCCCCAGTGCTAATTCAGAGGGTCATATTCCTACTCATGCAAAACGTAGCCTGCACAAGTTATGGCTCACTAAGCAAGGACTTCCAGCTGTTTCATTCCTATAAGCATATAAATATTTATACCACCCCAGGGTTCCTTTCATGCTGAAAATAAAGGTAGCGCTTGTCTGCTGTTAAAATATATTGCCCGGGAGATAAATGGCTTATCTCAGTGTTAGGAAGATGGATGAGAGGAGCAGAAAATTGACCATAATATTGGTCAAAAGACTGACCGAGTCCAGAGAGCCTTACTGTTTACTTGAAATTCCTGCTAGGAAGTGTTGCAGAGGTTCATAGCACTGTGTTTAGCTATGAAAAGATGAGTAATTAAAAGCTGTAATAAACTTGAAATGTAATGGTTTACACACATAGCACTTACGGACACTAGCTAAAATTCCCAGTGATGGGTAATCTGCACCAGGGACTAAGTATAACATCCGAGCAGGATGTGAATTGTGCTTTTGAATGGGTAGTTGAGAGGGAGAGCCTGAACAAGAAATTTGCTTAAGGCCACATGTAAAGTGAGGCATCACTGATGCTCTGCTCCCTCAAACCTGGGGGCTCAAAGCCAAGGTGCCAGTGTGGTGGCACTAGAGTTGGAACTGTGTTTCTGCTGTTGATCTGGAGCACAACCCTGCAGCAGCCTCTCTGCTCAAATTCGTCTGCCCGGACATAAAATGACAGAGATGGGAACGCGGAGCTGCTGTGCTCCTGTGTGCTTGGTGCAGGTTGCTTAGGCAAAGGCTGTGTAAGGGTCTGAAAAAGTGTCGTGAGGCTTCATTCTTAATTGGTGTTAAAATGAGAATGTCTCTCTAGTCAGTCTGCTGACTTTTAGGGACTCAGCTAGGGTGCTGCCTTGCTCTTCAGTACATCCTGCTGTCACTTGGGGGCTCCTTGCCTCCTCCTCCTCATCTGCCACTGCATTTAGATGGAGCACACTGAGAACAGTCCAATTTTCTTCCAGCAAGAATTAATGAATTCACAGACCATTCAAGTTTCCGATAAATGAAGCATGCCGTGATGTCATTTTAGAGTAATATCCGTAGTGAAATCAGAACTTGTAAAAATTGGAAAAATACATCGGATTTGGTTTTGTGTTTTGCTTTGTTCAAGTTAATTGGTGGGGCTTGTGATTTCATTAGAATGTCTGACTGAAAACAAAAATATAAGTGGGATCTTAATGAAATAATAATTCTTCCCTTAAAGTGAAATGATATTTAATAGGAGATAGCAAAATAAAGAAATCCTCTCTCTCTCCCCTTTTTTGGAAATAATTATTATAGGTAAGGAAATAAAAATTGAACCTGATTGGCCTTGATTTTGCACAATTTTTGTCTTTTCTGATAAAACAGATTGATTTTTACTCCTTGCAAATGATAGAACAGGCAAGGACGAGAAGAGCCTTAAGAAAGTGTGACCATTGGGGCACTTTATTCAGAAATTTGCGTACAATTACCTAAAGGGTTTTTGAAAATGTTTCTGCTTTGTGAGATGCTGAAGGGAGAACACCATCTTCCAGAACAACCATTGTTAATGTCCTTTCAGTGTGAGAGAGCTTTTGCCCTCCCAGTGCTCCCTGTTGACTTGCTGCCAGCTGCTCGTGTATGTAATGTATATGGGTGTGCTTAAAATCCATTCCCATATGCGTGGAAATAGATGGTTTGTACCAATACAGCACCATACATCACCTATATGCCCTATATCTACTGCAGTCTGGAACGTCATTGAGCACAGGAAAATGAGGATCGGGGCTCTTTTAGAGAGTGCCACAGAAAAGGCAGAGAAATCGAGAGATTTATTTGTTTGGATAAACCTCCCTGTTTACTGTATTTCTTTAATGCTGCACCTATTCCTTGTTCTGCCTCTCTCTTTCGCTGCTTTTTTTCATTGCAGCTTTTCAAATATGTAGGCAACAAAAAAACATGGTCAGTAAAATGGAAGATTACAATTATGCATCAGTATTCCTGTAATGCAGCGGCTCAGTAATGTCCCCTGGGAGTGTTACAATGAATATCTGACATTAATTGGCTCAGTACCTGTATGTCTGACCTTGCAGAAATTTCATAGATCAATTCTACATGTTGTTTACTGATAAAGAAAACTTCTTCAGGGCAGGGGCTGTGTCTTTGGACATGCCCGCACCATGGTGACAACCAGAATCATAGAATAGAATCACCAGGTTGGAAAAGACCCATCGGATCATCAAGTCCAACCATTCCCGTCAATCCTCCTTTCAGGTAGTTGTAGAGAGCAATTAGGTCTCCCCTCAGCCTCCTCTTCTCCAGGCAGCTCAGCAGGGATTTGTGCACGGGGTGGTCACCAGGCTTAGCTTTCTGTGGGGGTGTTTGTTTCCCAGGTTCAAAAGTTGTTGTTGCGGGGGGGTGGAGGGGGTGGGGTTCGTACACAGAGTATTTTAAGGAATGCTCGGACACGTATTGCACGCCTGTCCCGCTGGTTGTGCTGCCTGTGTTGAAGTACATGAGAGGAGCTTTACAGGAGACCTCATTGCTCTCTACAACTACCTGAAAGGAGGTTGTGGAGAGGAGGGTGCTGGGCTCTTCTCCCAAGGGACAGGGGACAGGACGAGAGGGAATGGCCTCAAGCTCCGCCAGGGGAGGTTTAGGCTGAACACTTGAGTGCACCCTTAGCAAGTTTGTGGATGACACTAAGCTGGACGTAAGCATAGATCTGCTGGAGGGTAGGGAGGCTCCAAAGGGATCTGAACAGGCTGGACCGCTGGGCAGAGTCCAATGGCATGAGGTTTAACAAGGCCAAATGCCGGGTCCTGCACTTGGGGCACAACAACCCTGAGCAGCTACAGACTAGGAGAAGTCTGTCTAGAAAGCTGCCTGGAGGAGAGGGACCTGGGGGTGTTGGTTGACAGCGACTGAACATGAGCCAGCAGGGGCCCAGGTGGCCAAGAAGGCCAATGGCATCTTGGCTTGGATCAGAAACGGCGTGACCAGCAGGGCCAGGGAGGTTCTTCTCCCTCTGGACTCGGCACTGGTGAGACCGCTCCTCGAATCCTGTGTTCAGTTCTGGCCCCTCACCACAAGAAGGATGTTGAGGCTCTGGAGCGAGTCCAGAGAAGAGCAACAAAGCTGGTGAGGGGGCTGGAGAACAGGCCTTATGAGGAGCGGCTGAGAGAGCTGGGGGTGTTTAGCCTGGAGAAGAGGAGGCTGAGGGGAGACCTCATTGCTCTCTACAACTACCTGAAAGGAGGTTGTGGAGAGGAGGGAGCTGGGCTCTTCTCCCAAGTGACAGGGGACAGGACGAGAGGGAATGGCCTCAAGCTCCGCCAGGGGAGGGTCAGGCTGGACATTAGGAAAAAATTTTTCACAGAAAGGGTCATTGGGCACTGGCAGAGGCTGCCCAGGGAGGGGGTTGAGTCACCTTCCCTGGAGGGGTTTAAGGGACGGGTGGATGAGGTGCTGAGGGACATGGGTTAGTGTTTGATAGGATTGGACTCGATGTTCCTGGGGGTCTTTTCCAACCCGGTGATTCCGTGAGGCGCGTTCCCAGTGTTGTCCCCGCCGGTCGCTGAGCGAGGCTTCCCCCGGGGCCGCGGGCGGCCGGGCGGGCACTGACGGCGCTGTCTCTGTCTCTGTCTCTGTCTCTGTCTCTCCCCGTCTCTCCCCTCTCCCCTCACGATGACGACAGGCGGACGCTGGAGGCGGCGGCGAGCGGGCTCGGGAGGCGGCGGGCGCGGCGCTGGTGCTGCGGAAGGTGTGGTCTCGCGGCCCGGCCCCCGAGCGGCGCGGGAGGTAAGGCTGGCGGGGCGGGAGCGGGGCGATGGGCAGCGGCGGGGCCCGGGTGCCCGAGGCGCTGGCGGGGCGCGGCGGGGCCCGGCCGCTGCCCACCTTCGACGTGCCCTACTTCAAGTACATCGACGAGGAGGACGAGGAGGACGAGTGGAGCAGCCGCTCGCAGTCCTCCACCGAGGATGACTCCGGGGACTCTCTGCTTTCCGACAGATACGTGGTGGTGTCGGGGACGCCGGAGAAGATTTTGGAGCATCTCCTCGGCGACCTGCACCTGGAAGCCGCCCAGGACAAAGAGACCGGTGAGGAGCGAGCCCGGCGGGGGAGGGCGGCGCCGGGGTTAGCGGAGCCGCTGGGCGGCCCCGGCGGCAACTTGGGGCTCCTGCGGCCCCGTGGTGGGACTCGGGGACCCGGTGGTGGGACTCGGGGACCCGGTGGGTCCTTTCCGACCTGGTGGCTCTGTGATTGTTCGGCGGTGAGCGCAGCCCAGCCGCCTGGGGCCGGAGCTGCCGCTCGCTGCTCCTCTCCCCGTCACGGTACTCGCGGTGAACTCCCGGCTAACTCCCTCGCTTTGCCGTGCCCCCATCCCCCGGGTCCTGTGGCACATCTTCTGCTTCGTAAGCCCGGCTTATAAATTTCATAGAATCATAGAATAACCAGGTTGGAAGAGACCCACCGGATCATCGAGTCCAACCATTCCTATCAAACACTAACCCATGTCCCTCAGCGCCTCGTCCACCCGTCCCTTAAACCCCTCCAGGGAAGGGGACTCAACCCCCTCCCTGGGCAGCCTGGGCGGTTATTTCCTCCCAACCCAGGATCCAGCGTACCGGCTTGTTCTGTGTGTCTGTCTTCAACCAGAGGTCGTAATTGTTCCAGCCCAGAGCGATTATTCTGTTGATCGGGCTGCTTGACGTGCAGTTTAATTTTCAGCCGGATCTCGGGGAGCTCCTGGGGTAGCTTCCCAGAAGTGACTGAGACCTGCGATTCGTATATAGTTCTAATATATATAGTCCTAGTTTTGCTCTCTATAACTCCCTGAAAGGAGGTTGTGGAGAGGAGGGAGCTGGGCTCTTCTCCCAAGGGACAGGGGACAGGACAAGAGGGAATGGCCTCAAGCTCCGCCAGGGGAGGTTCAGGCTGGACATCAGGAAAAAATTTTTCACAGAAAGGGTGATTGGTCCCTGGCAGAGGCTGCCCAGGGAGGGGGTTGAGTCACCTTCCCTGGAGGGGTTTAAGGGGCGGGTGGACGAGGTGCTGAGGGACATGGGTTAGTGATTGATGGGAAGGGTTGGACTCAATGATCCGGTGGGTCTCTTCCAACCTGGTTATTCTATGATTCTATGATTCTATGATTCTAATGAAAGCGACCAGGCTCGGTGAGACTTTCTGGAGTCCCGAATGCCGTGGAGCTGAGGGAAGCAGCTGGCTGGGAATGGAGCTGTGCATTTGGTCGTTCCCAGTAGGGTTAAAATGCACACACTCCTGCTGCCTGCATCTCTCTCTCGACAAATGAGATTACTGAGAATAAACAGACTTTAATCCTTTTAAGTGACCGAAAATATAAATAACGTCTGCGATTCCCAGAGGAACGTCAGGATCGGGTTCTTGGAAGAAGTCATTAGTTTAATGTGGGACAATAGGCATATTCTTAGTACTGATGCATGAATGGCCCGAAGAAACATACAGTGTCTGCTGGTGATATTATTACGGTGTTCCTAGCGCTCCTTTTGTCTGCCTAGACATTAATATTTAGTGCAGAGAGAGGCTGTGATTGTTTTCCTTCCACAGATGCCCTCAGACTAGGATTCGGTGTAATTTACTTGAGCCATCCCTCAGGCAGCGTAGGATCCTTCGGTGGTCCTTCAAGGTCAAATGTTAACGTCCAGAATAAGTTTCCCCATTAATCTTTATCATATGCAGATTGAGGGACATTAGCTGCCTGTCCTAATAATCTGTTTCGGCTTTTCTTTTGTAAGCTCACAATCTTGCTGAAAAACAATGAGACTTTCACTAACATTCTGCTTAGTCTTCTAGTGTTTGTAAATACAATGCACTCATTGCATAAAACATTAGATGCTGTGTACGTCCTCACTCTTTCCTCTTTGCTCTCTCTCCTTCCCAACATCGTTTTCATTGTTACAGAGAGGGGCTGGTAAACTGGCCTCAGAACAAATGGTAAACCACTGCTTGCCTAGTTGTGAGCAGATGGTAATGTATTTAGAGGTCGATTGGCTTCCCCTCACCTGTTCTGTCTTATCGTAACTCCTTTTAGAAAGAAACGATTAGGTCTGCCCTGTAACCAGGGTTAACTGGATCCCATGGAGAACAAAGTAGGTGTGGATTCAGTTTTTTGCCATTACGAAAGTGTGTTAAACCTTGCCCAGGGCCCTCCACTTCCTCAAGGGTACTTGTCATATACTGTTTTCTTCTGACTTTGTTTGTTTACTAATACAGAACTTTGTCAAAATAAAACACTTGGGAGTTATATTTCCCAGTGTTTTATGCGGCGGATGCTCCTGTAATGGTTTTAACTAGTCTGTTTTGCAGATTCTGTGGCGTTAGGCTTGAGGAAGTATGGGGTATCGACTGTACATATGTACATCTTTGTTCACCTGAGAGCTTTCTTCTGCTGTTTGTGTGCTTGGATTTGCTCTTCTTTGTATTTTAAGTAGTTCCAATCTGGCGCATCTCAGAGGACGGTTGAGTTGCAGGGTCCTGCAGGCTTGTGTTTTAGCAGACATAGATTTGTGGAACATAAAAGGATGATGTTGTTGTACCCAGCCGCTGCTCTTGCTGTTGGTTTGCCAGGATAACTTCCTTGGCGTCCTGCTTTCCCTGCAGCCCCCAACCCGGTTTGCTTATTTGTGTCTGGAAAGAACATGAGAAAGAGCTGTTCATACATAGGCTGGTGAGCAGGGGGCTGTTGTCCTGTTTGACCCTTTGCACAGCTTCCCAAGGAGGGATGCTTTGCATGTTTTCATTCCCATCCTTTGTATAACAAATCATAAGTGCAGCCCTCTATGGTCATTAACAAAAAATGCACTATTTCCTGGGGCTAACATGGTCATGGAGCACTGCTTTTATAAACACTGACATGGCTGAGTGATGCACCATGCTTCCAGCCATCCTCTGTTTTCTAGCCCAAGCCAGCAGGTAATACTCACAGCTGGGTGAGTGAAGGGAAGCTTTGGGGCTGAGCTGGAATAACTTTACTGGGATCCAGCCCACGCCTCAATGCTCCCTTCAGTTGCTACTAAACCTGTAGTGAGGTGCCTTAAGCACTCTGCATTGGCATCCCCTTCTGTAAAAAATAGCTGGGGACAACTTCTCTTACCCGACCTGAAGAAGAGTCCTAGTGTCTGTGATGTTGCCAAACACATTCCAGCATCTGAGGACACTGAAGCAGACATTGCAGTGTGCACAGCTAGACTAATCTACTGCTCAGATGACTTCTGTAGGCAAGGATGTCTTGAAAGCGTGAGATCTGCAAGACTCTTTAAGCTTAGGTACTTAATAACAGTTTAATGATTGAGTTTTTTGGTGATGATTAAGTCAGAGAGTATATGTGAGTTCTTGTAGCATCATCTTAAATCTGGGCTTGCCAGTAACAAAGTCTTGCCAGCCTTCCATCTCAAAGTGAGAAACTTTTCATCTCACTGAGTTAGAATAACCTGTAAGGTATCAACCTCCAAGAAGACTGTTCTTGTTTCCTACCATGAGATGACTGGAAATTTTAGATTTCTATAAGGAACAGTTTTTCTGAGTCATCTCTGAAGCTGTTGCAATTGCTGGGGGATGTCTGCTGAGTGTGTACTTTAGAGGGCAGTTTGGAGTTTTTAGAATTGAACAGGGTGAAACACTTCAAATACATCAATATACAGGCAGAAGAAAATGCGAGTCATACCTCCTGGGCTAATCCTTGTCAAGGATGGGGATTTGAACAAGTAATCTCCAAGAGCCCTAATCTTAGAATCCCAGGATCTCTAATCCCTTCCCAATGACTACAACATTTCTTTCAAAATTGTTGTCCTCTTCTGGAAAAACTTTTATTTCTTGGGCATTAGCAGCATTTTCTTCTCTGGATACTATCCTGATCTAGTTTTTGGAGTATCCTCTGACTAGTCCCCATTCAAATGTATCATCTTGCCTCACAGTGTTTGTATTCAATGTTTGTTAGCTTTTGGAATGACACAGTGATCATCGCATCCACTGCTACTTCTTCAGGGCTGCCTGGATCCCTCAGATCATTTCCTTCAGGCCATTTGGTCTCCCCTCTCAGGCAGTTTGTGTGGAACATTGCCAAAGCAGAACATGATCTTCCTCATTGCATCTAATGACACTGCCTGTCTTATAGCTCCCTACTGTGGGTTTCATTTTAGGGAATGAGTAGGAAGAAGAGGAGATAGATTTGTGAAGGTCTTTGAGAGCAAGAAGCAGTGGAGATCTGGAGAAGGTATGTAAATGAGGAAGGGAAAGACTGGAGCAATGTGATAAGTCAGTCTTAAGTCAGTCAGTTTTTAGTGGACTGGGTGGAAGGGATTGTGACAAGGGGGGAAGCATGATGCTTTTGTTAAGCTATTACGGAAGTTAGGATGGCAAATAATGAAAAGTCTGGAGGGTTAGTGGGAGAGAAAAAGAGGATGAACCCTCATGATGTAGCCGAAAGATGCAGAAAGGTGTAATTATGGTCTGGATTTCTTAGGAAGAGGAAAAGAAAGGAGTAATGACCTTTCTACCAGGCTGTGTCACCTTATCTGGGACTGTGCATGATCCTTGGATTAGTGGGAACACTTCCCTGTCACACACATGCAATTTTAGATTAAGGATCGTAGTGTAACTTAGAAGGGGCTTTCAGACCATGTCTCTTTGTCCTGTAAGTCCATTCTGTTTCTACACTTGCACCAGTGACACGGCTTTGGTGGAACTACCTCTGTGGAACTGCATGTTACCTTTCAGGAGAATAGTACTGTCTTGCATAAGCTGATTGTAGTCAGCTGTTAAATGATATTGCAAAAAAGAGATACAGCTCTGCCTTTTCTAGGTATTGTCTTTAGTTTAATAATCCAAGGAAAAAAAAAAGTCTGATTGCTTTTTGGTATCTTTTTGTTTTCTTTCTTAGCTAGAAAGGGTGCTGTTAGGACTCTTGCTCACGGTGCTTTATTGCTGATGAGTCAAAAGTGTTAAAAACTGTGCTCCTGTGACACTCATGCTGATCGTGTGGCAGTATCTGATGCATGTGGACTGATATCAAGGAGAATAAATATTTTCCCAACACTTTGTGATCCTCTCTTCCGGTTTTTAGGATGGAGAGAATAAATGCCTGCTAGTCCTTCCTCTTACCAGTCATAATTTTAAGGGATGTCGTAAACTTTTCCCCAAAGAAAACCTTGGTGAACTGAGTGGGCTAAATGCGTATTACTGTCATGTCCATCAGAGAGAAGTAAGAGTTTAACAGAGTGCATGGAACAACATCAGCCTAAGAACAGCAGAAAAGCTAAATTGGTGATTTACCTCAGTGTGAGAGAACTTGGGAAAATTCTTCCAGAGGAGCATTGCTTCATGCAGCATGAGCCTATGCTGTCTTGAATTGGGATGCCAGTAAAAATAGGTTTAGAATAAATCAATAAAATGAATAGTAACAAATCACTGGGATCAAATGTTACTCCCCAAAGACTTCTAAAGGAACTCAGATATGAGATTGCTGAACTCCTAACAATCCTGTGCAATCTATCATATAGATCAGCTTCAGTGGCAGAGGAAGGTGAAAAATGTGATGCCTGTTAAAAGAAATGGTTCTGTTTGGGGGAACATCTAAGTAATAACGTTGTCATTTTACCAGTGCATTATTCCAGCATAAACTGGTGATGTAGTCAAAAGAAGCAGCTCAGCCTTCTCCCACCACTCATTCCTGCCCTTGCACTGGTTCCTCTGTGCCTTTACAGCCTGTCATGGGATTCTGTAGTGGACCCGTGCAGAGAACTAGTCCTGGTTGATACTAACCAAAAATCCTTAAAGAAATTTAAAAATCCTTTTGATGAGGAAGAAGATGCTTTTCAGGACTGATGATGACTTAGAGAAAATGAAAGGCAAGAGTAAATTGTCAGTGTTTGAAATGGAAAGCAGTTGCTAGTGAAGACTGGAGTGCTGCTGAATGTGGAATGAAAACTGGGGTAATAGCATGTGCTGATAATATTAAATGGTTGAGGGTCTCATAATAAGCGAAGCCAAGGCTTCACTTTTGGTGGCTCTGCAAGATTATGTTCTTGTACGCCCCATTTTCCTCGCTTGTGACAGCCTGTTTGAGCAGTTGTGTTGTCCTGTCAATGTACTAGCAAACTTTGATTAGATGTCTCTGCAATGTGAGTTAGATCGGGAAGCTTATCCAACTCAAAAATAACTTTGTGAAAGTAGTAGGAACAGGGCACTGTAGGACTGCGAAGATGAGTTAGGAGTGGGCCCCCTCAAACCAGCCCTGTGGCTGAAGAAAGATGAAAGAAATAAAACTCTATGTGGCTGCATGATAAAATTGCAGATGAGATTGAAGTTTGAAAAATGCTAAGTAATGCGTTTTCTAACGTGGAGAAAAGGAAATCTGTGTTATACATATCCAGCAGAGGTGCTGAATTGGCTAATATGCAAAAAATAGGTCTTTGGAGATAGCGTGGGTAGTTCTTGGAAATTTTTTATCTGCATTGATCAAAAAGGAACAGTATTTGGGGCAATTAGGAGAGAAGATAAGATAGGACCATAGTTATGCCATTGTATAACTGTGTAACATGGTATGTATAATTTGCTTCCATCTTCTCCCCCAGCTCAGAAACGTTGTAAATGAACTGAAAAAAGACTGAAAAAGGCAGCAAGCATGATTAGAAATATAGATTAAATACATCTAAGAATAAATAGTCTAGTTCTGGTGTTCATAAAAAAGCAATTTGTGTAAAGGAGGCATAGAGTGATCTATGAGACTATGAACTGAGTGAGGAAGGGGAGTATGGAAAGATTATTCATTGTTCTCATTATGTGAGAAGCGTTTTAAAACAATGAAATTACTTGGTTAATAAATAATAAAGAGAAGTTATTTTCTGATATGATGCACAGCTAAACCATGAAATTAGTTGTTGTGAAGTTTTGTGGGAGCTGAAGTTTGGAATGGTTTAAAAAACAGACTAGGCAAAATCTCATCACTGCAGTGGTGTCGATACAACTTCCCACGTGGAAAATCTACGCTGCCAGGTGCTGGAAGATGGGGTTTTATATTGGAGAAAGTTAACTGTTTGTCCTTTTCTTTGTTTTTTTTTCCTTCCCCTGGGCATCCTCTGTTGGCTCCTGTCAAAGACCTGCTTCTATTTCACGAGTGGCTTATTAGTTCAGCTGGCAGCAGAGTGAACAGGTATCTGCTGAAGAGCTTTGCAAATGGTGAGGTGGGGGCTGGAGCTGGGACAGGAGGTGCACAAGCCCTGGGAATAGCATGAGGTTGGGACCAAGGCTGTCAGCGGTGATACTGGCTTCAAATGGGAAGATCTGACATCCTCCAGTTGTCCTCCTATTCACTGCCACATGGCCCCTTCTTCTCTGCTGTACTTGGTTTGACCTTGTGCCAAGGAGATCTAAGTATCTTAGGAAACTACATATATATATATATATATATATATATATGGGTTTGGGTTTTTTTTTTCCTTTGGTAGGCTTATTTTCTGTCACACTAGTGAGCTGAATGAGCTTGCAGAAGGAGTGCCATGTCTGAAATTCACCACAGACAGTGCGTTACACGCTGTGGTGCCTAAGCTAATAGGAAATACCAGCAAGGGGAATATGTCTAAGATGCTGTCTCCTGGCAGGAGTTCAGACAGTTATTTCAGGGAAATAAGGACTCAGAGCCTGAAAAAGGTTGTTTGTTTTTTTTTTATTGCACTTGAGCACTCAAGCTTGTTTAGGGCAAACTTTGGAAAGGTGGAATCTGGGAATGCTGCTCCTGAAATGTCTCACCACCATATCCAATGATGGGAAAACTAGAGGCAGCATGGAAATGATGAACATCCTTAGTGATCAGGACTCTTTGTGTAGATACTGATGGTATTTTTTCAGTTTATCACCATAAATAGTTTTCATGGTGTAAGCACGCCTAGCGTAGCAGACCCTTTCACGGAGCAAAAGGAACTGAGGTAGCCATCAGACAAATATATGGTTTCAGTATGTCCAGGAGCACATAAGCATCTTTTGCCATCTTAGGCACTTAAATAATTCTTTTGTACCCTGTACAAGAATAGCTTGGGGAGATGGTAGGACCGTAAGTGTGTAATGTGTTTTGTGCTTGAGTCAAATGTGCAGACGAAAAAGCTAGATACTGTATATTATAGTCAATTAGATCATAGCATTCTTGCTTCCTTAACCTTTTCTCTGCAATTCTGTGGTTCATTATAACTAGTTGCCACCATTTGCTGTGTGAGAAAGTGATAAGAAGCCGTCATGAAAGCCTAGTGTGAAACCATTTATTATGAAGGTGTGCAGTGTAGATAGTATGAGGGGGGTTGATGATCTTAGTGGATTAAGCATAAAGGAATTGGGAAGTGGACGTCTAGCAGGAGAACTTTTTTAGGGGTGAAGATCAGTGATTTTCTTCTGACAGTGATAATGTGTTTTAATTTGTTGGTTTTTAAGTCGTAAAAGGCAGAGTGTGTTTATTTTTCATACTGCAAAATAGACTTCGGTGACATAAAAGCTTTGATGAGGTGCCTGTGAGACAAGTTGTTGTGACACTGGGAATTTGGTAAGGTTTCTGTGACTGTAGAGTTCTAATAAGTTACTTTTAAAATCATTTTCACCTTAGTTACATTGGAAGTCTAGGTGATACAAGTGAATTGCCAAACCAGTGGAGTAAATTTTTCAAATATAGGAAAGGATATATGGCCATATAAACTTCTCAATTAACACATGTATGAAGTAGCTGAGATTATTAAGAAGTATATTTGTATATATGAGAAATATTTTTTAGAATCTTTTTAGGAGTAGGGCTTTTGGTAGTTGCTGATTGTCTTGTGTTGTTAAGCCAAGAAGTGAGTATAGAAGGGATAAAAAAAATCTCAAAAGGTTCTGTTTTGGTTTTTGTTATCATTTTTTTCATTTTAAATGCTTGTATATTAGTTATAAGGAGTAGTAGAGGTTGCCTCTTGGTTTCTGCCTTACTCTGGGTCCTTCTCTAATCACCTGAGTGTGGCTGGTCAGTATCAAATCTAGCACAAATAACTGGTGTTCCCAGGTCAGATGTCTAGGACAGAAGACCATGAAAGGCAAACAGGAAAAGTGAATCACTGCACAGTGATGATGCCAATTAGATCTCTCTTGACAGAGGATATGTCATCTTAGGAGTAGGACAGCCACTTGGGTTGATTGCCTATCTGGCTTCAGTGTTACCCTGGAGGCTGGGTCAGTTCCATAGCTGCAGTTTTGCAGACAAAGCAGGCCAGGTCCCTTCTGTTGCACCTAATGTCATACTGGTTCTAGTGAGCTGTAAAAACATCAAAGGCAAAGCAAGTCAATATTGATTGAGGCTTAGCAAAAAGTCACAGCCAAATTCTGAAATGAGTCTGAACTGTGGTAATTCTTACTGACTTCTGTCTGCTGGAGATCGATTCCCCTGCAGTAGTAGGATCAAGCCAGTAAATGTAAAGTGTATGAAGGGAGTGAACAACTCCTAGTATGAAGATGACATAACTTTCTACATCCTCTCAGCCCCAAATACAGTCCCATGTTTTCCCAGGATGTGGCTCATGAAGTATTGAAGCTGAATAATTATAAAACATACAGTTATCTCAAAGCTGTGGTTCCCACTAGAGAAAAAGCAAGAAGATTTTTAAGAGTAGCACAAGAGGAATAGGAGCAGATGATGTGTGGGTTGGCAGGTCAGTTTACTTAGACTAGGAACTGGAAATACAAAACTGAAATACCAATGTTACTGCTTCTTATGAAGTGTCTGCACATCCTGTTCCTTCAGCGGGAGCCACAGACCATGCAGTCCTTCAGGAACACTAGACGTGATGCCCTTCACCACAGGTCTCCCATCTTTCCTGGGTACTTACTCATCTTTGCCACTCAATATTGTTCTCCTTCCCTTCCTTCTTAAGACTTTAATGTCAAACCCTGACCCACAGACTGCTGAAAAACTGTCTTTGGTACTCTCTTTTTGTCTTCCTCTTCCACAACAGATTCACCACCTGCCGACATAAGTAGATGTGTTTATCCATTAATGACTCATGTGTTGCTATTAGCACTTAGTGAGATGGCTGTGAAGTCAGAAGCTGGTTTTGGTGAACAAAGCACTTCTTCCCAAGAGCTGACTCACTGTAATGTTATAAAACTTGGAAATGCTGCTCTGAAATTGAGATTTTTTTTTTATTTTTTTTTTCGGTAGGAAGCATTCACAGGGTGGGGAATATTTTGCGTAAGAATACTGAAGATGCAAAACTGTATCTTGAAATGCTTGCTGCATCTTTAAGTCCAAGAATACAGTTCACTCACTGTCTTCAGGATTTGAATTCCAGTGTTTACAGTGCTCAAAGTCGCTACAATACAATGGTTTTTTTGTGAGATTAACATTTTATGAGGAATATAAAGAACGTGTTCATTCCTCGCCTGCAGGGTGGAAGGATGGATTCACTGAAGACCTGTGCTTTGAGGTTGTGTATTAGGAATCTGAAAGAAATCTGTTCTTCAAAGCTGCTTTTTTTCTCCCTTGTGAACTAAACTTACTCTCATGCTGTTAATTCCTCCTTCCCCTGCAATCCTTCTTAATGTGCCCTGAGTTCAAACGGTTTCATGGTAGTATGGAAGTAGCAAACTTGGATCTTTTTGTGAGCAGGAATGGGGCTGGTTTTGGCTATAACAAAAATACAGTTGCCATTATTTTACTGAGATGCCTGTTCTACCATGAGGTGATATTTTGTTGCATGGTCTGCTGATGCAGTTCTTTTCTTTCCCACCTTACCGTTTCTGTAAATCCCTGCGCTTAGAGGATGCCCAGGGAAATTAAGAACAAAAAGCCACAACCCAGGACCTATTTGCAAACTGGTGGCAACACAATCTGGAATGCAGAGTCTGGCTCTACCTTGCCTTGGTTCTGCCTTGTTCTAATGCTGGCTGCTGCCTTCTCTGTCACATCCAAGGAAAAAAGAGGGGAAAGAGCAGCTGTGGCAGCAGCTACTGAAGGCCAGAACTGCTATGTGCTGGATGAGTTTGGCGGGAGATTCTGCTGGGGTTTATGTTATCTTATTGGGTTTTAATTGCAGTAGGCAAGTCAGAAGATTGGCTGTTGAATGTAGGAATAGATGGTTGTAGCAGGAACATTTCTGTGAGAGCAGAGATGGCTGTATAAAAAGGAGATAATGGAGCAGGATACGCTTGGCATAAATTTAGAAGCTTTGTGCATTAACTGCAATTGGTAAGCTTATAATGCAGGCCTTCAATTGCTGTCACTTTTTAAGAAGGAAAGGCTTGATCCATCTAGGTATCAGCTGAGGTATATAACACCTTTTAGGAGAGTCTATGTAATTGGCATTGGAGACAATTCTCTCTCTCTTTTTTTCTCTCTTTTTTTTTTTTTTAAAGTCAATTTTGATCCTTTCAGAGATTGAAATAGGAATAGAATTACACCACTTTGATAGCCAAAGGTTTCTCGAGATGTCAGTTACACTCATGGAGTAGAGCTGGTTCTGGCAGAAAGCGCTTTTCGGAATAGCATCAGTTACTGCAATAAAGTAAATTGCTTGTCCCATCTTTTAGACAAGGTGAAAAATACCGAGGTGAGCTGTAGCTGTGGCAGCAGCTTGCATTGCTGTCTTTTGAGCCAGGCTGAGATCACAAGATGACCTTGTCTTAGTTCAGAAATGCTTGTGAGATCCTTCTGAAACCAAATCAGTGCTCTCTGGAGTGAAAGTGTGATGGCTTGTTTTCAAGGACACTGAAGGCAAAAAAACTGGGGGGTAAGAGGACGAGAGAAAGAGATCAATGTGAATAAAGTGGCAGCACTGATGCATCTAATTTTGATGGAAGCTGGTAATAAAAAACTTGGGCTTTCTTGTGGCAACATTGAGGTTGCATTGCGGTTTTTATTCCTTTCCTTGAAGTTGAGTTTTGATGAAGGTACAAATTGCCAGAATCAAGGATGCAATCATGGCGAAATCATGCAGTCTGACCTGGGACTGCTAGAGGCCTTTATACCTCAATATACCTTTTCAATTTCTTTCCCTTTTTTTCTGCACCCTGCATCTCCCCCCTGCCATTATCCCTCCTCCTCCTCCTGCCCACTGTCTCTACTGATTCCCCAAGCAGCCTTTCTTTTACCCTCTCTCATCCTCATTTCTTAGGATTTAGGGCTGGTTGAGCTCTCTAGGAACAACTGCAGCTCAAAACAGAAAGCCAGATACTGGTTTTGTTCTTTCCTTGTCATGATTTCAGTGCCCTGGCATCAATGCAAGAATGAAACCCTTGTTGGGTTTCGTTCCCTGCCCCACAGGAGCCTTGTCCATGGGATTTTGTTTGTTGTTACTGTCAGTACATCACAGGGGATGCACAGCCACGGCAAGCAAACAAACAGCAGTGAAAAACAATCACAGACAAATAGCATTTGTCAGATCCCTGTTGTCAAGGGGGGGTTTTATTCAAAGTCTTAAAGCAGCAGTGACTGATGTTTTGCATGCCCCAAAGCATGGAAACCACCTGTAATGGCCAAATTAAAACATTTTAGCTGTTAAGGTCACTGCAGCTTCTCTTTACATTCTTCCATTGCTGTTTGTAGAGGTAACTTTGTAATGGACAGCTGGAAAATAGCCTTCCCAGTATGTGCCTGCAAGCAGTGGCAGGGAGGCAACAACTGGATGACTTAGAAATTCAGGACATGCACACCCACACCACCCCCCGCGCATCCTGACAGGTGAAAGAGCTCCTTGCATCCATCTCCAGCTGCATGAGGATGAACAGAGATGCTGCATAGGGGCAGCTGAGTAATTCTTAAAACAGGCACAGACCTCTGGCTCGCTCAAGGACAGCCTGACTGCAAGGAAACAGCGTTGGCTCTGCAGCAGGCTCCTCACTGTCCTCTCCCTTCTCCCTGGCTTAGAGAAGGAATGTTCCATCTCTCTGGGCAAAAGTTGCAATGCATCACATGGGTGGCTTATGGAGCTTATGTATATATTTTGATTATTTTTTTTCCTTTGATATTTGCATACGTATTCTGTTAGTATTAATGAGATTCTTGTCTTCCTACTCAGGTGAGGGTTTTGAAGTGCAGATGGGCCACAGGGCATTTGATATAACATGTCAGTTTAAAGAATTGGAAACTTGTTCCGGGATTGAGGTAAATAAGGTGCAATTTGGGAAGCTAGAGCTACGCTCCTGATTACAAACAGTGATAGATGTTTAATAACAATTTTCTAAAAGTGTATGAAAACATGAAGATGCCATCAGCTTTGCAAGAAACTGCTGTATTGGGGTTTCTTGACATATGGGGAGAATCGAGATCCTCCTAGACAGTACTGTCATGTGGGTCTGGCATGAACGAGTTTACGGCACAGGGCAGGAGCAGTTGCCCAAAGTAACATTATTCAGAGTGTTAGCAGTGCCAGCTTCTCTTCCAAACTCCTGTGGTTTAGGGAAGTCCTGGGTGTGAATCAAGGCAGAGGGATTAGCAATGTCTGTCATTAGACTGTATTGCAGGGTCTGTTGAGGTCAGTGTTTGTCAGGATTTTGTTACCTACTGCAGAGAATGGCAGCTCTGTATGATCAAGCTCCACACTGAATAAAGAAAAAAGGACAGCTTTTGTATTTATCCCTAAATAATGAGATGTTGTTAATAGTTTTTGGACATTCATTTCAAATGGGAAGTAAATGTACCGCTTCCCCTGCTACTCTGTAAATCCAGAGATTCCCAGTGTTTGGTTGGACTGTTCATGATTTATTTACTTTTTAAAATTCAGACATAGGCATGTGTGTGATGATTTATTCCTCCTTGTAATTGGATACAGTGATTAAATGAGCTTGCATATTATACTTCATTGTCCTTCTGGGACGTGGGCAGCCATGTCTTTAAAACAGCATCTCCAATGGAATTGATTTCAGCTCCTTTATATTTACTGTAATCCATGATGTGTTTCTAAAAACTGATTTGGAAAATTGTTTTCAAATATGTGTTCTTATATAAGAAGTATTTAGCTCGGTGAAGAGTTGCGCATAATCCTGAGAGTCTTACTTTAAAAGAAAGCCTTGCTACCTTCTCTAAATAAACGTATTCTCGCTGTTTTGTGGCCTGAAAGAAGCTATAGTGTTACATGCAGTGGAAGTGTCTACTGGGCTGCAGCCACGGACCTGTGATTGCAGTCTATATGAGGAGACTGTTGTCATGTTGTTGATGATTTTCCATAGACCAGCCAGGGAGTGATATAGAAAGGATACTGCTTCTTAGTAAGAAAAAAAAAAAAAAGGATTTTATAATTGGCCTTAATGACTGGCTGAATAACCAAAACAGTTGAATGAAAAAAAAAAAAATCTTTGCAGAAACAAATGCAGAAAGATAATGAGTTATCATTTTACATATATACAGGCATTCAGAAGACACAGGGTTTGTGACTGGTGCTTTGCAAACACAAAGTAAGAAGCAGTGCCCTGTTCCATGATTTTGTACGGTTTATTAAGAGAGGACCCAGCAACCTGGTGCAGCAGAGAGATGGGAACAGCAGTGACAGGAAGCCTTGTTAGAGAAACTGGGTATGGACACAGTTTGCAGAATTTTAAATAAGGAGACTGTCTCAGTGATGCTAGCAGTCCCAGTATTTGAGATTGTATCTTTTAATCAAAAACCCACAATCCTACTAGCAGCAGAGATGAAGTGATAACTTCTAGCGGAGTTATTTCATGTCTACAAGCATAGCTGTGCTTACATGGCAGCCTTTCTTCAATGAGACAATAATTTGTCTCTCTCTTTTACCTATGCACTTGCCCTCATTAATTATAGGAACATAGTACCTTTGAGAATTTGATGCCCTATCTCAAATGTGGTCAAAATCTGTCAACAGATTCAAAGGTAAGGGAGAAGAAGACTGACAGACAGTTGAACAGACATTTCAGCTGGAAAAGCTTTTCTTTCCTTAAGAAATAAGAAAGAAAAAAAGAAATGCTGAAGGGAAATAGAAACTATGCTGCTGTTAGCCTATTTAGTTTGAAAAGAGTTTGGAAGTATGGTAGGGAAAAGTGACTTGCAGTGGGATCACCATCTAAATCTCATATTTGGTGGTTTTGGCCTCACTGGCAGGAGATCAAATGCACTGATATTGTCTGCATGGGACTGGGGAGAGATGAGCAGAACTGGAGTGAGAACACTGTGTTCGTTCTCTCAGCTTTGGCAGGTACCTCATGCTTCTGCTGAGCTCATACCTCCCTCCCTTTCTCTGTACACTAGAAAAATAAAGGACATTTTAGAAAAGCTGTGCTGACACTTATGGCCGAAAAGAGATATAGAAATGAAAGGTGGTAGCAAATGCTAGTCATGGCCAGATGTTGTTGTTTAAAATGGTGAAACATGGTCATGGAGCAGATGAGCCAGAGACCCAGTTAAATACAGTATCATATTTTTTTACTGCAGTTTGTGATTTTTACCTTTATCCTAAACACTGCGTTGAATTCATATATGCTTGTGCGGAAAGATGCAGTTTACACCTTGGCCAAGCAGATTTCTCTGTGCCCCATGGAACTCCAAGGAGCAACTGCCAGTGTTGATGGAGTGAAAACTGAACAAACAACTTTTACAAGATACGAATGCTTCCCATCTATTATATGCCTTGTAGTTGTGCATGAAAGATGCAGTTCCTTGTAGGACTTGAAATGAAAGACACCCAAGAAGAAAGCTAGGCAATACTAGTCCAAAGTTATATGCATCTGAGAGTTGCGTTCTGGGTGTATTTTATGTGATTAAATCAATAAATAGCACTAAAAATATGAAATAATTGCAAAAGACAATATACACCTTTAGAAAATTACCCCACTGGGCTTTTATCCAGTAATTGCTTAATATCCGTGCTTTATTTAACTGAAATAATGAAGGCCATCAAATAAAATCCCTGAGTAATTACGGTACAGCTGAATCAAGGATCTAACACCGAGCTCCCTGATGAGTGAAAATAGTTTGAAAATTATCAAAAAAAAAGGTATTCTTTCTTAAAAGCGTAATGTTGAACTACTGTGCATTGCAAGCAGCCGAAGGTCCTTGTACAAGAACACAGTTCTGCTGCCACAGGGAATTATGCCTGTGCAGATATTTTCATAGTCACAAGCAGCTGAGCTCCCGATAATGCCTGTTCCTTGTGTCTTTTTGCTGAATGATCTTTAAGCCATGCAAGCAAGAACCTTTTGTTATTTCTTTCATTCTGCTGTCAGTACAGGGTTGTACTGACAAACCCAATAGTTTGAAGTTGTTAGATGTTCTTAATGCATACACAGACTATGTACAAGGCATTTTTTTATTGCTGTCTTCCATTATAGTTGTAATAATTAGGAGGAAAGCTGTTGTGTAATTACATGTTAACCTGTCATTGGAATGATTTGAGTGTCTCACTACAGCAAGTATGATTTCAGGTTCGTAATTTAAGGACATATATCATGTAACAAAGTCTACAATTAATGCAACGTTGTGCTTTAATGCCACCATCATGCAACTCCTCAGCTTTTTTTGGAACCTATTCACCACATGGGGAGGCAAAATGCAGCTGCCTTATGAGTGCTCTGATGCTTGTTCTTCTGATTTTATACTGTGAAGCTGTGCATCACTGCCCCAAGGAGCTGGGAGGAAGGCGGGTGTGAGAAATGTAAGTTAAGAGTATGATCCTGTTTAGTTTTAGGGTTTTTTCTGGGGGTGTCATGTGTCCTTCCTGCCATCTTCCTCCCAGTACAAAGCCTCTGCTCTGCCTTGTAGGTGTTTAGATATTGCATAAGTTATTTCAGAGTTATCTGAGCTGTCTGTGTCCATCAGCCTAAACTATTGTATACCCTGGGGCAAAATGCTGGAAGTCACATTGCAGTGAGGTTGCAGTATGCTAATGCCTGTCAGGTTCTCCTGTGGGGTTTGCAAGATACATCCCTTCCTTCTCCTTGCCCCCTACCCAGCAGAGCCTGGGACAGATTGCAGCCATGCAGCACCTTTGCTGAGCCTTCTGCCTCCGTGTGTCAGAAGATGTTGGCATGTGAGTTACTGCATTTGAGGTTACATGGCAGTGGGCCACAAGACCCTAACGTGGTCTGTGTGACCCAATACACCGAAACTGTCCTATGACTTGACCCAGTGCATTGCTATTTCATGTGCTGGAAGACGTCGGTGGTCTGTACGTTAGTCTAGTGCGTATTATTTTCATCTTTTGCAGAGGCTTGGACCAAGTCCAACAGTTCTTGCTCAGATGAAAATGCCATCGTTCCCTTTGTAGGCAGTTCTGCCAAGTCTACAGAAGCCAGGAGCGTTTCGCCAGTAGTTTTGTCATGCTAGGCTTCCCTGAAGAGATGCTGTGAAGATTACTGCACATGCTCCAGTGCCACATGTTGGGGAGCTTGCACTGATTAGCATATTTATGGTAATTTGGCTCCCAGGGGCAAACAAGAGTCTTCTTATATCTCCTTCCCTGGGCTGAAGCACAAAGAAATTTCCCCTTGCTGCTTTGTAGGGGGGAAATAATAGATCAAAGCTTCTTGCTAAACACTTTTAAAAATACACAGTGCAGATGCATACATTTCTGTTCCCTTAAGGGACCAATCCCTCTGGTTGGTATGGAAAGCAGTTAAAGTCTAGGCATTTCACCTGACCTGCAGAGCTTTAGGTGTGGTATTGCCACATGTAGTTTTACCTGTCCTGTTTCCATATTATGTACCAGTATGGAATGTATTCTCTTTACTATTCTGTAATTGTCATTACCTGCTGGACTAGATTTTGTCCAAATATGGTGGATTTTGGAGCCTGTTATGTGGTACAGAAGTTAAAACATTTTGAGCCTAATTGTCTTAACATAGATTTGAAAAGAGCGCCTATTAAAAGTATATGTTTGTATGTATGTATGTTATTTCTGGACTGTAAAAAGAAAATTCGGGTTCATATTCTCAGAAATGCTTAAGACCTTGAAATGAAGAACTCACAACCTTTTTTTGAAGACATTGTGATATTTATATATTTATACATAGTATTAGATTTAAAGGTTACTGTTTCCTTGGAGTAGATTTTCCAGTTCAGTGATAAGAAAGACATGCTGAACTTGAAACTTGGTTATTCTTCAATACCATGAGTATTGGACAGCAAAGATGAAAAGAATGAAGATTAAGTACATCTTCCTTCATATTAACATTCCGAAAGTCAAGTGTCTAGTCTAATTTTAGAGTTCCTCATAGGACCAGGCTCTCAGTGACAGAGAAGGGACAGGAGATGCAGCCTCTTCATGTGCACTGCTCTCTGTTGTTGGAGGACAGATGTGTGCACGAGCAATGTGGCCACCAGACAGCAAGAGGTCCTGCTGGTCCTGCTGAGGCTGTGACAGCTCTTGGTGGCATGAGAAATTTGTGAATTAGGGGGTCTGGGATGCAGAGTGGTGGGTGCCTGGAAAACAGGATGATGGCTGGGATGCAGGGATGCAACGAAGTCCAGGTGCAAGACAGAAAAGTAGAAGCTTGTCTTGTGCTTGTTCGTTTGACTTGCCTCAAGACATAGTAGTGGCTGGGGTGCCAGCCGACGTGTCTGCTGAGGGTGAAAATCCATGAGGGCAGGCTAGCAGCGTGCTGTGCTGTTACAGCTACTGCTTTGTGCTGGTAGCTTCTGTCCCACAAGGCAGCTGGACCCCAGGCAGGAAGATGAAAAGGAGCCATTACATCTTTTATCCTCTATCCTGCTGCTCCAGGCGATCCTGGTCTGACTGGCTTATTTTAAACAATCGATGGAAAGAGAGGATGAGTTTTCCTCTTGAAGTGCTTTGGGAGATACCTAATAGGAACAAGGAATTGCTTCCTTCTGCAGCCAGGCTTGTGCGAGGGCTTCACAAGCTCCATGTGTGCATTAAAATACCTGTTTACTGTCAAGTGAAGCTTCAGCGCATGGAAAGCTTGAGTGGGTTTAGTTGCAGTAGTCAAGGGCTTTTTTAAGCAAAAAGTAGTGATATCTTGTGGCGACTGCTATAGGCAATATGTCTAATACTTCAAAATCTATAAGGTGTAGTGGTGTTCAATAATTTCAAATAATCCTGACCATTATAGCTGCACATTAATCACCAGGGTTCTTTTCTACCTGGGGGGAAAAAAATAGCGTCAGATTTCTATGTGGAAAAATTAGTGCCTCATTAAAGCTGACAAGTTTGACATTTGCTCTCTGCCTGTGGTTTCAGGGCTTTTTGTCCCTCAAACAAAATATGAAACTGCTCCCATACATGTGACAGCAGCGACTGGAATGCAACTTTAGGAGGATCTTTGACCTTACCAGACAGAATGTGTTTGATTCATTCTGCAGATGTTAAAATACTGCCAGAAATCTCTGGGAGATGACCTTAGAAATGATTCTTAGTTCTGATTTTTGTGCTCTAATAAAATTTTAAATTGTACAGGTTAAATATCTCGCCCTTATGTATTTTCTTTTCCTAACCTAATGCCAGAAATAAATGGCTTGCTCTTTATTCCTTTGTGCATTGATTTCTTGGTGCTTTGGGGGTTAGATGACATAACTGCTATAATTGTTTTACTACATTAGCAGCAAATTATATATTGATGTTCTTTTTTCCATTGACCTTTCTTTCCCAACGTAATTTTCATTTTTTGCTTCGTGCTGTGTCCATAGTGGCACAGCATTTTTAGAGGATTTGATTTTGGATTAAGGGCTAATCCTGCAAGGTCCTGAGCACCACTGCCATCTGCTAAATGCAAGAAATATCCAGCACCACTCAGCACCCTCTCAGGGTTGAGTAACGTCTTGCTACATCAGATAGTAATGATAGCAGTTTACATTTACTGTTTGTATTCTGAGACATCCTGACATTTTTAATAAATAGCTGTGGAATTAACGATTATTGAGAAACTCCTGTCTTTGAAAAGAGTTACCCTCAAATAATTTTTCCCTTTCTGCAGAACAAGCAATTTTCTGATTACAACTACAACTTGCTGGATGTGCATTTGTATTGCTGAAAGGTTTCAGAGCATTGTATAGTAGTATGTGAACCAAAACATGCAAAAAAATCTACGTGCAGCAGTGTCTGCCTTGAGGTGTGATTATAAATTCTTCTCATTTTACAGAATGGAGTGAGAGGAGTGACAAGAATTTATCAAATTTAAGAGCTTTCAGCACTGAGAGCCTGAAAATGCTGTGCTGCAGCTCCCATTTAGTTTAATTTGAACTCAGTGAGTGAATATTTAAAATAGAAAAAAATGTCTATTCCCTATAGAATAGTAACTAATCAGCATACATTTTACTCAGGCACAGAGAGCTCATCTATCTGTCTGCCCAGCTGTAACCCCATCTCATAGGGCTGCTTTTCTTGATGATTGTGAAAAATGCAAGTTTTAACTATTTCTGAGCAGTTACGGTGTTGCTAACCATTCAGTGACTATTTTCTTTAAAAACATTATTTCTAGTATGTGCTTTGAAGCCATAAGGTACATTGGCATTATTCAATCCGACTTTTCAGTTATGCACAGGAAGATAAAAACCCCAAAGGATTCAGTTGGTTTTGTTTTACCCCAATATACTCTGGAGGATGAGCCTCGCTAAATGTTAGAGACTGGCCCTGCAAGGTAGAGGTGACACAAAGAATGTAAATGAGAGCAAATTTTGAAGCTGGTGATTTTTAGATTTTAAATTCTGGCTAATAGTGATAAGTGTATTAACATAAGGGGTTTTCAGGACCTCACTGTAAGATCATCCTGTCATCTTTGCCATAATCACAAATAGGAAATGGCATAGGTAGAGAGTTTTAGGCTTTTATGTATGTTGTCTAAAATACATATATTTCTCTCGTCATCTGTGTCTTTCTCAAAAAATCCTCCCCCCAGCCTCCAAAGAGGTCTCATTACTGCACAAAACTCAAAGTCTGCATTGATGTTTGAAAAATGTGTGTGACCCCCATTCACATTTCATGCTGCTGGAGCTCCTACATGCTGCCCACCAAAACATTATATGTAGGTTCTAACATGCCTCAGGATGAAGAAGATCTTACAGTTGCCTTCTGTTTGCTATGTTTCTGAAAGATGAATTGAGCAGTAAGGTCAGTTAGCGATTTCCTCAGCTTGAAAGCAGCGAATTTAGAGAGTAATATTTTTAATTCAATACATGAGTCTTCATCCTTTTATTCAGTTTAATTCTCTTGTACTCGTAGTGAAAAACACAACAGCTATATAGCACGAGAAAGGATTGCTGAACTGATACTACAAAATTGGCCAAAGAGTAGTTTTAACCTATGAGTTATGGCTTTTTCATTCAATCTTCCCCGCCCCCCCACCTTTTTATCCTTTGCAATCTTCCTACAGGTATGGCCTCTTCCAGCAAATCCTGGGAGAAAGCTGAATAGCCACTTTGCATAAAGTGAAAATGACTTGCATTCCAGTGCTTTATCTATATTTTTTTTATAATCCGATTTAGTGTGGAGTACAAGTCTGAAAACCCTTAAATCTTTCTGTAATTCTTGCACAGCCATTTGCAATGGATTTGTAGAGTGCAAAGTGGAAGAGATTTGGGTTCAGAATGGTGAAAAGTTAAACCACCAGCAAACAGATGAGTTGTTTTTCTTTGCAATTTAACAGATTTTGCTATTAATACCCTCTCCTCAACTAAAAGTACGTGATACAGACAGTCTGCAGATAAAGGAATGTAAAGTCTGTATGCACAGTGTCGATACTTAGGCTTGTCTGTATAGATGAAGTTACCTTTTGTAAACAATTTAGTTATAAGAAAAAAAAAGGTATGCGTTATGTATTTAAAATCCTGTAGGCTGCCTTTTTTTGCTTAGCTTAATTTTTTCCTTCATATTTAAATAAGTACATAGTAGCAAAGGAAAACGTGGAAACAAAAATGCTATAGAGTAGGAAGAATAGGGTGTGAAAAGTTGCCCTGTGAAGTCCTGTATGAAAAAGAGAACTGTGTTTATCACCTCGGAAATCAGTTTGTCACTGAAAGTGACTTGTTTGGTTTGTTTTCCACCAAGTTTTTTTTGTTGTTGATGGCCATTGAGGAGCAGCAAAACAAAAACTATTGGTGATGTAACAGGGTGATCAGAAAACCAGGACAAACTGGAATTTGTCTTCAAGTTATCTCTTCTTTTTGGGTATAAAGGGATTAATGAGTCAGTGCTGGCATTAGGAATAATTTTATATGGCTTAGCTGGACCGAATGTCTAATATTAGCAATAGAGCAATAGCTGTATTCTAAATACAATTTGAGCTATTGAATATTTGTAGTGTAAATGTGTATACAGTATTGTTTTAGCTGTGGTGGACTAAAGACGCCGATTAGTGTGCATGTGTACTAGTAAATCGTATGTGCACATACAGATTGCTAGGTGGGTAGTTAGAGAGGTGAGTCTGTCTGTAACACTGGGATGTTTCCCTGCTTTTCTTCCTTTACTCATTCTCTGTGATAGCTAAACTGAAATATTTGCTTTTTCAAAAACTCTCCTCAAATATTTTTAATCTAGTAAAAAATTAATTTAACTTCTATTCGATTTGTCGAAATAATTTCCTTTAGATTAAGTCTCTTACCATGTTTAAGTAACAAGTTGTTAATGTGAAACTCCTCCACTGATGCCTTATGCCTCTGTGGTAGGTAAGAAAATGCTCAAATTTGAGAAGAGATTACAGGTGTTAGAAATGGCAGCAAAATGAAGTGTACTGCCTGTCCTGATTTCTTAAATGTGTGTTGTGGATGATTTCTGGCTATGGATGTGTATTCTTTTCTGTCCTAAGGCTTGGTAACTGATACGCTAGGTAGAAAAGAGCATGGAGAAAGGAGAAGAGAAAGCACTGAAAAATGAAATTTGCTTTGTAAACCCATGGGAGAAACCCATTCTACTGTTTAAAAATATGCCCTCACATTGAGTTAGTATTGGTAGAGTTGCCCTCTTGGAGAGAAAGGGTCTGATCTGGTTAGAGGTCTAAGTGGGCACATGGAAAACAGCAGGGAACTCTGATTTTTTTAAGAACGGGAATATACGAGGTATTGTTTATCCAAATACATGACCATTTATTATTTCTGGGACTCAAGATCTTCCTTCTCTACCAAATACATCCATCGTTGCCATTGGCTGTCATCACCTTATACATGCAGTTGCAATTTCTCCTGTAGACCTGTTGTTGAGTCAATTAGTTACCAGCTGAAAGCAAATATTTCCTGCTTAATTCACATGTGTCAGAACATCCCATGTCTATATACTGCTTTTGGCATCCCTCAGCCACTACGAGTGTATCCTGCAGAAGGACACACGTATGTTACAGAAGGATGGGAAGACTAACTACTCCTGGTGAAGGTGGTGTCTATGCTGCCATATTTCACCTGGGGAAAGGGAGGTACACGCAGCCTGTGAGAAACTGTCTCTGGAGAAGCTGGTGTGAATTGATTATTTAATAACAAACAAGCACAATGCCTGCTTTTTTTTGTTATTTTTGTTCCTGCAGTTCTCGCACACATTCAGTGTGACTAGATTGCTGCCTAAGGCTGCTCCCAAAAAGCTGCAAGAACAGGAGCCCGTTGACCTTACTCTGATTCTGTTGCGTGTCTTAATGAAGCTTTAAAATGCTTGAAGTTGTCTTTGAAATGAAATATTCCATAGCTGCAAGCTAACTGCATACTTTGTAATAATTGCTTACCCAAATAAAGGAAAAATGTGAGGAACAAAGAAGAATTAGATTGATGGCTAGAGGAAAATGATTAAATAAAAAATTCATGAAGAAGAGAAATTAAAATAATATAGCATCGCATCACGGGTGTTTTCACTAAGACTTCCCTGTCATTGGGAATTTCTGTTCCAACTATTACTGTGCATATTCTTCTCCCTGTTTGCTACAAATACTACAAAAACCTTTTCTATGGGAATAATGGCAAAGATGGTCACAAATTTATGCAGAAATGGAGACAGTAAAATTTAAAAGCAGAAGTAAGCATTTCACTGCTATTCTGAGTGGGGTTATTGTGCACCGTAA
Source organism: Phaenicophaeus curvirostris (assembly GCF_032191515.1). Classification (NCBI taxonomy): domain Eukaryota; kingdom Metazoa; phylum Chordata; class Aves; order Cuculiformes; family Cuculidae; genus Phaenicophaeus; species Phaenicophaeus curvirostris. The sequence goes on from NC_091397.1 coordinate 56,759,650, forward strand.
ATAATTAATGCGTTCACTGAAATTGCTTTTTTTTTAAACTGGAATAAACTGTGACTAAACAGAAAAAAACCCACAAAGAATTATCAGAATTATCAGCCCAACTTGTACACTTAGAACCCTTCCTCGTTCAAATTTACTGCTCTTAGTGGCCATTAGCAACAAAGAATGAAAAATTTGCTGTGAATAAATTCGATCATGCTTAGCCTTTCTCTCTGTTAGCAGATTAAGACCAGCAAATCATTATTTGTGGACATGTATTAATGCCTAAAAGTATCTGAAAAGTGTGCAGTTGTTTGTTTTAAACAATTTACGTTTGAAGAATCAGTACACCCTCCAGTTTTGTGTCTTGCTATGGCATGAAAAACCATTCTGGAATGATTTTAAACTACAGTGCATTTAGGAAGAAAGTACAGAAGATGGTTACAGTTAACAGTAACTTTAGGGACTTCAGGGAAATATCTACAAACTAGTGCAGGCATTTTAAATTATGAATATTATTGTACAGTCTTTAGGTGACGTCTGGTAATACATATTTATTCTAGCAAAAGCACTTTCATTGCTTACTTGTTAAAGTAATTTAATGGATGAGTGATGCTATTAATGGATCACATGTAGAATCCAGACTTCTTTTGTTCAAAACATTCCTTTAGGGTTTAAATTTCCAAACAAGTTCAGAGGCAATTCGAAGAGATCTAACCTGCGTACAAGCTATGGGAATCATCATTCATAAACTTTTCTTCTTCTTCATAGCATTTCCTCTGCATTTAAAAGAAAAAAAGAAATCACTCCATACATTTGTGTGCCTTTAAGTCAACCAAGTGACATACCTTGTTTTGGGCAGGTTGTTAGAGACAGAATAGATAGATATATGATTGAGCGTGTGGACAGAGGGAGATAAACAGAGAGCTTAAACAGTTACAAGTTTTCTGAACCAGCATACAATTTTAATCTTTCCTTCATTAACTTTTTTGAGAAAATGTCATTAGTAATATCTGTAGCATAGTTCATGCAAAAAGTTTAAGCAAAAAAGCAAAAAATCGTAGGAAAACCAGCTTTTCTTCCCACCTCAACACTTTGTGATACTGGAAGAATCAAAGATAGACACCTCAAACAGATGACCAGGTATTAAAAATAATGTTTCAAGTTGGCGTTTTAATACCAGTTAGTAAGATAAAATCACACTGGTTTGCACAGTTGCAGAAGTTCATTGATAAGTATTCCTGGTTTGCCTCAGCTAGTACTTGATTTATTTTCTGAGCACATGGCTATGTGTAGCTGAAACTCGGGTATTGCCTATACAGAGAGAAAGTTGGTGAAATAATGTCTTCTATGTGTATCTTTGGTTTCTTGAGGATCATTGCACAATTACGTAGTTTAGTCAAGAACCAAAATGTAGTTGTTGACTTCAAGAAAGCAGTTTCCAAATAAATGTTTGTGATACCTCCAACTTTTAATAACTTCATTGTATCATCCAAAATATGTGCAAAAGAATAACTAGATGACGTTTTAGATGGAGCACAAGCTGTTCACAATATCTTTTCATTTACTGCAACAAAATGCTCTTTTCACACAGAGATAATACTTTCCACCATTTTTAACCATGTTAGTCAAATATAAAGAATTTAATGATTTTGTTTCTGAATGCAAGGGGTTTTAACAATGCATATTCAGATCAGAATCATAGAATGTTGTATGTTGGAAGGGACCCACAAAGATCATCAAGTCCAACTGCATTGATCTAGCTAGATTTTTTAATTTTTTTTTTTTTCAAGACAATGGAGGTATTTTTAATCCTATGCTCAGAGGGTGGGAAGTCATTAGGTATCCATCCATGTGGTAGCCACATGATATCTGGCTTTGAGTGATATATGGATGAATTCTTATTGCCATCTTGCATTGCAGCTATGGGGTCAATAATTTACTGACAAGGAGGTCCCAGGCAGCTGTAGCTGAAATTGGTCTAAATTATTGTGAAATTGCAGCCTTGGTGTCAATAGCTGCTGGGATATTTTCTGCTTTGCACACAGACAAGTACTAGTTTGGACTGGAATGGATCACGAATACATAGTGAGGAAGTCAGGACTTAGTCCGATCTTTTTCATGAGAGGTGTGGTTCATCCCTTGATCTTTACAGTGGTAAATCCATCACTTAAATCACAACTGTATAATTGGTACTAGCTAGTAACAGCTAATTATACTGGTAAAATATTTTTTTCTTCTCCAGTTTAACCAGAATTACTTCTATTATTGTTCAGCCTCTGTCCATATTCCTATTCTTATCTGATAAAGCAGGTGGTGCAAACCTGTTTTCTTGTTAAAGGAAACACAGTATATTGGCTGGAATGCAGAGATATATGATGAACGTAGGTACTCCTCAGAACTTAAGGAAAATCTTACCATTTGGGGAAGAAAAACCAACAACCCCAAACCAGACGTGTTTATTTTTAGGGTTAAAAAAGCCCAATATAATTCTCCTTCCTGTTTGCAGAAAACTAAAGTTTTTATTGTTTGTGAACCAAATACAAATTCCTGGATCACGCATCATATAGGAGTAATTTACTAAAATTGGAAGCAAGATTGTTTAGGAAAGATAGAATAATTTCAGTTGTAAGAGAGATGCCTTTGCAGATGGTCCAACCCCTGCTCGGAGCAGGTCTAGTAAGACTAGGATGCTCAAGGCTTTTCCCAGACGAGCCCTGAATATTCCTGATGTTGAAGATTCTGCAGTCTGTCTAGGATGTCTGTCCCAGGGGTTGACCCTCCTCATGGTGTTTAAAAAAAAAAGTCTCTTGCATGTAGACTAACTTTTCCTTGTTGCGAACTCTGATGGTTGCCCCTTGTCATTTTGCTGCATGCCTCCAGGAAAAGTCTGGCTTAGTATTATCTCTATTCTGCTGTTGGATTGTTGAAGATCACCACAAGATTACCCCTTAGCCCTCTCATCTTAGAGCAAACCTAGTCCTTTCGGCCTCACTGCTGTGTTAAGGTTTGAAAAAATCCTAAAATTAGTGTTATAGGAATGAGGAATGAGAAAGTTTCACTGAGATCTGAACTGACAGTGCCATTTGTCCTGACAACCTGAGGTGCTACAGCTGAAGTGGGTAGAGATGGTCTGTCTGCAAGTACCTTCAGCCCAGGTGGAGGAATGTCAGAAGCAGAAATAAACCTTCAACAATGTAGTTCAATAAACCTTAGAGAAAACTTCTCTGCACTTACAGTGATGCCCACAAGACTAACCAGCTAAAGATATGAACAAATTTTATGGTTCTCAGCTGCTGCATGCATGTAGATGTTACTCACAGTACCTGACAGTCATAATTTTGTCTCTCCCATTACTAAATTTTTTCTTATGAATTTCCAGAACAGTTTAGCTGGTGCAGAGGCATCCTGGGTGATGCTATTCATGATCAGGTCCCTTTCTTACTGATCCTGACCTGTGGCTTATTTTGTGTAAATTCATGCTTGTTGGTTCTTTGAGAGCTGAGGATGTGCTTGTTAAATAAAGGATCAGGTCTCTGCAGTGGTGACACTGTTTAAAACTTCACGTTTAATATATTCAGTATCCTTTGGTCCTTTTTGGGTGGGGAGGGGTGGGGAAAACCATGCCTGGTTCCTGCCATGTGTGTTAAAAGGAATGGATACTCTCTTCCTCCTCTCAGTAATATATTGTACCTTGGCTTTTTTTTTGTCTTCCTCCGCAGAAACTCTACTGGATGACTTCCTTCTCACGTACACAGTCTTCATGACGACTGATGACTTGTGCCAGGCACTTCTGAGGCAATATCCTTTTATTAAGATGTTGTGTTAATGAAGGTCACACAGTTACACCTAGGTTTATATATTGTCAAGCCTTATATCAAAAGTAGTAAATTGTTTGCCTGGGACAATCAGTTTTACTCTTTGCATGTTGATATTATTAAAATACAACTCTGCATGATTATTTTGATGTTGCATGTAAAGATGGTGAGAAAAGATAACAGTTGTCTTATATTTATTATTGCATGCTTAGAAGGTGGTCTACATTGGGGCTTTGTCATCACATCCCAGGAAACACATGAATAAGTAGGAGAAACTTCAGAAGAGAAGAGAACAATAGGAATTATCAGGATTCTAGAAAAAAAATACCTACAAAGAAGAATTGAAATAATTGGGATTGTTTTACCAAAAAAAAAGAAACTATAAATGAGGCAGTCTTCAGATGCCTAACTCATAACAGCTGTACAATCTTATCTCTGCTGGTTTGTTAAGAGACTTGTATATTTAACTTTATAACTGCTACAAAATAACATTTAAAATGGGATTAAAACATATCTAGACCCATATATTAATTCTTAAAATACTAATATCTGTGCAATACATTTCAGAATATGTGAAGAGAAAACAAATTAAGAATAGTTTACAGTCTGCTTCTTTTCTCATGTGATATAGTATGTAAATCTTATCTCACTCTGAGGTGAAATTTTTTTTTTCTTGTATTTCCAATTACATCTGTAATCCATGGAATATTGTTTGGATGAACTTGTTCTCCTTTTTACCTCCATGCCTTTAGTAGTGAAAACATCTTTTCAGCTAATCAAAGACAGAATAGTGAAGGGACGGGAACAATGTACAAGTTGGGTATTTTCTGTTTTGTGAATAGAGAACAAAGGTGGAAATAGATTCTTTTGCTTTCTTTTTTTTATTTCAGTAGTGTTATTTCAACAGATAGTGTAATTTGTGCAGGGAAAAAGAAACTGACTTACCCTGCCTGTTTTTCTGTTGTTGTTAATGATGCATTGTCCTCCCTCCCACAGACATTTGCCTTGGCATCATTGTGCAGGACAAAGGTTTGTTCCCAGTTCTGCAGAAAAGATATGACCCAACATTGAATAATTGCTTTTTGAATTGATTTTACTTTTATAGACTTGCCTCTCTAATCTATAAAGGTTAAAAAAAATCCTCTTGGCACAGGGGAAGGATTGACATTTCTATTACTGAGCATTTAATTCTACAAAGTTGATGAAGCTCCTAAAACTCTGGATGGGATAAAGATTTAAATTGAGCAATGTAGTGAAAAAAATCTTTCATTAGCAAATGAGAAAATTGTGAAGTCTTTTCCACCATTTAATTTTTTATTCTTTAACATACCGCACCTATTGTGCTAAGAACTACCAAGGGAAAGAAGATGACTCTGATGTGTCCTGTAGGAAACGCAAAGTCTTGCATTTGGTGTCTCAATGGACTTCTCTCTACAAAGACTGGTTACATGAAGATGAGCATTTGAAACAATTTTTAAAGGTACTGAAACAGTTTCTGATCATTTCAGCACTGTTGAATTATCACACTGTGTATTAAAAAAACCCAGCAGTAAAATCTGTAAAGCATTATTTTTCATACTTAGACTTTCTCCATGAAATCTATAATATAAAATGATTTACATGTCTTCTTTGAATGCCTTAGAGAGTCAGTTTGAACAGAAAATCTGTAATGTCAATACATTCAATGTCAAAAACATTACTTTCAGATATGGGACTTACAGAATTCCATGCTCTTTAGAAAATGTGAAAATTTAGGAAGGTAAGAGGAGTACAAAGATGTGGAGGTTCCCTGGACATACTGATCGTCTCTTCCAGAAAGAATAGGATCCACAGTCAGGATCCAGAGGATCATGAACAGAGAAAGAGTTTTGTGGTCCTTGTAAGAGATGCTGCTTTGACTGAGGAGTGAAATGCTGTTCCACAGTGTCTGTCAGGTGCACATGGAGAGCAGCACAGCTTTATGTATTTTGAATAAATAAAATTATGTCCTTACTTATTAGCAAGGATCGTTTGGTCTTTCTGAATGAGTCCCGAAAGCTTTTATAATTCTCTTGTATATTTGCAAATAGCTGTGTCATTGCTGATGCAAGATCCATCTGGTTGTTGACTTTTTTAATTGTTTTTTTTCAACCTTGCTGATGGAAAGATGCAAGTATTTTAAAAGACTTTGCAGAATCTTTCACCTTTCCTGATGAGTCTCTGTCTGCAACTGGAGATCTTAAGGGCTTTTTTGCTCTCTTCAGTCATCTGCTCAAGACAAAGGGATGAAACACTGAATTTAAAGATGGTTTAGAGCTTCCTGTTTTGTTTGCTTTGTTTTTGCTATAGGATGCAGTGCATATGGAAGCAGAGACCGTAGAATTTTTGCTGTTCGGTATTATATATGTAGTGCTGTACTAGAGGGGGGGCATCATTCCAGCAGTCAATTACTTTATGCTGCATTGCACTGATCTTGATGCGGCACGTGTCTTTCTAGCCGTGGAGGTTTGTGACTGTGTATTGTCACACAATTTCTCTGCTTGAGGCTTCTGTGCAGTATTAAAGAACAGTAATATTAATGATGGTTAAAGTTACTCATGCAGAGCCCATATATAGTATTGTAGGTCAGAATAAATCATGTTGAAATTTATGAACATAGGAGTGTTAATTGGTCTAAAGCAAACACGGTGAATTAGCTTGTACATATGTTCCTTATTTTCTTGCAAGAGCAAAAGAAGAATCTATGTGCAGTTTCTGAAAAAATAAGTATAGAGAAAATGTTTCCTACAATTTCAATCTTAAGAACTGATTCAGTTTATTTACCTCTTATCTGAGGTAGTGTCTTTTACTTTTAACTGAGGTTCCCTATTGATGGTATTCAGACAATGTTGTCCCTCCCAAATAAGAAATAGGGTTTATTTATTTATTTATCTATTGCTTTACAGTTAGGAGTATCTTGTTACTTGTTTATGAGAGATGTCAATCAACTCAATTTAAAATGCATGCAGATGTGAGGAAAAGTGAAGAAGGCTGTTACCCTTCTTAGAAGTCTTAATGAAATGAATGTGTTTGTCATAATTCTGGAGAAATGGTAGTAGTGTGGTGTGTTCTCATGCTTCAGAAGGCATTCTTCTGAACTAACTAAGAGTTCTTGTAACAGCCACAAGTGTTGTTTTAAATCTTGTCATTTGTAGGCAAGTGAGTGTTAATATTTTGCCCTCTCACTTGATAATGATACAGTGGTTCTCCAAAGGCAAGCTGAATATTGACCAGTCTGGAAATTTAAACAGGAATATTCTCTTCTTATGGGTCTTGCATAGATTTAATGATGAAATTTGTTTTAGTAGGCTAGTGGATAAGTTGATTTAGACCATTGATGTGATGTCTTAGATTTATGTTTGAATTTTCAGATGTTTGCTCATACTGTCTTATTTTGTAGACAATATACAGGAATGTGTTAGACGATGTGTATGAATATCCTATTCTTGAGAAGGACCTGAAAGAATTTCAAAAGATACTTGGGATGCATCGTCGTCAGTAAGTATCAGTTATGTTTGTGATCAAGTCTCCTTTTATTTAGAGTGTAATTTATTTTTGCTGTCATTCTGCTGTGATTCAATAAAGTTAAAAGGATGAGTGATACAAATACTATATTCATTTTTACAAATAATCTCCTCTTGAAACTACAGCTAGATTATTCAATCTTTTCGGATGTTTGTTGTATGGTGTGTGTGTTTTAACAGTCACTCCCATCAGTTTTGGTTGGGATAACTTGCAGGTAGCTTGATGCTTTGTGGAAAAGCTGGCAAGATTTCCCTGAGAAGCTGCAGGCTGTGACTTCAGAATGTACATTCGTTCTTGTTCTGAGAAGCAAATCTCTCTTGCAATAGGGTTATTATATTAATAATCATGGTATATGTAAAAGGTATTTCTTTGGCATGTTTTTTCAACAAATTTATTTTGTTTCCATGATTTGGCCACTGGGAAAGTGGAAAGAGCTCTGTCCTTGAGGGTGACCCGGACAGAATATCCCAGGTGTCTGAGCTGTGTCTGTGTTCTCCAGCAGCGCACAGGCTGGCAGTATTGCTTTTCACTTCATGGATTGTGCAGGTGACAGAAAAGATGCCCTTAGCTTTCTCGGAGGGAGCTCAGCAGCCATTCTGTAGTGACCATTTAACGTTAAAAAGTTTCCAATGCTGTAAGCTTTTTAATAGGTAGAAGTTCGTTTTCCTAATCTTTGGAAGGAAAGAATAACCTGGATTTTCCTTTTTGTTTCAGCACTGTAGATGAATATTCACCCCATCGAAAGGTAATGCAAACGTGATTGTTGCTTGTTGCTCAATAACTTATCATCTCATTTTCTTCCCTTCTGCCCACTTCACTCTCTTTTCTTGACTCCCCAGTTGAAAGTGACTGGTGGCCAAAAACATGACAGAATACATCAGTGATGTATTCTGAATATTGTTTAAGGAATTTTGGGGTTTTTTGCTGCCAGTGCAGCCTGGATATCAGCTGTGTGACCCATCCTGCAGTGGCTGTGACAATGTTACCATCTTAATAAAACACTCTGAGATGTCAGATTTCAGGAGAGACTTGGGAGCAAGTCCCCACCAGGCTGGAGAGATGTAGCAACTTGGGCAAACCAGGCTGAGAAGATGCGTTGACTGTCGATGTCAAGTAGACAGAGGAAAGGGGCGATTTGTTGCAATAGGGACAGAGAAAGAAAGAGAGGTACATTAGTCTATCTGTTTTGCCCAAGGGAGAAGATGCAGCCAGAGAAAGTTGGCGTACAAACTGCACAGAAGTGAACTGCTGTGCTTGTCAAATTTTCTGCGCTGAAGCTGAAGTGTGTAATAACCTTAAAATGTTACTGCAGAAATGTGGAAGGCAGAGCATGAGATGGTAGTGAAACTGCTAAATAGGCTGATTGGTGCGTAGGAAATGCATGTAAGAATAAGTACTTAAGAAAAGGGCTCTGAATGTTGCTGCTGAGAACCTTGAATCATGCTGGCTGCTTAGCCTATACATGTCCCGCTTTCTCCAAAATCCTCACCTTCACCATTATTTAGTAGGGCAACTCCAACTTTACTGCTCTGAGAGAGGGTGGGTGGATTTCCTGTACAGAAACCTTTTTGGCCAGACATAAGGGCTGAATGCTGTGTTCTGTGAATCGCTGCTTTGTAATTCAAATTGTAAAGGGGCAGGGGTGCAGAGAGTGACTGTTGTATCTTTTTTATTATTTTTTTTACTCTCCCACTCCCTCACAGAATAAAACCTTTTTCCACCAGTTCAGTCTAAAGGAAAACTGGCTGCAGCACAGAGGAACCATGAATGAAACAGAAGAAAGTAAGTATAATTGAAAGAGTGGAGTAAAACTCTGAAACTTTAAAACTGTTTCTCAAGGGCTGTCCATAATATTTTTTTTTAACTGACTAGTTTAAATGATTCTTTTCTAGCCCTAAGATCCTATTCAGAAGAAGGATTTGACTGTGTAAGGTTACCTTCCTGCCTCCTACGTTGCAGAGGTTTGACAGCGATGTGGTATCTCAAGGGCTTTTTGCCCCTGTCCAATTCCTCCAAAAGCGCTGTAGCAGAGCTATGTGCTCCCCAGAGTGCTGGCAGCCCATCCACCAGGCAGTATTCCTGCTCCATTTCATGCTTTTGGTCTCTTGACCTAGATCTTGATTGCGAAAGGTGAATGAATAAGCCTGTCACATGAAATGGGCCAGGATCTGCTGGCTCTGGGAACCTTAGTTGCTTCTCTCCTTGAAAACAACTCCATGTGGAGTACAAAGTGCCACTTCACTTTAGTGTCAACCAGTTCAAAATGAAGTTTCCCTTCATTGCTACGAGTGCAATAGCACAGTGAGGCTGTCACCCTCCTGTAATGCCTCTATGAGGAAGGAAGCAGAGAGGAGGAGAACACCATGTGCAGAAGCAGAGAGCAGGCAGTAGGACCTCCTACCTGGAAGGCTCACATTGAGCAATATACCTCCTTTTCTCAAACAAAACTCTAAAAGTTCACTTGGAGTCAGGATATTTTTAGTGCTCATTTGTGACAGGAGAAAAGCCGAGCTCCTTCAATGCCAAGTATTTCAGCACAGTACAAGTTACTGATAGATATCCTCTTTCTGCACTTGAAATAGAGGTTTATTTGAGGTTTATGTTATCAAGGCTGCTTCTAAAAATGTTATTTCTGGATGAGAACCCCCACAGTCATTCTTCTTGAAAAATCTGGCACAGCTTGTTAGGTGAGTAGGGAGGGAAGTGTATTGGCACCACAGAGGGGAAAGACTGCATGGCTATGGGGACAGGGAGGGCAGGACCCAGCAGGACCAGCCCCAGCTGGGTTAAGCTGCTTCCATCTCTCTCATTGAGAGCATGTGTTATGGAAGATGATGGGACTGAGGGAATGAAATGGAAAAAGTGGAATTGGGGAGAATATATACCGATGTTAGGTGGATATCTAAGTCAGTGCGATGGAATGCTGCTGGCCAATGGTGCTTCTGGAGGATGGGTTTGTCCAACCCTTACCATGCCACTTAACTGGAGGGATTTTATCCTAATGTAAGTGTTATTAGGGTGACCTGCAGCTGACGGCTGCTTCCTCCCTCTGGTATTCCCTCTTGCGTCTTACAGGAGGGCCGCACAGGCTCCTGGAAGAGAGGGCATGATCAGTGCCAATAGATAGTGCAGACAGGACATTTGAAAGGTGCGTTGGGGAACAGGCTTTAGTAGAATCAATATGATGTCTGTGCTTCAGGACCTGACCTGTATGTTTGTTTAGTTCAATGTTAAACAAAGGATATGTCAGTAGCCCAGTTATAAATTAACATATTGCTGTCATCTTCCCCTCACGAATGACACAGAGGAGATTTCAAACAAATTCACTGTAGGCAAGTTGTGTTGCATGCTGCATACAGAGGCCAAATATTCTGTCAGATTTTTTTAAATTTATTTTTCTGCCTAGTAGTTTAGAGTGCAATTTGATGTCTCTATCTTTTCATGAGTTATATCCATTCTGAAAAGAGATTCTGCCATAGGATCAGCATCTCATTTACTGTCTGTCAGAAGAGACAGGTTAAGAAAAAATTATAAAATCAAATGACTTTTCTTCCCCAAGGTTAAATGTTAAGTTCCTCCTTCCTTCTCATCTTCATTTTCCCGTTAGTACAACACACACACACAAAAAAATATTCATGAGGATAGAGTTCTTAACCACTTCTGGCGTGGTCTAAGTTAATGGAAGTGCCCTGAAGTCATGAAGATTTGTAGGACAGGAAAAGAGCTCTTGCTATATACATCTATCAATAAAAATAATTTTTAAAGTAACATTATTTCTGGAGAAGAAAAGTATTGTCTTATACTGACATGGTAGCAGCCTGTCTACAATAAGTACTGAGGTGGAAGAAAATGGGAAGTTTATTTAAGCACTGAAGTGAGTATGATACCAAGAGTTGTGGTAGTTCTTATTAACAGTTGTTGTAATTTTTTAAATATTTATGCAAGTCTGCAGCTCTGTTTCTTCCCTTTTAAGTGTGGCAGCTGTATTTCAAACGACTGCCAACAGCAAATTCAGCAAAAGATGTAAACTTAAAATTCTGGCAAGCAGAGGGAGTGCACATCCCTTTGTGTAGCAGAAATAAAGCAATACCTGAGCTGACCACAGCGTTGCTGCTGGGAGTCTCCCTATCAATGCTGAACCAACTCATGGACTTCAATGGAAATGATGAGTCTATGGAATTTCTCCAAACCAGTGTGCTGCTCAGGCAGAGTTGTCAGAAGTAATTGCATTGCTGTTCCTCTGCTGGTGCTAAAATACCCTGGCAATGCAAGTAGTTCAGATGTCTAGACAGATAATCTAGTGGGAGTGGTTGAAGGGCATGGAGCGCTGTTCCCGGTGGAAGTGGAGGTCCAAAATAATTTCTGCAGTAGATGTGAAATATATTGAAAGCACAGTGGTATATTTGAACCTAAAAGGAAAAGAAAAAAGTTGGTGACAGCTGAATTTACAAAGAACGTGGGCAGTAGAGAAGGTTGCCCATGACAAACCCTCACGACTGGAAGTCTTAAATAGGTATTGTTGAAACACAGCTGTGAGGGTCTGTTTCCATTTGCTGTCCCACATTTCCCTGGGAGAGGAAGTGGGAAGGGGGAAATTGGTGATATTTATGTTTAGTTGCGTGTCTCCGTAGGTCAAGGTGCAGCTGCTGCCCTTCCTGCAGCCACAGCAGCCAGGCAGCCGAGGCATCGCCTTGCTCATATCTGCATGATGCTCCCCTGTTCTCTTAAGGTGTCTCTGCTACTGCTGAGCTTGTCTTTTTTCCCTTGTGCAGTTTTCTGCCGTGTGTATATAACAGAACACTCCTATGTCAGCGTGAAAGCTCAAGTATCCACTTCAGCTCAGGAGATACTGAAGATTGTAGCAGAAAAGATCCAGTATCCAGAGGAGGAGTTGGCGCTGGTGACAGTCACGTTCTCTGGTGGTAAATAACTTCCCTTTTCTGCTTGCTTACCTTGTGAGGTAAGGGAGGGTCACCCTTTTCTGGTGCAAGGATACAGCTGTTCCTGTGCGGGCCCACAGCTGGATGACCACAGGAACAATGAGGAGCTGATTCCCAGAGTCTTGTTTCCATGGCAACAGCTCATTCTTGGGTACCATTGGATATGGCATCTCCTTGCTGGGAAGGGAGTGCAAAGGACTCTTCATCTTCAGCAGTACTGCAAGATTTTTTTTCCCCCACACAGATAAATCTTATACTTTTGCATTTAAATTAATTTGGAAGGTCGTAAGGCATGGTTTGCTTAAAAAATATAAAAGAGGATAAAAAATACTGTATGTGTGGCTGTTGCTGTGTTTATGGCATGGATAATGAATATTCTGCAGCAGAAAGGAGGGAGAATGTATTTGCACAGTTGAGATACTGAGAGCAATCTAAGCAGTATTTTGTAAGCAGTATTGCTTGTTATTTTGGTATTTCTCATTGAACAGAAAGGCTTATTGTCTTTTTTAAGGAAGACCAGACAGATTGTGGGCTGGTACTAGGGACAGCCAAACCAACAAGACTTTCCATGATGTCTGTCAGGTCTCAAGGTCTTAGGTCAGATTGTTTTGCTCATTGTGGTGCCTTTTGGCTGTTGGGGAACATAAAGGAAGTAATTTAACTAAATGCATATAGGTGCCGAGCTAGATCTACAAAAAAGGGCTAAGGCTTTAGAATATCTTTGCCATATTCTTGGATAATGTTGGTTGGTGTTGATCCTCCAGGACAAAGGATGCACCCTTAAAGATATGGTACTCACTGTGACTTCTTTGTCAGTCTAGTTAAATGGAATATACACAAATGCTGGCTGTTCTGTTTTGTTTATTTGATCCAGAAGTGGAAGGTCACATTTTTGTCCCCCATGCTGAGCTCAATTAAATAAAATGTTTTTTTGCCAGGCACTGATGGGAGTGGCGGGCAGATGTGCCCTGCCCCAGCTACTGAGAGCCTGGCCACGGATCAGCTGCACGGGAGCAATTGCATGGAGGCATCCTGGCCAAACAGTTTGCATAATTTCCAGGCACACTCCTTTTACACTCATGTTTCTGCAAACTTTCCTCCAGTGCAATTTACAGCACTGCAAAATCACTGTGCTTCTGTTGTTTCTCAGGTCTTGTGCTCCTGTTCAAGAACAGGGCAAATTTTGCTCTGATAGCAGTAAATCTGGTACTAACTGCCTACTTTGCTAAAGAAAACCAACAATTCATAAGTGATGAAACACACTATTATCTCTAGACCACATAGATTCCCAAGAAAGCCACAGAATAAAAGTGGTTGCCACTTGGATGTTCAGTAAAAAACAGTAATTAAAATGTGGGTACAATAGGACTGTCAATTGTTCATGGCCTTTGTAACCCCCACAATGTTATTTAATCATGTTGACTGAATTAATTGGAGATATCATCATGTCGGTATCCTTGTTGTGTATTGTCACTCGGATGCTGTAAGCAGTAAACACCAGCCTGCCACTCCTTCTTTTTCCTTTGTTTTATTTATTTATTTTTTTTGCTGTTTACATGACTCAGAACTGTCATCAGCCCTTCACTTGGAATGCAGCATATGAGCGTTGGAGAACATGTTTTTATTGTACTCCTTAAATGAACAAGCAAGGTCTTTTTAGTTAAAATTACCTTGAAAAAACATAGTGGTAGCTCAAAATAAATATGACTGGTGTCAGTGTGAGCATGGATAAGGGAGGTAAATGAGTTGTTTGTAATGATGTTTGGCTCTCAGACTCCTGGTCCTTCTCCTCCTTCAGGGGCCATGAAAAGTCCAAGATCGATGTCAGTATGCTTGTAGCACTTTTGAGTCTCCATTAATATAGTGATTGTAGTCAGGTCTCCAGAAGATTACTTGGGCCCTTCAGGAAGAGACTTGTTTTCCCAGGGCAGTTTTTAGCTGTGTTCTGGGTTTTGGGTTATTTTTTCCCACACCTCTCTCTGGTGCATCCAAGAGCTGAACCAGTTTTCTGGAGTGGAGGGGAAATTAAAAAAAAGTCCTTTCTCTTTGCAGGGAGTTTGGTGTGTCCTCTTCTTTTACTCAAATGTTTCCTAAATGTATTACTCTAGATGTTGAGGAATTTCTGTGAATACCATGCTGTCAAGGACTCTTTAGCTGTGCTTCATGGAGTGAATTTCATGGTGTTGGGATCCTTTAGTCTTCTTTTCCTGTTGAATGACCGTGGCTACTGATGACATCTCCACCCCTGCTCCTGTCTGTCAGTGACAGCAGCAGCTGAGTCACTGGAGGCTGAGACACTTTGCTCTAACAAAAGTCACTATGTTTACAGTACCTACACTGGATTGAAACAAAATGTTCTGTAATGTAAAGGAGGTTGGACTAGATAATTCAAGCTTTTCTTTCTATTCTACACTATGTGAAGTCCAAGTTAAAGTAGATGCTGAAAATTTTTATGCTCCAGTGCAGCATCAGACACATCTCACCTTTATTGTATCTAAATAGTGTAGAGATAATGATCATATGCTTGGCGTATACATAGGGACTGGGTTTGATGCTTAGTTAAATTCTAAACTTACATGGCTTTACAAATATATCTGCACTGTTTTTCTCATATTTATATACAGCTTCTGTTCCTTTTCTGAAGCTTCTGTATTTTGTTTTCTGTTTTTACAGAAAAGCATGAACTACAACCAAATGACTTAGCTATCTCAAAATCTTTTGAGTCATCCAGTCGTATGTTTGTCTACCGAAAAGATCTGAGTGATTCCTTGGTAAGGATCTGTATTGTATACTTCCTATTTTTTATTTGTTTAACTCCAGATAAAGAATTTAGTGTTCCTCTCAGAGGGCCTTTTCAATACAGATTTTATTTTTTGCTTCCTTAGTAAAGCTTACTGAGTTACTCTATACCTGAAAAAAAAAATCTTGTGTTAACAGTAATTACTGAACAGTAATGAAATTTGTTCATCAATTTCAAATAGACCAAAGCTTCTGTACAGCTTAAATCTTTCAATCTACATCAGCCTGGAAAAGCTGACTTGTGCGTGTACAGGACTGGATAGGATGAGGATTATTCATGGCTCAATGTGACTTTTTCTTTCTTTCCCCCCAGCCCTTCTGTAGCATTTAATGTGACCAGTGCTTAATCATACAGGGTGACGGACAAACTCTGCGGAGTTACTACTTGTAGAAATAGAGGTCATGTAATTTCTACCAGAATTACTGGGCTTCAGTTTGAGCCTGGTGCTGTGGCAGCCACATATTCTGTGGCTGGCGTATTTCACTGGTGGCATCTCCTCTTCCCGTCTGTCTGTCTCTCCATCCTCTTGCTGGTGCTGAGGAGGGAAGCAGGTCAAAGGGCAGCAGGTCTGTCTTATTCCCTCAGTTCTCAGATTGCAAACGTTTTCTCCCATGATTTTCCAAAACCCCAGTGAGGCAGGAACAATCAGCCACTCAAAGAATTATTCTTTCAGTAGTTTTCTGCTAATTATTGCAGATGTTTTGAGGAGAGCGCAGGGATGATATTGCAACTAACTTCTGTGCCTTGTCAGTACCAGTAGGATCTGTACATTCATCCTAGGGATGAGAAATGTCTGTTTACATTTCTTTGGATCAATGTGCCCCAAAGAACTGACATACCATTACCATTGTAATCTGTCATCCCAGCTATCTCTGGTGTTCTAGCCACCTCTAAAAATGCGAATATTAAGGGAAGGTTTCCAGTACAGACAGGTGACAGCTAATCTAGTTTCATTAGTTACATAATAAAAATTGCAAAACTTGCTGTAACTGTCAGAAATATAGTGCCAAAGTAATGGCTTAACTGATAAGAATAATCTTTCATCTTGGGAGATGGCTCATGTGCCAAGTTTCAGCCTGATGAGGTAAAAAAAAACCCCAAAGAAATGCGAACCTTTGAAAATCTGAGCTAATAATGGAAATGTCAAATGACCCTTAATATGAGCAGTACCACAGTGTGCACTCCACAGTAATACGCTAAGTAACTTTTCTGAATCAGGACCTGCCATGCTTTACTGTTTATTAGCGATTACATTTGGAGTAAATTAATCATAAAATGGATGGATGGATTGATGCTGTTTTTAAAGGTGGATTCATGGGCAAGTTGTATGTGTGTAGTCTAAATCTGGTGTGCTTGGTTTTTTTATCTTATTGTACAAATATTTCTTGATGTCATAATTCAGATTTTATTTTCTAATGGTTTCAGGGATTTTATTTTCATTATGTTGTCTGCTTGGTCAGTATTTTATACTCAAGGTTTAGGGAATGAAAGACAGAAACCTAATCCAATAGGTAGTCATTGATCCTATTGACCCATTTCCTTTTTCAAGCTCTTTATTAAATGGGCTATAACTCCTTGACTTTGATTAGTGGGGAGAAAACCCCTCAGTGCACTTAGAGAAGATTACTAACTCAGCTCTTTTTTACCTTGGTCTGGTAGCTGTTGTATTGCAGAACTTTTGGCGTTTGCTCAGGAATTTTTTTTGCTCTTGGTTATTGATTTAGAACCCATTTGCTGAAAATGAGGAATTGCAGCAAAGGTCTGTGAGAATTTTGGGAATCAACACCTGGGATCTTGCTTTAGAACTAACAAACTTTGACTGGAGCCTCTTCAATGCCATTCATGAGGTAAGAAGCACCATGTCTACTTCCAGATGTATTACTCTCTTGTAACATTGTGCCGTTAGGATTTGGCTGATGCTGGTGTGTTTCACAAGCATTTTGGAGCATCAGTATTTCTTGGTTCTCAGTGGACTGCCTCAAGAGTATGATCTGTCAGCTCTCGGTAGTCACAATCACAGATGTCACAATCCTTGATACTGCAAAAAAAGGTCAGAAGTTTGTAATGCGCCTGTGTTGGGGCAGCTTCTGTATTCCCTGCATGGATTTTACTGAGATTTGCCTCAAGAGAGTAAAAGAGCAGGATTATTCTCTAAAAACTGTCTATGTGAATATGTTATATATGCAAATGAACCTTTGCACCCAATAATGTCCCAGTAGATCTCAGACACCACAGATAGGTGGCCTTGATATCACTTTAACCCCAAAAGAATTCACACTTTCAGCAGTTTCGATGGTCACTTTACTGTTACTGTTAGGCTTCAGGGAGATGAAGAATACTGGGCAGGCTTTATAAAATGGGATAATGGCCCACTCCAGTGCCCATTGTGTTTATTCACTGACTTTGAAAGGTTTTGGTGTGAGCTTCTGAGTCAAATACACAGTTCACAGTACAAAATGTCACTTGAAAATATAATTCACTAAAAAGCATTACGGCTTTCCGAGAAAATGAATGGGAAATTCCCTTGCTTCTCATCAGATGCCTTCCTTGATTTTTCATTTCAGGTGCTTTTATTCAGATTAGACACTTTAAATTTAGAGCTGCTCAAGTTTTTTGCTCTTAAATCAATACCCGCAGCTCTGTTCCTGAAATCTGGGCTATTTTTAGGAAGAAGATTGAATGGAAATTTTCCAGATTCTACAGTGGTCTGATATAGTTGCTTTTTCATACTGGAAGAGAAATGATGAAATACAGAAAGCCACAGATTGCTTATGTGCTGTATCTGGCTGTAGCCAGAAGTGGAACTGCAGGAAATCTCACCATAAAAGCACATCTTCCAATATTTCCAGTCCACCTGCCTTTCTAAGCCAAACTTGGTCCCTGAATCAGTTATCATTGGCTTATGGATAGTGAAAAAATAACCATTTGTAGCCAAGTCTTGTTTCAAAAACATACTTCTAAACAATTTATAATTAATTTACGTTTAAATTATTATTATATCCTTGATAATGTTGTCAATGTCTTCCAGCAAGAACTGATATACTTCACGTTCAGCAGACAGGGCAGTGCTGAAAACACCGAGAATCTCAGTCTTCTGCTTCAAAGGTGCAATGAAGTCCAGCTTTGGGTCGCCACTGAGATACTCCTGTGCAGCCAGCTGTGCAAACGTGTACAGCTAGTCAAAAAGTTCATCAAGATTGCCGCCCAGTAAGTTACTTTGAATTCACATGCATTATTTGATGTGAAGGAAGCCGGAGGTGCAAGAGCAAAGAAAGAAAACTTAATTTGCCGTCCCGTGTTTTAACAGTGTAGTAAGAATACCTAGAAAAAACAGCTTATAAGTAACAACAGCAAACACTGTCCTAAACTATAGATGTTGTGGAGCATATGTTGGTCAAGTGTTCTCCAGCAGTTTAGCTGCTGCACCTGCAGCGTGAACTGCAAAATCCCTGGTGGTGCAGAGATACCTCCTTCCTTAGCAGAGGTAAGCTGAGGACTGTATTACTAAACTATTTGACCAGCGACACAACTACTCGCCAAAAACTACACAGAAACAAAAAAAAAAACCCAAAACCACAACTCTGTTATAATCTTGAAAGTCCTACCTCTAGTGGGGAAACTGGCTTGCAGTAAGCTGTTGCCCTGCGTTGTCCTCTCTGGAATGCTCTTATCTTTTGCAAGGAAGGTGTTCTTCGTTAATTAGATTTGATAGTCTGTTCTTGCACTATTACAAAATAGTGCTGGCACTTATTCTATGCCTTGGAACAGAATACGAATACATACTACACACAGAGAATTCTTTTCTTTGTAATCACTCTTATTTTAGTAACCAAGGGAGTGGAGCAATTCAAATATGTGCAGCCGTTCTCCTCACCTCTCTCTCCACTTGTTTGTCTTCTGTAGTATTTGAATATGCACATTCGTGGAAAATGTATAATTTGTTCCTTCATCAACTGAGTTGATGTAATTTACAAGGCACTTACATAGAAGGGACTGTTCTCTGCTGAAGCCACGCCTTTCGTGAAAAGAATTCTTCTAATCTGATCTAGTGTAACTCATAAATGTGATTTGATTTAGTTTGCAAGATATATGGCATACAGTAATATGTTCCATTTCTGCCTTATCAATGGCCAAGTTTGATCCAATCACATAAAAAACGCTTGTTTCTGTGTGCCTTGCTTGCGGTACACTGGTATTAATTTGCATTCCAGGAAAAGTTTCATGTCTGTCCCGCATGAATACAAATATATTTGTCACCAGATTAAAATGTTGCTCCATTTGAATTAATTCCAACTCTGCTAAGTGAAAATCCATAGTTGTGGAGACTAAATACAGTTGTCAGTAAACAGTAGGCAGGCTTTCCCAGAGCATTGCAGAATTACCCATCGTCGCAGCATGTACACTGGGAAATGGATACACAAATAAGTGAGTGTGAGGTTTGCTCAAGATCTTTTTTTTTCAATTAGAAAAGCAGCTTTCTAAAAGAAGACATTATCATGTCTCAGATTATGGAAGAGTTAATGAAAAGGGAACAATTAGGGTGGAAGGATCGTGTGCTAAGCAAGGACTCTCACTGTGAGGCACAAGCTAAGCAGCACTGCTATTTTGTTTGTGACTAAGGCAGACAGGTAGGAAGCTGTGAGCTGCTCTCCACTCCCAGATCTGGCCAGGAACCTATGTCTCTGACTTTCAGCTTGTCAGCAAAGCCCTGGGATTAAGATCTCATGTTGGAAGGCTTTTACGTAGTGTTTCGGTACCTAAAGAAGAGATGGATTTTTTGAAACATGGATACAAAGCACTTCTGTGGTTGAGCTAGTCTAAAATAGAAAACAGGTGATTTGATAGAGAAAATTAATTAGCATGGTGTTAGAAATTAAAATCGTGAGGAGTTACAGAAACAGGTCAGCATAGGATTAGAATAAGTGGATTACAACAGCAATCTTTTTGCTTCCCAAGTGGTGGCTGGCTTTAAAAGAGGTACCTTCTCTCTACAGTTCTTTGTGAGGAATGGGCCCATCCAGTAGAAAGTTTATCCAAGCTGTGCCAGACACCTTTCTTGCTCTGGAATGAATTACCTTTGGGAGCTGCCTGACTTTAATGATAAAAGGAGTCTAAGCAACAAAGTTAATCCTGATTTAAAGGCAGCTGAAGTGAAGTGAGAAATACACTGTCTCAAGATAGTACATAGCAATGACTGCAAGCTTTATAAAACTTGTAACAAGTGATGACATGTTTCCAGTCTAAGGTCTTGGCATGTACTTTCCCTGATCGTAAATCCCAGTGGAGACAGTGGATTCATTCGTACTTAAAATTACCTTAAAAGAGGATTCTCAGTCTCACACACACATGCACATGTATGTTTATAGTGCTCTTCAAGAGCCTGCAAGAGAAAGGGAAATCTTTTTGTTTGAGAAGGACTCAGTCTTCCAAGATTTCCAATTTCCTAATGAACTAGAAATGAACAGGGTTCGATCATATATAGTAAAATGTCAAAGAACAAAGGTATCAAGCGAATTCTGTAGGGACCTGGACTGGAACCAGTGCTAACTGCAGCTAATTTATAGGGATATGTAAACTGAACATTAATCAGATTTTCAGACAATAAAAATTATGAGGGATTGCAAATGCTTTGAAGGATAGAAAAAAAAAAAAGAATGATCTAAGGAGTCTGGTGGCATGTGCAAACAACAGTAGGATAAGATTTAATTTAGATAGATGCAAAGTAATTCAGCTAGGGAATGCTAATACTGAGCTGAAGAAATAAATGCATGATTGTAAAGAAAAGTACTATGAAAAAGGTCCTTGGGTGATAATAGATGACAAATTAAAGGCAAGGACAAAGTGTGATGTGGTTCCAAATAAATAATTTTATATTTGTTTTATATTTGATAGGAGAAAGGTGTAAGAACTCAGAGCCAAAACAGTAATTACCTTTCTCCTTCCCTCCCCGCTGTCTCACTACATCTCCTTGGTAAGAAGAAAATGTGTGAGAGAAAAGTTAAAATAAATTACAAAGAATTCAGTGAAGGATAATAACAATATGGAAAAGTAGATAGCAGGCCATGACCACAGAGAGAAATTGAAGGAATCAGTGATGTACAATTTACAGAAAAGATGGAAAAGGGGATAAAAATATTTATAACACCACAGATTAGAGGTCAGGGAATTATTCTATATGGTAAAGGACAGCAGAGAGTAACTTGAACATTGAAAAGGGAAAATTACTTTTGACAGCAAAGGGAAAAAAATAACCTGCCAACAACAGGGCTGATGAGGCAGTGGAACGTTTGCTAAAAAACTTCTTAGAGACCCTATCACCTAGACTGCAGGTGGTCATGAGAGGCATTTAATGAGTTCATTATTCGGAAGATGATGGTATGTTACCGCTGAGGGTTGAAACGGGACTCTGTAACCTAGGATACCTGTGCATTCCATTTATCTCTTATTCTGAGTACAAAAAAATCAGAATACAGTGTTCATATTTTTATTCCACAGCTGTAAAGCCCAAAGAAATCTGAATTCATTCTTTGCTATTGTTATGGGTCTCAACACTGCATCTGTCAGCCGGCTGTCTCAGACCTGGGAGGTAAGAAGCATCTTTGTATCTTTTAGACCCTGTGAAAAAACATTTCTCACAAAAGTGATGGACTCATGAATTACCTTTTCTTTCTAATTATTGCATTTTTGTGCTGAAGTCAAACAGGAAACAAGTGTAAGTAGAAAAGCCTCTTTGTGACCTGAAATGTTAGGTACATGGCTATTCAACTGAAACTAAATGTGTCCTTTCAGAGCTTTTAAATAAGAACAAAGTAAGGAGATCTTACACTCTTAAAAAAAATACGTCAGGTAAATTATCTTAGCATTTTAAGTAGATGTCAGAACAGGCAGTCGTGTACAGTTGGCTCCCAACAGGCAATCCCTTATTATGGAATAGTTTCATTTTAAAAATGCAATGTAGAAATAAACCCTCTTTAATTTTCCTTGATCAGCTTTTGTGCAGCTGCTTATCTTTAACATTAAAGTTAGGAAATGAGCCATGAGTAAGGAGAATACTGGAGAACAGAGATTATCTGCTACAGAAGCTCCTGTTTGCTAGACAGAGCGAGGGTTGTTTAGAGGAGGGCCCCATTGGAATCTCTGTTTATATTGTGAGTGGTTTTTTCCATCAAAGTAAATTATTGAGTGGTAGTATCTTCAAGCTTATTATATGCTGATGAACTGAAAATTGGAGAAGGAGTAATTTAGTGTAATGGGGTGAAGTTTCTTGCCTACCCCATGCCCCCAACACCATAGTGGGCAGTACTCAAAAACGATCAATCTGTAATAAAAAGTGACAGGGAACATCTGTGACCTCCTGCTGTGGAGCACCAACAGCTGAAACCAAATGGCCATCAGGCGCTTACAAGCCTATCTAACGCTGTCCAGAGCAAGGTTTGCCCCCTTAGCTGAAATCATGCACATGAAAACACCACTGCGTGTGTCAGTAGCTTTTGCACGGAGAGAAAAAAGGGCAGTCATTGTGTCTCTTGGGAGGAGTTTATGGGGACTCGGGTTAGGCAAGGAGAAGCTAACTTTAAATAATTCTGGAGAGAAATTCACACGTGAGGCCAAAGATACAGAAACTCCTTGTCTCTCCTATTTCTAAAACTCTGTTCCTGTGAAAATTTGCCCTTGCCTGCTCTTAATGAGTTGCCTTCATCCCATTTCTCTTGGCTTTGGTAGGAGACTGGAAGGGACTAAATACCGTATCAAAGGCCCTCAGTGGCAATGATGTAGATCGCTCCTGCACAGAAGCGCACAGAGCTCTGCTGTGCCGTGAGACCTCTGGAGATCACATGCTGCCGGTGGATTTCTCTCAGGAAGAGCAGAATAATATATTGCTTGTCAGAACAAGGAGCGCATCTGCATATGTGTCGTTGTAAATATGTCACGTTTCTGTGTGTAAAATATTTATGAAGTCACATGCATTTGTTTTATTTGTAAATTTTACTGCACTGGAAATTTCAAAGCAGAAGGTTATTTGCATTAGTAATGTGACTTCTAGAAAGTAGAGCAATGTTTATAAATTAATTATAATTACTTACACATGTAAATGAAACCACCTAATCTTAAAGAAGCGTTTAGACACTAAATTATATTGGACTTGAATTCTTGAACACATAGTATTCTTGGAAGCATATTCTTCTACTTTTTTTTCCTACAGTATGGAGTGTTTTAATGAGCCTAACTTTCCCTGACTGAAGATATTAAAAATGTGGAATTGCAATTCCATGTTCAGTTATTCTAGCATTTTAATCAAACAGCACATCCACTTAATCTTAATTGCTGTGAATCTCCTTCCTCTTGGTAGTGTCATCGTGGCTGTGAGGGTCTAAGGACAAAGACAAAAGCAAGAGTTGTACTAAGAGGGAATATCTTCTACTAAACTGATGAGTATGGCTGGAGAAAATAGGCAGGCTTTAAGGTCCCCACACCCTTGAAGACTGGAATACTAACAGCAAAATTCAAACTGCAGAACGATTGCTTTGAGTATAATAAGACAAACCCATTAAAGCATCTTTGAGATAAAGAAACCGGTGCTTGTGGAGCAAATCAAGTGTTAAAATGTGAGGCAAGAAGGTAGTTTATGCCTGGGCTTCCTGGGAATGTGTTTTATCCACCTCCCTGTGGAACTAGGAGAAGATACTGGAGATGGAATAATCATTTGTTAAGGAAATATCTCTCTTCTCTGGCACTGGTATGTGCCAGTAGTAACACTAGTCAGCCCTGGGGGTAGTGTATTAAACAGCACTGAGTGTGTTGTCTGTTAATTTCTAGAACACATTTTAGGAAAAGAAATTGTTGTGGTCACAAATAATTTAACCTGGATGTGATTACAGTATCTGAATTCTCAGCTTATGTTACTATTTCTAGCTTGATGTGATTATTAAGGTAGAGGCATCAGACATGTAAGCTAGCAAAGGAAATAAAAAGAGCGGCTAACAAGCAGTTTCCATAAAAGGATGATACAGGTTTTCCCTGAGGTGAGGCTGCGGGGTCTGGTGCCTCACTGGCATTACACTGAACATGGTCTATAATTAGGGCTCTTGGAGCTGAGGAGCAGAGGTTAACTGCCTGTTGATACTTACAGCAGGTGCTTCACACACAGCAGCCTCATGGGAAAAGAAGCCTCAGCATTTTTTTTCTGCCTATGTTGTTGTTTTGGGTTTTTTTTAAATCAACTTTACTTTTTTTTCCTCTGTTTTCCCCACTTCAGAAAATTCCTGGGAAGTTCAAGAAACTTTTCACTGAACTTGAAAGTTTGACGGTAAGTATGATGTTCACAGCAGAATGACATTGCTTGTCTTTACCTGCCTTCCTTCTTCCTAATTTATTTGGAGGCTGCCTGTCATTGTCTTGAGCTGGAGCCTGTCATGTCAGATCTGTGATTAGCCAAAGGCCGTGCAGCCCTCGAGATCTCAGAGGTGGTCTCCAAACATGAAAAGGCAAAAGTCTGTCTTCCTGACAGGTGGAGGAAGGGCAGAGAGGCAAATGTAGTGTCTGTTCCCCTCTGTCAGTTTGGATGCTGTTCTTTTGCCATGGGGGTTGATCAGCTTCTATCCAAAGCAGTGAGCACAGATCAGGAGAAAATGAGGACAGCTTGAAGTTGTTGTTTTTAAAATAAAATAAAATATGAGGCTAAGGGTCTTTGTCACCATTATCAAAGCTGAATAAACAAGTGTTTCCTCTGGCTATCATGGAAGTGTGTGCGTGGTGAGATCACTGCCTGTCATGGGGAACATAAGAACCAGCTTTTAACACTTGTCACGCTTCTATACTTAGAGTCCTTTATAAATTAATGTGTTTTCCAGATTATGTGTGAGTTAGTGTACAAAAATGTTCATTTATATGGGAAATTGAGACGACTTTTTGAATTACTTAGATAACAGCACTGAAGCATGCTCTCTTATTTTCTTTGAAAATGTCCAGTGTGCTTCATTGATCTGAGAACAGTTTTTGTTGGGATTTTTTGTTCTTATTTTTTATTAAGAAATTAATCAGCAGTACATTCTGAGATACATTTTGTACTAGGTAGTAAGCTGAAGAGATTTTGTTAACAGAAATTTGTGGGGAATTTACAGAACAGTCCCAGTGAATCTGTTCTGCAGCTCACTCCCATTTTAGCGCTGCTTCATCTAGAGGAAAGTAATTGCCTTTGTTCCTTTGACTGTTTGTTTCCTGTTCAGTTTAGTAAGTCTAGCTTAGAAAGCCTTTACCTACCTCATTTCCTGAGGAAACCTTTAATATCTAAATCATGCTCAGATCATAAGTCCATAAATGATTTAGAATTGCTCTTTTTATAGCCTATTGATTTTTCTCTCTATTACCCATATGGTTTTGTAGGACCCTTCTCTGAATCACAAAGCTTACAGAGATGCATTCAAGAAAATGAAATCTCCGAAAATCCCTTTCATGCCCTTACTTCTGAAAGGTAATGTTAAAGCTTGGCTGCTCTTCTTCTTTGCGGTTAATTAAAATAAATGCAAAGTGATTTTTCCTTCAGGTGGCCTTATGATTAAGTATGTGGCAGTTGTGGTAGTATCTACAAGAGAGCACTTGGTTTGGATAATAAACAGCTGCCTTTTAAGACAGGAGAAAGATGGCAATTTTAACACAGGTTTTCAGACTTCAGTAGCTTCCCAGCAACGTGCCGTTGCTTTGGCCACATCCTCCTCAGTGGAGAAGCAAAAACTTGCGAGTCCCTGAACGGAACCACCTGGCTGTGCTGGGTGCAGTCGCACAAGTCACACTTTGCTGGTCAGAGATGCTCGCCCTGCCTCACCGGGGTGGAACTACCTGATGTCATCCTGAAGGCAGAATCAGCCACATCTGTCTGCCCTGACAGTAGGGGACCTTTTACAGATCTTACTGTTGTAAAAAACAATTTTTTAAAATGTATTAAAATAAAGCTACTTGCTTAACTTAGTGATCTGGGCAGCTAAGTGGCAGGCGTTTCAAATATTGTGTTGTCTTGGAGTCATTAATTATTAATTGCCTTGTCTTTGAACACGGCAAATTCATTTGCTTATTCCTGTGTTTGGAAAGTGTTCTCTTTAGGCTGTTTATTCCAGCTTGCTGCTCCTTTGAGTTTAAAATGTTTGAAGACAGTTCTCCAGATCAGTTGGTGACAGTTCAGGAGCCATCAGGCACTTCCCCTCTTTGCACACATCAAAGGATTCTGTGTTAATTCAGATGGATACAATTATCAAGGCTTCAAAATCAGGATTTTTTTAAGTGTTCTCAAGTATCTTTTGTCTGCAAACAGAGGTGGCAAGCAAAAAAGAAATTTGTAGCGATGGTTTTTGCTCTGCGCTATGATATGGTGTATAAGAACATGCACGTAAGCAGCATTCATGTTGCTCAAATGTACCAGAGATAGCAAGGAGACTTTGCAAAATAATACAATAATTTTCCTCAGTACAGTGATCCATAGGGAGGTGTTGCCAAGGTTGGCAATTCCCAGATTATTGTGCAGTACATAGAACTTTGTTCCATGTCAGGTATGTTTGTATTAACGTTATTTCCAAGACCAATAAAATAAGCATGGATAGCATAGACATCATTAGTAATTCAACAAATTACTGTATTTCATCACGAAAGGAACAAAAGCAGTTTCAAGAAAAAACTTGAAAATCATTGTAACCTTTATTTAATTATGAAAAATAACTTTAGAGTGTCCTTTTGAAGTTAATTAAATTTAAATGCAGAGCTCTCTTACAGCACACAGACACAGCTTTTGAAAATCGGGCAGATTTTTCAAATGAGTAATAAAATACCGCAATGTACCCTTACAACCTAGCTCAGATGTCATTTTCTGCTCCACTGAATTTATCTAGACTCTTAGTTGTTGGCCGCAAAGCAAATTTCTGTTCCTTCCACCCTCAGAGATATACACATTGCTGTCATTGACTTAAAAAGCTGTGTGGAAATTTCTGCTATTATTGGAAGTTCTTTATTAGATGTGACCAATGTTTTTGAACTGTGTTGGTATAGAAACAAGCCTGTGTCCTGAAGCCGTGTCCTTTCCCTGTCCCTTTCCCTGAGTGCCCCAAAGCAGAGGAGGGGTGAAGGGTTCACTCCTTCCTTTCCCCCTGGTTTTTAAGATACTGCCCAGAGGCAGAGAGATGCTGGAGCATCCCCTGCAGAGAGGGGGAAGGGGATGTGACAAAGCAGCTCCCAGCATCAGCTGCAGGTTCCCAGTCCTAAAATCCTAAACTAGGGGGATGAGGCGGGCATCAGAGAGAGTCCTAGGGAAGAGCACAGGAGAAATACTGAGATGCACAGCTAGGCTGTTGGGTTGGAGGCTAGTACCTCTCAGCTGAGAGGGAAACGTTCCCCCTGTACTGTGTGTCATTTGGCAGGCACAGGTGTCATTTTTAGGTAATGTTATTGGAGTGCTGTCTCTTTACATTAGTGCCATCTCCTCCTGGTACTCCTGGGTACTCGCACGTCCAAGGGAGAGGTGATGGGGGCATATGGTGGTGCTCCTGCTAGTATTTTCAGTGACCCAGGGTGTGCACTGTAGGAGGCAGAGCTGAGGAGAGCATCTGTCCATGTGCTTGGTACTTCATGCCCAGGATATGTCTCACTTTGTATCCTAATATACATTAGAAAAATGGAGAAAATTACCTCAAGTTACTGTTTTAAGTGTAATCTTAACTTAGCAGCATTTGTTGTGCCTGATACTCTCTCCCTCCCTGCCTCAGTTCATTACACTGTGTTCAGTTCCCTTCCTGGAGCCAAATATAGACCTTTTCCTTTTCCTCTGAATGACCTTTGTGTTGCCTTTGCAAATTCCCTTGAACAACACTGTGTACAAATGTTTTTTTCCCCCAGTCATAAGGCTTTTTTCAAGACTTTGAACTTATGTTTGGTGGCTTGTATTTAATCAGCCAGGCTGGCAACTGCTGTAGCTGCATCTCCAGGAGGGGCATCGGAGTCATTGTCCCACAGAGAGAGACATAGGGGTGTCAGAGTCAACTCCCTGGGGATGCCCTGCCTGCTCCCAGCTGTCCTGTGTGATATGCACCCCAGAAGTAATACAGGCCAGGTTTAATAAGAAATCCGTGTTCCCACTTGAAAATCCTCTTCTTGCGATGTGTACATAGTGTTGCTATCTAATAATCTCTCAATGTCTTTATACCAGGCTTTTGTTCCCCTGTGGTATTGTGTCAGTCTTAATTGGGATGTTTCCCTCTTTTTTTCTTTCTTTTTGTTGCTGTTTAGTTATTTTACTTATTTATATTCAACAACAAAGACACAAAAAATAATTGTTTTTCCTTTGCTTTTTTCAGATGTAACATTCATCCATGAGGGAAATAAAACTTTTCTGGATAACCTTGTTAATTTTGAAAAGCTGGTAAGCTAATTTTGCCTTTCCTGTTTTCCAAAGAGATTCATCTTCTTCCCTTTCCCCTCCGTATCTTGTAAGACGCAAAGATTTTCTTCTGGCTGAATCAGGAAGTAGTAAACAGGAGTAAACTCTGCTTCAAAGAGCAAACATGATAAAACAGCCAGCAGTTAGTCTTCCCTGTCTTTTTCCTCTGCTCCTTTCTCTTCTCACTCCTTCCCCCCCCAAATTCTGTGTAAAACATCTAAGCCAGTGATGGGTAGTGTCACTGCCACACAGCCCACTCGTTCTTTTCCCCAGTGAAATCTGTTCCTTTGTACCACTTCATCACTATTTTTTGTCAGTTAAATTCTCCTATTTCAGCTTTCTCTGAATTAGGTTTCCTTTTTTTTTTAATCTCAAGGCAGTAAAGAAAAGGTGTCTTTAGTTCAGTGTTTGTTGCTGTTATGCTGATTCCAGGGATCTCAGCCTAAACTGAAATTTTAAGTCTAGTTTAGTTGATGAAGAAAATGCCTGAAATATGAGTTAAACTGACCATAAATACCACAATACTAACTTCTATGTAGATGGGCACTTACTGATTTTGTATCTTCATCTACATCTACTCTAGACATCATATGACGTCTATTCTGGCATGGTATTGCTGATAGAGGTTTGACTTCTCTAATTTGCATTATTTCTTCTTTTTTATTATTGATAACATTTTTATAGCACTGAAAGCTACAGCTTATGTATCTGAACAGTGGTGGAGTGAAGAAGCCTTGGGATTTTTATTGTTGGCCTGCAGTATTTGATAAAGAAACCAAAATGTTCTTCCCAAGTGCTCTAAGTGCCATGGGCCTGCTAGTCCAGGCTGTGCCTGGTGAACTGTTCCCAACTATTTTCTCCGTGTGTTTACACTTGTTTGAGACTGAATGTGCAAATGTGGAGATATTAATGAATCAGATGTTTAACTTATTTTCGCATCCTATCGTGATGTACGCTGTCTTTCAACTTGCAAGCAAGTGTAGACGTTGACTTTTGAACCTGAGCTCCTCTCTTTGTGTTTTCAATTTGATTTCTGTACCTTTTCTTGTTGCAGTTACAAGAACACCGATTTGCATTTAATGAAAGGTTTTCTTGTCCAGAGTCCATTAACTGTTTGACCTTTAGGTGTTTGCATAAAACTCATTAGCATGTTCTTCTTCATTGCCTCTTGGAAGTACATCCAATTAACATGTAAATTAAACTAGCCCTTGATGCACAATAATTGTTACTAAAATCCCCCCCACTGGCCCATATATTTATTTAGTGAATACGTAGGATCTGATTCCTGTTCCAGTCTTAGCCAGACCTTGTTAGTTTTTGTTTATCATTTCATCATATATGTTTAATGTATGCTGGGCTTGCTTGATATGATTTCCTGTCCTTGCTGTCACCACTGTGTCTCCAGAGGCAGTGGGAGCTTTGCTAATTGACTTCAGTGAGCCAGGATTTCACCTTTTCCACAAAAATGGATAATGAGCATTTTAAATGGGAGGAGAGAGTCTGAGGTGACGGTGGTGGAGTGAGGGCTGTTCAAACTCGCGCTTTCTCCAAATTATTAGTCAGATCACACCCTCTGGAACATGCTGTCTCATGAAGCCCTGTGTACATATGAATGCGGGCAACAGTGCAAACTTAGGAAGCGAGGGCTTAGGAGGGATTTAAATATAAGCATGGTGGAAACTCAGGCAGTACACATATCACACAGCTTCCTGTGAACGCTAAGGTATTCAGTATTGGGCATGAACTTACTAACTAGATGCATCACACATGGTCACGTATACAACAGTTCATGTTTCTTTTCTAATTATAAGGGTTTCATCCCAAGGAAGATCCTCTTCCTTGGTATTTTATACTGTGCTGAACATTTTCTGGTTTTGGCTGAGAAAAATTTGGGTTGACATTTAGACTAGACATTAGACATTTAGACTAGACATTAGGAAGAATTTCTTCACCATGGGAGTGGTGAGACACTGGAACAGGTTTCCCAGGGAAGCTGTGGCTGCCCCATCCCTGGAGGTGTCCAAGGCCAGGTTGGATGAGATTTGGGCAGCCTGAGCTAGTGGGAGGTGTCCCTGCCCATGGCCAGGGGGGTTGGAACTAGATGATCTTTAAGGTCCCTTCCAACCCAAACTATTCTGTGATTCTATGACATTGACTCCTGCTTGATTTGGATCAAGCCACTGAACCTCACCTGCAAATTTGCTGTTGCAGAAAAAGAAGAAAATAATTATTGTACCATAGCAGATTACTGCTGTGGGGAAGGAACTTACTCACTGTCATAAATACATGGAATTTCTACTTCAAGGATTTCAAAGCAAAGACTATTTCTTGTGTCTTCATTTGTATCAGTGTTTTAAAATATTTCATTTCTGTGTTAAGCACCTGACCTGAAGGAAGCCTTGTCAATCTGAACCATTGTTTTTTCTGGTTCTGTCAGTTAGTTTAATAAAAGATACTGTCTTTTCCTACAGTCCCTCCTTTCTTTACATTCTTAGACTATCGAGGCCACGACAATCCTACCGTGACTGAACTTGATTTGACATGACATGATTGCAGTGAAGACAAACCTAATACAAAATATATATAAAAAAATTTGCAAAGTGAAGAAAAATAATTTTTTTGTCTCAGGAATGTTGCCTAATTTTAGCAAAAGTTTGAGGGATTGCAATGATTTATTTAACTTGATGTTTGGTAAATGCTAGTCTAAAATAGACTTCCTCAACTAAATCCTTCAGTAATTCCTTATTAAAGCAATAAATGAAAATGTGTCTTATACTGTTGCATCTTACGGTATTTCCATCGTATTTACCAAGCTGCTTCACCGCAATGTGGCTTAATTTTTTTTCCTCAGTCAGCCCTCCCTCGTATCTTAGAAGTGACGTGTCTTAGCCACACTCCAGCAAACTCTGATACAGGTCAATGGCCATTACTATTTTAGATAACACCTCCTTACCTAGTGCCTTCAACTGTAAGATCATTGTCCATGCTGCTGAAGATTCTTGGTCCCCACCCCCTTAAATATCTGTGTAACTCCCAAGCCTCATTTTTTATTGCCTTCTGTTAAAGAAGTGCTAATAATCCTAGGTAGTCCCTGGGCTGAAAGGCCACAAGAAATGTGTATTACTCAAGCACCTGTTTAAATACTTGGGAAATGGCATTTACTTTGCAAATGAATTGGCTGATTTTCTGTATTACAATTGGATCCCAGAGAGCTGCAAAGGGAAAGAGATAAATGCCTAATCAGGCTGCTAAAGCAGGGAGATTTGGGATTCTGCTTTAAGAAAGTGTTAGACAAATAGGTTATTCAGGGCATCACCTTCCTGAGCCAGGATGGACCCCCACTGTGACTGACTGCAAAGTAGAAACAGTGAAGAATGACAGTGTTTGAGGTAGTGGGGTGTCTCTTATTTCTAAAAGCCAAGTACAAATGCTATCAGCCAGAAAACATCACAGCAGCAGCACTGGTAGAAGTTGTAGCTCTCCCAAACTCACACTATTGGCCTTGAAATCTGGATCATCTTGTTAGAACTTCCATTATAATCTGTACAAGGACGTCTCCAAAAGAGACTGTATGATTTGGTGCACAGTGGATAACAAGAAAAATTATTTCTGTTCACTTATGGAAGGAACGTGAAGTTCCCATTAAATGTGCTCTTAGGATAAGCTTTTCTGTGGAGGACACTTGTAGGTGTGGAGAGATGAGCTGTTCTGCGTCATTCTGGCTGTAAATGTACTCTGCTCAAGACAGTTAATCCTTTCTGACTGATTATTTTTCACAGAGATGGGAGAAGAGCATCAACTGTTTGCATAAGATATTATATCATTCCTGCTAACAGCAGTTTGCTTAAATTAGCTACTAAATTTGGTGAAGAGTTGCCAATTTCACTTTTATACCACAGAAGCAGTCAAAGAAAGAAAAAAAAATGTAATTCCACAAGAACTTTATGGGCAACATCCAGTGAAAAAGAGCAAACTCCACTCATTTACAGTGACCGATTCCAGGTTTTGTGAATTGAAGACGTGAATGTGAAACCAAGCTTAAACCTTTTATTTCCTCTGCTCAATCTAAGCAGACATCCAATATCTCTGTTATCAGCAGCTTTTCCTAAAACAGCATACCTACAGTGTAGTCTTCTGTGGGTATGAAGAGATGTCAGGGTGCTTGCTCTGCACTGTGAGCTGGGTTTGGTTTTCTTGATGTTAGTTATCAAACTGCAGAAAACTGCCTGGCTGCTACTATTTTCTGTGCTGGGCATTATACAAATGCACATTAAGATGTAGTCTGTACCACAAAGGGCCTTACAGTCTGTTTAGACAAAACGCGGAGACAGGAGAGGTTGCAGACTACTAAATGCCCTGGATGCTAGGGGTTGGACCCAGAAACATGCACTCGCTCCACAGTACTTCCCTCCTGTGGGCTTGAAGTTTAATAAAAGTCACAGGAACAAAACTAGGCATTTTTTTGGCTATTTTTCATTACCACTTTCTGTGTGCTTTTAGGGAGTTGATCTCATTTATTCTGTGTGATAACAGTAAGGACCTTCTAGGCTAACACTGTTTCATCATATATTATTGCTTAGAAGAAAAGTCTTTGTCCTGCTGTCTTCATTTTCTATCTTGTGACAGTTGCTTTTTGCTGTACAGGCTTTTCTAATGGCAGAATCTATCTCAGATTTTTGCACTGATGTTTTGTATCTTGTTTTTACAGCATATGATTGCAGATACTGTTCGGTCATTGAGACATTGCAGAAGTAACCAGTTTGGTGAGTAGCCAAAACATGCAACTTATTTTGCCTTTGTACGACCTTCAGGGTTTTTTTAAATTGCTTTCTTTCCACTTGCTCAGGTTTACTACAGCAGCAAAATGCGGTAGACAATTATTTAACCAATTGGCAAGAGGGTGTGTTATTCTTGGAACGTCAACATAGCAATAACTACATCTGGATAATGTTTTACTTTACAAAATGTTTGTAGAAACAGCTTCCAAATTTCTTATAAATTATTTTCCTGCAAAAATGATCATCACCTCGTCAAAATGCTGTGTAAGACCTGTGCCAGCTGCACTTAATAATAGAGGCCCCTGGTGTATGCTGCTCTTTCTCACTTTCCCAGCTATAAGCGAGTTACCTCAGTTACCTCAGTCTCCTGCTAGTATCTGTGTTTTGGTAACGGGTTCATAGCTGTCTTGGCTTCCAGGAGCTAAAAGACAGTATTCATCAGCACAGCTTTTCACTTGTCTTTCCACTGAGAGCAATTACTTGCTTAGTTTAGGTTCTTAAGGACATTTCACAAAATGGTAGAAGTCTTGATACTAACCTGTGGGTTTCGTGAAGGTAGTTGCCTAGGTAGAAAACAGGAGGCTGCATTAGTATCCCTGCTAGGGAAACCTTGCAAATAGAGCTCTACTTGGTTCAGATGCTGGAGGATCTACATTGGTGGGAACAGTTATGAGTGCCTCAACTGTATGAAAAGCTTTTTCGGTGTGTTTTTCCACCTTAGTAGCCACTAGAGAATCTAACCTTAAAGGACCATGCCAGAAGACCTCTAGCTTGTTTTGTTCTGTTGCTCACAGAGGAGAAACCTTGTTTTTCTCCTTCTCAGCAGTTCTTGTTCTCCACAGAGAGATTAAACACAGGAAGAGGACAAACACAACACCGCTTTAGGAAGCGGTTAAAGTTTTTAAGCTGAACACGCTAAACGCGTCATTCACTGAGACCACTAAAACCTCTTTTCCAAAGAGAGGTTCAGAGCTGTGCTGTAGCCTTGGGGGGAAAAAAAAGAGTTTGAATCGTTACTTTTTTCCAGCTGAATTTTAGGCAGCTGTCAGCATGGACTCTGACAAAAAGAAAAGTAATAATTATTTTGTGCATAAATACATGTACCTTGCAGGATGATAGCTACTGCTAAGAGTTTTGTTGAATATTTGTTCTATAGAATTAACATTGTGTGTACAGTCTTCTTTTTAAACAAAGGCTGCTTACTATTATGGTTCTTGTTTTATTTTGATATATGTATGGGAGGGGTTGGAGAGGGAGAAGGATGTGCCTTTTGTTTTTATTCTGTTAAACCAGATACTAATGGAAGTATTGATTAATCCAAACCATGCTTCTGTAACTTGGAATGTCTCTTGTTTGGCATTATGAAGTGCAGCATTTGTCTCTTTTAATCATGTGAAATTTTTGTTTTGCAGCTTCTGTGCAAATATTTTGTCTTGGTTTTGCCTTTTTTTCCCCCCTAAAGTGGTTTTATAAGTGTTGCAACATAAATCCAAGGTTAATACCTGAGATTTATCATATAATCTGGTAGTTTGAAGTACGTGTTTGTTGTATTTTGCTACAGACTTGATATATTGTGAAGCTGGCATCTAAAAAGCAGCTTATACAGGCATCCCGCTAGGCACTTTTTTTTTTCTTAAATTCGTTTAGGCATTAAATGAATTCACTGAATATTTATTGAGACTTTATGGACAGTTTTCTTTTCTAGTGGGCTTATTTTGCTCTCAGGAATGTGAATCTTTCTACTGCATCAACTCCTATATTGGCCTAAGAGCAGCAGGCATCTCACTGTAGGAAGGAATTGAAACAAAACTAAGCAAGGAATATTATTACTGTTTATGAACTGTATCATGTCTATTAGGCTCGCATGCCAAAGTCTTTTTGAATTAGAAAATAGTTAGGTTCCAAGCAGGACTGAAATGCCTTTTTAATGGAATTAATATTTTTATATCCTAAATCCTGAAAACAAGTATTAGCATTTCCAAACCCAGATGGGGAAGCCTGAACAAATAACATAATTCAAGCTTTTGTCATTTCAGGTATTAATGAGAAATACAAACGTTTTTCAGTACATTCAGTACTGCTGCTGGGATCCTTTTCCCTCAGAACAGAAATATCATCTCTATATCCCAAAGCAAATCTATCACATTGTACTGTTCTCTCCAACATTTCTCAGTTCAGATAGCTGCTCAGAAATAGCTCCTAAAAATAGCTGCCCAGGAGCCCCGTTAGCAGCAGCGTGCAGAACTGGCTGCATTGACATCCCTCATTACCTACATCAAACCATCAAAGAGTGCTCTTTAGAAATAAATGGGATAGTCAGTTCCAGGAAAGCTTCTTGGAGACTGTGGAGAAAAGGAAGATGATGAAACAAAGGAGAGGGGAGGAGTGTGCGAGCTAAGCTGATTGGTTCAAGGGAATTTTGAGGGGTTTTCTTCTTTAATTTATGGTAATGTTATTAAAAATTCCTTGAGGACATGGATTAGAATGGAGCTCGCTAACCTTCACTGGTTTGTCAGCAGTCAGCAACATGTGGGAATCTTATATTATTGCTTCCTCTGCCTGTCTCAATGGGTCTCATGGCCACGGGCTTGGCTTTTCGTTTCCCACAGCCGTGCTGAAGGGTTTCACAGGCAGCGAGTTCCTACAAGTCAGTGTCGGACGTAATGCTTGTAGCAGAAAACATCTGCTATTCAAGCCGTCCTTCACTTTGTCTGTTACACAGCTAATTCCTTTGGCTGTGTAAACTCCCGTGAAATACCAGCGTGGCTCTCGTCTCTGTTACTAGATCAGAAATCGAAAGCATAACAGATCAAAACACAGAGGCCTGTCAGAACAGCTTTGAAGAGCTTTTGTATCTGTCTGCTGCACTGTCACCTTTCACCTGCTCTGAAGGGAACCATGTGGGGCCTGCTGTCTTGTGTACTTGTGTTAAGGTTGTTTAAAAGTTACAGGCTGGGTTGTCCACCCCTGCTTAAGGTTCCATTGTACTTCCAGAGTGGCACAAAGGAAACCTTGAACCGCCCTTACAGAGGATGGACTGCCTGTACTGCCAGCAGGAGTAAAACTTCCACTTGGGAAAAGACAGCTTCTTGTTGTCCCCTTGTCCCTCCTTTGTGCACACTGGCTGCTAAGCATCGCCTGCTTCTTTCTTTCTTCTCCCTTGTTCAGTATCTAGCTGTTACCTCCTCCACTGCACTTAAACAATAATTCCTTTGGATCATTGGCTGTCTTTTTTGTGACTGTCCAGCACTTGACACGTTGGCACACCAGGAAATTTGTAACGCACGGCACAGAGAAGCAAACAAGGCATCGTTTTCTGATCCCACCCTTTTCTTCTGTCTTGCAGGCAATGAAGTTCCTTCAAAAGAGCATCATGAGCTGAAGCCTTATGTCCATCACCTGCATGTCATCGACAACCAGCAAGCTCTGTTCGAGCTTTCTCACAGGATAGAGCCACGGGCGTGAGCAGCACACACAGCTTCATATAACCTTGTAACTGCAGCACTTTGAATTAAGTGAATGTTTATGCCAAGCATGTTGCTTCCCTATGTAAGACCAGTTTACTGAGTTTTATCAGTAGCTCACACAACATGCGCAGGAAAATCAGGCAAGAGCCAGCAAAGGAGCTGCTCACAGAGTTGCAGAGCAAGCTTGGTGCCATCCTACCGATCACTGGGACGGGAGGAAGCAGGGCAGCGTCCTTTGAGCTCAGGAGCTTGGTTTCTGTGAAAATATTGTTTGGTCCAGTGTAGCTTTCAATGCAGATTCTGCCAGTATTAGAATGAAAGGAAACGTCGCGTCACAGCAGCAAAACATTTCAGCAAGCAACATGCCACAACGGGATTGATTCTCAGTTCACCACACTACGTACCTCACTAATTCAAGGCTGCCAGAGTATTGTTGCCAAAAATACTGTGCAATCCGTGCAGCTCCCCTGAGTCCACTGGAGCATCTTATTTGAGATAAGTGTGAAAAAACAAGGATAGGAATATAAAAAGACAGCGCACCAGACAAAACTGAAGAGTGCATTGTGATATGGAGGTCAGCAGTAAACATTTCACACTATTATGGCCCCTTATGAACCCGCTTTGGAAAACACATAAAAGCCAGTCGACTTTCCTTGCAATTTATGGGCACAATTGTTTGTACACAGAAAACTTGTTATTTTCTTCCTTTTCAGTTATCTCGGATTTAGCACCAGCTCCTGCAGTTAACATTATATAAATTATAGTAGGAGCTTTGTTTTCTTCTTGGATTACTGGCTCCTTGCTCCTTGGCTATTCAAAGGCAGTGCTAGATCCACCTACATTCCTAACTCACCTCTTGGACATACTGTTTCATTAGGTAAAACTTCACCTTAATTTGCACATTCTTCTGATTTTTAAAGAACAAAAGGGTACCAGGGTACCAGTGTCATTACCTGCATATATACTTTGCTCTTGGCATCAGAGACCTTTTACTGTTTCTGTCCCTCTCACACTCCTCTCCTAGCCAATTCTTATGTAGCTAAATACTACTTCTGGGTGTGTATTGAGGCAGCATTTTGAAAGCCTTGACTACAGCTGACCTACATCTAAGCAAGCACCTCCATCACCATAGCTCTGGTTTTCAGTGCTAAGAAGTTACCCTGAAATAATCTAGTGAATGCCTGAGGCAGTGTGCAGTGTGCTACGCAGTCTAGCACGTCTTTGTACCCTGACTCATGATAACAGCCCCTTGGCAGAGCAGGGGGCATCCACTGCATTGTTTGCCCATCTCTGTTGTATGTTTTTCACATAAGGAAGACTCCTGAGAAAATGCTCCTTTACTGTAATGTGGAAATACTGAAGTAGCATGCTCTTCATCATTGTGTTATCTCTGGTTTAAAGGGATTTTTAAAAAGCAGCTTTAACAAGTAGTCTGTGGGGGAATCTGTAGATGCATTCAGTTTTCCGATCTGTGAAATATTGTATAGATCTATTGTAAAGGAAACAGATGTTTCAGAAATGTATTTGCTTGTACTTTGTTATTATCAAATATTATATGGGTTGTTTTTTTTTAGAAAAAAAGTCTTTTTACCCAGTAAAAAGAAAAAAAATAAACTCTTGCTGGCCATGGAGTAAAAATTTCCTATGTTCTTCTGTAGATGTGACTGCACATACTGTAAATAAGTCTTTTGTGCAAACAGACCAAAACTGTTCAGATGAGGATACTAGTTGCGGTGGGCTCCTTTTTTGCAGTGTAAGAACACAGACCAGATACAATTTGCTGCTTGTGTTATTGCAGTTCTTCCTCTGGCTACAGCACTCCCTGAATCCTCACCCTAGCTGCATTACCTGGGTAGTTTGCTGGGTTTTGAGCTCCCCCTTGTGAAATCTTTTTTACTGTGGCATTATTTTCAGCAGCTTGTATGTAGATCAGCCTGCATGCTCCTGCTCATGTGGTGTAACGCTCTAGTCCACAAGTTATTCTGTTGAAATCTGTGGGAGAGGAAGCATTAGAAGGTATTCAGGGTGACAAAGTGGGGCTGTTTCTCAGTTTGCTGCATTTGGCTCTGTGATAGTTACTGCTGATGAAGCAGCAGCAGTGCCAGGGAAGAATAAAAGACAATTTAAAAAAAGAGGGGGGAAAAAAAAAAAAAAAGCCAGAAGAAGAAAGATGGCTCTGTGCTCAGGCTTTGATTTGAGAGCATACTTGAGCCATGTTGAAGCTTCCTTGCTCTGCTAATTCAAAATGGTTGAGGTCAATTGCTGGGTTGACTTGCACCAGCTGAAGTATTGGGTATCTGCCCAGCTGTGACTTCTTACTAAATGAGGTGTTCTCTACCCCTTGCAGCTGGTATAAAGCCACTTTGAAGGCGCATACTAGCTTTAACCTTGTTATCTGTGTTGTGGCTAACTAGACTACTGTTTAATTTAAAAACTAGTCTTCATGGTGGCCTGTATAACTTGAATATAAATTTCTGGGGCCAGTTTCTGAGGGGCCAAGGTGAATGCATGAATTTCACATTGAAAATATGGACCTTATATCTGTTACCATTAAGGAAAAGCAAGTAGCCCAAACATATAGCTAATATGTCTAATGACTAAAAGGCCCTTCAAATTCTTTGTTCAACAGATGCAGCGTTGCAGAGCTGAGCTGCAGACTGGCAAGCAGTTTGAAGGCGTGATGGGTGGGAGGAAAGTAGAAGTAAACCCTGTGAAAGGGAAGGGGAATGCTACACAGCGTCTGTCAGGGTCCAGCACTGGTTATATTGTGTGATTTTTTTTTTTTTTAAATCCTTTAATAGTGTAATTGTGGTACAAAGAATAAAATCCATCAATCTCAGAAGTTTAGTTTATCGCAGTCGTACCCTGGGTTAAATACTCTGCATATTTTTTTAGTAGCTAGAAGTAATTGGACAGAACAAAGGAAAAAGCTAGGTCACTCTATACCTCTTTGATGTGGTGTTTTATTGCATCAAATGTAGATGTTTCTATGACACAGCTTTTTTATTCTAGCCCCATCTTGGATAGAAATAAATTGCATTTGCATGACAGTGGCAAAAAAAAGGTGTTATCGGAAATAATAAGACATAGAATTACAAAGAAAGATGTAAATACTGAACATTTTAGCAGAGTAATATTTATTTGCATAGCCTATTTATTGTCATCTTACACACTGTTAAATACTGGGATGAAGTCAATGAGCTGAGGTAAGAATACCTGCCTGTTTGTTCTCTCTGAGTGCCATAATGCTGTCAGCTTGCATTAGGAATAATATAATAGAAAACCCCAAACCAAGGTATTTACCTAACTTCTCAGGGACTACAGCTAGTAGTTATCCACCATTATCAGACCTGGTATATATGAAATAATCTGATTTACCAGAATCTACGTTGCCAATGTTTTCATATTTCATGCTTGTCTGCCTCTGTACATATTATTGTGTTGTGTATTTATGAGAGCTAGTAAGCAATAATTTATATGTCAAAATGGCCAAGCAATACAAGGTTAAAACTTGTAGAAGCAACTGTTACATTTATCTTGCATTTTCCAGTGTTTTTTTAATATTGCTTTTAAAAATATAAAAACTACCTTAACGAAGTCTGGGCTCTGTGCCTTCATGTTTATCACGAGTACTTGCTGTTCCTAACTGGAGTATTTTACTTCCAGTCATTGAGTTCTGCAAACCTTATGTTTGTGAAGTAAACGCAGACGCCTGTAGAGGCTCAGGAGCCTGACCCTGATTCAGAGCTTCTTGTTGGTGGAACTTGCCGATACCGACGTTTCAGAAGCAGAGATGATGTTAATGGGGTCTCAGCTGTGCCTTATCATCACAGCACAGCCTAAGGGGCCTGGAGCTACCATGAGAAGTCCCTGTGGGAGAGGGGAGGAGTAAATCTATCTTCATATCCTCTGGAGTCTGTTTATCAGCACTTGATCCTCTTACTGAGGACAGCGAATGCTTTTCCCTGTCATCAGACGTCTCTGCTAATACGGTTTCCTCTCCCTGCTGTCAGCTAGTCTGCGGTGGGGCAGGCAGAGCCCGTGATGGGCTGCGAGTGCTCTATAATGCAGCTGAGGCTCGTTCTGTCCTTCCACTCCTTCCACCTGCAGACGGTGGGAACCACTGAGCCAAACCTGGCTATTTCACACAGAAACAGCACTTGGTACTTGCAGCAATGATGTCTGTTCAGAGTGCCTTGCAAACAGGCAGTTCTTAATCCTCTAAGTGCCTGCACCTTAGTCTCAAGCTTGACTTACAAAGTGTTTGTGGCAGTATTAGTATGCAAGGAGGGAGAATTCTAACTGGAATAATTAAAACAGTACAAACTCAAATTGTTTACGCAGCTCTATAATGATGTTTAAAGATAGTTTACAGCCAGACATCCTTTTCCAGATCCAGCTGTGCAAGCTGAAGAATTTATGTTCCCAGATGTTCATCACTGTCCCTTTATTGGAGAACATTGCTTCTGCAGGGTGTAGCCCAGCAGGAGACCTGGGGAGCATCTTCTAACTTCTTGCAGTTAGTCAGCTGGATTCCTTCAAGCCGCATGTGGCTGCGTTCAAGCAGCTACCTTTGCACCAGAGAATTCTCCTTCCACCCATCAGCCTTTCTGGGAGGTTGTCACGAGAAGCTGGAGTGGCAATACCTTTAAGATCAGTTGCAAGTAGGAAGGTGTAGAGCTAAGGGTAGTTGTCTCGCACCTCCAGCTGTGCTAGAAGAGCCACAGGAGAAGTCTGCTATGTTCCAGATGCTGTCCCTTCAGACCATCTTACTGATCTATTCACACATGGGTTCTTTCCTGTCAGTCGAAGGGAGCTTTATAGGCAAAGACCTGCAGTTTAAACTGCTCCGTGGGCTCCATGAGTTTTAACTGAAGTGGTTAGGGAGGCCTGCAATGAGCCATTCCTGCAGGAGCTGTGTGAAGGGGAGGGCAGCAGGTGTGGGCAGTTTGATCTGGGGCCAGCACAGCCCTGTGCGCAGAGTGAGACTGACCTGCATGGGGTGAACTCCTCTGCCCTATGTAGAGGTGATTCCCTCTTCTCGATGGAAGAAAATAGCCTGGAAAACAAACCTCCCAAATGTTTGCTGTGTTTCACATCCCAGCGGACTTTTGTGCCACACGGAGCATCTGCCCTGGAGTCCTGCTCTTCAGCTGAGTTACACACACAGCAAACCCCAAAGCAGGTAAGTCTTCCTCTGACTCAAATACTGTGACCACCATTTCCCACTGGAGAGTTGTGTGAAGGTACCCTACATGTGTGGCTATGACAATACAGTGAAATACCTGTAGTTGCTTCAGGGTTAAAAGAATTATGCAGTTAATGTAAGATCTGAAGAGACCTGCAGTGGTGGGCAAGATAAACAATCCTTAAAGTAAGGAGAGAACTGTTCCTCTATATTCCCTCCTGTCTGGAAGAAGGTCAATGGATTTCATAAGAGCCTTGTAAAGGTCCAGAAAGCCTAGCAAAAGCATCCTTGGATAACTGCCCAGCCTTAGAGACTTTCAGAGGTCAAGGAATGTCAACGATAGAGACTGCAAACTTTCTTTTAATTTTCATTGACTGTTGTAATGGGTTATGTTCCTGGTAAGCAGTTGCAGCTGTTTCTCCCTGTCCTTGCCCCTACCCCCCTCAGCCATCTACCCCGTGTATTTCCAGTTATTTGTAGAGGCTCCAGGATCTTTGGACACATCATCTCAGTCTTTGAAAATCGATGCATTGTGGGAACTAGATAGGCCTCAGCATGTTTTTCCTATCCCTTTCCTATTCCAGGCAGATTATGGAAGGAGGGGAAGGGGCATCATCCTGAAAGCTCTGGAAAGCTTCTTTTCCTCTGAGGTGTGCTACTGACCCTTTCCAGGTTCCACTTCCCCAGGGGGGGTCCTCAGGGGAGAAGAAATCCTTGCCCTTACCTCCCATTGAGAAAAACTGAACAAACCTAGAGAAAGAAGGCAGTAAAGATCCTGGAAGAATTTCATTTTGGGGTCTGGAAAGAGAAGAGCCATTCACAGGTCACGTAAATGCAGCAGTTGAGGGGCAAAATCTACCTTTATGTTCTCTGTGTGAGTCTGATTGATTGTACCTGAACAGTGGTTGGTTAAGTTGTTACTTTGCAGGGAAAGGGGTGTAGTGCTGGAGTTGTGTGTAAGTAGGACTGTTTCTTAAAAAGGGCTCTTTCTGTGGGCTGGCTTTATGCTCTGTGTGGTCCTGGTGCCTTTAGTTCCTCACCATAAAGTTTTAGCTCCTGTGTCTGTAAGTAAGGAATCAAAGCAGTCCTAGGGGTGTTAGGAAATAGTGGATCAGCATAGTTAAGAAAAAAAATTGATTGGAAAATTAAACTTGCTTTACCTATTTTAGCATAAATATATGGATTCAGTGATGTAAGTTTAGAGAAGCATGAGAGCAAGACAGAAAGATGTCTTTAAGAAGAACCAGATGGGCTAAACCCCAGTGAAGGACAGCCCCTGCGCTAGTCCCTGTCAAACAGGTAGGTCTTAAATGATGGTTTGGGCAAGGAGATCAGTTATAGATTGTGTGCTCTTTGGAACAGATTTTTTTGCAGAAAGTTGGCTTCTAAAACTTGAGCAGCTTGGGATTTTGTCTTGATCTCCTGCTGTCGCTGCCACCAGTGCAAGTCCCTTCCTGGCTGTAGTGGCAGGAGGAGCTGGTTCAGAATGACTGCTAGCGTTCCAAGGAAGACTATAATAAAAAAAAGTTTAGTGATGGGAAGCAGCCTCTTTGTAAGGTGCAATAATTATTAGACATGAGGTAAATGGCACTTCACAAGAACAAAAAACCCAACAAAAGTTCACACACTATTACCAACAATGAAAAGAAAGGAGAAGTCCTGCCATTGACCATCCTGAGCGTGGAGCTTCCTCTGCAGGAAAATGGGTTAGACAGGAGTTTTGCTTAGCAGGGAGAAGTGGCAGTGGCAGAAGTCACCCAGTTAACCTAAGTGGCCAAGTGCCCCTTGAGAGAGGTGCTGCCAGCTGTGACAGACGGCGTGAAAGCATGGGGCTGTGCTTTGATGGAAGGGAATTTGCCAGCAAATATAAATAGGGATGATCCAGACCTAGAAATTACAAGGGTCGGTGAGGATCAAGCCGCAGATCAAGCATCTCCCTGCTCAGTTATACAGGCTTTTGTCAAATGCTTGTGAGAGCTCTCTGTGATGCTAGGTGAAGGTTTGTGTTGCTTCACAAGCAATGAAGCTGTTACTGAGGCCGTGTGGGTCTAATTCCTGCATGGGCTTTCTCCAGTCCACTGTGGCTATTGGGGGGGGTAACTGGTCCAGGCTGATGTCTGCTGAGGAATTCGACTCAGCAGCTCCAGGTGGCACTCCTGCAGCCATAAATCCCTCAAATGTTTGAAGACTTGAAGTTACGCCAAGCAGCTTGGAGAAGCTTCCAACAAAACAAGGTCAGCTGCTGTCTAAGGGTATCTCTCTCTCTCATTCAGAAATACTGTGTGAAGTCAAGCTGACTTTCTATTGATTTTGATTTTAAAAACTCCAGATGCTCAAACATCTGCTGTCAGGCTGTCCGTGGATACGCTACAGAACTAAATATACTCACTGAATCCGGCTTGATATACTTTAAAGCAGCAAATAACTTTAACTTCAAGACACATTTTTGGTTGGAGGCCACTTCTCAAATCCATGTGGATGATGATGTGATAGTAGGAGCTGGCAAAGAGGCACAAGACCAGACTGGGAATGGTTTGAACAAGTCCAGCGTA
Source organism: Phaenicophaeus curvirostris (assembly GCF_032191515.1). NCBI lineage: Eukaryota > Metazoa > Chordata > Aves > Cuculiformes > Cuculidae > Phaenicophaeus > Phaenicophaeus curvirostris. The sequence goes on from NC_091397.1 coordinate 56,804,132, forward strand.
GCAGAGACAGAACAAGGGAGGACTGTTCAGGGAAAGTAACATGCAAATCTTAAGAAAATTCACGTGTCTAAAATGCATTTAGACACTCTCATTTAGTGCTGATTTGATGTGTTTTTCTTCCTCTTAAGTGAGGTAATTCACTTTACTTTTGAGTAAGAATTTCTTCTGAAGAGTATAATGTAGTTCAGCCAATGACATTTTTGTGCTTTTTGCTAGCTTGATTTATTCCTCAGAGCGATTCAAGTGACTTCAGGGAACTTAGTTTGGCTTTGTACAACTGCAAATAAGGAAAGATTTGGGATATATATTAAGTTTGTCAGAGAACCTTGAGACATAGTAGCATCACAAAGGTAGGTATCATTTCCCCAAATAACTAGACAAGAAACTACTGGAGCTGTGTGTTAGTCAAATACAGGTAGAGTTCTTGCAGGGGCATCTCTGAAAAGAGCATTCCATCATTTTGACGAAGCAAAGACCTTGGATGGCTGTGGCTGGTTGCCGCAAAAGCTGCTGCCAGCTAGAATAAACTTTTCCAGCAGCTAACCTGCTTTCAGCAATATCTTCCCTTTCTGAAGCTAGATACTCTTTACATCTAGTGGTGAAATCCTGTGCCTGAAAAAAAGCAGTTTATTGCATCAAAACTGCCTATGCGACCTCAAGGGACTGCAGGATATAATGCAGCAGTGAGAGGCTCCCCTGTCATCTGTGTGGTCCACTGACCCCAGTTTATTAGATTTGTTGACTCTGACTCCTGTTTAAGTGGACTGATAGGATTATCTGTTCAGCCTTTTTGTGCACATTTCCCCATGGATTTAGTTTTCAGGCTTTATGATGAGAGTGCACATTCACTTAGGGCAGATGCTAATGGGAATAAAGACTGCTGCCTTCTCATCTGTCAGTAGCACCCAGAGTCAGCGTCTCATCCAAAGCTGTTGGCTGCAGTGTGAGCATTTGGTGTGGGGCAGCTTCTCCAAACACACAGCAGAGTTGTCTGGGCGCGTTTGACAAAGGCAAGCAAATCCCCTGCCTGCTGGGTTGATGGTGTGAGGCTGAATTCAGTATTTAATCAAGGGAGTGGTTTTTGCGAGCCCGAGGAGCGGGTTTGCTCTGTCAAGTGCTGTGGTACGTGTGCACCTGGCGTTCCTGGTGATGATGGGTGGCTGTGTTCATCCAGCCTTGGAGATGAGGAGAAGAGGAGAAGACGTGAGCAATTTGCACTGCTTTGTGTAGCAGTGCTGGGCTTCGATCCCAAATCCCATGTGCTGCAAATGAATTGCACTGTGAAAGGTCTCTCCTGAGTTTAGAGCTCTTAAATGCTACTCTAACCAGAGCACGAGGCAGGGGGGTGCTCATGTACAGGCTTGTGTACCCTGGAGCAGGACACTGTGCTGCGTGAGGGAAAAGTGCTTTGGGGTCAGTCTACTCTCTCTGAGCCATCGTGGGTCACGCACTGTCCACCCTGGGCAAACCATCTCAGATTTCCCACAAGCACAGCTGGGACCAGCCAGCTGGGGCTGCCACATGGTGTCACAGGGACACTGCAAACAGATAAGACAGGGGAGTGTTTGGGAGTCAGTTACATTATAAATTGCTAGTCGATAAGCCAGAGGCTGCTAAAATGAGCAAAATTCAGAAAGGCTGAACGTGTCTGCTCTTGGACTCTGGAGAAAGTCAAGACTGATCAGATTTTGGTGCGACTTTGCAAGTAGGAGAAAAATGAATTTGTTACGTACGTATCACACGGTTGTGAAGAAGTGTTCCAAAGAGTCAAATAAATTGTGCATTCTCAGCAAAAGTCTCAAAACAACAAATACAGAAGCACTTTAGGAAATACCTTCACGATGAGCTGATTTCGGCTCTGAGGTGGGACTAGAAAGAGCCCGAATCCATCATTCCCAACGCTGCGTTGATGCAGCTGCTCCTGAGCCTGCGTGCCAAAAGAAATCACAAACCTGGGAAACTATCGCTTCCAAGGCAAAGCTCCTCTATGTAATAAACCTCATATGAGCTACACAGAGGGCTTGGTTATTGTACTTTACCCTGTCACTGGGCCTAACGCATATAGTCTTCCCAGAGACTAGTTGCTGTGACATTGCGACTGTGGCCACGGTGACAGTCGCTGATCAGTCTGGGGTGACTACAGGGAGTTTTAACACTCGCTGTTCGCTGGGCTTGGGAAGAAGACTGCTTATGAACAGCAGCTAAAAGGAATGTCAATAAAACTTGTTCCTTTAGTGCCGCTCAGAGGGATCTGAAGGCACACAGGGAATGGAAACCAGTTCTCACGAGACGGAGAGGAGTTTCTGTCCTTGTTTCACAGGTGAAAAAACTTCAGAGAGAGGCAGAAAGACTTGGCCAAGGTCACACAGAGCTAGGACACCATCCAGATTGCTTTTCACCTGTCCTTAAGAGCTTCCAGGCCATTGGCGCTTCTCCCGTGCTCGCTTACTAAACCAATTTTCCTCTGAACAGAAGTCAGTGAGTACAAACGAAGCGAGAGCCCAGTGGAGACAACAGGGAGCCGGAGCGCAGCAGGGCACAGCGTGCTCGTCATCGCTCCTCCCAGCCAGCAGCACACGGCCTCCCTGTCTCCATACAATCACACAATTTTCTGCTTGGCACAGCAGTCACGGTGTTGCTTGTGTGGGTTGTTTACTCGGTGCACTTTAAAGGTTTTCATATTTTCTTTTGAGAGAACGGTCTCCTTTATGCCAGCAGTCCCTTCTGAAGTAACTGGCAGTACTTGTGGGAGCAAGAATTTTCTTCTGGTGTAATAAAGGGGAAAGAAGAAGCATTTTTAACCCAGTTCCTAAAGAAAAATATCTCACTTGCTTGTCCTGTCTTATTCTGTGTTAGCTTTCTAGGTACTCGAGACACTATCAACCGGATCTGGAAGAGTAATGAAAGGCTCAGAAATAATTATATGCCTAGGAGGGAGCTCAGGGGCAGCTGGGAGAGATGAGGGAGAGGCAAACTGGAGGGTGCAGCACCACTTCTCATCCCTGTGGTGCTCTGTGTCCAGCAGAAAGCCAGCTCTTGCCTGGTGCCTGTTAGCTCTTCCCCAGTGGAAACTTTGCCGGGTGTGAGAATGGGCACGTGGGCACGTTTGAGCAAGGTACCACTGGTACACCTTGCTTTTCATCCTGTCTTAATTTCATACACATAACCTGGAACTAAGCCCAGGTCAGATGAACTGATGTTTGAGTGGGGGTGTGGGTTTTTCTGCTTATTTGTTTGTTAAAAAAAAGGGAAACAAAGGCAGAAAAAATTCCCATTTTAGCTAGTGCTCAGGGTTGGAGAGTGGAAGAGGAGTCTTGCAGTGCCATCTAGGGGCTCTCATGAATGAGAGAGGACTAGCTGGCAACGCATTTCAGATGTTCTCACCTTGGCAAGAGCAGTCCCCAAAATGGATTGCACCCATTCATTGCTTAGCTGTCATAAAGGATATTATCCTATAATAAAGGAGAGAGCCATGCAATGTTACGGAGACGTGCACTTATGTCCAGCCCCTTAGTGATTGCATGTAAGTTCCACATCTGAAACCCCTGTGGATCAGTATTTATCATTTGCTTTACCTGGTTGCAAACAAGGCAAGAGTAATCTTCGTTCTGGCAGGGAACTGGAAAAGAGTTTTTCTTCACTCAGTAGCATGGTCTTAGTATCGAATCATAGAATAACCAGGTTGGAAGAGACCCACCGGATCATCGAGTCCAACCATTAAAGACCCCACTTCTCTCCAGGAAGGGTGCTCCTCACCTTGTTCTGCTCTTGTTTCTGTTGTCTGGCTTCACGTTTGCTTTGCTGAAAGCACATGAGAAGCCAAAAATCGTTTCTAGGTGAAGTGAGTGCTTATGGCAGAATTTGATTAGGAAAAGTGGCACCATCATAATCTTAATTCATTTGAAGTGCTGGAACAAAGGTGTCATATAAAATATAACCATAGCAATACTGGTGGCAGGGATGACCCTGGATCATGATGATTGAACTAGAATTGTGTAACATCACAGAAAGACCTGGGCATCCCGGGTCATTCCTCAGCAACCGCACAAAAAGCTATTTTAGGATTTTCATTATTTCTATACATTAACGATTTTCCCCAGTCTGATTCTGTGAGCAAGACAAAGAACATTCTTCAGAGGGGCATGATATTGGAGGTATTTGTGATAACAGGTGTGATGTCTCTGAATAGGTGTAGCTGACAGGTTCTTGATGGCTACGAGTCATGTTCCTGGATCATATTTGTTCTCAGGAGCCTCTGTATTCCCAACACCGGTGTTGTGATCAAAGCAATGCTGAGTACCCGTGTGCTGGGCATGGCAAAAGAGTGTAGATAACATGATATAATAGTGTCACACTTCTTCCAACATGTTTTTTATTGGCATCTAGTTAAAGTAGAGTTTTCCCTTTATTCTCAGAAATTTAAGATTAGATTCTGTGAGACTAAGAATACTTGAATAACCTTCTTTACAAGAAAACGAAGTGGTGAGATTTGTCTATATGCATGGTTAAATTCTGTGACAGGTAATATTTAATCTTGAGCTTAATATGGTGTAGCTGGTAGCTGAACGAGAAAGAAGAAGATACATTTTCTGAAGTGGCTGCAGGGCACTGAACACTGGTGGGGAATTCATCAAACAAAACAGAACAGAAATCACAGTTTCCATAAAACACTAGAAATGTTACGTCTTATCATTTCAGCTTCTCCCTTTGGAAGTTTCTAACCTGCGTGCTGGCAGAGCTGCTTGTGCAGCTTCCAAAGCAGCATCTCTGCAGAGAAGCATCTTCCCTCCTGGACTGTGCAAATGCAACCCAGGCTGGCAGGTCATGCGCTGCAGCTTGAAACTAATGGAAAGTCTTCTGCAAAAATACCAGATATTTGAAAACCCACGTTTTTTTTTCTGTCCAAAACATGTTTACACAACTGTCATGGTCCACTCTTAAGCGGACGCGTGATGGTTCGTTTCATTTACGATTTCAGAGTGCAAATAATTCAAAGAGTCAAGAGAGACAAATTCCGATCTAAACTGGCGCTTTATTATTTGTGCTTGTAAAGCGACTTACGATAGAAAGACACAGAGAACAAGGAAAGAGATGGGGAGAAGAGGGAAGGAGAAGGGGTTCATAGCTACCACCATGGATCCACAGTTGGCTGGTGTCTCTAGGAGCCCCGGTCCAGAAGGCGTCCCGTTGTTTCAGTCTTTGCTGGAGGTGATCCCACGGTGGAGGGGTCGTCTTCTGTCTTGGTCTTCTGTTCCCCCCTCCTAATTCAGCTGCTCTGGAGGTGTCTTTTATGCTAGTCAATACACCTGTGACCCACCAATCTCCACCTAGCAGGCCACACATGCCAAGAGAGGAGTGTCTGCAGGTCTCCTCCCCTTGCGCATGTGCTCCTTCTGGCGGCGGTGGTCAACCTGGGGTCTCCCGATGAAGGCCAGTAGTCATCATCACCTTGCACGCATGCTCTGTTGGCTATGGGTCTGTGGTAAGTCCTGTCATTAATCTTCCTGTCTTTTCTTCCTTGCTTCATGGATCTTTCACAATGGTAGGGAGCAAGGAGGCTTGAAGACAGGTACAAAACATTTTTGAGATAAAAGGCAGGTCCAGGTAGTTAGGTACAAAGCATTCGTTCTGTACCAGCTCTGGCTGTTTTTCTGAGGCCTGCATTTCTGATTTATACAGTCAAGTTCTGAGGCTAAAAATGAGAAAATGTTGAGACAGAAATCGATCCTTTGACCGACTCTTACACCAACTGAGCGGGAAGCTGAGTTCCTACTCAAACAACTTCAAGTTCACAGCAGCGTGCACGAGGGCCCCAGCCCTACCTTAGACATACTTTTAGACCACTTGTTAAAAATATTCCACTGCATTTTTTTTCTCCTGAATTAATTTGTTAAAAGGAGAGGGCACAAGAGGGAGCCAGACTCTGCATCCTGGTAAGGCTTTTGGCTGTTTGTGGGAGGGGGCGAGGAGAGCCTGGGTCTTGGTCTTTGTGCTCTGGACTCTTTCCGTATTTGTTCGGTGACTCCAGCCTCAGGTGCACAAGCTCATGTGAACACCAGGTCAAGGATGCAGGTCTCCCCAGGCCCCTGTGGTGCCCAGGGACTTGGACTGTCACGTCAAAGCTCGTGTCTTTTCCACTATCAAGGAGAGTGACAGAGAAGCATCCTACTTGGGTCAGACAAGCTGCAAGGGCGTGATGGGTATGGTTTTGATCTCCTTCCTGCTGAGGAAGAAACACAACCCAAAGCTCTCATTTTGTGCTCCTGGCCATTAAATTCTTCTGTTGCAGGTGCAGGGTGGTGCTTACTGGCACTGCTGGATCAGGTTTGCTAATTTGGAAAAAAACCATGAGTACAGTTGCTGTGGGGGATTTGAGGTGGCAGTTGCCCTTGATTTTGAGCAGGGTGCCTGAAAGCTGTGGGCACAGGAGACTCGTATCTGTGTGGTCAGCACCCACATCGCTCTGGAGCTGCCTTTCCCAGTGCCTGGAGCTCCTGACAACCGGCCTGGGTGGTCGGGGTGACAGCCAGCACTGATTGCGGCAGAAAGTCCTAACTTTAAAGCATCTGGGATTTTTACTGGCACTAGTACTGGCTGATATGCTTCAAATCACTCTTGGAGGATATAGAATTGTAGAATCATAGAATCACCAGGTTGGAAAAGACCCACTGGATCATCGAGTCCAACCATTCCTATCAAACACTAACCAATGTCCCTTAGCACCTCATCCACCCGTCCCTTAAACCCCTCCAGGGAAGGTGACTCAACCCCCTCCCTGGGCAGCCTCTGCCAGGGACCAATGACCCTTTCTGTGAAAAATTTTTTCCTAATGTTCAGCCTGAACCTCCCCTGGCAGAGCTTGAGGCCATTCCCTCTCGTCCTGTCCCCTGTCCCTTGGGAGAAGAGCCCAGCACCCTCCTCTCCACAACTAGTCTCACCAGTGCCGAGTACAGAGGGAGAAGAACCTCCCTGGACCTGCTGGTCACACCTTTACTGATCCAAGCCAAGATGCCATTGACCTTCTTGGCCACCTGGGCCACTGCTGGCTCATGTTCAGTCGCTGTCAACCAACACCCCCAGGTCCCTCTCCTCCAGGCAGTTTCCAGCCAGACTTCTCCTAGTCTGTAGCACTGCACAGGGTTGTTGTGCCCCAAGTGCAGGACCCGGCATTTGGCCTTGTTAAACCTCATGCCATTGGACTCTGCCCAGCGGTCCAGCCTGTTCAGATCCCTTTGGAGTCTCCCTACCTTCCAGCTGATCCATGCTTATGTCCAGCTTAGTGTCATCCGCAAACTTGCTCAGGGTGCACTCGATGCCTTCATCCAGGTCATTGATAAAGACATTGAACAGGGCTGGACCCAGCACTGAGCCCTGGGGACACCACTTGGAACTGGCCTCCAGCTGGAGTTAATGCCATTTACCACCACAGAGTTGGGAGTTGAACTCCAGCACCCTGAATCTCTGACCAGCATCTTTACCACCAGCCCTTCAGCTGCAGTGCTTCATCCTGAAATAACCCTCTTTGGCCTCGGCTTTCTGCAAAAGCGTCGTGCTAGTCCTCATCATCCACTTAGGCACTTTTCTGAGTTACTGAAAAGAGCTTGAAGAGCTCTGTTTAAGAGTAGAAAAATATCCAAATTCCTTCACATTTGGTACAGTACTTATTGGATAACGTAAGCTTAAATCAAGGTTTTAATACTTTAACAGCTACCTACAGGATGCTACAGGGTGAATACACCCCAGGTTACAATAATGATTGGTTGTGTGATGGAAACACAGGGTGTACTTTTCTGTTTATAGAAAATCCTCCTGCAACTCACAGTATCGTGTGATGAAAATGTAGATTATTTAATGATTTTATTCACATGTACTAAAGTTCTTTAAGACTCTGCTCCACCATGCCTCAGATAAACCAGTGTCACTTCATGCACCAGGAGGCATTAGGTAGATTTTACTTCCACCTCTGTAATATACCCTGGCTTGAGTGTGCCAGGTACAGTGAGGATTAAGCTGAAAGAAAACAGAGAAGAAAGCAGTATTTGAATGATATGTGAGGTCTGGCATATCAGATGCAATATCAGGAGAAAGTTGGTGCTGAGGCTGCTATCAGAAATTTAATAGTGTTAGCATTAAGTAGCAATCCATATAAATTTGTGCGTGTGAGTTAAGATGCTGGTCAAGTCTCTGTTGACGTTGGTGACACATTCGTATGTCAGTGCCTTTTAGATTTCACCCTTTCACTGCAGAAATTTGTTTTTTAAAACTTAACATCTTCCCACCTCCTGGTTACAGGAGGTTATCGCTGACCCCTTCCCTCCGGCCTGTGGTAGATGCAAGGGCAGCCCTGATGGTGAGCAAGGTCTTGGGCGATGGGTCTGACACCTCCTTGGTCGCAGGCAGCAGCCTGAAGGTTCTTCTGCTGCCTTCTGTTCATTTTATCTTGGGGCAATGGTAGCCCATTGTTGGGAAACAGTCGTGACATTACACGCCACCTTGTGCACAAGAATAAAACCCTGTTTGGGGCTGAGTAACATCTATCACTTCTTAAATTTCCTTGAGACGCGTTATATTTACACGTAGATGGGTATGTTCCTCCTCTCGGCAGGCACAGGCGCTTGCACACCCCTTCTCTTAATAAAGAAAGGATGAGCTGTTCATAGGAGCCCAGCCAGGTCAGGTGCTGGGGCTTTTTGATGCTCTGCAGGGAGCACCGCTCTGCAGGGGTAGGCATCTATGCAGCCACACAACCTTTAGTATGCAATGTCACCAAAAAAAAGCATTAATTAAAGGGTGTCAGGATAGGAAAAAAAGAGAGGAAAATTTTTTAGGGAAGGGGGAAAGCAAGGAGAATACATTTTTTTTTTAAAGGAGTAGGAAATAAAAAGATGTTTTGCTGTCATCTCTAATTTCAATATGGTAGGGTGATGCTTGCAGACAACACTGAAAATCAAACTCTTTCTTCCAGTATATTTACCATACTTAATAAAATACAAACCCTGCTACACGTTTTCAGATTCAACCTGCATCTCTCTTCAAGGGTTACACCCTGACAGTAGGAAGGTGCAGCAGAGTTTAAGTAAAATTATGGCTGTTTTCAGTAGACATGGTTGGTTTTTGTTAATAAGATGCTACTATACAAAACCCTGAATTTCATACATATGCATATATAGATGTGCAATGTATACATGCATACATCTTCAAGGGAAAAAAGAATCAAATTATGCAAGTTCTTTCTTTATTTGAAGTGCTAGGAACTGGTTTGTTACACAGCGCAACAAATTTACCAAAGAACAGTGTGAATTCCACAAGTGAGATTATATACTAGTAAAACAAAGTAAAAAGTCCTGGGATTAGCTGCCCTTTTGAGCAGTGACAAATGCTCTCTACACCGAACCATTAAGTGGGACTGTGTTCATCACGTCCTCTGTATGGGCAGTCCTCCAGATGCTCTTTCTCTGCCTCTGGGGCAGGAGAGCAACAAGGAAAGAGTGTTTTCCGTTTACTGGTTCTTCTTTTCCTTCCCCATCTGTGTGGTGGTGCCTCTCACGCCTCCCTGAAATGACAGGGTTTCACAAAACAAATTCAAGATGTTCTGTGGGAGTGCACCAGGATCACAACCACTTTCTGCAGATTTTCATAGAATCATAGAATCACCAGGTTGGAAGAGACCCACCGGATCATCGAGTCCAACCATTCCTATCAAACACTAAACCAAGCTTTTTCTAGAACTTCCAAGAGTATTTTCTGGTTCTCGGTTCCAAGTGTGTTATTGTAACAAAATACCTACAGTACAGACTCTTGTGGTTAAAGCCAGGCAGCAATGCCACCTTTTATCTGCAGTCTATGTACAAGGACATAGTTTCCTTAATAACTGTGGCTGTAAATTTCAGTGCTGCCAAGAATGCTGAAGTCAGATTTGCATTAGCAAAAGACAATCATTATGGGTAAAATCCACTTCTTTCCATTTCCACCTAGGCCACCGTTACAAAGCCATCAAGATGCCGAATACTAATTTCTTTGTTAAAGACATTATTCTGTGAACAGTGCAACTAATGAAACCTGCTTTTCAGTTAATTAAAATGGCAATTTCTAAGTTAATACTTTCAATCCCTTCATGCCCACTACAACAGAGTCTGTTTCTCACTCTCATGTCCCAGTGTTTATTCTCCATGTTCCTCCCCTCTGTCCTTGGCCCTGATTCCTCCCCTGCCAGCCTCCTCCAGGGCTTAGCACCTTCAGCTCTTTGCTGATGCCATCAGGGTGCATCCATCATGATTAAACCCTAGGTGGGCGTGTGCTGCTCAAGCTATCTGGCTGTACTTGAGCTAGGACCAAGTCAATGGACAACAAGGTGGACCTCACTTGACATTTGTTCAGGGGAAGAGAGAAGATGCTAACCCTTCTCTCCAACTGCAACTTTTCAGAAAATGTATGAGAAATTTAGGTATCAAATTTGTTTGCACTGAAGAATAAATGAGTTGAAATTGGTGGATTGAGTGGTAAATCAATCATTTGTTTGCATCAGTCTCAAGGCCTGAGGATGCATGAGCACATGAGGAGCACGCTAGTGAGAACTGCTGGTTGCGTACTGACTGAATAAAATAGATGAGGACATTGGAGGGTTGACAAAACGAGACATTGGTAACATAAAGAAACCTTACAGGAAACAGGAGTCCTGAAAAAAGCCTGTAAAGAATGAAAAGTAGTGCCAGAAGGGATGGAACTGGAACTTGGTCTTCCTCCAGACAGAGAGGAAGACTAAGATGGAAATGATGCCACACATGGTTTAAGTCTCAGTACTTTGCCAGTAGAAGTCAAAGCCAGAGGATGGTTTCTAGGAGGGAAAATAAATACAGATATACTTACAAATAATTTTTTATTAATTTCTAAAAGCATGTTTTGAAGCTTTTAAAATTCATGTAATGTTTCACAATGAAATCGTGAAATTATAAAGCTCAACATAACCCTCATGGGGGTGCATTTGTGGAGCCATTCCTTTTTCCTTCTCAAATGGAATGACAGTGTATCTCTTCGGCGTAACACTGAGCTGTTTATTAGTGGTTTAGAAGTAGGATGATGAGACATCTGGCATGGCAATGCAGTGGAAGAAATCCAAGTTGTACGTCAGACAGTGACGGAGTCTTCTGGGGATATGAGTCTGTGTTAAAATATTTCTGTATTTCCTTTCTGTTTTCTCCCTTGTGAGGCACCTGAGCTCAAGGGGCTCCGTGGACAGGAATTTGGGCTGTGATGGATGGCTGGGCTGCATTCATGCAAGCAGCCGGCCCTTCTGAGCTCTGGAATAAAAAAAGCAGCTTTTTGGTATCTATTTGGTGAAATAGCCCCAAATTAGAGTGTGAGCAGAGCAGAATGTGTGGTGTATTCATGGCAGGAAAGGTAAGTGAAGTTGGGCTATGCTGGCTACTTAAAGACTCACATTCGGGTGCTACTGGCCCCAAAATGTTTCCTTTGTAGGTCCCCAGGTTGTGTCCTACACAGCCTGTGATCAAAGTGGGCAAAATGTTGGGAATTACTGAGGTTTTCATCTCTGTTTCCATCGAGAATTTGGGGACAATTTTGCATAATCCTTCAGAGCATCGCTAACAAGTCCTGTTCATACTGATTTTGGGGAGAACATCTTTCATCCAACTATGTTTTTGGCTGGATGGAGGAGGCACATGCCAAGCTCCCTGTTGAACTCGCCATAAGAGGAGGATGTCTTCTGTGTTGGCCAGGCTAACTTTCATCCTTGAATTTCCTTGCATAAGATAGATAGCATGCATTAAGAGAGGTGAATGAAATAACCTGTCCCTTCCCCCATTTATCTGTGTGCAGGATTAGAGCATTCGTATTTCTGAGACAAACTATACCACAGCAGCTCTGCATTCAAATCCTCCTAAAACCCTTTTTGGGGACTGAACAGCTTCACAACAGTTGTGAAGAAGCAACGTGAGATTCCCAGCCCAAGAAGTGCAGCCTATTTTGTTCCTTTCTCAACCTTCTTGCTTATAACCTCAGTTTTGTAGAGCATACTCCAGGGATGCTTGTACAAAACTGGTCATAAGTAAAGATAGTTATATATTTCATTAAAGTAGGTGAAAGGGCTGAAGATGTAATGCCAAATGACAGGAGTGGTGAAGCAGGAAATGTTGAAAGCTTTTCTACTAAAACTGCAACTTATTACTTACTTACGCAACTTGATGCTGGTAGGACTTTCCTAGAAATTATTTCTTTAAATCCTAAAACCCCCAAATGTTTCACATCACTCATGTTAGTTAATAGTAAAAAAAGAAAGTGTGGCAGACCTCTTTATGCACTTAATTATGCAGCTGATGCAAGTTTCCTTAATTTCCAAATCTAATCTGCATAGATACAAAGATCTCAGAGCAATCTGGAGACTTGTTCTTTAACCAAGGGGAAGAAAACAACAAAAGGAGTAATTAAACCACAAAAAGTATATACAAACAAGATAGCATCTGACAGAAAGCCATGGGGGGGCATCTTCCTTTGTAATTCTTTTTTTTTTTTTTTAATGGCAGTATTTAAAAGAAAAGAGAGAAAGAAACAGAAATCACTAGGAAATATCTGAGTACTGATTTTTAGTTTGAAGTAGCTAGGAAGGCCTTCTTTTTAAATTTTTTTTTTACCTTGTGCTCTGTCATTTTACCATTCTTTTTTTTTCTTTATCTCTACTCCATAAAATATTTAAAAAAAATTTCAGAGTTGTGAGATATATAAAAGCTACATCATTAAGCTGACCTGCTACTCCCTCACATGCTCAGTCAATCTGCACTAGGCATCAATAAATGACAGGATAAACATATAGTCAGATAAGCACTAAATTATATTGAATGGCATGTTCCCCCCTATGAAATCCCAGATTTGTTGCAATTGGGACATTCACACCTTAATTTTGTTTGAAGAAAGAAAAGATTCTGAGTGGGACATCCCGTGGAAGAGGCTTCTGGGTTATGGCATGATAAGGAAAATATGCAGTAGAAACAGGCAATTTATTTTTTTTTCTTTGTATTGGGATGATTTAAACAATGAACTGCAATCCTGGGAAAAAAAATGCTGTAGAAATGTTTGGTTCTTGAAAGATGTCTTTGCAGACTGTAACCTTGGATGCTGCTGAGAAAACCTACCTAGGAACGATGTGGAAATTGTAGTACTAGAGCGACACCAATAAACAGGACTAAATCAATATGTCTCTAGCTCACGTGGAGACTCCTGAGGTTATAGCACCACAGTGAGTCACATTATGATACAAACAAAGAAGACTATTCCTATTCTTAGACATGCAATAACGTAGGCCAATGAAGGAACAGCGTTTCTGTAGAAGAATAGTAGCAAGGTATTTCACAAATGTAAAATTAATGGCTTGAAAGGTTGTCAGCTGGATTTTGTGCTGAATTTATCTGACATTTGAAACAATACATGGCATATCAGTTGCCTAAACGACCCTTTGAACTAGAGTAAGTTTTGGCAGAAATTAACTAGTCAAATTGATACAAGATTTGTTAGAGGTTCACTATCCTTCTTACATCATTCCAATTGTTTGCTATCTCAACTGCAAAACCTCTAAATTTATTGAGCTTCCATTTCCAGCTTTTAGATCTTATTATTATCTTTCATTGCTAGTTTATTACCACTGTTCAACGGGGCATTGAATACATCCATGAAAGAGAAATCTGTGGGTGATTGCTAGATGTGAGGGAACAACGTGAGGCCCAGAAAGTCCTTGAACTAAAAATATTTTTAAGGTAGGGACTTTAGAGAGAAATATCATAAATTTGCTCTGTCCCTCTTTCTCAGGCATCAACGCCTGGTGCTGTTGAGGAGAGGATACTGGGTTGAACTGATGTGTGTTTTGATCTGTTCTTGTAGTTCTCCTAAATGCATTTAAAAGTTTTTTAAGTAATATATTAGGTTTTTATCTGACTTGCTCTTTGAATGTTTAGATTTGACTGCAGGCACTTCTTTGATCACCATAAATGGATCAGTATGGGCCTTGAGTTGACGAAAGCAGAACTGTAGTAGTGTTTAAATAAGAACAACAAAATAAAACTTCTCTACAGCTATGCGACAGCCCTTTCTTAGTATAAATAAAGGCCTTTTGCAAATGGTAGTATGCTGAGAAGACATGCACATTATAACTGTCCATCAGGACTCTAAGCTTTTTATCCTGGTAGTGTTATCCTAAGTCAGGAGTAGATCTCTGTTCAGTGAAGTCATGCCGCATATTTTGTTTCCAGATTTAAAAATACACTTTCTTGAACAAAAAGGCACATTCTTTGCTTGCGCCTGTTTCACAAACTACTCAAACTGCTCTGCCCCTGTGAGCAGGACTTTGTACATTGTGACAGAAGGATGCTGTGGAAGATGGTCATCCACTATGATGGGAAGTGAATGAAAAAAGTACCACCTGCTCCCTCTTCGTGTTTTTATTTGTTGGATGATTGATCCATAAGTATTCATGACCCTCCGCCTCTGAAAATGCCTCTGAAACCTGTAAAGCTACTTTACATAGAAGGTCAAAAGAGGGTCGCCTTTGTTTGTTCCTCGTTAAGAATTTGGTTTTCACATTCTGATTATGCACATATTTCCATGAGGTTTGAGAAATACCTATGGGGTGACACTTATGCTGGGCAATGAATGACTTCCGTTCTTTCTTATCTAGGCATCTAACTTTAGAATATGAGCAACTGAAGAAATTCTTCTTACACCTCCTCATTAACTATGATTGTAACTTCTCAAAATCTCAATTTGAGTTAAGTGAATTCACCTATGTTCTACCTTCTACCATGACTTCTGCTTTTTTCTTTTACTGAACTTAGAATAATTAGACTGGTTTAAGATGTTTTTTCCGCCCCAAAATCTAGTTTTGAGTAAAGGATTGAAAGAATGTCTTCTTTTAGGACAGAGGGCCCTTCATGTCTGTGCTAAAGAAATGAATATAATAAGCTCAGATGTCCTTTTTATTACCTTGCCAATGAGATGCCAACAGCATGTGACTCTGAGCTAGCATATAACCATGACAAAGCAGTTTGACTGGCCTATCAGGAGACGGCTCTAGCTACTTAGGGTCTTTATTTCATATTAGCAAAATTTTAATGATAGCAGTTGAAATCATATTTGTTCCTTTGGCTTTACTGGAGACAGCTAATTTTTACACTACTGTTTTAATGCAAGTGAATACTTTAAATATAAATATTTTAATGCTAGTATTGCTGAGAAAAATGTCTCATTAAAGTCAGTGAATGACATTCTGTGTGTAGAAAAAAGAAGACTGAAGTTCTACTTTTGCATGCGTACATCTTCCCACTATAGATATCAGAGATAATTTTGCTTAGATCTGCATAGAATATGCATCTTTGAAGACCTTTAGTTACAGAGCTGTGTATTCTGTCTTGATAAGCATTGCGTAGGTTCTGTCTGTTTTGGGCTTGGTAATCCAGTAGTCATTTTTGTGATCCATACAAAGAAAATACCCAAACCAATAACGTAACTAATCCTTTAATTACGGTAATGTATGTACCGAGCATTTCTCCTCCTCCCTACTTCCCTTTGCCCAAACCATCCTTAGTTCCCCTGGGCATCATCTACCAGCTAAAGCATCGAATCCATCACCGTGCACTTAAACGGCTGCAGGAAATTTGTTTTACAAGGCTGGTTTTAACTGAACTACCTGCTGTGCACCACATTGCTACTGTTTGTGAAATGAATGATGGGAAAAGCAAGTCTGTGATTTCATTTGTTCAGACCGATTAGTCACACGTTGCATATGGTATCATTTGCTTGTCACTTAATGACTGACCAGCCTGCCTGAATCATTAGTGCGGCAGCGCAATGAAAGGAAGACATAAACATAATGATGAGCTCAAGGAAGTGGAGTGCTGTTTTACCTAAAAGAAATGGTGTGCAGAAATCCAGCACAGCTGCAGGTGCTCCGACGACAATGTGGGAAGCAGTTAGCTTCCAATTTAGCAGAAAATTAAGAGCGAAAAAACTGTTATTTGTGAGAGAAGATACTCATGGCAAGCAATCATCCATGCTCTATATCCACAAGATGAGCATTCAGCTGTCTTTGTCGTGACTTAAAACAATTGGTATCTTGGGCTGCATTCAACACCAGATTGGTGCTTATTATCTGCAGTTTATTCTTTCTTGGGATATTTTGTAAACCCCCCCCCCCTTTATTTTATGGTTAATTTGCTTGCTTGAATGTAAAGCCATTTAAGCTGAAAAATCTGGATTGTGGTTCATCATTGTGCCAGTGCTCTGAGCTGTGTGATGCAACATAATTGGTAATTTTCAAATTCATAATCCATTTTGTTTCATGCATCTACATACCCTGCCACCCTATCTCTTCAAAACAGCAAAAAAAGAAAGATTAGAGCATGCAGATTCCTTCAGTCAAATAACAGGAATCTACAAGAGATGTGTTTTATGAAGTTAAATAATGAAATCCCACAAGCCGAGAGAACATCATTCCCTAATAAGAAATAGTTTCCCTTTCCAAAAACTTGGAAGAATTCATGGATCTGAAGTACCCTCATCCTTAGCCAGGCAAGGCTTCTGCCACCTTTAGCAGACTTACACATTGCACAAAAATACTGGAAAATCTGAAGTTTTTAATTATGTAATTTTTAGTTATTTTGGTAGCAGGCTACTGAGAAAAAAATATGTTGGAGGGAAGGACTGGGACTTCACATTGAAAAGGAAAATACAATATTTTCTTAAATGTATGGCTGTTTATGTTGATGCACACTGCTATTTGTTAAGCATAATCTGAAATTCACTTTTTTTTTGACTGATAATAAAATGTGTAACAGGGAAAATTGAGGCTGTAGAAGCATTTTGATTTTCCTCTCCTGTTTCATGTCTGGCCTTTGTTCCTGGAGAAGCTTTTTCTTCTCTATGCTTGCTTACAGGACTTAGAGGCCAAGGGTATTTGTGTCTGACACTCCTATCATAAAATATGGCACTGGCAGGGTTGGTAAGTTGTTTTTTTTTTTAAGCTTTATTGTTTCAAGAGTAACTTGGGTCGCTACAACAAACTCTGTCCTGCTAGAGCTTGTGATTTTAATACCTTCTTGTGGTCCCTTTCTTTTCTCACCAGCTGGCCACAGCCAATGCTCAGCTCCACTCTATTTCCCCTCGGCTAGCGGCCAGACTCCTCGCCTGCCAATTCCAACTGCGATCTGCTGATTCCTCTCCACCCATTTCCAACATGCCTGTCAGCTGGTGACCTTTACTTCATTAAGCATATCATCTTGCTTATTAGCAATGGAGAATTCTTTATGACACTAGGACAGAAGTGGTCTTAGTCCACCAACCATTTGTCCCTAAGGCAGCAGATATCAGACCTCCAGAATTTGCCAAGTTGTACCTACCTGGGAGAAGATCACACTGAACTGTTTTCATAGAATCATAGAATAACCAGGTTGGAAGAGACCCACTGGATCGTTGAGTCCAACCATTCCCATCAATCACTAACCCATGTCCCTCAGCACCTCATCCACCCGCCCCTTAAACCCCTCCAGGGAAGGTGACTCAACCCCCTCCCTGGGCAGCCTCTGCCAGGGACCAATGACCCTTTCTGTGAAAAATTTTTTCCTAATGTTCAGCCTAAATCTCCCCTGGCAGAGCTTGAGGCCATTCCCTCTCGTCCTGTCCCCTGTCCCTTGGGAGAAGAGCCCAGCTCCCTCCTCTCCACAACCTCCTTTCAGGTAGTTGTAGAGAGCAATGAGGTCTCCCCTCAGCCTCCTCTTCTCCAGGCTAAACACCCCCAGCTCTCTCAGCCGCTCCTCATAAGGCCTGTTCTCCAGCCCCCTCACCAGCTTTGTTGCTCTTCTCTGGACTCGCTCCAGAGCCTCAACATCCTTCTTGTGGTGAGGGGCCCAGAACTGAACACAGGATTCGAGGAGCGGTCTCACCAGTGCCAAGTCCAGAGGGAGAAGAACCTCCCTGGACCTGCTGGTCATGTCGTTTCTGATCCAAGCCAGGATGCCATTGGCCTTCTTGGCCACCTGGGCCACTGCTTTTCCTAGATGTCTGTTCACTCTAGTACATAAACCTTCATAACCGAGGCAGTTAATTTAACCTAAAATTGATAACGGGCATTTTAGTCTTTGAATCTTTTTTTTTTTTTCAGTGAGTGTAACAGACCCCTTGTTTGAAGACTTACAGGATTGCTCTGTTCTGCTCAGTTCAAATCTACTAGGCCTGTGTACTCTGAATTGCTCTGTTTTCTGGCAACGCACCAATCTGGTTTTCAATGTGAAGGTGCTGCAACCTTTAGAGAAGTGATTTCACATGAAAGACGACTGTAGTAACTAGTTCACATCTTTCAATAGCCAAGTACTAAGAAAGCAAGTGGAAAGTTAGCAACTACTAGGAAAGAAACTGAGAAAAAGATAGAAATCTTTATTTTGTTGCTCTACAAGCTACAGACGTTCTTGTGTCTTCAGTACCACTTGGCCATCTAGTTGGTCCAACACACACAGAGAAATAGAAGGTGTAGATAAGAGCAGCAGAAATCCCAGACTTGAGACCAGGATTTCCACCTGGGAAAACAGACACCATGGTGGAAAACAACAGACTCATATGATCACAAAGAGTGGAGATTGCTCTGACTTTCTCACCATACAGGAGCAATGTCAGGCAGGACTGTAAAACAAATTAAAGGTGTGCTCACGTAGCACATGGACCTATTCTTCACTAGCTGCTGTGGAAGTCAAAGCAGGAATATTCATGAAGAAGGAAAGTCTTTTATTCTTCTATGTTCATTTTGATTTGGAGGACATGAGGGATGTGGGTAACCACAGCCTTCCTGGTGAATTTCAGCTTCTTGCTTTAAGAAGTTCTGCATAACCTTTTGCAAATGCTTGTGACCGATGGTGTCTCTAACTGTCAATGGAGTAGATCTCACCAGGACATCACTGAGACAGGAAAAGAAATACAGCATTGCATTAAGAAACACTTCCTAAAACTGTTCAGTTCTGCAAATGTAATGAAAAAATTGCTTTACAACAATGTTGGAAGTCTGTCTTTGAGACAGGCATTTGTAAGTACTGCAAGGTGAATTCTCTAAAATCTGGCTAACCGAACAGTTGTTTAACCCAAATGTTATTATTTCAGAAGTTGTAAAATATTTAATAGAAGCTGGCTCATGTTGAGTTTGTGAGTTTCGTGTATTCAGATGGTGAAGTGCTGTCTCTGCATCCTAATTGACGGCAACAAACACACGCTGACAGCTGCCTCTGTATAATGACTCATATTTAAGAAATGTTTTCACAGTTGATTTATTTACCCATTCAATTGAGAATATCTCCAGTGACAGAGCTC
This sequence comes from Phaenicophaeus curvirostris, assembly GCF_032191515.1. Lineage (NCBI taxonomy): Eukaryota > Metazoa > Chordata > Aves > Cuculiformes > Cuculidae > Phaenicophaeus > Phaenicophaeus curvirostris. Next base: position 56,823,482 of record NC_091397.1, read on the forward strand.
CTTTTTTAAAAATAATTTCTTTAAAAAAGCAATGCACTAAGGAAATGAAACCTTGCAGAAGCATCATCAAAATTCTCACGAGAGACCATTCTGATCTCCACGACTATTTGTGGCCACCAAAATTCAGGTAAGAAGCAACCAAAGCTATCTGCAAAATCTGTCCCCAACCTACCCCTAAAAATAATGATATGGAGTCAAAGAGAGCAAAATAAGTTCAAAGAAAAATATTTTTACGTTCTCATTTGAAACTTTATTCAGAAATTTGGGTGAATTCAACTCAAAATAATTCAGTGCACCATCACCATTTTTTAAGTCTAACAGTACAAAACATTCAACAGATCTCAAAATATTTCTGGTTTGTTCTTAGTTCAGTTGGAACTGTCCACTATTTGAATGAGGATTTTTATGTCCAACACACGAGGAACTATTTGCTTATCTCCAGTGCTCAAGCCTTGGCTTTCTGGGAATACCAGACTCTAAATCCAACACCTGGCATATGATACAGCTCCACATGGACACAAAAAATAGCCAGCAGTCATGTCCTAATGAGGAACATTTCTTGATCAACTTATGTTCATATGATAGTCAGTCAAGTAGTCACTGCTCTTTTGTTTCCAATAAGCCAAGACAACTTGGAAATTAATCTCTTCCCCTGATCTCTGTCTCCATCCTCATGAGTGCAGCATATAGGATGGTTTAGCAACTGATGTTCTAGAAAACATTGCAGTCACCATTTTTCTCTAAGGGCTTGCTAATTTAATTACTTTTAATTCTTCTGTTTTTAAAAGAAAGTCAGTAAGTCTTGTCAATATTTTAACAGTCAGAGAGAGTGCCTAGAGAAGTAAATTGTCGATATTAGAAATATCACCTACTGGTTAGACAGGCTTCCTCCAAAGTAAGCAGTAAAATTTGGACATGTATTTCTGGAGCTTGATTATAGGACTTACCCTCTGGAATCCAGGTGCTTTAGTGTAGACACAGAAAGACTGGTTTTCAGCTCAGTTTCTCACGTATCATAAAGAAGAGAAAAACTGTGTGACTATCGAAATTAAATTGATAAAAATTAGTTAATTGGGTTTTGAAGTTCACGCAAAATAGGACAGAAAAAGAAGTTTTGATAAAATACGGATGAAGAAATGGAAAATAAAAGATGTGTAAAGGAAAATATGCACTTACCTCTATAACAAACTACATGGTGAAACATTATAATTTCAGATGCTGTGAATAAAATAAAGAAAAGCCATACTCTCGCTATCAAAATGAAAATTATGTTAGCCTTCAGCAAAACCTGGGCTATCTGGTGGAAAGGGAAGTATTCTTTTAATATCGGTTTTACTTTCCTAAACAAGGAATTGTGAATGACATTCTTTCCCCCTACGAGCAAGTCACAGCAAAATAGCTTCAAATCAGCGCCCATTATATTACATATCACTCCATAACCCATCCTCCTCTCCCATTTAGACAAAACCCCAAGTAAAACTAGTGTGTACGTCCAGAGCCTTGTTTTTCTTTTATTTACTTGAATTCAGAAAAAAGTCACATGGAGATTAACACTGCAAGCCAGCATGGGGACCAAACAAAAACTGGAGAAAACAATTATACTGCTGCTGCTGGCACTCCTCTACAATGCTCAAATTGCATGGTTGTCAGTGCTTCCTGCCACATTCAGGCTTTTATAAGCCACTTTTGTCTCCAGCTAAAAGCATTAGTATATTTTGCAACTGTTCCATATTCTGTACACTTGTAAATGAAATCTTTAGGGAAAAAAAAAGGCATTTGAATAAACCTCTTAAGCATTGAAAGTACTATATAATAGGAAGTCATTGCACACATTTTTCTATATCCTGGCCAATTCTATAGCTACAAAGATACGTCCTACTGGGTAGCTCAGGGAAGTCTAAGTCCATCAGGCACTAGGTAAAATGCCAATGTTGCTGAAGCTATTCACTCCATAACATAGGAAAATCCTTAATAATTGTGCAGTCTAGTCAGTAAGCGATCCACTAGCGGCACAAACTGTTTATGGCCAAGATGTCTGGAGGCGATGGAGCCGTCCTGCTCTTCGAGCCAAGATGTCCATACAGTAGCATCCAGAGGACCAAGGCAGTCAACACAGCTGCAGCGGTCATTAATTGCATGTCTTATTAGTTCAGAAAACTGAACTAGCAATGAAAAAAAAATAAAATTAGGAGATGAGAAAAGACTGTTCAGCAGAGTGTGTTTGTCTATCCATGACTGGAACTGGAGCAAGGAGAAAAGCCAGATTTGTCTGGGACACTGAAATACTCCATTAGACATCTGAAGAGAGCTCTCCAAGGCTGATAAAACACTCCTTATTGATGTTCCCATCTGAGTGTAAAGGTTGAAGTCTCTCACTCACTTCCTAGGCTTGTCCTTACCTGTGGATTACAGCTACAGAGCCACGTGAGTGAGATTGCCACAGTCTTTCTTTCCAGAGCTGTTGTGCTCTGTATGAAGCAGTCAGATGTGTGTGGTCCTCTACCCCAGTGCCCTTCCCTGGGACAACTGTATTTCAATGCCTCCACTCCAGCAGGCAGGTGACAAGAAAGGTTGACTATACCTCTGTAGCAGGTCACACTAACACATGCCTTAATGTTCCTGCTAATAATGCGAAACCATACCCACCTCCAGAAAGAAACCACAAACCATAAAACTCTTGCTCCTCCAAACTACACAGCCTTAGGCCACAGGTAATGGAGCTGGAAGCCAAATCAACACTTGTTACTGTTTTCCTCATATAGATATTTTAAATTATTTTTTAAAATAAAAAAAAAAGAAATTTAATTCTACAAAGTGGGACAAAATTTAAATAAAGCTTGCACATTTCCAGAACACCTTACAACACTGCGGTTAAGGCATGAGGATGAGGGAGATGGGGAAAATCCCAGAAAGATGAGAAGGGTTTTAAACTCGAGTTTCCTTTATTCCGGGGCTAGTGTACCAGCGACTGAGGTCTTGAGAAAACAGGAGATATTCTTTCCTCCTCTTTTGTGAATTCAGCCTTTCTTTTCTTTCAGAATCACCCAAGGTGTTTCACTAACAGCTGAAAGGAATGTTTGCAGCCAGGTGAATTTTTGGTTTGTTTATTTCAGTGAAAGGAAAATAAGGAAGTTTGATCCAAGCAGAAATAATCCGTTTGCACAGTCCCAATCCTGCATTTCTTCAGCTGAATTAGTTTACCTTTCTTTTCTCTTCAACACCTACAGGACTCAGCCTACACATCCACTGTGGTGAAAACTAAATCAGTGTAGTGGCAGAAAAGAAAGCTCAGTCAGCATGGGAACCCTTTCTGTGCTGCAGAGCGATGGTACCCGTGTTCTCCTCTGCTGCTACACTCTCTCCATTTTCACAGGCAGAGTTTCAGCAAAGGAATTGAGAAGAAAAAAGGGCACCCATGCTGTGGCAAAGAAAAGCTAAACAAGGCTCTGGGAAAGAATAGTAGTTCCAAGAGAGAGGTTTTCCCACAGAGTAAATTGTTTGTAGGAATTCCATGGTTTCATTGTAATGGTCCCCAAGGCAGCACCCTTCGTGGTGGATTGCTGTTGTGAGTCAGCCTGGCAGGACAAGGCAGCCTTGCAAGGAACGGCGAGCTAAGCAGTCATTAAACCGCTTGACTCTCATTCATTAGTCAGAGCAATGTTGATTTAACCTTCTTGATTTAACCTACAGACCTTCTTCTGTAGCTGTCTGAATTCTCACCTTTAAGAATCTGTTGAAAGAAAAATCTCCCTTCATTCTCAATCCTTAAGATGGTTATAAAGTCAACACATACCAGAGAAAAAGTGTTTATTCTACTCTAATGTAGCTGCCTTGTGCAGGGTCAATATTGGTTTTGATACCAGAGTGTCTTCATCTCCTGCTCACGCCTCACAGGGGTCAACAAGAGTCTAATTCTACCTGGACTGGTGGGAGCATAAATGCAAGCTAGCTTTTATATCAGTGAAGCTTTTCCAGATTTAAATTAGGGCCTTTTAGAGAAGACCGTAATGACAACTCTTTTAACTCTTTGCTGCAGATCCTAAGTGATGAGCTACCTGCTTTTTTGGATGGCAAGAAGTCCCAGCAAGTATGGCTTCCAGGAATCTGACTAGTGCACTCTTTTGTGGTACCACTTGCCAAAATAACAGATACTCATCTCTTCTCCAAGAAGTTTTGAGGTTTCTAGATTAAAAAAAAAAAAGCATATTATGTAGGTGTGGCTGAAAGTATGTGAAGTTAGGTCAATAATATTCTAGCGAGACCGTCAGCATAAACACAGGTTTATCTACTTTCTCTCTCTCTTTAACCTTCATGCCAGATGCTAGAGTGGAAGAAGAAAAGCAAATGAAATAAGTACCACATGAACTAAATCTAGTTTAGCTACTTATATAGTTATAGTCACTCACCTATCTTATATAGACATCTTATCTATCTATCTATCTATCCATCTATCTATGTATCTATCATGCATTTAAACATCTAACACTACGCTGCCTCACTGGTGGACATCTGCAGTAGCAATAATATTATTTTAGGAAGTTATCAACTAGCAGACTGCATGGCTTTCTATAGAAAACCATATCTGATAGCACTTACATAAAAGAAAGTACGTGTTTTGTGCAAAGTTCTTACCTGGAGACTTCGATTACAAAGGTGAAACTAGATAATGTGTCAAATATATGCTATGCAACAGGAGTATAAGAACTAGACATCACTGATGAATTAAAAATTACCCATAAGATAACTTAAAAGTGAGATATCTCCCATGTGACTCAATGGAAACACCTGAAAGAAGAATTAGTAAAGTTGCTAACTTCTGAGGATAACAAAGGGTGAGGATGCCTGTGAAGCAATAGTGCAAATGATCACTTGAAATTGATACTGATACACTAAACACTATATGTGTTGTAACAGATGGCACACCAAATGTATTTGATGTGAATGCAGGGTTAATTACTGTATTTGAAAAAAGAATTTGGACACCTATTTTTTGGCATTTCATTACAATGTGCATCAACAAGCACTAGGAATGAAAAATAATTGAGCAAAGCTTGGAGAAATGAGAAAATTGCAACAAAAATAGTAAATTTCAGTATCTCGTGTGCACTGAGCCATCACTAGATCCAAATACATTAGAAATAATCAATTTACTGTATTCTGGATTAGTGAAGCAGAACTAGGTGGTTTGTCTACTGGAGTGCAGCTCTATATGCCATTTATTGTTTGGAGCAAGAAAGCCTGCATGTGGCCTGCAAAGATCAGAATAATCCACAACGGCCTCATCAGCAAAGTTTCATGACCTAATGTTTTTTGTTTATTTCGATTTGCATTTGAAATACATTCTAAAACTCTGAAAGAAATATGGATTTCTAGGTACTGAAATGTTTTCCAATACTTAAGATGCATTTAAGAAGCATACAATGTTTTGGGACAGTGTTGATAGTGACGTAAAAAATTTGAAAGATAATAGATTCTTTGATCCAGCATCTTACAGTAGATTTAATTAGTTTTGTAAGCAAACAATCTACTTTACTACAAATCTAAACAAATGATTCAAAACATGTCAGAGCTCCTTTTTACTGAACACCTACAAGACAAATGTGTTTTCAGTTTTAAGTAAATTCAGCTTGGAAAACAAAATTATCAAATTCAATAGACAAAAAAGGTGCTAAGGGGCATGGTTTAGTGTTTGATAGGAATGGTTGGACTCGATGATCCAGTGGGTCTCTTCCAACCTGGTTATTCTATGATTTCTATTCTATTCTATGAAAATGAGTGATTTGAGAATTTGGTTAGGAGTTCTTGAACGTGAAGCACTAGTGGTGAAAAGGGTCACTCTAGAAAATAAAAATCAAAGTTTGGAAATACTTGACTTCTTGCTCAAAGACAATAAGATGTTTATAATTACGTGTGTCATTATTTGCAGAGTAATGTATACCCACGAAGTTATTTTCACCTATACAGTGAAATTTTACACAAGAAACTTTTACAGCTGAAATGCACGTGGTATTTGTGTGGGAATACATCTAAATGTGGGAATAAAACTAAATGCGTAGAGAAATGGGAACCCTAAAGTTTTCTGAATACCCTCCCATAAGCTGAGTACAAGGCAGTTTTTCTTTAAAAGCAAAGTCAGTGGAAATGCAACATGCACAGGGATAGCCCACTTTTCATCAAAAAGGAATGCAGCAAGGACATTTTGCCCTGTGAAGTGGAGGATGGGATATAAGAAGGATATGGAACTGTTAGAACAAGTCCAGAGAAGGGCTACGAAGACGATCAGAGGACTGGAGCACCTTCCATGTGAGGACAGGCTGAGAGAGTTGAGCTTGTTCAGCCTGGAGAGAAAAGGCTCCAAGGAGATCTTGTAGGTGAACCCTGTAGGTGAACCCATACTCCTAAGGGACACCCTAAGCAATGACATGTGGTTTATGGCCCTACAGGTACCATGTGTTCTCCTTGCCACATATTTTCCCTGTCACCCAGGCTGGATTGTCCAACCAGATGTCTGGTGGTTGGCACCAGCACATTACCCAGCTCCCACCTAGCAAGCTCATCAGAAAGAAAGGCCTCTCAGCTGGAGCTATGTTCACTGAATCCCTCGAGATGAGTCACCCATCTTGAGAAGGGTTTCTAGATCCTACAGTGCAGCAAAGAAAGCAGGAGTGTTAGAGAGAACAGACGTGGAAAAGGCAAAGCCAATTCACCTACGCTATGCAGCTGAGCAGGGTAATTAGAGTTGTGGCATGCGGCAAGCTTGTTTATTTGCTACTGTGTTTCACACACTGTATAATAGCCCACAGGAATCCATTCTGCCCCTAATTCAGTCTTAATTAAGATTATGCCTTTACCTGGGTAAACAGCTAAAAAGAAGTTGGGAAGGGTGGGTGGAATAAGTAAATAACACAGCACATTCAGCTTTTGCCTCAGTGGCTATCAGTCAAACTCCTCACACACCTAAAACTTCCGAACAGCAATGAAAGAAATTTGAATTTAGTAGGATTTTTCTCTGGATATGGTGCTGGATTGGTCTGACTCTCAACACAACTAAACTCACAATGAAACTGTAGCTGAGGATGGACCTGTGGCTGAGGATGTGGAGCCTACCAAGAGGCAGAGGTCAGTCTGTATTGCCACCACTACTTTTCTTATTAGTTTTTACAAGTCCCAGTGCTCAGCTTGGCTGAGCAGATTGGAGTTACTGCAACCCTGGGCTGCAGCATGGAGTTCTCCCCACACCTGCCTACTCAGAGATGCAGAGGTAACCTTCCTAGGCAAAGGGATGATGGCAACATCTCCTGGATTCTGGATTTGGAGCAGTGAGGGACTGGGGCAGTCCCTGGGGGCTGGGGGTAGGGCTGCCAGAAATCGGTGACCCACAAAGCCCTTCCCAGACCCACTGTGTCCCCTCCACACCAGAAATCCAAAAGCCCTGGGGCTCTTCAGCCAGGTTGAGATGGGTGAGTTAAGGACTGCTAAGCAATCCCCACTCTATTTAACTTGAGAGAGATTAATTTATGTTTCACACTTTATTTTAATGTATTTAATGTTTATTTCTATACGTGCACGAGAACTTAATTTAGCATAATTATTGAGATGAATTGCAGCTAACATTACAAGAAAATTGTAACTTGTCATAAAACAAGTGGGCCATATTGTAACAGAGCTGTTACCACACAAAAATGCTCTGCTAGAATAGCTTAATAACACAAATAAATCTGCACTTCCCAACATGAGACTTCTTTGGGGATTTGATTAATTATTAGGAAGCAAAATGGCTAACAAAGTAGTATATATAAAAATATCTTCTCGCATCAATAAGATTGTAAATTCTAACTGTATTGCATGACAGCAAGTGTAAGCAAGAATTACACGCAATGCAATGAGCTGAATGAATTAGTATGCCGAGGGCCTTTGTTGCTAGAAATACTTTGCTCTGTATTGTAATTGGCCATTGCAACTCTGCTCGGCTGCAATTTAGGTTTCTTCTCACAGTTTAATAAGTGAAAGACAAATGTTCGTGGCAAGGAGATCTTCCAACAATGTGCATCTTAACAATGCATGGTTTAGTGTTTGATAGGAATGGTTGGACTCGATGATCCGGTGGGTCTCTTCCAACCTGGTTATTCTATGATTCTATGAACTTTCCCCATATATTTGAGGCCTGGCTTTTAGAATCCAGCATCTTTCCCTTGTGGTAGGCAGCTCTGGATACAGTTTCTTCTTTCACCTCTTCTCCAGTTCTGGTATCTGCCTGCTGCAGTCTGGTTATCCTCAGCCCCTCTTGTGCTCCCAACTACAATTTAGCCACCCAGCCACATCTTCTCACGGAGATGAAGAAACTAGAAGTGTTGAGCACGCTGTTGAAATGTAGGGAAGAACTTCCTACACAGATTTCCAGTTCTGCAGGGATTTGCTCACAAACAAGCAGTAGAATCTGAGGGAAATTCTGGAAATTCAGCCCTGATCTAAGTGCCAGCCAGCTGCTTGAATCACGAAGCCCATCTTTCTTCCACTCCCTGCAGGAATGGAAGATGAAAGGTCACACTACTGCTTTGACTCTAACGACCGTGTGATGGAAAATTGTGCTGGGGTAAAATTCATGCAACCACATGATCTGTGTCTTTCCAGGTGGACTGTGATTCACATTACCCCAAAGCATCAGTGACAAAGATTCATTATCCAATGGTTCTTTATTCAGATCTTAAAAAGATTTCAGTCACTATTGAAGAGATGGGCATGTGAATGTCAAGGAGATAACCAGAGCATCTCTGCAAAGGTGTTGCTTGACCAGCCACTATGAATTACTTTTAGCAATATGATAATTTTTCTTAACACTAAGTGTAGCTCAAAAAACATATTTTTCAGCTACCAAATGTGATGAACTTGGCTTAAAAACTATGAATTTAGAAAAAAACTATCTTTTGAGGTTCTGTATTTCCTTTCTACTCAGAAAATGTGGATTTAATTTAGTCACAGCTTCAGTCTTTTTGGAAAGGAGGGCTGGAAGTTTACTTTTTCGTTTAAATGAGTGGTTTGCAGTGCAATTACATTAAGCTATTGAGCTGCTATATGAAGCAGATTTCTGTTGTGGAGTGAACACTGAAATCCCTGCAGGGACGAAAATTAGAATTAATTGAACAGGCACAAATCGTCCAATGTAACTTCTTTGCTGTCACTGTATGACTGTAGGCATACTGCTCTTTAGGGTTTGTTTGTTTGTTTTTTGCTTTTGTGTGCTGATAGTTCCCAATAGTGAAATGGAGCAAGCACACAAAAACTACTTTTTGCCGGGATGCTTGTAAAAAGTTTCTGACACAAGTAACAGTGGGACAATATAGAGCAGCCACCGAAATCTGCCACCAGAGGCTTTGCTTCTGGGTGCAGCTCTCTGCGGGCTCCGATTGCGCCCCTGAAGTTCCTGCAGGCAGCACTGCCATGGAGTGATTAGATCTAGACTTTTGTCCAAGCTGTGGAGGATGCCAGTGCTCTGCTTTGGCACCTATTGCATGGGCATCTGGTCCTACTGTTGCTAAGTGGCTGATTTCACCAAGCCAGTCATGTGTCTCCACATCATTCATTTAGTCCAGAAGTGGAGAAGTGTAAAAAGAGCATTTTATAGCAACAAAAAATTACTATTATGGGAAACAGGATCTCCCCATTCAGGAGCTTTTGTGCTAATGTAGGAAAGCCAGCTATGTGATTAAAAAGATATTTTAAATTAGCTACATTTTATTTCCTGCACCTTTGCTGTTAGGTGTTTTGTCTCCATATGTCAGGCCAAAGTTGCTGGAAATCAAATTTTATGAATGCACCTCCGGCTTCATGTCGTGAATGCTTGATTTTTCACCTAAGGTGAAAAATCCACCGAGATCCATACTGAATTTCACCTTTATGTGTTGGATACATATGCAGTCTTAATGCTGCGTGTGTCAAGTCTTCAAACCAGTTTTAATTAAATGGCTGCTTAAGCTGACTATTTCTATCAGAGCTGTGCTTTCTGCTCCAGCTAGCTTTGGGACACACCAATAATAAGTACAGTAGTACTTGTCCCCTAGCCTTTTCAAGCTTAATGACCAAGGTAGGAGAGGAGCAGTACGATCCTTGTTTCCAGTGTCAGGGCCTAGGGCTGATTTTCAGTAAGCAGAATTGGAGCATAACCTCAATTCTACATCCTAGGCTGGATCTCTGATTTTGTGCGACTGTACTAACTTGAACTGTAAAAACCTTAATCCATTGCTGCGAGGAAGAAAAGCATATTGTATCATAAAAGATCAAGCTGGCTGGGGTCTGACACTTTCTTTCAAGGCAAAAGAGACACAAATCAACGACACAAATACAGGTTGAAAGGGATTTCTTTCTTCTCCATTTAGCCAAATAGGGACTGAGAATTACTTCATTATACATTTCACTTACATGTGATAATAAAAAAAGTAATCATGGGTGACATTGGGTGAAACTTTTTTTTCTGTTTTTTTCAGTATTTTCTGCATTTTGAGGTCCGTTGCATATGCATGGAACTTGTACTGAAACAAAATGTGTAGCATATTGGAAATCTTCTATTGTAAGACTAAACTTCAGCAATGCTTGCTTTCAAAGAAGAGCTGATCTTCATAAGAACAAATTAACAGTGACAACAAGATTGAAGCCAGAGAATCTTGTGGAAAAAATGCAGTGTTTTGTGAATTGGAATAGTTCCTCCAGAAGGTACTGCAACATATCCCAAAACATAGACAGCTTTCTTCCACAGTGATAAAACATGAGGATAATGTTAAGAAAATACTCTTGAAAAAATATGTAATCATCAAGGCAGACAACTTAATGACATTGACAACTTTGCAGAAGCAATAAACTGATCCATAAGAAATGTTGACCTAACACATAAGACTGCCAACACAACCTTGTCAACATCCTAAATGACATTCCTCACCTTGCAGTGCTCTGCCCAAATCAAATTCAAAGCCATGAGATTTCATCTTCAAGGCATTTGCTAGCTCAAATATCATCCCAGAGCTCAGGACTGTCTTTGAGAACTCCTGAGGTCCAAAAGACATCTTTCCTATAAGGGTGAAGTCTGCAGTTCAGAGATTTCTCAGCTTCAGGCGTAAAACCACGTAAAGACCTCCCAAGGATCACGACAAAACGTTGCATTGCGAAGTGCTTGAGTGAGGATAAAAAAGAACAAATGAATACACGTGACAGTCATCTATCATGTTCAGACTTCATATACTTGGGTACGTGATCTCTATAAGATCACAGATCTTTGTAAAAACCTTTGGGCGCTGTGCATGGGCTGAAGCTTCATGGATTTAATTGGTCATGTTTCTCAGGTCATGTTTTCTCAGGTCTGTGCTAGAAGTATATCAACCCAATTTCTGCTATAGCAGCAACTTTTGCTATGATAAAGACACTACACATGTGTCTTAAACTAAAAGAAAGTTAGTGGTAACGTGATGTGATTTGAGAAGTTTATGTTACAACTTGCAGAGCGTATCATACCTTTAAGCTAGGTTCTTTTTTTTTTTGAAAAAAAGAAGCAATAACCCAAATCCCCAAAGATTTCAGCATCCTGCTAGCAAGACTCTGCCTTAGTAAACATTAACAACAAATTTTTAATGCAAAACCACTGGTTTTGCATTTATGGTATGTACATAAAAGTATAGCTGGTGAGATGAGGTAACCAAATGTATCTGCATTTTTACTAGTGCAAGGAAGGAGACAAGTAAACAGAATTTCATTAATACAGAAATGTGTGCAAGCTAGGACCTCCTACCTGCAGATTTTGATGCTTCAGTAATCTTTAAAGACAAAACTGAAACCCGAGCTGTGTTTCTCGCTCTCTGCACTACTATTTTGCCCCTGCCATTACAGTGAGCTGCCTTTTCCTTGTCCCCCAACACCAGTCTGCATCAAAAAGATAAGCTGGTTACCCTTCATTGAGCTTTCACAGGTGCAGATGTCTCTTAGACATGCTCTGGCTGCAGTTGAGCTTGGTGAAGAGGCCCATGCTGTAGGAAAAAAAACAACCCACAAGCCCTTTGAAGTCCTCTACCCTTAGAAGCAGTTAGACTGAGAAAGGATGTTTGTTTGGTCTCAGGGGGTGCTGGCAGTCGTGATCGCTGTCTGGTTTCCAAAGCTTACACTGAAATTGTGTTGAGATGAGCTGTGCTGAAATCAGGATAAGAATCTGCCCCCAGTAATGAACAGCTGAATTGGCAGAAGGGTGGGAGATGATTTGAACAAGGTGAGGAAAGGAGAGAAAGGTGAAAGAAAACTTCTACCCAGATGTTAAAAGCCCTTCTAACTCCAAATAAGTGGGCTATATTCATGCTAACAAGTGTGTCCCATCCTACACTTTTAATCCTGATAGTCAACAATAGCTTACTCATGGGTGCAGAGATGCTCATGATGACTCTAGGCAAACCAGCCTGGGTCCAACGAGACCCATGAGCTTATGTCTGAGACTGCTCTGCAAAGGCCACAGTGCTATTGCTGAAACCAGCAGTCACATGTAGTTTCATGGCATCAAGCCCAAGGGAAGAAGCTTTGCCAGTGCCTGAGACTCACAGGGTGGCTCAGAGTAGCCTCAGAACCAGGTGGACTGGAGCCACAAGGCTGTCATCACTTTGAAGTCCTGCTTCTGAGAAGGGTCTTTAACCTGAGGTTAGTGCAGAGAGCACACAGCTTGGCGGGTCCCGGACCTTTGCTGATACTGTGCCTCTACCTGAGCCAAAAAAAAGCATACGCTGAATGGGAGAGGATGAAGAGCAACACACAAGGTGCCACAGCAGCAGCTCAGGTCCATTATACTATCCAGGTTACCTGTTTTTTCTCACTCCTTCACTGTCCCAGCGAGAGAGCAGAAATGTAACCCAAGCAATCTGACATGCTGCTTTATGGGCTGTTCGATTTTATTTCTGCTTTGCCTCAGTCCTCCTACTCTTTATTTTTTTCTCCTTCTGCTCACTGGTTACTCAAAGAAAGGAGTATTTGCTGAATCCAGCTTTGAAAAGCTAGTGCCAACACGGTTTTGCTTTGAGTCTAAATGAGCAAATGAATAATATGGTTACACAAGACTGGCCTGGTGCCATCAGTCACACACAGTAGCATGGTTGTCTGGCACCCTGAAGAATTGGCAATGGCGACTGGAAAAAATAATAAAGACATTTATATTTTTATTACAGAGAGATTGGCTGAATAACATCCTGGTGATGTACCATAATGCCTTGGCTGTCAGAGGAACTCAGAAAGGTCTAGATTCTGATGAAAAACAGTTAAAGCACATTAGTATTCGGCAACCAGGATGATACTGAAGCAAACAAACAAAAGCTACCTAGACCTTTAGGCTATGACCCTTTCTCTCCCTCTCTTTTTTCAGTTTTAATTTCTTCTTTGCTTGTCCCAGCTGTTACCTGCAGCAATAGTGGAGCATTCCTAGTTTTACTTTGGTCACTGCAAAATCTGAGTTCTTCATTGCATGCTGAATTCTGAGCGTTGAATCCTTCACTGCATGCCAATAGCTAGCACAGTATATGGCACACTAAGCACGACGTTAGGAATGTTCTGATCCATGGTATTCAAACTGGAGACACTTCAGAGTATGAAGACATTCAGGCTCACGTTTTTAAAGACAAACATATTTTGAGGTAAAAGTATTCAAAAAGGCTCTGAGGCCCCTCAGTGTGGGAATGATACGGACCCTCACATGAGCTGTGGCTACCTTCGACAGAAGTCAGATTTACAAATCAGCAAGAGCCCCCTGGATTTTCCAGGGTGAAGGGCTGTGGCTTCAGCCGCTGTTTTCCCTGCACAGGATACTGGCATGCACCTGGACCCACGTTAGCTGTTGCCTCCTTCCCCTCACCTTTCCTAAGGATGAGAGGGAGGGTGACAGAGGCAGGCTCCTCTTTATCCTGCTGGAGCTTCATCCTTTTTCCAACAGTTTGGTGGTAGAAGCAAAACCTCCACTCTCCAAAGTACGGACACAGGGGGAGTGCTGCTTCTTGGGCATCTCTGCCGGAGGAAATGAGTCCTGCAGAGCACTTTCCTCCTAAAGGCCCCAGTGTTGGCTCACACCTCAATATGCAGGCATCCTACAGTTTGGGTGGGGTGTGAACTGAGGTGCCACCTGCCTGAATCCATTAGTCCTCTTGATAAGGTGGCAGCTGGTGAGATAGAAGGTCAGGCTGAAGGAATGAAACGAATTGGGAGGAGGGAAGGGTAATTGACAAGCTTTGTATTTTGATTACATTATGCAGCTGTTTCTCTTTGTCTTCCTAATGCTGTTGATCCACCTTTGCCTTTTTAAACTGTAAATTCTGCAAAGGGGGGCTTATTCTTCATCCTCACTCTTCACTCAGAGGAATACAAGGAGACTTTGAGACCACATAGTCTTCGCTGCCTCAAGATTATCAACTTTCCGGTAAACAGAACGATCTCCATTCTCTGTCCTAAGCTGTAGATTTGTTGTACATCTTTTTTTTTCCTGGACTTTTATATTAGACATCATTGTATTATTCTGAAGATTACAAAATGCTATCTTTTGCCTTTTTAAAATCTCTCATTGCAAGTAAATGTTCCGTGTGTTACTTGGACGTACACAGAAACCTTTGGCTCCCCAGAACAAATTCAGGCTTGATACTTAAAAATTGAAAAGTGCATGGGGAAATCTGAATTAGAACAGACAGGAAGAAAGGGTTAACTGCCATGAAGACCAGCATAATCCCGATCTGCATTGATTGTAGGAAGGTTTTCATTAGCAAACAATTAGCAACACCTACACCAAATAAAATGAATTTCTAAACAACAGGTAGTAATAACAAAATACACTCCCTAGCCAAGAGTCATTAGATGGTAGAGAAGGATTATCCATAAAGAGAGGATTAGAAAAAAAGAGAAACCCCTGATGTAGCAAAGGGAGTCCCAGTAGGTCAGCTGGCTAGATTGAGGTAATAATCCTGCATTTCTTTAAAGAAATAATAAAAGTAAAAAGGAAGCTCAAAGCCTATAAAAGAACTCTGCTGCATGATACCATGTGCTATGGATAAATGCATGTGCTTTTTTAACAATCGTTTCTAACAGGCAAACAAAGAAGAATCAGCAGTAGGGTTCAGTAATATTTAAAGAGACCCAGGAACTGATAATGCCAGTTTTATACCTGTGTAACTCTATTGGTTTTTTATTTATACCAATATAAGTAGGAGGAGAATTTGGACCCATTCAGATGGTGCAGTACAGCTTGCCATAGGACAAATTGTTGTTCAGTGTTTCTCTGATGGCTGGGGGGCAGGCAGAACAAACTAATAGGTCTCTTCGGTTTTCTAGGACTTTTATTTTTTTCTTTGGAATGTTTTAGATCCCAGTTATTTTCTTGCCTTAGTACTAATCATTGTACCACCTGCTCAGTGCTGGGAAGAACAGAGTGAAAGTTTACCTAGTTTAACAGTGACTTCAAAGCTTTCCACCCTTTCCTGAAGCAGTATCTCTAAGGCAACAGGTAACTCAGAAAGGGGAGAGAAGTAGTTCAGGGACCAAAGGCCAGATATGAGGGACTTGTTCCACGATCAAAGCTCTCAGAATGGCTTAGCCAGATTTTCAGTGTGATAAATTAGACTTCAGTGGTTCGCTCTCTGCCTTGCTTAACTCTCTGAAGACCACACCTCGAATCCTGTGTTCAGTTCTGGGCCCCTCACCACAAGAAGGATGTTGAGGCTCTGGAGCGAGTCCAGAGAAGAGCAACGAAGCTGGTGAGGGGGCTGGAGAACAGGCCTTATGAGGAACGGCTGAGAGAGCTGGGGTTGTTTAGCCTGGAGAAGAGGAGGCTGAGGGGAGACCTCATTGCTCTCTACAACTACCTGAGAGGAGGTTGTGGAGAGGAGGGAGCTGGACTCTTCTCCCAAGGGACAGGGGACAGGACGAGAGGGAATGGCCTCAAGCTCCACCAGGGGAGGTTCAGGCTTGACATAAGGAACAGGCTGCCCAGGGAGGGGGTTGAGTCACCTTCCCTGGAGGTGTTTAAAATACAGGTGGACGAGGTGCTGAGGGACATGGGTTAGTGGTTGATAGGAATGGTTGGACTCGATGATCCAGTGGGTCTCTTCCAACCTGGCGATTCTGTGATTCTCAGTTTCACAGGACCCATTCTAGCAAAGCCCGGAGAGTTACACTAACACACAGCAGAGGATTTCAGCTGCACAGGTTTTTCAACTGAGCGTCTCATATCCAAAGGATTCCTCATAGGAGTATCAGTAAAGCTTGAGGCTGGGGCAGCCTGCTCACCCCTGGGATCGGCCTTGGCTAACGCTTTCCTTGTGCCCCCAGCCCTGCCTCCTGCCTTTTCAAGCATCACCAAGCCCCTGGGCTGCTTTGGGCCCGGCGCATCTCCTCCTCTTTCCCTTAGCCTCTCGCAGCCCAGTTCCCCGCACACCGAGGGCTGTGGCCGCGATGGCAGCGAGGACAAACCTCTAGCCCACTCGTCCACGTCCCCAAATCCAGGCTGGACCCTGCTCTTCAGTCTTTGTTCCAGGAGATGGCACCATTGCAGCACCCAGCCGCCCGCAGCAGGCCCTGCGGCGGGACATCCCCGGGAAATCTGGCTTGTTTTACTCCTTACTGGGAGGATTTTTTAAAATTTTATTTTATTTTTGTTCAGGTGAGGCTGAAGATCGAATAGGGGAAGCAAAAACCAAAGGCAGGCAGCAGGAAATCTTGCCTTGCGTGGTGTTTGCCTGGGTGCACCTTTTTGAGGTGGTTTCACGGGGAAAAGGTTAAGAAATGTCTGTGGAAAAAGTAGATGAATCTTCTGGGTTTGATGCCACGGTTCCCACTAGCGAAGTTCTAGTCTTTGACCTAGAAGAGCAGGTTTGTACCTGACATATGTCATTCCACAAGGCACAAGGAGGATGAACAGATTATCTCCAGCCCTGTGATACCTCCTAATACCTCCCAAAATCATTGTCTGCTTGTGCCTGCTTTTCGTAGTGTCCTCAACCACACAGCAGTGTTTGAGAGAGCAGAAGCAGCCTAAGACATTATAGCTGCCCAGGGAGGGGGTTGAGTCACCTTCCCTGGAGGGGTTTAAGGGATGGGTGGATGAGGTGTTGAGGGACGCGGTTTAGTGTTTGATAGGAATGGTTGGACTCGATGATCTGGTGGGTCTCTTCCAACCTGGTTATTCTACGATTCTACAATTTCTGGAGGTTGTGATCCTTGCAGCCACTGTCACAGGTCCTGTATGTGTCTCTGCCTGGGTCCAGGGCAGAGTCACCCCATAAGCAGCAGCTTATGGGATCTGGTATGGACTAGAACTATTGCAGCACCTCACCTGTGGGGAAACAACTTCTGAATGAAAGGTGGGAAATGAAGAGCTACTGACAAAACTTCTCACGCTGCTCGTAGCACTAACTCTGCACAAATATCTGGCCAGAAGCAGAAAAACCTCTACCAAATTACTTCAGCTGCTACTGTACTGAAATTCCAGGAGCCTTTGACCTTCACCTGTTCTCACAGCTCTAGTTTTCAATGGGGGACTAAATTAACAGAAAGTGCTTGGGAGAACAAGTCACCTAGGGCTGACTGGTGGCATAGAGAACTGCAACACTGTGCTCTAGAAGGTAACTAACACACAAGTCAAAACAGGGTCGCTGTCCTGTTACAGAGCTTTGTCAACAGCCCCAGAGCCATGGGGATGAAATGCTTGGCTGTCAGACCTTGTGGTCCAAAAAGGAAGAAAAGTCACCGCTGTTGTAGTGATGCCCTGTGTCCTTTGCATGCCCACTGAACCACAAGCACGATGGCCATACCAAGAAGAGGGCACCCATCGTCTCCAGGCCTGCCTGAGACCAAAAGCTCCTCCAGGTGGTTTAGTATTTGATAGGAATGGTTGGACTTGATGATCCGATGGGTCTTTTCCAACCTGGTGATTCTATGATTCTATGTCTTTTTACACCCCTCATTCACATGCATGGGAGGAGAGGGTATTGTAGGTTATAAGAAACTCCGACATCAGGAGCAAGCTTAGGCACAGACTTGACAAGGCAAAACTTCCCGGAGATTTCCTCCCACTCTGCTCCCACCTATGGTTTCTCCTGGAGCAGGGAGCAACCAGGCCCATTATTTATTTAACACCAGATTGCTCAAAAAGAGGTTTGAGCTGACTGTATAAAGAAAAGTAGGTTTCATTACCTATAGTGCTTCACATTTCAGAGAAGCTTGCATTGTTACACAGTTTGAATTGTTTGACAATATAATTATTATTATTAGTCCATAATATACACTAACAGGTCTGTTGGTGAAAGGCTGTATATTAACGCACAGTAACTATGTTTCTCTGGAGGGGGTTAAACAAAACTGTAACTACGGTCAAAGCTATGCCTTTACCTCCATCTGCTAGAAGCCAGACATACTTGCTTAAATTTTAATTACAAATTAATCAAACAAATATATGGCACATTTTGCACTGGAGGGGTAAATGCTAATTTTGTAGCTAGCCAAGAAATATCTGATATGGGAACGCTCTAATGCTGAAGGTTGCTGTAGTGTGCCTTTGAAAACACACCTGATAAGATCCTTGAATTGGAACTGAACACTAAACACCAGGAAAGAAAGGCATAGCCCAGTGAACTAATTTTTACACCTTCTCTCTTTCTGAAGGTTCAGATAATTTCCTGGCAAGGGCTGTTAAACCAATAATTTTTTCTTAGTAAAGACTGACAAGTTTCTGGACCTGTTCTATAGCTGCACTAGTTTCTGGGAAGGAGAGATAAGCCCTTTCCTGTCTGCCAAACAATGATGGCAAACAAAGCGGTATTCTACAGGAAGCAAAAGGCTTTTTAGAAAATGTGTTTTATTTGTTTGGCTCAAAGTAGTTGCCTGCTAGACCAAACAAGCAAATATGTTTTGCTCACATTTCTCTATAACCAGTGTTCCGCCACAAAGTACAGGCACTGAAGTACAGGTGTAACTGTTTTCAGGGTGACTTGTCTGTTTTTTCATAGGAAAAGTTGTGTCTGAGAATAACGCTGGAGATACAGCATGCTATTAAGAACCTTGAAGGTATTCCTCATGCTAGCCCCCTGCCAGGGGAGAAGCTGACTGATGGTCATCTCTTGGAAGATGCAACATTGGGTGGTGGTGACCGCTATGCGCCATCGCTTCTTCTGGGTTATCAAAAGCACAGAAAACTTGATGCTTCCTGAAAACAAGCAGTAGCCTTCAACAAACTAGTGAAACTCATCCAGAAAGGGCAGGAGGCAGAAGATGCAGATGGTGGCTCGATTATATAAGTCCAAGAGATGGTCAGCCAAATAGACTCTTGAAGGATCTCTGTCAAAACACTAGTGAAACTTTTAGCAACATGCTTATGCTTAGGCTTATGCAAATCTTCATGCCTCCTGATCTAGTCAATATCCTGGTAAATCTACTTTGTGCTTCCCTGCATTCAGCAGCTTGCACTTACACAACCTAGTTCTTCTGCTCCAGCAGAGCTGGAACTTGTGTTTTTTTGACTGTGACAAATGTCTTAGGCAGCCATGACCTAGCTTTGCCGTTAAAAGTCACCCCATGCCCCTGCTGCTCAACAACATCTGCTGTAAATACACCTTAGCATTGCAATGGCCAGAGGGAAAATGTATGCACTAGTGATGGTTGCCTCGTCCCCCAGTTATCTTGAAGGAATCTCATCTCCTAATGGCTTCTCCCATGAATGAGGACAATCCCAGTAGACAAATTAGACAAATCTGAGTTTCCTCAAATCATGATGCTACTGGTACCAAACCATTCTGAGATGTATTACTTCTGCTGTGGCTACTGCCACCTCTCCTTCACTGGAATGTAAGAACTCTGCTCCTTCTCGGTCTGCCAAAGTCCCGCTTTCCCAGTCCAGCTGTACTGGTTACCCTCCCAGTGAGGAAAGAAGAATTGACAACATGAACCCATGAGAGAAGAAAGGGAAGGGGCACTGGGCTGACACATTTCTGGGTTGGTGGTGGTGATCAGTGGAAAGAGGAAAGAAAAAACAGCTGGTTTATGCCAGCCCCACATTTCTTCACATCCTACCAAGGGAGTGAGTACTCCCCTGCCAACAGCGCAAAGGAGGGCAAGCCAAGCTGGAATTAGACCAAAGCTGTGGAAGGAAAGGAAGGCAAGACAGAGTTAGTGCTCATGCAAACCTGCCCCCTTTCTTGCATTCTCTGTGTGAATACAGGGAAATAGTCAGTCTTTCTTTAATTTGTGTTCCTGCGTGTTTCCAAGGGAGGTAATAATTCAGAATAAATATTTGATGTCAGCCAAGTGTTTCGGTTCTACAAAGACGGTAGAAGTGTTTGTTCCTCAGCCATCACCTGCGTCCTTGTTTTCTTCAAGCAGAGTATGTGCAGAACTTGTCTTGGAGATCGGCCAAGCCGGGCATTACCACCCTTTTCATGGCAGGCTTCCCCATGGAAAAAAATCAGGCTCTTGTTGCTGTTTGCTGTGGCATGTTAGCAAAGGGCTCATCTTCTGTCCTGAGGGGTTTAGTGGATTTGGTGACTGATTTACAAGTTTTGTAACAGGGGCTTCCTGAAAGAAATCTAAGCACGGTGTTCTCTCTCCACGTTCTGTCAATCAGCCTGGATATATGGGGTTTAACTGTTTTGCAAGTTGCCTCAAGGCCTTGTCTCGTCAGGCTCTGTTTAAACATGTAGGAGGCATTGTCCTTGTCATGAGGAGCTTTCTAGCTAGCCTGACGTATGTAATGCTATAACATGTAGGTACAGCATGAGCCAGCCACCAAGGATATATGTCTGCCCTCTTTGGACTTCTGCTTGTATGTTAATTTCTCTCAAACTGTTGCGCTTCCTGTCTGTTCTTCTCTGTACTAGACTCAGCCAGCACCTGCTGCCTTATGAGTTGCTCAGAAGTAGATTTGGTGTGCTTGGGGGAGAGGGGTCACTGAGGACAATTGAGCATTATTAATGTTGGGAAAAGATCGACAGTATCAAAGGGGTTCTCCTGTCCTGCACATCCGTTACTTGCTCCTACGGGGGAAAATTTTGTGGTTTGAGAGTATAAGTGAGGTCACAACACCTCCTGAATCTGCAAATCTCCCTTGTTCTTCTTGCATCTTTTATTGCATCTTTTATTGCATCTCCTCTGGAAAAGTGGATGCACTCTTTTTTCAAGCTGTTGCTGACAACTACGTGATAGAAGACACAAAGTTGAGGGGATGCTACAACAGCACAGAAAGTCCTGGAACCAAGGCTTTGTCTCCCAGTAGCATCCAAGAGCTTCTGTCTCTTTGTGGGGGATGTGGCTTTCTCTCACCAAACTTTTGAACTACATTTTTGGTGACAGCAGGTGAGAGGCGTGTATGATGCAGTTAATTGCTACCTAACCCTCTTCTGAAGTGCGGAACAAGCTTTATTTGTAATGAGATCACTCCTATAACAACTGGAAAAAAAAAAAAGATAGCTCAACAAATGACATAAAGACTTTTAAATAGAGAGTAGTCTCCTAATTGTACGGTAGTACAAACCTATCTATCTCTAATATATATACCCATAAGTCTTCAGACTAATGGATTAACTGTTTGCGTTTACTAGAGAGGATAATTCCCGTTATCAATACATGAAAATAAAAAGAAAGGAAAGGGATTATTCCTATACTAGACTCTATTTTTACTTCTTGACTTTCTTGAGCCACACTGCCATACTCATCAGGCAGGAAAAGACTTTTAAATGAGAACAAATTATGGGGAGTTTGGTTTTGTGCTTTATAAGACAAGGTGGACAGTCCCACTGCATACCTTTGTTTTGGTCAAAGAAAGCACCCACAATTTTTTCCAAAGGATCCTGCCCACCAGAGAAGTCAGCAGATATCCGGCTGAATGTTTTATGATGTTCCAAGCAGATGTGTGGTGCTGGCAAATGCCATTTGACAATCCCTGACATCCTGAAGGAGGAAAAGTATAAAGTGCTAGCACTGCTGCTTTTATAGACTAGTGTCAGCAGGCTGTGAATGGTCCTTGAGACTACATCCAGCAGAACTGGGGAAACAAGGCTGTTCCCACAAGACTGAGCTATGAGGAGAAGGTGATTTAGCATAAGAACTAGTTTTGTGCAGTGCCATTCATAATATTACATTTCAGCATGTGTACTTTAAATATTTTTCCTATACGAGCTGCCAAATGGGATCAGGAGAGGGAAAGGGGCAGATTTCAGAAGAGACACCCTGCCTCCTTCATCTGAAATTTAAACTACCTGGACAGCAAAAAAATTCTTCCTTTCTCCTTTTACTATATTCTCAGCACTAGTGCAGAGATGGGATATTCATAAGCAAACCCACACAGCAAGTGACACCATATGTTATGCTGAAACATACTGTTAGCTGCTAATAACTGTGTCTAATATGGGTTGAAGCTGATGGGTCCAATAGCTGGATTCTAGGCGTGCTAAGTAAAAGAAGTGATTAAGCCTTTTATGGATTAAATGAGCTAACACAATAGAGGCCACCTGCCAACGCACTGGCCATATGAAATGCCAGTGCAAAAATTATCTCAGAGGAAAGAAGGGAGTCTTTCCCAGGAATTCGAGCAAACACAGTACTGAGATGTTTGGTGGTTTCAGAAGTAGAAAGCAGTGAGGACACATGGCCTGAGCAGAAGATAAAAGACTGAAAGTGAACGCTAGTTTTGGTCAGAAACTGGATGGGATGGATGGTCTGGAATGGTGCAGAATAAAATAGTCTACTTTCTTTTTTTTCACATTTTATTGCAGAAAAGGGTCCTTAAGCACACTGTAAATAAACTGGAAAGCACTGAAGAAATACCTAGCACATATCTTCATTTTCTACTTCTAAATGAAAGAAGCTGTTATTCTCTGTGTTTTCAAGTCTCCACTTAAATCATGCTGGTGGTTTCTAATGGAGATCCAGAGGCTGAGGAGAAACCTCCACTAAAATCAAGATGTAATTAAGTTGAGGAAACTCTGACGTCAGGTGGTAGAAGTACTTGCAAAACTCAAATATTGACTAACACATTTGAAATTGAAATTGAAACTAAATTTGCCAAAAGCAATGAAAGTAACAGCCTGAAGCAACCCAAGAAGTCATGAAGGGTGACCTTTCATATGGGAGAAGAGCTCTGATGCAAGTACTTTGTTGGGTATGAGAAGCTGGAGCACATTGCACTCCTAGCTTCAGACATCAAAGTAGACCAGCAATTGTTAGGGACGCAGAAGATTTTTTGAGGAAATTTATGCCAGGCAAACTTTAGTGAGTCTCGCGTCAGAAAGAAATTAAAAGAATCACATAGGAGAAGGAATAGGGAACAGTTTAGGGAATGTGGATTAAATGGGGTATAGCTCTATGTTCCCAGCCTTTTTTTAATCCATGAAAAGTAGGAGGAGAAAGGTGATCCTAGCTCACGGGAAATGAAACAACACTTCCCCTGAAGAGAAAATCCAAAGCTTATGTGTCTGAAAAGATAAGACTCATTTTCCCAGATGAATGGCCAAGAAGGTAGAGGAGACAACTGAAATGGTCCAGCTCTGCTGATGCTGCAGGATTTACCTGAGGAGGAATTAAGAAAACTAACACAGCCCCTTCATGGGCAGTTTGGAAGCAGCCATCCATCAGAGTAAGCTGAAATGCAGCTAAGAATTAATCAAAACACGTGACACCTTCAAATGTCAACAAGGAATTTTAGGATGAATTAGCAAAGGACATGGCTGTGCAACCTGACCTGAGACTTGCAGAATTAGATCAAGAAAAGAATACTGATACACCCATAAATTTGGAGTGTGATTTTTTTGCTGCAGCAGTAGCATACTGGAAAGGAAAATACCTCCTGTGAAGAAGCTGGTGTTTATCCACTTGTAAGTACAGCTCGCTGCCTAGTAAAGTGTAAAGGAAAGGAGAGGAACACCAATCCTAGTTCATGTCCTTTATGAATGACTGGAAAAAATATTGCTTTGCAGTATCAAATAAGAGAATGCAATTTTCAGTGATGCATACTTTATTGGTAACAACTCCCTCCCCCAAGCTTTGCGGCTCTTTTAAGGAAACTATGAGAGAGCATGGGGAAGGCTCTCTTAGACAGCATCCAGGCCATTATTGTAAGAGAATAACACGAGACTTTGGTTTCTAGTGGTACAGTGAGATCACCCTAACTTTGCTTTCAGCCTCACCCACAAACCAATTTGTTGCAATAACCAGCGAGGGTGAGGAAAATTTTTCAGATGGGTGGGTGGAAATCAAGGTAATAGAAACATCTGTGCTTTTGTTGTTGTGTTGGGTACAACTGACACTGCACCCTTGGAACACAAATCTTCACCACCACTTCCATCTCTGGCAATGGCTTTTGAAAATACCTTCCAAACTGACCTTAGGCAGTTTGAGAAAACACTGGGGTTTGTATATATGTTAAAAGTATGTTTCTGGGGTTTGTTAACAGAAACATAAAATTAAAAAACAGGTTCAAGTAAATGGAATTCAATATCTGTAGCTCTTTGTAGATACCTTTGAGAGAAGTGTTTTGTCCTGAGTACCATTTATGTAGCAATTGTATGTTTATTCATACAGCTGTTACAAGCTAAAATAGAAAATATCAAAGCACTAAAACCAGTGATGGAAGATGCCAATGAGTAAATAGTCAGGGACATAGCTCCTGGACAGGCGTGACCACAAGTAAATCTTAGATTTGTTGTTTTCTTCTATACCTTCTGAGATGGTGATTTGCCCTGTGCAGCAGAACAGATCTTGGCCTTTCTTTTTCACTTACTAGAGGATTTGCAGAGCAGGAAAAGAGGATTACAATTCCTCTCAGCAGAAAGTAATCCTTTTAAGTTAGGTATGTCAGCATTCATTGAGAAGTGTGGGAAAGTGCGTGCTACTTAAAATGTTTGACAGGTCTCAGAGAAATGTGGTGGCAGGAAGATGGGAGCAAAGCCTCTAGTCATGATTACAATGGCACCAAATTAGAGACTGTTTGAGGGAGCAGTTAAAACAGAGCTCAGGAGCGAGGACTGATTTTAATAT
Organism: Phaenicophaeus curvirostris; assembly: GCF_032191515.1. Lineage (NCBI taxonomy): Eukaryota > Metazoa > Chordata > Aves > Cuculiformes > Cuculidae > Phaenicophaeus > Phaenicophaeus curvirostris. The sequence goes on from NC_091397.1 coordinate 56,848,493, forward strand.
TTATCCAGCTTGGTAAATGTACAGCATTCAAGTCCAGAATTATAACCTAGAGTGGGATTTGTTCATTCAAAACTAATGGCAAACAAATTTTGCACTTACAAGTCTGCTTCAGAGAGATGGTGGTCCTGTCCTATAATTATACTGTGCATCAGCATGTTAGTGATGTGGTCCACATAAACTGATGGATCTGCTGTACCAGGTACATATTTTGAGCAGCTCATAATTCCTTCAATAGACATTTGTTCTATTTGGAAAGTTATAGTCTGATCACAATGGTAATACAGAGCCCAAGACAGAACTTATTAATTTAATTGCTTAATTTGGTCCAACAACCTGGACTGAGATATTATCAGCAATGCTCTCATGGGGTGATAATTACGGCCAGAAACTATTCCGGACCTCGTTCTTGCAAAATAATTCAGGCTTAATACATAAGGCTGAAGTTGAAGAGTACCCCAAGCCCAGCTGAACTTCATCTGAGTGGCCAATGAGATCATACTAACAAAGCAATAACACAAAATCTATGGGGGGTTAGAAAAACAAACTTTGAAATAATACGAAAAAAAGTAAAGAAAATGGGCAGGAAGCCTGTGATGGAAAATCCACACTGAGAATTATTTAAGGTACAGCTGCAGTCAAATTAAACTAACAAAATTTTTTTAAAAAAAGCACTTCTAGTACAGCAACATAAAGAGCAATAGCTGACATGAAGGGCTTGAAAATGTTGGGGACGAGAATGATTGTGAAAGTAAAAAATGAAGTGAAAAGTTAACAGAAATAAGAGAAATAAAGCAATAAATTGCATAAAACAGCACAAGACGCTATCAGGCGGTTCATAATGTATTTGTAAGAGCATAATAGCTGCACATCTCTATTGTAATGGAATGCAATTTTATTCACTCTAATTTAGCACAGGACAGTCAACACGGTCATTTCAAATCTGTTGTTCACAATCCAAGATAGCATCTTGATGGCTTTTAACAAATGAAGTGCTTCATAACGTGGTCTGCTGGGGACAAGTGAAAGAACCGAGCCCAGGGTCAGGAGTGGAATACATAAAATAAATGTCTTTCAGGAATGCATCACACAAGAGACCTTTATTCTTTTGCATTTTAAGAAGTCCGCATTTCAATTTTGCTGATATTATACATAATTCCTGCATTCTGTCTTCTACTGAATTCCATCCTCCTCACCTCATCCCCAAAGCTTCTTATTCTTGCAGCCTGAGTGACAACCGCAGGTGCCTCTATAGCGGATATTGCAATGCAAACCAGTATTTAAATGGCCTGCATTAGCTAAACAGTTCTTTGTCTGCATGTAACTACCTTCCTCACGTTCCCTTCTAACAAATACTCTCCCTGTGGCTGGAATATAAAGGCTTGGAAGTACTTAAATGGGTAGCCCACCAGGTGTTACACTGAGGATCGGATACCATGGTACCCAGAGAGGCCCTTCTGCATCTTAGGCTGGCTATTCAGAGAGGGGCAGAAGACAATAATTTCTCATCTGTCCTTCACTGTCCTACAAAACCACTATTTTTCTCTGACTTTTATTTTAAGTCAACAGTTACAGAACAGTATTTCTAATACCCAGATGGGCCTGGGAATTCATCATAGAATGCAGCCTGCACAACACACTGTGGAGCTTTCCCTTAAACTAGAGCATATGTATAACATTTACTTTGATGGCATCCAGAAAATATTAAGCAATTCAAAGCAACCTGAATTTATTTTTATCATGGCAATTTACAATCAGGTTTGAAGGCGAACTACGGAGGAATGCAGTTGGTTCTTCTGGATTACTCTTATCAATTCAAAAACTATAAAGGTGGTTATCACAGGTTTACTTCAGCCAGAATACATGGGCAAGTGTATTTCTTGCTGTCCTGGTCTAACTCTCCAGATTACTGAGCTTGTGGAAGCTCAGATATGCTGCTAGACAGAAACTTGGGTGTGGGACAAACCTTATACTGACATCGCCCAGTTCAGACATAGCCATCACGTGTTCTATTTTCTGAAATCTCACAGAAAGAGCATTAAACACACATTTATTTTACGGCACTGCAAACATGGAAGTTACCTCACTGCTGATCTGAAGAGGGCTCTTTACCTGTGAGCCACCTGCAGAGGCCATCCCGTTGAGATGGGTGATAAGCAGTTGGCAACAGCACCATCAGAGGGGGTGATGGAGGATGCTCCTCAGGTCCACTGAGGGAGAAATGTTCAGACGCAAGAATGGGAAACAGGAAGGGAACTTTATAAAATGCACCCTAATCACAAGAGATTCCGTTCCATTACTAAGGCTGCAGGAGGCAAATACCATCTCAACAGGTTTCTGCCAGACCTACTTCACATTTCATTGGACAATTGAAGATTCACAGTGTCATTGGCACTAGTGGGGAAGCTGTGCATGGATCTCCACCCTACCCCACCAGCCATCTTAGGGAGCATATCTCTGCTCGAAGGGATGCTTTTCTCACTGCATTACTGAGTAATTGTGAAATAAAGTGCCTAATCTAGTACCAACCTCTCAGATTAATAAAGGGACCCATAAAATGTTGTAAATATTTAATAAACTGTAAACCTCTTGTGGGACTCAGGTTATTCAGAGGAAAGTAGAAAAATAATTTCCATGTCTTTGTGTTCATTTATCTCCCTGCTAGCTGAAGACAGGAAGAATATAACAAAATAGGAAATTGCTTCCAGGAAAAATGCTTTAAAAATGGATATATTCCATTTTTTCCAGTTTGCTTTCTCTAATTCGTTTTACTCTTCACCATTTGTAATATTCTGAATTTTGAACTCTTGACTTGCTGTTTAAAGAAACCAGCTCTGCTTCCCATCACTTTTGTCTTCGAATACAACTTGCAGAGCCACATTAAGGGCAGTTGACTCAGGAAGCTGAGAAACGCTTACACAAAGCATTTAAAGCTGCATCATCTTCTCTCCCCGTTTTTGTTGTTTTTTTTTTTTTTGGAGTGTGAGAATTAATTGATAATTTTTGCTAAAGCTGGTTTGTATGTTTAATTATCTTGTCATATAAATCTGTCTTCTATTGAGATAATATGCAGACAATCTCCAGACACGGGTAAATAACCTGAAAGAATAAACACTCTCTTAGAGTTGCAAGAATTTATTGATGTGCTTAGTTGTCTTGTAAGATATAACTGCTTTAGGTCAGGAGATAACCTGAAGGAAGTCTCCAGATGTGGTTGGATAACATAAAAAAATAAACATTTTTTGAGGACTTACACGGTCCTTTGTCTAAAACTAGTATATATACCTACTGCTTTTGTAAGATGGGATGCCTTTTTTAGAAGGGCATCCAAATACGTTCTGAATTTTAAAATAAAAATATTATTGCCTTGGCTTAGAAGACTTTGTCCTTTTCAATATTTTACCAGTGAACAAGTGTTTCTCACAAGAGCTTTTCAAAAGCCTTACACTTCACACCTGTACCATGCCAGTGAACATTTTAAACTATTTGGAGGATAAGGACATGCTCCCCCAGGAAAGATTGCTCCTTTCAGGCTGGTGCCATGTGATGGGTGTGCAAGGAGGAAGAGAAGATGCTGGGTCCAAACAAGGACCAAGCCCGAGGGATTCCCTGGGAATTACCCCGTTAACTCTTCATCCTTCTGTGTGCTCAAGCTCCATTTAACTGGGAGGAGGATTTAAGATCTTGAACCTGAATCAATTGTTTCAGTGCAAGTGGGAACCCATTTCTGAGAACAAATTTACAATATTGTGGCCCAGTCTGGAATGAGAGAGGTGGGCCCTGGGCCCCCCTGTAAATTTAGTGACTCCCTTGGGCTAATTAAGGTGAAAATGACACCAATAATTGATCTAAAAGATATTTATTTTCACAGATAAAAATCTTGGGAATAGGAAAAGTGCTGACTTATCAAACCCTTGGTAGGAACAACGAGGAGGAGGAAAAAAGAAGGAAAGGAGGAAAATGAGCCATCACTGTGTAGTCACAGCCTGGAAGGCCAACCGTATCCTGGGCTGCGTCAAAAAAAGTGGGACCACCAGGTCAAGGGAGGTGATTCTCCCCCTCTACTCTGCTCTCGTCAGACATCCCTGGAGTATTGTGTCCCATTCTGAAATCCCAGTCATAAGAAGGATATAGAATCATAGAATCATAGAATCACGAGGTTGGAAGAGACCCACTGGATCATCGAGTCCAACCATTCCCATCAAACACTAAACCATGTCCCTCAGCACCTCATCCACCCGTGCCTTAAACCCCTCCAGGGAAGGTGACTCAACCCCCTCCCTGGGCAGCCTCGGACAGGGACCAATGACCCTTTCTGTGAAAAATTTTTTCCTAATGTTCAGCCTAAACCAGGCGGAGCTTGAGGCCATTCCCTCTTGTCCTGTCCCCTGTCACTCAAGAGCCCAGCTCCCTCCTCTCCACAACCTCCTTTCAGGTAGTTGTAGAGAGCAATGAGGTCTCCCCTCAGCCTCCTCCAGGCTAAACCCCCCCAGCTCTCTCAGCCTTTCCTCATAAGGCCTGTTCTCCAGCCCCTCACCAGCCTCGTTGCTCTTCTCTGGACTCGCTCCAGAGCCTCAACATCCTTCTTGTGGTGAGGGGCCCAGAACTGAACACAGGATTCAAGGAGCGGTCTCACCAGTGCCAAGCAGGAAAAGACCTTTGAGATCATAAAACCCATATGGAACTGTTTGGATGAATTTCTTCACGCTGAGGGTGGGGAGGCCCTGGCCCAGGTTTCCCAGGGAAGCTGTGGCTGCCCCACCCCTGGGGGTGTTCAAGGCCGGGCTGGATGGGGCCTTGGGCAGCCTGAGCTAGTGGGAGGTGTCCCTGCCCATCGCAGTGGGGCTAGAACTGGATGATCTTTAAGGTCCCTGCAACCCCGAACCATTCTGTCATTCATTCTAAGAGTCTGCGGCTCGCTCTATGCCCGGCCACCCCGCGCAGGCACCCGGCCGCCTCTCCCCGCTGCAGACCGCACGGGGCGGCCCGTCGCCATCCCGCTTTTCCCGCCGCCGCCGCCCGGCTCCACCCCCCCCCGCCCCCTGCTCCTCCTCCTCCTTCCTCCTCCTCCTCCTTCCTCGTCCTCCTCCTCCTCCTCCTCGCGCCATGGCGCGGCGCGGGCGGCGGCGGCGGCGGGGAGCGGTGCGGGGCCGAGGCGAGGTGAGGGGCCCGCGCGGGGCTGGGGCCGCGGGGCCGGGGCTGGATCCGCCTCGCCGGGGCGGCCGCGGCCTTTTGTTCGCTCCCCGCCGGGAGCCCCGCGGTCCCGCCCGGCGCCCTCCACGTGGCGCCGCGGCCCCCGGGCTGCAGAGCGCTGGGGAACGGGGCCGGGGTGGGGGGAGAAGAAGAAGAAGAAGAAGAAGAAGCAGCCGGGCGTTCGGCCTGGGCGAAGTCCCCGCGGGGCCGGGGGTCGAAGCGGCCCGCAGCGAGGCTGCTGGGGCAGGAGCTGCGATAATCGGCCTGGAGCGCGTCCGGAGAAGGGGAGAGAACCAGCTTCTTTGCCCGAGTCTCAGAAGAGGGAGCTGGGGTTGTTTACTCTGGAGGGGAGGAGGCTGAGGGGAGGCCTTCTCGCTGCCCACAGCTGCCTGAAAGGAGGTTGTAGAGGGGTAGGGGTTGGTCTCTTTTCCTAAATTATAGGCGATAGGATGAGGGGAATGATAGGTTGGATATTTGGAAAAAATTCTTCATTGAAAGGCTTATTGGACACTGGAGAGGCTGCCCAGGGAAGGGGTTGAGTCACCATCCCTGGAGGTGTTTACAGAACAGGTAGATGAAGTGCTTAGGGATATGATTGAGTGGTGGTCAGGTACGGTTGGGATTGGTGATCTCAAAGGTCTTTTCCACCCTCGTGATTCTATGATTAATTAGGCTGTCTAGGCCTGGGAATGTCTGAAATACTGGTTTTGTTTGTTGTTCCCCCCCCCCCCCCCCCCCCCCCCAATTCTGCCCTCTTTTTTTTGGTTGAAATGCTGCAAAGCCAGTGGGCTTCCCCAGGGCTCAGTGTTGAGTCCGGTTCTGTTCAATATCTTTATCAGGATGAGGGAACTGAGTTCACCCTCAGTAGGTTGGCAGATGACATCAAGTTCAGCGGGACTGATCTGCTTGAGGGTAGGAAGGCTCTGCAGAGGAATCTGAACAAGTCAGTCAGTGGGCTGAGGTCAACTGGGGTTTAACAGGGCCAAGTGTCAGGTCCTGCAGTTGGGTCACAACAACCTCATGCAGCGCTACAGGCTAGGGGACAAATGGCTGAAAACCCACCTGGCAGAAAAGGACCTAGGGTTGCTGGTCAGTAACCAGCTGAACATGGGCCTGCAGTGTGCCCAGGTGGCCAAGAAGGCCAACGGCATCCTGGCTTGTAGCAGAACTAGCGTGGCGAGCAGGACTAGGGAAGTGATTGTCCCCCTTTACTTGGTGCTGGTGAGGCCGCACCTTGAATCCTGTGTTCAGTTTTGGGCCCCTCAGTACAAGAAAGACATTGAGGTGCTGGAGCGTGTCCAGAGAAGGGCAGTGAAGCTGGTGATGGTTCTGGAGCACAAGCCTCACAAGAAGAGGCTCTTATTGCTCTCTAGAACCTTATTGCTCTCTAGAACTACATGAAAGTCAGTTGAAGTGAGATGGCTGTTGGTCTGTTCTCCCAGGTAAAAGTGACAGAATGGGAGGAGATATCCTCCAGTTGCTGCAGGGGAGGTTTAAACTAGATATTAGGAAATATGACTTCACTGAAAGTGTTGTCAAGCATTGGAAGAGGCTGCCTTTAGGGAACTTGTTGAGTCCCCATCCCTGGTGGCATTTAAAAGATGTGTAGAAATGATGCTTAGGGGCACGTTTTAGTGGTGGACTTGGCAGTGTTAGGTTTGTGATTTGACTTGATGATCTTAAAGGTCTTTTTGAACCTAAATGATTCTGGGGTGCCACAAATACATATTTGAGTTGTCTGTTTACGTGTAAATAATGGCGAAACTGGAGACTTGGGGGCAAATCAAGATTTGATCAGAATACCCAACTGTGGTCTGGTCCAAGTCTGGCATTTACTTGGATGTGTCAGGTTCCTGGTGTAGCTGGAGTCTTGAGAGATTGTATGGTGAATATCCCTGGTGGTGAGAGAGAAGAGAAAGTTGGCATCTCCGTCTGCTCTTGCTGATGGAAGGTTAGGGAGTTGCATGGGGTTCTGTGGAACAAGAGGGTTGTAGAAACACTGAAATATTTGTTAGGACCTCTGGCCACTTAAGGACTTTGTAAACTTTCCACCTCTGTATGTCATTGGACTCTTGGCAGAGTGGAGATAAGAGCGCTGTAAAAACAATTGTGAGAAACCTGATGTGGTACAATAAAATAAAATGGCAGTTAACTTCTCAGCTATAAAGGTACTATAAAGACAATCTTTTACTGTCTGTTGGTTACCTTTCTACTGCACAGCTAGAAGGGCATGCATAATGTTTCTTGTAAGGCTTGGCAGAGGGGTTCTTGGTGCTCCCCTCTTTCTTGTGGGAGCTTGTTTTTGGCTGAGCAAGGTCTTGTGATGGCCCTTGCTTCTCCTTGTGGCATGCTGGTGAGCAGTGAGTTCAGTCCTTGCTGAGGCAGAAGGATGTGGTGACGAAGGTTTCCTTGTCTTTGAAGTCATGAGTTGTATCCTGAGCGGTAAATTAGCTTGTAAGTACGCTCCCTCATGGAAAGCAACTGCCAAGCAGTATAAAATTGTTTTGAATTGCAAGACCCGCAGTTCCATTTCCTATCCCAGGGTTGAATTTAAGAGGTCCTTGCACAGTGGTGTCAGTACACAGAGCTTGTTAAAAGGGTGCTAGCTGACAAAGATTTTGCATCCAGAAAGCCTGGATGGTGACAGTCCCTGTGTGAAGAGTGAACGCATTGCTTGCCTCTGGCATAGTATGAAAGTGTTTTCCTTGGAACACGGGCTCAGAAAGCAATTAGACGCCACCACAGATGAAAGGGATGCTCTTGAGTTGTGCAGAGTTAATTCAGAAATAACTGTTACTATTGTTTGGGTCAGTGAGAGATCAGGTATCACAAAAGAAGAGCTAGTAGCTGTCCACAGAGTGTTTTGACTGCCTTATATGCCAGTGTGCTGGTATTCACCTTACTGTAAGTGTTTTTGAAAAGTAGGGGATTGTTTCCAGGTAGATGTTGCCTGTGGAAGGTGACATTTTAAATGACTTGCCATGGATTATGGTAGTTGGGCATTCTTTATTTTAGGATAAAGTAGCTTGATGGGGTTTAGCTTATTAAATTAGTTGTATAAATAAAGCAATGTAGAACCTATATTGTTCTGAAAATAGCTGGATTTACTGAAATTTCATGGAGTGCTTGGGCTTAGAGGTAAGCTGACTGACGTGAACATTACTATTACTTTTTGCAGGGACACAGAGAACCTGAAAGTCCCAGGGGTCATTGTGACAGATTTAATGTCCCTGCAAAGACTGAAAAACTGTGTGATATGTGCTCATTTTATTACTTCTTCCTTCTTTTCTCTGAACACTTACTTGCCTTTTACCCTGTTGCCACTTGTGACAGGAATATACTTCACCATCCAGAATGTTTCAGGTTTTTTGTGTTCTGATGCTGTTGAGAAATTTCTGGGATCCTCTGGGATCTTCTTTGCCTTCCTAGATGTTGTTGTCCTTGAGTCTCAGGCTGGTTGAATGATACTGACAGTCCTGTTGATCATGCACCTAGTTGTGTGATTCTTCTGCACCATAATACGTCTTTGCTTCTCTCTGCCTTCCACGTCTTTCACATACTTGTATGATGTTTCAGATTGAACGTTCATGCAATGCTGTTAGGCCTTATGATTCCAGTGGAAAGCTCAGGCTCTCGACTTGTAAATAGTTTTGGGTTTTTGGTTTGGCACCTATCGCCATTCTAGCTGGGGCCCTCTATTCTTGTAGTGCTGCTCATAATTGTCAGCCTTGGAGTGCTTCCCTGTTTGGTTATTATTTCAGGGCTGTGAGCCAAGTTCAGTGTCTGTAATCTTTGGGTGGCATGCCTTGGGCTTACCTCCGTACTGAGCCTGGGACAATTAGAGATTTTCTGATGTGAGTTGAAGGTGTAACTGCACGAATTCGGTTTATGCGAGTGTGTGTTTGAAAATAATCTGGGATTACTCCAGTTTGACTGAAATGAATAAGTAGCACGCTTGAACGTTGCCAAAATTATCTGTTCTCTGCTTCAAATTGGACAAACTGGATTGATGGGCTGAGGTCGTTTGTACGAGGTTCAACAAGACTAAGCGTTGAATCATGCACTTGGGTCACAACAACCTCATGCAACACTGCAGGCTTGGGGATGAATGGCTGGAAGGCTGCCTGCTAGAAAAGGACCTGGCAGTGCCAGTTGATAACCAGCTAAACACAGGCCTGCAGTGTGCCCAGGTGGCCAAGAAGGCCAACAGCATCCTGGCTTGTAGCAGAACTAGCGTGGCCAGCAGGAATAGGGAAGTGATTATCCCCCTGTACTTGGTGCTGATGAGGCCGCACCTTGAATCCTGTGTTCAGTTTTGGGCCCCTCGGTACAAGAAAGACATCAAGGTGACAGAATGGGAGGAAATATCCTCCAGTTGCTGCGGGGGAGGTTTAAACTAGGTATTAGGAAATATGACTTCACTGAAAGTGTTGTCAAGCATTGGAAGAGGCTGGCCTTAGGGAACTGGTTGAGTCCTCATCCTTGGAGGCATTTAAAAGATGTGTAGAAATGGTGCTTAGGGGAACATTTTAGTGGTGGACTTGGCAGTGTTAGGTTTATGATTTGACTTGATGATCTTAAAGGTCTTTTTGAACCTAAACGATTCTGTTATTCTGTGAAGTAGGAATGTCCATTCACTGCAAACTTGAATGAGGAGAAAACAGCCCAGCTGATTTTTTTTTTCCTTCATAGGAAGTGGTTTAAACAACTAAGTGTGTTTTGTGTACAAAAATATGAGCTCAATAGGTATAAAATTCCATATGAGAAATAAAACTCTGACTTTTTCAGCAGCTGTGAATTATTTCCAGCTTTTACTAGGTTTTTGGTACTTAGCTTCTTGTTATTGTTATCTTTAAAAGACAGTAATTCTCAGATCGCTGCAGCATTTTGGTCGGTGTCTCCATCTGTGTCCTGTTCACATTGAAATATTTCCCTGGGCAAACTTGAGATGTTCATCACCTCTGTGCCTTCCTACCTTTAGTGGCAAAAAGATCCTTTTGTGAAGTGCCTGATTCTTTCAGGGTTTTAGAGTAGATTAATATTTTGACATTTGTGTTTGGGCAAATATATATTTTCTTTCTTGGTGTATGCTGCTTTGTGGACAGAGTTAAAATGCTAGGCTTTGATACTGATTGTAAATCAGTTTCTGAGTGTATTTTAATTGAAAGTTAAAAATGGAAATCATGGAACAGTTTGAGTTGGAAGGGACCTTAAAGATCATCTGGTTCCAACTTCACTGACTTGGGCAGGGACACCTCCCACTAGCTCAGGCTGCCCAAGGCTCCATTCAGCCTGGCCTTGAACACCTCCAGGGATGGGGCAGCCACAGCTTCCCTGGGCAACCTGTTCCAGTTCCTCACCACCCTCATTGTGAAGCATTTCCTCCTTGTGTCTAGTCTGAATATTCCCGTCTCCAATTTATAGCCGTTCCCTCTAGTCCTGTCACCACAAGCCTTTGTAAACAGTTCCTCTCCAGCTTTCTTGTAGCCCCCTTCAGGTGCTGGAAGGTTTCTATAAGGTCTCCTTGGAGCCTTCTCTTCTCCAGGCTGAACAGCCCCAGCTCTCTCAGCCTGTCCTTGTATAGAAACTGCCTCAGCCCTTTGATCATCTTTGCAGCCTTCTTCTGGACCCGTTCCAACAGTTCCATATCCTGCTTACGTTGAGAATTCAAATATATGTGTCTGCCAGGACTGCACAATGAGTAACAGCGAACCAACCGTCGTGGCAGAGGTGTAAAACTTATATTTGATGTCTCTTTGCTGGTGGCAATGGACTTCTGCTGGGAATAAACTTGACTTGTGATTTCAGGTGTAGAAATATTGGTGATGAGCAAGCTTTGTCATGAGACTGCTCTTTTTAAACTCCTGGAGTAAGCCCACCTTGTATGTGTCGGGTGTTCTCTGTTAATAACATAAACCCTTTTGGTGAAATGGAGACTCCTGCGTGACTGAATGGGATTCCTCATAGTCAGGCTATGGGGAGCAACTCACAAACTAAAAAAATCTTTGAAATTCTGCTGTTAGTTACTTAAATCAGTATGTTAGTATTTGGGGATGCATAAAGATCAGAATAGGTCTTCTACTGGGAAAGTTTTTATTTTACTTTTTGTTCAAAATCACCAATTACATCTCCACAATAGCTCCACTGGTGCAGATGCAGAAGTAATAAACAAAGAATAAATTAGTTAGGCATATAGTAAGTGCAGCAATGGCTAACTTGGCAGTACAATAGTGTAAGAATTAGTGTAGTGGATTCTGGAAGCAATTTATTCGTAGCAATGAGCCTCACAGCTCCTTGTATGTTTCTCCATTAAAATGCATAATGCTTCATTTTTAGTGCTGTGCTGTACTGAGTGAATTCCAGCAAAAGAGTTGAGCTGCGTTTTGGCTGTTTGTTGTAGGAGGTAGGGGAATATCAAAAGGGGTTCAAATGCATACAGCGCTACTTTTGCAGCAGTGCACTGACTTGTGCCATTATATATATGCCTGTGAGTTGTTCAGAGGCAAATTCTACTCTTGCTCAAGCAGCAGGATATCAGCTTTGTATCGCTGTACGTGAGCTTTATAAAGGCAGAGAAAGAATAAAATCAAGGCCATATGTGTCCATTACTGTACTTCATTTCAGAGTGACGCTTTCATCAAGGTGCTGCTTCTTTTGTGATGGAAGTGGAGTTCTGTCAGCAACGGAATTTATTTTTGGAGAATGAGACTTTATTGGGCCTTTGGCCTTGGCCCAAATAATTTTTTTTAAAAAAAAAATTAATTCCTCCTTCAGATGAGGATCTGGCCTCTCTTACCAGGCAGCTGTTGGTCTGGTGTTCCTGAGAGTTAATGAGAGAAGGGGGAAATCTATGTGTGGCCTTAGCATACAGCAAACAGCAGAGAGACTTGCTTTAAGTAAGAGTGTGTGCGATGTGTACATGTAGTCGTGGGGAGGAAGAAGATAAATGTCTAGGTGCTGGTGAGTGATTTGGACACTTTTCTCCTGATACGTTTCTGTGAATGGCAGAATGGTTTTGCAAATGATACTGGGATGTGTAAAACCCTGTTCTGAAACTTGGCGAGATGCCTTCTGCCTTGTTTTTTAAGGCTAGGCCTGTTCATCCCATGCTTCCACACCAAATCCTAAAGCAGCCTTAGATGCCTGTTATGTGTAGGGGTTTATCTGATTTGTTTGGTGAAGTACATCACCGAGGGAATGGTTACCTGTGGTGGTACGAGTCTCCTGTGTTGAGGCTGGACTTTGTGAACTCTGAAGTTGGGACCTTGGTCAGCTAGGATGGTGCTGCCGCCTGCCCTGGACAGTGCTTCCTCCTGGTGTGCTACATCATGGGCCTCCAGCAAACAAGAAGTATTCTTGTTTAAAATGGGTTTTCACTTTCTTACGAAGTGTTGCAGAAAAAGCTCTGTGGCAATACTGATGGAAGAGAATGAATTGCATTGGTTTTATTTCTGGAGTTAGGTGTCCAATAAAATATGTTACAGTACCCTTACTGGATCTAAAGCTAAGGTTTCTTTGTTTAGTGTTGCTCTGTAAGAGGAGGAGTTGTGGTGGGTTTTGCAATGGGTAAAGAGTTCTTTGAGTATGTGCTTGTAAAGATGAGGGGCACACATGTTTTTTGCATCCAAGAGGCACTGTTGTGTGGATTTAAACACCCTGCATGCTGGATCCCCTCCCTAGCCCTAAATCTGGAACCTGTACTTAGGGATTAAAGCCACCTATACAGAATTTCCTGGGCTTTAGCTAAATCAGGTACAATTTTGCTGTGCATAGAATATTTTGTGATGTGAATTTATAGCTGCATAGGAGTACAAAACTAAGTTTTACTGTTGCCAATTTGAATTTCCTGTTGAGTTTGCATGTTTTACTTGTGTCTTCTGTCTCATTTTAATCAGAAACAGATACCCAAGGAAGGGACCGACATTTCTAATGCCCCTGGTGAAGGTGAAAATTTTCAGGGGTGCCAAGATGATGCTTCCAGACAGAGATTGTTGCCAGAAGACAGCTATGCCAGTCTGCACTCCCTGGAATCGGGAAAAAAGGTAGGTATTTTTCACCGTGGTGCAGTTATGCTTTTTTGGTGCAGTAGTGCTCTGAGCTTGTGTCAAGGCTGTGCGAGCCATAACTCAGAGCATACTCCATAATCTGCAGTCATATTAAGAATAAATGTAAACAAATTTGCTATCCTCTTTAGGTTCCGATGATTGATTTTTAAAAATTCATAATATATGGAAAGTGAATTTCATTAGAAAATGAATTTGAGTGAAGCAAACAGGAGAATTACCATCCTGGGCCATTGTGCTCTGGATATGTAAGACAGTGGAAATACATGGAAATGGGTGGGTTTTATGTGTGTGCAGACTTCATAGCATTTCTTCCAGACATTTATCAGTGCTATTTCTGCACTAATTTATACTAGTGCTTTTTCTGCACAGAAATCTCTGTATTAGTGGTGATGACCCACAAAACCCCTTTTATTACGAGATTTGCTAGTTCTTTGATCTCTTAATGGTGAAGTAGCTTGGATCAGCCTAATGATTTGATTCTCTGACTTGGTAGCTGGAGGTAGCAGCTGAATTCACAAGGAAGGAAAAGACCTGGTATTCTGCCTTGGCTGCCAGAAAATTTAGTTTTTAGTCTTTTAGAAGCTTGTAATTATATACTTGATAGATAAGGGCTAATGTGGTAAAAAATAACCTTGTCAGCTGTGCTGTCAAAAGGGTCCCTTCATTCCATGAATAAAAAAATAGAAAATCTCTCTTTTTCCTCTTGTGCTCTCTTGCCCTCCTTTTCCTGCCTCTCTCTCCCCTTTTCCTGCCTCACTCTTTCTCACTGTCTGTCAGGTCAGTACCTGGTTAAGAGCTGATGAAGACAAGGACCATGGCTAGTGTTAGCAAAGGGAACAGACAGAACGGGGCTTGTACTATGTGCTATTTCTGAGCCTTCATGAGTGGACTCGGAGAAGCTGGTACAAAGTGCAGCAGTTGTTTAGGAGTAGAGCCTCAAGTCTGTGCTTCAGAGAGCTAGCAGTGTAAAAGTGATGAAATGTACTTGGGTGTAAATTGCTTCTTCTTGTTGCAAGATGGTGCTGGTAACTTACAGAAAACCAGGAAGGTAGCTTGCTCTTGTGTCTGTGGCTTCGTGTGGAGCAGGACAATCAACCAACAGAGGTGGTGGTAGTGGAGAGGGACCCTTGTGCGGGAGCCTGAGCTGCTGCTTCTGCTGCCTGCGTGGGGACCGCAGCACCTTACTTTACGTCTCTCTGCCTTGACTTCCCAGCTTGTGAGATGGAGGTTATGATAATGAACTTTGCTGCAAAGCTTTTGAAAATGCTCTGATGAAAAATGCTGTGAAAGAACTATGTAGCATTAATTTGACGTGCGTTTCTGGGGATCCCAGTGAGGCTTGTTCCAGATTTACAGCTGGCACTGCAGCCTTCCTCACTGCTCCTGTGTTTCCGTTGGACTGAGAATTATTTTGAAGTAAAGATGATAGGTGCTTGCATAGGAACCTAAAAGGTTTTAGTGTGAAGAGCAAAATGATGGGAAGTGGAGAAAAACACTTGCAGTTGTTGGGAGACGAGGCAAGGCAGCTGCCCTGCCAGGGTGGTGAATGGGAGGTTAGTGCATTAGATGTTACCTCGGAGTCTGATGCGCAAACACGTTGGCAAGTATTGACCTCTGTGTATCTGCTTTTCGTTAGGACTTTTTGCAGTCCTACTCTGCGCTTCTGCTGAGTTTCAGCTGTTTTTTTTCTCTAGGTATCCCTGATATGTATTTTACCTTGCATAGACCATTCTTCATAGATGTAACAGCATAGCTCTAGGTGTGTTATTTTTAGTCACTTTAGCTAACAAACAGCTTATTCCCCCACCACCAAGCTTCATTGTGGAATTTTATGAAAACACAGAATGCATTAAAAACTTTGATTTCCCTCCAAGAGATGCAATTTAACTTTAAAGTAACTTCCCTATTGTGTTTATTCCTTTCTTGAGCAGCTGCACTGCAGCTATCAACAAAAGAATAAAGTAATTTTGCTTGGAGAAAACTCATTGCAATTACCCATAATAATTTGTAAGAGATGTTTAAGTGTAAAGAAATAGCATATGCAGTAGCTTCCCCCTCCCATTCCCATGTAAGTTTTTCCACTCATCTATTGTATCTGGTTTTCACCAGATATTATCTTAATGTAAAGAAGTATGTAATTAAAGTTGGGGAAGGGAGGGAACTGAAAGAAAGAATAAAGATATTTAGCAAGTGCATCATATGAAAGGTCATTTTTGTATCTTGTGTGGGAGGAAGAAATAGCAGAAAAAAATTGGAGAAATAAACTGGAGTGTTGCTGATTTTCCCGAGGCAGATGTGGTGTGAAGGTGGGGTATGTTCCCACCATGGATGAGTCTTTCTGGAGGCTGATGAGGGCAAGTTGACAGATAGTCTTCTACTCATTCATATTAAAAGTGTGTAAATATGTCTGATTTAGTAGATGCATTGTGTTTAATTGGTATGTAATGTGCACATCGTGAGGAGTGTTTTAATGAGATCTTCATTTATTTTTCATGGGCTGATTTTTTTACTTCCTAGTCTGTAGGCAGAAATTTGGGATCTGTCTACCCTAGAACAAATTTGAATAATAAAACACATCATTAAAACAGAGAGGCTTGAGCAGCTGGAAGGTGGAGGGGTGTTAGCCTGTTCAAAACTCTGTGGTTTTGTGTTGGTATCTGTCACATCAGTGATGGCGTACAGTGCCAGAAGGGGCAGACTCCATCTCCAGGAAATTTGAATACTGCTGCAGTAAGCCCAGAGGAGCGTATGGTTTGTATTTTCTTCCATTCGAGGCTTATTTTTTACATCCAGAAGAAAACATACAAACCGATATGATAATTTACACGTAAGAAATTGAGTAGTAGTAAAGAAGAGATGAAGAAGAAAGTTTCCCTCGCATCCTGCACTCAGAATGAGTAAAAAAAAAAAAATAATCGGTGCTGAAACTCTGAATGAGTTCTACATTTTTCTTTTGACAGGCTTTGCCTGTGAGGTGCTTTCAAAGAATATGCTGTCTAATTGGTATCTGCTTGAATCTCAGAACCTGTTTATTGTGACTGTGTGACTACTCTGTATCTGACTGTCTCTCACAGCAACTGGCTTCTATTTTTACAGGGGATTCAGTTTCAATCCAGACACCTCACTGAAGAATTGCGGAGGATTTTCACTGAAGAGACTGACTCTGAAACGGAAGTGTTTGAAGGCTTTGCTTCAAGTGAGGTGGATGTGAACGAGAAAGGAGTTGTGGTAAAGGTGCTCACTTATACATGAATGTATATGTTGATGGGTTTTTTTCTCTCTCTTCTGTGTAAACTGCATGTTCTAGCAGCAGTAGTAGCAGTATTTCTGATGCACCATAATGTCCTTACTTCATGTTGAGGAAAAGTATGTGTTATCTTTAAAGAGGAAAAAAAAGCTTTATTTAGTGTAACATCACATACTAGAAATGAGAAATTCTTCCTCTGCTTGTAGACTTACAATGCTGGGCGAGATTCTTCCCCTGAAGACAGCCATGTCTGTATTCCAGACAGCATTAATATGTAGGTTTTGTGTTGGTCTCTGCAGAGGGAGAAGTCTGGTACGGTGACCTTTTAAAAAATTTGTTGTTTAGGTAAATTTATGTCAGTGCCTTCAGGTGGTGAGACTGCTGCCCAGAATTAGTGATTCAAAAATGACTTTTCTTGTGTCACAGCCAATAATGTACCATGGGATTCTTCCTGCCTCTAGGCAATGGAGTCGGACTTGAAGGATGGAGAATGTGATAATTTATTGGGTAGCGAGGAAGAAGAGGAGGAAGAGAAGAAGAAAGTTTCCCCCAAGAGAAGACGCTTTGGCCTTCGTGTCGCCTTGCAGTTTCCTGCCAGAAAGTCATCTGAGAAAAAAGTGCCTGAACAGGCTTTTTCTAACTTGCCTCTGAAGGACAGTGAATCCCTTGTACCTCTTTCAAAAGAAATAAGCTGCAAGCAGAGGGACAAACTAGAGGGCTCTGCTTCAGAGTCTGAAGAAGACATTAAAGAAACAGAGGAGGAAAACAATGCTCTGCTTAAGAGAGCCATGAATATTAAAGAAAATAAAGCCATGGTAAGACTTAGGAGCAGTACTTTGTTCTCTGACATTTGTATCCAAGTACTTTACTTCAGCACACTTGAGTTTTGGAGTCCCTGCTGGTGCTGTGCTGGGACATAGGGAAAATCTTGTGGTGGTTTATGTTAGAATTTTTTTTTTACCTGGGAAAACCCTAGAGGACCAACAGCACTCAGGCTAAAATGGCCTCAAGTAGAACTAGCTGCTCAAGTTTAAACCCAGAGGTAAACCAAGCATTTTCTATGTAGATGTGAACGAAGTTACAGATGCCTAAGTTGTAGTCTTATATTGAGAACACATCGAAAAACCAGCTGGTCTATTCAGGTGGTTTGTGGTGTCATTTGGTGCAGTTACTGATGGGATAGGCAGCCAAAACTGCTAAGGATGATAAATGTGATTTTTCATTTGTGTGGGATATGATGTTTACAGCTATGCTTTGTCAAATAACTACTGAAAGTGTGTATATGTATGTGTGTAGCTGCAGAACAGAGGCACTGCTGTTCTCTAATTTTTTCCTCTGTTATCTGAAATGCCACCAGTTCTCTTTGATTATCCTGCTTCTGTACAAATCTGACTTGATGTTGAGTCCTTGGTGTCTCTTTCAGTTTTACTCTGTTCCAGGCAAAGTTGGAAATCCCAGGCAGTCCTAGGGCTCAGGTGCACCTTTTTGGATGTGTAGGCCTGCAGCTCCCATGTAAAAACATGGTTTAGTTCTGTACCTGTGTTTCTAATCTGTCTTGTATCCTTAATGCTGTTGTGCTGGTCTTCCTGCTTGTCCTCCCTTCTCACTTTCCGCTCTTCCCTCTAGGTCAATGATTGCAAAATTCATTGGAATCCTAGTTGCATTACTACAATGATATTAAATAGCTCTTAATAAATGCCACAGTGAAGTATTTACCAAGAAATACTGAATGCAGCTTTCAATCTCATGATTGGAATGATGATCTCAGAGACAGCTTGCAGCCTGACTCGCCCCTGCTATTGCTGGCTTTTAAGAAGATGGGATAGAATCACTAAGGTTGGAAAAGATCATCAAGTCCAACCATCAGCCCAACACTACCATGCCTACTAAGCCATGTATACCATTTTTATACAAGCCGGGAAGCTTTTGGCCTTCTTGGATGCCTGGGCACACTGCTTGCTCGTGTTTAGCTGGCTGCCAGCCAACACCCCCAGGTCTTTTTCTCCTAGGCAGCTTTCCAGCCATGGTTCCGCAAGCCTGTAGGCTTGAATGGAGTTATTGTGACTTGGTTTTTTTGCATCTCATGCAGTTGTCTTCAGTCCATCAATCCAGCCTGTCCAGGTCCCCCTGCAGAGCCTTCCTGGTCTCAAGCAGATCAACACTGCTGCCCAATTTGGTGTCCTCCACAAATTTACTGTGATGTACCACCAGGGCATCTCCTACATGGTGCAACAAATAATCCTATGCTTCTGATACTGTGTATGTCACGGGGTTTAATTGTTTTGCAAGTTTGTAAGTGAGCATGTACCCGTGTCGCTGTTTATCCATGCAGAGCAATCAGCATGTGGCATTACTGGCTGTAGTTTGCAGTCTTCTGGCCAAGGTCACTCTGTCCTTCTTTTCTCCCTCCTGTCATATGAATTGTGCATGTTTCGTTATCGATCACAGATACTGTAACCATGTTGTAATGTGTTTCTTCAATGCTATTTCAACAAAATTTGATGTAATTCTAGCTAATTCTAATTCCTAGTAAGAATTAACAGGAACTGTGGATCTAATACTGCCCGTAGAGTTTTGCTCATTCAGGGGTAAATGAACTCCCTTTCTGAGCCCTGCTTAAATAAAGTGCCTCCAGGAAGGCTTCATACACTGAGCTTCATATGTTTAGGTGTAATTCAGAGAGCGTGTGTAGAGTGGATGATAGGTATTGCTTATTTGCAAATTTGCAGTGAGTTTTCAGTGTGGCATCACTGTTGGTTTCAGCTTGCCCAGTTGCTGACAGAACTGAATTCCATACCTGACCTCTTCCCAGTGAAAACGCCCTCCTCGACTCCTTCGGTAAGTCTCCAGTATTAGCTGCAGGTGACAGATCTTTTTTGCTAGATTTGAGATTAGTATGTTTCCCGATGAAGTGCTTTCACCAACTTTGTTCTGATTTTCTTTAGTTTGGGTCACTTTATTTGTATGGATTTACCACTGGTCAGTATTTTAAGTACCAGAGGTTATATGAGGAAATGGAATTTTATCAGATGATTTATGAAGAAATACAGAGACCAAGGCGAGGTGATCCCTAATCATTTTTGCCCCAGAAATACTGTTGAGATGCTAGACAAATGTCTGGGTATGTGGGAATAAGGCAGAGTAGTTGCTTTCCTTTGGGTTTAGATTCTGTTAATTTCTCTCTTGCAGGCTTTTAGTCTACACTTCCTGGTAGAGTTGTACTGATGAACTTCAAACACTTCAACATGAAGTGGAATGATACAGTAGTTATTTCAGCTGGCTTTTCTTGCCTAAGAGCAGAGAACCGTCAACTCGTCTGGGTTCTCTGTAGAGAAATGTTCTTCCCCATGTGTTATAACTGCAGAGATTTGAGGGCAAAACTGAATGGCCCTTTCTTTGGGAAGCCTATGTAGAAAAGCTGATATGGTGTTTATCATGTGAAAAGAAGAAGCTGAGTTATGCAGTCTTTGAAAGGCTGGAACCTTCCTAGCTCTAGTTAAATGCTTTAGAAACTTAAATGTTCTTTGGATATACATATAAGCATACTACTTTTATTTACTATCTTTATTACTTTAGGAGAGGGAGGACATAATGAGTATTCTAGTTCTCTTTTCTGCTTAGATTTTGCCTTCCAGCCTGTCTCCTTCCACTTCTTTCAAAGGAAATAACTCAAAGAGTACAGTAACAAGCAGACTTAAATCCTACATCTTGTTTCACCTGTCACATTTAGTAGATGCCTTTATTGTAGGTGTTTATGCTGGACTTCTGTTATGCGAGTTCAGTCATGCAGTAATTGGCAGGTGTGACGATATGAAAAGGGTATCTTGTGCCTCGTGATAATTTCCAGATCTAGGAATGTGGAAGTAGGAAAAGAAGCTTATTAACACCCTTTCAATTTTAAAAACATAAATGAAAATAAGGTAGAATTCATATTATTCCTTGAAGATGTATTCAGTTTTTAGAAAAATGTGAACCTTCAGCTGCTGAAGAACAATGAGAACTAGCTTCTACCTTAATATGCCATATGAAAAATTTTGTTGGAGTTCTATGATGTTAATTGGAGTAGAATTTGACTATGAAAGTGCAGTGTTTTAAAAGGATGAAAAAAATGTGGCATGTAGGAAGAACACGTAAGTATGCTAGAAAGTGGTGTGGTTTGACATGACAAGTAAGGAGTGGGAGAAGAAAAGATTAATTCATGGTAGTACAAGTGTGGTACAGGCATTTTGTGATAATTTCTGGTGTTTAACACTACAAACAACCAAAAAGACAGTTACTGGAATTGTCTTCTTTTTCCAGAGACAAAGGAAAATCTCAAGGAAGGCATTCTCTGAAGGCCAGATAACACGTCGCATGAACCCGACCAGAAATGCTCGTCCACCAGAGAAATTTGCCTTGGAAAAATTTACTGTGCCAACTTTTAAATATGCAGAGCACTACCACAGCTATAGACAACAAAACCTCTTGAAGAAGAGACTCAGTATGGTATTTGCCAGACTTTGATATATCCAGTAGTTGGGGATTAGGAAACATTCATTTAAATCGTTGGCCAACACTTAGAGTAGACATCATATCCTACAGAAAGTCTATGAGAAGCTTTGGTTTGGGATTACTTACAGAAGGATTTGTCTTCAGGCCTTCCTGCCTCATCTTTTGCATGTTAACAGGGCTCTATTTTTGACCTGTGTTGTTCAAAACATAACAAAGCATTTTAATTATGGTCTGTTATTTAGTTATTATCTGAAAAATATTAGAGCCCACGATGTAGAAGGCCTTTGAGTGACAAGGTGGTGGGTCTTTGTGGAGATGACCAAACAGATTTCTCTATTGTCAGGCTCAGGAAAAGTTAGCAAAAACCCCTCTTTGGAAATAGCAGAGGGAAGATAGGAGTTATGTAGCTGAACTGAGAATGAATAAGGGGAAGTTGCATCAAGAAGCTGCTGATGTACTGGTTAGCTATTCAAAAGTTGCAAGTTTTATCCTTCCCCATATTTTTTAAACCCTATTTTTTCCTCCTTTGGCTTATGGTCTTACTTATATTTACTGTATAGGCTTTATGAAGAGGACTCTTGAGTTTTTATCTGTTCATGGTAGAGGCTGAATCCCAGTTCTGCTTAAAGGGAATGAGGGCTGGGCATAGTTGAAGCATTATAGAGGGAGCTCAGCTATTAAACAAGATGAAATAGCACTGAATGAGAACCTGGGCTGCTAAATGACTGTTTTGGAGACAACAGAGCTGATCTAGGGTGAGGGACAAATTGGGTGTTAACAGCCGGGTAGGTAGAAGGCTGAGGATCCATTGAGATTTTTACATGAAATTTGAAATCTCCTGAGGGTCATAATAATGATCCATGGATTGGGGTCAAGGGAATTGATATTTAGAAGGAAAAAAAAAAGAGCGCTTAATAGTCAGAAGAGGGCTCTCATCCGGATAACAAGCAGGATAATAACAAAGGGCTGGGTATGGCAGGACTAACCTGAAACTTCAGTAAAGACTTTTCTGAGGGCATTAGAGATTGCTTTCTCCAATGACAGTTAGAGACTGAAGGAGCAAAGCATGGGAAGGCAGATGGTTATAGCTCCTTATTTTGAGAGGGAAATGGGGTATGAAGAATTACAGTCGAGGTGTTCAGGGAATGCAAAGAAAAGAAGGTAGCAGAAAAACACGTTAGGAATTAGTGGAAATGGAAGTAGCAATGATGGGAAGGAAGAACATATAAACAGAATAAATAATAAATGGAGGCAAGGGAGAGAAAGAGGTGGTGATGGCTTGGAAACTATTCCCTGTTCTTCCAGTGGTCTGTGAGCCTGTAGTTCACTCCTTCTAGACTGCATATGCATTATAAATGAAAGAATTTGTCACCAACTGTGGTGACAATCTTCATGACACCAGATAAAAGGTGTTGAGATGAGTTTGTTTAGCAGGGGAATTGTGGAGAGCGCAAAAGGAGGAGATCATCAAAGTATTCATTTCACCGTCCAGTAGAAGATATCACTGAGGAGGACTTGGACAACATTGCAATCACTGTTAAAGACAAAATCTATGACAAAGTTCTGGTAAGTGGCTGCTGTTTTCTTTAGTGTGTCCATTTGCTTGAAACGGAAGGTCTCCTAACAGCTTGTTTGGTGTTCGCTAAAAGGTGTGCTTTCCTGAGGCTCTGCAGAGTGCAGCTGTGCATTATTACGTTACACAAGTACAATTTAGAAGCTTTGCCAGGCTTTTGTGGGCTTGCCCATGCTGGTTGATAATGCCCCAGTCCCACCAACTTTTTGCTTCAGCAAAGAATTGCTTTCTTGCAGTAGAGCTATTAAGTGGATTTGCTATAGCTATGACTCACCTTGATCTCTCATTCTTACTTAATATAAAAGCAGTGGTGGTAGCTGTACCATTAAATCATAGTGTTCCTTGCTGCTCCTTGTACCCCCTGGGAATGACAATTCTATATGGGTTGGGTTGTTTCCAAACCTCTTAGTAGAACTCCTTTTTCTCCTTTCCTTCACCAGATTTGGCTGTTCTTAATTGCCAGAAAGATCTAGACGGTCAGCTTGCCATGTGTTTCATGCTTCATTGTATTCACAGAGATAAGTCAGAAGGTCGTCTACTGAATAGTGTTAGCTTTTCCCTGGATAGAGAAAAGGATCAGAATCAGGATATGAAGTTCATGTAATTTGAGACTCCAAATGCAACTGAGGCCGAGTACTGTCTCTAAATTCTAGCATCTCTCCAGCTAACTGATTTATTACAACAACAGCAAAACTTACGGTTCTTAGCAAGATTTTCTTTCATTGCTGAGTTTTACATTGGTTTCAAATTTATGCTTTGCTATTAGCAGATATATTAGGAAAGTTCAGCAACAAGCATTTAAGATGTCCTTGTTTCTCTTCCTTTCCAACTCTAGGGTAGTACTTGCCACCAGTGTCGACAGAAGACAATTGATACAAAGACGATCTGTCGCAATCAGGGCTGTGGAGGAGTAAGGGGGCAATTCTGTGGCCCATGTCTTCGAAATCGGTATGGGGAAGATGTGAAATCAGCACTGCTTGATCCAGTAAGTATCTTTTTTTGGGATTTGGAAAAAGTATAATGAATGCAGTTTTGTTAATAAGCTGGGGTGAGTATGTGCATAACAACATCATGTTCAAATCTTTTTGCCGTGAGATCTGTGGTATTGTTAGGACTGACACTGATCTTGCTGGAACTCAAGTGGAAGGTGCTGGACCTAGGTTACAACCCATCTGTCTTCATGCTCCACATGTTTACCAGATAGGGGATGTCAGAAAACTACCAAAATGTACCCCTTCTTTTTTTTTTTTTTAAATGCTCTCAGTCACGTGGCATGCAGAGCAGGTTCCTTGGTTTAGATTGTAATTTTTATGTATGAGGAAAAAAGGATACCTAATAATAGGATTGGTTCCCATTTCTCTGTTGTCCCTCAAGGCACTGAGCAAGGTGTCACACAGGTTGCTGTGAATCATCCTTTCTGTGCTCAGCTTGTTCTGCAACTCCCTCTAGGGAGTTCACTATGGTCAGCCTAACATAGGATGAGTTATCATTAGGTAGTACAGATGCCATTAGTCTGTTTTAAATGTGTGCTAAGAAAATCAGAGCACCTGAATCCTCAGAGTGAGAAGTATTGAAGTAAACAGGGTAGTACTTAATCCTGCAGAATGTGGGAAGTATTAACAGGGTTGGGTTGGCTGGCTGGTTGAGGCTTTTAAAACCTTGCCCTGGACAATAACGCAGTAAGGAAGCCATACTCTTGTCTGTCTGAGCAATGGGAAGCTGCATGTGACTTTACTCATGGTTTTCATTTAACCCCTGTCCCTTGCAGGCCTGGATCTGTCCTCCTTGTCGTGGGGTGTGCAACTGCAGCTACTGCCGCCGGCAGGACGGGCACTGTGCCACTGGCATGCTCATCCACTTGGCCAAGTTCTATGGCTACAATAATGTCAAGGAGTACCTGGAAAGGTGAGGGCCATGGCCTGTGGTCATTCCTCTTTAAACTGTTACAGTCCTTTAAATGATACTTGACTTCTGTGATGCTGGGGCAGATCCTGGATGTATGCAAAAGAAGCCTCTTGGACTTCATATTTCATCTAGGCTGAAATGAGCATCACTGAAGTGAGTCATGCTGTCTGTGTAAACAATTCATTTGTTTACAAAGTTGAGATGTTTTTCCTTATTTTTAAATCAGTATTGATTGGTTCAAGAAGTACTAAAAGTGCTAGTTTGGGAGTTGTCATCTTCAGTAATAAATGGGGAATCTGCGTTTCCTAAAAAGGACTAACACTGTTTTCTCCCATCTAGTTTACAGAAACAACTAGTGGATGACAGTTAAGAACTGAACTCAAGCTGTGCCTGCAACTGGTTAATATGTTGACAAATTTTGACTTCAAAAGGTTTTACTATGTTTTATACACGATAGCATTGTAGAGTATAGCATATGCATTTCTGTGTTGGGAACTTTTTGATTGACATGGTCTTATGCAAAAGATCTCTCAGGAATATGTTTTTGGTAGAGAAATCTACGTGCACGGACCTATACATTGAGTTAAATGGCACTCTTGAACCCTAAGCGGTGAATTTTTAATAGAGCTACACAACTACATGATGGAGAGCTTGGTCGATTTTAGCAGTATTTTAATTTATATAATGCAAGTTTGCAGAAAGGGTGTTTAACAACTACCTGTAAAGCATACCCCATCTTTAAAGAAACAGCAAAACCCTTATTTTCTAACTTGATCACAATGATTCAGTTTTCCAGCCTTGCTTTTCCAACAAATTCCTCCACCTGTAGTTTATGGAAGTTTTTCCTGTGAAGAAGGGAAGGGTACTTTCATCTGAATGCCATTTTTTTTTCCAGCCAAAGCTGATGCAACCTACCAGTGGGAGGGTGAATTTTTTATTTTATCCTGAAGTGCAATTATTCACTGAAACATGAAAGTGGAAGACTGGGTTTTTTTTTTTAAAAAAAAAAAAAAAGAAGAAAAAAAAGAAAATAATTTTTTTTACCAGCAGTTTTTGTGATGCACCTGCTGCCTGAACGAATGAGTTACCTTACAGCAGTTGTATCTGGTTAACTGGCTTAAATTACAAAGTTCAGGATTAGTTTTTTTACATACTTCATACTTTGGGATGTTTTCGTATGTGCAAGCCAAGCTTTCAAACAACTTTGTTTAAATGCAACATGTTTGTGTTGCAGTATGATTATATTAAAATTCTTGTAAGATACACATTTCATTTTATGTAGAGAGAATAAAAGAATAATCAAGGAAAGTATTTTGTGAGTCAAACTACACCCAGATGCTGTTGTCTTCCATTTACTGTCCTGTAGCTGGTGTAATGGAGCCTTCAGGTCAATCGTCATTATGTGGAGAGAAACACCAACACAACACTGACAGATTAGGAAATAACAACATAGAGCACTTAAGCGTTTTTGTAAGGCTAATCCCCTGCTCGAGCTCACTGAAAAAAAATATCTCCTTTTGCTTTAACTGCGAGGCAGATCAAGAAAGCTGCATGTACTGTTGTACTAAACTGCCAAAGGTATTTGGTACTTAGTACTGAGGGTACCAAGGGTACTTTGTATTTAGTACTAAACTGCCAAGGGTAAAGGTACTCCTGCCAGAACCCACTTAGTTGGCTTCTCCTTGCTTTTCTGATTGAAAGTTGAAATGTAAGTTGACCCCCTGCTTCTGGTTTTATAAACTGAACATTTATAAACATTCTTAGTTTGTCCTTTGTGCACTGGAATAACCCTTACAAAAATGACTAGAACCAATTTGTTGAGCTGGGCTTCAGCTGTGATTCCCAGCTGTATAGACCACAACAAATAGTACCTGCAACAAATGCAGGAACATGGCTTACGTGGTGTTCCGTAGTGCAAGACCAGAATTATTAGGGTTTAAACAGTTTCTTATTGCTAAATACTTAAAGCTGCATTTGAAAATACAAATTTAGTGTAGACTGTTCTATTGTTGGCCTGTTCTACATCATCTCTTTGTATGAACGTGGAGATGAGTATGTAGCATCTGCCGATGCTAGAGTTCTGGTTTCATCAGCATGTCCTTTTACTGAAAGCAGGGACTGGAAACCACTTATAGTTGGGGCTTTGAATATGTCTGTGACTGGATGTGCCGGTCGAAGTCAAGTGCTCAGTTTTTCTCCTCATTCTCCACAAGTTTGTGGCTAAACATTCTAAAAGCTGAAGAACTAAATTGTATATGTTTTATAGCGAGATATCACCATTACCCATGTTAACACAACTTCAGAAACTGCCCCAAATTGGTAACAACAGTTGATGGCTTCTGAAATATGAATTGTCTGATGGCACCTTCAGAGGTGCATTTAAACTTCCAGTAACCTAGAGCAAAGTACACAGCAGGAGCACAAGAGTCTGACAGAGACTCAGAATAATGGCATACTGCAGCACACATGACTATGAGATACTAGCAGAAACACTGCTTATTTTTTCCATAACTACTTGCCTGCAAGTGAATATTGCTGCTGGCAGGTAGGGGAAAAGGAATCCTGCAAGGTGCTGTACACCCTAGCACTTGTGACAAGGCAGGGCGACAGAGCTTTGCTTTAGCAAAGTGCTTAGCATTTCTGCAGAACTCACTTCGAAGTTCAACTGACTTGCAATAAGATGAAGTTTGGAAAAAAAAAGCTACTGGTTTTACATCAGTGGAGTAACTCTGTGCATAGTAGTAAACCCTGTTACTGTAGCACACTTACCCGTGGGCCAGGCTGTATGTGGATGGGTCTGCTGGTTTAGTCCATGTGTCTGGCACAGCATCAGAAGAGTGCAGACCACAGCACTTCCATGTGAGGAGAAAACACCAACTCCCCCTTTGTTTGGAGAACAATAAAAAGCCTACTGGCATCATAAAGAATAGCTTTTCATTTCAATATTATTTTCATTTCCTGAAAAAGCAGCAAGAAGCCCCAAGTTACATGGAAGAGCAACAATACTGTTAATAAAAAGTCCCTCGCCTTTGGACCGTGGTCCAGCTGTTTAAGGGACTTGGGGATCTCTGAAAGGATGTTCAGACTCTCACACTTTTGAACGCAAAAAAAGGCATAGGGGTCGCGGGCAGTAAACTTATGCATGATTTCTTCTATGTAAAACTCAGGAAGCATCTCCAGAATATCATCCAGGACCTTCTTAACCTATCCAGGACACTACAAACAGAGCCATTAGAATTGACTGCAAATCAATTATTTGTGACTCTTGTACTTTTAAGTCTGGTTTCTTCTCCAGGAGAGTGCAAACGTCCCATTTTCTTAGATACAAGCCAGAGATGCTTCCCTACTTTTGCTGTCTCTTTGGCACCAGTATTGAGAGGAAATGACTGCAAACCAGTTAACACCGTGCAGCTTCTATTTAGCTTTACGTTTTCAAGTAATGCACACTCGGAGCCCACCAAGACATTGCCCCGAGGCTTGGGATGACTGCTCTTACAATTATGTACCCTGAGATTGACTTGGTTTTCAGTTAAACATGATTGATAGTTTGTGTTGCTATAGCACCTAACGGCTTCCATCTCTTCCTCCACTGCCCAGAGACGCTGCTGCCCCAGGAATTAGGCAAAATACCATGTAGGCATACACACAGATACATCTTGCCCCTAAACAGAACCCCTTTCCCTCCCTGCAGGCTGCAACTGAGACAGAACACAACTGAAGAACAATTCATAACAGTACTAATAAGCTGGAATGGAAATCATACTGCTCATGTTGCTCAATCTCTGTCTCAGCTCATAGAGCTGTCTGGGATTTAGACCAGACTCAAAAGTTGTTTGTGCTGAAAAATATTTCTGTCTCTAAATGGTACTTTTCACAGGAGCCATTTCCACAAAATCACAATAAAATTTAATAGCTTATGGCATTTAGAACAGTCAACAAGAAGCTGCTACTCACAAGAACACCAGTAGGCACTTATATCTGAAGTAATTTCTGTTCTGCAACCAGCCATTTACCTGCACCTGAACCCGCACTACTCACCTCACCCACAATAAACTACGTCTTAAGATGCCACTTTGAAGTAATGCTGAGGTTTCGAAAAAAGCACTGTTATTCACCTTGAGTGGAAGATCAATTCTGTCAGACAATCTATGCTTACCGGTGTCTCTGCTGGCACTTCAACGGGTTTTACTGTATTCTTTGGAGTCATATGCACAGAGGGAAGCTGTGGGTTATGGGGGTTCATGGCAGGCACTCACTGCCCTCCTGTCCTTACGGCAGATCCCAGATGAGGCATAGCAAAGCTGATGTGCAGTGGTTTATTCTAATGCACCTCGTAGAATGAATTTATAGCGAAAAGAACTCATCAGGAATGAAAATATGTAAATAAGAAGGTAATCTCCCCAGGGAACACAAAGCACCAGCCCTGATGAAAGACTTTACCATTCTGTCTGCATTCATTTGACTGCCAGTCAATAAGTGGTTTTCTGTTTTTGCTGGTAATTTAGGGCTCTAACATTTTCCAGTGTTTATGGCAAAAAGCTTGGAAAGACATGTCCCTGTTTAAAATATCAGCAGATCCACAGTCAAGGTTGGGTCCCTAAACTTTCCTAAGGCCATACAAATAGCAGTGATTTTCGTCAGGTTTTACCACCTATACTTATTTTACAATTATTTGAATGAAAGTTCAGGCTTGTGAAGCTTAATGGACTGCCGAAACTGGGAGCAGTAATTCTTAACTTATCCATAGGCTAGAGACAGGTCTGAAACCAGCAGGATGATCTTCCCACCATGCCCTGATGACCTCAGCTGTCATTTGGAGAAATCAGCCTCCACTGAGGTCAGGAGTACAGTGGTGCTTAGCTTTTTCCATCTCCATGGCAACTTACTCTTGGGCATCTTCTTCTGAGCAGTTGCTTCCAATTGCCTTCATCTGCGTGTGGCTCTTTGACATATGAAAACCCACTCATTAGGGACTAAGGAGACACCAGCAAGCTTATCTCACTCACAACCAAAAGTCAGGCTTCAAGCCACATCACCAGGGGGGAAAAGTGCACTTTCCCCAAGTCAGCCAGACCCTGCAAGTGGCCTGCTCATCCTTAACAGTCTAATTTTCATTATTTTTTTTCCTCCCAAATAAGCTTTTTACTTTTGGACAATGAAAAATAACAAGTGTGAAAAGAACACTTGTAAAATCTCGGCTGTTTGTAGCAAATTATGTAAAATCAGTTCTCTAAAGTAACTAGTTCAGTAGTTTAGGAGAAGCAGCCACTTGATTTTTAAAATTGTATATGTGTGTATTTATATATACATACACAAACCATACACACATATATACACACATACTCATTTTATGTAAGTATATGTATATGAAAACAGATTGAAGTAGTTCCCATGCAAGACTTTTTAGAACTGAAGTAAAAGTAACTCTTTTTGTCTCCTCAAAAGTTCTGACATTTGTTTCTGATTAGAAGCAACCGGGAATCTTGCACCTTAAGCTTACGGATGCTACACATACTCTGCTGTCCAGGATCAAAACTCACCAGCAGAATTTGAATCATTCAGTATATATCAGCTGGTAGTAATCTGTGTGAGAGAGTGGTAGAAAATGAGAAACTGTCTTACAAACTGTTCCTATTTTGGAAATAAGAAAATCCAAGGAAATGTATAAACATTTCCACTCTATTGTTTATCTGGAGAAGAAAACATGCAAACAGTAAATGTAAGTTTGGGGGATTTTACCATTCTGGATGGCTGTAACTGATGAGTTTATCAGTTACATTGGTTAAAGTTCAGTTTCATAAAAGGTACTTTCTTGTTCCCACCTAGACCTTTCTAACTAGCAGCACCTTAAAGAAAAATAGTTGTAGTAGGAAAGTGAGAACCTGACTGTGCCATACCTCAGTGCCATTACGCTGGCTACACGAGCAGTGTTACAGAATACTGAATTCAAGTTGCCAAGTAAGGGTGCTTGCAAAAGTATATGAACAATCAATACGCCAAGTCACAAACCCTTGCGTGTGAAAGCTGATGATAATGAATCATTATGCTCATTCCAAGCAGGATAACTTAATCCTCCACAGTCAGAGAAGACCCTGCAACAGCTGGGGTCACATAGATGAGAAATCTTCCCCATTCCAGTTCTGAGAGGTGACTTTCTCTTAGGCTGAACATACTGTAGACATGTTCAAGAGTTTTAGGCTTATATGAAAGTTCTTACCACAGGCGGGCTGATGAATTCTTGCAGATATGAACAGCAGAGACTGTGGTCCAAGGCATCGGAGATGTGGCCACCATACATGATCTCACCAAAGAGGCAACACAGGTCTACAGAGTGCATCACTGACTAAAACAAGTCAGTTTTCTAAAGGGCAAACCAAAGTGTCTCACGGTGAACACTGTTAAGAGAAACAAAAAAATTAAAATACTTCCTTTCACAAAGCTTCATGGTTATGTATTTGCATTGCTGGGGTTTGTTTGTTTAGATTTAAGCATGTAAAAACAACCACATGAAACACAAATTTGTTTTATTTCAGTCCAGTGAGAGGTAGCTATAAATATTTGAGTATAAACACCAAGTTTGGGACTAAAATTCAGTAACAGTGTAAAGTGTATCAACTCAGCCTTATGTCATATTTCTTACCTTATCCCTTATAAAAAGCTTTTAAGAGAAAAGCACAGTTTCAAAACACCACATGATATAGGAGCACATAACTCATTAACAACTGCACATATTTTCCCATACAAATCTTTAAAAACATAATCCTCGTGAGTGACAGGAAGGTAACCTGCTGTGCCTTTCTTGGAGGAGAAATAAAAAACCTGTATCTGATTGCAGTCTTTTGTATCTCCTCACTAGGAAACGATCACTAACAGAATTTCTACATTATTTGAATTGGGGATGTATTCAAGAAGTTCCGTAAAAACTGAATTAATGTTAATCCCGTTTACTACCACATCACATAAGCATGGTGTTTATTGTAGAACTCTGATCATAATGTTACTGTTATAACATGCGATTAACAGTGTTAACACATTTTATTCAAGGAACTACTGTCTTTATGTTTTATTTGGCTTCACAGTGTTTGAAGCTTCTTTTTGCTACCCTTTGGTTTGCGAAATATGCCAGTTTGTGATGGAGCCCTTCCAGATAGGAATTTTTATGCCCTTGGGTGCACTAGTTGCTTCCCGACAATTTAAATAAAAACTTAATTATGGGCTTTAAATATTGCATGATGTGTCAGAACAGAACAAGTAAAATAGCTGCAGCTATTCCATTCTGCTTGCTACAAGTTTATTTCAGCTTGAATATGTGAAACTCTAATTCATCTTGCTTTTAAACTGGTTTGAAGAGAATGAAAAAAGAAGGAGAAAAAAAAAAAAGGACCACTGGAATATAATAAGCAATGCTGCATGCTAGCGATGAGAAGCCAGAACAGAGAATTCCTGTGAAAAATGCCAACAACTTGGATTTAGAATGAAATGGTCTTGCAGTTACAATGAACCTGCTTTTCTCTTTGTTGGCACATGAAACACATTCAATGTTTTTCTAGTTTCAAATATATTTATTTCAAGCAATGGCTTTTTTTTCCTTTGACTTCTAGAAGAATATATCAATATCCTAATTCAGTATAAGTTCATGCAGCTGCACACTTCAGGGGACATTGACTACGCTGGGATGATCAAAGCTTATGCTATAAACCAGACATTTTTGCTAGTGTGAGAAACCTGAGGATTCTGCCTCAGAAATATTTTGGGCTGTCACGTTTGCATAACTGCCATTGTAGTCTACAGGGAACTGGTCTCTTGTGCTCAAAAAACCCACTGATCCATTGCGCAGGGAATCAAAATGGCAAGGCTGGAGTCCACATCCACCTCACAATATTGAACGACGACTCCACAAACGTGAGTATGGGGATCAGAAGCTCTAGGGGAAGAGCGAGACAATGAGGTAGGATCATGTATTCTCTGCTTTGCCTGAGGAGACCTTAATTATCAGAGGCTTGTGTGGTGGGGTTCATCTCAGCAACAGGATGATCAGTTAACTCAAACTGGAATGCAAGGCGAAGATTCACAGGGAAGCATCACAAACCGTACAAGAGATGATGGACTGAGGGTAGTTTCCATTAGCTGATGGGCTAGCTCAAGTTTTCCACTTTATGTTTTCTGGTCAACCCTACTTGTCTTAAACAAAGCTGCCCCTAAACAATCCCCAATTGAGAGATTTTGTTTATTTTTATATATTTATGTGTACGTACATGTGTGTATACCTACAAAGACACTTTAAAAAGCTACTATCTCTTTTCTCTCTACAATATCTATGCTAAAAAAATGCTTATAAAGGGAAATGAATCACTAACCAATACAATGAAAAGGGCCAAGAAGCAATATTACCAAGAAAAGAGATTAAATAATTCTTGCTCTTACAGACCTTTCTAGTCCTTCCAGCCACCAGAACCCTCCCTCTCATTAATTAACTTAATTAATTATCAAGCTTATGAATTGTGGTTTGAAAAGTAGAGACCTTAAAGCAGCAAAATTTATAAGCACAGAAAACTAAGGGTTGGAATAATCTGATTTTATAGACTTGTTTTCTAAATGGGAAGCATTATTAAATGATCACTATAAAATTAAGCAATTATTTTAAATGACACCAAGTACCACAGAAAGGAAGAACAGTTTGCATCCTATTAACTAAATAAAGGTCAATAGGGGTAGAAGAAAAAGGGAAAATTAATTTCTAAGTGTAAATAGAAGTTGGGAGATAGAGAGAAAATTGTATCACCAGTGGGTGATAGTTTGCTCTACTTTTTTTATAAATGCCTCTTAAATGTCTTTATATTACTAAAATGAGAGGATATATTCAGTACTATCCTATATATATTCAATACTATCCTATATTATTCAGTAATAAATAATTCATAGAATCATAGAATAACCAGGTTGGAAGAGACCCACCGGATCATCGAGTCCAACCATTCAATTACTGCTCTTATGTATGTGTTGCATATACAGAACTTACACAAATGACCTCAACTGGGAATTTAAATTATATAAGTGTGAAATATGCTGTAGCTCAGAAATAAAATCACTCATCTACCCTTAACTTTGACTCAAGGGGAACATTACTGAGAAAGTCACAACAAGGTGGCATCCTTAATATATAATAATGACACATGCAGGAAATGCACCATTATTTATATATGTGACGTGCTGTAAATTGCTTCCATCATCAGAACTAATTGTAGTGATTATTAATGTAGTGTTATGAACTGTCAGAATTGCTGTATGTAATTACATTTGTGCAAATGCTTCATTACCTGCCTAATGAATTTGGCATATATGCACATGTAAACCACTGTTTTTGTTAACATAATGGAGGGCATTTTTTTCCCACTTAGCTACTGATGTGGAACAGGTTTGACCTATATTACAAAGTTCAAGCATCCACTGGCAGAAAAAAACCCCACAACCTCCCTTCAACACCTTTGATCTGGTTTGTTTTCGTACTCAGCAACATCTTATAATACCAGCTACCTAAATAACAGCTTCAGGGAATAATTGTATTCCCCTTATTCAGTATAAACAGTTGATCGAGTCAAAATGACCTTGGTGTATGGTTACCTGCCCATGACTTCTTACCTTCATATGGGTCTCTAAATAGTTGCAGAGGACACAGACGATGAGATCTCTTGTACCTTCCATTCCAGCCCTGAGGGCCAAACCAGTCTCCCAGCAACACAAATGTGAAAATGGCACAGAGGAGAAAGGATGCTTTTAAATTCCCCTTCTCTGGTGCACAGTTCAAGGGTGCCCTGTTGAAGAAAAGGAATACATTCATCCAGAGAACAGCTGGCATCGCTATCGAGAGCAGTGCCTGCCTCAGCTGCAGAAAGAGCACTCCCAAGCCTCAAGTCAGCAGGACAGCAAGAAACAGGTTTTTTAGTAATAAGTGACTGTTAGGCAGTAGATTTTTGCAGTAATACCCAGAAGGCAAAGGGTTGATGGTTACCCTCTTATTAACATTTCCAAATGTCCCTTAGGAAAGAGAACTGTTGTACTACTGAAACCATAAAAAGAGACTTTAACTATAACCATATAAATATTATTCAGATAGTGGCTGCTATTTCTTAGCATAAATCACCCACAGACTTTATCCCGAATAGAAAATTTGCCAGTTTAACCTTTATTAAAAAGCATGCTATTCCTTCAAATTTTACACTGTTTCCCAAAGAGTCATGTTTGAAAATGAAGTTTAATAATTTTCCTTTCCCCTCCACTGTTGATAGTGTTAGCAAAGAATCTCAGCGACATGAGATTCTGCACAGGGCTAGCTCTAGTTTTTAAATTACCGAGTCAAATTTTTGGCAATTTTCCTGTAGAAACTGTAGAAATTCATGTTGGTTCTCTGCCAGCTTTCTGTATTCTATCTCTTAGTTTATCTTTAAGTAATTGACATAACACAATGGCTTTTGATACCCATAAAAACATAGATGAAAGGGACAACAGAGGGATAAACTCTTGGCTGTCCAAACAATATGGGTCACCCTGAACTGAGCAACAGGTAGCAAAGTCTGAGCAAAGCTGAAGAATTCTATGTCTGACAGAAAACCTTCCTTAAGTCATAATGCTGAGTTTAACCATGAAAAATAGAACAAAAGCTTCTGTCTTGAAGGAAACCATGAAAAAATAGTATTTATTCCACATGGACTAAGTATAGTTTGATTTTCTTATTCCATTTTTATTTCCCCCCAAAAATAAAATAGCACAACTAGAAATGTATTAAAGACGGTGTCTACACAGGAATTTGTAGTAAGCTGCAAACACCCATGGCTCAAAATAATGGTGGAGAAAAGTAAGTTTTCAAAAGTATCCAGCTTAGAAATTAGCTAATTAAAATACATATCATAGAATAACCAGGTTGGAAGAGACCCATCGGATCATCGAGTCCAACCATTCCTATCAAACACTAACCCATGTCCCTTAGCACCTTGTCCACCCGTCCCTTAAACCCCTCCAGGGAAGGTGACTCAACCCCCTCCCTGGGCAGCCTCTGCCAGTGCCCAATGACCCTTTCTGTGAAGAATTTTTTCCTAATGTCCAGCCTAAACCTCCCCTGGCGGAGCTTGAGGCCATTCCCTCTTGTACAATTACATATATACAATCTATAATCTATAATCTATATGTATATAGATTTCTTGAACTGAACACAGCCTGAAGTAGGACAATGTGTGTGAGTTGCCTTTATTAAAAACTTACCCTAGCCTTCTCAGCTTTCCATTACAAATGTTGCTAAAATAAGTAAAAACAAAAAATAAAGAAAAAGATCGCTGCATTAATAGTTGTCTGTTTAACTACAAAACCAGGACCATTCTCCCTTTCTCACAAGAATCTTTCTGAATCACCTCATACCATCAAAATCAATCCATTTGTAGCCAAAGTTGTTTTGACGTGGCTCATTCAGCGTGCAGCTCTTTTCTTCTAGGCATTGGCTAACAGAGTTCCCTTTAAACACAGCTCTTACCCTTTTCACACTCGACCTCTCTCTATCTGCACGTGTCCTGTGTTCAAGTAAATACATGCTAATACACTGCTGAGGGGCATGGGTTAGTGTTTGATAGGAATGGTTGGACTCGATGATCCGGTGGGTCTCTTCCAACCTGGTTACTCTATGATTCGATGATTCTATGAAGGCTAAAGTGTATTCTTACGGCTGCCTTTAGTATGGTCTGCTTTGCTGACACAAATAAGCTTGCTGCTCCAGCACTTTCACTGCTGTGGGGATTCTGACTTGCACCAAGCATGAAGACCTGTCTACAAATGCTTTGGGGTAACAGACAGGGATAACTGGGACCCAGAGGGAAGGAGGCTTCGCACGTCCAATGACGCCCCTGTCCTCCGCATTGTCATGTCTTCTTTCTCCTGCTTCCTCTCCCCATCCATCAAGCAGTTCTGCAGGACCTCATGCAGGGAAAGAGCAAAAGATGAAACGATAAAAGGCACGTAGCCCTCACTCATGAATTCCTTTCTTTATGCTTAACTACAGGAATCATACACCAAGCCATTGCCCGAACATCTGGGCACATAAATTCACCGTGTAGGAGACTGGACATAATCAAACCACATTTAGAACTGAACAAAGCTTGTAAGTACCATTGAATGAAAGAGTTCTGACTTCATGCTCTGGCTGCTTCGTTGTTTTATCATGAGGCCTGTTCAGGTGAAATCCCCAAATTGCTCCTTGACATGTAGAAAAAGGAAGAGGGGAATGGAAAGAGAGGGACACCTTTGTATCACATTACATGATAGCAGCCTGGCGGTGACTGCATATCATATGTTTGAGTTTAAGAAAGAAGTTACCAGTGATAGAAGAGTCAAACCTGTTACCAAAAAATTGCAAGTAAATCTGTCTTCTGCCATTTTACCAACCGCTTTGCTAACTGTTTTTGCTAGCTCTGAAGCCAAAGTAATTTTTAAAGTATTTCCCAGGTCAGTTAGACTAGCAGGGCTTTTTTAAAAATATCTAATTATACACTCCCTAGGCTGAAAAATGCATAGTAAAATACTTCATCTATTTGCTCCAGGATTTTTTTTTAAACATAAACATAAAGGGTTTGGGCCAAAACCCAGAAAAATGCGTGAGAAGCACTGAGCACATCCAAATCCCACTTGCTCTAGTCAGCTTAGCACCATTTGGGATTTGGTCCAACATTTTTACGTAGTCTCCTTTCAGACTTTCCCAAGTGCTTCACCATGAAGAAGTCTTCACAGCAAAATCATCACCTCCCTCAGAAGCCAGGAATAACAGGCTGGAAAATAAAGCAGGTCAGTAACACCAGAAGCCTCTCAGATGTTCCTATTTATTCCTGTGGCTTCAGATAGAGCACACTGCTTATTTAGGGCCTCTACTGTCTTCTATTTTCTGTCCCTCTCCCCAGAGCATCTGAGAACTCTGAAATTCCCCTGAAAACCAATTCTGCTCTTTCCTTCACAACAACAGTTCTATACTCACTAGCAGAAAAGCAGGGTTATTTTCAGACCACCATGATTAGCTGACACTCATGTGAAATCTGTTTGAAGAATTCTTCCAATTTCACTGCCAACGAAGGGATTGGTTCGTGTGTGTTAGCGCAACATCTAACTCACCGAAGTCTCTCACTAATTCCACAGTGATTTTATTTCAGCCAGCAGACAACACTGAGTCTAGCCCATCCCTTCATTTGTTGCAGTCAACCTGTTGACAGCCAAACGTTGCTGAGGTTAAAACCAGAAGAGGTGGGAATCACCCCATCCCCATGACCTCCTGAATATCATAGCCTGGAACATACATTTCTTGTTTGGCTTCAGGGAAAAGGGGTTGTTACAAATATCCATTGGATGTTTAGCATAAAATGTTGGTAGGGAAGCACCTTCTTTCAATAGCATTAGCTATTTCTCCTGTCCACTCTGTCCCTGTGCTGAGAACAACAGCCCTCCAGGGTTTGGCACAGGTCTTTTTGCTCATTGCAGAGTGGGTTCTTAGTCCATACAATGCCAGCCAAAACTGCAGCTGCTCTCTTGGAAAAGCAACACTCCAGGGCTAATTATACAGCTTCCCAAGGGGGATTCAGACCCATTTTATTAAAGTCTTCATTAAGACCCACTGAACAGGACAGGAGCTCTTAATTGCACAGAGGAATCATATCTCTCAGGGCAGTCCTACATACCCTCTAGAGGTGTTCTGTTTTATCTTCCCTGTCGCTCCTGAAAAGACTAGGACAGTGTTCAGAAAAATATTACATGCATTCTATTAATATGATGTTCACCCTGTTACAATGAAAAGTTAAAGCAAAAAGGAGCAAGATTATTAGCTGTTTAAAATGGTTTTTTTTGGTAATCTACCACATATTTTGCTTGAATTCTGAGAATATCCCCCCAGATGAGGAGAAACAGTCCGCACAAGAGGGGCTGCTTGCACTTACTTGGGGAGGAACCCAATGGCCATGTTTTGCAGCCTTCTTGAGTGCCTCCTCTGCAGCCATCTCCTGCTCTTGTCCTAAAGAGATGTTATGAAATCTTCCAGAGTCTATAGTGAACAGGCTTTCTGCCTGTAAAAGAAATAATTGGGGAACAGTGAGTGACAAGGGGGGAGGAGAGAGGAAAATTAGCAGAGCTTAAAGAAAAAAGAATGATAATGCCCCCATTAATTTCACTATCACTCGTGCAAAGCATATTACTTCTTCTGAAGCACTTCACTAAATCCTTACAATTTCAACAAGTAAAATTGCGAGCTCTCAACAGTGGCCTTATTGCTAGCATTAGAATAAGCCTGTAGAAATCTGTTCCCTTGGTTTTAAGATAATGAACCTTTTGACATTTTGATAGATGCTCAGTATTGTTACTGAGCTTTAGAAACTCTTACAGGGGGTGCAGAGCAATTCCCTTATGAAAAAGGGAGCAACATGTGGTACATATCACATCAGTTTTTTAACTGATTGGTTCAGTGGGTAAATGCACAAGCCTCTCACCTTGTGAGGCCTGAGTTTAAATTGAGCACAGTGAGGTCACAGCTGTATTAACCTGGTATTCTCACTATTGTCTGTGGGGAATAGTAATCCTAAGTAAAAAGCCACAGAGCCCTATACAATTGAATATAGTTTGTATAATGACCATTATTTAGTCACAGGGGGCACAAGATTACAAGAGCATGGAGAAAATTGCCCTCTGGCCCTCATCTAGTCAAAAGGTAGAAAACAGTACAAAACAAACCTGCATTATGCCAAGCAGAGGAATGCTTGGTCTAAAAATGTCTTCATACTATGGTGCTTATGGCTTTACACTTTTCATCCACCCTCTTTACCATGAATATGGTGGGGGTGGAAGAAACTTTAGAGCTAGAATGTTCTGCTGAATATAAACCTTGTCCAACCTTCCCATCATAATTTGTACTCCATTGCAGTGGCAGATGATTCAGATTCTCTGTAGTAAAAATACACCCATACAAATACATGTGTATGGGCACAAATTCAGAAGCACGTAACTGTCTATTGATTTATCTATATTTATAGCTCTGCACACTCCATTTCACTTTTAAGCTCAATTTTTCTTTCTTTAGGGGGAGCATAGTTGAGTGATCCTTGCACCAGAAGGAAATAAAAGTCTTACCTAGTGTCTCAATACCTTCAAGTGGGTCTAGTCCTGGAGACAGAAGGAAGAACACAGGAGTGGCAGGACTGCTCTTTTCACAGGATTTTGCTAAGCTGATCCTTGTCTTGTCCATCTTGAGCCAAGCTTTTCTTCCACAAAGTTCCTATACATACAAAAAACCCATGCATTGCACACCAAAAATGTCCCCCGATACAGGCTTCAGACCGACACCGTTCTGAGACAAGTGATGGACCAACAGGCACTTCACCAAAGAAATGGTCAGGGAAGTGAACTGGGGGCAACAAGGGGAGGCAGGGGGTGAAGCAAGACTGAATATGATCATTCCCATTACTCTGTGGGGTGGGGGACATCTGACAAGAAACAGCAACTTTTGAAGGACAAGGACCTCTTCAGTAACCGAACGCGGAAGTATTTTTATGTAGGCAACACTGTCATGTAAAACCAAGGCAGCTGGGCAGAATAAACACCCAGGACACAAAACCTGCTTTTTCAGAAGGCATGTAAATGGGTAAAAACTGAGATGGTGGGGTGTGGAGGATCAGATCTTTAAGTTAATTGCTTGAGATCAAAAGCTTAGAAAACTACAACTGGAAAACAGCTGGGAGAAGATCAGTAAGTATCCACAACTGAATCTTTCTTGGTATCACAGAATTTTAAAGAAGGGAAAAATTGTCATCCCATAGGGTTAGCTACTATCCCTAATACCATAAGGAGGACGAACACTGAGAAATACACTTCTAGCTATTAACAGTACAGCCTACTATATTTCCATTTATTAAAGAACACTCTCCTCAGATACCTATATGCAATTTAAAAGAAATCACAAACATAGCTATTCAGATTCTATTTTGTTTACTTCTATGATTCGATGAAATACACCATGACTCATGTCTCACCACGCTACCTCTCTTCATAAACTCTTGAGCAGAAGAACAGGCTGGGAAAGACTTCAGTCATTGATTTCAAATTCTGGCTGTTCATCTAGTTCATGAATTATTTACCTGCCTCCTGAGAAGACCTGAGTCTTCTCCAAGCTGACACATACAAGCCACCCTCACACACACTCGCCCCAGAAGACATACCCTCAGATTTCATACTTAAGAGCACGTGTGATTCTGTCTGAATGGAGAGCCCTCAGCGTGATTAGTTTCTGTAAAGGGCTTTTGTTTGTCCGTTCCTGGGGTAGCTTTTCCTTTTCTGGACATTCATCCACTTCTCCCACCTCTTGGTGGATGCTTGAATATCTTTATCTAACCCCCCAACTGCATCCATCGCTGCCACAGCCTGGAAACATGCCAAAGACATCAATATAGATCATGTACCTTCCTACAGAAACAGGAAGAGAAATGCTGATACTATTGGGGTATGTAAAGAAGACACAGCTTAACCAGTTACAAGGGACTCAGGACTTACCTTAAAAGACTAGATTATACAGGCACACACACATATATGGATGATACTATTTATAAGAGTTTTCTTTGGTCCATATTGTGAT
This sequence comes from Phaenicophaeus curvirostris, assembly GCF_032191515.1. NCBI lineage: Eukaryota > Metazoa > Chordata > Aves > Cuculiformes > Cuculidae > Phaenicophaeus > Phaenicophaeus curvirostris. The sequence goes on from NC_091397.1 coordinate 56,889,604, forward strand.
ACTGTTTTTTTACATTTTCATACCAAGACATGACAAACTGAAAACCTTGTACTGGACATTTACTGTAGTAAGAAGTGGTATGAAGATCAAAATTATGTTTCTAGGGGACTAGACAAATTGTGGTAAAAAAGAATTTCCTCGCAAAGCATAGTGTGTGGTATCTAAGGAACAATACACTCAAAAAGGAAAGACAACTCCTTTTTGAAAGCATAATTAATTCTACTAAAGCCTATGGTGAAATGCGTAGCTTATCTGAAATTGTCTAGTTGTAGCCTGCCTCCAGAAATCACATCAGAAAAGATTCAGAACTGAAAAGCAATTTTTCCAGCCTACCCTAATGGCACTTCATGATTGAGTAGTTAAGAAGCTAACAGGACTCTCATAAGTGTGTTCCACTCTGAACCGAAGAAGGAAATCCAGGTCAAGGAGCTCCCTTTACTTCTTAGAAAAACCTTGACAACATATAAAATTGAAAAACGTCATCAGACTTGCTTCGGGAACACTTCTGCCTTAAAGTATTCACTGCTTGATGTATTTCCAAGTAGGGAGCTCAATGTAACAAAAGTTCCTACAGCTTTATATTCTAAAACTGTGATATAAGAATTTACAACTTGTTTCAAAATATTTTTAAATGTTGAAATCTGTTGTAAATGCATTTAAATTCCTAGATATTAGTCACTAAAGGATGTGTCAAAGTTTTTGAAACCATTCCTACGCTCACACAGAGCTGAATGATTCTTTACCAGTTAAAAAAGACAACAGGAAAACCAAACACCCTCTATCAGTCAAAACTTCTGGCAGAAAATATAACTTCTGTTCATTCATGTACTGAAAGACAAATTCACTTGAATTTTAAGATGATCTAACCAGTAACAAGAGTTAACTTTCTTTAGCTTGTGGGAGCAAAACCAGACATAAAAACGTCTTGCATACTGAAGTTAAGCTTACATAAGCTTAGCTATAAATTATTTTATACTAATACTAACAAAAAACTACAAATTTCTTAATCCCATCTAATTATCCCTACATACACTTTTTACCTCTCCAAAGACAGAGAGAAGAACAAAGAGTTCACAGCCTGTTTCCATCACCATTCTAATCTGTCTTCAGATGCAAGCTGCCAAAAAGCTTTGGGAAATTTGCACACCCGGAATGGGGTTTGTTTTTCATTTTTGTTTGGTGTTTTTTTGTGGTGGTTGTTTTAACGCTAAATCAGTTCTCAGACATGAGCTGAATGTATACTGAAGAAAACTCCTCAGGTTCTTAGAGTTTTTTCTATTTCTTTTATGATTTTAACCATATGAAGTGGGAAAAAGAGACAACTTTTCTATAACACCATACATTCTTTCTCCTTTCTGATGTAAATATATCTTTCTTCCACTACTGAAAGTCCTCTCTCTTTCATCTAAAATATATTTCATAAATCAGAAGTTTATTCTGCCCTTTATTCTGGTTTCTGTCATTGTATAGTTGTGACAGAGCATATTTTTTGGTTGCCATACAGGTTGCCATTCTTCATGATCCATCCCATCTCCTCTCCTACAGAAAAGCCAAAAGTTGAGCAACACAGAGCTAAAAGCCAAGGAGAATATTAATAAATCCATCTGCACCATGATGCAGAGAAATCATCACCGGTTCTCCATCCCCTCTTTTCTCTCCTTTCTCTTCCAAACATTCCTGCCTGCTTTTAGCTCTTATTTATACACTCCATGGAGTGATTCCTTTTTTTCCTATACCTTCCACTTCAGATTCCTCAATATATAATTTTTTACATTCTTCCCAAATTGTTGGTTTCTAGTTTAATTCCTATTTCTTTTACTGATCAGCTCTGTCATAGAGCCTGGAGCAAGTTCTTCAGGGTGAAATCTGTCACCCCGTGCAATGGAGCCCTGATTTTTTTTCAGGGCGTGCAGACGCTGAAGTTAAAAGGAAAAATAACAGCCTAAACGTGGATGGATATGTATTATTTACTGAATTCTTACTTTACATACCTCATCAATTTCAACTGTAATTATCCAGCCACAAGCAGCTCAATCGTGCTATTTATCCCCAGCATAGCTTCACAAAGTCATCGCAACATTTTAGATGAAAGGAATTACATAAAAGCATCTTTGGAATTTCTGCAATTATTATTGGTACTGAATCAGCAGTCACACCATGTGAGAAACTTCACAGCCACAAGGTAACGAGATTAACCTATTTGGGCAGAGGCATCTCCTTCAACTTCTAGTGAAGAAGCCCAGGTATCAATATCACTGATCTGAACATTTTTTCTCAACAGAAAAGCTGTTTAGGCCAAGAAAATGAGTTTATCCTTTCCAAAAAGTCCTTAGCTCATTAAAAAAACCCATTGAATATATGACAGCTTCTGTCAGGTTAGAGATGCAACACTGAATATCCCCTGATTTTTCAGCCTGCTTAATTGCTTTGTGGAAGATTGCATTAAAGGCCTGAAAATAAGCACAATTATTTTTATCGATCTGAATTCTCCTTTTTTCTTTCCTACTCATAAGATAATTGGTTTCTGACTGTAGGTTTCTAAGAAGAGCTGGCCTAAGCAGTCTTACCATGCAAAGCACTTCTGCCAAAAGGCTCTCGAGGAAACTTTCAGCAAACCATAGATACACAACTGTTAGTATGTGGGTGGACAGAACTTACTGGACAAAGAGAAATTTGACTATTCCAAGTTCATAGAAGTATTTCACTAAAGATAATTAATAATAAACATTTTACAGGTTAAAATCAGCCCAACTGTTATTACCTCGTGCTGTACTTCTGCTGCAGATGACTTTGTTGATTTGAGTTTCTCTACAAGTTCATTGTCATCTAAGAAAGCGCTGTGGGCAGCTGACAGGCTGAGCAGCATTTTATCCTCCAGCTGCTTGAGTTCAGTCTTGAAAGAGTTCTGCTGCTTGGCCAGGACCGACTAGCAGAGAGAATGAAAACACCGTATTTGAACTATAGCAGCAAAAAGTACTGGTTTATTACATTTTTTGAGCTATATTTTCAGAAAGGCACACTACAGAAACAGGAATTATTCTTATTATTCATTTCACATCTGTAAGTATTTTTTTTTCCATTTTTTTATCTCATAGATCACAGTCTGTTTAGAATCCTTTCTATAACCAGATATAGAAGTGTTTTTCATCTTATTACACATTGGTATGACTGCAGCAGCCATAGAACTGCATCTCTGTAGGAATAAACAATGATTTATTAACCAAGTGCCCAGGTCCTAACAGTGCCATCATATCCTATCATGGACTGGCATGAAATTTTATTCACAATTTTTGGCTCAAGATCACTAAAGCACAAAGCAATGCAGAGGTCTTTAATCCTGTATTGTATATTAAATGCAAAACACGGAGCAAATCAAGCAGTATGGAAAAATGTGGAAATAAGATCACAATATTTCTGACAGAGCTTTAGGTCAAGGCCAGCCCTCTGGGAGCACAGATTTGAGCAAATCAGGAGAAATACTTCCTACACTTTGCAGAATATGACCTGTAAAATCATTCTAATATGTGGATTACTTACAGTTACTCTACTCTACATTCAAACAGACCTATTAATTCTAGCCTGAAAATTTCAGAAGGGGTAAGGGACAGATCAAAACATAGTCTATACCTTATGTTTTTCTAAGTCCAGCCTTTCAGCACTAACAACCTCAGGTCTTCCAGCCCGACCCTGGTGACAGTGAAATTAATAAGGGTGGTCTGAGCCTGCAGATCTGGCCTGTAGTGAGGGTCAGCCAGTTTAGCGTGAAGGATGAGACAGAAATTCTTCTTTAGTTCACATTCCTTGTCTTCAATTTTGTTATATCTGAAAAGGAATAAAATGCACAAGATTTGGGACCTCACTGAATTAAAACCCCATAAGTATCTTAGATTGAAAAAGGTGGGTAACATGTGATTTTGGGAGCACACTAAACAGATACAAACCAAATTTTAGGTGTCTGCAACTTAAGAAATAAAATGATGATGTTTGAACACACCAAAATTATATGAAGACTACACGGAGAATTTCTTAATTGGCACAGTTTCATTTGCAAATACAGCAGACATCAGTAGATTTTTCACTGGTGTACTGAGGAATCTGTGGCTTAAGGGTAAACATCTATATTCACAAACTTAGGAAAGTTCTCAAACAACCCTCAATGACGTAGTTGTTAGTCATTGCAACCATTTCCTTAAACATAGCTCGCTTCTCCATCTTTTGAAATACCTTAGCAGTAAATCCTAAAAAACTGAGCAGACATATAGTGACCAGAGGAGAGAGATGGACTCATGACAGAAATAACAAAAATAATTTTTTAAGGCAACCAACTAAATGTCTTGTTCTTAATCAGTTATTTGCTGGGTGAAAGGACAAGTTATACTAGGTTCACCCTTCATCCACTGAATAAGATCCCTTACTGCATGTTTTCTGCCAAGAAAGATGTATTAGTATCGAAATTTTGTTTAAAAAAAGTCAGTAGAACATTTATACAAAGGAATATGGGTAGACACAACCTCTTCACAAAATTTAAATTGACATTTATTAATCTCTGAAGTGATTGCAATAGTACAAGTAGTAAACACTTAAATAGCAGCTTACTGAAGTCTCATCAAAACATGAATAAAGCAAGAATTTTCTGTACCGATTTTTACATTGCTTTCTTTCTAGGATATCATAGGGCACTGCCAGAGTCACAGACACATATTTCAGCTCTTAACATCCTTCTGACATGCCCATGGATGGAAAACATATGTTTAAATAACTGGTGTGTTGAAAGCACATCTGCAGTTCACCAAGGATCGGGAATGAAACTCACTAGTGATGTACTGCAACTAATTCATAAAAAGAACCTAATATGTCTAGCTCTAGGAAATCCATGACTCTACAACACTCAACATTAGATGTGTATGTGCTATACTACTGCCTTTTTCCTGGCTTCTGCTTCTATAATAGTGAAATAATTCAGCTGTGTGGTCACGTCCTTCAGATTATACAACCTTTCTCAGGTGGATATGAATTCGCCTTCCAGTTCTGTAACACGGATTTCAATTATGATACTGTGGTTTCTTCACAACCTTCAAAACTGGCTACAGCTGCAGGGAACAAAACAGTAGAGCTTGACAGAAAAAGAACAATTTTTCTCCGCGTTCAATACACACACAAAGAGCCAAAAGACAGAAGCAGAGATCTGACAAAAGACAACTTTTTCAGTTTCTTTGTCAGTGGAAAATACTTTGCCTATATTTCAGGTCTGTGTAGCAACATAATAAGCTTTACAGCTCTGGATTCATGTACTTAGTTTATGGGTTCTCAATTCACAGGAGCAATAAATTACCAATTTCTGTGATTGTCAGATATGAAAGGCAAAAACTACATAATGACTCAGTGGGTTTTATTACTGCAGTTATTCTAGGTTTTCTGTTAATTACAGATCTGGGAAAAGTAAATGTTTTGTTATTGCTCTCACATGGTTTGAGGAGTATAAGCAACTACAATAAACGTAGAGGTGGGGAAACACATTGGAATTGCTTCATATTTTCTGATGAAATGTATACTTTTAGAGGTTAATTCTGGATTCTGAATAAATGTAGCAAATATAAGCACTAGTTATGGAAGTACCTGATAAAAGGCATAGCAAAAAAAAAAGTTTGCTGAAGAAATTACTAAAGACAAGTTCTAATTTTGGTGATTTTTTCTTCATGATCTCCTGTTCTGCCAGCAGAGGCAGACAGAACAAACTGCGTTAATGTACTGTTATATCCAGAAACAGAGAGAACATCTTTCATGTGAGCTCCAGCTTCCCATTATTCAAGAACACACAAAGTAAACTAAAAAGAGATTGTTCTCCAGTAGTTGTTTCCAGTTTAAATTCTCATAGGTCTTGAAATAAAGTTGATTAAGGGATTCAAAGGAGGTTCACAAGGTACTTTTAAAATCCTGTATAAACTTCGAGGAATAAGTAATTAAGGAAAAAATAAATACATCCCAGAAGCTAACATGACTGCTAAACTCTGCTATTAATAGTCCAGGAATTGGGGAACATCTGGTCTGGTCTGTCCAAATCTGAGTTCTTGGTACAAAGAACTTCTCCCACGTGTATGCGCTGCCCAAGCAAAGAATGCCTAGGACTTTCAAAGACAGGATCTGAAAGATAAAAGAATCTTGATTGTAGGTACATGACTTCATGTCATGGAATGACTCAAGAGTTTATCTAAAAACTTTTCTTATCAGACAGTTTCACGCAAACCAAAATTTAAAATTCTACCTTTCAGGACAGATGTTCTCCGAAACGTGCTGTGACTCTAAATGGCAGAAAGTAGAATAGTTTCCTGTAGGTAAATGTTTTGGATCAGCTCAGCAAGAATGAAAAGAAGTGATAAATTCTTGGACAGGAAGGGAAAGGGAAACAATATTTTTCAGTGTGAAGAAAGAAGGATAAACGTATTTTCTGAAGGAGCCTTCTTTCAATTCCTGCTGCTTAAAATTAAAAGCTTCTGGAACTAACTTGGAAATTCCAACAAGTAATGTAGAGAATGAAGTTGAATAAATCAGGTGAAAACAAGTGCAGAATGGAACTGTTACTAGGCAATCTCAGTAGGCAAACTGTGCAAGCTGGTCAAACTAGTTCAGTGGGAAAAGCACTGCCTTAAAGCTGCACAGCTGGCGAGACGTTCAAGGCAAAGAAATATTCTCCCTGTGGAGAAGTGAAGTGAATTGTCTTGCTGTTTCATGAATAATAGTTATGCCTCATAAGAATGGAAACTTGTTCGTACAAGCTACATTTGCACATAAATCACATTTCAAGACATCTTAAAGAATATTGTAATAACCTAATCTTGGAACTGAAGAGACACGACTACCACTTTGTGAATGTGCAAAGGATCTGAGCAGGTGTAACAGGTCATGTGAATGCAAATAGGGGCCTTACGAACAATGAATTTATTCCTCTGTCTTCTCTCCTATAAGTCAAAGTGACACTGATTTATTATAGTTAATGCTCATATCCAGTAATTTCCAAAACAGTGAAGCTGGGGAGACAGGACAGGAAACACACATAAAACTACCTATTCCTACCCATACAAAAGCTGTTCAATGGCATCACTCCTCTTATAGCAGGACCGAAACCAACACCATATAGAATTGGCATCTCTTTATTTTTATGCCTTGATTTATGTGCTCTGGAAAACCTAAGTACTTGTATTTTGAATTATTTTTGCATACATTGCTAATATGTTGCACACAAATTTTACTTACTTTTTGCTTATGCCTTTCAGGCTTAGGTAAAGCTATGTACTACAACTAATATTTTTTGAAACTGCTTTATATGCTTTTGTCTTTTCTCCCTCCTCTTAAAGTAAGCATCCTAAAATATTTTCATAAAAATATTAGTATTTTAAAGCAAGTTTGAACTTAAGATTACAGTCTACAATGAATTCAGGCCCACTGAGCAGGTTTGCAGCTCAAGAATTAAAATTTAAAAAATATCTGAATTTGAACATCTAAAACGGTTAGGCTTCTAAATATATACTAAGGGATTTAAGCAAGAATTCTGGTTTTCAGAGATAACAAGTACCTGTAGTTCACTTTATAATCACCCACATTTTGAGGAAAGCGTAAATTTGAAGTTCTCTGAAATTGAGAATTTCTTCTGCAGGCATCATTCAGAAACAATAGCAGAAGCTGGTGTCACAGAATATCCAAGAGTCTAACACAAGAACAATCTTGGTAAACAAGGAAGGGGAGAGATACTTTTACGAAGCTGCTTCACAGATCAGCAACTTCTCTAATATGCAGGCTAGTAAATTTGCTTTGGAAGGAGTACAAGTTGATAAAACTCCCTTGCTCTGCTTTCTGTCGATTGATATGATAAGATATATTTTACTTAAAATTAGGATTGTCTGAAGCCCAGTGGATTTCATTATTTGTAATTATCCAGTTGTTGTCAGTATGTGGTCATTTTATGACAGGGGTATCTACTGTGTGGGTCAGGTTCAACTGTATATCTTTTCAAACACAGAATTAATGTACTATCGATGAAACCATTACTAGAACCAAATTAAAGTCTGCGCTGATGTATTGGTCCACAGGGTGCTGTCAGACATGAAAGGAGTAATTAGTATTCATTACTTCATACTCTGCAACATTCCAATTATTAATGAACTTCAACTGCTGGACTGCACCGTATCTATCACAAATTCCTTTCTAGTCTTTCTTTATTAGGAAAAAAAAAATTCAAAGTGCCTGACAGAAGTACTAAAATAAACAAATAAGAGGAACGAATCCAGAATGGGGAAAACTCTGTTTGTTTGATAATAAAAGAGTAAATATATTACCAGTGCTCCATAAAGGGGACCTGCCGCATCTTCAATGATCCACAGAATGCTATGTCATGTAATGCTGCTTAAAATGTTCACCAGAAGAACCTATATTTGACTAGTTTCATATATTTATGTGCTGGTGTATACAGCTCTTTTGTGCTACATAGAAGCCTTTGCTAAGTAGATGCAAAACTATATTATTGTAACCCTTGTCCTTTTCAATTAACTTCTTTCTACTGTTTTACATCCCTCTGTCTCATGCCTTAGAAAACTGCTAGACTGTGTGATTTCTGATCTCTCTTTTAGACCAACATAATCCAGATTTTCAGTAGTTTCTTCACTACAGATTCTAAAAAGCAGGCTATATGGTCTTGCTCTAAATCACTTCAATACTATAGAAAAACGTAACAAAGAGGAATAATTTCAAGCTCTTGTAGTGGAAGGCAAGAGTGCATCTTCTAGGAGATTTGTGTATGCAAAGAGATTTGAGTTGTTTTATATCGCCTTGATTTACTGTGCAGGCACCAATGTCTGAAATATGGTGGGGGTGGAAGGAGGGAGAAAACCTTGGTCATTTCTCCAAAATTAGATACCATTTTCATTTAACGTTTCTTTCATATTTTCTCTTTTAACAATCTGCAATCATGAAAGCACTCTAAAGGCTCTTTGAGTACATTTGAAACGCATCCAGGAATGCTTCAGGGATATCTCTGAGATTTTGTCAGAATAAACATCATATTCTTCAATGTGAAAAATGTAGCCTGTCAATGTGTCTTTTGAAAACAGGAGTAGAAAACAAGATCATTTTCAGGTTTAAAAATAAATTCACATTTGAGCAGAGACATGATATTTCAGTTCATCAGACGAAACATTTAATGAAGTTATTTAATGAAGTTTAGTCACGTTTACTGTCATGGAAACACAAATCATTTTTTAGGCAACATCTTCCTCTAACGCTCAACAACCATATTAGAAGTTTCCATGAAAAATGATGGAAGAAATTACAGACAGAATTTCTCTTGCATCAAGGGCTTGACTTCAAGCTCCTTTACTTTTCCTATGATCAGCCTGAAAATGTGTATCGAAATGTATCTTAACTAGATCTTTGAAAATATTTTTGATGATGTATTCTAAATTTGACAAAAAAATTTCAAAATCTAGGAAAAAAGGTGATATGGGAATGCAAGATAAGATTCACAGGCACCCCCCAAAAGTTGAGAACATGAGGTTTCCCTCCTTATACCATCTAGCACTCCTGCCACAGCGGTGTTAGAACAGGGAAGACACATTGATAGCTTTGAGTTACCCGATTAAAATTTGAATCTCCCGCTAGAATTCCCAGCTACAGGCCTCAGGGGTGGAGCTCCCATGGCTCTCAGAGCTGTAGTTCTTCCATTGGGAGGGAGAGATCAGAGCAGTCCTTGTACTTGAGTGTTTGGAGCACTCGCATGAGAAATGGGCTATGTCAGTTTTGGTGCTAGCAGACTAAGTTTCTGGGTAAAATGAAGAGACAGCAACATCACTACTATGCTTGCCTTGATGGATTTGTGAACACCATCAACTGGACTGGCTTGATGCATGGAATGTTGGCAGCAATAGCTATGTAGAGAGTCCTCGTGTCTGCTCTTCTCTGCACCATGTTGTAGCATATCAGTTTTTCCTAATTAGCTTTTTTTTTTCTTAAGCTAGTTAATTGATTTGTTTCATAGGGTGGCCCAACAAACAGTTATAGCAACACAGTGCAAAGTAGAGCCATGGTTTTCTTATGCTGATAACGTTGTTAAATTCAAACCTAGCCTGTAACGTCCAATGCTTTCCCTTTTGCTGTAGATGCCTAATATAGATGCCTAACATAGAAATGAAATAGTTTCTTCTGTTTTGAGCCAAATTATGATATATACTCCTCTTTGTTTTGTTCCTTTTTTGAAGTAAAAAAACACTGAGAAACTCACATGTACGTCCATATTGTATTTTGAGTCAATTTCCAAATTGAGAATAAAATTTTGTTATCTAATCAGATGCAGATACTAACATTTTAATATCCACTCATCACCGGTTTTTAGCCATTGCATTTTAGAAAGAAATAAATGACTTCATGAAGTGTTTTGAAGTAAGCAAAACATGGCAAGCAAAGCAATACACATCCAGTTGTCACAGAAAAATACTGATTACTACTTAAGTATACTCACTTTTCCTTTTTAACTGTATGTCTTCCAAGCAGGGGATCATGTATGAGATCAATAGATTCACCTTTATTCTTGATTAGTGCAGTCTTTCCACAAGCCAAAGCTATTTCAATGGCCTTCAGAAAAGTTAACATGGAAAATAAAATAAACCCCCCCAACTTTCAGATATTAGATAAATACTGGTTATAGAAAAATTTCATATAGTAGAATTGGAGAAGTGTTTCTAAAACAGCAATCGTGCAAAACTGTTCACAAGGGATTTGCCATTGTTTAAGAGTTCAACAGTTTTGAGTTAAACATCTTTACACTCATGCTTTTGCTAGTCCTCATATTTAACAAAAAATACCTTGCTTGAGTTTAGGTATTAGGAGGAAGTTTTTTACTGTGAGGGTTGCGGAGCAAAGGAAATGGTTGCCTAGACACGTTTTGGATGTCCCATCCCAGGCTGTGTTCGAGACCAGGTTGGATGGAGCCTCCAGCAACCTGATCTAGAAGGTGTCCTTGCCCATGGCAGGGGGGTTGGAATTGGGTGATCTTGAAGGTTGCTTCCAACCCAGACCATTCTATGATTCTATAGCCCCCATTGAAGACATTGGAAGTGATATAGAGATGTTGGGGGACCACATGTATCATTAAGGTTTCGTTATAGTTTTGATGTTATGTTTTTGTGTTACACATTTTGATACATCCCCAGCTAAATGATAAGCGCTTTCTTGAAGGATTAGAGTCTGAATAACTGGAAGAAGTCTGTTTCAACAGACCCTGAGAAGAAAGTAGGTGATAGTGGAAGGATAAATAAGCAGACAATATAGCTTCACACAGAAGGGTACTTCAGGGTATGAATGAAAAAATCAGTTACTTGTGAAGGTTGCAAAAAAGGTTAAAAAAAATCAGGACAGGTGAGGGAAGAGAGCTTATTCAGAGGAGTAGACTTATTTAAAAAATAAGGCATTACTGTGACTATTTGCAGTGCTGTGTAATTGTGTGTTATATCTGAAATTCAGTAAAATTAACTCAGATAGCCCTCTGAAACTGAGCAGTTAAATCTTACCCAGCTATCTCCCTAAATCAAAGTAAATAAGAGAAAAGATATGAATAGATCAATTGCATGCAAGCGCTATCAACTCACATACAATTCAGTCCCACCAATGAGAATTAAAACCACGTTTGTTTACCACCAAAGGACCTGATACTGTCTTTTGCCTTGAATTCTGTACATTGGATTGAATCTTCTCCCCTGCAGGATGCACGTGCCGTGTTTGATCGACTAAACTATACAGTAAAAGTACCATCACATCATCAGGCTTTCCACTTTACCTATTGAAAAACAGATTTCCCCCTCCAAAGCAGCACACCTCAATTTCCACTTTTTTTACTCCTCAACACTTGAAACCAGAGTAAATAGGTCCCCTTTCAGGCACCATTTTAAACAGAAAATGATGCTCTTGATAAATAACCATCAGTGTTGCAATATTTCAAGTCTTCAAGTAAGCGCATCCCAACAAATACCTATTCCTCATAAAAATTAGGGGAACTTGAGGGCAGTAAACATGAAGCCAATTCTTCAGCATGCACATACCCTTTCTGTCCTGGACGTACGACTTTAAGGTCAGCTCCATATTTATTCTTTATCCATTTAATTCCCTGTTGCTGGGGATCCATCATCAGAGGCCAGGGCTCGCAGTTTGTTAGAATAGTGGTATTTTCTGTTGACATCTTATCACCAGGCAATCCCTCGTTACTCCATGCCGCAATCGTAGCATCATTCGTCAACGTGGCAATCGGGTCCAGGCCCTCCATCACAGGAACAGGAACCTTTTAATCAGAGTGGTATATAATCATAGAGTAAGGCTACCAAGCAGCAAGACTTGACTCGGTGCAAGGCACAAGATAACTAGGCTGATACAAATTAAGGCTTTAATGTTTGTTACTACACAGGTGTCACAAAGGTCAGAATTTGGCATAAAGAATTGGAAAGGGAAGGGATTTTCTATTGCCAAAGAGAATTTACTCTTTCTCTCCCATTCCCCTCAAAATATGGAGTTTCAGTCCTGGGAGATATTCAAAACCTGACTGGATGTGGTCCTGGGCAATCTGTTCTGACCAGCCAAATTTGAGCAAGAGGTTTGGATTGGTGATGTCAGAGGATCTGCTCCAGTCTCAATGATTCTGTCAAAATTTAACTCTAAAAATTGTTTTATCAATATTTTTTCTTTTCCTCTACGGAGAGACCTAATTTCTGGAATCCTTTGTGCATTTTGCAGAGTTCATCTAAACTACCGTAGCCCTGGGATATTTTGTATCAATAGTCAGACATAGTCTCAGATTCACGATTTCTTATTAGTAGCTATATGGAAAGCTTTTATTTTTTTTCAATTTGGTTGTAAAGACAACCCACTGTCTATTTAAGATGCTGAAACTGTGACTAAAGAACATCAGAGAAATGAAAGTATCTTCTTCATAGAAAGTTAATGTTTAAGATGTGGATCAAATCATCATCTTATTTTCAGTCAGAATTTATGACAAGGTATAAAAAATCAAACTAGCAGTGTTTGGCACATTATATTTTGATTGTTCAGTGTATACAATTCCCAGCAAAGGGATGAATCTATGCATGAACGTATGCTGAGATAGTTTCAGCATGGAAATGGAGGTAAAAATTGATCATCCATTACAGTAATCTTCAAACTGATGGAATTCTAGATGCAAAATTGTAATAGCCTGCCATAACCTTTCTTCCTTGTTTGTACTCTTTGAAATACTAAGGATAAAATACAAATTGTTTCCCAGTTTGTTGACTTGCACCAGGGGAACCTCAGGAAATCATTCTCCAGTGAGCAGAAGGACCAAAGGAAAGGCCAGCGTGAAAGAAGGAAAGCACGCAGCTGAACAATTTATAAGGACTGTCCTTTACCCACTGTCACTGCAGATATTCATTTTTCAGAATGATTACAGTAATAAAAACAAATTTTTCTAGTCCTTTACATGATGTAATCAAAATCTATGAAAATCACTGAGTACAAAGTATCCTCATTACTTCAAATAATTCCATTTAAATGCTTGCTAGCTGCTTCAGAGCTTCAGAGAATACTCTTCCATGTGCTCATTCTAGAAAGCCTTAAATATGTAAAATAATCAATGCCATATAAAAACTCTCATTGTAAAACCAAATTTCTATGTGTACACAAACAAAGTAACAAAATAATTGTTAAATTTGAAAGTCGTGAAATATTTTACATCTATATGTTTCAGAAAAAAATCAGAAGTATTTACAGAAGTCATTAACAATCCTGTTCTGCAAAGACAGGGGCAGATTCTAATGTAACAGAAGGCTCAAACTCCTTTGTTATGAAATAGGAATATAAAAGATCCATTAAGAAAATGGAAGTATCTTTAATCAAAGTAGAATCATAGAATAACCAGGTTGGAAGAGACCCACCGGATCATCGAGTCCAACCAAAGTAACAGGATTAGAAGAGTTAGCACTGAAATGTTGCTCAGTGTAAGCGTAGGCACTTGGTGTGTGAAGGCCTCCTAAACTCCGGTTATGTTCATAAGAGATGCCCAGCAAATGACAGGTAAAGGACTATTCCCATTGAAAGCTCTAACAACAATCTTTGTAATGTAGCAGCTTCATTTTTAAGTATTTTAGACATCCATTTTTGCCTAGAGAAGCAACTGGATTCTTCTTTAAACCATTAACTGAAGGCAATAAGACAATAAATATATTAATTTACAAGAAGGCTTTTTTGATTTATCCACCTTCTCTTCTTGTTTTCACTGACTGGCAAGTCATAAACAATAAAGAGCACCCAACTCATTCTCCAAAATAGCTTTGAAATTTGAAGATATAGTAAACATAGAATTATTGTCTATTTAAATTTTCAGTAATTTTACCATACCACCCAAGCACCATAAATCACTAATGACATTGGCTAACAAGGGTTTAAGAGTTGGAACATTCAGTGTAATAAATTTCCAGACAGTTAAAAATCACTATAATTTTATTCTAATGCATTATAGATTGCTTGTAATGTCATCCTGGCTGGGGTGACCCATTTCTAATTTTGAACAGCTGTTCAGCTTGGGAGTTAGTTAATGATTAAATATAAATTGCCTGATTTATTAGTCTGAATGGTTGAGCTTCCAGGTCAATGCTATATAGACAAAATCATCAGTCTTGATGCTTTTCAGAAGTTAACTGTCTCCCGTTCTAGTCGAAAAGAATTTATTCTCAGAGGAAAGTACTTGACATTCTCAATTAATCCTTTTAAATATTTTCCCCATAACTTCCACAATAAGATCACTAATAAAAAACCTCAAATCCTGGAGGAAAACTTCTTTTAACAATATATAAACCTTCAAATTCAAGACCTGGAGACTACCTATGGGCAAAGGCCATTTCGTTCCACTGAGCTTCCAAAGACTTTAAAGGTTTACAGGATTGGGTCAACAGTGGCTGACTTGGGCATCTTGGGGCAAATAAAGGCTTTTATATGCAGATAGTAACACTGACTTCACTGTTTTTCTGCCAAAGGAAAGATTATTTATATATTTTACATTTCTAGGCATATTAATTTCAGAATCAGGTATCAGAAGCAGATCTCTCTTAATTGCACTGGGGAGTTTTAAGTAGTTCTATACTCTTACAAGTTTTTTTTTTCTAAACTGCTTTAATCTTGATTGCCAACCTTTGCTGAGAGGTTTGTAGAAACAAAAGTATTCACTCTCTGATCTCAGAAAGCGAGGTCACTTAAAATGTTTCTTCAGACTGCCTTGGGGACTCACACAGTAGTGTAAATATTCTTTGTACTATTTATTTCCTCTTATTTACACTTATTTGTCAAAAAGGAATGGTTAAAATCGTAGATGATGAATTGAGACAGCACAATTTCTCTAAAGCCCTAGGAGAGACAGCACAGCGATGCTGTGGCTGACTGGAATGGTTACCGACCGTTAAATAGGCATGTGTTAGCTTTAATGATGTTTGTCTGCAAATAAAGCTAATAACCACAGTTAAATATATATAATTTTAACATAAATAAATTGCATTATTATTTAAAAATTAATAGGTGCTGCAAAAGGAAAAAAACCCAAAACCAAACAGCAAACATCTCATTGATGCCTTCCACTTATTTGCAATCTAAAGTGCAATGGGGGCAGATGCAGGGCGACTCCATCCTGACCTAGAGGATTATTCAGTCTTTCTGCTCATTAACTAGAGGCTGCCCAGGCTGTCACAATGTGTTCACAGTTGTGTATAAATGTGGTGACTTAGTTATCGAGACTTCTCTCTAGCAACCATGTCAATATCAGTTACTCTGTAATACATGATTTTTAGGAAACGTAATTGTGGTGCAGCACATTTCACTTCTCAGGACTTTATTATAGGTTTATTTGTCATGTTTGGATATTTTTTCCATGTAAATGATTTTAATAAGGGTCATCTTGCCCCTTATCATTCCCTGCCCCCAATCCCCGCCCCCTCAATCCTCAAAAATTTAGGTTTAACCTCACGCTCAATAAAACATTTCAAATATTTCAAAGCTCACACTAGAATAAACATTCAGGAAAAAAATCTTCTTACCTCAAGTCCCTTAACCAAACTACTGGCCAGCTCAATAGTTTTGTTTCTTGGGTTTACATCATCTTGACACCAGACTTTCTCTGCAACTGCTTTCCCAAGAGAAGCTGTGAGCTTATGCAGATTGCTATCCAGAACCTATTCAGAAAAGGGATGAGTAAAAATTATAGCTTAATGTTTGGGGTTTTTTTTGGTGTTTTGGGCTTGTTCTATTTTTATTTTAGATAACATATTTTAATGACAGCAACTGCACACAGTACCTTTAAGTCTGAAGGATACAAATGTTAAAGAAATGGTTTGGTTGTACCCTATGCTCTTTCCACAGCTCCAGTCACAAGATAAGTAAGCTATCTAACAACAATTTAAAACAAAATCATCATTATAATCTCTTACCAAATATCCATTTAAGTGCTGGGGATCAGGTGCTTGGAGGTAATAATAGGAGGAGAAATGTTTCTGCTTGATGACAATGGCCTCTATTGCAATGGCCAGCTCTGGAGATCCCAGACAAAAGTGCAAATTTCTTTTGCTAGATTCAGTGAAAACATCCTAGGACACTGTAACTATGTCCTGTGCATTCTGGAGCATTTAAAATTGTAACAGAGAGAGAAAAAATGCAACAACACAATTATTATTTTTATTTTGTATATGAAGTGGCATAAGATTCAACAATTTCCTCTTGGGCAGACAGGATAGTTTCACTAGTGGCTGAAAACATGTAGATCTCCTGCATGCTGGTCCACACCTTCACCAAAGATCTTTAACCACTCTTGCTATACTCTGCTCAAAAGGCAGCGATATGCCTTCTCTCCGCTTTCAGGGATGTCATAGTCAATGTACCTCAATTCAGGAGCAGCCTCTGTCCAGCCCCAGTGAGCCCCTGCAAATTTCCTCTCTCAGACTTCTCAGACCCTTTAATTTCTTGGAGTCTCACCACTCCTTCTATATAGCTGGTAATTTGTTGGGCTGCAGCGTTTTCTCCAGACTCTCTTAACAGAGCAGCTAGGATGACGTGAGATTTTTAGATAAAACAGTTCAAAATTGTTTCTGTTAATGCCTACTTAACTCAAACAGCTGACAGATGCTTGGAGTGAGGAGCTATCTTGTAATTGCTGTTGAGGATGCTACAACCTGCCTTTCTGAAAAAAAAAATACAGTAACAATCAGTCAAGAATAGTTGGTCAACAGAAGGAGGGGGGATCACTAGTTTCTTCTGGTTGTAAAAATAAAGCTCCAACTGCTGTATTTGTTTATCAAAAAGAACCAAAAAAATCTTTCCAGCTCAGCAAACTAAGAAAAACTAATGAAAAGAAAGGTGTTATAAAAGTCAGATAGTTGGGCGATAAAAGCGAAGATGTAAACATCTTGAAAAGTACTATTTTTACAAATAATCAGGTGAAGCAAAAGTTGAACACAAGAAGAGGCTTTAAAGACCATTTTGAAAAAAAAAGAGAAAAGACAAGGCAAGACAACAGAAGCCATAGCAGGCAAGTTGCCTGAAACAGTTTTGTTTCTCTAGAGTAACTATAGAACTAAGTTTAGAACAAAATTTCTGTGTTTTGGGTTTAATGGAAGAGCTACAACAGGAGCAAGAAGTACATCCCTCCACAAAAGTTTGGTGGTTTTGCCGGATCATAGATTTACATCTCATCTGCCAAGTTTAGCGTTTGGAATTGGTGATGTGCAATTAGGAAATTTCAAAATAATATATAAATTGAAAATAAGAAATTAATTACCAAAGGGGAAAGATGAAAGTACAACTTAGAGGTTAATGAAGAAGGCTGCTTTGATTTCTTAGGGATAATGAGGCAGCCAATCCACCTTTTAATGGTGATGATTTTAAAGTGAGAGACTAATGAGAACTTCTGCTTCTAAGGGCATCTCACAGAGATATGCTATAGTAAAATTTCAACAGTATAGCATGCAAGGAGTAAGAAGAATAAGAACAGAGACAATTTTCTAGCTTCTTCTTTTTTTTCTTAAGAAAGACTATTTATTTCTAGGCATCTTAAGTTTGCCTGCATGACAACACAGACCTGACCATAGTTGAGGTGTAGTCATCCATCAAAGACTCCAGGCTGAGGTAGTAAAGATGGGAAGAACATTCTTCTGCTGCAAGAAAAACTGTTAAGGAATGCCCCGATACCTCTGTGGGGTTTTTTTGGTACATAATAGTCTCTTTTATCAGAGCATTTCCTACCTCATGACTTTCAAATAGGAAAGGTGTCACTACAAAACACACCATTCCCTTTTGTCATTCTTTCATAGGATGCACTATCAATAAAGTTTAGGGCTAGCAACAGCAGGATTATATACCAGCATTTTATATCCCAGTACTCTAAATTCTATGGGATAATTCACACGTTTTAAAAACTCTTGTTACCAAGAAAGTTAGTGGCAGGGAAGTACGCCCCACAAATCACAGCAGAGAGCCATTACTCTCCATAGCAAACCTGCTGTACTGTGTCCTTGTGTAATCCTTTTCAGGCACAGAGTGCATTTTCACTGTATTTAAGTGCTCTTGTATGTTAATAATAATGATTGTAGTGATACACAATAAAAATTGCTCTATATCTGCCAAAATGATGAACTCAACCCAATTTTTTAGCCTTAACGCTAATAATAAGCATACTACCTTTCCATCTCCTATTTTTTTGCATACAGTAGGCATATTTGCTGCAATCTATATAAATGTGAATGCAAAATCATAATTTTCACAAATATTTTTAGCAGATTCTTTTGCAGTTTTCTTTTAGCAGTTTCTTTAAGGACGGAAACCTGATTTAATGTCACCCAAAATAAGTAAAAAATAATTTTGCTTATGAAGAAACAATTATTTTTTTCTATTTCCTAACCTGCTGTTCTATCCATTCATGGTAAATATATAGCAATTTTTTGACTGGATGGGAAAGCGCATGTGTTAATACGTTAAAACTTTAAGAAGCAAGAACGGTTGGACTCGATGATCCGGTGGGTCTCTTCCAACCTGGTTATTCTATGATTCTATGAAGAAAGTACCAGCAGGTGTCAGCATCCACAGAGTACTTTTTAATCATCTTTAAAACACTGTAAATGTTTAAAAAGACAAAGTGTATTAGTATTGGTACCAATCTGTATATATTTGATATTCAAAAAACTACTGTGATGATATTCATTACAATATTGCCCATGTTTGAAAAGCATTTAATTTCTTATTTAAAGATATATTCTGGAAGCCATGAGACATGAAAGGAGGTTAGTTTAACTGTGCTGTCTAGGCTGAAGATGTATTATTGATTACTAACAGCTGCATCAATTACCATCACTGAAAATTGCTAGCCACAAAAGTTTCCATATGAAAAATATGTACAATTCTCCTTCTCTCTCTCTCTTTGCCAACAGAAAAAAGCTGAATTATGAGACAGGGAGCACAGAATGTCCATGAATGCAGGAGCAGAGATCACTAACAACCATACTCTGCCTTCAGGTCTATTCTTTAGAAAATTGGATAGAGGAAGATTGTAAAGAGGCAGGCAAAGAAATGACCAGAAAGGAAAAGAACATGAAAATAACTGGACGCTAGGGGGCAACTGGATGTATGGTTTAATGCTTGAATAATGGTAAGAAAAACTAATACCACTTTACAGGCATTTAAAAGAGGTTAGGTAGAAGACTAACTGCTTAATTGCTCTTACTGAGGAACTTACTGAGTTTCTTTAGCTCCAGAATGAAAAGAACTGCTAGAGTCTAGCATTCATAAATGACGTACAAAATACCTTGCTCTTCTGTGCTGCTTGATTTCATGCAGATTCCCATGAATTTGCACTGGTGGAGTACCTTCTTCTTGGGGGCTCTACATACTGGGTTTGTGCAAGCTTGAAAGAGATTTGGCTCTTCAAAGGGTGAATGATAGGTCTGTATAGGACTTCTGCTACTCCTGAAAAAGAGGTGGTGGGTGAGGTAAAAACTTCCCTCAGACTGAATCCAGTCAGCAGGCAGCCCAGACAGAAGTATAAAAGAATGTCCATATATCAAGAGTGGCCATTCAACATTAGAGGATTTGTTTTTATGGATTGTGGATGCATACAACTCAAATAAAGAGTAAGAGTTTTCTAGAGGCCGATAAGGTACTAAGGTAAATAAAATCTAAGTACAGTCATTGAGAAGCGTCTGCATTGTTCATTTTTTTTCCAGAAGGAATACAAGTTTGCCTTCTCTTTACACCCATTCCACAGACTCCCTTACACAGTGATTTATACCTTTAAAAGGTCTGATATGAGACAGGTGGAACAGGTGCATAGGGCATGTTACAAACTACTGAATGCAAACAAGTGAAACAGGTTGAGAAGTTACCGTGGAGCAGATGAAGCTTTCCTAGACGTAAAAACTCTGAAAAAGTCAAATGCAACTGATGAATGTTTATACAGCACTTCCTTCTAACTCTAAAAATGGATGCCAGCAAAACATTAGTGTTTCACTCTGAATTTGTATATTTTCATCTGCTAATCCTGGTTAATGCTACTGCTGTACATAACAGTTCTCCTCGTGGAACATCATGTTGAACATAATGTCCTTTAACATATGTATTAATGAAGTTTTCAGGTGAGGAATTCAAGCTGATTTTAAATATAAGATTGGATAGGCTGAAAATCTACGAAGTTATTGACTATTTTGTGCATGTTTAGATGGAGAAAAAAGCTGAGCCCAGAAAGCTACGCAAAGCCTCTACAAAATGCCAACTGTAACTATGGTTAAAACAAAACCAGGAAAAGTGGTGCATTTCCTGGAATTAGTGCATGTCAACTCTGTTAAAAAGTGAAATACAAAGGCAGGAAAGGACCCCGTTCTGTGTGCACCAATCTGCAGAGCTCCTTCAGCCTAGTGAAGCATATTGATGAACTCAGCCTCTCATCATCCTCTAACATTTCACAGGTGGAAAAATGGGCACTAAAGACAAGATCCCAGATTTTCTGCACTTGAAACTTCTTGGATTAATATTTTATTAAGTGGGTATCACATCTTCAAAAGTTGTTCTAATTCTGAAAAACTTAAACTTCCTTCTAAGATTCCTAGGGTTTTTTTTAAGTTCTGGTGCGTGCTAACTCACAATTTTCCCCCCTCTAATTGGGGAAACCATTAAGGGCTTTTATGCAGACATATCTTCATGTTATGCACTACACTTTTAGAACCACTATGTGGCTATCAGACAAGACACGAGTTAATAATGTAATTAAAACTAGGATGACCTTTGGAGGTCATCCAATCCAAATCCCAGCTCAAAGTAAAGTGTTTTCTTTGAACTGTTCACAATCATACCAAAATCTTCTTCCCCAAGACTACTAATGAATAAACAACAATCAAGAATTATTTGTTAACTGTCCAAGGTCACAAGTCTAAGGCTGTATCACATGAAGGCAAAATACTGAAGTATCTGATGGGAATTTTGGGGTGGATGGCAGAGGAAGAGTGATAGTAAAAGCTGTTTACCCATTAAATCTACATGTCCTTCAGAACAAAAAAGAGCTGGTACTACAAAAGCAGGAAATTGATGAAATACAGAATGAAATTCCTATATACTTTAACATGCAGATTTCTGATTTTAGTAGAAGTGAATCTTGCCCTTTCTCTTAAATTTATACCCTAAGAGAAAACAATAACAATAACCCCCAAATTACATATTTGTTCAGCCTTCTGTTATTTCTTGATATCTTAAGCTGTGAGATTTCAGGTCCAGATATTACAAACAACAAAAGTCTTAAGACAACTCAAAGCCTTCTAAACCAAATTAATGTTGTGTCTTTCAAACCATTTAAAGCATTCTTTGCTATGTCAGGGTAATTAGCTTGCACAGTACATAAACTCCTTCCACACACCATCTTCCAAGACGTCAGTCTTTGCCTGTTTCAAGAACACTTTGGGTTACAGTTGCTCCATTAAATAAATACTTAATAAATCACAAATGATCCCTTTCAGAAGTTCAATAGATTCTTAATGGTAAACATGGTCTTCAGTTCAATCATTAATTCAAAAAAATTTTCTCATGCACTTCCATGTGTGTGTGTACATGAATGTATATATGTGCTTAGAGGTCTTTCAAAAACACAAAGGAGATTTTATGTCATTTTTATGATGTGTTTAAATAACAAACATAAACAAAGATGAACATGAGCTTCCAAAACCCTTTCTAGAAGTTATTCGTGTGTTCCAATAGACCAATATTCATATAAATGCTTGGCAGATATTCCTTGTAAAAATCACAGCTGGTTATTTATATCAATTATTATTTACTAACCTATTAGTTATAACGTGCCTTAACAGCTTTGAGGAAATGCAGTCGTTCCTGATAAACAGCTTCATGTGCTGCCACTGAAACTATGGAATATTCTTCAATAGGTTAATGGGAAAAATAGTGATAATCCCTACAGAAAATACATCTTTAGTACTTGAACTAGGAAGTAATAAAATCTATTAGAAACTCAATAAATTAACAAAATGAAATAAATAAATAAAATAACACTAATAAAATTAAGTGTGCTCAAGATATTACAGGAGAATGCTTATTAATTAAGCAGTACTTACAAGAAGCTTCTTCCTAATAGCTTCTAGTTTTTCTGTAGCTGCTGCTAATTCATCGTTTGTCTGGGCCAATGCAAAATGTTCTGGCTCTACCTCACAACACACCTTGAAAAAGGCATAAAACATAGGTACAACGGACAAGAGGTTGGTCTCACATTCATTATAAAATTGCAAATAGCTCCTGTTAAATGACTTTCAGATAATCCTAGTAGTCTCTCATCACACATTTGCTTTAGTGTCATCTTTGTACACAATAGTGAGACATGCAGAGATTTCTTTGCTTATTGACCTAAAGGCTACAGGATATTTGATTTCAGGGTGTATAAGGGTATCTTAAGCAGAGCTGAATGTGTCTTTGGCGGGACTACTCTCCAGCTAAAATTAATTTGTGTGTATCACTTTCATGGTTTCAGAATCCAGGTGGAAATCAGACAGGCATTAAGCCTGAGTAAAATTCAGCTAAAACTGATTTATTTTTCACTATTTTGTAATTAAATGATAAGCTGCTATCATGCTAGGATGAACGAAGGAATTCTGCAGCCAGGTGCTCAAGGGAATTACAAATGACAAGCTGCCTTAAACTCCAGACAGCCTGATTCAGAGGGGTATTTCAAGTGAAATGTGTACATCTGGAGAAGAACATTTCCCAACTGCTGCATAGTAAAGACAATTGAAAACTCCTGGATAGTCACATATTTTTACTACCTTCTGCTAAAATTCTGCTATATAAATACTATTTATATACATGCCTACATACTGAGTATTTCCTACTTTATCTGTGATTGCTGTTTCATTCTCCCCAGAACACTAATCCAAGCTTACAAAAATTATAAAAAACTTAAATAACAGAAATTCCTAACATCAGAGCTACTGCTCAGTTCAGTAAAGCTTCTAAATACTCCGTGTTAGCTGGCACACGCAGCTGCTCAGGAGTGAAGCCTTGTATACAGTGAAGATAATGTGATAAAAAACGGGAACAGAGGGATGTCCCGGCAAATCAACTGTCTACAATCATAAAAAGTTAACAGGCTTCTCAGCAAGTTATGACATTTTTTACGTGCTGTTTCTACTAAAGCAGTAGTTTAATCTCCAGGTAGTTAGACTGTGTTTATTCTCATTGCTCTAGCAAGAAAATTTGGTATAAGAAGTTCCTTTCTTCTCTGCTGCTCTGAATCATGAAGCATCCCTGCATGTTGCTCGGCCCTTTTAAGGGCAATAGTATGAAATAGGAAATGGAAACCTGCTGACTGCCCTTTTGTGGAGGAAACACGGAGACTGAAAGAGATGAATAGGAAACAGAATAGCTTTGGAATGGGGTACCAGAAACCATTTGTGTTTATACTTATGAACAAATGCCTGTATCATCACGAAGAATCTTTACCTGGGTTGTCGTAACAACTGGATATTTTCCATTGTTCCTGGCGCTCAGTTTTACAGACTGAAAAGTAAAGAATAAGTACTGATGCTTTATGTACTAAAAATGGTTTATACTTCAAATATTGAATTTTCAAATTCCTTTCTTCACAGACAGCTCTGATTCTGGCCTTGACAACTTCGACTCATTATTATTTTCATATTAAATATACATGTGACAAGCCTGATGGAAAAAAAATGTTTTACCTTTGGCTTACTAAAAAAAATACGCAATTTTGGTAGAGCTCACCAGTTTGTAGGTGAAAGGAAAGTGGATCCCTCAAAGACCAGCTCAGCATAGGCAAGGCTAAACCTCTCTAGTTAGTTAATTAACTACTGCTTAGCACAGCCTCTTCTCCTTCAGGGTAATGAAGGACAGCACACTGCCACCACAACATTGTGAGAGGACTATGCAACAGCTTTATGCAATTTCTGTTAATTTCCATGAGACAACATACATTTTTCAAACAAATACTGCATTAACAGATTTTGTACACTGCCCAGATTCTTTCATGCATAAGATACTACAACACAAAATACAGCAAGTAATGATTTCTTTGTCTTCTTTATATCTATTGACATAAAAGAGAGGTGCAGCTGTAAGAAAGGCTATATATATATATACATACATAACGTATATATATTTCTTTCTTCTAGATAAGTTTTTAATATCTCTTGCTGAAGAGCTGATAGTATGAAGATAGTCCTTCTAGTAGTTGTACCTATCTAGCAAACTGTGATCAAGCATGTCTGCACGGATGCTTGTTTAAAAAAGGAGCCTATAAACATGTGAAGACACATTGGACAGTGAATTCTTCCAGTTGCCAATACAAACCTGGAGATCGTTGTGTGAATTACAGAAATTTACAGGGACTTCTGTTTAGGACTCTGTATAATACTGTAGGATGCAAAGGTGAGAGATTTGGTAATGCAGGATCGGAGATTATCTGTAAAAAAAAAATCTGTGGTATATTTGGGCAGTCAGTTACATCTGAGGAGTTATCAAATATTCAATCATTTACGCCACTTTGGTAAGTAAGCTTCAAACATTTAAAAATCTGTGCTCAAATGCAGAAGCTGGAGCTAAACAAGAAATGTATTGAGGAGAGAAAATGAAGATATTTCACTAAGATTTTGAGAACCTTTTTTGAGATCTTTTTTGCAACCTTTTTTTCCTCACTCCCTCATCTTTCCCCTCTAAAGGGCTCCTTTTTAGAAAATGAGACCAAGGACCCAATGGTTAGTTCTACTGATGCACTGGGGGTTTCCCTAACCAGTAAAACATTCGCTACATGTTTAGGGTATAGTTAAATATATCAGATTTGTCAAACTAGCCTCCTTCTTCTGGTAATTTGTCTTTTTCTTTTAATTCCTCAATCCAAGCCTAAAATCACGGGCCTCAACAAGGGAGAAAACATGGGAAAAGGGAATTATCTTATATGAAAACAAGTCAATTACTTGATTTCTGGTTTGAAAATTAAATATTCCAATCTAAGTAGATTTGTCAAAACTCTTATTTTTGCTTAACAGTGAGTTAAATCAGTGACTTTACATCACTCAGCATTATAGAATCATAGAATCACCAAGAAGAGACCCACCGGATCATCTAGTTTTAAGTGAAATCCAAATGCCTCCCTAACTTTCTGGAATGATTTAATTACCTGTTTAAAAGTTGATTACGATTTCATTGGTGCAAATTTATCTGGTAAGACAGAACCCCTCCTGAAGGGTGTTCTGTCTTATCCACAACTGGTATTTGGAAGATTATCGTGCACATTTTCAAGGATATAACTGACTTCAGCCTCAGGCAATGTATTTGATCCATCTTTATCCTTTCTACATCATGCTCATCTCTCAGGCTCATTTCCTGTCAGGTCTTGCTTAAACAAAGTCTAATTACAGAGAAAGAGGATATTACAGTGATTAAGATGTTAATACTTGGATCAAGCACTGTGCATTGGCAGTAACAAGCTTCTGTAAGAATTTAATATCCTTAAAAAACATCTTTCTACAATTGTCAGGGCCAATTTCCACGTACACATTCATTGCACGGGACACACACAGACACTGTCCATGGAAATAATAAAGATTAAAAATCAATATGCATTACATTACAAGTGGCAAGTTACTAATAGAGTTAAATATTCCCCCCATCTCTGGTGAAAGAAAAGTGCAGGAAAGAACTAGCGTAGCTTTTAAGATAAAATTCCCAGTGTTTATTAGTTTGCATACTAGTCATAAAATATTTTTTAAATTAAATATTGCATATACGGTTGCTGGTTTGGTTTGTTTTCTATTTTCTCTAATGTGGTTTGACACCCATGTTACTGAAATTAACCTAAAGTGAGAAGCTTAGAATAGCCAAGATGCTCTTTCTACTAAAGTTTTTTAAGAATGTAACCAGGTGAGCAAATGCTACAGTTACAATTAACAGTGCTTCTAATGTGACGTGGTACATTTAATTAAAACAAATAGCTAACTTAAGTTACATGAGTTGAATTACAGTTTTGACTCTTATTTTTATTTATGCTTAATTATTCTTTGCTTGCTGATGCCTAAAGAAAATTTGGGATAAGAGTTTTTTTTTTTTTCTTTGAAGGGAGGTAAAAATAAACAGAGCAAGTTGCAGATAAACCTTAGGACAATATTTCTCAAATGGTACTTCCTGCACACAGAGATGAAGGAGGCATTCATCCCTGTCTTCAGAACTTTAGTCCCCTTCACATCAGTAAATTCTATGATATAGAGCTCTTCAGTATGGCTAAATTGTTAGAAAAGCTGAAAGCAGTGTGCTCTTAGCAATCAGACCATGAGTAGAGTGGCTCAAATATACTGCATAAATAAAGAGTGCATTTAAGTTGAAAGAAGTAAATTGAAAAAGCCGGTCAGTCTGAATCCATCTTGGCTCCTAATCCTCAGCTAGTGTCACTATCACCCATATGCCTACATCATGCTCTGCACATTTTCTTCCTTTGACAGGGTAAGTCCAATTTTAAAAGACAATCGTATATTCGTCTTCAAATGTAAACCACTCTGGCATCATTCAGAGCACACAGATGGCCAGTAAAATCACAGCAGTGTTACTGCCCACTATTTTAAGAACATAGCAGTGTCACATTCATAGTCAGAGCCTTCTTGATTACTACACAGTTATGCAGTTCGGCCACATTTACCAGCATCTAGATTGACCCCACTTTTCCTCATGTGTCAGAGCTAAAGTGACTTCCAGTCTTCACCTTTTGTTAGGTAATATTTCACTCTAAGGCAATATCTTTAAGGTATTTAGTGCTTAATATTGTAAAAATAAAAAACCAACCAAACTATAAACTCCAGTTTGGAATCCATAGAACTTGAAAGCGAAAACAATTTTTTAATACATGACATGTTTTAATCAATTATGAAGAGTATTCACAAATTACTCAGCCAGAAGATGTATTCTCATTTGTAGATTTTTTTTTTGGTAGCAAAAATTATAGAAGATTAATATTTAGAAATAGTCATCAGTCTTATGAAATAGTTTTAGATTAATGTAGCACAAAATGACACTTTCATTTCCAATAAAAACATTTCAGAATAGTAATGAAACAACGAACGGGAGAGTATGGTAATCATTAGTGTCATGCGCTGAACTTCATCCCTGAAATAAAGTGGCCCAACGATGTGATTATCCCATGATAGTCACTCTGTGTGTTTCACCCAGTTTCTTAATGAAGTAATTAGAATTGTGTTAAGGGTGCTTTTTGATCATCCAAATCCATCAG
This sequence comes from Phaenicophaeus curvirostris, assembly GCF_032191515.1. Lineage (NCBI taxonomy): Eukaryota > Metazoa > Chordata > Aves > Cuculiformes > Cuculidae > Phaenicophaeus > Phaenicophaeus curvirostris. The sequence goes on from NC_091397.1 coordinate 56,917,418, forward strand.
AAGCATATGGAACCAAGACAGAAAAAGCACCACCCAAAAGTGGTTGGTAGAATGTTGAGCTGTTGGATCCTAGTGAAGCAGGTTTAATTAATTGCACTATTTGGATTTTAAACATCACATCAGCTTTTAGGTCGTGTATAAGATACGGATCAGCAAAGGGTAGAAGTCCATAATTAGCACAACGCAGAGAAATAAAGATCCCAATCTAGCCTTCATTTATGACAGTGTAAAAAAAAATTACCTTTCCCTCAATAAAATTAGGATGAGACACAAGATCATTAGAAAAGTAATAAATGTTGCCTAATGTCTTAAGAAACAAAGAAAAAGAGAATGAAACGCCACTTTGATTGCTTAGACGGAATAGTCTTCCCTGTACCTGAAAACTGTTTAAAAAGTTCTTGGCAACTTGAAGTTTTCATAGCTCAAACCCAGGCATTAGCAACTATTAAGACCAAATTAAAATTTCTCTTTGCAGTACTGATAAATGACAGAATATACATCAGATTTTGTAGCAAAATGGCAGAGCTGGATAAGCCCTTCAGACTAAAGGCGGAGGAATTTCATTTTAAAGCATTCCAAAATGATGAAACATTTGGACTCCAGATGAAATTATGCTTTTCTATTTGGTCTGTGTTGAGGACTGCTGCATGTAAATGTTTCCAACGCGGACGTTGACAAAATGTTAATTGGCTGAACAGAAAGCAAAATGAAGATGATTCAACACTGATGACACTTATTATTAAGAATGCTATTATAATCTTAAAATTCAATGTTTGCACCTTGCAACATTGCGAGATACTGGAATGAACTTACCTATCGATTGAGTTGTTCAATTTACCTAGAGCCTCAAAGCCTCTAGAAATCTGAAGTGCTCAGGGATGACTCTCTGACCTTTACTGTATTACAAATAGATCTGATTCTTAAGATCCACATCCATTAAATGCTTGAATGACCTCCGTATTTATTGTTCTTTCATCTCATTAAAACAGCTAAAAGGTTGGGAAAAGGCATAACGTAAAAAAAGGTCAAGTGATAATCATGGTATGAATTGCTGTTACATGTGGAAGTATAATAGTTCTTTAGACTTTATGTTCCCTGGAGAGGAAGTTGTTCAAAACTGTTCACCTAAAAGGGTTTATTTTGTGCTAAATATATCTTGGCAGCACTAAATGGGGGAATTATACTGACCTTTTGCTCCTCTGCATCTGCAATGGCCTTTTCTTGCCTTACTTTCTCAAGTCTAAAACCCTGTCTTAGCAATCAAAGCTTCACCATCTTGATTTCTCAGTTGCAGTTCTGCCCCTTGAGAAGAAAGTTTGGATTTTAGGTCTTCTTCCTACAGAAGAAAAGGTGATGCATTATTTGTGAGCAAGGGTCATTAGGTGTAGTTCTGTAAAGTTTATCACACATGTACCACAAAACGCCGAAACTAAAAACAAAATCAGTGTTTTATGGGTCTCAGTACAATAAGTATTGCCTTTCCCTCTTTTGTTTCCATTTGACAGCTCCATGGTGTAGCCCACAGAATTTTGGTGACGTAAAGGAATTAATAAACCTGCCTAACTGCTCCCACGAGGGACCCCAAAGGTCCCATGAGTCGCTCAGTTGTCTGTCTGGATGTTGAAGCAACCTGAAGGTTTCCTGTGTTTGTAACGAGGTATCTCAGTGGTACAACGAGACCTTGCTGCAGCACAAATGCAAATGTAAAAGCAAAAGGACATTCTAGAAACAGCTAAATACTCTAAGCAGATAATTCAAGCAGAGGTTTGCTGAAAGGCTAAGAGAGACTGAGAGGCTGATGAACAAAGACTACCTGTTAATATGCTGAAAGAGCAATTTACTGCCTGCCAGCCAAGAAACCCGTATAAAAATATCCTGTGACAATATCTTTCCTCATGGAAAGGAAATGTTTCAAATACCTGTGGGTATTTTTTCCCTGTCCAAGCATTTTATCTGGCAACAATTCATGATAAAAGGCTATATTTTAACCAGAAGGGATTCTTGTTAACCTGATCTGGATAGGGGTGATAAGACAGAGAGGACAACAAATATTAAAGGGCTTAAACTTTTATCACATTTAAGGTCTTGAGAGCTTTTCTTCTTTGGTGAATTCCTGAAATCTGTTACAAAACCTACAAAATCTAGCTTTCCAAAATTTTCCATTTTGAAATGAAAAGGCAAAGCTGTAATAAGAGTCATAACAGATGACTGTTGAGATCACAGATCTCTCTAATCAGTTTATTTTTCAGTTTCTTTGAGTTGACTTTATAACTTTTTTTTTCTGAAAAACTAAAAGATGCTGCATTTGGTGTTCTTGTGCAGAGCTCCAGGCTTCAGGATAAGAATTGGTCAGTATTCAAGGACCCAGCTAGATAGGAGCTGTGGCTCTGTCTGCTAGCACAACATGCAGCACTTGAAACCATCAAATCCCAGTGTGACCATTGTCAAATTAGAACACAACTAATCACTCTAATAAAAGATGCTGTGTCAACTTTTTTTTTTGTTAGCAATCAACCCAAGGTAATTTATACAGAATGAAAGAAAAGATTGTGACTTTCACAGTTTACCTGCAAAGCTGCTGCATTCAGCTTCTGCAGGCCATTCACCAAGTGCTCCATGTGGTTCAACATGTCCTTGGTTTTTCTCTCTAGGGGGATCTTATCAATCATGATTTGCTACAGAAAACTCTTCAGCGCCATGTAATTGTATTGCCTCTCAGTACACTTATATTTGGCACTCAACATGTTCAGACTGGTGTGGGCTTAAGCCATGAAGTCACAAATGGAGTCCTGGATAAGAGACTGAACATAACGAAGGACAAGAACAAATGCAAACACAGAAGCAAAGAAATGTTTAAAAAATTAAGTATACCAATGTAAATCGGAAAACATAATTTTTCTAAGGATGGATTGGACTCCAAACTATTCTTCAGTCGACCCTGAACATAATTTTGCCAGCATATAAAAAACATAAAACAAAAATAAGCCTCCTTCAACTTTTTCTTTGCATAGAAATTAATTAACTCTCTGCTGGCATTTATTAAGTCTTTGGCCACACAGAATCTCAATTCTTCAACACTTTCATTCTTTTCTTTTCAAAGAAACGCCCCCTAGAGCTACAACAGAGATTAAACCAGTCAATATATCACTATATACAGAATTAAGCCTATGTGGATATTCTAGTTCACATCTGAAAATCCTGTTAAGAGAAATCCTTATATATAGGTTAAAGAAATATTCTATATAGAGTGGTTACTCCAATCACACTGACCCACACATACCACATATATCATCAAATTTGCATTCAAAGTGAAGCGCATTTGTGCTCTTAGCTTCAGATGAAGCAGAACTGGACTCTATGATTTAGATTTCTGAAGTCGTGCAAGTCCCTACTTATATGTGCTTATCAAAGTCAGTGATAATCTAAAATAAACTGGTAGGAGGACAGGATTAGATCACTGTTGAGTGCTTCTGAATGCCGAGTTTCCACATACCATAAACCATAAAACGTTTCTGTGCTGAAGAGATCTTCTATCAAGTTTCAAGGGGTAGTTGATCAGAAAAGTAGTTACATCCTAGTGGAGTTCAGAGTCACCTCAAGATGTGACAGTTGATATTCTTCCCTTCCCCACGTGCCACCCATGCATCAAACCACAAATCACATCTCCATCTTTGTGCAAACTTCAGCACAGTGCAGCAAGGATGCCAGAAAGGTCCTGGTGACCTGGGGGGCTGTGTCAGGTGTCACGCGGCACTGCCTGGGTTTCCTCTCTCATTGCAGGGAGGAAGATGCAGACATGAGACTGGAAAACTCTTTTCATGTACTATATGATAACCAAAACAGGCTAGGCATATTTAAAATTGCTCCAGACAGTCATTTAGTCATGTATTTCTGAGCAAAATGCAAAGGTAAACTGCCTGTCTTCATTCACCTGTCACAGTGAGAGGAAAGGTAGATCTAAGACTGAAGCTCAAAGGTCCTTTTTCTAATTTTTTTGAAAACTGAGCCAGCAAATACAACGTACTACTACACTAGTTGAATTAGAGTACACTTCCCTGGCATAAAGGTGAAACAGGAAACATCCAAAATTAATTTTTGTTTATTTTAAAGGACACCATCTACCTGTATTACTAAAATATATTCACACACATGTCTAAGCAAGAGAAATGTATGCATTTCTCTTGGACAAGGTGCTAAGGAACATGGTTTAGTGTTTGATGGGAATGGTTGGACTCGATGATCCGGTGGGTCTATTCCAACCTGGTTATTCTGTGATTCTGTGATTCAAAATTAGCAGGGAAATACTAAAAAACCTGTTTAACTCCACCGTTGTTACTAACTTCCATTTTGTCCTCTATGACTTCTAGCATACTTAACTTTATAATCTGTGGAGTCACATCTCCCTCATTTTAATGATTATTTATTGCATCCTGTACAAGACAAACCCAGTTCAATTAATCAAGGGAAGCCTAAAAATCAATTAATATGAATTAAATGAGCTACACCAACTCTTAGGAAAGTCACACATAATTTACCAAAGCATTGTCAATAATGCTTAGAGAACTTCGGGAAAATTGCTCACGAGTGGCTGTTGATGCAGTTAAATGTTTTAAACCTACATCATTAATATTGCAATCAGGTTGTTGCAGAAAGACTTGCCATTTTTCTCAGTAAGATACCTCATTATTTTCTTGTGACTTTTAAAAGCTAGTTTAGAAGAATTCTTATTTCACCTATGATTACAAACCCAGAAATTAAAACAAGGACAAAATAAAGATTTGTTTTTAGTGAAAGCAGAAATAAATTGCTCTGCAAATGAAAAAAAATCAGAATATCATTAGGCAAAGCTTGGGAAATTAATATTAAAAAAAATTGTTTGTAAAAGCAAGAATGGACATTTAATGCAGGTTTTAACAGTGCTGGCTTCCAACAGAAATGCATTTCAGACTTTTTCCCTTTTTTTCATTGTCTGTGACACACACACTCTGCAGCACAGCTCTTCTTCGCAAAAGACAACCTCCTTACACATGATCCTTATGAGAGGTCTCTACTCAGCAACCCTGAAAAGGCCTCTAACAACAGTTTCATTTGTATATCAGTGAGGGAAGAGGTGGGTTCCGGTAGAGCTGGAAGTGGCCCGAGACAACTTGTCTCAATGGGGCAAAATAACTATTGTTATGGAGCTTAACAAAATGGCACAGCATGGGAGACACGCTGAGCCAGAGAGCAGCTGGTTGTAATTCACACTGGTTTTCAGAAAACACTAATCGTTCCCCAACAGACCTCTTTGAGGGTTGGTCTTCCCTGCATTTTCAATTTGTCACTTTCTCTTATGATAAGGTCACTGGTGACAGCACTTCCTGACATTAACAGCTGTGGCTTTTAAAAGGGTCATTGTGGAACTACTAATTGCAGTAATTTCATTAGCATAAATTATTTATTCTGCCATTCATTTATCTTCGGGTTCTTTCTTTTTTATTTTTTTAATACTACATTGTGCTTTTCAATATATGCCCATTCAGGGTAGTAGGCAAAGGAAATGATTATTGCTAATTTAGCCTTCTGTATTAAAAAAAGCGAACAGAAAAAGAGTTGATATAGTAACAAAATCCGATTTAACTGCAGTTCACTGGAAAGCATAAAGTAGCTTGCAGCCAATAATGAAGATTAGGCTGGTAGAACCAACCCCACTCAATAGTCCTGAAGACAACTGGGCAATAAGCCTATATACAAACTCAAAGAAAATATATAAGGGTGAAGTTGATTAATTCTCTCTATTCTAGGCTTTGGCTGACTGATTTTTAAGCAGGCAAAAAAATCCCCTAATTCAATGCAAGTTATGAGTAGAATCTAGACAGGAGTTTTGCCCTTTTATTTTCCTTGGGATGTAAATTAGTTATTACCAAATTAACAAATCTTATTATGTGATACCAGATGAAAGTAAGGGAGGTTGCTATAGAGAGTTTTTAGTAGTAAATCGGGTATAAAGGTACTTTTGTTAAGTTCATTAGACTCAGTACCTGGATTTCATAACCACTGCACGCTGTTCTTTCCTTGCGCTCTTTTAAAATATAAGTTTAGCAATTTGAGTACTGAAACAGAAGAGGGCTCTTTTCCTTTCTTTTCTCCTAAGAAATCAAAAGACATGCATTTTTCTCCATATTTTTGAACTCAGTCTCTCATTCTTCACCCACACCAATGTCCTTCCAAGTGAAAAGTGACTCACGGGATTTATTTTCAACAGGCACCGTAATTAGGGAGGATCACTTGTTCTTTTCTGCTCAGATACTTTCATACAGAGCAGAAGGGATGATCACAGCATCTTTCATAGCACATGCTGATGCTGCACCTCACCATCTCTCTGCTGAGCTTAATCTACCCCTATTCTTCCCTGGATAAACTATATCTTCCAGAAAATACCTATTTGAAGATAAAGAGATAGGGAATCTAAAACTTCTTTCCCAACTCCCACAATCACCGCAAATTTTTTATGGTTTTCTTTGACCGTTTAAACCCAGAATTTTTCCAGTTTTTGTCAAAGAATGTAGGTATGATGGCATACATGTACTGAACTTCTAAGAGGAAAAATAATCATTACCTTAACACTACACTATCCTCATTAAAAATAATCTGTAATATTGTTATAGAGTGATGAACAAAAAAATGTATCAATTGCTATTGCTGTATTTTTGGAAATTCTAAAGAAGGACAATTAGGAGCTTGGTATCAATTATGCCAAAATAATCACTTAGTAATAGGCCTAGCACTGCTCATCATAAAGGACAGCACGATTACAGTTTATTTCAGAAGTCCAGCTATACATGAGCCTTGACTAACAAGATTTCTCTGCTAAGAACAAAAAAAAGGCTTTCCTGAAATATCTAAAATGGAGCAAGTGAAATGACATATTTACACACCAGCACTAGAGATGAGAGAAGGAGGGGAGACCATCTCCATAAATCTTCACCAGAGTGGGGATGGGAGACTGCAGCTCAGATTCTCTTCGTTCGTTGGGGTGACCCTTTTCCACCCAGTCCCCTTCTTTAGACAGCCTAATATACTTCTGCAGCTCTCCTGTCCCCTCTTCCTTTCCTAACAACTTTTCTGCAACCGTTCTCTCTTCACCTCCCCTTTACTCCTCCTCAGACTCTGCTGTATCTCTCTTCCATCTCTCTGGTTCAGTTTTTCCTCTTTTCTGTCTCTCTTGGTTAAGTCTCCCTTCTCTTCTCCCATAAGACCGTCATAGTTTCTCTACTATTTCAACACATCTATTCTCGGTTCTTTTTTCCCATCCTTCCCCTGTCTCATTCTAATATTTTTTGCATTCTGCTGTCTTTTCTTCTCATCAGCTGCACATGCAGACACGACTCAGGCACCCAGTTTTATGTATGTTTTATGTATGTGGATGACACAGAAACCCTAACTCACTGTCAACAAAATGTCATGTTATTTCATTAGTTACCATTTATTTCTAATCCTGGTTGCTGGGAATTGAACAGGAAAGATATTTATCAGGAGTCGTTAGCACCAACATGAAAGTCAGACTCACAAGCAGTTATTTGGATCAGTGAAACCTTTCCTAAATATCTAAAAATTAATTATAAAGGAACACCACGCTTAAACAGTACTAAAATAAAATAAAGTAAACCCCACAAACCAGTTCCGATATTAAAAACCTAAATTCTAAGGAGCAGATGCATTTTCAAAGAAACAAAATATTAGTTAAGGATCGGAAAAAAATACATAATTAAGTCAAAACAAAGTCTGTTCTCTTTTCTCCATGTAATCCCAGCAGTTTCTTTAAACTAATTGGCAATTTGCATGTTGGTGTCACTTAAGAAAATGGCAAAAGCACCCACGTAGCACACTGGACCACAAATAACTATCCTGATTCACACTTTCCATCTCTTGCAAGCTGTTAAAACAAAGCAGGAGGTGCTGATGGAGAACGTAAACCACAGGGATTTGCAGCCAGCTCTCCTGCAGTCCTACAGGAGGCATCCGCATGCCGCTGGAGCGCAGCGCAAGCAGGAGGAGGGGGGCTGAAACTAGAAAGCTTTTCCTTGGGTATTCCTGAAATCCTCAGCCTCTCATGATTACAAGTCTCCCATACAAATAAATGATCCCAAATATAAGAGTTCTCTAGAACAAAACTCCTGCAACTGCAGTCACTAAAAGAAAATAAAACTCATCTAGATTGCTGTGAACTCCATTTGCTGCCAGTGAAACTGCTTGGGACAGAGGGAGTTAGCAAGGTGGGGTGACAGGAGCAGCTTGTTAAAACTCTTAGAGGAATCCAGCTAATGATTATTCTGAAAGACTGAAATGGAACTCACTAGTGTATGATTTTTTTCCTAATAAATCCCAAGAAGTCACACTCCTGATGGGTCAGGAACAAAAAAAGGAATGAATACACAGATATTAGCACTCTAAATCATAGAATCACCAGTTTGGAAAAGACCCATCGGATCATCGAGTCCAATCACTCCTATCAAACACTAACCCACGTCAGCACCTCATCCACCCGTCCCTTAAACCCCTCCAGGGAAGGTGACTCTACCCCCTCCCTGGGCAGCCTGTTCCAGTGCCCAGTGACCCTATTCGTGAAAAATGCATTTACCATGTGGTTATTGCTGACGTTTTTACTGAACAGAGGGAAAACTTTTCTTTAATTAGCATGGACTGCAGACTTCATTATTTCAGTCTCACTTGCTGCAGCACTAGTGAATATATTCAACTGTATTGAAAAAGTTAAATAAATTCTGTATCTATAGGACCCTAAAAAGCCTAGGATTGAAGGATTCTGAAAAGGCAGTGCTATGAATTACTCTGTTCCTTTCCCCTTCACTTCTCTGCCTGTGCTAGAAAGGTCTCCCAACCCTGCTGAAGGAACTGAGCAGTGACACACCATAAAAATTCAGCTTGTAGCAGGGGTGAGCTTGAACAACGCGGAAGGCAACAAGTATGCAAGAAAGAATAAAAAGAACATTGTTTTTTCAGCTTATTCAGTTATCGATCTTTCAATGATCTCCATTGCTTTCTTAGAAGACTGACAAGCTTGAAACTCTGTACCTCGACCCCCTCGGCTTCCTCAATAAGCCTCCTGCTGACGGAGCCCAGGGCCTCCTGTGGCCGCTCATGAAACTCGTCAATAGTGGCGTCATTAACTATGGCTGGGAACTTCCAAGCTTGGCTTCACAGCACGGCACCAGTGGCAGAGAAACACGGAGTGATCTACAGAGAGGAGGGAGGGAAAAGAGAGAGAAAAGAATCACATGGCAAAGTTGAGTCTATTAGAGAAAGGCACACGATCAACCATGGCCCAGCTCTGGTACCAGCATAAAACCAAGGCTCCAAAACAAATTTCATAGAATCATAGAATAACCAGGTTGGAAGAGACCCACCAGATCATCGAGTCCAACCATTCCCATCAATCACTAACCCATGTCCCTCAGCACCTCGTCCACCCGTGCCTTAAACCCCTCCAGGGAAGGTGACTCAACCCCCTCCCTGGGCAGCCTCTGCCAGTGCCCAATGACCCTTTCCGTGAAGAATTTTTTCCTAATGTCCAGCCTGAACCTCCCCTGGCAGAGCTTGAGGCCATTCCCTCTCGTCCTGTCCCCTGTCACTTGGGAGAAGAGCCCAGCTCCCTCCTCTCCACAACCTCCTTTCAGGGAGTTGTAGAGAGCAATGAGGTCTCCCCTCAGCCTCCTCTTCTCCAGGCTAAACACCCCCAGCTCTCTCAGCCGCTCCTCATAAGGCCTGTTCTCCAGCCCCCTCACCAGCTTTGTTGCTCTTCTCTGGACTCGCTCCAGAGCCTCAACATCCTTCTTGTGGTGAGGGGCCCAGAACTGAACACAGGATTCGAGGAGCGGTCTCACCAGTGCCGAGTACAGAGGGAGAAGAGCCTCCCTGGACCTGCTGGCAGCTAACAAACTCCATCAGCTCCCCAGGGCAAATAAATTTTACTCCCTTTCCATTGCACATGCACAGCATACTTGCAGCTTCCTTCCCCTTGCTCCGCGTTGGTATCAGTTACTCTGTTTCATAGCTATAAATAATAACGCAGCCACAGGGACTGGATGGCACGCAGCCAGCCAGAAGGCACACGTTCAGCCGGTCACGGTGACACAAACCCACTTCTTGAGTTGCTAAATTTGTTCAGGTCTCTTCCTGCCACTTTAATAAACACCACAACCCTGCCAAAAGAACTGGGGAAAAAAAGGAGATCTGGATCTTCATTTGTACGTGAAGTTTTAGGGGACATTCCTTACAAAACTGGAAAGGAGCGTCCAGACAAGGGCAGGCTAAAAGAGTCAAAGAAAAATAAAAAAAGTCTGTGACTGGCTGTTAGGCCTACCCAGAGAAATTTACTTTAGGAAGGAAGGATTATTCTAGTTTCTCAGTTTTATTTGTGAACCTACTTACCGTCCTGTGCACATATTTTGGCCATTGTGTTTTCTTTTAGTTAATTAGCAAAATAACAGACATCAGGTTGTTAAGACTAGGCTAGAGTCTCTCCTACAGACTTACGTAATGAGTTATTTTTGCCATACGGGGCTTCTCAAACCATATGGCCTTAGTATTGTTAATGCTAATAGAAATTATCCAAACACCATCAGGACAGACTAGCAGTTCCCCAACAGCCACAAAAGCCAGGCCAGAGGCCAGTCAGGAATGCTAGGGAACTAAGTTTATTCTGCCTCTGAAGAAATCAGGAATTGACATCACCTATTATGAGAAAACTGGATGAAAAAGGAAGAACAGCAGGAAGTTGAAAGAAAAGAAGGAAAAAGGGCATGAAAGAAGGACAAGGATGACCTTGGACAATACGTCACTGGGTTTTAAAACAGTCAGGCAGGAGAGAGAGAATGATGAGTAGATAGCAACAATGGAATAAGTTTCTATGGTAGCAGTAAAGAAAATTACGCAGAAAATGGAAAGGACTTGCCATTAGTTCATAATATCTAAAAATATACCTCTGCACTGGAAAACACAAGACAACTATTTCTGCAATTAACCTTTAGATTTGAGCAAAGAAGAATAAGTTTCAGTAGAACTAAGTCAAAACAAGAAAACATTTTACTGTTATTCAGAAAATCCTCTTAAAGAAAAATTGTTTTCTGGGACATTTATACATTTTGTAAAGCTTGGATTTTATGCTGAACCACGGGGTATGTCCTTTTGTAATTCCCACTCTTTTTAGAAAAATCAGTTAAGAAATGGCCTCTGGTCACAAACACTAGTCAGGCTATATCTCCCTCCAAAGAATTCTTTCTCACAGCTGCTCAAACCGAGAGGAATTTTGAGATTATTGAAGGCATCAGGTCAATGACACCATTTTCAGAATGATGTAATGTGGCCAATTGCAATAGCATGAAAAACAGAAGCGGCTCCTTCTGTTGGGAGACATGGTGAAAACAGAGGAGGTCAGAGGCAGAAGATCTGTGTGTGAAACAATCTCAGAACTAAAAAAGAATACCTGAAAAGGAGTAAAATAGAGAAATAAGGAGGGCAAACAGAAGCAATGACAGCGTCCCATGTTGTGACAGACAGGAAGAGAAATGATGCAGACTAAAATTCTAAATGGGGCATAGAGTAGAGGAGAATTCATTTAAATATTTACTGGTGAGTGAAGCATAAATATTCAATAAATTAGAGCCCCAAGGTCATTCTTTAGACTTCACTGTGGATTCACTGCATGTTCTACCATTTTTTTAATCCATTTACTACTTTATACTATATTCACTAGTACTGACTCAATTTCCGATATGCTTTCCCAGAGCTACAAGATCTTATAGTACATTTTTGTTCTGTCACATGGAATGGAATGTAGAGGACTATATAACGTTAAAAAAGGGTCATTCTGGCCCCCTTACTGATCTAGTTTATTGTCAAACAGAGAAAAACATCTCTCTTACATGAATCTAAAATTCTTCTAACCACGAGTGATTTGCACGTTTGTCTAGGAAGTACTTGAGAACATGTCAGCGAGAGAAACCACTGGTTTTAAATCACTCATGACCTTTGACTGCTGCAAGAACTACAAACATCAGTGTGTGCTCTCATATTCGTGAGAAGATAATGTTCTCCCTGATCTCCAAGAATTTAGGCAGAAATGTAGACATACATGCAAAACTGCAACTGACTTCAGGTTGTTCAGGGATGTTAAAAAGGTACAGAAGAAAATGTTACCTCCTTTGAATATTTTCAGCACGAACAGGGACATGGCAGAAACAAGCATGTGGAAATCTGCTAGCTGAGTGATGAAAACTACACTGAAGCTGTACAGAGATCACAGAAAGACTCTAGAATTTACAGCAAAATTTAACAGGCTGAAGGGAAAGAAAGGCAAACATTGAAAACAATCAAAAGGATACAAGAATAAATGGTTTCCACCCCAAAACTCTGAATCACAGAAGAAACATACATGCAGAATCCGCTAGGTATGTTTCGTGATGCTCAAAGACCTTGCAAACTTCTGTGAGTTTTCTGAAATTTCTTTGCTGTTATACCATGTATCCTTCAATTAAACATTCTCTTTCTCTCCCATTCACATAACCTAACTGTCTGATAAAATTCTATGTTAATTTACAATATCAGAGGCATGGTGAGCAATGTTGATGCTTGGGGCACCACATTTTCTTCTCTCTCATTCCTCTGGCAGCCATCTACTCAGATCTGCATACCATCCCTGCTATGGTAGCAGCAGAAATGGAGAGTCTAGAGATATCTGTCCTTCATTTGTTGTGCTTCTCACAAGTGCCTTTGCTATGGCAGTGGTACAAAATCGAATTTATCATACCTCCAAAGATGCAAACCATACACAACCTTGCTAAAAGTTACATCTTCTACACCCTTCTACACTGCTCACCTTGCTTATATTTGGTCTTAATTCTCTAAATACTGAACTGCAAGAAGAGTTCAAATGGTCCAAAGTCTTGTCACACCCAAATAAGAATTTAGTGTTTTCCTTAGTCTTGTACCCTAAGTAATATTTTATCCTGAAGAAAACTTGCCGCTCAGTGTCTAAGGTACAGAGACTCAGTTCTGAAGAAGACAGCCATATAACACGTATGGCTTTAGAATGCATAATAATGTTTAAAAGTGCTGAAAGAACTGAGATGAGCTAATAGGAAATGTAGAACTTGGAAAACATGCAAAAATGAAATGCTGTTAAGAGTATGTTTACTGACAAGCATACATTTAAGAGTAATTTTGCATAGGACATGATTTGCAAGGCATTTAGGCATGTTGTTTCTATTTTTGGGGAAATGCTGAAAGGTTGCTACAACCAAAAGAATAAAATCAAACGGAGCTCACGATGCAGCAGGAGTGACTGGCCATGCCTCATATCCATGCTTTTGAGAAGCAGTTGCTTCTTCTGGCTTTCACTTTTACAAAAAATTTGGTAATGCACATGGTATTTAAAAGTGATTATTGCACAGATATGTGGGATATTGAAACACTTCTGGAGCTCCAGTGAAACACTTAGAAACTTTGCATCCTGTATAAAGAAAAGTCTTAGCATTGTGAACACATTACTGTTCATAATGTTTGGCGATTGGCTTTGTTTGTTTAAGCAGCATCCCTCCTTTTTAATTTATTTCATTGTTTATCACAAAAGCTTTTGAAAATCTCAAAAGCATATATGTCTTCACACACACTTCAGTTGCAGGCCCATATTTTATAATGGTGCAAAACCAACACAGAACTGGAAGAGCTATAGTGGTTCAAAGAAATACACTGTGTAGTTTAGGTTCCTAAGCTACAGGTTCTTCACCATAAACAGAACTGAGTGTATGATATTAAGGTTTAAAAATGAAATTGAGAAATGAGACTATATCACTTCACTAAGCTATAACATTCTGAAACTGTCTAAATTCTCTCTTTTGTTCTCTTTTACATTTTATTAGTCTTTTATTCTCCATATCGAGGGAAAGGAGGAGCTGATAGGTCACCCAGCACTAATGGAAAGTCCATACAAATACCTGCCAGTGTGTTAACTCATGGAATTTATGTCTCCTTCTATGCCATAATGTCTCTACTTTGCTTCCCTGCTACATGAATAGATATCTCCTGTTCTTGCCTCCAGAAGTGCTAATTTGCACAGTAGGGGACTGGTGAAATGGTTGCAAGGTAAAAGGCATTTGAAAACTGGCTTTCAAAAAGCCCTTAAAAAAAAAAAGAAAGAAAAAAATAAGAAAAAAAGAAATTGTTGAGGGAATTGAGGGAATAGGGAAAACACAAAGGGGAAGAAATGAGAAAGAAGAAAACTGAAAGACAATAGGTATCATATTTTTTTCCTGTCCTGTCTTAAAAAAATGTACATACATGCAATAGTCATGAAACAGTGACAAACAGCATTAATTAGAAATATGTAAGAAGAAGATAAGCACCACTACTGGCCACATCACTGGAAAAGTGAAAACCATACAGAACATGTCACACTAGATCTGGTACAACTCCACTAGCCTTTAAGTTACAGAAGAAATTTGTATAGGGGCAGAAATGATGGCAACAAAAATAGAGAAGAGGAGGGGACATCAGCAAAATTAAAGCATGACAGGAAAAAGAGAGTAGATGAGGAAAAAAAATGAGAAAATGGTATGTTATAAAGCGTAAGAACTTGAAAACAAATCTCATAATTAAATAGGAATGGTCTTCATGTCAGTGGTGGTTGAACACTGCAGAAGAAGAAACAGGGAAAACCCATACCAAAGACTACTGTGGAATAATCTTCTCATCCCCAATCAAACAGATCAATCTAATACACAACATATGGATGTATATTCCTTTCAAAATACTCTGTTTCTAAAGGGTTAATTGTTTCCAGACTTTTAATTTTTTTATCAGCAACATACATGCTTCAGATGATGTGTAAAATGGAAGCTTGCATAAACTAAAACTTCCCAGCTTCTGCTTTCCAGCTTTCAGGAGAAAGCTATGTTCAACATCAACAACATTTCCTCTAAGAGAGATACTTGTTGCAATTGTGGTATCATGTTAATTTATATTATTAAACAGACCTGAAAACAGCTACATGGATATTTTTATTTTCCCAGTTGTAAATGGCATAGGAAAAGTAGAAAGAATTAACATTTACTGTTAAATTTCAGTCAATTGTGTAAATGTTTAAGAGCTGGCACACACAGAATTACTGTATGTGTAATGAGGGAACATATTTACAATTGCACTAACTGCACCACTAACTCCTCATTAGCATCTCACTTCTCTCTGAATTGTGGTGTTGTATTCCAAACAGAAGACTGTGAAACTAAGGCTCAGAGCAGCTATGCGATTTTCCCATGAAGTGGTGGGAAATCTGTAGCCAGGACCAGAGTAAAGATAGGTGTACACCAATCTTCCACAGAGAGAAGGATATTACAGGTGTAAGGTGAGTGAGGCAAATTCAGTATCACATGTTGGACAGTACGTCTTTCAAGAGAAGAATGCCAGCAGATGTGGGGTTATAAGATAACTGAAATATGTTGTAGCTTTAATCTGGTTGGTACTGCCTCTCTCCCCCGAGATGTTCCTTACTTTTAACTGCAGCTGCACCCTGTTCAAGAAGAATCTCCAGCAGCTTCCTCTGGTGTCCATCAGGTACAGGGCTCAAACTTCTTTTCTAACTCCTTTAACTACACCCTCCACATCTTCACCCCTGAATAGATCTGGAACTTCTCCTGTGAAAAGGCAACGGGCTAGTAAGGAGAAGCCTTACACAAGAAATAACCTACATCACAGTTAGCACAATGGGTTTAGGAGCATAACTGAGCTGCGCTATGTCAATAGGTAGATCAAGTAGCAAATCAGTTCCCTCCCATTCCCCTCACCTTTTCATGTAAAAAGTTTCTTTTTTATAAAGGCAGAGAAAATAACACTGTTTTAAAAAGACAAATATATTTTCCCTGACAGGAAGTTCACTCATAAATTATGTAACCCACAAAATAAAATAAAAATAGATAATAATTAAAAAAAAATTTCAAGATGCTCTCCAGCTGTACAGCATGGTATTATTCCCATTTCTATTCCCCTCCCTCTCCAGACCCCCACATTCAGAATCCAGATTCTCTATTTTTCAAAACATGAGTAAAACTGCACTACTGTCTGCAACGGTTCTGCAGTCACAAAGACATTGCTTGAAGCCAGTGAAATCACATCAAAGCATTAAGTCAAAGAAAGATTCCTATCTACCCCCAAAGCAATGCACGTAGGCACGACTTGCCTTAGCAATTTGTCTCCTCATTGGACAATGATTTCTTAAGCAATTAGACTCAATGCTTGTCAGAGGGGTTGACTTGGCCTCTATAAAAGATCCCCCTACAAATATCTGAAAGGGAAATAATCTTTAAAGTTCAATGAAACCACAGATCATTTGTCATTGGAAAAGATCTTTCAAGAAATGTGTTGGTCTAATCACCTGATGCCAACAAGTCATTAATCAGCAGAAGAAAGCGGTCATCTGGAACCTGGGCATCTGTCAGCAAGAACACTCTGGGCATGTTCTTGGCACGAGTCTTGATGTACAAACTGGCAGGATCTACCTGTAAGGAAAAGAGGCAATCACTCATATTGTGTTCAAGTGTTGATACAGAAAAAGCGTGAAATGCATGTTAGTGGATGGCAGTGCATTGCTGACTGCTTACTTTTTCCAGTTTAATTATTTATTAATTTTAATTTGCTGCCTAGCAGTCAAAGGGAAAGGCAGTTTGCCTCTGTTATTTTTGCAACTTATTTTAAGTGAATTTATTTAGGAGAGCTTTCTCATGTTAAAACAAACAAACAATCCATTCTCCCCCAACCACTCCCTCCCAAATCCCACCAAAACCCACCAGACTAAGTGCACTGCTACTTTTGCTGCCACAAATGGGTGTCCCAGAGAGACAAGTGGCATGGGACCATTGTGAAAAAGTGGTACAAACGTGGAATACTTATTGGCGTTGGGCTCCAGAAAACAAAAAGCCAAAACAACACATCAATTGCATTCCAGTGTGGACACATTTGAAACACAGATTAAGGTCAGTGTTGGCTGACAGGAACAAATTGGCACACAACCCATCAGAAAGCAAATCCTTAGTCTTGTTAACAGCAGCTTAGAATTTTCCCTGCTTAGAAATACCATAGAGGAAATGACCACCTGAGCCCCCATCTTACACCGCACATCATTTTCCCAGGGAAAAAGAGCACAAGAGGTTAGATGTCATGTAAAACACTGAAGAAAACACAGCACTTTTCCAAAACAGAACAGCGGGTACCTCCCACTGAAAACTGATGCCTCAGGCTGCATACACTGTGGTGGTTTGGCTGTGGACCAAGGCTAACAGAAGGGCTTTTTGGGACCACTATCCACCAAATTTGGACATAATCAGATCCTCATTTAGCCTTGTCAGTGATTCAGAAGTATCACTTGTCTGCATGGAGTAAAGAGGAAGAAAATATTCCCTCCTTCCCTGTTTGCTCACATAATAGGTCTCAGTCCTGTAAGATCCCAAAGTCTGTAAGCTTGATAGAACCCCTCACTCAACTCTATTTCTTATTTTTGTATCTGACCCGTTTAAGGAATTAAATGATCACATGCAACAAAGCAAAAATTTTGCCTGGTGTTCATCCACATCAATTTCATTCCATTAAATCAATGCACATGCAATGACAAGAAAAATCTGTAAAAAATGTCTAAGTTTAAATACCAGAACTCCAACCACACCTTTGTAGTGTGTCAGGTCGTTGCCTTGGAAGAAGCGGAGAAAGTACCAAAATTCTGTGAAGCATATAAAAAAAATACCAAAATATCTTTTGACATCCATTTTTCAGATATAAAGAAAATGAGTGATATAACTGCAAACCACAGGAACCACAGGGGTTGTTACTGTAAATTACACTCCTTCACCTATGATTTTGTCAAACCCATGTAGTAACAAAACAACACATTCTTGAAGTAGCAAACTCAACAGACTCAAATAATATCTGTTTGTTTACCTTCAGGTCCTGGATCCCATAGCCTTTTTTCAGTGTCATTTGGAATACCTCCAGGGAGCAGACGTACACTTGCCAGGCTTGACAAGTTTTGTTTACCACCACCACCTACTGCAATCAGAAGTGGATAACCCCTAGGGGCTTCTAGGATATGACTGATCCAGCACCTGATAACAAAAAACAGTAGCATAACATAGACTTGAACAACCTCGTTAGCCAAGTTTCTCAATTTATTTTTATTGCACCAAGCTCTGTTTTTTTACTCTCCTCCTTTTTTCCTTTTTGTCTGCTTTTTGTGATAATGTGCTCCTGATACCTAAACGTACATTGTCTTCATGTCAGCATTTTGTTTCCTTCCAATATTTGAGCAAGCAGGAAAAAAAAAAAAAGGTTCCTTTGTCAAATACTGAAGGTCTGCACTGACCCCTATAACGACCAGAGCTGTGTGGTTGCTCGTTGTTTACATTGAGCTGCTCCAAAGCATCATTCCAAGATCCAGGTGGACCCTGACAGGACTCACAATAAAGACCTAGTTAACTTGAAGGGAGGTTGACTGGGTGCTAGTAGCACATGAGAATTTCACATCCAACAATTTAGACCTCAAAAGCCGAAGGATGATGAATCACTTAATGAAAAATACGCATCAAATTTTAATTTACTCTTGGAATATCTAGCCCAGACTACTCAAGGCATGCTTTTATTTGCTGATCACAAAATGCTATAAGATGATTGAGGCCAAATGAGAATCTGCCCCCAAATCAGACAAGATTTAGTTACTAGAATTTTCTAATACAGGTATTGAGGTAGTTCTCCCCAGGCCAAAATAAGTTGAACACTTTAAAAGAAATCTCTTGCAATTGATATTTTAATTATTTACATAAGCACCTAAGAATTATTTACAAAATTTCATCTTTTTAAAATCAGATGCAGATTCTGAGGGGTTACTGCACATTGGACTTTTTACTTCCTTTTTATTCCATATATCAAAAAAAAACCCCACAAAGCAACTCTGTCATTCTCTTTATGTCTCATGCTACTGAAAAATATCATCCCTGAAAAAACATTGATGAGAACCTTCTTAAATCAAGGGCTAATGTGTCTAATCTTGTTGCACCTAATAAAAAGGTAAAAACCTGTTCAACCAAAACATTACTGGAAACCAGTCTCCTTGACTTCACTGTAAAGCTTTGTCAGCCTTATTCATGATTTCACAATGGATCCATAAAAAAACCTGTAAAGGTGCAAAAAATCCTACAGGATTTAATTTCACATACGCTTTTCTGGGGCTGCCAAACTGTAAGGCTAAGACACCCTGCCCACTTTGTTTGCTGAACTGGGATACTACTCTCAGTCACTAGACTTCAGGAAGAATATAATGGTTTACCAACATTTTCAAGCAAAATTAGCGATACTTGAGAAGGCTTCTGTCTGTAATTCTGATGATTATCACGTCAACCTCTAAGTCAGCAGAACGAAATCTACAGTCCTGATGAAAGATCTATATGATTATCTTTGTAATTCAAGCTCTTTTTTAATCCTCTTGGAGAGAAACTTCTACAATAGACTGCTTTGTCAACAGTGTCTCCTCTCATATGGCTGCTGCTTGAATATGTGCGAAGTGAAAAACGATGACATGAAATCCTAGTCCAACTCAATGAGAAGAAAAGATTCCGTGTTAAATGAGTTGACACTGCAAATAATAGAAACTGCTTTAACAAAACTAAGCTCTGCCAGCATGGGACTCTGTCTCTTTCTGGAAACGACCAATATTATACATAACCAGAATGACTTTATATGTTGAAGAAAGATTATAAATAACGACAAGGACAACTATGAAGTTTGTGCCTCACTTACGCAGTAAAATCTTCACCCCAGTGACCATGGCTCTCATCTTCGGTGAGCAGTGTGCTCTGCCTCATTCTGAATTCATTCTCATTTGAACCAAAGATGGTTATGAAACATTTAAGGAAGATGGTGATTACAAACCTTGCAACACAGAAGAGAATTTAATTTAAATGTTTACATGCATGAGATTCCTCACTCAACACCATTGAGCAAGAGGAAAAAGATTTCTCAAAAATGTTTTGCATATAGACCAATTTTTTTTTGTATAGTCAATATTGTCATGAATTCAGGTTACACTTGCTATTGGTTTTGAGATGACCCAGCCCACATTTTTTGTGACTTTAGTATTTTCAAAAAGAAAAGTGAGGAAGAAAAAAGAAAGGCACCGTCAGTTCTCCCCTCTTGCCTGACCCAACTTGGCTAAGTTTGTCACTTTGCAAAACAATGAGCTTTCTAAGACCCAGGCAGGGACAGTAACCGACAGCTCTATGAGACTGTAGTAGCTGCACAGCATTTTCCACCTTTGCTGTTGAGAGAAGACAGGTTTCTTGCATCTATGTGGAACTTACTCCGAAGCACTGCTGATGTTGTATAGTAATTGAAAGGGATGTTAGCCAGGGAGAACAGCAAGCTTATCACCTACAAACACTGTTTTTCCTACTCAAGCATTTCCAACAAGCATGACTGGTTTGCCTTTTGTTAAGAGTAAATCAATAAAATATTTAAGACGTGTAGTCTCAAATGTGTGAGCAAAGATGGTCTGAAATTTAAAAGGAAAAAACATCAAACACTTGCAGAAGTCAGTTTAGTTTTGAAAGCAAATAGTAATTTCTGTCTCTTTCCTTCTCTCTTTCTCTGATTAGGACTGAATTCTAAAAAGGAATGAAATGGGATACACCATTCTCTTTTTCTCAAACATAATGACAAAACCAAAATGTTCTACTGGCTTACTTTTTACACAGTGTTTCTACTTGAAAATTTGTATTCAGTTTTTTCTAGGATGAAGATTTTTGAAATCAGGCTGTAGCTGAAATGCGTGGGTTCTATCTCAACCTTTACAGAATGTCAGTCTCCCCAAAACAGATAAAGAAACGAAGGCTAGTGCAGCAGGTAGCTGGATTGATTTTTCAATTAGTATTTCCACTTACTTTTTGGCCTGGCTTTCAGCAAACCTAAAATTGCCTGGGGAAATAGTTGGCAATAGGTTAGCTTTACTTACTGTGAGTAGCTTAAACCTTCTTTCCCTGGTAAGGCTTTCTTTTCCAAGCTCTGTTTCTTACTACTGAGTATTAACCCTTGAAAGGATAGCTGATAACGGATGAAGTCTTTTGATCATCTACTCGATGTTTCTGTGCCCACAAACTTCTAATCACCACAGGAAATTTCCTACTCATCTAAGCATTTAGAAAGAAAAAGATCTAGAAGTGAATGCAATCAAAACACCATGAAGCATTTGAAAATATTCTATACAAACCACACTAAAAAAGCAGCTAATAACAACATAGCTGTGCTTGGACACTCACCCTATTTACCAGACCCAGCTCCCTGCAATTTTTAACACTTCCCAGGGGTCAAATTGGTACATAAAGGAACTCATTTTTTGTCAGTAGAAGATGTGAAAGCAAAAATTTTGGACCAGCCCAAATATTTTATTTCCTAAAATTCCTAAATTCAGTTTAGATTTATATAGATATGAGACCACAGAGATGACTTGCTTCAGACAAGACCTTCCCAAATATGTCCACAGACCTGCAAGTCTTTTTGAAGGACTGGAAAATATGTTAATATGACCAAAAAGGTCTTCCCAGTCTCTTGACATAATAATGCATTGCTTCTAATTCTCAGCTTATGCACTGTGCTTCTTTACTTATGAACGATGTCTGTTCCTTCACAAGGGCATAATCTAAACCAGCAGTAAAGCCAACAGTTTTTTTTAGTCTTTAATAGGCAAGCATAACTAGATATTTCTCAAGAAATCAAGGTCTGTCTAGCAAAAATACTGACAAGTAATTTTAGAGTTTTAGAACTTCTTCAAACTTTTTGTAGCATCACAAGAAAGAAAAAATTTCACTAAGGGGAATGCATTATAATGCCTTTCTTAGATCTACATTTCTCAGCATAAATTGAACAGCAGAGATGAAACATACATCTGTCCAGCCCTTTACTCTATCAGATGCTTTTATTCTGGTGGGCACAACCCTCAAATTATTTTTTGTTGCTTAGCCAGGGACTTTACTATAGATAAAAAAAATACAACTGGTAGCACTTCCCTAAGTAAACACAGCTTCTCTGTGCATAGTAAATGACTCTGCATAGTTTTGTACCTTAGGCAGTCAGCTCCTGGTCAAGCTTGCTTGTTTAGAGATGAGCTAAAGTACATAGCACTACAGATCAGCAATCAGACATGCGGCCATTGCTCTGCACCCCCATCAGTATTACTGGGTGGAATCCTGCATACACATACACGCTTATAGAATCATAGAATAACCAGGTTGGAAGAGACCCACTGGAACATCGAGTTCAACCATTCCCATCAGTCACTAAACCACGTCCCACAGCACCTCATCCACCCGTGCCTTAAACCCTTCCAGGGAAGGTGAATCAACCCCCTCCCTGGACAGCCTGTTCCAGTGCCCAATGATCCTTTCTGTGAAAAATATTTTCCTAATGTCCAGCCTGAACCTCCCCTGGTGGAGCTTGAGGCCATTCCCTCTCGTCCTGTCCCCTGTCACTTGGGAGAAGAGCCCAGCTCCCTCCTCTCCACAACCTCCTTTCAGGGAGTTGTAGAGAGCAATGAGGTCTCCCCTCAGCCTTCTCTTCTATATCTCTTAAAATACATAGGTACATGTGTGTGTATATAGGATACCTGGTTTTCAAGCACAGTGAGATACTGGGCTGACTGTCATTAACTCACCTACAAATACAAGCAAAGACAATATACATCTCACAGAGCTCTCCAGGGCAATTCATTGACACATTTTCAGGGGTCAGTAAACAATCCAGCAGAGACAAGAGTGCCTGCCAGAAATAAACATGTGAAGAGCGTGACCTGTGAGACTTATTTCTTAGGAAGGCGACAGTGACCTTAAGGAGGTATTTAAATTTAAGCAGTGAGACTGCATCTCCTTATTCTTATTGTCTAGGAACTCCTTTCAGAAGTCAAAGGCACAAAGAGGTCTTCTGATTAAATGAACCAAAATACCTACGTTCTGCACTACTTAAAGTAAGGTACGTGAAGAAGACACAGTTCAGGCACGTATGTTATGGCAGATTCTTAACACTCATAATTAGTTTTCTCATATTGACTTATTTAGAATCAGGTAAGCACTCAGAAGAATTTAGAATGACAAGGCATATTAAGTAAATTTAAAATGTCAACATAAGAATGTGCAGTCACAATTTGTTTATATAGAAAACAGAGTTCAACTCCATTCTTTGATAACGTTTAATAAGATAGGGCCTCATTATCAAAGCATGAGAGTAATTAATGCTAATGAATTTAGTGAACAGTTAATTAAAGAGAGGCAGAATGCTTGTATAGAGAGATTAAATGCCTAGCTCTAAACTACCTAGACATTACTAACAGCAGGAACAGAAGAACTGAGAAGTCAGGTTATTTTGTGCAGGGCCATGAACCGAAATTCTTCTTGTCAGAGTGGACCACTGAAATATAAAATCTATATAAAATCTAAAATCTCTGAAACCTTGTAGGTGTAGGTCTCCGAAATAAGGGTCCTGGTTTGATATATAAAAGCCTGTCAATTTAAACTCATGTACTTTACAGACACATACTAATTTTAAGCAGGGGAGGCAAAGTCTCTCTTAGCGTCAATGGAAATAAACAGAAAATTATTCAGAGCAGGAACTTAAAATTAGGTGCTCAGAAATATCCCTTGGAAAAGCCAGTTTCTGCTCATTAGCTAACAGTGGACTGTGTGTCTAGACCCAGATAAACACCTTGCTGAGTAACCAGAAACCATGTCACTAGAGAGGTTTAAGTTCCTAAGACAGGAAAGCTTAAGAGAATGGGCTTGAACTACAATCTCCTTCCTAAAATGACATTCAGATTTTAGATTTGGATTTTATTGCACTGCAGCATCTCAGGTAGCCAACAAAATTTGTTTAGCTGTATAATTAATAAGAAGGGAATAAGAAGTCTGTGTACTACTGCTAGTTCCTAAACTGACTTATTTTGATTTTGTAACGCTCACCTTCCTTAATAGAGTCACGTGAGAACTTCACTCAAGGAATCTTAGATCTTTTACTGAGATCTTTTACTTAGATCTTTTACTTCCAAACACCATTTTCAATAATCTCATGATTGACATCTTGAATTACATCAATTCATACACTAGGAGGCACAATCACCCTTACTGTATACACAAGCTACTTCAAACCTTTGTGTTGTACAAAATAGGCAAGACACAAGGTGTTTCTCAGATGCTAAAATGTTACTTAGCAATAATGAAAACTGAAGAAATTATAAGAATGGATGAAAAAAGAAAATAAAAAATATTTTCAGTGAACATTTGATGCTGCAAAATGACTGCATTTTGTGTAATAATTACCTATTTCTGTTTTGATTACAGGAGAGTATGTCATTAGTCTTAACAATATGAGTGAGATATGGGAGGTTTCGCAGTCTGGGGAGAAAATAACTTGCCTTTCAAGGCAGCAGAATCAGCATCATTCAGGCCAGTACTTTCCTGTCTGCCTCTAGTCTTTCCACAACAACCAGGACTCTGTGCCCACAACTTATTGCATCAAAACAGAGAACTTTTGGGTTAAGGACATTTTAAATATGCTTTTTTTTTTTTTCATATTCACGTGCATGTCATGCAGAACTTCTAGTACCTGAAGAGAAGGCACAAGGTGTGTATTAGTGGCACAACAGGGATCTTTGACATTCTGCCTTAACTGAGTCTCTGACTGCAAATCCCTGCACTCAGTCAGCTGTTCACCTTGATTTACTCCTGCCTCTGTTGTAGTTTAGCCCCAAATTCCCATTAATCCTAAGTGTAGGAAAGAATCATCCCCTTCACAAGTGGCTGTGCTCTGCAATCAATCTTTTCTGATACAAAGTGTTGAATCAGGAAGGAAATCCACATAGCTGCCAACATTCAGTAGCAAAAATGGGCAAGCCTTATCTATCAGTATTTCTCTAGTGTTTTGACAGTATATTCCATTTCTGTCTAGATGCCTAATTAAAACATCCTGCTTCTCCTTCTAGAACAAAGTATTACTTAGTTTGTGGGTCAAATTGAATGCTTATTATTTCATACCACAATTAATTTTCCTTTGGGACATGCAAACAACTCGTAAAATGTAGAATTTGCTTGTAACATTTGAACTTTGCCTTTGCTCATCTTGTGGCTGACCGGACAGCTTGAACAGTGTGTTATTACACTGCAGCCTAAGGCAAAGGCAACATGCAGATTGTTTTCTACAAGAACCATGGCAATTTCTTTACAGTGTGGGGTTAAAAACACACTGTGTACATTAGCAGGTACCTTATTTTTTCCAGTCCTTGCATTTCCAACAGCAAACACAGTGATGCGCTGCCAGTAACTCCTCCAGCTGAACAACCTACCACACAGAAGGGATGCAGAGTGAACATCTCTCCTCTCCTGTGGTCCTTTAACTACAGACACATAATTCACAAAAATTATCTCCCTTTGCACGGATTTATACCTTCTTAGCATACTTGCCTCAGCTGAGCTGATGCTGCACCAAGCAACATTGTTCATCTCCCAGAAAGTGGGAAGATAATTATCTTAATGAACGCAGTTACCTCAACAAGTGAGAGCAAATCTTTTTCTGCTATACAGCCATAGAATCCAGCAGGATTGTGCTAATCCACAGGTACAGAACAGTTATCACAATTTTGCCATCAATGTAGCAGTGTGAATGCCATACTTGGAACAGCCGTGCACCCATAATTTGGTAAAATACAAAATCAGTCCACTAAAGTAATACGTTTCTTTCAAAGAAACCGTTCTGCAAGTTGCAGAATGAAACAGCTTGGATGCTTATGGATTTCTCTTAGCGAAGAGCATTCACATTGATTTTCTGAAGTTCAGTAGGAACAAACCCGTGTTCCTCCGTGCTCATCTTCTGATTCACCCAGTTAACAGGAGTCAAAGTGTTCTAAAGAAGGCTGACTGCAAAGTTCATAATACTTCAGCATATAGTTAATTGTCTTTCACCCTTCCGTCAGGATATGTTTTATAAATCCTGAGATCAGCCACAGCTTGGATAGTTGTTTCCAATAAACCATAATAAAGGAAAGGGGTATTCAATCACATACAGCAGATGTGGATTCTCCTTGAAGGAAGGTGGGAATACATTTTCTTAGCAGTCAAAATACACGTTCTGTTTGGTCCCTATACTAACCAGTAATTCAAACTAAAATTAGTGTTTAAATTTAGCTTACAGACAACTAATTCTTATGAGTATACATACATGTACATAGATGTTTTAATATGTACATAGCATGATGTGCATTATGTTATACAGAAATACTATAACACACAAAAATCATGTGGCCACTCACATTTCAAATCCATACGTGCTTTTTCACATGTATTTGCTCCCTTACACTTCTTTCCTCATTATAATCACAATTAATTTGCTCTTGAGTACAAATGTTTTGTACTACATATAAGCAAACAAGTTTGTCTATGTAGACAGCTTTTTTATGAACAGGATATGCATTTCCTTATAGGAATATTAATCATCCTGAGGTGCACTAATGCCACAACAAAATGCCTGTGAAATACTAAAACACTGAGGACACCTCATCAATACCATAACATATTCTAAAATAACCTTCATGTCTAATACAACCCATTTGCAATTATTTTGATCGAAACTCTTAAGGGGAGTAATTAAAGGCAATGGATTCTCTTACTTCGAGAATAAAGCTCTCTTTAGGCTGCAAGTGAAGCTCCAGGGTAGATTGTTCAACCATCTGTTCAAATTGCAGGTTCCTCTCCCTTGGAATATCCAGAGCTGGAAACAGGTCACTGATCAGGCCCATGAAAACTGGGATATCATCTGTCACTATTTTAGGCAAACTGAAGTCTCTTAAGGCTTGCATAAGCACCTGGAAAAGGATGATAAGCCACATATTGCAAGAGCGTTGAATTAGGATTCTGTTTTTATTCAAAGGCAAAACACCAGAAACAGCGTCTACTGTCAGATACTTTTAAGACAAGATTTTACATGATTCTCAGGTCTATTCTTATCTCCTCATTTTTGTGAGCCAGCAATTACTAAAAAAGACTTGATAACATGAAGCGCCCGGTCATAATGGTCCTATGAAAATATTTTTACTAGCAAAGGAAATAAAAATAAGGGATAGTATTATATTTAAAAGAAAACATTTGGTTTTCTCACAAAGTATAATGACATTTTTATTCCCTTGTATTGGAAAATACAGTATTGGAAATCTGTAAAAGAAAAAACAATGTGTATCTATTTAATTTTGAGTATTCTACCACTTTGCTCCCTATTTTTAAATGCAAAATCTGCACTAAGTGTTATTGTACTCATTGCAACTACACCTTTATGATGAAACAAGGCAAGCAAAAAATTGCTGCCCAACTTCTAGTAATTTGGCTTAATGCTAGCAATAATTTTCTCTTTCCAAAAATGAAGATTGGAGAAACCATTAACATGTTTTGCAAATAGCTCCAACACCAAAATTAAAGGAAAAAAAGAAATAGGTAGCTACTCAGCCTAGAGGAAAAGTCTAGAAAAATTTGTTAATTAAAGGGCAGAGAAAAAGCCTGTATGTTGCCCTAAGCCCTGCCAATGGGAAGGCAAATACCTAGTGCTGAAGGCACAACTTTTTCACCGCTCATAGCCTCTTTGATCCCTCTTCTTCCTTTTCTAGGGTTGTATAACATTCACCTCTTCCCTCTCCTTCCAGGCTGAAAAAAAGTAAAAAGAAAAGTAACTTGAATAATTTGGGAGATTTAAAACAATTTGAACAACTGCAGCTTGTATGACAGAAGGGAGCAGCCCAATAGGCAATTTTGCAATGGATTAAGGGGTCTGCCATGAAGTTACAGCTCTAAATTAAAGACTATACATACATTTAAAGTTGTTCTGACAGCTCACGTAATGACCTCTGATGGCTAATTCTGGTATAACCAGCAGTGGGACCAGCTACTACATGAGCAACTGGGTAAGCATGTGGACAACCAGCTCTTTTCTGACCTCTGTGTGGCTACAGCCGAAAGTTACATAGCCACAATCTCCTTATATTAGCATAGGTCACATTGCTCATGGTGGTCTACAGATTCCTCAGTGTGCACATACTATCGCTTCCTCAATTCCAAAATCCACCCTGCTGTCAGCACCCAAATTGGCTACCAGTCACATAGGGTTTCAGAACATCACCTGCAACCACTTCAATATAAATACAGCCTAGTTGGTATTATTATCCAAATGAAAACAAAATAAAATAAAACAAAAAAAAAGTAACCCCAAAGGAAAAAAAAAAACAAGGGAGGAGGGAAGCAGTAGCAAACCCTCAAGTTAACAATATAAAATTTGTAAAAGATGTCACTTTCATCTTCTGTGATCGTGGCACTCTATAACTGTGAATCAAATGCACAAAACAGATTACAAAGAAAAAAATAAAATGCAATTTTCAGCTTCAGAACAGTTCATCATCAGTAAGAAAAACTGTCATTTTTTCTGAGGTTCTAAAGATTCTGAAGACATTATTTGTTATTAATAAATATTCCTACTTTTCAAGATTTTTCTCTTCTCTAACAGATAGTTATACTTCTACTACAGATACTACACAACAGCATGAAGTATTTCAGCCATCCCAGGTGTGAAGCAGTGATATACAATTATTTAATGTGAAATTAATACATTACGAATGTCCCAAGATCAAAGAAAAAGGCACTTCCTTCTAAATAAATATCTGAACATTTAATAAGTGTGGATATGTGATTTAAAGTGTCTTCAAAATAAAAGATAAGACTGTATAGGTAAAAGATACCTGTCATTATACAGTTTTCCAGCCAAACTGTTTCCAAGTGAGTATGTGCTAATTAACATGTAGCATAACCCAAAGCCCAAAGAGACCCTCACCTGCTTAAAAAGCAGCTCCCTGCAGAGAGTATAGAAGGTAATAAACTTCCTGGCTAACAGGCTTGCATCAATAAACCCTTCAGCAACCAACAGAATTTCACAGATCAGTTCAATGTCAGGGACAACCATGGCACAGGGTCTAACGAACAAAACAAACCCCATAATCCAAATAC
Source organism: Phaenicophaeus curvirostris (assembly GCF_032191515.1). Classification (NCBI taxonomy): domain Eukaryota; kingdom Metazoa; phylum Chordata; class Aves; order Cuculiformes; family Cuculidae; genus Phaenicophaeus; species Phaenicophaeus curvirostris. The sequence continues at coordinate 56,946,523 of NC_091397.1, forward strand.
ACAGATTAGTTATTTAAACATGGTAAGAATAAGTCACTTAAATCAAATGACTGATGTATGCAAACATTTTTAGAAACAGAGCTTGAGAGAGTCACTATTAAGAATGTCAGTCAAAGCTAACAAGGACCTTACTTCAAAGTAAAAGGAGCTAATTAGGCACTGTTGATTGTTAGTATTCAGTAACATTGCTGTACACAAAGGAGGGAGCTGAGAGCTGCTGGGCTTGTGAGACAGGTACTACCAAAACTCGGAGCAGGCTCAGTCTGCAGTGGTGTCACTTGCCACCAAAGACGGGAGGACACTGCTAGAAGCTGCCCAAGGTCTGGAAAGTCAGTACAACCCCCTGCCGTTGATAAAATGCCATCATTTTTCTAAGTTTTGGAGAGCTTTTATATGAAGTTACGGTTGACTTCGGAGGTTTCACTGTTTGTTTGCTTTTAAAATATAACCTTTAGTTCAAACTTTTAGAACAAAAGCAAAGCCATTTTAATGGGAAAATTCTCTGATTAAAAAAAGTAACACAAAGCAATAACACAAAGGCTAAACATCTTCCTCATTGAAGAACACTGCTCAAGTTGTGTTATAGCAAAGAAGAGATCTTTGATTTTGTGTTCAAGTCATTTACAAACCAGCAAATTTGTCCCTTGGAGCACTTTTCTTACTACTGACAGTTATACAGATTCCTTTTGTTCCCTATATCATATTTAAATACAACAAAATGAAGACCAGTGGTTTAGTCCAGCAATGTATTTCTGACAACAATCAATTACACACAGTCGAGAAAAAGGGTAAGCATCCTTCTGTTAAACAATTTTACTTAAGCTATTCCCCAAGAAGCATTTCTTCATAAGCTCAAACAAGGACTGTTGTGTGCTTTGAAGTCAATTATAAAAATCCATATGCTCTTTTACCCCCCATAGCCAATACCCTTCTTGCAAATAGAATCATAGCTTGCACAAGAAATATCAGGCTAATAGTATTTAACATATCTTCTCTCCCTTGTGAGAACTTATTGGGTAGAAAATATGAGGAGTTTTTGCTTTACCAGTTACCTCTTCCCTTTTCTACGCGTTGTACAATGGATAGGAGCTATGACAGACGCCAGCTACAGTGCTGAATTCCTGAGTCCCAGATGCAACAATTCATACTTTATTTCCAAAGGCTTTTTATTTCATGTGACAACCAAGTAAAGGTAACATTTCAGTTCTAGGTAGCAAGTACATTTTGAAAATTTTTAAAAATGGAAAACAAACCCAAAGGAAACCACAACAGAAAGCACATCAAGTAAAGCAATAATTTGACTTTACTTTTCAGTAGAGATATGGTCAATTAATATTGTTTCAAAAACCTTACTCTGTTCTTCCCAAATAATAATAAAAAAGAAACAGCAAAAATAATGGCATGCATTTTCCATCCCCTGGTAGTCCACCAAGAGACAGAAAACCTGTTAGCAACAGGGAGTAATCCCTCCTGCTTTCTTGTCAAATACCACACATCTAGCTGACTGCGGAAGACTTGGCTGCCAAGATAGCTGACTGTTCAAATGCAGAAAGGGAGAAGAGCATCCCCATCACCCAGTCCTCCTTGTGGGAGGTTCTGACTTGACGGGCTGCCCAACATTGTTCCTTTGGTGAGCACCAGTCCTGCTTTGCCTTGAAGGAATCTTTCAGTCGTAACTGGCAATTGGCTTGGCAATACCTTGCAGCTTGCCTCATTGACTTCAATATGCTGAGAAATTAAATCACAGATTTTTTTTTTCCTCAAGTCTTGACTAAATCAATGCAAACTGTTAATACAACAGCAAGGATTTCAAATATAATTTCTTTATCTAAGCAATACTTGCACCGTGTAAGTCAAAGACTGACTACAGTACCACGTAGTTCAAATTGCAGCTCCATCACTTCATCAGGATAAATTGGCATCACTTTACTGCCCATCATGCCAGTGCAACCACTTGTGTAATCAATTCACTCTCAGAAGCACCATTTAAACACAAAATCACAAAAGACAGTGCAAAAAATAAGGTCAGACCTTTTAAATTGAAAACGTTCTTCCTTGGAACACTAGTGTTAAGATATAAAGCATAAATATAGAATCATAGAATAACCAGGTTGGAAGAGACCCACTGGATCATCGAGTCCAACCATTCAATATGTACTTTAATAAAAAGTAATGGGCTGTCCTAAAGCATCCAAAGGCTTAAGATTTTTTTTGCAGCATATTATACTTTTCACAGCTTCTCAACAATTACATATTCAATATCTTACTAGGTACATAGTTCCATTTTCAACTGGTAATTATGAAGCATCTGTGAACACTTACACGTCTACACCCATGGAAGACTGACAGCCAAACACATTTTAAACAGTTGTTCTAGGTTAAGCCAGCTGTGAGGATTCCTTTTTACCACAAAACTGTGAATATTCTTCCATATATTTAGGCACATGCCATGTGTACACAGATACCACTAAAATTTTAAGTAGATTTTTTTTTTTTTAAAAAAAAAAAGGCAAGATATAATTTTGTCATTATGTAACATAGCCAGGCACAAGTTCAGAAATTCTGAAGCAGACAGAAACTGCACTTCACTGCAAACTAAATCTAGGAACATTAGGTGGGATATGTACGCTAAATGTAGACTTGATATGCTACCATACGATGAATGTACACTATAGGATACTTGCCTGAACAGAACTTTGAGGTTTTCAGGTAGTTCTGTCTGACCTTCCTATCCTGGGTTCATGGTAATAAATATTCCAACTGTTGACTTCAACGTAATGTTTTCACTAAGGAATAAAGATCTGTTATAAGAAAGAAAGCACTTACACAAATTTTACTTTTGGATTAGATGTAAGCAACTGCATGATGCAAAACCAGCCGTGAGGGGCTAGATGACTCAGAACAGCCAAAAGCAAATTCCATGGAAAGTTTAACAGAGCTGAGCAAACAAAGGCATCTCCCTGGTAGGCACCAGTTTTTAGTTATCTCTGGCTTCTCTAGCCAGCACTGAACTTAGAAGCAAAAGACCAGGCTGTTGGAGCAACAAAGACTGCATATGGCTGAAGTATGTCTATAGGAGGAATTACCTTTTGAAATATCTAGAATAAATAAAATTGGTAGGAACGTGGTGGATTTGAAAAGGTCAGGAAGGAGAACATGAGACAGTGGAAACACAAAGCATGTCTCAAAAGCGCTGGGAAACTCTGGAACCCATGAGACTTCTTGCCAAGTTGAATCCTGCCAAACTTCACATCCTTATGATGCAACGACTTCACATGAACGGGACTTGAACAGAACCAGAGTTTCAACAGAAAACTTTTAATTGGATTCCTGTAGGGCAAGTAGTTCACACACATTTATTGCTACATTTTGAAGAGAAAGGTATTTTAAGGCAGCATATTACACAAGTGATTTAGTGTTACCATCTACTCCCTCACTGAATTTACAAAGGGCTTCAGAGGAACTTCGGAAGAAGATTTTACTGATTCAATATTTATAGCCTGCAAAGGACAATAAAGAAGCACCACTAAAATATTCCCTTCTTTTTATTGTTCCTGATTGCATTGTGGATAGTCTTTCTACAGAACTTCTACAGAGATGTGGTTGAATTCATTAAAAGATCCCCAAGCTCCTATCTAGATCAAACCTTTACAGATGTTTCCTATAGACTAAAATCAAAAGTGAAAGATGTAACATCTTTTTCTTGAAAGTAACAATTTCCAATGTACGTCATGAAAAAGAAACAGAATCAGAGAATCATTTAGGTTGGAAAAGACCTAAATGAGCTTGAGGCCATTCCCTCTCGTCCTGTCCCCTGTCACTTGGGAGAAGAGCCCAGCTCCCTCCTCTCCACAACCTCCTTTCAGGGAGTTGTAGAGAGCAATGAGGTCTCCCCTCAGCCTCCTCTTCTCCAGGCTAAACACCCCCAGCTCTCTCAGCTGTTCCTCATAAGGCCTGTTCTCCAGCCCCTTCACCAGTCTATTGAAAATAGACTTTAGGAAAGATTGGTGACTTACATTTTAAAAACACGCAAAGCAATGAAGGGAAGATCATAAATTATGATACGAATTATTACAGTGTTACATAGTAGAGAGACTCAATGGAACTTTTCAGGTTTCATGTCGATAGGAAAGAAATATTCACAGCTACTGCATATAATTCTAAAGAGGTAAATTTAAATTTATTAGAATTATTACTTGCTGGTAGCTAGTGTGAGACAGAACTATGCTTGTACGCATTTTAAAACTGTGGCTTAAAAATTAGTGGTGAATTAGTGGGACCGTAAGCACTACACTTGCTGTATTATTTTTATATAACATACAAAACCACCTACTGGTGTCGTTTTTACTGAAACAGAGTTAAAGGCCCAGAAGTTAATACTCCATGCAGACTAATTACTTGAGAATCACCTTCTGAAGCCCTAGTAGCTTTTGAAAATGCTTACAAAACCAAAAGAATGTGGGGTCCCTATTTTTTAACATTATTTCATAAACGCGATATCAGTAGCAACATTCTGAATGAAATTGTCCAGCATTCTGAAATATTTCTGGCATCTTCTTTTAAACATAAGCAAAATTCCACTTCGTTATAGCAGTGAATCACCATCTGCAAAGAGGTTTATCTGATCTTTCCTAGTTCACTCTATTTACAGCAGAACTACTCCGAAGTATCTACCACAGGTTCAGGAGGCAGCAACAGCAGGAGCTGGTGCTCCACTCTACTTTCAAATTGACCACAGAAACATAGCCTGCCTGGATCACATAGCAATTCCTTGTGGATCTCTCTCTGCCTTTCACAGAAGCTAACAGAGATTGTTTTAAAATAACCAAGAGGAATATAAAAAGCAACTCCAGGAGAAGGATACCCTGACAACAGGTGCCATAGTTTGCCACAGACACAGCAGCCAGAATTTACTAAATAAACAAAAAAGAACCAAGCCAAAAACCCCAAATTACACTACCGATTTCATTTCAGAATCATACCTAACAGCAATGAGCTGGACTGAAATTTGGCTGACTCTTCACTTGACCTTTTTTATACTTTCATTATTGTGTAGCCAAAAGTTCCATATTTTAAACCATACGCCATGTGGAAGTATTTATTTTGTTTAAATTCTGCTACCTAACAGCTTCAGGTAGTGCCTATTAGCTCTTCTATTATGAGAAACAGTGAACAAAGATTAACCTTTATCCATCTTTTCTATTAAAGCGATAATTTTAGACACCTATCAGATTTCTACTCACCTCCCTGCTCCACCTCCTTCCCCCCGCCTTTACTGTCTCTTTCTTATTTCTTCTTTCCCTTTGACAGATTTTCTAGGTTGGAAAAGAAAGCTAAAACTACTGGAAGCTTTCACAAAGACAAAGAATACTCACTCCAGGACAAAAAGAAGAGAAGCTGGAGATAAACAAGGGCAAAGCAAAATTCAAATGCCAGAAGGTATCCTTCTGAAGCAGGACTAAACCAAATAATATTAAAAGTAAACTGATTGGTTTGTCACAAGCAAAACCAAGGGTTTTGGCTTCGTTACACAAATGTATGAGTGTAATATTTGTATGTATAATGACTGCATATTCAGTTCTTGCAACACGGTCATGGTTGATCCTTGACAGTATTGTTTTGCTTTTACCTTTCATCTTGGTCCAGGGTAATCACACAGAAAACCCAGTAATTAAGATGTGATAATAATGCCCAAGAGATAAAGGAAATGGAAGCAAAAGGCACATTCCTTTTTTTTAGAAGGTACAAATAGAAGTTTATTTAATAGAGAATTAAAATTATTAAATGTGCCATTCACCGCTTTTTCTAAGACCATTTTTACACTGCACTTATTTTCACCAAATCAAACAAAAATAAGATATCCATATCTGCTTATTGTGTCAATCCTTCAGGGCTGATTCCAAGCCCTCTTCCTGCCTACCAAAAACCCTTTCTACATCTGACATCCACCAGATTTTTGAACAAGTAAGTGCATCCTGGGCTGGGTAGTCAAAACCCCCCTGCTCTCTCTGCTTCTTTTCATCAGCCAGTATTGCCTCCATGAGGCAGAGTTACACTGTTTGGTGTACCATTTCCTCAAGGTGTTATATCCAAGACCCAACCTTATAAGAAAAAAATCCAAATATGCATAAATTTATGCAAGGAACTTGCATGTTTTATACTAACAATACAGAAAGTTTATCTCATTAAACTTCACTAAGGATTTTCTTTACATCAACATTCTTCACAAACTTGAAATGAAATTGGTCTTTTTTCTTCCATTTTCTCTCTCCTACTGCCTCTTCAATACACTTCAGCTCAGAAGAGCCCTTCCCAATTACTGAGGTACCAGACATTGTTTTGTTTTACATATCCATTTGACTTGAACATAAAGACACACTGTCTTAAAGCCCCAAATAAGAAGTTTGAAGTTTATGTTCACAGACACAGAGTAAACAGAGACAATACAGTCTTTCCTATGTCTTTTTGCCCTCAAACATAGTTTCTACAAGATACAGCTATCTCTAAGATGCAAGCTGCATGTATTTGCCCATTCAGTCTGGGGCCTCCCTGCTGAGACAATCAATCATTAGAACTACATGCAACATTGATTTTATGCAATGTGAATGCTTATCCATTGAGCACTGTTCTGAGAACAATAAGTTATTGTCTCAGAAGCTGCTGATCTGTTCTTTCTGACCAACTGCTACACAGTTACCACACAGACTGGTGAGCTAATTAGCAAATACTGAGACTCAAAACGAGCTCAAACCCTGTTCAGCTGATGGGGGCATGGAAAGTCTGGAGAGGTGTGTGCTAAAGGATAAGGGTGGAGGGAATCTGAAAGTATAATGGAAGATGAGACAAAAGGGTAGAAGAAGAGAGGAAGTGTGAGAAATTCAACATCCAGACATAGGCTTCATTAGTTCTGTGGCTTTTAGTACATTTCATTTTTTCCTTTTTCATTGCTCCTAGACACTCAACTCTACATTTCTTAACAACAACAACAAAAAAAGAACCAACCAACTAAAAAGAAAACCAAACCAAACCCATATACAAGGGGCAACCAGACAATTTATCAAATTGTTAGTTTATTATATGGTTTTGGGCCACAAAATGTTTTGAAATTTGGAAAAAAAATAGTTGTAAGGGTTTGGTGTTTTTTTTTCCTATATTTACTTTTTTAAAAGAATCATTTCATGCCATTCACAGTTTCTATTTCATCTGCATCCCAAAGCGGGCCAGATCCATAAAGGAAACTTCATATAACTCAACATACCTGACCACTGCATCAACATTCTTCATGGAATGGAACATACACTTTCTCTGCTGTGCATCTCAATGGCAGTATTTACAGATTCCTCTATGTTCTCTTGAAATTGAAGATCAGCAATATTGTCTGAAAGTTTGGCAAGATGATGAGCCACCTGCATCCAAAAACACCAGTGGATAAGGAAACCACTTGCATTAGATTTGTGTCAATTATACTATTTTAATGCATGCTTCTCAAACTGGATGACTATCATGCTAAAATTTGCTGTAGTCAATAAGATTTTCTTCAGTAACTGACTGGAAAATGTTAAGTCCTTGCAGGAATCATACAACTGTGTCTTGTTTTAATGCTTTCAGCACAGAGCGCTTCAATTGACCTTAGCAAGTAAGATGCACTGAATGACCAACTTATAATCAATGTTTCATTCTTAAGTTTGAAAGAAAATAAAAAATTTTTTAAAAACCCATATTTTTCCATAGTAATAAAACATATGCACCATCTGAACAAATAAGAGAACTTCTGATTTTGCTGGTGATGCAGACTGATTTGTTGACACTATCTGACTGTCTATTGCATGATGACTACCCAGGAGGTTTTTATGGGAGAAGCTCGGGAGAATTACACTATTGATAGTCATCAGAATAATCTAAAAGACAACATGATCGAAAACTGAGAAGTCTTGAAATTATTAATTATGAGTAGCGCTTATTTCATGAATTGTTGATTCAGGTCTAAGTGCCTCGTGTAACTACACACCTCTTCAAAGACCATGGAGCTTGAAGATCGCTGTCTACACACCAGCATGCTCTGTGCCTGATAAATAGAACAGAAGATTTGTTTGATTGCTTTTCTTATGGATGGTGTAGAGCAATGAGTGGATGAGACACGTCAATGACATTTAGTTACATAAAGAATCTGTAAGATTCTGTCATTGTGTACTGTGTTTGAAAAGGCTCAGTGTTCAAGCTTCACAAGTCCTTCAGCTGTTTGGAAAGTATCAGTTCTTCTGTTGCGTGTCACATCCCATCAAAAAAGGCTTTGCCTGAGACACACCAATAACTCCAGGACTCAGAGAATTAATGGCTATGGCTGGATAGTCACTGAGGCCAGGAGTATCATCTGGTACATAGATAACAGAGTATAAATCTTCTGAAATACATCAAAGCGCCTGTGTTTTTATACAAATTGATCCCAAAGTGTCACAAAACCTAGCAGATTATTTGTCAAGGGAGGAAAACAGAAAGATAGCTAGAAAAAGCATTCCTTATACAATGGTCAGCAGCTCAGTCAGAAACAGCCTAACAGAGACCATAGATCTTTCAGCCCTACTTATCGTCACTCTGCATAGCGTGCCTGAAATTTCATCAATCAGCACCAGAAGCAGAATAGATTTGACGATCATATCGACATTTTCCATTTCTAATTCCTGCATACCTTCAATCCAAATATCCAAATAAATGCAAATTGCACACAGATAGGTTTCCAACAAAAGACAGCACAGGCTTTGTAACATTTCTCAGCATGATGTTTTCCCCTCTCTTTGCTGAACACCTTGCACTTGTCCTGCCTCAGGGGGGCAAAAATTTTACTACCTTCCTTACACAAGGTATTCTTATTTGCCAAGTAAATTAACTCTCAGAAACAAAGCTGCAGTTCTATGATACTATCTCCTCACATAGCTAGCTGGAAAAGCTGCTTTTCTGTAGACAAAATGAAGTACAATAATATGCAAGGATGTCTAGCAAGTCTGCTGAAGAAACAGAATTTATTATTTATGTCATCAAGCTGCCAGTCCATGTAACAGAAAAACAAGACAAATAATTACTCTGATTTTAATAATAAAGAATACAAAATCCACTACTGGTATTCCCCCAAATAAGGCTGAGACTCTCATAGTAGTGTTAATTCGGTGGGTTAGAAACAGCCAATCAAAGAAATGCTCAAACTAAAATCTCAATATGGCATTTTTTAAAAAAATATGGGGTTTTTGATTACCCTAAGTAATTCAAATGCAAGATATAAATAGACATAAAACATTAACTCAGCTAACTCTGAAGTCTCTGTTGATTTCAAATCTGTTTGCGTCTTCATTCATCTGACTTCTGATATCTTCAGAGCCAGTAAAAATACTTCCAAGATGAGACCATGTGTGTTGAACTTCCAACCCAAAGAAAATGACAGAATCTGCAGCTTTTAATTACCAACCTTTCACTTGCTCAATGAAGCACGCCACATATTTACTTTTCAGAATTGTTTGCAACTGAACCTAGAAAAACAAAAACTAGGGAAAACCTACGCTAATCAAAACAATTTATCAGAGGAACTAGAGCTGATAAAAGTTTAACAAATTCTCCTATAACCTGTCATTATATATCACAACAGAAAATACGTTTAGGCACTGGAAATGGAGAGCACATTATTAAGTTATTTAAAAAATAAAAATCTAAGAAAATGTAAGTATAGAAAGCTGTAATTTCATTAACTCCTATATGGACACATGAATTTTTTTTAGAATATATATAGTTACATAGAACACATACATACTTCCAGGATTAATACCTGGAGAAAACATAATTCCTTTCATTCAAGACTGAGGGAAAATAAAAAGCTTTAAAAACTAGTACGTCAAGGGAGTGACTAATATTCATATACTAATAGCATCTCTATTAATTAAATCCTTACTTGATTGCTTTCTAAACTATCAAGCAGCTGTTCATCTTACTTCAATGAAGGATCTCCTTATCTGTGATGCTTTTTGTAAGAAAATTCCATGGCAGCCCATGTCTGGCTGATTTCTACCAAAATCTGGGAACAGGAACATGTCACATTTTATCATTTTAGTTGAGAATCTAAATTAAATTATATTTAATTCACAGTGATGGTAAACTACACCACAGATTAGACATCAGTTTCACTAGGCTGTGAATTTTCCTCCCTAAGTTACGTCAAAATATCGACTTCTATCATTAATTTCTTGAAAAAAACTTAATCAAACAAATAATTTGTTACCTACTATTCTGCAAAAACAGACGGAAAACACATGGTCTTTCACCTTTTCAGTACTCAACTCTTTCACAGAGTTGTCCACTATGCTTTGGACTATATGTCTTCTGCTCTATGAAGCTGGAGTCCCAGAAGGTTTCTCAAGGTAGCACCTTCCACTACTAAAAGCCTGACTTGTAAAACAAAGAGACAGTAGAGAGCAAAATAAGCATATGAATAAGAAAAAAATAGATATAGAATCATAGAATAACCAAGTTGGAAGAGACCCATCAGATCGAGTCACAGAATCACAGAATAACCAGGTTGGAAGAGACCCACCGGATCATCGAGTCCAACCATTCCTATCAAACGCTAAACCATGTAAGGAGTTCAAACGGAATCCAAGTGAAAAACAACGAATAAGTTATATGCACTCTAGATACTGGATATATGGACACATGATTTCAGAAGTTTCATATTTACAACAAAACTGTGAACATAATCAACCTAGAAGAAGTATTTCTTGATGCCATTACTGTATTTTTTTGTTTGTACAGTAACATATCGTATATCATAGCACCAAATGGCAAGTGGTTTGCACAGCTGGTATTGAAGCTGATGAAAGCTACAGATGCAGTATTTGCACAGTAGAAGTCTTGAGGAGTGGTGGGGATATTTGCCATGTTTTGTTACAGCTTGGTAAGATCTCAAGTTAAAAAAAACAAACCTCTTTTGAAAAAGATTTTGAAAAGGTTTTGAAAAGACGGCAGTTGATCTTTTCATCATATTTTGTTTAAATAAATTTTTTTTAAAAAAACCACACACAAAAATTGTGCCAGGCCTATTTTGGGAGCATTCTGGATTAAAAATAATTGAAAGTGTGCTTTTATTAAAACTGCATGTGAAAAAATTATTGTTGTATTGGATAAGAAACATTCTGCTATACTCAATCTCTTCTGTGTTTTTCACAGCTTTCCAGTTTTTTTCCCAGATTTTCTTTTTTCTTAATTTTAAACATTATTGAAAATTGAACTTAAAATACTTTTTTTTCAGAATGGTTAGAACAATTTTTATCCAAATATTGAAAACCAACAACTAGTCCATCTTATAACCTAGGAAGCAAACCCACTTCTTGGGATCCTTTTGTTTGTTCATACAAACTTCTTTGATTTTCTAGCTATAGGATCAACAACTGGGTGAAATTTATGCCTCTCTTCCCCTTCTGGCATCCCCATCTTTTATTTTTTTTTTTCTTCTCTATCTGTTGTCAGGTCAATAGTCTACACACTAATTCTTTAAAAATTTAGTAATTAGGCTGATATTTGAGGTAGTGCTTCTTCCCTGCTATTTCATTCTGCCCATCATTTCCTTTGCCCACTAGTAAGAAACATTCTCATTTGCTATCCTGGAAAGTTACATTGATTGGTTTTCTTATAAGTATTTAATAGAAATGATTACTGCGAAGTATCCCTCTGTCCCAGACAAAACAGAGAACCTGTCAAGCTTAGTGCTATTTTCAGGCTCAGCAGGGAGACCGGGAGGCATGTAAGAATCCTCTCGTTTAGCAAGACAGATATGACTCCAGAGAACTGAGTCCTTTTATCTGAGCAGAGACACCATTTCCACTTCTTCACCCACAAGATGCCTCTATTCATTACCTCTATCTCTGCTCCACTTACATGTTGAATAGTTGGCAGGAGAGGCTCTACCACATGCCTGACAACTGCTGCATCTATGGACAGAGCATGCAAGACTATAACCAGGGTTTCTTTAGGTGAATACCTACTCCTGTCACGTTCATGACCCGGTACCAGTGTCCCTCTCTGATTGCATGACTTTGCAACTCCGATATTGCCCTCAGTGATGACATCAGGTTCTTCATCTTTAAATCCAAGCTTCTGTATAAGTCCCGGGAACAAAATTTATCCTAAGGCTGCATTTCCTAAGGAATAAGATTAAAATAATTGCAATAATTACTTTCCATTAACAGTCATCTTGTTGATAACTGTAAGAAAAATTTAGGATTTTCAGAAAGCTCTACTTTCCTGTTTCATGTGTGGATGTGAGGGATGGTTGTTGTTAGCACAAGACTAGAGAAGACTTTATTTGGGTCATTGGTTTATGTGGTAGATAAAGAAAATGCTCTGGAAATGCACTTTCCAGTGTGACACTTATAGTAATGGAATTATATTAACACTATATTTACACAATGATTTTATGATTCTACTTGGATCAGAGCCATTTGCTTTATCACAGCCATGATGATTTAAGTCTAATTTTATTATTAATTATTTTACTGCAGCTAAAAATATCCATAAGTTTAATACATTCAAAACTACCTTCCAGAGGGGCAAGAGGGACTCATACGCACAGCGGAGTGTGATGAACATGACACAAGTGATCAGCATCTTCTCTGTTGCATAACCTGGCACATGTGCCACAATGAATGACGCAAATGCATAAGGAGAATATAATTATCTCAGCTCTCTCCTCTCTTTTACCACCCCTATCACAGCGTGACAATCCCCAGTATCAGAACCAGCTGAGTCCATAATTTTGAAGCACTTTAAACCAAGACCTGTGCTCTAACTCTGATTCTTTGTTTACTCTTGAGTGAAACATACATATAAAGAAGAAACTTTATACCTATTATGTTCAAGACTTCCTTCCTTCCATACTCAACTACCATAGTCTCTATGAATTAAATCTATTCATTTAGTGTCCTGCAAATAATCTGGGGACCTTTGTTGCTATTTTTATTTCATGTTTTTCTTGTGACACTGGAACTGTGTTCTGTAGGGCTAATATCAACAAAACAGTGTAAATATATCAAGAAAGTGCTCTCCCTTCAAGAATGAGCATCTTTGCTGCACATCCAAAAACTCTGGAGGTATGGGAAACCTCTGTAAATTCCAGGCACAATTCCACTGTAAATTGTGTCTAAAATTAATGACTTTCATCTGGTAAGGCCTGTCAGAAAACCCCACCCTCTTTATTCTTTCACATACCTCAATTTAGAGAGGTGACAGCACGGTTTTACCGTGTACTTCCACAGGGACTGGAAACTCATCCAGAAGAATAAAGTTTTAAAGAAAAGCTGCCAAACCAAAACACACTCCAGAACATTCAGTTTGGATACGAGTAACAAATCCACTAAAATATGAAAGTGGGTGGGATGAGTGAGGAAGGGGTGGCACCGAGACAGATAAATTGCAGAAAGAGACAGCTATGGAACCTGCCTTGGCAAAGCTTCCGAGCTCCACATCCATCTGTTCCACATTAATCTGTCTCTACTGGGTTTTAGTCCAATCATCAATGCTGTTCAGAAACTGAAAATACAGATAAAAGCATCAGCCGCATTTGGGAAAGACAAGCTTTTGCTATATAACAAAATAAATGGATGGAGGGAGAAGCTCATCACACAGCAATAGCTCTTGGACCTGATTTTCCCAACCCTGTGCCACGTAGGAAGCATGCAAAATAATCCATCTTCTCAAAATCCAACCCAGAAGCCAAGCATTTAAACAGTTTCATAGTTCAGTTTCTGACAGGCATGTAAGCATAACTTTCTTGCACTACTAAACACACACCTATAGTCATTCATAATACACAAATACACCAGAGAGATGTACACCAGGGCAGTAACTGCCCTGCACCCCCTCCTGGCAATAAAAATACTAGCTGAACAAATAAGGAAAGAAAATCTAGTACATATATTTTTATGAAAGCCAACTTCTTGATATAGACAGAGCCTAACAAGACTGATTTCCTATATGTGTACGTACACTGACTTTTCTGGATCCTTGCTTCTGGCCTACAGCTTTCTGATGTATGATCCTCATTTCTGAGGTGGACTCCTTTGGTTTTCTGAATTTTAACTCAATGATTTTAATTATTCAAGCAAGTTATTGGTATTAAAAAAGCTCAAAATGAAACTATAAAGGTTGCTTTCTTTTGGGATGATCTTGAAATTGGTTAACTTGAGAACAGAGATATTTTTAGTCTCTGTAAAATGTCTGTAATTTTAAACTTCTTTTAAAAATCAAGACTATAAATTCTTCTAGGATCAAGTAAAAAAGTATAACATTAAGAATATATCCTAACTTTATAATTAATTAAAAAACCACAAACTTACATTAATATAAACACTCATGTTTCAAAATTTTCTTTACCAACTGCAGTTCTTTTCAATCTGTTTTCATTTGCTTGTAGCCTGGAATGGGTACTTCAAATATTTTTGCAGATTCCTGCATTAGTAACCTTTCTTTTAGCAGCTTCTCAAGTCTGGATTTGCCTTGAAAAGGAAAAGAGGACTCAATAAAGTACAGTTATATGGAGCTTACCTAAACCTGGCAGTGAAATCTATGTATCCTGCATATGTGATCCAATAGATGAAAAGCTGCAAGCAGTTATTGCAAAGAGGTCAAAAAGCTGCCTTTGCATTGTCTCTGAAAGCACCCAAAAGGAATACAAAGGCTCTACATTTGAATTATAAAAAGAAAAGCATAGAAAACAGTTGATTTATACTCTTGCAATTAATCTCCTAAAGTATTAAACCATTTCTCCTTACTAAATTTGAAGAAATGATAAAAAAGTCTCTTCACAATGTTTAAAAAGATCCACTACACTTCCACTTTGGACTACTGTGTTCGAGAGCACATTATGCTGACTTTTTAAAGGAACATGAATACACAATATAAGCAAGTATTCTGATTTTTTTTTTTATTTTATCAGTAAGCATATGCACCATTGAAAGTGAAACAAGAAGAAAAATAGATTTACCAGTGCTAGAATTATATAAGCCTATTGGAAAACCAACCAACCAACAAAAAACAAACAAAAAAAACAAGGTAAGAAGACCCTCAACACCCACCACCCCCCCCAAAAAACAAACAAACCCCAAACCACAAATGTTTTAATATGTACTTTTAAATATCATTAGGTTTAAAACTAAAGAACTACAAAGAAACACGTTTCTCTGAGATTCCCCATTACCTTTTCAAGATGAGTAAATACGTTTTCTGCATCAAACTGGAAGGGAGATTCCGTTTGGAAAACTTTCTCTGAATTCCATCTGCTTCCACAATGAAATGCAGGTAATGACACTGATCATGCTCTCATAAAAAAAAAAAAAGCAGGTATAAAAAAGACTGATCACAGAATTCAACATACATCAAGTAAAGTGCATCTTCATCTGGTAACTGCAACCTCAGAGGGCTGAAGAGGAGTTATTTTGTACTTGACCAACACAGCCCTTTTCTTAATGGCATTCCATTTTTCAGGCAATTCCTATTTAACAGAATAAAATTCTCTTGGAGGAAAAATATCACATATGGTAGAAAAACATCAGTAACATTGTATGTTAACAGTGACACCACCCCAACACCTGCCTTTGAATAAAAAATTATAGTGGGAGATTTATTTAACCACAAACTATGTGTATGTCATAGCTTTTACTAGATTTTTTGCCAGCTGTAAAATAATTAATTTTATGGATCATTGGCAATCATAAACAACTTTAATTTAATGAACTGAGTTATTTTATGTATAATCATATAAAACATCATTCAAAAATACTTCACGAATCTTCCACACAGAAAAACAGAGAGCTCCACTCCTGTTGTTTTAACACATTTTCAAATATATAACTCTGACCTGGAAATAGTTTTGTCGTTCTACAAATCTCCCCAAGATACCTAGAAAAAACATTCAGTAAAACACACAACAAACACCCAATCCATCAAGGTGGAAAAAAAAAATACTTCCGTGCAGTTTGCGCAATTACACAAATAATTGAATGAAATCAAGTGCTAATAGTCAAATATTTAACACTTGTATCTCTACATCAAAATACAGCTCACTTGGCTATTACCTCAACAAGATGATGGATCTGGCAGCTATCCTCCAGCAGCATCTTTTATATTCTAGCAAGTCTTTCTCCTTTGTCACCCAGGCATAATAGAGCTTCTTTTTTACCTTTCCTGAAATAGAAGGCATGTTCCATCCAAGTACTCGTAATTCCCTGGATTAATCTAATGTTGCCCTTTGCTTGCTGAACTCTCCAAGTCACACACTAACACTTCCACCTGCTGTGACCCTTAAGGCCTCCCCCAATCCAAACTATGCTATGATTCTACATCTCTTCTCTCTTTTCTTCTTTAGCCCCAATAACCATCAGCAGATCATCTTTCTTAAAGTGAAATGCTTATACCTGGGCACAATTCTCCATTGGAGTCTTTATCATGGGTGATTAAAGCATGAAATATCTCCTTGTGCCTTCCAGGACAATCACTCGTTTGAACATCTTACTTACCTCTTTCTTAAGAAAATGATATCACTTACTCAGGTT
The DNA here is from genome assembly GCF_032191515.1 of Phaenicophaeus curvirostris. Lineage (NCBI taxonomy): Eukaryota > Metazoa > Chordata > Aves > Cuculiformes > Cuculidae > Phaenicophaeus > Phaenicophaeus curvirostris. Next base: position 56,963,106 of record NC_091397.1, read on the forward strand.
CTAGATATGACAAGTCCTACATCATATTTTGAAGAACTGTTTCTAATCAGTTATTCCCTATCTTACATTGAAATTATTCCTGCTTAAGAACAATACATATTACTGCAGAAACACACTTCAACTCTCATTCATGTGAATGTGTACTGACCTTGAACATGTATTCTAAACCTGAACAGTCTTCAAATCCTACACAAAGAACTGAGGCAAGGTGTCTGCCTAGATCCAGGGTTTGGGATTTAAATTCATTATAATCATCTTCAAACTCCTGTAATGTTTAAAAAGAAAAACAAAGTATAAAATGTCTGTCTTTCTAATGGGAAGAAAAGCTAATGGGCAGCACATGATTATGCTAAACACATAGCTCACCTCTGTCACTGAACAAACTCCTGAGACTTTTGTATTTCAGGTTTTTGGCTAAATCTATGTTCTGTTGCTAGTCACTTGGAAAAAATAAAATAGAAGCACCAGTAGCCAAGTTGGACATTAAAATAAAATCCAGACTCTTTGGAAAGGCATATAAAATTAACTTATTTCTTCAAGAACCTTCTTCCTTTCTAGCTCCCTTCCCACCAGCTAATGAGTTTTTTGTTTATTAAACACACTGCACAAAACCACATCTATATACCCAAAACACAACAGATGAACTACATGCACTTCTTTAAAGCCAATAAAGAAATCCAGATTTAGTTCTGTAACTAGGTGTGATACGTATTAAAAATAATACATACATTTAACACATTAAGAATCCATATAAGACAATCAATCTGAGAATTCTACATCTGTGCCCAGAAGGCTAATCATCCTCTGGTCCTCTTTGGGGTCAGACCCCTCAGTCACACCACAAAAGTGGTTGATAAGAATGGTTGGACTCAATGATCCGGTGGGTCTCTTCCAACCTGGTTATTCTATGATTCTATGAAAAGACAATTGCTCTGCTCTGGAATTTGAGCAAATCTATCACATATTAACCACACATTGCACATTGCCTATTTAGAAGCACGTAAAATTTGTCCTTGGAATTATGCGGACACCATTCATATATCATACACCGGAGAGCATGAACTTTCAAGCTTCTGACAAACAAATTAGCTGTAAGATGACAGCTATTGTTTGGTAAAGTTCCTGGCTAGTGTTGTCAAACCCAAAAGCAAATAGTTTCTGAAGAACCTGAGGAAAAAAAATAGTAATGTGATGACAGTAAAACAGCACAGTAATTAGTGCTTGGTATTCCACTTGTACTTCTGTCAACACTGAGCCTGCCTAAATGAATAAGAGCAGCTCAAACTTGAAAACTAACGCCTATTTGCTCTGCTTTCCTTGGCAAAAAGCTGGAAAGTCAATCTTGCAAAGCACAATGGTCATTCAGAAATGTGCTACAAAGGTTTCTTTTGTCTGAAGGACTCACTGCCTCAAAAACAGATCAGCACAAGCCACCTTCAAATCTTGGTCTGGCCAAATACAGTAATTGCTGAACTCAGAAGTAACAGCCTAAAACTGATACTTAAGCACTCCCACCAAAATTTACATTTATATACTGAGCATGCAGGGGATGCTTCTTAGAGGTAAAGGCAAAACCAGGCAAACTACATACAGACCTGAGAAAGGGAGGTTTGAAACCACATTGCCAAACAGACAAGGGCACTTCAGAGCATCCCACTGTCTTGGAAGACACACAAAAGAAAAATAACAACAGCAGCAGTAGGTGTCTGCCGTCGCTCCTCCTTTATGAGGAACTTTGTGTGGGGATTAACAGGAATTTAGTGTGAATCACAGGGGATTTTATCAGGAGCAATGAAATTTAGAAGTATAGTGAGTCCTGACCTTAAGGCACGGGAAGCTTTGCTACAGATTTTAAAGCAGTTCCAGAATTTTACCCCAAAGACACGTACAACATTACAAGGCTTCTGTATTAATTAAACCTGTGCTATTAATTTACTTCAACCTAGTTTATGAACATTATTCTGTGTTTTTAATTACCTAGAATAAGCCACATATTTGCAAGAAAAATTAGTGTGCAAACACACAAAATACATTTCCTACCACATGTAATGGAAGAGTAAATTCCTATATTTCACTAATAATTATGTTATTATCATTAATTAATATTGTTTTAATAATAACAACTTTACAATCTGGGTCTAGTTCAGAAAATTTGCCTGTTAAAAAACAGCCTACTGAAAAGGTATGTTCATTGCTCACGCTGTATACTCAGTCCTTACTGTGCTGCCACAAATACCCTACAGGAGGTCTGAACTCCTATATCACCAGCAAAGCTTCCACTCACCAGAAGGCTGAGACCATCACCTCATGTCATAGAATCACAGAATAACCAGGTTGGAAAAGATCCACCGGATCATTGAGTCCAACCATTCCCATCAAACACTAACCCATGTCCCTCAGCACCTCGTCCACCCGTCCCTTAAACCCCTCCAGGGAAGGTGAATCAACCCCCTCCCTGGGCAGCCTCTGCCAGTGCCCAATCACCCTTTCTGTGAAACATTTTTTCCTAATGTCCAGCCTGAACCTCCCCTGGTGGAGCTTGAGGCCATTCCCTCTCGTCCTGTCCCTTTTCCCTTGGGAGAAGAGCCCAGCTCCCTCCTCTCCACAACCTCCTTTCAGGGAGTTGTAGAGAGCAATGAGGTCTCCCCTCAGCCTCCTCTTCTCCAGGCTAAACCCCCCCAGCTCTCTCAGCCGCTCCTCATAAGGCCTGTTCTCCAGCCCCCTCACCAGCTTTGTTGCTCTTCTCTGGACTCGCTCCAGAGCCTCAACATCCTTCTTGTGGCGAGGGGCCCAGAACTGAACACAGGATTCGAGGAGCGGTCTCACCAGAGCCGAGTACAGAGGGAGAAGAACCTCCCTGGACCTGCTGGCCACAACGTGTCTGATACAAGCCAAGACGCCATTGGCCTTCTTGGCCACCTGGGCCCCTGCTGGCTCATGTTCAGTCGCTGTCAACCAACACCCCCAGGTCCCTCTCCTCCAGGCAGCTTTCTAGATAGACTTCTCCTAGTCTGTAGCACTGCATAGGGTTGTTGTGGATAGCGTTGCTTATCGGGTTGTCTACACCTGTGTAAATCCACTAAGGCTTATGGTTACACATGTGTCAGGAGCAGGGGGAAACAGCAGGGGCACAGCTAGGAGAATTATCTGGCCTAAGGATTTGGGGCAGGGGAGAGATGGGTGGGTGTTAAGTGTAAAAAAAAATAAAAAATTACAGTTGGTCAACCAATAGAGAAGAAATATTTCATTTAAATGATGCTTAGTCAACAAACAGTTTAGAAAAAGATTGGTTTTAATGTAGGTTATTTGGGATGAATGAATCTTGTTTATGACAGCAAGAGCTGGGGGTGTTTAGCCTGGAGAAGAGGAGGCTGAGGGGAGACCTCATTGCTCTCTACAACTCCCTGAGAGGAGGTTGTGGAGAGGAGGGAGCTGGGCTCTTCTCCCAAGGGACAGGGGACAGGACGAGAGGGAATGGCCTCAAGCTCCACCAGGGGAGGTTCAGGCTGGACATTAGGAAAAAATGTTTCACAGAAAGGGTCATTGGTCCCTGACAGAGGCTGCCCAGGGAGGGGGTTGATTCACCTTCCCTGGAGGGGTTTAAGGCACAGGTGGATGAGGTGCTAAGGGGCATGGTTTAGTGTTTGATAGGAACGGTTGGACTCAATGATCCGGTGGGTCTCTTCCAACCTGGTTATTCTATGATTCTATTCTACAAGATAGCAAAGTGTCATTAAATCTGCAGCTGGGGCTGGGGCTGCCTCACCCCTCTTTGCAGCTGCCTTACCTGCCCTGGCTGGGGCACACACCTGCCAGGGGACAGACTTCAAGAGGGATTTAATAATAACTCACCAGTCTCGAAGAGAGTGCGTGCCCTTCTCCACAAACCTGCAGGGTACAAAGGGAGAGCAAATTTGGCTGCAGCCATCCCAGGAGCAGCAGCAAGCAGCCAGAGGAGCAGCCCAGGGGCTGGGACACCGAGCTGCTCCGCTTGCATCCCCACGTGTGCCTGCCCAGTGCAAATGCTGAAAGCAACCTGTGCCCTGGGACCAGAGCCTGCTCTGAAAGCAGCCAAGTGCTCTAGCCAGCAGGCAGCAAAGCAAACTACATAACATGATAGGGTACTTCTTTATTTCAATTTATGTTAAAAGTGGATTGAATTCTTCAGAAAACACCATTTTCCAAGTTTACAGATACTTATAGCTATAAATTAACACCTAAAACTTGAAAATTACAAAAAAAGGCATCTATGAAAAGAACAATAATTAACATTCTTTCTGTTCACTGTGAGTGAACATAGTGTTATTAATTACTTTTGCTATTACTACAAGACATTACTATACACCAGCATTTTAAGCGCCTTCTCTATTTTTTGAGTAAAATCAAGTGATTTATTATTTACACCAGAACAGTATATAAATTATACCCTAATACTGAGGGAAAAAAATCTTACAGAGCTGACTGCCAGTTCTGTGTATTGTATATCAATAATTAACTTTTTTTTTTTTAAATTTTGGGCAATGTCGGTGGGGGATTTTGTTTCACTTGATCCAAATTTATTTTATTCACTCATATCCTTTGGCAAGTCATATGAGTGCCTCTCCACATGTGGCACTTGTAAATAATAGAGTCACCTGATCAGGAGAAAGCATCCAGAAATCTTTTATTAAGAAAATGAATTTCTAGTTTAAGAAGAAGTGGTAGACACAGAACCCAGCTGTGTTGGAAGCCTATCTCATTACCAGTTTCACAGCCTCCAATTTCACAGATAACTTTGAATAAATAAAGAAATAAAGGCACAAACTCCTATATGCAGGGTGAAAAATCATCGTTTCTGTGATCTGAAGGACTGTATTCTCTCTCTGAACATTTCCCAGCTTTCTAGAAACTCATCATACATCCTGCAGACCTGCTCACTTAAAAAACTCCCCTTGATTTCACAAAATTCCAGCTTTTGAAATTCCAACATGTTAATGAAAATGTCCTTAAATCAGATTAATAAAAAATAATTAATCGTATACTTCTACAAAAGCAGTAACAAGCCTGATGTTTGAGATGTTTTTTTCCTCATTTGACCCCCTCTCTTCTAGTTTGACAGAATGAGAAGTTAAAACCTGTGCCATCTTAATTAATATTTTAAAAATTGGAGGAACAACAGGTAATTCCAGCAAGATTTTATCCTGATTGGGTCACTTATAGGATTAAAACACAAGCAGAAATAAATCTTCCCATAGAACATACAAATTTAACTGCATTTTAATTTTATCAGATTGAGTTAAAAGAAGGCCTAGCTAAAACAGAGCAAGCACTACTAAACACAATTACATGTACAATCACATGACTTATTATCATAACCTGAAATGTTGCTCTGAAAGATAAATATACATCTTTCTCAGATGAGTAAAACTGAACCTACTTTAACCTCCTTTGTAACACGTGCTGAATTAATGTCTATGGTCTCTGTTTTCACTTGAGCAAAGTAATTTTTTTATGCCCATAAGGGTTGAAAATAAACAGTTACTTCTGTGTTTAAGAAACACCTTTTCAGGAGCAAACCAGTCACAATTTCTCAAGCAGAATCTTGGTGGACTGCAGATCCCCAGGCTCAGCATTATCATACAATCACCAGGTTGGAAGAGACCCATCGGATCATCGAGTCCAACCATTCCCATCAATCCCTAACCCATGTCCCTCAGCACCTTGTCCACTCGTCCCTTAAACCCCTCCAGGGAAGGTACAAAGACCTAGCTGCCACCTCACTCTGAAGGGAGCTGCTTGCTCAGGACTGGGCTTCCTGTGGGACCACATTGTTGTCGAGAACCAAGGCTGTCTACAAGAGTTAGTTCATGCACAGTGGCTGTATTCGACACTTCTGACAGGCATAAGCAGCCACACTTGCAAAAATGATGGCACAGGATGGACCTAAGCACCTACACCTACCCCCAGCCAGAGAACCTTAGCCTGTCTACCTATAGCCAAAGCATTCACAACAAATTCATAGAATCGTAGAATCACCAGGTTGGAAAAGACCCACCAGATCATCCTCTAATGTTTAACTTTGTCTCTCTTTGGTAACTTATGCAACATCTCATTACTTTGGGAAATTACTATAAGCTATTTTCAAAAATAAAACAACAGAAAAATCGGTTTGATGTCTCACTTCAGAGTGCATGAGGAAAAGCAAACCAAAAGAAAGATCTCTTTGATGTTTACAAAACACTTACTTGCTTATTTATATATAGAAGTTCATCTTTTCTTACTCTCCCGGAGTTCAGCTCAGTTTGAGGAACGTGGATGAAGGCCACGCAGAAGAGGTTCAGCAGAATCCCCGTTCACAGTGTCATATAGCTGATGTGACCATCTAATAACCATTGATTCAATGGCGTGTAGCACTGCCCTAGAATTAGGAACTTGTCTGCAAAACACAAAAAAAAAAGCCCCTGAATTTCAAAGCAACTACTGTACTGTGATACTACAAAGTCCCTCTCCCCCCAGCCCCCTTTATATTTAAGGATGAACAACACAGGAATTTGGAGTTAAGCTCTGATCAGAAGAAAAAAAAAACTGAAGGCAGGGCTGAAAAGGTTGTTTATGAAGACACAGACCACACTTCCAGGTGTATTTACTAATCAAAACCATGGCTAAACACAGTCTCTGAAATTATTGGCAACAGATCCTTTGAATTCCTTGCAATTATTCCAGATGTGAACAATCTGCATTTACTACTTAATTATCTAATTAATTACATGGTAATTTGATGTTTGAATAAACACTGATAGTTAATGTAAATATTAAATTGATTTTATTTCATGTATTTTAATTACATTTGGCCAGTGTTTACAAAAAGATGAACTAACAATATAAAGCAAAGAATTTTAACAATATTTTAATAGGTTATTAAAGCTTATGTTACCCTTTTCATGGTCTATTTTTTCCCCTTTAGTCCTTTCACTTAGGCTACTTCATCAAATCAGTTCTAAACTGAAATCAAGCCTTGGTTTACTTAAGATGTCTCTAAGACATAGTTCATATTATCACTGTTTCTATAGGTGCCCATCCCAATGATTAGTGCCACACTCCTCTTGGATGCTGTCCTTTTGAGATTAGTCCTAATCTAATTGAAAACAAGTACATGCATTTTATGATAAGAGTTCAGTTCAGGTTAAACTTTGTACTCTGGAAGCACAGGCTCATGTGATTCAAAATTCAGGTAACTCCACCGACAGCTTAAGTCTTGCCTTCAAAATTAATAAACCCCAAATATAAATTCCTGGAATTTCATGTTTTCATATGGCAGAGTAATTACAGTTTTTAAAGCAAAATACTTTAAAACACCTTTTAATGCTTAGAAAAATAAAGTAATAAAAATATTATGTTTGGAACACTAAGTATTTACTTACTTACTACCAGTTTACATCTGAGATTAAAAACTACCAGAAGCAGCACACAATTTTTTGCCATTTTCTTTTCACCCTCCTGTGTTGCACAGGTCACACAATAGTCTTTTCTCACATATTTTCAGTATATATTTGATGCAAATCAGTCTTGGCTGCAGCTGTGGGAATGGGAAGATGAGTTCTTTCTGACATCAGTCCTTTCATAATTGGTGTTATATTTTTTATGATTTCCACATGATGCTCCATATCTTGGGAAACACAACATGGCCAGGATGTTTGGTTTTCCTTATTGTTTAGAATAGGCACTAACACTTGGTGGTGAAGCAAGAGAAGTAACATTACAAATCAGTAATAACAGTAACTTGGCTATTAGTGACACGCTTCAAATTGCTTCTTTAAATGTAAGAAGAACAAGCTAACCCAAGCCGCTCTTCTCAAAATCATGACTATTTGAATCAAAATCAGCTTTATGTTTTCCTTTTCTATCACTGTAAGTATGTACTTGAACCTCCTTCAAATTTTACTGTAGATGGAAATTATGTTTTGCCACAGCATTACTTCTCAGTCAGCTGAAAATAAATACCAAGCAGCTTCAGAAACTCAGAAAAAGTTTACATTACTTTCATTATCTCTCTCCTCCTTTCCTCAGAAAATATAAATACATTGCAAATAAAGTGAGAAGAGAGCAGGCATAGTTCTATATCCCCTAAAGTTAGTATCTTCCTATCAAGAAAAACAAATCCGATTATTATTACAAACCCTCATTTCCATGATTTAATAGCTACGAATATTACCATTTAAATCTAGTTTACTTGCAGGCCACAAGCTCACATTTTAAATTATTTCCTATAAATAGATACCTGTGATATCCTTTGGAAAGATATTTTTTCTGTGATGCAAATGCCTAACACTGATTACGAATTTTGTTCCAGTTCACACATTTATTTTAAATCCTCCATCTTCTTTCACTACATAAACATTTCCAAACTTCTCTTCGTTGCTTCTTAAACCATGCCAGTACAGAGTTCTGCTCAAGACAGCGTGTAGGAACTTGAAGTGTGTTACTGTTTGTCACAACACAATGAAGCACTTGCTCAAATTGAGGTACTTTTTCAAATCAGGTCCAAGTCATAGACAGATTAACTAAAACTTCACACCAGCATCACAAGTGAACTTTCTGGAGGAACATCTTCACCTGCATATGGACCTCAGATGCTTTGGGTCCTCATAAGGCTCAATGGTGCTAAGGGGAATGGTTTAGTGTTTGATAGGAATGGTTGGACTCGATGATCCAGTGGGTCTCTTCCAACCTGGTGGTTCTATGATTCTATGATTCTAATGTATTTTACTGCCAATCATCAAAATCCGTAAGTAACCTTTGAGTTACAGACTACAAGGAAATGGATTCCCTGCTGGTGAATTTCAGAGCCTAGTGCAGTAAAAGCTGTGTGGCTCCTCCAAACCACGTTTCATTTATTCCCCTCTATGCCAAAGTAATTTACAAACAAGAACCTGAAAAATAACAGAAATAAACAGAAAGGGAAGCAATGAGGGAAAAGTGGTGCAAGTCTGCTCTTGCACAAACTTGAGGTTTGCTTTTAGGGTTCGTTTTTTTCTTGTTTTGACACTGAAGATAAGAGCATTAGAGCAGCCTCAACACGCCTGTTGCTTTGCAACTATTACTCAAGTCTGATGTCTAAGCAGGCTGGCAAAATATAAGCTAGAGAAGCTAGGATGAGCAGCAGAGTGCTGTTTATCCATTTTAACCATCGTCCCTCTCCTGAAATCTAATTCATGGGCCCCTGGAAGGAGTAACGAACAGTTTCTTCACCACTTTGAAGCTCACACTCCACCCAAGCCTGCACCTGAGCACCACTAGCTGCTTCAGAGCCATTGAGCTCTGCTCCCATGGCAGATTTTCTTCCCCTCCTAAAAGCCTTCCTGATATCTCTCACTTGATATTGGAGTTTAGAGACTTAATTTAAATATCAGTGCAGTAAAACTCCTTCTGTATATACCGAGCAAGCACTAAATTCATATAAAAATCTCTAAACTTTAATTTCTCATTTAGTCTCTCCTTTGCAAAAGGTTTTAAAATATTTTAATTTTAACATGCATTTTAGATACTTTTTGCAGAAGGCTATTTTTTTAGTAACACAGATGAGCAACACATGGAGATTGAAAGTTATGAGATATTTAAGTTAAAAACTTCTAGCAAGATGCTACTGCTGGGAAATTTTGGCTTCTTTCTGCACAATATGTGGTTAAGCAAACAGCCAAAAAAAGTGCTACAGATATCATTTGTGACAGCCAAACTGTAGACATTTATTTCCATAACATCAAACCAAAGGGGAAATAATGCCATTCTCATTTTAAGCAGAAATATCTAAGCCAGCTGAATGCCTACATTAGCTTTCACAAAGGTTTCCTTCCTTAAGAAACACAGATTCAGCAATGAACTGTGAACTTAGTTGTCACCTTCCTCTTCTCTTTTCATTATGTTAGTCATGAATTGCTCCCATTCTTTTTCTCCTCCTTACTAATCTTTTTAAAAAAACCCTTGACCTTTCCAAACTGCCCAGTAGTGGATTTCAGATGCATTCAGGTTGCTGCGCTCCAAATCCTTCTCCTTTGAAGTTGAGGGGAGTTTTGTCATGGGCTTCAGGCAGGAAGAGATTTCCTTCTCAGCAGGAGAGTTGCAATTCTATCCCTGCTCCTATTCATAATCGCTGCCTCTCAAGATCAAACCACTGAGATAATGACCAGCCTGAAATCTGAATGCTGTTAACAAAGTACTAAAAGACAGGAAGATGAAAACTGTTCTCTCTGTCATTGTCATCACTATTTATAAACAGTGTCTGTAATACAGTGGCATAAAAGGCACAAATTTATTCCCTTCTTGAAACATCAATTTTTCACAGAAATGCAGAAGCAACAACTAGAACTGTGCTGAGAAACCTGTTTGGCTGTCTTGGTCTTAAATTTGTTTCCTGCATCCCAGCTACCGACATGGACCACTGAATATTGATCTCTACCTCAAGCCAAAATCTGATCCTGTATCTGTAATTAAAAAAATTTACTTGGACCTAGACTATTTCCTTTTAAAAAACATGTTATTTTGTTCAGTCAGTGCTCTTCAAAATCTTGGGAAATAGTTCCAGGTAATCAGAGTCAGGAACCCAGGTGTGACTCAGGACCTGGAAAAAGCAGTACAACACTTTTATGTTTGTCATGTTGCCTTTTTTACCAAGTGTAGATCCACCGCCGGTTTAAAGCAGAGCTTCAAATGCGATTTTAAGGAAATTTTTATTGCAATTTTTTATTGTCTGTCTGACATTAGAGTCCCTGTATTTTTTCTTTAAGATATTCAGGGGGACTCAGCTATTTCATGTTATTCCCAGAACTTTTACAAGGCAAAAACACCCAAGACATTTTGTATCCAGCCCTTATTAGCAGTGTTGCTAATAGAGCAAGAGGTTTCTATGCAGCTTTAAGACACGTATACTAAAAGAAATTGCGCATATATGAATTCAGTTACAGATGCTTTATTCTTTAAGAATATTGCATATAAGTACTTGGTTTTATAGCTTAATTCTAATAACTCTTGTAAGACCAGTTTGGAAACCCTGTATATGAATCTCATGATTTACATTTCAGAAGCAGCACAGTTCTGGGAGAACTGGTAGAAAACGAAATAATACTTCTGTTTCTTACTGCTCCCTGATGAGCTGTAAACACCTTTAGTCACACAACAATAAACTTCTTACATCCTACAGCCAGCAGAGAGCCAATTGAAGGTGACGATTCCCTGCGTGTCTAACTGCTGGTGTGGTAGCTTCATCATGTCACAGCTTCCAAAAGAGAGGCAGCTCGTCACTGCTGCCCACAGGAGAAGAGACTTATCCCTCCTCTTTCCCAATGACATCTACTGGACAAGAAGTACAATACCTATCACTGCATCAACGATGGCTCTAGAGAGATCTGAGCATAGGAAATAATATATATTTCCTGCTGTAAACAATTCAAATGGCAGCAGTCACATCCATTGTATGAAAACCAAGAAAATGAAAAGAGCCATGTGCTACACAACTAAGACTCCAGCAGAAAGACATCTCTGATGAGTTTATGGAGTGGAGTAGCTACTTTTCTTAAAGAGGCACTTTCTTCCTTTCATAGAATTTATTTTGCATCAGTCACCTCTAGTGCATCAAAACCTCATCCTCATATTCTGCTATAAATAATTCTTCTATGAACTCTATCATATGCTCAAGTGGTGATTGAGTCAGCTCCCCAAACTGGAGGTCCTTTCATTTTTTTCTGCACTCCAAGGCACTTTGTAGTCTTCAAACTAGCACTAGCAACTTTCTGCATAACCTCATGTGGCACCTGAACTAACTAAGATGCAGGATATCGGTTTGACAGTGTCACTGCTGTACTACAGCTTAGACAGAATAAAGCAGATGAGGACAGTCTCAGCTACCCATCAGAGCTTCCCAACAACTGATGCATCATAGAAGTCAAAATCTCAGCATGTTTTTTGAGTGTGAGTGGAGAAAGCAAGATATATAAACAAGTGAGTTGCAAATCCAAAGAATGTTTTCCAGAATACTTACACTAAGTGAACATACACATGCACTTTAGTCTTCCTGCTTTTCCAGCTTCTCTTGACCTTTTCCAAGCATTTGGGCTTGGAAATACGACTATGCAAACCACTTTTTGAACATTATCCCCAGACACTCATACCACCTTTAATCAGTACCATATTTTGATATATTACACATACTTACATTTAGTTACCTACACTCTCTCTGCGAAATTCTTATCTTCCAGAAAGCCTGTTTTCTGGTAAGAGATACAGAATCAGGGTCACACTTCCAGACACCAGTAAGGTTGCATTTTAGGACATGAGATGAGATGAGACTGCCACAGACCTAACTGTTCAACTCTATACACGACTGCTTCTTCAGTTAGTGGGAACCAAAGGAGTATTTCCAAAAGTGTAATTGCACCCAAAGTTATGTATTCATGTCCAGAAATAAACTAACTCTTCAAAATCTTGCTTGCTAGAGCTCTTTATTTCATGACTTGGTAGCTTTGCAAGTTACTGTGAATTTCACTGCTTGCTCAGAAATATAGAATCTGAATTTTCATGGAAGTAAATTACCTTAAACCTACGTGAAAAACTGAAAAGCCATAAGTGAGTACAGGCTGAACTGGGTGCAGCACAGGACAACGCTGACCGACCATCGATTTACCCCTTCACACCAACAAGCACACAGAGCATTAAATGACCCCGATGGCTGGTTGCAGCCCAACAAATGCCATCAGAGGGCTAAAAGGGACTGAGGTAGCTCCTCAGCAGAAGAATAATCCCCTTAGTATGCTCCTGGCATAGATAAGCAACTAAAGATAAGAAACAGCAAGAGTCCTGGCCTTGGCACAAGCATAATTGCATTGCTAGAAGGAGGGGAAGGAGAAGGGCAGCTGTGTTATGCGCAGGTAAAATTTTTCCTGATTTTTCCAGTGGGACACTACATTCCAGAAAACAACTCATTTGCCACAAAGCATTTTAATTGGGACCAAGCTTTACACAGTTCTCACATTTCTAGTTCTCAACACAGATGCCACAGAGCCGGTACAGCAGGGGAGAAATCAATGACTTTTGTCTAAGTAAACGGCACGGATCTTCAAAACAGCATACGTCCAAGGAAAGAGAAGGAAGGGAAGGCAGCAAGAATACTGCCACTGTAAAGCAACAGCATTTCTACCTCTTGGTTTGTATCACAAAGTTAAACTATTTCCAAAGTGTATTCGGCTTATTTGAGAAGAGATACAAGTGCAGCCTCATGGTGATTCCAAGGAGAGTTATATGAACAGTTAATTTTTGAGTCTGCTGGTCAAACCAAGAATTTGGAATCAGCTTGAGGTTTGTCCACCCCTCCATCTTCCCAAAAAAAAGAGAACAACTTTTTTATTTCGGGCTGAAACTAAATGTCACTGATAGACGACAGCCTCATCGTCTTCACTACCGGTCACTATGTTCTTCAGACTTTCAAAATAACACAACCCTTGAAACCGAAGAAAAGAAACACAAATACCCTGCTTTCTCCCACAAGTCACACTGTTCAGGGGAACAACAAAAAACTCCGAAACTCCCTGGAAAAAGGCCACCAGGACCCTGCCGCGGTCCCCCGGGCTGGCAGGAGGCACCGCGGCCGCTCGGCTGCCCGGTCCCGGTCCTGGTCCCGCTCCTCATACCCATCACAGTCCCAGTTCCCTTCCCCGTCCCAGTCCCCTTCCCAGTCCCCATACCGATCCCAGTCTCAGTACCCTTCCCGGTCCCGATCCCAGTCCCTATCCTTGTCCCAGTCCTCTTCCCTGTCCCCGTCCTCCTGCCCCTCCTGGTCCTCATCCCCATCTCTGTCCCTGTTCCCATTCCCATCCCGGTCCTCATCACCATCCCGGTCCCCATTCCCATCCTGGTCCGGTTCTCATCCCCATCCCCGTCTCGGTCCCCATCCTCGCCCCCATTCCGGTACTCATCCCGGTCCCTGTCCTCATCCCCATCCCCATCCCGGTCTCCAGCCCCATCTCCATTCCCGTTCTGGTCCCCATTCCCATCACAGTCCGGTGCCCACATTGGTCCCCATCTCCGTCCCGGTCTCTGTCCCCAGCCCCATCCCGGTCCCGGTGCCCATCCCCATCCCGGTCCCCATCCCCATCCATTCCCATCCTAGTCCCTGTCCCCATCCCGGTCCCCATCCCTATTCCCGTTCCTATCCCGGTCCCCATCCCCATCTCCATCCCGGTCCCTATCCCCATCCCTGTTCCCGTCTCCATCCCGGTCCTCGTCCCCGTCCCCATCCCGGTCCCCATCCCCATCCCCATCCCCATCCATTCCCATCCTAGTCCCTCTCCCCATCCCCATCCCCATCCCCATCCCCGCTCACCTGTGTCTCCCGGGGCGGCTCCCGCGGCCGCTCCGCTCCCCCCGCGGTCCCCCCCGGTCTCTCCGGCAGCTGCAGCCCCGGGGCGGGCGGCGGAGCCCGGGAGAGGCGGGGAGGAGGGCGCGGGCGGAGATGAAGGAATCCGTGGTCCTTTATAGCATCGCGAGCGACACTTCTATACCGTTTCCCCCCACTCCCGCACCTCCCTGCCGCCTCCTCCGGGAATGTACGAAATACGGGTCCCCATCTCAGCATCCTCCCTCGTAAATTTACTCTTCCCTGTCTGCCCCTACACGCCCCGGGGATGCCACGAATATAGAATCACAGAATAACCAGGTTGGAAGAGACCCACCGGATCATCGAGTCCAACCATTCCTATCAAAAAAATATCTGGTTCCCACTCGGGTCTCGGCTCCACCGCATCCCTCGGGAAACCTGCTGCTGGGTCCCACTCCCACACGTGGAAGGAAGCATCATAGAATCACAGAATCACAGAGTCACCAGGTTGGAAGAGACCCACCGGATCATCGTAGGTATTGTGACCTTATTGGAGCAGTTCCTATTAAACTTATGGTTGGACTCGATGATCCGATGGGTCTTTTCCAACCTGGTGATTCTATGATTCTATGATCTTCAGGTCAGGGGAAAAGCGACTGCCCTGTGAGGACAGCTGCTTGCTGAAGATACGCTTGCTGCTTAGTAAATATTTCCCATCGCTATTTAAAACTGCTTCTCATTTTGCTTTTTGTAGCAGGAAGGAGAAACAAGTCAATAGTGTTTGCTTTCACAACTTCACAGCTGCTAGAGCTGCTAACTGTATCCAATTAAGGACAAACAAAAACCAGATAGTTGCAGAATGTTTCAAACCCAGTGAAAACAAACAAAAAAAAGTGTAGATGTTTGAGAAAAACATCCATTATGTCAGCTGCAAAGAAAACCAGTTTTTTTGGTGGGTGACAATGTTTTCTCTCTGAGGATTCTTCAGTTTGACACTTACAGGCTGCTCATTCCTGTATAAGGTGGCTACTCATTTCACAGAAAAAGTTGTTTTCTCCATGTGACTAATGCAACAACAGCTTTATAAAATATAGCATGCTCTTGGCAGGGGAATCTAGACCTCTGTGATCATGGAGGTCTTTGTAAAAAAAAACAAAACAAAACCCAGATTGCATCTAGAAAAAACACTACAAGTTGAGCTCTACTATTAACATGTCCTAGAAACCAGTACCTGTAGACAAGCAGAGCCCTGACTGCACCTCACTGCCAGGCTTGATGTACTTCTCATTTCTGAGATCACAGAGCGACAGAGAAAATAGCTGTCCTGGTACAAGTGCAGGGTTTTTTTCAAGGCTTCCCTACAGAAAAACAATTGTGTGTCTTGTGTCACTTCCCGAGCAGTCTACAAACTTAATTGGGCATCAGTAAAAAAGTCTCATCCATCCATCATCCATTCGACAATCCATCCACTGAAGGCAAATAAATTTCCCATGTACATCTTGCGGGTAAATGAAATGCATATTCTTTAAAGGAAATAAAAAAATTCTGTTAAACAAAGGCTGAAATTCCTAAAGGTTGACTCCAAGTACCTTACTGACTTCTGTAACCTTGGTGCCTAACACAAATTGCCTTCAAGTTTTGCTTGCCTTATTCTTTTCTGATAATCCTTTTGTTTCTTTAAATCTTGCCTCAAATACTTAGCAAAGAAGGTGGTCTTCTAGCAACATAATTCAGCAAGAGTTTGGTTGAAAGCTTCAACGTAATTTTTGTAGTTGGCTGTCGCAGCTGTAGCACAAATGAATAGACAGATACAACAAGGTACGTGCAGCGGATATTTTAATCTCTTAGTTGATCAGTCAGATCAATTAACAGATGATTAACAGATAAATTCAGCAGTAATTTGAAATCATAATCTTAAATCTTGAGGGACATAAGGTGGGACTTAGCATGAAATATGTATCAATCCCTAAGATGCCAGTGAAGTTGTTGAATAGAATCTTTCATTCTCTGAAATGAAAAGGGTTAGCACCTTCAAGAAGTCATTTTCTGATCCTTGTTATAAGCTCCTGTTTGTAGAATCTTTGTGGAAAGCTTTGGCTACCTGGTTCAGCTGAGGGATTACATGGGACATGATATGAAGTCATTTAAATGAAAAGATTTATACTGATTATTGAGATACATGAATTTTAATTTCTTCAATACGACAGCAAATAAATCCCCCCAAATTTCTTCTCTGAACCTGTGACATTTGAAATCTGTTATCATTTTCCGTAATACATTCCACTTTTGATTTTCCTAAGCATATGATTGCTGTTCAGTTGGCAGGGGTTGGCTGTAATAAATATCTGCCTCAGCCAACCTTTTTCATTGCTTGGGCTCCTGTATATCTCTTAAGACGCCTCCTCAAGACCAAGGATAACTTTTTTTCCTGTCGGCCACATGCAGAACTTTAAAGCGTGGAAGAGATCAGACAAAAACAAGATTAAATTTTACATTTTTGCAGGCAGTGCCTCTTTACGTACTGGCTTGCTATGCACTCCATTGCTTTCCAGCTCTGTAGACTTTACATGCATGCTACTGGGTGATTAGCTACCACCAACTAACTAGCTAACAATCCAATATAGACTGGAGTTCTTAAAAGACTGAGACATTTTATTCTAAAGTGTTGTTAACAAACAGAAGATGCAGGCTACTGAACAGGCATAACTAAAGGAAGAACAAAGGTCAAATCACTCATTGTTGCCAGCTAAATAACAATAATAAATAGCAATCAGTGAAAAAAAAAAAAAAAGAAGGAAACTCAAAGTTTTCAATGTTTGTCTCAGAAGAGGCTTCAGACACTTTAATGCAACAAAAGTGAAATTTATGAATTTTAATGAAGAAGCGTGGACCGTTTTTAAGGCAAAAGCAATATTGACCATAATACATGTGAATAAGACCACTTAAACTTTTTCAGTAAGCGGCATTGGAAGACAGTGAAATTGGTTCTGCCCATATTTAAGACCAGGATCTTAAAGTTATTACTATTTGTGGCTTAAGTTTTTATAATTTAATCTGGACTATTTTTATTCCATCAAGGTTACCAAATTGACTTCTGGTAGATTCACAATTCTATAAAAGAGAAAGTAAAAAAAAAAGCTGATGGAAATTGAATTTTTTTTCTATGCAAGTAGAAAAACCTTTGTATTTTATAACAGTCTGTAAAAATTGATTACTTGCCTTAATGTAAACAGATGGTAGCAGATCCAGGGTGACTGACACTTACTATGTCCACGCACAGCTCCCAGGGGACTCTACTTTTAATCTGTACCACAGTGCCTGCAAATCCAATAGTTTAGAAAAATAAATGCTAACAAGGATTTCCACTTTCAAAAGACTCTCAGTACCGAATGTACTAAGTACTCAGTGACTTCTGCTGCTCATCAAGACGGAAAGAAGCTGTCCGCATCATGTGCATACCCAGTTGGTGTCAAAAGCATAATAAAATGTGTATTTTCTAAGTTGCAATTTTATCTATTCTCAGCCTTCTTCTAGCTCAAAATGGGAACTACTCCTTTTCCTACTCCATTAGCATTTTAGATCCCATTCAGGTTTGTTCCTGTTCTTTAGTCTCATATGTGTAATGTACAATGTATTCTTTTATAGCACCTGCTTTTCCTGCTAATTAAGTATTTTATCATCTCTTTCATCCCCTTCTCAAGTTAATTCTTGCCTCCTACAATTATTTTGACTTCTTTTCCCTTTACCAGCAGCAGTAAGCTCTAATGTCAGCTATCAATAAAAAACTAAGACTTTAGGGGGAAAAGGTACACCAACCAGAATTCTATTTATGTTTTAGCTATTTTTATATATAATATATAGCTATTATTATAATATATACAATATATAGCTATTATTATACTATTATTATTACTATTATTACCACTATACTATTATATATTACTATATAATATATAGCTATATATAATATATAGCTATTATTATAATATATAGCTATTATTATAATATATAGCTAATATATAGCTATAATAGCTATTCTATTTATGTTTTATGTTTTTAGCTATCTTTTTTCCTTTAAATAAACACTTCTTCCGCATCTAGTTACGGAAGTTTCCGGTTAGGCATTGATGAAGGAAGGCGATGAAAATCTGGCACGCATAATAAAAAATATAACAGGCTAAAAGTAAAACATATACCTAGAAAAAAAATTAATTCACTTGGTTTGGCATTCACATTCTTGGCTCTGTTCCACCTACCTGTGTAATTTTGCATATTAATTCCTTAGATTTCTAGAACTGCAGGCAGAGGATGTGTACTTGTAACACAGCGGCAGTACGGACTAAAAGGAATTAGAAAGTGGATAGTGTTAAATATATTTGTTGATAGACAAATTCAGAAATCTTTCAAGTAACTCCTGAAAGATGCACACACGTCACTGAGCAGACATGCACCTTATCAATCAGCAGCTCACTTCTCTTAATGCATTTTTTTAATTGTTTCAAAATCTTCTAAAACTTTGTCACCACAAGGTCAGCCAGCTTTCAGATTTATCCCAAACTTTCTTTTAAAATACACGTGACACAAACCTATGCATTGAATTTAAAAGAGCTTAAAAATTAACACTTAACAGAATTTCAAACCAGCAGTACAAATGTTTTTTGAGATACATCACTAGCCCTGCAAATTTATACTCAGTTTTAAACTACCCTGGACTATGCTTCCCTAATATGTCGGGGTGGAACAGAAGCCTCATTCAACGCAAACGCTTTCCAAAAGAGTTTTTCAATACAAATATTTAAGACAGAGTACTTATTTTGTCCAGTCTATGTTTCTGCAATGGTTTTCACACGAAACAGATTATTAAGAAAAAAAGCTTTAGCATTGAGAATGCAGAAGAGAGGTGTTAATGGAAACCTAGGCTAGGATACAGCATAGGGGACAAATGCGAGAGATAAAATGAAAAACTCTAGAAATGCCCTAAAATGTACTGCTGGTAAAGACACTTCTGAATATTTATGGTCTCAAATAAACTCCATTTCAGAACAGAAAGGGTTTCTTAGGGGAAACTCTAAAGGTTGACGTTATTTCGGTGTTTTTTGAGTCATTTTTTAAATGAAAATTTTGCGCTAAGAATGTTACTATATAAGAAATTATAAAAAGGTTCAAGGCTAGGCCTTTTTCATACATAAAAATATAAATGATAGGCAAAGCTTCGAACGCTGCTGTTCATGTAAGTCAAAGAAATGCCTGTTTCTTGATCTGGAAATATAGAAGTACGTAAGTTTTGATCCTTGCTAAAAAGAAAACATGCAACAAACTAAAATTAAACAACAAAACACCTCAATAATGCTAGTGGAATGACTTGAAGAAATATTTCACTTGAACAATCCCCAAGTATCAAATCACGTTAAAAATCCATTGCAAGCTATAAATATTCAATCCCAAATGCTACTTAAGAAAGACAGTTCCATGGCCAAATGAGAGAACTTCCATTTCTGTTAATGGCAAATGACTTGATTTATGGAATGTGCTCATTAAGCCAAATCCCTCACTCACTGTGGTTTAAGGTTTAGCTTCATTGAAGAAAGTATCTTTAGCAACATGCATGTCGTTTGATTATATCACCAATCTAATCGTCAGTAATAATGTCCAGCCATTTCTAGAGTGAAGCAGTTCTGCTAGAAGAGGTGTCTTGCTGTCCCCTCCCTACAAAAGCTACTCTATCAGGCAACAATAGTGTACTCTAGCTGTTTTCCCACGTTTTCATGTGCATTGGCAAGTCTCGATATATAGGGAAATTACATAATTAAATAAATAACAATTGTACCGAGTGTAAAGTTGTAATAAAAATTGACTAAATTTGGTACAATACTTTGTTTCACAGAGTAGAATGACCACATTTACAGGACTAGAAGTTTGAAATGGAATATCATATTCATCTTTGATGTCCCTATTTTAAATGTGGTTGCCTTTTCAGATACTGTACCACAATGGTGGCTGTGTTAGTGAAGGGCTACTCTCTTATCAATAATCTAGAAACTGGTTTGAAACTCCACACAATTTGTAATTCCCAATAAAAATGCCGGTGCCTTAATACTAAAGAATTGAGCAATAAAGATGCTACTAGTTGGTCAGATGCAGTTACTTTGAATTACAGCATAGTTTAACCTCAGTTAATAAGTTTGTCTAACATTAGAATCACTGCATTCAAACAGAGGTTAATGAAACTTAAACAGTAGTTCATCAAACATACAAAAAAGATAACTGATTTTGGGTCACAATTAGGAAAGAGAAAAGATGATATTCTCTTGCAATGCATGGCTAGAAGCCACAAACTTTAAGTTCCATTTTCTCCTGGAAGATGGAACAAACAAGTGATCTTCTTGCTATTTATTTCTTCCATTGTGAAATAATACTATCTGCAGAAGTACTGCAAGGCTTACCATCAACAGTTTTTTTAGTTATTAAAAAATAAATCAGTATACCATTATAATCAGCAATTTAGCATATGATCAAAGGTATTTTAGTGTAACACAATACAGAAGCCTGTTTACATTTCACTAAGAAAAGCTCAACATATTTTCTTGTACTTGAAAGTCAGTATTTTCACATCTCCATTTATTCGTTCTACTCATTCAATCTGTAACACAGTCATGACACTTCTATTTATCTCTCTGTCAAACTGAACTAGTTTTTTCAATTTTAATTATTTATCTGTGTGCATGTGTTCATACTCCTTACCTTAGAAGAGATTTTCCTTTGGTATGTTCAGGAATAACCGTAAACCCCATTCACAGGAACTGAACAAACCACAGAATTCGTGCTGAGCTAGAATCTGCTGGTTTAATTCCCTGCTGGGAGTCTGCCAGTTGGGAAATGCTGACCACCAAGTACAGGTCTTAATTACACAAATCCAGAAGCTGCTGCCAACCTTTCCCCATTGAGAAGCATTTGCTTTCTAGTGGTGATCTTGATGAACAGATTATCACTCAAACATAATTTATTGCTGCTTTCTATTGTAAGTAATTAAATGAAGAAACCTTTTAAACTCAAGGGAATTTTAATAGGTTACTTGCAAAACGTTATTGCAGGCAACAACTTGTACATGGTTTTAGTTCCAAACCCACCAAAAAATTATACAAATCAGCATTGCAAAAGTGTCAAATCAATGCCTTACAGGCTTTGCTGGCAGAATTAATTTCTAAATTCTAGATGTGGGGTTATGTTACTCTCATTTTTTTCCTTTTCCATTTTTTTAGAAAAATTTACAAGTGAAATATTACTACAAAACTTTTTTATAAGGAATTTTTGCAAAACATTTACATTTTTACCATCAACTATTTTTCTGTTTCAAAATCATTATGTAGATTTAATACCCTATGCTGCACATCAATTCTTGCGGGATGACAATTCAGTGACATGCATAAAAAAAACACCACAAGGCATTAAAATGAAGACTTAAATACAAATATTGTTGCAATAAAACAGTTATAAAATTGAAAAATAGGACCTAAACATCATGCTTACCTAACTTTGACAAATTAACTTTTTCTCCTAGATTACACACTTTTATTACTGCTCTCGTGAAAGAATGTGATAAATAATGACTTAACACCAACTCCTAATGTAATCAGCAACACATACACAAACCTAACCAAAGAAAGTATATTGTAAGAAAAAAACTATTCTAACACTGGAGTTCTACCATGGTAAATACACTTTGCACTGATAATTACAATAAAGCAAAATTTTTAACGGTGGCAAAGGGAATGAACAGTGAAATGCCATTAAACAAGATACTACTGCACATCTGTGCCCTATTACTTACAACAGCTATAACCCACTGAGTCAAATAAAGGACATTGAAATTTACGATCCTTTTAAGACAGAAAAGTGGATTCAGAATGGTATGCAGAACAGACTCTCCAAATGTTTCTAATTCCAGTGGTAAAATGTGCACCTGCTAACACAAGTTAATGTACTTGAGATGCTATGAAGCCAACCAGATTTAGATTTTTAATACATCTATAATAGGGATTCATTGCAGATTAAAAAATGACTTCAGTTTCCTATCTGCATATATAAGTATGCATGAAAAAAACTATAAATGAAATGGTTCTGCAGAACGCTTGTAACTTCAGTTTACAAAAGTTGTTAACTTCTAGGAAACATGGTATTAACATTAGGAAAGTTTTTCTTTGCATAAAGAAATGTATAGCACTGATTGTGAAGCATAATGATAAAATATATATTTGATGTTTCATCTCCTATATAATAAAATTAACAGTTAATACTACCTAATGTTCATTTGTATTAAATGTAACATCTAATTGAACCTGATGTTTTAAATCCAGATACATCAGTTAAGAGTACTTTAAATAAAATATACAAAATAATGTACAAAACCCAACTAAAATTTAAAGACTCTGTTACAAGTCTACAAAAGCTTTAAGAAACTTGAAATTCATAACCACAGTGTAAAATTGTTTTTCTTTAATCTCAAAGCTTTTTATGTAAACTGAAAGTATAAAATACCTTCAGCTTAGTATTTTGCTACAAAGGGCTGGCCTAAAGTGTACACAGTGTAAACAATGATTGGTATTTCTCTTGCTTCAAAAATACAGAAAACACCACAAGATTGATAAAGTATTCAGATGAGAAGTATATGTTTTGTGAAGGAATGCACAAGGTATCTGTTATGTCTCTCAAACCAACAGTTACCAGATGCATTCTTCCTTCTGTAATTTGCAGGGAAAAAAAAAAAAAAAGCAGTATCTTTCTTGCACTGTACTTCCTTTAGTTACATCAAAAATATTTTGCTGTATAATTTTTTTTTTAAAAACAGGTCATGAGAATTATTACCAAATCACTGTATGTGTAAAAGGTTACACAGATGCCTATGGGAAGTAACTAAAAAGTCTGAGTATAAACTATTTGGCCATCTTTCCTCCTTGTACTACTGGAGCTGTCAAACACAAAATGCTGTTTGGTTTTGTTGTTGTTTCTCATTTCCTCTGTATTCCTATTAAACTGGCACATCTGAAAATTTAACCAAACCTTTGAAATAAAAAATTGTGTAGTAAAAAGACAACTATACTCCTCTCTCCCCAGTTTGCTTGTATTTGGATGCTCAACGTAAGATTTGATAGGTAACAGATATTTATTAGCAGCCCAGAGATGGTTCTTGAAGAGAAAATAAAGACAGTCATATTTAGAGGGAAAGAGAGAAAATGTTTACTTTCAACATGTTTTTTGGTTAAAATGTGATAATTAATTCTTTTCTTTGGCTATTAAGTCAAAGCATAAAGAACTCGGCACATTAACCACAATATAATAACTAGTATTTACAGGGAGAAGATGTTGGAGAATGAGCTACAATGCTGAAGTGTCTGGCTGATTTCCATGACTTCTAATAAAATTAAAACATTTTAGTACTCGAGTTTTTGTGATATATGTTACCTACAAGTTAGAAATGGACCACAGATGTTTTAAAATATAATGAAATGAAATAGCAAAAATTGACACAAAATTGCTGTACTAATTTTTCACCCTACATAAAGACATCATTACTTTTGTAAAATCTTATGTTAATATTTTCTATGGTTTTATCTTTCATACTGTATACACTAACCCTACATAATCGTAGCTCTCCAAATAAAGAGAGGAGTTAGAACTCACTGATTGTCATTTACACACACTACTATAATGTAGTGGTCAAAATTAATGAGGTCCACCTCAGAACCACCTTGCAGCATGCGTCATCCAGCTGCTATCTGAGTTATTCCAAAACTTGAGAAAAGACGGCCAAAATTAAGTGAAGTGTTCTATGGACAAAAAATAACCTAAAATATATCTATTATCATTCAATTTCTATTCAGTTTTGCTGTGCCTTGTGGGAAAAAGATGTTCCTATGAAAATATTACAAATTTATTTTAAAAACTAAGTACTTTCATCAAATGATATTACTCCTACTCAAGGTCCACCCTGTTTTATACTGATATCTGATTTTATAAACACATCAACATACAATGCTAAAATAGGGGAGGAAAGTTCATTTAAAATCACTGCATGATATACAGACATATAACTAAAAAAGTACAGTATGGAAATAATATTCCCCCATCGGTTTATCCAGTACATCAATTTGCGCTGTTTGTATTTTTGAAATTTTTGTCTTGTTGCACCGGTGTACACTTCCCATGTTGACCCTCCAACCTGGAACAATTACAGAAGTCATGACTGAAAACATGATTTTCTGCTCTTTAATCCACTTTACCAGCCCACTTCCATATCCTGAAAGGTATGTAAACTTAAGTGCAGCACTAGGCGTCCATATAAATGATCCTTTCAGAATTCTTCCATGTTTGTTGAAACATTAGGGGTTGCTGGGTTTGAATCTTGAGAAATGGCAGCAACAGTGACAATTCTTGGAGAACCAAGAACCTCAGTAACTGACGAGTCCAGTTCTCCTGAAGTAACAATAGCAAGGGCCGTTCCACCACCCTTCTTGTTCTGATGAGTTTTGACATGTTTTGAGAGATGGTCACTTCGCATAAATCGTTTAGAACATTCTGGACATTCAAATCTCTTTTCACCTTTTTTAAAAGAAGAACAAAACCAAAATGTTATTGAGAGAGAACACTGAACAGTTCAGCCTGGTCATTTGAATCTGACCCTGTTCTAGTCAACATCTGAAGTTTCTTTATAAGGATAGAATATTTCTTCTCTACCTGTCTGAGCTCCAGGTCACAAGCTTTTAGCAATCCACTCTTCACTACTAAAACATTCTCAACAAACATTTGCTACGCTGTGATTATCAGGTGGTAAGTTTGAATTCCAGGACACCAGAGAATTTCCATAAACTTCTACGAACCTGACAGAATGGGAGAGGTAAAAGCTCTGAAAGAACTACTGGATAGCATTTTTTAAAGAATAATTTTGTTGATAGGATTACAGTGACAAGAAGGGAATTTGGAAACACGAATCCCAAAGCAACATGAGGATGTACGAAATCTATGTCAAGAGAGATAAATTCATCATACTAAGAAGTCCTGTCACTGTTCAAAGGCAGTTAGCTCTTTGAATGCTATCTTCTGATGCTATAAGCTGGAGGGGAGAGGGACCTTCTCGGGGACAGAAATACAAAGTCTTAGAAACTGAAGATTTTATCAAGGTCCATCTTTCCAATCTGAACTGTAAGGAGAACTTGCTTTACCAATTCTCACTTGAAACTTCAAGAAACTTCTCAAGAAGACCAGATCTGATGTATGGACTAGGTTAAAAAATTTCTGAAGGATTGAGCTAGTCCAGGTGAGGAAATGACAACCCTGGTCCATGACTAATCATACATTCTCAAGAAAACTTGACAATTTTACATCAGGCATTAGCTAACATACATCAGCTCTCTGTGATGGAATGGTGATCTTTTTCTAGCACATGTACAGAACAGCTTGAACAGATCTCATTTTACTTATATGATTTCACAGTCAGCTTGCTTTGATGAAAAGTGAAATCCACCAGTTCCTCTGCTTTAAAGTTACTTTATTTACATTTAAAAATAGTTTTCAGAGATCCTAACAAGTGAGATCTTGGATACCACTGTTTAACCATGGCCACTATGATTGAGACTCAGTGTGACACGCATACAGAGAGGGCTGACCAACCTGTGTGGGTTCTTCTATGCCTTTGTAACTCATCACTCCTTGTAAATCGCTTGCCACAATAAAACCAGTTGCATACAAATGGTCTTTCACCAGTATGCCAGCGGAGATGTGCTCGAAGATGAGATGTCTTGCCATAAACTTTTCCACATCCTTCAATATGGCAGATATGTTGTTTCTTTTTGCCTGGCTCATTGCTGCCTCTAAAAAGATCAAATTTAAATGGGTAAGTAATTATATTCTGAAATAGTATTAACAGTTTGGAAAAATATTTCATTCTAATAGAGACAATTATAATCCCCTGTCTAAAAAGAAATATATAAACATACTTTCTATTAGAAAGTATTAAAAATTGTAGGCAATACAAGAAAATCTCATGCCCGAATGAGATAAACTCTGATAAGAAGTCTAAATACATATTGACAAAGTTTACATTTACCTTCCTTCTCCCTCTCTGCAATTAGGACATGAGCAGGCAACTCTTCTCAGCCTCTTTCCAGGTTGTGTTTCCTGGTCAGAACTTTGTTGAGCTTGTTGCAGCTGCACTTGTGTTATCTGATCAGGACTAACAGCACCAATTGCTGCATTAGCAATGCCACCTACTGCTACAGTAACAGGAGCTATTGTGGCTTGCTGTACTTTTACTCCATCCTGTCCTTGTTGTTGACCTGTAAAATATGAAAGTGTTTGTATCCTTTATTAGTCATTTCAATAAGCGAAATGCACAAATAAACTTTATATGTTTTCTAGAACAAAAATCCACCTCCATTTAAGGCAAGCCACAACCCAAATATTAAATTCAGCCATTTTCCTGAAGCACTGCCAGAGGACTTACCTGCTAGCTTAGTCCTGTTTGTTATTACAGAATCACAGAATCACAGAATAACCAGGTTGGAAGAGACCCACTGGATCATCGAGTCCAACCGTTCCCATCAAACACTAAACCATATCCCTCAGCACCTCATCCACCCGTGCCTTAAAAAAATTAAGAAAATTAGAACAGTACAAGGCTGAAATTACTGACTGATACTAAGAAATGTAAACTGCTTTTAACAAGTGTTTTCTTGAGAAATCCTTTAACAAAATCTTACACAGGAAGCCTGTTAAATCTATTACCAACTAATATCTCTCTAATAACATTTGAAAACTTATCTATGTTCAGAAAAATTACAATTAGCTAATTTTAAAAGTTGCTTTATGGCACATACAGAATACTCACTTCTCCTATGTTTTGTCCTGAACCAACACTGCGCCACAAAGGAACTTTCACAAAAAAGACTGGACTTGAACAAGCTGGCATACAAGAGCCTCGTTGGGTTTTTTGGTTTTGGTTTGGTCCCCCTAGTCCAGTGAGCAGTGACGGGACACATGGAAATAGTAGGAAGCTTCACCAAGGGAAGCTCAGACTGGACATTAGGAGAAAGTTCTTCAGTAAGAGGGTGGTTGGTCACTGGGACAGGCTCCCTGGAGGAGTGTTCACAGCACTAGGCCTGTTGAGAGTTCCACGAACATCTGGACAACGCTCTTAATCATGACTTAGTTTTAGGTAGTCCTGAGAGGAGCAGGGAGTTGGACTCAATGATCCTTGTGGATCCTTTCCAACATGAGATATTCTATGATGTTGTTTTGCAGAAGGGAATACGTTTTCAAGAAGAGTGGAAAAGCAGCTTGACTGAATTAATGGAATTCTAAAGACTGACCTGATGAATTAAGAATTTAGTTTCATCACATAAGTTCATTGATCTCATTGGCTTTCTTGATCAAAGGAAATCAGGATTACTGTTTTGATATTAAAGGAAAATAAAGACTATTCCAAGACAGATAAGAAGTGTAGTTTCTTGAGCAGCCACATAATATCATGTTTGCTTAAAGAGTTATCACTATACAGTCTAAGAAAATAATGTGACAAACTAAATTTGACACAAAAATACCATTTTCAAAAATCCAGTGCCTTCATACAAGTAGGAAATAAGAGGAAATGCTACTTACTAATTGAGAGAGTTTAATGACCAACCACAATTCCTTAGAATAGAGCGTAACATTTTAAGACTAGAAAGTCTTCAGTACTGAAGCATTAAATTAAAACTTAAAAATCACTTGGAGGTAACATGAATCAGAGAGATTCAAACAGGTACTCCAATTTACTTCTCAAGCATCCATAACAGACATCATCAATGGGGATAAAACTGAGAAGAAAGTTCTCTCTCTGACTAAGCTACCAAGTGAGTTCACATGCAACATAGCATAGGATAATGACTACTTCATTTACATCATTGCTGAGGAGCAATATATGCTGTCTTGCATAACACTACAATAACAGCCATAAATGAAACCTATCATACACCACCTACCACCACCACATACATACAGATAAATTAGGACTAAACAAGATGGTATAGAAATCACCTCCCAAGCAACTCCACTGTCCTCTTAACAGGCCACAGAAATATAGAAAAAAGTAACAGAACAAAATAAATCTGTCTCGTGCCCAGGAGTACCTCGTTATTTTCATGAGAAGCACTGACCAAATGTTCCCAGTTATCACTCACTTCTATCTGGAACTTGCACCTGAGCTGCCTATATATGAATAAACACGAATTCCTTGGTTTTTTTAACCAGGCCACAAATACTGACAGATGCTAACTATTTTTCCTTCTCTGAAAAGAACAAAGATAAATGTAGAAGCGATAATGTTTGAATCCCTCTTGCTGTTGGACAAATATTAAAACAAAAATAAATTCCAATAAAAGTCTGGTTTGCAAACAAACCATAGGAAAAAAAAAATCACAGGCTTAATCTTGCATGGAGAGCCTCCATATATCTAGGATAGAACAAAGTCTTTCTTTTCAGAATCACTACATACTGGAAATAAATTTGTTTCTCATATTCTAATGAGAAAGAAAAGCATTAATAAAAATCCTTTAGGGAGAATATGATAGGGCAAGGAGAACACTGTGGTATAAAAGCAAATAAAATCTACTTGGGTCTAAGTGGCAGAAGATGACACAAGAGCTTCCAAATAAAGTGCTAGTCCAGAGGCAATTTCTTATGCTGTTAAACTGCTGAAGTGTCAACCAAGTGCTATGAATAGCCAGAGTTAAAAGCAGCAGGTAATTTTTGTTATATCTAATGCTCATCTTAAGATGATAATGTGATTACCTGTGTTGAAGCCAGTCGCAGGTTTTGGTTAGCCAAAGGTAAGTAAATTAACACTTGTAGTCCTTCACAGAGCACAAATTCTCCTGTCTGTTAAACATACTCTAAGACAAACTCCTTTAGTTTAAAGAGCAGCACTATAAATGACAAGTTAAAAGTTAAAAATGTAACAGATACTACAGCTACACCTACTGCAGCCTCTTTTCTATGTCCATGTGTCCCGTCACTGGTCACTGGACAGGGGGGATCAGCACCTCCTCCTCTGCTGCCCTCCTTAAGGAAGTTGCAGCCTGTGATGATGTATCCCCCTTGGACTTCCCTGCTCCAAGCTGAACAAGCCAAGTGACCTAAGCTGCTCCTTCTAAGCCTAGCCCTTGAGACTTTTCATCATCTTGGCCACTTTCCTATGAACTTCATTGTACACCCCATCAGGTTAAATTAAGTTACTTTGTACACTAACATTTTGTTGTAAAACTGATACCAACTCCTCCATCGGGTTTCATTTCCCTTAGGTCCAAGTTCTCTCCTTCCTTTGGACAGTAACCATTTACTTGGCTGCAGGACAACACGCAAACAACAAGGCAACCTGATATGGCATTTATTCTATTTTGCAAATCAAGTGCAATGACCCTCACTCATTTCGATATTACATATATGATTATGACAATGTAATTAAGAATAACACTACAGAAATTTGTAAAGTTTCTCAAATAGAAACATCTGCTTAACTTTAGTCACTAATCCTGCCCATTTAAGCAGTTAACTAAATGCATTACTTATTATCAAAAGATACAGGATTCTCAAGATAAAGAATAGCACGTCCTTTATTCCTTAGCATCACTTACTCAGCTTTCCAATTTTGCAGGAAACCTGCACCTTAGCAGTTACAACTCACATACACTTTGCTGTATATGAACCTCACATATTAACGCAAGAAAATGTAACAATTTTAAGTAATCACTATGAAGCCAAATAATATTTATCACAAACAATTTTAGTCTTCAAATCTAATTTGCAAAATAATGATTCCCATAACACCACCTGCATGATTAAAGAAAGTTAATTCATAGTACCTTGGGAATACTTTCCTATAGAGTGACTGATTGATGAAGATCATGGTCATTAGTCTTGCCCAACCATAAAAAGTCAAAGCAAGTATCCTTTCACTACGTCGTGCACCTATGTTTCTATTCTTATTCACCTGAAGTAGCTGGAATGAAAAAACACTCTTTGCGGCAAATAGGTCCTTTTCTTCCCTTTCTGCCCTAACTTCAATGATCCAAAGAAATCATGAGAATCAAGCTTTAGAAAGATTGATCTCGGAAGGTAGAGAAATATAAGAAAAGGACACTTCTAGTTTATGGTACTTAGTTCTCCAGAACAATCTGTATAGATTTCCTCTTGCTGTTATGCAATCAGCATTCAGCAGTCAAGAAGATGACAGCACTATGACAAAGACTTATCTCAGTAGCATGCAATTAACTGCAAAATCTGTGGAACACTTTGCAAAGTGTATCTAGAGCCAGAGTGGCTAATGTTGCAGAAACTCAAAATTTGTTCAAATGCATATTTTGAAAATGAAAAAGAAGGTTGCAACTGACATTCATAAGTCAATGTGTCTTACTGTAGGATGGCTAAGTCAAGTTAACGACAGTCTGCAGAGTTCCAAAGCTCTACAAGCATCAGAGCTGATGCAGCAACTCACCCTTTCAACAACTTACCAATGAAAAGAAATAAGGAAAAAGAGGTTCCTCCTTTTCCCTTCTTGCAAACATCCTGTACTCTAAAACTCTTTCTCCACAATGACATAAATTTATAAGATAATATTAATATGTATTTACATGTATGTTTTAATAATACGTGTTTTTACAATAACATATTTTACATATAATATAATAAAAGAGAACACTTTTCTTAAGACGTAACCAAGATTTTAGAAGTTAAAAGTCTGTGGCAAGAGTTTATAGTCAGAAGTTGGGGTTTTTTTCCTCCCAAACAAAATCTACTAGGAAGGACATTTCATGCTGAAGAAAGAAATGCAAATTGTATCTTAAAATTAAACACATATTTACACAGAAGACTGTGTGCTTCATTGCTACTTAAATGGTGCACAGACAATTCCGCCCTCTCTACTGCCCTGAAGCAGTAGTTTATAAAGATTGATGAAGTAGCAATACGTGTGACAGAGGAAGGATTCTCTAGAACAGAAACTGTGCAAGGGCTGATGCAATGGATGCACACATTCCGTAGAGAACAATTTGGAGTAGAGGAAGGTATTGGACCCTCCCAACTACTACAAGAAATTTCTGTTGTTATAGCACAGCGTCGTATCCAGATGCTACTACAAGCAGAAAGTTTCTGGTGCAAACGGCACCATCAACTAGATATCTCTGTCTTTTCTACCTCCTACAGGGGCAATGCAGCAAGTGTCTCTCTTTTGATTTTTTGCATGTTGCCAACTTTGACAAGATTTGTAAAAAACTGCTACTCTCTCCTCCAAGAACCTCCTACATAAAATGGTTCAGTGTATTCAAAAATTACTGAGCAGCATTATAATTAAGCTTAACTTCTGTGAAAAATATCACTTACAAGTATGAGATTCAAGGCAGTAAAAATTAAGTTTGACAGTTTTAAATACCTTAAAAACCTGAAGACTTTTTCCTTTTGGGCAAGAATCTTATTGGCAACAAATATAAAAAACAACGTCTAAGCAGTTTCAAGAAGGTACTTTAATGACTTCAAAAACACAAGACTTTACCCACGTGCTTTAGGACAAGTTGAAGTCACTTCTGTACTTTGAGACACAAAAGAATTTTTCCCAGCTGGTAGCATTTTCCAGGAAACTGAAACCCTGTTTTCTTTTTATTACTTTATAAAACATAGGAAACAGCTACCACAAATGCAACATAGAAAGACCTATACAAAATCAAACATGGAGCTGCAATTGCACAAAATTTAGTCCTGTTTCAGTCAAAGCAAGGCTATGTCTCTGGTTGTTCTGGATGCTGTGGCTTCAAATGGAATGAAATTATAGTCAATTAGGTGTTCTAAAGGAGTCAGAATCAGAAAAAAAACAACCAAAGCACCTTGTTAAATTGTTACAGTACTGCTACAGCAAAAGACCCTTCAAAGAAAAACCTTCCACTGTCATTCAAAAAAAGTGAGAAAGAAAAGCGTGTTTATGGTGACTGTTCAAGAACACTTATCTGCAGATGAACGTAAGTAGTTCCCTTCATACTGAATGTTAGATAACTGAAAACCAAGTAACTGTGCTGCAGAATGTCAGATGCACTGCATGGAAACCAGTAGTAGATCTAAGAAATTGGGGGGGTTTAAGTTTACTTTTATATAACATCTCCCTCTACTCCATCACACTGCCCCAACTCTCAGCTTATTCTACAGCTTACAGCCACAACAGAATGTGGCCCAGTTCTTCTTTCCATCTCTTCCCCTTAACTCTGAAATAGAGAGAGGACAAAAATGAAACCTGTTTGACTGTTACTTTCTACAGTCTGACTAGGGTAGCTCAACACCTGACAAATTGTAACAGAAAAAGCAAAAAAAAAAAAGCAGATCTTGCACACTTTTACCATAACTAAAGTACCAGTCTCAGGAAGTGTGATTTTTAGCATCCCAGATCAATTTCTGTATATTACCATGTAAACAATAATAGCTTTATCTTGAAAGGACAGAAGGAGTTTGACAGGAAAAAATGCAAGCTAAATTTCCAGTAGTTTTTTGTGGGCAGAGGTGGGTTGGCTTTTGCTGGGGTTTTGACTATAGTTTTGCTAGCTTAATTATTTTAAGCTTGACTAGAAAGTTCATGAATGTTCTTGAAGTAAACATTTTGGCTATGTGAAATGTTATCTTTATATTGATCAAGATAAAACCAAACACATCTCTATGCAGAGAAGGGATTACTTGACAGGTACATACATAGAAAATTGAAAACCTTTTCAAGAAAGGGCGATAGCTGAACTATGTTAAGTTGTATAGCAGGTGGTAATGTATTCAGAATAAAAAAACCACTGGCAAGGTGATTAAAAGTCATTATTAGGAAAACCAATATTCATAAACATTTTTAAAGACCTTTTACAGTAAGACAAAACATGAGGCTCAAGCTTTGTTTTTTTTAATAGCCTGCGGGTAACCAAGTTCAGAACAGTGTATTGACACTGTATTTTGAAGCTACCATTGCCAAGGCAAATGCTTGTTTTCATCAGTGTATTTTGTTGTTAAACTGTTTCTACCACTATCTTGAGTTTCAGTTTAAAAAAATCCTACAGTCAAAACCACTTTGTCCTCAGAAGACTAAATGCTTCTCTTATAATTACTCTAAAGCGTTTGAACAGGATACCAGTGCTATAACATTATAGAACACTGTGGTTCTGCAACAACTCTCAGCCCAAGGCAACCTGAAAACAGTTTCAAACAACCTTTCATGACTCTGGAAACAGTATGCTGAACTTCTATTCTTCTCCCAAATACACCCTCAGAATTCCAAGGAATATACTATGAAGTAAAAAAACTAAGAAAAACTGCACTTTTTTCCTCTTTTTTTTTTTTGTGGAGAAAAGCTCAGTTCTTTGTACTTATCTTTTCATTGCAGATTCCATAGCTTGCAGGCTTGTTTCTTTCAAGGTGTTTGCTGCTGGTTGCTTGCCAATGAACATCAAGGGAAACACCGGATATTATTAAAAAAAAAGATCATGCAACCACCATCCTTCAGCTCCTTTAACTTCCACCCGTGGAATTTATATGTGCTAGTTTGCTTGTATATACCGTGGCTATCTTAAACCCTATTCACTGTGTTACCACTTACAGGCATCCCTCCTTGGTTAGCTACACAACTTGGAGTTCTGCTTCCACACATGCTCAAACACTACATTAACAAAAGCAAGTGAACCAAACAGGCTACATGTTGTCATAAAAATGCCATTTTCTTTTGTTCAATGTATGTGTAATGTTCTAGGACTTCAGACTAAAGACACCCCTCTCTCAATAACTAGCATACATGATGGCGATAATATAATACCATGAGTGGTATAAAGGTGAATCAGATAATTTAATTTCTCATAATACAGGAGTTTAAGAGCATTAAATAAAAATGTGTCTTACACAACAACTAATACAGTTCACTGCAGACAAGTATTAAACATATAAAATAATTTACACAAATTAAAAGTAAGACAAAATCACGGAAGAAGAGAAATCCATCAAGGATTATTAAAAAAAAAAAAAAAAAAAAAAAGGCCCACTTCTGCTTCAGGAAGACCTGAGCTGCAGATGAGTGACTGGTGGAAAGAGCATCTGATCAGATTATTCTTGTGTGCATCATCTGATATAGGTCAGAAAGGAGCTTTAAAGATCAACTAGTTCCAATCCCCATGCAGGGACATCTTCCATTAGATACGTTACTCAAAGATCCACCCACCCTGGCCTTGAACATTCCCAGCTATGAGGCATCCACAACTCCTCAGGGAAACCTGCTCCAGCATCTCACCACCTTCATAGCAAAGAATTTCTTCCTCGTGTCCAATCTAAATCAACCCTTTTGCAGTTTAAAACCACTGCTTTAGCCGGTGGCTATAGGCAGGCCTTGGCGAAAAGTCTTTCTGATAAGCCCTCTTTAAGGGATACTGAAGGGGTGCAACAGAGCCTCCACAGAGCCTTCTCTTCACCAGTCTGTGCAGGACCTCGCACTTGGCCTTGCTGAACCATACAAGGCACACATAGGCCAACTTCTCCTGCTTGTCTAGGTCCCTCTGGATAGCATCCCCTCTCTGAAGTACATCAACTACACCACTCAGCAAACATCATCTGCAGACTTGCTGAGGGTGTGCTCAATCCCATTATGTCATTAATAAAGATACTGAACAGTACTGCTCCCAACACAGACCTTTGAGGGGCACCATTGACTACTGATCTCCTTTTGGAGACTCATATAATGATAGCAACTCTCTGATTGCGGCCATACAGCCAATTCCTCATCCATCAAACAATCCATTCATGAAACCCGTATCTCCTCAAGGTTATTGTGTGGGACTGTGTCAATGGCCTCACATAAGTCACGGTAGATATTAGCTGTTCCTCCCTTATCCACCACCAGTCACTCCATTGTAGACAGCCACCAGATTAATCAGGTATGATTTGTCCTTTGTGAAGCTATGTTGGCTGTCTCATCTCTCTGTCACCCATATGCCTTGACATAGCTTCCAGAAGGATCTGCTCCAGGATCTTGTCAGGCATATAGGTGATGCTGACTGGTTGATAGTTCCCAGGGTCCTCCTTTTTAAAAATGGGGAAAAATCACACCCTTTTCCAGTCACTATTCCCAAATTACATGCATTTAAGCTTATGTACGACTTTATCTGCATTTAATGTTTCAAAATCCTCTGCAAAGTTTGAGCCAGAATGACAGTAATATCTAAAGTGTCTGCAGTCCTTGAAGAGCTAGCCATGACTAGTGACTGTCACACAGAAGAGTTATTGAAGAAGAAAAGGGAAGGGAAAGCCTGTTTTTAAGGCCTACTTAGCTTCTATCTTCTCATCCAGCTTAGTTTTGTACATTTAATTACTTCTTTGACTCATGCTTTGTACGCATTCCCAGCAAATATTTACAGAATTAAGAGTGGTGTAGACTGGAAGGGACCTCTAGAGGTCATCTGGTCCAACCACCCTGCTCAACCAGGGCCACCTGGTCTGGTTTGCCCCAGACAGATTTTGAGTATCTCCACAGACTGTGATCTGTTTGACAAAAAAATAATATAAAAACACCCAAACTTTCCCCAAATTGCTCCATAGCTTATTACATATTATGGCTTATTATTTCTGTAATAGTTTTAAGCTAAGAATTTTTGTTATTTGCAGAGAAGAGTCCTTTTGCTTTACTTTTTCCATTTATGACTGTAGAGGTAAGAAAAAGGTACCTAGATTACCCTATCGTAGAAATAACTAGGAAAAACACTGCTCATGGAACAGAAATACTTCACAAACAAATGAACAGTCATTTCAGAAAAATACTCAGTGTTTTGTTTTATTGCCCACCCCCGGAAACTCGTTTGGCTTCAACAGTTGTTTATGTTTGAAGGAAAACATAAAACAAAGTCAGAGCACCAGAATCAATGCATGGGATGAGTCCTTCACTCAGTCTTTTCCCTGACACTTTCTGGACATCCTCCTTATGGCTCATTTCTAACATTACTTCTACTGCTCATTTATAGCAAGTGCTTAACTTCTGGAGAGTGTGATCAATGTGTAAAAGAGTTCACACTGACACATGTAGGTACTGCAGGAAAAGAATGGAAATACCAGTCTGCAGATGTTGAGGTAACTCAGCAGTTTATTTTTTTTCAAAAAGTTTCCTGTAAAAATAACAGCAAAAAACATTTTATATAAAAAACAGCAAATCTGAGGAAGTTAAGAGGCCTGATCAAGATAGCTTATTCCTTATAAGTGGCAAGCAAACTTTCTTAGCATGCTTGTAACTTCCTATTTCCTAACCATTCTTTCCTTGAATAATAATATAGCGTTAAGGACTATACGCCACACTCTTCATCCTCCTTCCCATGCTACAGTGTCTCCCATTCCCAAAGCATAGCATAAATAAGTTTCACAGGAGACAAGCAGAGACAAATAAGAAATTTTAACTAATCTCTCACATTCTCCAAGCTTATTCTTTTTCCATAACCTCAAGCCTGGAGAACAGAAATGATACCTTATATTCACAGGAATGGAGAACAAGTCAGAGGATTCACTACTGATAGCATAAAATTAAAAGTACTATGGAAACAACCATGAGGCCTACCTGGCAGTGCAGGGGAACTCAGCAGTCACAAATCTTTAGTTAGCATATAAACCCTGTATGACTAAGGCTTGCCTTCTCCAAGACCATACTTGTGACTCATTCCTCTTCTTTCATCCTTAATTACAAATCTTAATCCTTTTATTTTCCAAAAGACGTTGCATGCGAGAAGGGCAGTCAAGGTAACCGAGCAAGATGATATTCAGAACCTCTCTTTCTAACATCTTTTAGTATGTACTAAACAGTTGTACACCATCAGTAAGCAGGAAAAAACCTGCACAGAGGAAGTTTCTCCCTGCACCCTCAAATCTAGGTTGCTCCCAAGGCAGGCTTCCTATGAAGAGTCCCTGCTAGAGTAGGTACATCTAACAACAGTGAACCACTATCTTCCCATCAAGAAAAAAATTTTCTAAGTCAAAGTGGACTGCAAAATGTTGTAGCAGCTGGTCAGCTCCGGCTAACTGAAACTTCCTTTCAAACCACCACAGCTAAACACAAAGTCAAGATTTTAATTTTGGTTACCCAAAATTGACATTTCTGTAACACTCCCTAAGCCAGGTTTAGTGCATCCAACCCAGCTCTTAGTATTTCAACATGCCATCAAGTGCCAAAGAGCAGGTGAAATTCTATTTCTTATTATTAAACTATGTTTAGAGTCTCCTCAAAAAACTTACAACTAAAGGGAACAATCCTTTTCCCAGTTAAGCATTTCTCATCTTAGTATATGATTATTAAAAAAACAAACCAACCAAACAACAGATTAAGACTCATTATACTAACATAATACAGAGCAGACAGTAATTAAACATGATTTTTTCTCTTACCGTTTTACACTAAGAAGCTGTGTCTATCATCAGGTTGCTGTTAAAGACAAGAGACTTTGCGTAGAATTTACCTTAGAACTAGTTGTTATCCAGTCCAGAGTCTTTTAATAGCTGCTTTGTTTCCCAGCTGTTAGACCACCATAACTAAACAGGCATTTCATAATATATATCAAAAGCTCATCAGCAAGTGCTGAGGCAGTTACCAGTTGTTTTTATTTTTTTAAAAAAGACAAGTCACAGGAACTAGGCTGTGCATAACTATACCTTATTCCACTCAATTTCTTTGCAGAACTCAAACTTTTAAGGAAACAACTTTAGCAGTTAGTCCAGAAAGCAACAAATATTCCATACTAATGTATGTCATGACACAAGATAGCTTGGTCCATGTACCGTCACTTTTCTCATCCTACATCCTCCATGCAGGGATTAGGAATATTGCCTGGTTTGAAAAAGCTTATTGTTGTTGTTTTTAAATATTTCAAAGCTTTAACAGCAAAGTCCTGCATTCACTCCCAAAGCCTACAAACCTTTAAATAAGATAAACAGGGTCATTTAAAGATAAGTTTATCAAATACAAACAATTCCATTTCAATTGACACAACTGGTGATATTAGCTCACTGGTCAGAAGCGTCAGCTATTTTAAAATTTTAATTTTAATGATAAGTATTGGGTAGTTCCTAACAAGTAAGGCTTTAACATTACAAAAAATCCTGAAAAAAAGTATTAATTCAGAACTGTCTGGTATTCTTGTAATAGCAAAAAAAAAAAAAAAAACAAAAAAAAAACACCCACCAACCAACCAACCCAAAACAAACCCCAAACTTCCGTCAGACCACTCACCTGCAACACTGGTAATGGTAACAGGAACTCCTTGAACTTGAACACCTGCAGCACTCAGGTTGGCAACACTTACTGTTTGAAGATTAGGTACCGAAGCAAGCTGGGCAGCATTCAGAGTGATGGGAGTTC
Organism: Phaenicophaeus curvirostris; assembly: GCF_032191515.1. NCBI lineage: Eukaryota > Metazoa > Chordata > Aves > Cuculiformes > Cuculidae > Phaenicophaeus > Phaenicophaeus curvirostris. Next base: position 57,001,862 of record NC_091397.1, read on the forward strand.
CAGCAACAGCCACTGGTGCAATCTGGGCAATGGTTGTGCCACCACTTGAAGACACAGGGGTGATGGTTAGTTGTTGGGATAACCCAGTATTTTGAACTTGAAGATTTGAAAGACTTTGCAGGTTTTGAACCTGTACAGTTTGCCAGCTGATCTGCCCTGATGGTGTTAAAGTTGGAGCCCTGATGAGCACCTGAGTTGGACTCACTGCCTGCAGCTGCACATTCTGCAAAGGCTGCTGCTGGATGGTCTGTATAGTCTGCCCTGACTGCAGCTGAAATGACTGTGGAGGAATGGCCTGAATAATCTGCTGTTGAGGCTGCTGGATCTGTATCTGCTGTAGAATAGGCTGACCTACGATTTGGACCTGCTGAAGAGAACCCGACTGATCCTGGGTGTTCTGTACTCCATTGGACTGCAGCTGACTTGAGCTCTGGGATTCAGAGTCTGTAGCAGTTGTTTGTGGTTCTTCAGTCGTCTGCTCTGAACTGCTGCTTGTTGTGCTCGTGAACTGCCCTGTTTCTGCAGTGCTTACGAGAGTGTCACTGCTAGTTAGAGATGTTGAGGCAGTAGTTGTAGTGGTGGAAGATGAGGAAGGAGACTCTGGCATTGTAGTAACAGAGGCAGAAGTGACAGGTGTAGACGCTGCCTGATTTCCATTGGAAGCTCCACTCTCAGCAGACTGGCCACCTTGACCTGCACTTCCTCCAGCTGCCACACTGTTTATCACAGGTAATGCTAGGGTTACCCCACCAATGTTTATAGGTAATGTTGTTACAACCTGTGCCTGAGTACCAGGAATAGTTTGCAGTTGCAGTGGTATGGAAACACCAGGCCTAATTTGCACCGGAACGGTCTGATTTGCTAGATTTTGAGCAATCACATTCCCCGAAGCTGTCCTATTTGCTGTTGTGAGGATAGCTTGATTATTCCCTGCAGGAATAAGCTGAATTTGATTCTGCAGGTCTTGTAGACCAGTAGCATTAGATGGATTGACTTGGAGTTGTTGACCTTCTGTTGTCTGAATCTGTGGGATCACTTGGTATTGGACACTACCACTTGGATTTTGTACTTGAATAACTTGGAATTGTCCAGGGGTTGTGGCAGAAGAATTGCTTGATTTGGTTTTTGAAGGAGATGTATTCCCATTGTTACTGCTGGAGGGACTTGCTGCACTTGAGGCAACAGAAGATCCTTGTTGAGTAACATTATTTTCTTTTGAAGTAGAAGGAGCAGCAGCAACAAGCTGCCAAGCATTTCCAGCAAGCTGAGTTGTTACCAATTCTAACTGCTGTGGCTGATTCTGAAGCTGCACCAAACCTTGATTTGGATCTATAATAATCTGCTGCTGTCCAGTTCCTTGATTCTCACCAGGGGTTCCTATTTTGCTGCAAGTAGCTGCTAGCAAAGCAAGAGGTGAAGGCTGAGAATCCTATCCGTAAAGACAGAAAACAGAACAGGCTCAGGAGAAAAGCATGAGTATGAACCATTAGAAGTAAGCATCAAGGTTTACACAGGAAGCAGAAAAAAAATAGCGTCTCTGCATGGAGACCAATGCTATAGCTCTGAATAAGGAAGTATGTAATTCTGTAAATAATCCTTAAACATAAAGCCCCCGATTATCAATGACTATGTGACAGCCAGGACCTCAACCACATCCTTTCCCACCGGCTAAAATAGAGAAAAAATTTTAAAGTGCTGCTATTGCACAGAAAGCAGCTGATCACTGCAAAATGCAACCAAAAAAACAAGTCCAGGCAGTAAAAATATTGCACCCAACGAACTATGTTTCATCCAACACAAAGAAAGATGCCCTGAGCAGGAAACGCTGGTAGCTGAACATTTAATTTAAAATGCTAATAGTTTTGGCACTTCCCTATTCAGGTGTGTGTGCTTTACCTGTGAGCCTCCAGTTTTCCCTTTTTTATTATTATTGTTGTTATTCTCTGCCTCGGGAGATTTCTCTCCCTCTGTGGGCATAGTTTCTTCCTTCTTTTGATCTGCAAAAATATCAAGCGTAACAAGTTAATTATTCACCTTCATTTATACAATAACAAAACCTACAAGCACATCCTTTTTTGGTTCTCAGCTCGTCGCCTTTACCTCTTCATAAAAACAAGAGCGCAAACCATTATTACAAAAGAACGAGTCCTAAGAAACGTGGTTTGAAACCCAACCCATTGGGGCTGGAGAGTTAACACCCAGAAAGGGGAGGTTTAGTTTCCTCTCCCAGCGACAGCAGGAAAAAACCACCCACAACCCTCCTCCTCCTCCTGCCCCCTAAAGCATCGACGGCCACTGACTGGCCGTCGATGCTTTAGGGGGCAGGAGGAGGGCTGTGCATGGGAGGGAAAAAGGGAGGAAAAGAGGAATGAAAGAGGGAGGGATGCGCACAGGAGGGAGCGGTAGCGAAGAAAGGAGGAATGGAGGAGGGAGGTACGGAGGAGGCGAGTCGGAGGGGCAAGCAGGGGAGGAGGAGAGGGGGTACGAGAGGAAGCGGCGCGGATGGGCGGAGGGGCAGCAAGAGGGGAGTGGGGTAAGAAGGGGGGGAAGCAGGGGAGAAAAGGGGGAACCCGGGAGGGCGGGATGGAGGGGGGGATGAAGGGTGGAGGGAGGAGCGGAGGGAGGGAGGGGTGTGCACGGGAGGGAGAGAGGGAGGGGGTTACATACCGCTCATCCCGCATTAATGCCCCGCTGAGGCGCCGCTCTAGGGGGGAGGAGAAGGAGGAGGAGGAGGCGGAGGGTGGGGTGGGGGTAGCGGGGAGAAGGCCGGTCGCAGCCGGAGCTGGGAGGAGCGGGACGGCCTATTTTTCCACGAATGGCCGCCGCTGGGCTGTGGCGTAGCTGCCTTTCTCTCCGCCCGCCGCCGCCGCCGCCTTGAGTGGCAGCCGCGGGCGCGAGGGGGGCGGGCGCCGGGGCGGGGCCCACCGGGGCCCAACCGCCGCCCACCGAGCACCAAACCGAGCCCAGCCGCCGGCCCCCCGGCCGCCCCTCTCCGCCTCAGCCCCGCGCCCGAGGCCGAGGAGGCGGGGCGGGGGCGGGACGCGGCGCCCTGCGAGCCCGGCCCCGGCGGGCAGCGGGGCAGGCGAAGGAGGGTGGGCGTGGAGGGCGGGGGGGGGGGCAGGCGCTCCTCTTCGTCTTCCTCCTCCTCCTTCTCCTCCTCCTCGTCGTCGTCTGGCCGGGCGAGGCGGGGCGGGGGCGGCGGCTGCTCCCGGCGGGGCGGGCGGGCCGGGCTCCCGCCGCTCTTGACAGCGCGAAGGGGAGGGAGGGCGGGCGGAAGGCGGGGCCCGGCGGGGCGGGCCGCGGGGCCGCGGTTAACCGGCGGGGCCGCTCGAGGCCCGGCGCCCATTGGCGCAGCGGGCGCCAATCCGGGGTAGGGGCGGGCGGGGCCTGTCCCCCCCCCCAGCGCGGGTAACTGACAGCGCGCGGGAAGCCGCGCCGCCGCTGCCCCGGGCCGCGAACACCCCCCCCCTCCACGCCCCACCGGCTCGGAGAAGAGACCCCTCCGGCTTTCCGTAGGGAAACCGGGGCCTGTTCCCCCGTTTCACTCGGCCTTCGTAGCCTGCCCGCGCGCCAGGCTCGGAGGGAGGCGGGGGAAGGGCCTCCTCGGTGGTGGTGGTGGTGGTTGTGGCGGCGGGCGCGCGAGGCATGCCGGGATATGTAGTCCTGCGGGGGGAGGGTGGCGCATGCGCAGAGAAGGCCGCGGGGGAGGGCCTGGCGCGGCCGGGCGGGGCCTCTCGCAGCCTCGCGGGGCGGGAACCCGGTGCGGGCGGCGTGCGGTGGCCCCGGCGGCTCGTCCTTGGGTTAAAGACGCATCGGTTGTGTTTGCGCTGTTGGTTTCCTCAGGTTGAGTGTGCAAGCGGGCCCCCGGCGTTGCCCGCGCTCCCTGGCGGGCTGGGAAGGCGGCCGGGTGAGGCCGAGCTGGTTTGTGGCTGCGGTGAGGTGCGAGAGCTCTGCAAACGCCGGCTGCGTGGCAAAACCTGCTACCCCCTTTTGAATTTGGAAGAAACTTGGCTGTGCTGGCACACATGCTGATCTATCAGTTTAAATTTTCTGCACTCCATGCCCAGATGCTTCATCGAGTAATACAGAGCGCCTGCTAACCACAAGTCGTCAACAAAAGTGCCGAAGAATTTCTTTAGAATCATAGAATCACCAGGTTGGAAGAGACCCACCGGATCATCGAGTCCAACCATTCCTATCAAACCGGCTATTTACCTATTTACCGGCTATTCAACTGTTTCCTCCTCAAAAGGGATGAGGACACCTTCAATCTCCATCGCAGGTCTCCAGCACTACCTCTGGAGTAAAGGAAATCTATAAATATCCAGCTTGTTCACCGTAGAGTAAGAAAATGATAAGAAATAAATGTGGTGCAAAGTTTTATTAGTCATTGTAGACAGTCAAAACACACAAGTCGTTGCATCAACGACATTAGGAAAAAATTTTTCACGGAAAGGGTCATTGGGCACTGGAACGGGCTGCCCAGAGAGGTGGTTGGGTCGCCTTCCCTGGAGGGGTTTAAGGCACAGGTGGACGAGGTGCTAAGGGGAATGGTTTAGTGTTTGATAGGAATGGTTGGACTCGATGATCCGGGGGGTCTCTTCCAACTTGGTGGTTCTATGATTCTATGATCAAAACACACAAGTAGTTGCATCAGGAAATGACCCTACAAATGCTGAATAAATTGTTTTGAGATAAGCAAATGGTAATGACTCCTAGTTTACAGCTTAACCAATTTTCAGTGCCTTCTGCTAAGCGGTGCTGGGGAGCTGGAAGAGCAGGGCTGCCCCAGAAGGGATTCAGCTGCCAAGGAGATCCTAACCTGACATGGCAGTGATGCTGTCCCGCAGTTTGGAGCAGTGGTAACAGGATCTGCTGATTGTCCCGTGGTTGTCAGATGAGCAGCAGACGGGGCTACCTCTGTCACAGGGCTGGGTCTGGGGCCAAGGCTGAGCTCTGGTGAAGCTCCAGCCACTGAACTGTTGTCCTAAGTGAGGGTTGTTAGGGCACCACAGCCTTGCCAGGCGCTCAGTGGCCTAAGAGGCAGGATACGGAGCGCCTCCTGAATGAGAGATTGCGTGAGGAATGGGTAAATGTATTAGCAAGGACACTCTTCTGTGAGTGAGAGATTGATGTACTAAGTCCTCTGGAAGCTTTTAGACTTCCGCTGGATTCCTGTGGATCTGCAGCTGTAGGTACAGTGCTTTTGAAAATGTGACTCTAGGGTGCAACAAGTAAAAGCACTGTCTCAACTCAGTGAGTGATTGAAGCGACAGATAAAAGATGGTGGTGGTGTAGGTGGTTTCAGTGATTTTTTCATGATTTTTATATATTTTTACATCCACAGTTACTCCTATACCTCCTACTCTTTCCTGAATTCCAAATGTCACTCTTGTTCAAATTCTTTCTGCCAGCTTAAGCTTTTGAGCCTGTCTTTTTCAGCATTGTTCCCACATGACCCAGTACCTGCCCTCTGCACCCTGACACTCATTGTTCTTTGCAGGCTTTCTTAGAACTCAGCAGAAGTCACCTGTTGAGTTGTATGGATGTAGGATTAGGTCCAAGGATGAATATTTGGTGACATAGGAGTCCCAACTGCTATTGGAATGGATGAAAGAAAAATATCAGAAATAGGGAAAAGTTAAGCAAAAATTTTTCATCACCACTTCCTTTCAGGCTCAAAACTTTGAAAGTGTGTTGACACCCAGGAAGAGAGCACAGCATGGAAATATGTGGGTGGACATAGTTCCATGAAAATGCAGGGTTCCTGGCAAGATATATCTCAGGTGTAGTATCACATAAGGGTGGCTAATATGCACAACAGCCCAAACTAAGAAAATCAACTTTGTGCTGGGTTTCTACTGCTTGACATGTCTCATAGCGTATATGCATTTTGTTTAATTACAAATAGTTAAGCTCATTGTTTTTAATATTTTAAGTACCCTTTCTCTGTATCCATATGTGCACTTTTCTGTCTTTTGTCTATGAGTTATTCTACACTGTTTATAGATTTCTAATCTTTTGATGTCTGTTAGTACCCTGTTTTCCTTTGCTGTATTTGGTCCAACTTTTTCCTCTGTGAAGTTACTTCCGTGGATCTTGCTTTACTCATTATTTTTTGCTTCTTTCGTTCTTGGTTCTAATACTCTCTCTTTTCTCAACTTCAAAAGTGTGTTTCCACCCAAATTCCCCACCTGTGTTTTGCGTTTTTTTTAAGCTCCCAAACTACCTCGTATATTCTTTTTCTGTAACTTCTAGCTTGCTCTCTAAATTATCCTTAGCTTTCACTGATTTTTCATCTAACATGCGGGCTGATATTTTCTAACATATTTAGGCATTGCTCTACTGAGCACAGTGAGGCTTGTAATACAGAACAGAGCAACACCTAAATATAAAGAAAAAATAAAGAAAAAAAAAAAAGAGGGGGGCGTGAAGGGGGAGGAAGAGACAGCTGGCTCCATGCTCCAGTTTCATTGGTTACCCTCTCTGCTATCTGCCAGCACTCACATAGTCTGCATTTGGACAGAGAGCCGAGAGCAGCTGTAAACAGCAGAGACAGTAATGAGATGGTGGCTTTGCAAAACTGTAAATCCGGCTGTAGGGTAGCTACTGTTAGATTAAAAATGCTACAGTCTATAAACACAAAATTTTGGACTAGTGTGAGACCACTATTTGACTGAAAGTTTGGGGTGGGAATACGTAAATAAATAAATGAAGAAACAATTTTTATTTGACAGGATTATGCAAGATCAGGTACCAGATATCCACATTTCTGAATGAACCTTCTTTGCTAGTCCAAAGAGCTTGACTCTTTTGCTAGTTCTTTCATGCTCCCTTTCTGCTCTTGATGCTGCTTTATCATGGAATTCAAGTATTTCCAAGAAATCGCTTCCCCTATGAACATGCTGGTTTGTGTACATATTTTTCCTCTTTTGTTTGGGTCCTTGCTGGAATCTGGTGTTTTGTTGTAAACTTTCTTGACTCCAACAATAATAGCTTTGAAGAATTTGGTGATGGCACAGCATTACTGATCTGACAGAGCCTGGCCAGAGCCACGGTGAAAATCATGTACTTGGCAAGCACACTTCTTGGGCATTGTTCCACATGATACCAAATAAAAGATATTTGACCTGCTTGAATTCTACAGAAAACACCTATCAGCAGTGCAGTGGGAACTCAAGGCATGAGTTCTTCTGTAGTGCCATTTCTTTGCAAATGCATCAGCCTGAGGGACCTCAAGCAGTGTAGGACTGGGTTAAGAATCCTGCCTCCTGGAAAACCAATGGTAAAAATTAATGCTCCAGTTCTGCCTGCCATGGCTCTGACTTGTTCAAGACTGCAACAGAAAGTTCCCCTTCCCTTCCATGCATCTGTACCTCTTGCAGCTGCTTCTCTCTTACCTGATGTTCTCCTAGGATTTTCTTACGTCATAACTATGTGGCAGTAATTATGAGAAAACGTGCATGTCTCAGATACAGAATCAGGCACTTATTTGTTTCAAACAATGTCTATGCAATAAAATGAGTCTAGACGGGGCCCATGTACTCCTCATCCTGTCACTGTATCAACTCTGACCATTGGCTTGTCACAGTAACAGGTCACAGCTGTGATCCAGGACTTAAGCATGTCCAAGGACACAGCATGAACATCAATCTCTGGCCATTCGTTGATGGACTTGCCCTAACTTAGTCAAAAATGTGCTTTTTCACCACACAGAACTACATTACCCAGCATGAAGGTGACGTGCATACCTTAAGGGAGTGATCATAGTCTTCTGTACACTTGACTGTGTTTGATCTATTGCAAATTTGAAAACTATAATAGAGTCTCTGGGCCCCTCACCATGAGAAGGATGTTGAGGCTCTGGAGCGAGTCCAGAGAAGAGCAACAAAGCTGGTGAAGGGGCTGGAGAGCAGGCCTTATGAGGAGCGGCTGAGAGAGCTGGGGGTGTTTAGCCTGGAGAAGAGGAGGCTGAGGGGAGACCTCATTGCTCTCTACAACTCCCTGAAAGGAGGTTGTGGAGAGGAGGGAGCTGGGCTCTTCTCCCAAGGGACAGGGGACAGGACAAGAGGGAATGGCCTCAAGCTCCGCCAGGGGAGGTTCAGGCTGGACATTAGGAAAAAATTTTCACAGAAAGGGTCATTGGGCACTGGCAGAGGCTGCCCAGGGAGGGGGTTGAGTCCCCTTCCCTGGAGGTGTTTAAGGCACAGGTGGACGAGGTGCTAAGGGGCATGGTTTAGTGTTTGATAGGAATGGTTGGACTCGATGATCCAGTGGGTCTCTTCCAACCTGGTTATTCTATGATTCTATGAAAGTCTTTTTGAGCTCCAGGAGGTACTTGACTCTACTTGTCATTGTTATGAAGTGTCTTTGGCATCTCTCTTCCTACCTGTAACTTCTGACAGATCTTAGTCTCTGCAAGCATTTTACCTTTTCCTTTCTCCCAAGCCAAAGCACCCCATTACCAAATATGTGACATAGCCTACCATCATCAGTACTAAATTAGGTAGGGAATGAAAAACCTTGGGATGCTCATCCTCATAATTAAGACAGATAATGTTAAATATGTAAAAACATTGCAGGGAAACTATGGGTAAAACCGAGTCTGACAGAGGATCAATGATTTTGCTTTGAGCTGGACAAGCACACACATGCAGCTACCATTAGGCAGCGACTTAAGCAGTAATTGAAAAGATCTCAGTGGATATTGTCAATGGATGAGCTCATGAGCTTGGATGTCGGGGTGCAGGTACAGTCACCAGCAGCTCTTGATGGGTCAGTCTGTTGATGTCAGCGTGCTGGGAAGTTGGAGGATCATAGCCTGCTTCTGTCAGCATGTCCAGGAGGGAGCTGTGGGACACCCAGACGTTATGCATCTTGCTAAATCACCCAATGCTGGCTTTGTCTTCCACTGTTATCTACAATAGCTTGCAATACAATTACTCTTTCCTTTTGATCTAGAGCATGTAGGCACGAATATGCGGAGAGTACTTTTTCTACTTCCATGACCCTGATGCAGCTGAGGAAGCATCCAAGAAAAGTCTGCTACCACTTCTTACCAAAGTAGTTGTTTTTGTTTCCTAAATAACCTTGCTCGCTGTTGATTTTCCAGTCCCAACATGGTGCCAGAGCACTCATATAGTGGGATTATGCTTTGGGTCTCCACATGACTAATTATCCTCCTCTGCTTGTTCAACAGCATGCTAACGCTAGTCATTACTTCACCAAATAAGGACTCAACTTATGACAGATTTACAGTCAATATTGTACTTCCCACTTTAGAAACCATATTTTGCTGCTGAGACGACTCACCTGCATGTGCAGGTCTTCTCACAGAGCCAGACATGATGCTCAAAGGGATCCTGTCTTTGTCATCAGAGGCAATGAGCACGCAGAAGGTCATGTCTGATGTAACTTTTAACTTTGCTGTCTTGTTTTATGTGGCCTGTTGTGTGCAGGAAACAGCACTTCTGGCTCAGGAAGTCTGAGTGCATCTGCACTGCCACTGAAAGCACTGCTGCCGTGCACAGATATGTGCTTCTTGCTCTGGTCATTTTGCAGAAATGGAGAGGCTCTGATGGTGAGTATGGTGACGGGTCTGTGGTATTTTCTATGAGTTTTTTGAAGCTGTTCGGTAAGAAGCATAATCTTTCTTCCTTATTCCCTGCAGTGAACCAGGGCTGGCAGCTTACAGAGTACCGGAGGATGGGAAAGCGGGATGCAGTACAATCTACGAGTACTAGTTAACATGCATATAATACACATGAGCATAAGCAGGGTATCTATGCTCTATGTAGTCTGCAATTTGTGATCCAAATTTGGTACATGTTACCAGTGACACAGTTCTGCACTAAACTTGTATTGATAAACAATTCTGCACGAAAGACATGTCAATAACAATGCCAGTTGTTCTTTGAGAAAATCAGCGAATGTACCTGGAAATTCAAGCCTACAAGTACAGCAGGTATATGGGAGAATGCAAGGTAGATTGTTTTTACCCCTAAACTGTAATAGAAAAGAAAACTGACAAAACAAGCACATCGCATAGTCTCAAATATATTTTCTAATGTCAACTCTTCAATATGATACAGTTTTATTTTAATGAAGTTTCTGAGATGAGAGAACTGAAAATGTGAGCCGTAGAATAAATTTTTGTCTAGATCCAAGTCTCAGTAGAAAAATGACCCCTGTAAAATAAATGCACAAAGAAGGGTACAAGAGGAAGTAAAGTAGTAGTAATAGATAACTTCAAGTACCCAGCGTTAGTGGCTCAAATGCCACTGAAGGATATAGCTAAGAGTAACAGATTCTTGTTACCGCAAATGACTCCTTTAAGCAGTAGGTAGCTTTGCTGTGCATAAGAGATTTAGTCCTAAGTAACAAATGAGATCTTTTTTTCAGAAGTAATTACAGCTGACTCCCTCTGCAAGATAGTGAAGATTACTGTAGTGATCTTAACTACAGTGTTTCCAAGGCATAAAACCATGGAACCAAAGGCAAAATATTTAAGAAAATAAAATCCTTAAAATGAACTTGGTAACTATTTAAATACAACACTGTAGGATGGTAAAAAAGAGCAAACATGTTTCATTAGATAATTTATTCCAGTAATAAATAAGTCTACCTAGAATTACCAGCAGTACCAGTGACACTAGAAGGAAGTGTCATGAACAGGTGAATTGTGTAGCTGATGTATCTATCAAAGGGGCTCTGTGGGGAAACGTTAAGATTCAAGTGGCCAGAAATAAATTCAAAAGAAGATGAATACTTGGAATCAAAGACCTACGGGCTTCAAGAGACACATTAAGCTGTCTTGAGAGAATGGATCAAAGTTGGCAGCAGATCTAACCTCTCTGTAGATGTTACTGCATAAAAGATGACCATCAGGGCATGAATTTCTTTTTGCAGACTAGAAAGGCAAGTCACTCTCAGAAACTGCCATGGAAATACTTACTATTAAAATAAAAAAGCTAATTTAAGTTACGAGTTACTCTGATACTGAAACAACAGTAGCTGGCATAAAAAAAAGCGGCAGGAACTCATTCTGATTGTCTTTTGCTCCAAGGAATGGAGAATATCTGACGAGTATTTTTCTAACCTGTTCTTAGAAAACTGAATGGCGGAGATTATACCACATCTTTAGGTGACCTATTTCTGTCCATAGCTCTCCTTAGAGTTAGAAGTTTTTCCTGTCTTCAGCTAAACCTTTCCTGCTGCAACTGAAGGCAGTTAGGTTTTATCCTGTCCTCAGTGTCGTGAAAATTGACAAGATCCCTGCTTATAAATTGGAAGGTAGTTTTTATATCACCTCCACACTAGCCATCAGCCTTTATTTTTTAATAGGAATACATCTTTCTCCTCTTTCAATCGTTCTCCATCTTTTAAACCTACTTTTTAACATCTTTTTGTACTATCCTATTGAACACCAAACTAAGACTTCTGAGAGGTGAGTTAAGAAAAACTGTTACTAACCCTGTCTTGCATATGACACATCTATTAAAACGTCCCAGGATGATTTTTTCTGGTTTTGCATCTGCATCATATTGTTGACTCATATTCAATATGCGGTTTACTGTAACACCCAGGTCTCATTTCTACAGTGCTGTTACTATTTTCCACTTTGTGTTTATGCATTTGATTTTTCTTGCCTCAATATAGTACTTGCTACTCTTTTTTATTAAGTTTCATCTTATTGACTACAGACCACTTCTCCCACTTATCAAAGTAATTTTGAATTCTACTCCTTCAGCTCCCTTGCAGCCCCTTCTGCTTTGACATCATGTGCAAATGTAGTAAGTGTGCTCTCTGTCCCATCATCCACGTCATGGATGAGGATATTGCGTGTTATTAGATCTTGGCTAGACCGCAGCAGAATTCAACATTATATTTCTTCTTTGTTTGAAAACACAATATTGATAAGTCTTGGAGTGTTTTCTGCAAGCAACTGTGTACCTACTGCGTAGCAGTTTAGCCCTGATCAAAATATTTCTGTACATGTATAAGAATGCCATGTAAGACAGAGCCCAAAGACACAGAACGGTTGGACTCGATGATCTGGTGGGTCTCTTCCAACCTGGTTATTCTATGATTCTATGATTCTGCCACAGATTCTAAAAAAAATAGAAATAAAAATACAGTTGGAACCTTTCAAATGTAACTGATTGCTGTTAGTGAAATTTAAACCTCTCTGGAAAGCACCTATTGCCTTGTAAGCCAAGCTGTCCCTAATTGATGCTATGGGTTGTGGAAGGTCAAATGAATATTTGAGTCTGTTCTTTCTTCTGTTTTAAGGAAAAACCATCAACATACCAGTGAAGAAAGTGACTACAGTTGTTTACACTGGTCACATTTAGGTTTTGTATTTTTTTATCTTGTTTTTGAGTTGAATTATGACAGAAATGTAAAAAGTGCTTTCTGTTTTATAAGGAGCTTCATGCAGATTACTGAGATTCATCTCTGAAGTGTTGAAAGTCGCATTCTAAATCATAACAAAAGTCTTTTCATCAAGTTTTAGTTATGTGAGAGAAAAAACAAAATTGGTTCTGGTTCCTTGGAATTATGTGGTGATATGTTAAGCTGTTGCTAAGAAATAGGAGAGTTCAGCCTTTTCTGATGGCAAAAGAACGTGGCCATGAACAGCTCTCCATCTGATTTAGTTAAACAGCTTAATTTATAGCTATGTGTTTAAATTTTTATTTTACAACACAGACACAGTTGCCTGGCATTAAAGTTAACTTTCCTGGGCTGGAAATTTATTGTACTTTGCTGTGTCAGTAGCTGCACCCTGCAACAAGCAGCTCACAGAAGTGCAAATAACTAATCTGACACCAGGTAGACCATGCAGATGAAGACCAAGTAAAGAGTTTTCACGCCAGAGTTACATCTTCTGTAACGATAGATAACAGCTCTGAACTAGCTAGGTACATCAATAACCTTCCGCTACTCTCTAAGCTGAACAGGAAATCTAATTAATCTCATGTGGTTTCCTGCTGAAATAGATATTTGCAATGACAAATATATGAGCACTGCGAAATTCAGTTGCTAAATAGTGAAAGATATATTTCATATTTTGGAGTTTTTTTCCTACAATGAAACATTAAACTTGACAGAGAAGTGACTAAGGTCAACATAAAATGTAATATGGAAAATGTTTTCTTCACCTACTTAAAAAATAATAATTAAAAGGTGCTTAAGAGAAAGTTATATACGCTTTCTGATTTAATGTGTATATCTTACATATTAAAAAATGAAGATTCTCTCAGCAGAATGAAGTCTGCCCTCAGGCTTCACAAGGGCACCTCACAGTTCTGGAATAAGCACTGCTTTGCTGCCTGGGTGAGATGACTGAAGAGCACGCGTGCATAGAGAACCAAACTCTTTGGGTGCCATTAGGTCTCTCTCTGTGGGAATGTGTGTATTCCGTCGCTAGGGAGAGATAAGGGCAGGAAACAGCTGGGCAGTGGGTCCATAATCACGCAGTGGCGCAGATGGAAGATTTGGCTCTGAGTGGCGGAACTATTTTGTCAGTTTGACAACAAATTATACCATAGTTAGAATTCCCTAGTCACCATCCCTACACTGACACTACCTATTTTTCCTGTTTTAAAGAGAGAGGGAGAAGGCGAATGGCAGGGATAACCAAAGTCAAACCTGACACCTTCTCTTTTGTATGACCAGCAGATGCTTCTTGCAAAGTTCCTGCAGACTCTCTCTTTAAAGCTGAGATGGGTGGCTATGAACACGACAAAGCAGGAAATACCTCTAGAAACAGAAAACTAGCACACTGGAGCTTATGCCAGTTTGATCCCTTCTGCTGTCCTGCATCAGCGGATGTATTTGGGAATCGATAGTTTCAACAGTTCTTTAAAGATTATTCTTGTTTTGCCTGAGTTTAACATCTCCTGTTGCTAGTAACAGATAGACTTAACAAACGTTTAACATTTATGCTTTCTCTCAGTTTGTTCTTGACCATACTCCTCTCATAGTCAGGAAAACCATCATATCGCACATTATAGTGGTCTATACTAATCTCACCGGTTATCACAGCACTTGTCTTTAACAAGTGCAAGCTATATTAACAACAGCCTAATTAAAGTCGTCTGGGTTCAGCATTTAGTTCTATGTGTCAGTTTGTAGCCACATACTTACCTGTGCCGAGTTCATATTCAACTGTGTGGTTTCACAAGGGTGTTTACCCAGTTTGAGAAGGTGCTGTTCCAAAAAAGAACGATTCTGCTTCTTGCCCTGGTGTGCATCACCGTTGACTCCCTTGGGGTAGTACCGGTGCTTTTGTGGCCATGCGGTGACTCAGAGAAGCTCACTTAACCCAAATGGAAAAAAAAAAGAATCACAAAAGAGGTGTTTTCTCATCTAGCTCAGCAAGCTGTTTCAGCTGCCTGTATTGATGAAACAGCAACGCCTCAACACAAAATGAAGGTGAGAAGATGTGGCCATGCAGAAACTAGAATTGCACCTTTTAGCAGCAGTGGAGATATCTACAAAGAGGCTTGAAACTGCTCCTTCACCATGGGATCAGCAGAATACCGCTGCACCTGTCTTCCTTGCTATTGTGAGGGCTTTTCTTCTCTCCCTTCTTCATAATAGGCTTGTGAGACATCCCTTGTTTTGGCTTAATTCTTTATTATGTCTAACTTAAGCTTTAACTCTACCTTATTCAGTCTATGAAGAGCACATCAGATTCATTTCTCCTGACCACGCTTCCTGCTTGAGTTTTCCCTCCTAGCCCATCAGTCTTACAAGGACTCTGCACGGCCTCATAGGAATTTTAAAGGATATAATTTGAATTTCATACAATATGTGGATGAGCCTATAAATAAGCAATAAGGATGAAACAATTATTTTTACTTTTCAAAACATTTTTGTAAGTTGATCCTCTGTCTACCGTGTTGCTGATATAGATATTTACAAGGAGAGGATAACGCTGCTTTAACTGGTACAACACGGTTCCACTCCCTGGAGAGCTGCTATGGCATGTGAGACTAGCTGTTCTAGTACACTCTTCTGGCCTTGCTTCCAGCCATATATTTTGTGCCAGAAGCTAAACTGAGTGATCAAGCACTGCTATTCCACTGATTTTACAAGTCTCTATGTATTCTGTTATTTGGGGAAGTTGCTTGCTTGGATATTTCATATTGTTTAAGAACTTTAGGTTTAAAGTCTGTCAGCTTTTCTTGTTATAAAGACATTTTATTATTTATTTTCAAGAAAAGTATGTTCTTTATCAGTCCAGTACCTCCCAACCACACACACAGGTTATGGAACATCATTGCCGCATCCTGGTATTTGGCTTCTGGGGAGAGGATAGTTGTGCCATTAGCTGTGTCTGCCGTTTGGGGAGAACCTGCCAAAGTTGCTGTTAGCCCAAGTGTCTGATCTTCTAGTTCACCCGAAGAAGACCACAAAATACGAGGACTGTGCCTGGAATGTGACTCATCAGCAGGTACTGAACGCACTCCAGGAAAGAACCACCAAAATTATCACCAGCATGAGCAAACCTGTCCTGCCTTCTGATCTTTTTTGCCTCTATTTACTATTAGTGAAGGAATACGCTAAGGACAAGATTTGGCAGTGAGTGAAAGTGACCTCAGTGGCCAAGAAAGCCTTACTCCCAGCCCCTTGCTCCTGCTCTTCCTCATCCACGTGTTCCTGACCCCTCAAGACCCCTTTGTGACAGCTCTGACAGCAGGCAGCCTTTGCTGGAAGTTGATCTAACCCACTGCAGACTGAAACTGGCTCCCAGAAATACTTTGTTAGCTCCGGAGCTGGCGTGCTGGGAGCAGCAGGAGGGTCAAGTGCTGGGGCAGAAAGGAAAGGTGGGAATGGCAGAGAGCAGTGTGTGCGCCCGCTGTGGTGTGCTCTTAATTCAGCCTGCTAGAGTTGTGAAACCATCCCTCAAAGCTGAACAGTCTGTCTTGCAAGCAAAGGCAGTGAAAATACCTGAAAATAAATTTCTATAAACTGTGGTTAACAGTGTTGCTACAATTACTAATGTAAGCAAAAACTGGAAGGTAATGTTATTCAATTCTTCATTCACTGTAGATACACCGCTGATAATAGAGTAGTACATGGTTGAAACATAATTAGAACACTGAAGAAAGCTTAAGCTTTTTATAGCATTTAATAATTAATTTAATAGTTAAACTTGCACTGCTAGTAATATTAATTTTCCTATTTAATCTAATTGTTACTTCTGTTTCTTAATTACTAATCAAATAGCTTATTTTTGTATAGCATGATTTTTGCATAATTCCCATTTCACATCAGAATTTAATCAAGATCAAGTTCATAAAAATGCGTATATACCTACCTACATACATTCTGAAAAATTGCTTGAGACTTTACACATTGTAATCTGTCAGAGCCCCACAAGACACATAAAGGGGAACTTATCCTCAAGTGCTTACTTCAGGATGTGCGAGACAACTCTGATTTTTTATATTCTTATGCTCACAACACTCTGGTAAAATCAGGGAGGTTTATCACTCCCAGTATGGCTGGGATATCAAAGCACAAATACATTAAAGTTTGTATTTGAGGACATATATTTAAGTGCATGGATCCCACCAGGTGGCTTGCCAAGGTGGTAAGAAAAACCTTTGTGGAACAGGCAGTGACTTTAAATCTGACAAATCAAAGAGGATCTTCTTTACTGCTGGACTTTGTTGTCTTACTAAGATTGCAGCAAAGCGTTCATTTAAAGCTGGGGTTAGAGTACTTTGTTCTGTGTGTAGGAAAATTTCATGTAAGGGTAGTTTTGGATATAATTCATAGGAAGGCAGAAAGGGTGTTAAATAACTGCTGATGCATCCGATGCCTTTTATGATGAAGGAAAATGAAAGGTGTAAATTTTGAAAAAAAAAAAGCCAAATAAATCCATGACATCAAAACCAAGCTTAAATTAAGGAATACGGGATTATGCTGAAGCCCTGTGGGACTGAAGTCAGGAGAGTGGAGACATTCCTCTGGGGAGAAGTAGTTAAGCTTTCATACATTGCCTAACACAGGTGATTTGTAGTTCTCCAGATCCTGTCGATGTACACACTAGCGGCATCAGCTCTCCACAGGAGCCTAACAAGGGTTTGAGGACTAAGGAAGTCTTCTGCCAGCAGCCTCACTCCCTGCTGAGGGTATGGCTCAAAGCAGAGGGAGCACCTACCAGGCTGTATCTCTAGTCTCCGGTTACTACTGGGGTAATTACATAGCTGGTGTTCAGAGCAACTGGGAAAGTGAAATTACAAGAAAGCAGAGCTATTTTTCAGTTTCCCTAGTGTCTGTTCTACACTGACTGACGTGGCTTTTTCCTTCCACAAGCGTGCTAGAAACTGCAGCTCCTATATCCCCTCCTGAGCTAACCTTTCATTGCCATTCAGGATGAAGGCTTGTGGAACTGCAGGCAGTGATAAAGGTCAGGCAAGCATCAGTGAAGGCATGAAAACAAGTTAAAGCAGAGCCAAAGGCTTTCTGAGAGGTGGTTGATGCCCCAAACCTGTCCGTGCTCTAAAGGCATTTGGCCAATAACTTTAATAACATGCTTTAACTTTTGTCCATCCCTGAATTGATCAGGTGGTTGAACTAGGTGATTGTTGTAGGTCCCTTCCAGCTGAACAAAGAAATAGAAAATAAATAAAACAAAGTTTTAATTCAGAGCAGCTGACAATGCAAAGCATGTTGGGTCCACTCTTGCACAAAGGTCTGTGTAAAGGGGACGTGCTCAGGTTAGCCTGATGGCCCCTTCCAGCTAACTTTTCTGCCGACTTCAGAGAAGGTTTATAGATTGACAATGATTATTTTTGCACTGGTGAAGTACTGCTAAAAAAATCAACAGTTTTCTCTTTTAAGGAAAATTAACAAGTAACAGTTATTTAAAAGAAGTTACAAGAAGAACAGTTATTATCAAGAAGTGCAGGTTTCAAGAGCCTCTAAGTGATGTCACTTGTGGCTGTCAGACACCTTAAATATGTGTGATTAGGCTGGAAGGGGAAGAGTAACAAGTGTGGCCTTTTAAACCAAAGGCTTTTCTTTTCAACACTGAAAAGATAGGATCCAGTAATTTGGCATTTAACAAGAGTTATTTTTCCCTGTGCCTTGTGGAAAGGAAGAGTAAATGCAGAGGGAATGACGAGCTCAGAACTCAAATCCTTCTGTTAGCTTACTGACGTGGAAAAAAGGAGAACAATTGTTATGATCAAGAGGTAAGTTGCAAGCATATCAAACTGCAAACAACACAAAAGATAATTTTCTAATGACAGATAGCAAAGCCAACTTACCCATGTTTTCTGGAAACATGCTTTATTTTATGAGGCAGGTGCTTCCAGAGAAGCAAACACTTTTGCTTTGTTCTTTGATGTCTATAAAACCAACGTCTAATCATGGACAGAATGACATAACCGTGTTAAAAAAAACCACAAGCCCTAATCCCTTGAGCTGCATTCGGTTTCAGATTGCACTGTTTGCAAAAGGCAAATATGAAGACTTTTTACTTAATTTAAAGAAGTTCTTAATGTTGTAGTGTCCTCTGCTTTACTCAAGCTAGGACATAGTCTCCAAAGTAGCCTAGGCTTAGATTAGTACCAAGTTCTGATCATAGACCAGATATTGGGATAGGCTCTGTTTTGCTGCATAAATAAAAATCTGTCAGAGACAGCAGAAGTGCAACCTACCACTTTAAGTGCCTAGAACCAGGACGGTCACCCCCTCGGGAGGAGGTGCCCGAACATTTCCACCTATTAAAGAGTGAAAACAAGTATCTCCTGTAGGAACTTCCAGGAAGATGAGGAAAAGCAATCAAAGACAGGTAAAAAATGGTTTATTCTCCTTTAACTGTGTGGTAGCAGAGAAATATCAGGAACTATTTGAAATTTCCATGGTCACAGGCACCATGTGGTCGCAGATGAAAATAACTCCTCAACCAAATTCTGCAACAAAATTGTCTCAGCTGAAAAAGGAGCTAATAAGCTGATAGCAAAGCAAGAATCAATTGGTCTACATAAATATATCATTGTAGCATGAATGCATTCTGAAAAACTGTATGTCACAAAAAGATGGTGTAAATGTGAACGAAGATGGATAACAATACTGCAAATGTTTGTTGCTTCTGCAGCAGCAATCTTGTAATTGTCTATATTTTTCTTGTGCATTGGCAGCATAAACAAAGCAGGAATTTTGTTCTAAAATTATTAGAATTATTAAGCATGCCAGTTTGCATGCTGTTGTATGCTTGACAGTCCACCACAGGCCCCTCTGCATGAACTTCACTAGGTCTTACCTCAATTTTTTCTATTTTTACCCCTCTATGCAAAATAAAGTTTCCATTTATTTAGGTAAAAGAAAGATCTGTGGGGTTTTTTTTTCTTTTTTAAGGGGTGGAATAGATGCCATCACTGTTTTCATCCACATAGAGCAAATTTGGCTAATAAAAGATATTAAAATGCTGTTTTCTATCAGCCTCGGGTCTGTACTTTTTTCTACACAGCACAACTGTATATAAAGGTTTAGATATTCGAGCCTTTTATTGCTAATACTTAATATGTGATAAATATTTGGAATAAGACCCTGACTAAGATATGAAAAGATTGATACACAAAGAGGTTGACTCTATAGCTGTGATTGATTGATTTAACTTACAAAAGCTATTCAAACATTCTTTAAAAAAAATTAGTAGCAATGGGGTTAATTTCTATAGGAAGTTTGTAAAGAAATAAAAAAAAATTTGTCTTAAGTTTGCTGCATAAATGTTATCTGTTGTTTGCCATCAAATCCATGAGATACATCACACATTTCTAATGTCTTCTTAAAGGAGTTATAGTCTTCTTGTAGTCTGGATCAAGGTTTCTGCATCTGATTGTAAATTTGTGATAGGCAGTCACCAAAACTCATATGCATATCTTGTCCTTTATTTAGAAATGATCGACTCTATTTGCTATTATGCTCTTATGCTGACAAACAGAATCACGTTTGGAAGATAATTTACTTCAAAATAAAAACATCAATCCATTCCCTAGAATAGGCCACGTTTTTACATTCAGTCTTCCTCACCATTTTGATTTCAGAGCTTATTATTGGTACTAGTGGTTTTAAATAGGTTGGTTTTGTGGCAGAATCCCACATACACGTGACTTCTGGCAAAAAATAACTCTTGGCAAAAAATTGCAAAAATGGAGACCAGCCTAAAGCCAGAGTGAAAATATCTTCTGTGTACAGACACTAAGTACAGAGAGTGAGTCAGTCTGGAGAAGGAAATTTAAGGCAAAAGGAAGGCTGTTCTGGAGAAAGATGACATTATAGTATCTAGAAATCATTTTCTAGTGCATCTGTGACAGTGACTCAGTAGAAGACAATGAGCAGTAACTATCACTTATGGCTTCTGAATTTTCCTCCTAACCTTGGCTCTAGAAATAGTTTGTACTTGCTCTAAGTCATACACGCCAGCAGCAATTTCACCTACTGAAGACTGGCATAGCAGAGCACTATTCCAGCACAAATACTGAGAAGGGGATGTGATACCTGTCTTGGGCAAAACTGGACAATTGTCTTAAATGCATTTACATTTCTCCATTGAGTGCTTCTCTATGTTTGAATTGCTATTCAAGTGAGGGAACTGCAAATACGTGCAGTTATTGTGCTGCCTCTGTGGTGAAGACATGAATACATTTAAACATTTATTTTCTTAAATTTGGGTGACTGACCTTTTCAGAAACTGCATTGAGCAAACCAACCAGTTCTGGGTCAGAATTAACGTAGGTAGATTATGAAGCAGTTCAACTACACACGCAGAAGGACTGGTAATAGTGGGTTGTTAGTAAATGGATGTTAAATTCAGCAATCCCTATTGTAGGAAGCAAAGAAAAGCTATTGGTTTCTTCACTGAATCTCATACTCCTTCCTTTTTCTGCAACATACCAGTCATTATCAAGCTCTGAAGACAAATAGAGGAGATGGCTTCCTTCAGGCTCTAGCAGGAGAGAATGGCAGCTCTTTATAGCAACGATTCCTTATAGACTTAGAGGTCATGTTACTGGTTAACAGCCCACATGCATTAGCTTCTGTTGAGACATCTGAATTATTCTGAGTCTTCAGCACGTGTCTTAGACTTTAACTTTACTGTAATTGCATAATTTAATGTTATTAAAGCATTTGCCTCCAATATAATTGTAAATATCATCATCTTGCTGAAAATCATTCAGCTAATGTCAAGGTGACCTGTGACACCTGACTGTGCAGGGCAGTAGAAAAGGTGTAGGAGAATGAATTAAGGCTGGAAAAAACATAAAAAGGCCTTGCAAAGAGAAGGTATGTGATGGATGTGGTAAAAATCTATCACTGCTTTTTTTCCAGAAAATTATGAAGGTGAATGGGAAACAGGACCAGGACAGTGATAGATGTGTTTGAGTACTGACCCTTTCCTTAGCAGCCCATGGGGTGAATTCTGTGAAGAAACAGGGAGTTGGTCAACGCTACCCATTTTACCTGATCTGTCATTCCTACAGGGCGATGAGCAGTGGGTGGAGAAGATGAGGTTTACTGAAAGTCTGTGTTACCTCTCCTTTTCGAAATACAAGTTGTAGCATGAAAGTCTTACAGGTCGCTGGAAGATCTATGTCTCCACCTATGGATAGACCAGCAATAAGTACTTACGGTAATTCTATAGCTGTCTGGCCTTAACACTCGGTTACTCTGCATCACTAGGGAAAATACCGCTATAGACTTGTACAGACTAACTAAACAGCTCTAGAGGGAGGTTATCACACCCCTTGAAATTCTACACAGATAGGAGCATCTTGATCCATTTCAGGAGATGCTTAAGTGGAGATCAGAAATAGGGCATCAGACTCCTTTTAGCAAGTGAGACTGGGCTTCTGCCTTGCTTGCTGGCTTAGAAACTGCTTTTGTAAAGGTAATTGAGACGTTGTCTATCTTAAAGTGCACGAGGTCTGGTCCAAACCCCAGCCAGGTTACAGAGCCAAACATTTTCAGAAAGTTTTCTACCAAAGACTAGTCTTCACACTGTGTTGTACCTGGTTCAAAGGTAAAGATACATTTTGTTTCTAAGACATTTCACCTCTTACAGTTCCAGGAGAAAGTGGTATTTTGAAGCAATTGAAAGGATTCTCCGAAGCCTTTTGCTCTGTCTGCATTTCACAGGCAGGAGAGCCAGTATTTGTGGGTAACCAGATGCTCAGAATGGGAAGTCCTTTCTGTGGTTTTGTTTGCAAAGCACAGATACAAACTGTACCTGTCCATATGTACGTGTACCTGTGTACACGTGCGTATGGTGGAAGCCGTAAACCTGGCCTGTACTGTGCTTTGGCAACAGGTGTTGTTTTTCTCAGATGCATAACTATCATATCGAAATATTTGAGAAAAAAAAAATGTGGGAGGTACTGTAGGCAGCACAGACAGCTTGCAAATACTGTTTGCTCAGTATAAAAAGGAAGTACAAAGTAGTACTTTGAGAGAAAACTTACAACTGCTAGGAAGAAGAACAGTTATATTCTAAATATAGGTCTTAGTATGTCAAAGAAGAATCAGATTGATTTTGTAGATATTTCAGAGTAAAGTCCAACAAGATTTGACAGGAGATTTTGTATTTCTTAAAAAGTGGTGGGAAAAAAGGAGTTAAATATATTACTCATTAGGAAGCCACTGGTTCCAGAAGCATAGAAGGTGTAATAACAGCAGAATAACTACAAAAATAAATAGAAGTATGCACCTGTTCACCATACACAAAATATCACAATATCACCAAGAACACGAGGGACACATTTTCCTATTATGTTTCATGCATCCCAGAACAATCATTTTCCTGATAGTCTGAACGTATCCCAGACCTAACCAATATGCAGAAATCCAGAAAAAGAAAAAAAAAGATTCACTGATTAATTTTGATTTTTGAAGGTCTTAGACTTGTGGTTGTCTGTGAGCTAAATGGCTACGCTGCGTAAAATTCATTGTCTTATTAACTTGTACAGTTATGTTTACCCCTTCAGGTCACTGTCAACATCTTCTGTAGCTTTTAATACGTAATTATTTTTGTTTTCTGGGTCAGCAGACTAAAAGAGTGTATTTTGGGATAAGACTATATGAATTACAAGGTTATTCCTTTAGAATTTCTCAGAATTATGTGTGATAATATACACTTAAATAAGGCTGAGTTAACAGCTTAGAAAAAGAAATATTATTCATGCATATACATATTAAATCCAGTGTCTATATGAGGGAATAAAGTGAGATTCTTTGTGCTCTGTCTTCTATGTAGATTGCCTTAACGCGGGGAAAAAATTATATCTGTAACTTCTCTTTGAACTCAGTAAATGCCCTCTGGGTCAGTTATCAAAGAGGAAGGGGACTTCTTTACAGTCATCTTAGTAAAGGAATTACAGAGCTCTTCGAAGAGGTGACATGCTTTGGGATACCGTAACGCCCACATCAATAATATTAAATAGCTTTTGTTATTAAAGGGAATCCTGTTACAAATGAATTTCGGGTCTAAAACTCAGATTCCATCTAATCTTTTAGTTGGTTTCATTCCTTTGAGACAGTCTTGAATAGAAGCATTAGGTTTGCTCAAGCTGTATAGCATTTCTTTAATGCCAGCAACTACAAAGAGGTTTTTGCTCAAGACTTTAGAAAAAGATCTGGAATTTCAGGTATTCTGTTGGAACTTTTTCAAATCTGTTGTTTTTTAGTCCTGTGAAGTGTTGTCTTTTTTCTCTAGAAAAATAATAAAAAAAAATCTGTAGTCCAGTATAACATCTTCTGTTTAGAATCACTAATAACCTGTAACTAAATGCCTGTCATGTCCTAGCCTTACTTGACAAGAATGTTTTATGCATGGATGTGTGCACTCTCTCACACGGAGAATCATGGAGGAGGAATGATGGAACAGATGTAAAGTGATCATCTGGTCCGTCCTCCATCCACATGCTGATTGATCTGCATAGTTTGTGTGTTTTCATGTACACTCTATTTGTGTGTGTTAGCCACGGACAAGAACTTGGGGTTTTATCCCCCCATATTTGCCATTTTTCTGCTCACTTTTTTGTAGGGGTCTTTTTTCAGAGTCAGTATTTTGTAAATAGTTAGCCATTTGACACACAATTAGTAAACTGATTATATTCTGCTCAGAGTTCTTTTTCTTCAGGAATTTTATCTGCTGGAATGTAAGTTGTCTGGCAGGTATGAGATAAAAAGCCAGCTAAGTATTCAGGAGATCTGTCCATTAAAGAAGAGAAAACATCAGCTCTTGAACATTTTTTCCTTACCTCGCGTTTCTCTTTATAACAACAATCACTTTTATGAGAAAGCCAAAATCAATTTCAGTGCTATGTGTTGCTGAAGAATAACACCTTCCATAAGGTATAGTTTTCTAATAAGGTTTGTTTTCTAATTAAGTATTAAGAGGATTCCCATTGTGCATTCTTGGCTCTCCATAGTTTATTCTTCTAAGTCATTCAAAAGCAGTGGACGCTTTATCTCCCCTAGCTGATCATTCCAATGAAACTGCGAGATGCAAAGGGATCTGAATTCTACTTTTCAATTTAACACTGACTACAGATAGCTGATACGTATGCTAGCACACACCCACTGCCCAGTTTTTAGGACTTTTTCAAATAATTCCAGTATAGAGATTTTTGGTAAAACCGCTAACGGGAAAATTGTTTGGGGAAAGAATCTCCAAAAATGGAAGAGATTCCAGAGCCCATTTTCAGAGTCAATTACATTCATTAATATTTAATGAATATTACATTCATTAATATTTAAAACAAAAGTTTTCACTCTGGCATCCACAGGGTGTTGCTTACAGTCCTCAGAGAGGAGGCTTGTCTGGTGTATCTTCCTGGTAAAAAGGCATTAGCCTTTCTGTAAAACACTGCTCATGTGTGCAGTTGCTGTTGTTGCCACAAGAATGTTACGTGACCATGACTGAGAGATGTAAACAATTCAAGCAAAGGTAAATGACAGGTAAAGTGTCTCTACGCAATTCTCAGTGGGAGGAAAGGAGGACTCAAAGACCTTTCTGTGCTAGAAAAAGATTTAAAAGTCCTATTTCAGGATATGACTTCAAAAATCTGTAGAAACTGGACTGTCTTTCAAAATATCTTTAAGCAAACTACTTTCCTATTGCAGACAAAAAATAACGTGCATGAACCATGGGGTATATAATGAACTGAGAAATATAAAACATTGCCTGAGAAGAATTTCACCCATAAATCACTAGCACGTCAGCACATATATATGCCTTGTCCCCAGCTTGATAGGACCCCCCCAACCCACACACAATTCCCTCCCTTCGCTCTGGAAATACTTATTTAGCTGAAATGTGTTCCACTAACTGCTGGGAGCAGAGGGATGTCCCTGGGAGTCAATCGAGGCACTCTCCATGGTCCTGGAGAGAAAGCACTGCCACACTCATGGCTGGGTCAGCATTACTGGAAAAAAACGTTGCTCTGACTTTTAAGTAAATTATACTAGAAAGTAAGAGGCTTTCATGCAAATAGTCTTCAACCTATTTCAGCTTGTCTAGTTAGTAAGCAGACTTAGTAATTTAGGGTAGCATATGGCTCGGTTCTTATCAGTTGTACATTGGCTCTGTTGTAAATAGATTCTCTCCCCACAAAACCAAATAAAAAGAAATGCTCCATCAATATGAATTGCACATAATGAAAACTAGCCAAAGAGGCTGTAACAAATGAGAAAGGCAAAGCATTTGATCTGCTCTGCAAGTGTGTGAAATGGGAGTTCAAACTAACATTGGACAACTTAACAGAGAACACAAGGTCACCCTTTCCCTCTAATTGAAGAAGTAAGCAGAAGATTGGGCAGTAATGTACTAATTTTCTCCTCAACACCCCGTATTGGAGACTGTCACTGTATTTACTCTATCCAACAAAAAAAAAAATATATGTATACCTAGAAGAACTGATACTTGGCATACCCCAAGGTAGGTGAGCTCTTTCACATGACTGGTGGCTGTGGATATAAAATTGAGTTGTGGAGAAATCATTGGCTGCTGCTCTGAAAATGAGCTGAAACCTACAAAAAACATGGACCCATTTAGGAGAATAGCTACCAAAATGATACTAGGAAAGAAAGTGAGTGGATGAAATGCTCCTTTTTATGCAACTTGGTATTGTGATATTTAAATTCTCTAAAGACAGTCTCTTTTTCATTTTCTGAATATAAGTTCTGTGTCCAGAATACTTTCTCCAGCCTCCTCTTTTACTGATCTCCTCTATCATCAACTTTGCTTACACTGACCTTTGTTCTCAGGGCAAGAAAAATTTGTAAAGGAAGACTAGTATAGGTACAAGATGATACTGGGATTTGTGATTAATATTTATATATATAATTTTGAAATGAGCTTGCTACCTTTTTTCACAGAATCACAAAACTGTTTAAGTTGGAAAAGACCTTTAAAATCATCAAGTCTAACTGTGACCCTAACAGTGCCAAGGTCACCAATAAACCATGTCCCTGAGCACCACATTTACACATCTTTTAAATGCCTTTGGGGATGGGGACTCAGCCTTCTAGGCAGCTTGTTCCAGTGCTTGACAACCCTTTCAGTGAAGTAATATTTCCTAATATCCAATCTAAATCGCCTCTGGTGCAGCCTGAGGCCATTTCCTCTTATCCTATCACATGTTACTTCAGAGAAGAGACCAACACCTGCCTCAGTATAACCTCCTTTCAAGTAGTTCTTTACAAAGCAGTTCTTTACAAAGAACTATAAGGTCTGCTCTCATCCTCATTTTCACCAGACTAAACAGACCCAGTTTCCTCAGCAGCTCTTCATAGGACTTATGCTCCTCATTTTTGAGCATACCAGGTGAGTTTTCCAGCTTCTTCCAGGGTAGTGTTTGTGAGAACAATGGTAGAAGGACAAAATGAAATACCTGAAATCCCTTTGTAGCTCTAGACATACAAACTCATGCTACATCAAGGAACTTTGAACTTCGTGCAAGTCTTGCAGAGGGAAGTTGAGAAAATAGAGCATAAATTAGCCCTTAGTTTCCAGTAAGGTTGGTGTGGTCCCTGACCTTTGTCACCAATTACCCAACATTACTTGCCTGAGCCCACTAACAGGCAGCCTTTTCAGTACACTTGGTTCTGCGGACCCTCAGTTCCCCGAGAACTGCATCAGGTTCACCAAGTAGGTAATATAGATGCCTATTGTTAAACATTGTGAAAGAGTAATTTAAAATTTCTGTCTGTGTGAGTTGTTTTATAACTAGAGGAGAATGTGAGGCAACATTTTTAAAGTCTGTACTGCCTTAAATTATAATTGCTGACATACTCTGTTGTGTAAAGTTTTTTACATTTATTTAATGTCGTTAATTTCTCAAGAAATAAAAATCAAACAATTAGTATCTCTAAAAGGAAAATGTACACATAAAAATAAGGTTTGCCAACACAGCTGGAAGGCTAGAAATCAGGGTAAGAAATAACTTAGGTCCATGCCATCTTTTTACAGCAGATTCCATACCACTGGCCAATCATGATGTTTCACAGCACAAGTAGTAAATCACATCTACTACAGTGTGTCACACATAGCAGATTAAACAGAAGAAGTCCTATTTTCATTCCAATTGCACTTTAAAATCATCATTAGCAGCTGTGATCCATTTCTGGAAAACTACTGTCAAACGGTATAATAAATCAACAGGCTAGAAATACTCAGTGCTCTGCATGCACATCACACTTGCACTTTTAAAAATGTTCTTCTATACACTGTATGACTTGTAGATAAATACAGATGTGCCGCTTTATGGAGTTTATTGTTTGGTGGCTCCCTCTCTCCTAGTCTTTCATCACAAAAATCTTTCATCTTTTGGTCCTTGTTTTCATGGTCGCCTTGCAACGTAATGTGCAGATTGCCCAGTACGAATTATATTCCATGCTCTGCATTAGGAAGATCTGACCAAGTTCCTTTCTGGCAAAACATTGCTTGGCAGCAGGACTGCAGAGCATTTGCCGTGAACACAGGGTAATCCAGGATGCTTTCTGAATGCACAGCTGAACGGAACCACTCTAGACCAAAGTGTGGAAAACTTGGATGATGGAGAATCATGGCTTAATCAGGCAATGCTGATTCTTCATATTTTCACTATGATTCTCTCAAATGAGACAAACCCCACAGAAACTAGTGGTTCTTTCTGCATATAACATGTTCTACACATTATGCTCTACACATGACGTATAAATTTACACCGTAGAATCATAGAATCATAGAATGGTTTGGATTGGAAGGGACCTTTATAAGATCACTCATTTCAAACCCACCTGCCATGGACAGGACCACCTCCCACCAGACCAGGCTGCTCAAGTTCCCATCCACCCTGGCCTTAGATCTTGCAAGGATATATGCCAAATAGAGGAAAAGTGGAATCGAACAAGTAATTCCTCCAAAGCTCAGCCCTGCACAACAAGAGTATGTAAGGATGTCACTCACCAGATTATGGGCATGGTGCAGTTTAATTCAGTATAATCATGCTGTGAAGGCAACTTGTTTTTTAGCATTCAGTCAGCACATTCTGTCACAGAATCACTAGATTGGAAAAGACCCACAGGATCATCGAGTCCAACCTGTCGACAGGTGCTGTGTGTGATAAAATGGAGTACGAGGAGTTTAGGGTAGAGGACTTCAGGTCACATGCAGAAAACTGATCCCCCATGCTGAAGAAATGGAATAGAGGAGACAGCCTACAAAACGTAATATTTACTACCTGTGTGTTTAAGTATAGCCACATAACAAATTCCTCTGGTCTTCCAAGGCTTCAGAACCGTGAACAAAATTAAGTTCTAGATGAAGACCAGAGACTCCTTTTCAGTTCACAAGGGAATCTGTGATGAATAAGTATATGGGGCAAGATTTAACTCAGTTGACCCAAGATCACTGGTCACCTAATCTAGCAGCATGGACAGCAGTTCAAATGGTCTGCTACTCTCATAACTTGTTTCAAGTTCAATTAGTCTCAAGATAGAGAACTGCTAATAACTGAAAATGACAAGAAGGGGAAGTTATTTGCCTTTACTCTCCCTACTCTCCCCTTCCTTTTTTTTAAAAAAAAAATTTTAGGGATTGGTCGTGGTTTTTTGTTTAGGATATTGGGTTGGTTGAGTTTCGGGGTTTTTTTTAGATTTTATTTTATTTTAGGGGATACTATGCCTATAAACGTGATGATTTCTTATTTTATCACTTCTGGGATGTTAAGCAACATTTCCATATGATGTGAAGAAGAATTCTGTATAGGATTTCTTTTCAAAGTAACAGTTCTATTCAATACTAAGCACATCATGAAGTTAACATTCAGAAAATTTTAGAAATAAAAATGAGAACTGTATCTTCTGGACAGGCTGGGAGCCTTATTTTCATCATTATAAGGAATTTGCTTTTAACCTTGTAGATTTCAGGATAAAAATATTGATAAATACCTACAGTGGGCCATTCTTATAACATTTTACATTCTGTTATGATTAATCTTTCCTTTAAAGATCTGTAAAGCTGAATTTTTGATAATAAGTCAGACTAGTGGGAGAAAGTTTATGAAGAAGTGAAGCTCACATTTTTGGTTTTTCCTTATTCTTTAGGATACTTACTAACATTTTACTTTCTATGAGGTGTGAGCTGAACATAACTTGTAGTGATGTGCTCTGGGATTAAGAACTTTTCTGTTCTAGATTTCGTTGATCTGGAACTCATTCATGAATTTGCAGTTCACGTGAATTGCAACTGTTCAAGTATATGTATACATATGTAAAATTTTCTTTAAAATAAAAAAAAAAAATCTTGAAAAATCCCAACAGAATAACACAGTTCTTTTGCCAAGATAGGCATGCTCTTCAGTGCTAAGGTGTGACAGTGGTGACACTACAGGTCAGAGTATATAAAGTAATGGTCATTATTCTGTAATTTTTCTGCAAAGGCTATAACCTTCAGAGAAAACAAATAACATTTTGAATGCAAAGGTAACACAATTATTCATAGACTGTTTTGGATTAGTTGGCAGAAAAGCAAATATTTCAGTTTCAGCTTGAAAATCAAGCCATTATTTAACTTCCAGTGTGCCGTTCCCTTAGTAAATTCATTTTTAATGGGATGGTGTACCTGGTTTGTGCTTGGTAATTCAGCTATAAGAAGTCTGAGCTGTACCCCATAAATCAATCTGAATGGTATGCCATAAGACTGCAATAAATTTATGAGCTGCCTTAAAAAAACCCCAGAGCATGTATTAAGTATTTTATGTGTTGTACAGATCACAACTCAAATCTTTAACTCTAGAAATACAACTATGGGAGGTTTTAAAATGGTAAAATCTCATTTGTATCACCTGGAATCTTTTGTATTTAGTGTATACCCAGCCTGAAACTGATCTTTGGGATCCATCTCAGATTTAGTGGAAGACCTGACTGGGAGACAGTTCCAGGGAGTCTTGCTGAAGTGTCTTAAAGATAACATAATCTGTGATACTGGAAAATCTTTACTAAAAGGAAAGTGTAGTTGTGTATATAACAACTGTGTTCCCACGGTCATTCATTTAATGAATGACAGTAGGATCCCAGAGTTATATGACACCAGTCCCTCACAGACACTTTTTCTTCTGTATCCTTAATGATGAATATGCAATGGACATAGTAGTCAGAATGATAACAAAGGTGTAAAGACCTAAATACGTGCAGTAACATTTTGGTAGTGTTTGTAACAAGTGATTATGTAATCATATAGAAAATAAGAACTTATGCAGTTTTTTAATTCAAAATTATGATGATTTTTTTTTTAGTACTATCTATAGGACTATTCTAAATATATCTTGAAAGATGATATAACCAGATTTTCAATTTTCAGGAGATACATGGAGGCTGGGATACTCTATGTAATGGTGTAGATAACCTGATAAGACTACATGTTAGATATATGATAATTTAAATAAATATTCATGTACGTGCAGTATCTGATATTACCTTATGCCAAAGAAACATTCTGTAAGGAAAACAAGTGGAAATTCCATTGACTTTTCACTTTCTCATCAGCTGATATCATGAACAATACTGGTGGTGTGACTGACTTTTATATGAATCAGTTTATTCAAGGTGACGTATTTGGATAGACCTAAGGGACAAAAGTATCAACTCAAGCCTTGAATGCAAGAAGGTTAAAGATTCAAACCTCATTATTTGTATTTCCAAGGAGTAATTAAGAGGTTAGTGTTTTGATTTTCAGGATGCAAATGGAAGGCTCCTTTTTTCAGCATCTGGATAGCAAACTTTACTCAATATCAAGATTACTCAGCATTAGTCCACATGTTTTTCTTCCTGTGTGTTATTAAATTCCAGGTATTTCAACTCCGTTTCCTACCAGAAAGTGAGAACTTAGAGGACATTGCAACATAGATCTGTTTTGCCAGAAACAACAGCAGAAGGCATTCTCCAGGCTATGGAAAGCCTCCCCAAAAGCCACAGTACACCAGAGGCCAAGTGATTTAGGTGTTTCAATATCATAGTTCCTGATTCAGCAAGTTTGGGTTTCTTTTAAACTGAAGTTTCACTAACTGAATTTCAGGAGTTTTTGATAGATTTACAAGTTTTGCTTTTGAAAATAACAGTAACCTCTCTTAGCAGCTCCATGCTACCTTTCTAACTTTTCTCATAGATCCTACTTCTATTTTAATGTTCTTATAGTGTTCAGTGTGTTTTTTAAATTTTAAGAATTCATGCTTTTAATGTTAAATTTCCTAACTTTATAAAGAATGGAAAAACAGTGAAGTAATCCTCTTGAAATAAAATATATAAGTACTTGGTTTGTTTTTTTTTTCAGGGTGTATCAACAAGCTTCATTGCAAACAGCAAATAAAATAGTTTTCATGGGTAGGTCTGTCACACAGAGGTTAATGCCAAAACTCAGTTTAATATTGTTTGATGATAAGATTACACTCTTGCTGTAAATGCAGTCTTCATCTTGAATCTTTGATCTAGACTTGCATGATCCCCACTTAAATAAATGTGCACATTTTTGAAGTGCAATCACCATGGTTTGATTATGGTGGTTGTTTAATCAAGTGGACGTACAAGACTTTATTCTAAGGTGCGCTCATATTCCTTTGCTTAACTCTGAGACTATAAAGTTCTGTAAAGAGTGTGAGTTTAATTGGATCCAGTTCTTTGTTAAATTAGATCCAACATATCCCATGCTTTGACAAAACAATGGACCTCAAGTACAGATTTACCATGCAAGCTGTGCAGCACTATCTTGGTGTTACTTGAAAAATAAGATAGTATTGACTGAGAAAGAAAAGAGCATGCAGTGCATTATAGAACATCCTCTACTGCAGAGACTAGTGTTTTGACGGAGCTACCTAATCATGCAGCTAAGCGAGACCTATTCTATTAAATAGAAGAGCTGGAAAAAATCAGATCTTGAGGCAATAGAAATGTAGACAGTCTAGTTTGTTTTCTCTTTTATCGCAATATGCATAGACATGAGATGTTATTGCATACAGCTGACAGAAGTGTTTTAAATGGAGCACAATAACTGTGTGCAAGATAAATTAAATTATTTTTTCATTGTGTAACTGTCATAGATCTGTCACATGATTTTTTTCTATGTGCGAGGATTGATTGCTGGCAAATTTTACGAATGGAAAGTGATATTTATAGTAAAATATTCCAGTCCTTTCTTTATTTTCAAAGAAAATATGAATATAAATTATTTTTATTTAAACATTATGATTTCAAGGCACAATAACAATAACAAAAAAGAGTGAAAAAAGCGTCTCTTGTATTTCACTGACATCAGCAAGCTTCTCAAAGCACTTTGCAAGGCTGAGTGAAATAGTCATCAGACCAATGTGTTAGGCTCATAATATTATCACTCCTGTATTAGAGCTAGGAGGAATATAGAACAGAGCTACAAACTGGGATGTGAGAAAGTCAGAAGAATGAACATCCATTTCAACTTGCGCATTTTGCTAACTCTTCTGTGTTTTTCCATTAGCTCTCTCTCCCTTTAAAAAAGAAAGCAGTAATACATTGTAGCATAGAGATTATCTACTTTTCCACAAAATCCAGAGTGAAGAAACCTGCCATGTCCCACGTATGGTTGGCAACAGCAATTTAGATGATTGTTGCCGTATAAAAAGAAGAATGGCAGTCTAGTGACTTGTGCAAAGGATGCGCAATTTTTCCTTGCAAAACTGGAAAATACAGATGGAAATATTCAAGTTGCCACTGGTAGATGTTTCTCTAATCTCTGTTGTCCCTTTACAAAACCGTCAGACTTGTTTTGTCAAATGTCTTTGCACACATTATTCTGACATCATGCCACATTCACTTTGACAACTTTAAGAGCAGGCACAGGATAAGAGCATCTACATTAGACAATGTCATCAAATTAGCTGGAGAATCTGACAGAGATCATCAATTGCAGGGATTCAAGATAAAACTTATTTATGTAAAACTGTTTTATTAACACAGATATATTTGCAACGTTTTGTGTGTCACAAAAGAAATATCTGCATCATAAATAAGATTGACTCTAGTTTTGCATAATACCCGCACTTTGAATGGGAGAGTCAAACGAATAGGAATAGATGCAGACATTGTCTGGGAGAGCCTACAGCTCTGAACAGAGGCAGTGGATTTCTTCTAAGACATCTGCTAGAAGCAGAGTTACAATGCAATTGTAAATCACAACTCAGCTGCAGGGGCAGTGACCATCCTTGAAGTGTCTGGAATTTGAAAGAGCACAAATAACATGGTACATGGTGTAAATGCTTCTGTCATTAACTGAACCTCTGGACAAGTATTGTGGTGAGACCAAGGTATGAGGTGAATACAAGAAGCGAAGCAAAGTTTTTTACCCTGAGAAGCCATGTGTGTGGGTTGGAGGCAGACCATTTAAGTACCCTCGAGGAGAAGAGTTACTACTGAGCCACGCAGCAGCCACCACCACCATCTGCCTGCTGGGAAAGTCCACCTAGAACCTGCAGGGCTGATCCCTTCACAGGTAGTTCTGTGATAACATCTCTTTGTGCTCACTCTACAAGCTGTCAGAACTCTCTCCTCTATTAAAAAACAGGGGGGGAGGAGTGAGGGGTTTAGAGCAAAGAGTATCTGTCACATCTAGCACATAAGTAGGTGCACTGTTGAGTTCCTGAAGATACCAAAATGTCTAGATTCACTGGGGTTTTAGAAAGACGTTGCCAGGCAGGATCTTCCCTTCTTTACTCTTTCACCACTTTATAGAATCATAGAATAACCAGGTTGGAAGAGACCCACCGGATCATCGAGTCCAACCATTCCTATCAAACACTAACCCATATCCCTCAGCACCTCATCCACCCGTGCCTTAAACACCTCCAGGGAAGGTGACTCGACCACCTCCACTTTAGCATCGATTAACAGTGCTTGTACCTTCACTGCTGCACCTGCAGGTAGTGAAGAGATGTATTCACAACAGCAAGCAATTTCACAGCACAAGCACTCAGAAGCATTATTTATTGCTACCATTTTAGCTAAAAAGTCTGAGACTGCAAAACAGTAACACATACAAGATCTCATCACTCATTTGCAATTTGCATTTTTTTTATGGATACAAGCCTGGCTGGCTAATTGGGAAGTCATTTGACTTGAGACTCAATATACTTTTACCTTTTGATGGAGTCAGCATGGAGAGGATATATTGTGTTTTTGTTACTTAGAATCAGGAGCAATTTCAAACTTTGTGTTTTCTAGTTTCAACAAGAGAAAAGATTTATCTGCCAGAGTAATGGATTGGTCCACCTAATTCAGCATACTTCCATCAGCCACCATCGGTGCTGTGGCTGTTGCTGAGAACCTGCCCTTTCTTGATAATTTTGCTATCAAAGAATACAAAATTCCACAAAACCATCCAGTGTTCATAAAGCAGGGGAAATTCCTCTCTGTTCAGTGCAGGTTGTGAGCGTTGTAATGAATTAAATCAAACCTCCAGTTGTTGTATCTTCTATGACTGGGGTGAAGGAACAGAGATTCAAAACTGAGCATGGGCTTTTGGCAGATCAGATCATCCCCTATTCCCTCCCCAAGCACTGTTTGCCTTTATTTCCAGAGCTGTTCATATTTAAATACACATAAGCAGGTCACTCATTCTTTTTTTGTCAATAATTCAGAGAAGGGTCAGTTTTGAAAAGAGTGGAACACAGACACCAGACCAGGACAGCAGCTGGTTGAAGAAATGCTGCCAACATGAAATATGACCCAACACAGCTGCTGGCTCTGGCGGGGGGTGGAGGGTCTCCATCTCCACAACTACTGCCAGTGGAGGCGTTGGATTCATGTCATCACCTGTCGTGCCTGACTCGCTGGGTGGAGAGTGACCACAAGTAATTACAGGAAAATAGAGAGGAACATCTGAATGCATCTAGCCTCATCCAGCAACCACTGATATGATTTGACTTTCTAACATCTCTGATGTTGTAAGTAGATTTACCCCTCGAAATCCCCCTCAAATCAAACCTATAATTCATTTTCTCCTCCCCCTCCGAAGGGAAAATAATGCCATAGTTTCTTTTGCCAATTATGTGATCAGCATCTAACTATTAAAATCCTTATAGAAAAAATGATCTGAGGCACATCTGCAAGGGCTGGCAGTAGGGCCAGGGGATGGAGATGCTCAAGGCCATATAGAGAAACATACCTGTTTCTACACTGAGCCATATTAAACATATCTTGTTGCTCTGGTTGTGTTTCTCTTGCTCCAAGAAACTGAAGTTATTCAAACAGGGAAAAAAAAAATCAGAGCTATGCAATCCACCTTATTACATTCCAGTCTGAGTGACTGTGCTTTTGGTTCTTTATCTGTTATGCCTGAGTTGATCAGGTATAATACTATGATATTACTATAATATCCCCAAAGACGTTGTACCTGTTACTCCGTTCATGTGTTGAACAGTATAGCCCTTGTGGGGGCTGTGAAAGTGTCACATTGTGCTAGTTTATGAATGTTTGAGGTCTCCAATATCATTCTAGGAGCCCACCAGGGATGCTGCCAAGCAGAAACCACCAGTTATGTTATGAAATTCGTGCTTCTTGGTTGTCTTTGTTTTACAAAACCCTTCCCTACATGCACAGATCTCCATTCAGTGCTATTCTAACAGTTTGTGCTACAAACTCTGGCATGCAGAATCCACCTAGTTCAGGCATGTAACTACAGACCAGGACCAAGTATGGTAAAGCTAAAGAGACAAAGGTTACTTGTAGTTTTGATAATGATGAAGTGTGGAGAAAGGCAGTCTAGGCTGACACAGACTGTCAGAAGGTTGAAAAGGTGGAAGACACCTGCAAACCAGCTCTCAGGGATAAACACCTTGTGCTTCTAGAAAGGAGTGATGCCCAGACCCTGTGCCTTTCCAAGAGAGCTTCTTCTTGGAACGCTTACTTGAAAACCAGTTGGAAGATTAGTCTTGCATGGTCTAAAGCTGTGGAAGGGATAGAATATAAAAAACCCCAAAATCCCAACCCAACACCAAGGCAGCTTGGAGATATACCTACTAACATTTGCTAATTATCATTACTTCTAATGTACGGCAGAAAATATTTTATATTCCTGTAGAATATATATATAAAATGCCATGTTTGGGCTGCTAAGTATCACATTTAAAATGCTTGATAAAACAGATATCTTCGGGGCAGGTACAAGGATTACAACCTGCAGCTACCAGTTGGCTGTATAATAGCTTGCAGACAAGGCATAGCTTGACAGAAAAAAAGTAGATTTTATGAAGGTGTGAATACACCCACACCCATCTTCCTCCAGCATAGTCCCTCTTCTCAGGTACTACTGAAAATTTGCTCCTTTTTCTTATTTGACTCAAAGGACTGAGTCCTGTTTCTATTTAATAATGTCCCAGAGTTCAATTTTACACAAAAAATATTATTAGTGGTTATTTTAGATGCATCGTATGTCCTCAACAAGACAAAATGTGTTTGTGAGAGCCCCAGTGTGTTTGTGAGAGCCCCAGCAGTGCAATCACTATAGGGATACATCAATCGAGAGAGTCAAGCTGTAGACGTATAGTGACTCATTAAGGATTTTTGATTTTAATATGTCATCGGTTTGTAATATACAGTGGTAAAATATACAATCTTTAAAATGAGAAGAAAAAGGAGAGAAATTGAATATTACTTTTAAAATGTGTAAGCTACAGATAGAAGTTGAAGCAAGTTACAAACAAAAGCAGAGTGCCCTCCTGTGGCTACTAGGAATGTGATAGAACGAGCTGTCAAGGGAGTATTTTGCAATTTGGAGTCTTCTGTACTGGAAGGGATTTCTACTTATTAATTCCATTATTTTGATAAAATTTGTAAAAAATATTCTGGTAAGCCGAAGGAAGCTTATTTTAAATATGTACACTCCAAAGCATTTTTTTTTTCTTCCAGTTTGGTGGGACAGTTGTATATTATTTTTAATGAATGTGAAATTTTCCTTTTAAAAAGTACAAAGAGTATTAATCTGGTTATTCTTTTTTTTTCTGGATGCTATTGAATATTATTCTAAAAACTTAGTTTACCTTTCAGCAGTAGATACCAAAAATATGTATGAAACTACAGAATCATTAACTTTCCAAAGAAGAATAATGACAATCAGTATGAAAGCTAACCTGCACTGTTAATTTTCCAAAACTCTCTTGTGTCTTTCTTTTGACATTTATTGTCTTTTTTTTTTCCACAAATATGTATTTGAGATATTTCATTTCACAACTGAAACAGGTTTAATCTATGGACCTGACAAAAAGAAGATTATATGCAAAAATGGTATTGATGAATGTACTTTAAAAAAAATTGTATTACCATATTCTCAATTTAATAAAACCTCAGTTTCATGAATATATGTTTTAATTATAACACTAGGAAAAAGATCACATTTGGAGAATAAATACGATGCAAACAAGAGGAAAGATCATTGAAGAAGAGAGTTTCTATATTTTTCCTCTTTAATATCTAGATTTTTGAAGTAAGCCTATATGTTTTATATTGTGAAACTAATGTTAAGTTACTGTATTTACTGGTGATTTATCTTGATTCAGAAGGTAAATTGTCTGTATGCTTATGTAGTTACCACCATATTTATGAATACACGGACATTCAGCATTAGAACCTGTTTCTTCAACGCCTGAAGTCCTAATATAGTAAAAGAAGATAAACTACATAAGTGTTTTTCTTTACTACACATTAAATGGCTACAGAAGGATGGAAGTTGGTCTTTCTTCATTACAGCACAGAACCATTTACTTCTGCAAATGAATCATTACCTGTACAATGATAGAGACACAAGATAAATTGAATTATTTAATTAACTAACATATTAAGCACACACTATTATTTATCTCAACATTCACCATAAAGTGTTAGTGTAATCTCAGCCTTTAAATAAAATATACAAGGATTTATTATTTTATAACATTTTTAGTGTAAATCCATCACTTTCAATGTTGACATCCTCAATCAATTAACATATTAAACAGTCTTAACTATAACAATGCTTTCATGCAGCCAACAAACAGATGAGAAAGGAAAAAAAGATTAAAAAAGAGAGAGCTATTCTCATCCTCCTATGAAATCCTGCTCAGAAATTGCAATAAAATTTACTGTTTTATCAAGGCTCAGTGGAACTTGGTTTCTAAGAGTCACTAGAAACCAGGCCATCAATTTTTGTGTGTCATGCAGAGACAACACGGGAGCTAAAAGCTGCACTCAGCTGTTTTGCTTTTTTTGGAGAACATGGTAGGATTAAGTGATCGATGTTTACTATGCATTTTTTGTTGCTCACTGCGTTCTGCAGTATGTAACATCAGTGTTTGCATCAAGTTTTTAAAAACAGTTTTCCGTTATATCAACAGAAATGCATATAACTGTGTCTAGGCACCAGTGAACAGATGTGCACACCCCTGCACATGCAGGGAAAGAAATTGCTTTCAACTAGCTTTACCAGGTATGTATCTTTCTAATCATCAGTATCATGTACAAATATTTTTGTAATGTAGTAAGTTGTGGTTTGTGTGTTTATATATATACACATACACATATATTTTTTTTTCCTGTGTTTTAACACTAGTCTTTAAGT
The DNA here is from genome assembly GCF_032191515.1 of Phaenicophaeus curvirostris. Taxonomy (NCBI): domain Eukaryota; kingdom Metazoa; phylum Chordata; class Aves; order Cuculiformes; family Cuculidae; genus Phaenicophaeus; species Phaenicophaeus curvirostris. The sequence continues at coordinate 57,040,980 of NC_091397.1, forward strand.
GAACACCTTCAATTTTTGAAAAACTAGCTTTTTTTTTAACTGAAGCATTGGAAAAGATAAAACTGTAACATTAGCTGTGAGAGCTTTAATGTGTTAAAGGAATATGTTTTGATCAACAGAGGGCACTCTATGGTTTTCAAAGAAGCATAATAGAAGCTTAGAAGTGTTGAGTAGGAGATGAGTATGGTTTTCAAAGAGTCTTTAGTACTGGTCAATCTATAATTTATTGGAAATGCTACCGATTTCCAAAATAACATAGAGTGTAGGAATGAAGAGAACCCCATCATTTGATAAAATCAGACACTAGGATTAAGCTTATGATGTACACAGTCAGCTCTTATTTACATCTTCGAACTTGTAAATTATGTGTAAAAACTGTAGCATACTTTTAGTTAAAAGTGTACTTACCCAGTAATGCTGAGCTTTACACTTGCTGCTTGTTTAAAAATGATGACGTTGAATACCATAAGTGTAGAGAGGTCAGACATCACTGCTGTTCCATACAGGATATTCCTTTCAGTTCATAAATAGGTTAGTCTCCTTGCGTTAGTCTGTCTTGTCCTATTGATTTCACTGAGCATTTTGATTTCTCTGGTTCACTTATTTTCAAATCAAAATTATTGCATTCAAGTCTATAACTTGAAGGGGAATTTCTTTAAAGGAAATAAGGTATTTTTAGCCTATCTGTCTAGAATGCATAGAAGCAAAGCAGAGTAATCTAACAAATGTGTAGCACAAAATGATTCATCGATACCATATAAAACTTCACAAATTACTTAAAAGTAAACTTCAAATAGAAGCCAAATTATGAGAGCTTGTCAGAAACAGTGCATGCAGAACACTTGTACATTAAGTTAGCATGCATGTACATGTATAAAGTAGAATAATCCTGCTAAAACCTCTAAAACTCACACTGGGAAAATGATGTTGCCTGCTAGCCCTGGAGAACACAGGAGTTAGGCACTGAAACAATTTTAAATATGGACCTGCTTCTCTTCAACAAAACCTGCAAGCATGTGATCCACATGTAAAGGTGGATGCACATACATTCAGCAGTATAAGCATTTCTATCTAAGAAAAGATGTTATGGGATAAGGCATGGAAAATTGTAGCAAGTCCTCATTTTATCCATTCATCTATATTAATCCCCTAGAGAATTACTGTATAATACGTTTCTAATTAGAGGCAATAAGAGAACCAGTGAAGAACTAGTCAAAGTTTAGAGGGCAAATTCTTATCTTTTTGTCATGTCCGTGGGTGTGGAATGAACTGAGGGATTTCAGTGAGGCTGCTGGAAGTGTATGTGGATCCCAGTCTAACCCTCACAAGGAATGAGAATTCCGGTATTGCAAACCCTATGAGTAGAAGTTGAAAGCTTTTTTTCTTGCTTTAACACTTACATTTGCCAACAGCTGTTTCAATATTTAGAAACACAATTCCCACTGGCTGCCAAATAACCATAAATTCATTTCTGCATATTTTTTCAGTTGTAGGCATAAAAATAGTTATGTCTTATTAAAGCCACTCATGCTTACACATTTTATAAATCTATAATAGATAAGAATTGTGGAATTGTTGCAGTATATTATTCTCAAACAAAAAATTAATTATGAGGTCGAGGCAGGTTATCTTCAGAAGGTTACAAAGCAGTAATTTATCAGGTAGAGTCATGTTGTTGTATTTCACAGTTTAATTCCAGCTAAAGCCCACAGTGTCTGAGAAGCGACAGCGCGGCTTGAGAACGTGTTGTAGGAAATTTGGGTGGGTCTTTCTTCAGCTTCCTGTCAGTGAACTGGTTTAGCATTACAGATACCTGGAAAAATTCTTTCTGTAGGAGAAGGATACCTTCACACTGCTGCCGTGAAATATTGCTTCTCTAGAGGGTATTTTATCTCCGTCTGTATAGTTAAACTGAACTGCTGAGCACTTGTTCCTGCAAGGAAATGTGTATTTGACTTGTTCGAATATGAAGTGTGCATGATGTCAGCAGACACCATCCTTGCAAGTGTGGAGACTGAGTTTTGCTTCTTCCCGCTGAGTGCAGAATGCCTTTCCTCACATAATATTTAACCTTACATGCTCTACCACGGTCCTGGGGAACACTTCATTTTAAGTGTGCTGGCATTATTAATTCACTTGGTATTCACTGTAATAACACTGATCATAATTAAGTCATTCTGTAGCCTTGTAGCCTTGTGAATGTTGCAAGTACTCACATGGAGTTCCACTGTAATTCAGCATTAATTAAGGTGCCACCTAATTTTCACAGAGAATCAAGAGCATGTGATCTGTCTCATGAAGTAACTCCTTTAGCATCTCAGAGTGGTCCAAATATTTGGAGTGTTTGGGTGTCATGAATATATTGGATATATTCCCTCCCTGGGTAAATTATACAAGAACAACATTGTGTAAAATACAATACACACATGCCTACTCTGTATGCCATTATGTAAAATATATTGCACTGTGTTTAATACTTACAAATTGCTTCCTATTTTACAAAACATGCAAATAGTGAAGCTGTCTTTCTAGAGCTTAAAAGCCAATCTATACACAAAAAACCCCTTTATTTTTTAAAAAATAATCCTCTTTTAATTTTCTAAAACTGTACCTCACATATACATATTAATTCATAGCAGCTGAAGTAATCATCATACCAAATACCAAGTAGTCGATTAACCTGCCTGCTTGCTGCAAAGATATTGTGAACTAAATAATCTCCTCTAGTTGAAAATAGGCATAAAATTGCTATTTTTTAAGGCATGTTTTAAATCTGAAGATTAGTATACTGTAAAATAAAAATACACGTTCAATTTCAAAGCAAGTTAGTGAAGTACATATAATGCTACACAATGTCAATGTATCTCTTAAACTCATATTTTCAGGGATTATTAACTTTGTTCAAGAAAGTGATTCTAAGCAAAAAATGGACAGGTAGAGTTCCAGCCTGAAAACTGAAAGTTTTCTGTGCTACAGTTTCTTGAACGTTCTTTCAAAATTACCTCCGTTTGATAATTTTCAAACGACGGAGAGGGCAGGTGTATGTAAAGTATATCTAGATATTTTGTGCTCGCAAACAAACAGATCATATCAAAAAAATATTTGGGATGTCTGGTTTAGTTGTTTGATAGTCTTAGGTTTGTGTGGGAGTATATGTGAAGTTTTCGTTTTTCTGTGCTAAACACCAGCTTGCTTCTAAAAGGGAATTTTGAAAACTGAAACCAATGCCATATGATTTAGGCTGTTGCCCCATGTCTAATTCATATTCATTAAACTATCAGTCCACACCGTCCTCTGAATGAATTTCTCTTGGTCTACAGGAAGGAACCAAGGGAATTAAAAATAAACAGAATTCAGCCAGTAAATGTCTTAAAATAATATTGATTTCTTTTACAGTACAAACCTGCATTGTTGAGCACTCTCACCATTGGAAATCAATGACAAAATTTTAATTGACTTCAACAGGGCCAGCACATCATCTCTGAAATTTAAGGTTGAGGCTGTGCTGTATTTTTTAACCCACTGCACTGGAAACTTGAATAGAGAGCTGCACTTGCTTAATAAGAAGCTGTGATTCCCATTAGCATTAACAGGCGTTATGCACTAGGTGGAAGAGGAATCCCAATATATTATATGATTATTAATTAATGAGAGAGCAAATATGAGACATTTGCACAAATAGTGAGGTTCATAGAAAGCAAATATGAGACATTTAGACACAGCATAGTGAGGTTCAATACTATCTCTTAGGTCATACGACATGCATTACATTTCAGTAGGAAAGGCAAATAATTTATTTTTGAACACAGAAAGGAAATATGATCTCACTTTAGGAAAAAAACCTGCAATATTCAGTTTATAACTTCTTAGACAGAATATCTGTCACTTTGGCTACTTTGTGGGGTAATGTCCTGTTTCAGACAGTGCAGGCAGATTTGTTTAGGTGAGCATCATAGCCATCAGGGAGTTTTTCAGAACTTTTGAAGTCAAGCCTTGGATTCAGCTCCCTAATCTGAACAGATATGCCTTTCATAGAATCATAGAATCATAGAATAACCAGGTTGGAAGAGACCCACTGGATCATCGAGTCCAACCATTCACACTATGCTTTCTATTTCTAGAGTTTGGGGTCTTCATTTTTAGAAGCATTAAAATTTATTTAGGCAACAGCCTCCTAAGAGGGAAATTCACTTTGCAATAAACATTTTTTAACTTATCTAGTGATTGTTTCCTCCTTATAACGCCTGGAGCAAAATTTTCAAAACCCATTTGATGGTGTCACTAGGAGACCATATTTCATTTTGTCTTGAATTTCTGTCGTGTTTCTTGTGTGGAAGGAGAAGTGGATCCTGAATCATTCAGCTCAGCTCTCAGTTTGACCTTCCCAAGGGCCGTTTCGATCTTCATCACATGGAGCTGGATCTAGTCACCTCCTTGGAAATACTCTAGATGGAATTTCTGTCTTGGTGTATACAGTGTTTTCTTATTATTCAAGTGAGTAAATCAATTTCTGTGACTGCAAAAAATATTTTGTCAGCCTCAAAAAGGTTTGAAGAAACACTTTAAATCCAGGTGCTCCTTCTCCTGGTGTTTTCTATTATGCTGTGGTACAGCAAAAAGGAGCAGAAGGGCATTGGTTATCACTCCTTTTGTTCCCTGCTTGTGGAAAGTAAGGTGCAACAAGAATTAGTTGGAATGTATTTTGGAAAACATGGCAGAGTACTGATGCAAATAAAAGAAACCTGTAATTGAGGCAGAATTAGGTACTGCAATCAGGAAACAGTACGCTCTCTTGATACTCTAAAACAGATTAATAAGAGAAAGCGTACAATAACGATAAATAAGTATAGTGGAAAGAAAGTTAAGCGGGTATGGTTGATAAGAGAAGAATAAATAGAGTTAAAAGGAATACCATAGAACTGATTAACCCTGCAGAAATCTCCTACTAAGGCAGTGTTTACCATACTGGGCTAGGTCCATGCTAATACAATATTTAATTATAATGCTTACAACCTCAATGTCAGCACAAAAGGGTTATTCTTTCAGATTAAATAGAAGGCACATGAATGCAACATTGTCATACACTTTTGCTTCATTTCTCATCTGTTTAGTTTCTCTTCACTAGTGGAAATAATATTTTTCTTCTGGATAGCTATAGTGGTTTATTATCATAATAATAATTAAAATAATGATAGTGATAAAAAATTATTATACCAGAATACAGACTAGATCTCAAGTTTATCCAGAGCATGAGCTATCACATCATGTAAGTAATATCTCAGAAGTTTTTAAAATTGCAGAGAAATTGCATCAATTATATTGTACAGATTGACAATGCCGTATTGGATGTGACCAAATATTACTAACACATAATAGATTATGAGATTAATTGCTTGGTTTTGCATACCTTGGTTCACATACACAACTTAGATGCTTTCTAAATCAAAAGGAAAATACAATTTAAAATAAATGCCATTTTTGAAAAAAAAAAGGTAATAACTGAATGTACAGTACAGTCTGAAGCTCATGAATATCCTTTAGCAATCATAAGGCTTTCTCAGTTCCCCTTGGCTTAAGCACATGACACCTGAGTTAAGGATACTGACATATATCAGTAACATCTCTATTGTTCCTGCTTCACTTAGCATCTGATCTCATCCACATTCTGGGAAGCAGGTCTCCAAACACAGATCTTGGCAGAAGAGAAAGATTTTCTTGACATATTTTCTTGACCTTGTAGCATTTAAGGGTGCCACTTTGCATGCTTAAACGTGTTTCTTATTGGGCTGTAAGTTTAGGCTTTGTAAGAGCTTCATCATTCTTTGATATTTATATGCATGTGACTTTCAAGAATCTAAGGCTATAGCCTCATCACACTGTTGGGAAGTGATCCATGGTATTTTCATCTTTCAGAAACCCAAAATAACGGGTGGTTAGATCTTTATCACATTTTTTCCAGGGTTATAAGGGCTGTAGGTGAAACACAGATAAGAGAAAAATGGTTGAACTATGACAGAATCACCGAGTAGGTGAGGTTGGAATAGATTTCCAGAGATCATCTAGTCCAACCTGCATCCCTGGAGGTATTTAAAAGACGGATGGATGAGGTGCTGAGGGGCATGGTTTGGTGGTTGATAGGAATGGCTGGACTCGATGATCCTGTGGGACTTTTCCAATCTAGTGATTCTGTGAACCTCCTGCTCAGAAGAGGGTCAGCTCCCATTGGCTGCTCAGGGCACAAGGATAGCAGATTTTCATGACCTGGTCCCCTTAGCTGCTGTTTGACATCAGGCTACTCACTACCTACTTTCTACTTAAGAGGTCCCACCAGCAATAGAAAAGTGTTAAATTCCAGTACAATTCCTAAACTTTCCCATAACTTCTAGGAAAAAACCCTTTATTTTAAAAGCTGCATGAAGACTACCTAAAGCACCTGCATGCTATAATTCAACTCTGTTTTAACTCTTATCTTCACAGGGTCTGTCAATAAAAGCTTATCCATCCATCGCCATTGAAGGAGTCTTGAATAAGTCCTGTGGACTCGGGCAACTAGTAGTGGTTGAGCGTGTAGTGCTAAGCATGAAACTTATTGCATGGATATTGTGAGTAACATTCCATAGCAGTTCTGTCAGCCAACATTTGTTATGAGTCTACGGTAATTACAAAGGAAAGTATTTGTATGATGCTAAGAGTAATGGAAAGTTGTCATTCCTGATGGATATTTCCACTGTATCCTCAGTCCTAGCTGCATATACCTTAATTTGCATTCAAACTTGTACTCAAGAGAGAAAACAGAAGGAAAAAAAACATATAACATGCCATACATCAGTCTTATGTGTAAAGCTAGTGTTTAAGCTTCAGCTCCCAGGGAACACAAAGTTAATACTCAGATGAAACCCTGGTATTTCAAATACCACGCATGATAAAAGTTCTCAGAACATAAATCATGAGCAGGAGGACTTTCCCAGTTGTACAGCAGATGTGTCACACTGGCATTTTAGCTGGGATATGAAGTGTGATTGTGTAACAGATGTAGCCATTGTCCTCAGTGAGCCTCTACGTGTCTTGAGGTGCAATCTCTGAATAGCAAATCCCTTTTGGAGTGAAGCGAAACTGGAAACTGCATTTGCAGAACAACTAGTGCTCTAACTGCCAGTGGGCAAGCAGACCACAAGATCAGACTAGAGCACATAAGAAGTGAAAAAAAGCCTTGAAATGTATATAATGAGATCTTCAGGTCCTCTGCGTCAACTGTTCCCTTCTACTTAGCCACTTTTCTTCATCTCACATCGTTGTTGTAGGCAGAGCCCCTAAGTGGTATCTGTGTTAATGATGTTTCCAAGAGGGAATTAATTAAGTTGCTTTCTGTCACAATAATTTCTTGCATCTCCTCCTCTAGCAGCTGCATAAGATCAGAACAGGAACTGAGTTAAAGTATTTGTAGGTAGTCCTACCCTCCCCACTACATCAGGAATTTTTAAAAAATCACTTGCAACATAAATCTCTGATTAACCATCAAAACAGCTTTGTATGCACTTACACATTATTTCCAAGTGTCTAACGCTGCCTATAACTACAGCATATTGCCCCTCATCATCACCTTGAAAAATACAGCATTAAAAACTAAGTAGTCTTTCCATTATTAATCTTTAGATTCATAAGACTCCAATTCTTACATTCTATCATTTCAGAATCTGAGTATATGAGTATTCTTATCTTGTATATGAGCTTTCTTATCTTGTTTTTCAAACATACAAAAGACATGTTACATTACTTCTATTAAAATTGACTATGTCCTTTATAGCTATGAAAGAATGGCTTGAAATACCCATCAATAAGAAAATAGTTTAAAAAAATGTAGTTAAGTACAATGTAGCAGTAACAATAGCTAGCATATGCAGTAGTCAAGGAATTCCACTAAATTGTATTGTGCTTCAGAAAAGCAAGCGTTTAAATCAGTTGCACAGAGCTAGAAAATAGGTTTATGTTTCTGAGAGGGTAGGATAAAAAAATAAATAAGTTTGATAGAAATATAACACAGCATACCTGATGCGATGATGCACTGAAAAAGAAAAGAAAAAAAGAAAGTAAGATATTCTCCCCTCACAGGAAGGTTGTATGAGGACTATGGTGGAGCAGGGGGGTGGTGTTGGTCCTTCAAGGGAGAGGTGACTAAGGAACAAGTCTCTAAAGGAGACACAACAAGGCACAACAGCCACAAGCTCCTGTCTCCAAACCTGGCAGAGCAAGCACAGGGCAATGACCCTCTAACCCATTCTGGGCACGTCCTCCTCCCACATAAATCTACACACTGTATTATTCCCACTGCTCTCACAGCTAAAGGGGACTCTACACCTGGGATCTAAATGTTATTTAAACCAAACAAGGAAAACCGACTTACTAACAAAGTCATTGATTTCAACTTTCCTGGTCTAACAGCAGGGACTGAGTTACGTTACATTTATAAGAGATAATCCCAAGGGAGGCTGGTCTTTGATGATCACTTTGCATTTTAGTCCTGACTGTGTTTTAATCATACTGGGCATAATTTTACACGTGACTGTGTGCAAGGACTTATGCAGAGGTGCATTATCCCAGCTAGGGTGCCAGAGGTGGATCATACTTCCAAGCAGAGATAGGATTTTCTTTAGGATCCTTCCCTGAATGTCTGCAAGGTGAGTGTCTCTCCTGTATAAGCTTCAAGAATGCTTCTTATAGTTCTCAACCAATGCAGCCAGGCAGCAGAAGAGCTGGGCCCTTGAGCTGCTTGTCCTGTTTCCTTGGTAGCGTGATGGCACTAAATGATGTGATGGTAGCTTCAACCTTTACCTGTCTGTGCCACACAGAGATACACATTTACAGAAGAGGCCGTAGGAGGTTTTGGGATACTTTCTGTGTGTTAATGCTCTGTACTGCTTTTCTATTGCATTTGTTCTTGTAAGGTTTACTTCAGCAAATATACAGTGCACAGTACTTTTCGTTTACTTGAGATGTAGATTAATATGCTCGGTGAACTTCTGAAACCTCTAAAATAAAAGAATTTTGTAGCCATCATTAAATGTCTTCATTGCAATATTTGCTACTGCAATCAAGACAAAGCGAGTGGACGGTTTTGGCAGGGAAAAAACCCAAACCAGTTTTAAAAACATACAGGGTATTGTTGTTTTCCTTGCAAAGTATAAAATTCCTCAAAAATTACATGGTGTCACACAGCCTGCCATAGCTTATAAAAAAATGATGCACTGCCTTTAGTTTTATTAGGAAAATTACACTGTGTTAACTCTTTGTGTCTTCAAGGGCACGACTCTGCACTGAACAGTAAAGCTTATTCCAAATAGATCTGTGCCGTACTCGCTCTGTGAAGACTGGCTCAGAGCATTTCATTGGTGCAGGCAAAGGCTGTGGTGCAGGGGCTGAGAGCCAGATTGCTCTGGCCTGGGAAGGGGAGAGCTCTGGATAACCCAGGGACTTGCAGGGCAGCCTCATTTTTACATCTGGGTGGCAGGAGGCACAGCAGCAGTGAGGGAGGCTGCAAGGATGAAGGACAGCTTTCCTTTTTTCCTCAGCAGCAACAGCCAACTCAGGTGTTTTTGGTCTCTGGCATAAGGAAAGTAGGTAATAGAGTAACTTTCAATGCCACAGGAAACCTCTTGAATTGTCTGTGCTTAAACACCTCATTTACTAGAACCTGCCCTACAACAGGACCTCCTATCTCCAAACACAAGTCTTCACCAACAAGCCATCCTGCTCCAAGTGTCAGGGCAGTGCTTGCATGGAGTGCTCGGTGTTCAAAATGAGAAGCCTAAAGATAGGCTCCTAAGAAATATTTGAAAATCTGATTTTATGAAAGTATGCTACCTTGATAAATCTAACATTATTACACCTCCCAGAAGGCAGAGTTGTATGAGAAAAAACAAAGCACAAAATACATGGAATGTGTGCATCAAAGATCTCTCAGACTCTTAGAGATTTTATCACACTAATGAGCACCCTCTGTAGATGTTTGCCAGTCTTTCCAGTACCTGATGCATAAAGTCAGAAGTTTGGTACCTGCACTGTCACAAAGCAATGACTTCCAATCTTTTTCACCTAAAAATTTCTTTAATTTTTTCAGGACAATCTCCTGTGTAGCCAGGATTTATCTGGATGAGTACCCTGTCCTGTATAAAAGACACGGGTAATCACTGCTGTTTGAATTCTCATGTTGAAGGTGCCTTCCAAAAAGTACAGATGAGCAAAACATGATGCTAATTTATTCTCATATCAGTGACAAAAAAAGAGAGGAAAGAAGCAAATGTTAGGTCTTCCTGCTTAGAGCATGAAATATAGTGCAAACTGTTGTTTAGAGGATGGAAAACAGGCAAGTTATAATGGAGGCATAATATGTACCTCAAGCATTTTCATTTTAGGCATCTCTTTCTAGGAATATTGGGAGATTCAAGTGACATTAATTGAAGTCTAATATCCATGATGAAGGAGTGTGTGACAATAAACTGCTTTTTTGAGTGACAAAAGTTAGCCTGAACCTGAGGTATTCAGTATACAAATGGCTGTTTATTGCAAATTATGTACAGAATAACACTGATACTCAGGATCATCCTCTTGGTCCTCAGCGTAGCCTTGGGCAGTGGGAAAGAAATCAGAAATAATGGATAAGAAAGGTACAGTAACTGGTAAAACTATCAGACAAACCCCGTGTAGTGGAAATGTTGTTCTCCAGTCTGTCAGTTTGACTATGCAACCCCAAGAACTGCCCCATACAGAGAATCTAAGTAATAAATATAGTTTTAAAAATGCAGATATAATAAACAAGCATCCTTGAGATTCAAGGACTCCCTGTCTGCCCTAACCAGTTTATTTCAATGCTTTTCACCCTTCCTTACTGACTTCATAATCCAGTGCTCGCAGGCAGGCTCAATAACAGAAACTGAAAGGTGGATGTCTTTGGTTCACGAGGCTTGGGAGTCAGTTGGTCCTGAAATGTTTATATAAGAAGAACAAGAAAGCAAGTGCTGCTAAATCTTAGCCTCATTCAATGTCTACTTTTAAATATTGAGTGACTGCACGCTAAAGGCAGAATTAAAAATATCTGAACAAAACTACATCTGTTGTTAGATCTCTCTCTATTGAGGGCATGCAGATAGGCAACTCATCTGCTGACAGCAGGAACTTAGTCACTGGCTATGAAAAACAACGAGTGCAGCAAATGCAAACAAATGTCTGATCTAAGTCATTAGCTAAAGAGGTCATTGTAGAAAAAAATGTTAAAATGTGCTATCGAGAAATAACGGATTTAAAATAAGCAGTTACTGGTAAACAACCAGTGAAAGGCAAAGTAATTCTCCTAGTTGTCAGGGACTTATGACTGTTCACACCAGACCCCACTCTAGACCTCTATTTTAATAGATTTTCAAAGAAATTCTTCATAAGACCTCCAAGAATCATGAAGATGGCTGGAAGCGTAATAGACTGATCTGCAGTTTGTCCATCCTCAGGGGATATTTGGTTCATGTTTCTCAGAATTACTCTGTAACCTTCAGGACTAGGAATGTAGCTTGGGGGTTTATTTTCCTCTCTTCAGCATCTCTAGAGCTGGGTATCTAAGCTCTTGTCATGCTTAGCTGTCTTTATAGCCAATGAGGAGTAAAAGGTGCTTCCAGTGGGGATTTACTCCAACCCAATAAAAATGTCCAAGTTGTGTGAAAGAAATTCTTTCTGTGTCCACTGCTCCTCTTTGTCTTCTGCAGCTTTAGATGAAACCAGGAATAACTGGTGTAGATTTAAGCATCTACCTCTAGGACATCGGCAGTCAGATGAGATGAATCTCAACTCATAAAAGAAATATTTGTTTTGGTGCCAGTTGAGGTTATCACACGATGCCCTGCTTTGAGGATCAGGTAGTGTCTGGAAAAAAATAATTAGGAACCAGATCACAAAAGCTGGCTGCTACCATTTCCATTGTTAATTCTATTATTTCCTGATTGTTATTTGTAATTGACATCTCTATTTTGATGTTCATTTCAAGAGGTGCAGCTGCTATTTTTTTTAAACTTGATATCACAAGCACGAAGAAGTTATCTTTTGTCAACATGTAGTACATTGCTGTATGCATTTATTACCATTTCATAGTAATAAAACCCAAGAAGCATATGCATGCACAAAAAGAATTCTAAACATTTTTACAACTTTTATTCTAACATTAAATTGTCAGGAATCAGTGAGTACTTCAATGCAGACTACCTGCCCTCCAGAGATGGTCAGGAAAGGGATCATGCAGGGAGCAGCCTCTCCAGCCTGTGTGTTTTCTCTTTGTTTGTTCTTTTGGCTGCTAGAAGAGGAAGTAGTCGATGAGCCCAGGTAATATTTATGTAAAAATAATCTCAAACAGAAACAAAAAAAAGTTAAAAGAAGGGACACTCACCAATATCTGAGCTAAACTGCAATTTTATTTATGGTGCTGCAGATTTAGGATGTCCACCTATGGCCAGGACAGAGCTGGTGTGATGAATGCCCCACCAAAACTGCATGTACAGACAGCTTTTTAAACTAGGAGAAGGGACTTCATGCCTACATGATGCGTACATCTGTGTTCTTGGCCTTCTCCTGCTTCAAAATCCTGCAGCCTAGAAGTGTTTGTTATATAAGACATTGAGAAAATGAGTGCTGTAACCCCGCCATTGTTTTTATTAAAAAAAAATACAAATCTGTGCTATCAGAAAGAAGACTTGCCAATATTCCTCATGAGCACAACTTCTCACATCAATAGAACAATGATAACACAGAAAAGAGAGGAAATAAAAAGAACTTCTTCTGAAGAAAGGGCAGTGTACTATCAATGAAGACATTTAAATGAAGGGAATAATTCTTCTAACCAAGAGGAGCTGATACACTAGCAGCACAGTTTTCAGGTTTTTGGTGTCCTTTTTGAAATGCAGCCCACTAATGATTTCATGCCAATTTCAAGAGCAAAGGAGGCTCTTTATGGGAGAACATGATGTAAGTATGATCACAGTTGCAGGGTCTAACATTGATCTCTTCCATTAACTTGTAGAAAAAAGCGAAGTTCACACGATGTGGCTGAGTTAGAGAATGCCATGGAGTGATAAGATAGAAGAACCTTTTCTATCCTTTGTGTAGCAGCAAGAAATCACCTCATAGAAGACCCAACCAGCACTCCATCTTCTCAAGGAACCTCCACCCCAAAATCTGAATAGGTGGAGGCATCCACAGAGGGAAGGGACAGAGTCATCATTTTGGGGCAACCGTAGCTTCTCAATCAATGTTTTATTGAGAATGGCAGGCCTCTTCTTCTAGCCTTTTTCTCAACACTTAATTGAGTGGATTATTTTAGATTTAGATATGTTCTAAATTTTTATGAAAAAACTCCACTTCATAATGGAGTGGTGATTTTTTAAAAAAAAAAATTAAATGACATGCTTAATATTAATGATAAGCATTAATAAATTCAATCAACTTCTGTAAAATGGACATAATGCTCTTGGCATTCATGCAAGAAACAAAGCAGAACGAGTATGAGTCATCAAATGTATTTGTCAGAGGATTTTGTATTGTAAAAAAAAGCCCGTTCATGTTAGCAGAGTGCTGAAAGACAAGGAGTGAATTATAGCTTGGAAAGTGATGGGATGGGTATAAAATCCAAGGGTCCAGAGGCCAAATGACTGCATAGGCTCAGCTGGAGACAGAAAATATATGTTATGTATTTTTCAATGGGTTCTTCCATTTATCCTGTTAAGAAGTAGCGACTCTCCAAATCAAATGTGAGTTAGGCTAGAATTTTAATCGTACTGGAAATGTTGCCACTGCAATTGGTATTTGAAGCTCTCTTGACTGATTGTTATGCTGTTTGTTCTGCTGTGAAAGCAGAGAACCAGCGACACAGAAGCAGGAGCTGTGAATAACAGAACAGGCACAGTGGCACAAATGCAGCTACATAAGAAGTGTGTTGCTTCCTGATGCAGTGACGCACATAGAATCATAGAATCACCAGGTTGGAAAAGACCCATCGGATCATCTAATCCAACCATTCCCATCAATCACTAACCCATGTCCCTCAGCACCTCATGCACCCGCCCCTTAAACCCCTCCAGGGAAGGTGACTCAACCCCCTCCCTGGGCAGCCTCTGCCAGGGACCAATCACCCTTTCTGTGAAGAATTTTTTCCTAATGTCAAGCCTGAACCTCCCCTGGTGGAGCTTGAGGCCATTCCCTCTCGTCCTGTCCCCTGTCCCTTGGGAGAAGAGCCCAGCTTCCTCCTCTCCACAACCTCCTTTCAGGTAGTTGGAGAGAGCAATGAGGTCTCCCCTCAGCCTCCTCTTCTCCAGGCTTCCTTCATGCATCCTTCCTTCATGGATGCCAGTATCAAGGGACTCCTGGCCCTGCTCTGATAACCCAGAGAGTTTGCAGCAGCTTTCTCATGGATATTAAATCTCCTTTGTATTGCTGCCATTGCTCTGAGAGGTGTCTCCAGGGGTACATGCAGATAAGAATCTGTTTGCTGACATTCTAGTCTTAACTACAGGGCCTAATTTAGAAAAATAACAATTTTTTATGTGTAGCAGAAGAGCTTTAATTGCGCTCTGTGCGTTTTTGAGGTGAAGAAATTTATCTGCAATTGGAGATTTTTATCTTTTTACAATGAAGACATGAGATGGCCAAATATATTCAAGGTTGGATCTTAAGTTACTTAATAAGACTGAAAATTGATACTTTAATCACTCAACTCCATTTGCTGGCTTGCAGAATATCGGGAGGTTCTAATCAATGTTGTACTGGAAATTTCAGCAGGCACATGTTTAAGTTCTGTCCCATAGAGAAAAAATAACTTCTATCATAAAGCAGTCCTGACTCCACATTAATATTTTTTTTTGATTTGTTGTAGGTTTAAAGGAAGTAGCTTCAAGAAAAAGTGAGAAGCTACTGACTGCATGTTCACGAAGGCTGAGATTCAGCTTTACAGAGAGGTTTGCACTAGGTCCTGAGTGTAGGACTTTGGCATGAAGTTTGGTAGGACTAAAGGACATCTGCACTGAAGTCCAAGAAAATTGATAAAACATTCAGGGTGGTACAAAAATACATTCTTTTTGCGATACACTGCAGAACATTTTTTTTTTTTCAGAGATGGAAGGTCAAATAGTTGTTTGAATGGAACTTATTTTTATATCCAAATGCTGGAACTTTATTTGCACTGGAGTTTCTCATGCCTACAAATTAAAGAAGAAAAATCAAAGTGGGAAGAATTGTGGTAATTCCAGACACTTCTATCCCAGCAGCTGTCTGCCCTCGATTGGGTCAGCTGTAAAACTACTATATTGTACAGACACTCTCCAAGCTCTCCAAAAGCTCCTTGCAGGAGAATTTCTTGTTTCAATGTTGGCTTATAATATGATTTCCTTTTTTATATACATTTCTCTGGTTTGATTTCCCTGGTTAGATGTACTGGTACATTTAGTCACCAGTTTATAAGGAAAATACATTTTTCTGTTAGACTTTTAAATACCATTATAATGATTAAAATTTATCTAATAAGAAAACACATACACAGATGTTGTGCTTTACGTATACTCATTGAAGAGTCTTTGGGTTAGTTACTTCAAATATTAAATTACTGTTCTCTACACCTTGCCTAGTCATTCATATCTATGCAAATGTACAATGAATTTAACATGTTGCTGCGATGTAAATGGGATAATACTGGCCATTAGTAACAGTTCATTAAAATGTACAGTTGTTATTATTTTTTCTAATCCAGCGATCTGCAATTTCCGAGCATCTTGTAGTACCTCCCAACCGTGCAAGTTATGCAAAAGTGCCATGCAATTTGAATTCTCCCACTGAGATGGAGGTTAGATACAACTGGACACTACCAGTGAGTGGCTGAACTGGCAGTGACCTGGTGACTGTCACATCCAACTGAAGGAAATGGAAGTCTTTTCACAAGAGGGCTGACTGAAAAACTCATGAAACAAGTCCTAAATAATTATTAGCTTCTACCCTATGTATGAAAATAAACTGACTTGAATTTCAGCTTCCCTTTTGTAAACCTGTTTGAATGCTGGAGTTCTTTCACAGCTTTTCCCTTGACTGGTCAGATGGATTAGTGGCGTGGTGGTTGACTCAGCCAAAATTCATGTGTTATGTTAACACTGTATTTCCATGAGCAGATTTAAATACTGTAATAGAATGGGAACACAAGCCATGAAGTCTAATTCTGATTTTGCTTCTGTTAATACTAGTGTGAATTTACAGTTTTAGAGGTACACCTTGTTTAAAATAGTGTCTGGCAAGAATCTGCCTTTGGCTCTACAAGTGCAATCATCCCTGAGATATTTAAAAGACACATAGATATGGGGCTTAGAGACATGGTTGAGTGGTGGACTTGGGAGTGTTAGGTTTATGATTGGACTTGTTGATCTTAAATGTCTTTTTAAACCTAAATGATTCTGTAAAAGCCCAAAACTTTTTTCTTTATGATATTCTCAAAGGTAAAGCAAACTCCAATATGACTCTAAATACAAGCAGGGTAGGAAATTTAAATACCTGTAGGCAGTAAGCTCTTTCAATAACATTTTTAATGCTAAAAGTATAACTGTTTCTCAAACTAATTGAGGTACTTTGCAGTACTTTCAGTGTCAGAATTTTTTCTCAAATGAACTAATATGGACAAATAAGATGCTTCAAAACTGACACCAGTAAGCAGAATGCTAAACTTTTCTGCAAACACTTTATCTCAGTACAACACGAAGTGAGGAGGGGTCATTAATACTTAACTATTTATGTCAAAGAAATAATACATACAAATATACGGCACAATATTACAGTAGCAGCAGATGTGATGTTATCAGGGTTTGACAGCGTTTTCACATAAATTATTGTGTAAGCACAGTTAATCATTATGTACAGGTGGTTTGCCACATGTTTAATTCAGTTTCAAGCTGATTTACACAACTTTTAAGGCAAACAACCCTCCCTTCCAAAAGTACAGTTTTGTTAGTGTATCAACTAATGTGGACAACTATGTCTCTTCACTTCCCACCCCCCTCCAAAGATACACAGAGAAAGTACCAGCTTCTGTCCCCCCTTTTTAGCCTTGTTTTAGTCAATAAGTTGCAAGAAGTGCTGTTATACAGGTAGAAGTAGATGGTGTTAGTGCCTCCAACATTAATTTTTGCTTGCTATATGAACAGTGGTGATTTCATCACTTGTCTTTCACCGTTGTGTCTCTAACTCAATGTGTTTGGTCATATGCTACAGCCCATGTGATATATCAGTCCCTTTCAGTAAGCTAAAACTCATTTTCTGCTTATATTATATAGCCCAAATAGTTATTACTTACAAATCCCAGTTATTGCTGGGTAATCCGGATACTTAACACATGCAAGTTGTAAAATGTTGAGAAATGCTAACAGCTTTACAGAAAAGTAAAAATGAAGCAAGGCTCCCATTGGATCTGCAGGTGGGAATCCCAGCATCAACGTCACTTCAGTGCAAATATGACAAGGTCAATTACTTCTCACCTTTCTTTTAGACAGATTAGATCTGAATAATGGTCTAAATTTTTCATCCTGTGGCTATGCGATTCAGCCGGGTATTGTACCCTGGGCTAGGTTACAACTGTCACTGGCTATTTTTTTTTTTTTTTTCCCTTGACTTGGGTTGAAGGTCTGAAAATGAACCTGTCCCTACCAGGGACACTTCACAGCTATAGAAGAGATCCATATTTCACAATATCTTCCAAGTTCTATGTTATCTCAGCAATGTACCTTTTACCTACTTCCATCCTCTTTATTTATTATTGCCTCCCAAAGAAGTCCTGTCTCTGCATTTCCCAAATGAGGAAGGGTCTGGCTTGCAGATCCTTGTAGCTGCTCCTCAGAGCTCACTTGCTGGTGAGGACTCCAAAGGGCCAAAATATTCCCCTTCTCTCCACCTCTAAAAACTTCCTCTGATGCTTTTTCTTTCCAAAAACATGCTGAAGATGATAAACTGCTGTCAAGTTAGATTCTGTCCTGATTCCACTCTGTGCTTTGCATCTGCTCACAAGCAGAAGGGAAGGCAGCTTTGCTCTGCTTACATGGGAATGGTGATTTTGTAGGAGTTAAAAGTAACACCCTAGTACAGATATACAACCTTTTCACACATCGCTGCCAGCTGTGTTAGAAAAAAATTATTCAGGCTGTTGAGATGAAGCTTCCTCAAGCTGCAACTGCCAAGATCTTACAAACTGGCCTAATCCTACGCCGTTCTGTGTCCACCCAGTGGAAAAATGGCACTCCAAATTTGAATTTCTCTATCCAAGCATTTAATTATTGAGAGTGTCTCAGTGTACAGATGGAAGATCACACTCAGGTTTATGTGTAAACTCAGAGTTTCAGGAGTTGTTTTTTTCTCCTTTATATGTGCAGAATATCATGCACATAATATGTGCGTGTTCTGCAACAAGCACCTTAGCAGGATGTAAGCCCTGCAGCTCTGCAGGTGGCTGCTGTTACCTCCAATAAAAACCTAACTGTAATAAGCAGCAGACAGGAGGAGGCAAGAAATGCCCTGTTTGTGCTAAGGAAAAGCTCAGCTACGTGTATCCCTGAGCTCAGGCACGAAATGTAGTGTTTCTTAGGTGCAGTGTCCCAAGTTGGCATGCTCAACGCTACTTATCTTTGTAGTTCTCAGGTTCTATGTGCTCCTGCTAAAGTAGCTGCTAGCAATGATGACTTTGCCAGTTGAATAGATTCAGTCTATGGAAATTTGTGATCAGGTGTTTTTATAAACATTTTTTTCTATGCTGCTGGATCTTTTCTGAGGAATGCAAATACCAGGAAGGGAGCAGGGATTTTCAGCATTTTGCCTTAGCAAATGCTTCTCTAAATTTCATAAAACATAAAAACAACAACAAAAGGAAACTCAAGGCACATTTTCCCATGTCTCTTATCAGATTTCAAAAGCCTGCTGAGGAAAGCAAGGTATAAATGCAGCATGTTGAAACCTATGAAAACTTTTTCTAACATAGAAGGTTGTATTTCCTGTTGGTCTCTACCAATGCACAACAGAAAATGTGTCTTTCCTTAAGAGCTCAATATTACACTGCTGATGTAGACTAGGAGAGAGAAAACGGCACCCGACTGTTGATTTAACGCATCTAGGGGGAAAAAAATAAAAGAAGTGTTTTTTATTCACTTCTACAGGACTGACCTAGATGTGAAAGGTGGTGGCCTGGGTCTTTGAGGGATGGTGCAACTCAGGACATGGCTGTGGCCATTCTCAATATAATGATGCTCAGACATGAGCTGTACCTCTCTGGCCATCATCCAACCTACCTGTGTGGCCGGGGGTCGGCAGAGAAGGCAGATACGTTTCGTAACAGGGGATGGGTTTGGCAGAGATGTATGGTGCATGTTGTACAGAACTGCAGGAATCATAGAATTACAGAAGTTTTGTTATTCCTGCTTTAGTTTATGGAGTAAGAATAGGGGCAGCTCATGGTTAGAGGAATACATCCTGTGTCTGGAAAGCAGATCGGCTGATCAAAAAGGCTTTGGCTGCTGTGAACGGAGAATGAATAGCAGTGACAAGTACATTTGTCTTCAGTTTGCGTGTGTAATTTACTGGAGGGCCCCTAGGGGTTAAGTCTGCCTGATAGTTTCAGAGTTTACCCAGAATGTTTTCATCTTGGTTCACCTGAGAGTGGGCATTGGGCATTCCCTGAATTTTTGGGGTTATTCCCCGGGTAAGTGGCACTACAATCAATTTATTTGCATGGGACTGAACGTAGGTGGAATTTTACTTGTGCATTTTGGTTTTTTAGATAAACAATCTGAAATGGATTTTCCTAGTTAGAACTGGATGTAAGCACTGTAGGTTAGTGTATAGGTAACATAGGTGGCCTATTTTATTGGAAGCTGTTAGCCCTGTTGAGAGGGTGAAAGACTCATTTGATTGTACCTGACCATCATCTTCATGTGTCATTTAGCTTACTGCTTCTCCATCACTGCTCCCTGTCCAAATATTAGCAGGTGTGTTTACACAATTATAAATAAAGCACCAGAGAAAACATTCATGGCAGTGGTCCCTTAATGGGGGACTTATTTAATTGAAATTGTGAATCTGACTAAGTTCCTACTCTGATGTGATCTGACAAAAATGATCATAGGATAAAATTGCTGCTTGCTGATCCCCACCTATCTTACATCTCAACTTGCTGCAAGATTGAGGCAAACTGCACCAATTTACTGCTCCCAACTGCCTGATAATGGACACTTTGCTGTGCACTCTCCCTTCATTACAGCACAGGTCAGGGCTGTTAACAGGGGCTCTTGCCACTTTTGACAGATAGTCACTACCAAGATGAATGGCACTAGCCACATAACCACTTAGCGCTATGCTTTTCCTTTCTAGCACCTTTAAAACACTTATATTTTTTAAAAACTCACCTCATCCTTTAACTCTTTATTAACTAGGAGAATCGATAGGAAACTGCCGAAACTGACCTTATGCAATTGTTCTGAACTTAATTGGGCACATCGCTATGAATATATCCTGGCATTTGTTGCACGCCAGTAACAAGAGATTTGTTTAAATATTTATTTTAAATTCCTTAAGGACTTCCACGTAATTTACTCGGATTTTCCGTACGTAGTCTAGTGCTAGGTTTTAGAATGATTAAAGGCATAAGGGCTGAAAGGACTGCATCAAAACACTAATTATTAAAGTTGTTGCATTTCTAATGAAAATCCCTGGGTTTGAATTTATGAGATATTGTAATTAGAAGTATTTATATTTCAAAATTTCCTATGCCTGCTTTTGACGCTGTCAGATTAAAGATTAACAATTTTCTCTTTAGCACATTTTCATTTTACTAATAGACTTGGGAGAGAATACCTGAAGCATGCAAATGCCAAGCACTTAATAGAAAAGTTGCCTAGGTGGATTTGGTTAGCAAAGATAAATAGTTTCTGAAACGGTGCCAGGCATGGTTCGAACGCATGTGGTTTTTAGTTAGCTCACCACTTTACTTGACAGATCAATAAATATCTTTTCATTTCAAAACCAGCAGAGGTGATTAGAGAGAGAAACTTCTTTAAGAATGCATTTATATTCCTTAATTTTTTTGCTGATGGTAGCTTTTATTGAAATCTCCTGGAATTCCTATGTATAGAAACAAAAAAATGAGTGGTTTGTGCCAGCCAGGATGCTTTATTCTCAGGCATGCAGCAGACCAGTGCTAGCAGCCGACCAAGGTGTGATCAGCCAAAACAAGACCTTGGTGCCAGAGGTCTTATGTTACCTGAAAGTCTTCCTGGCTGCAGTTACTGAGTGAAGGGGCTTTCTTGGACCAAAAGCATTAGTCGAATAATAAGCGTACTTTGGGGAATGGCTATGCTGGGAACATTGAGCCAATTTTTAAGAGCCAGTTGTCAAAGTTCTGGTGAAACTAATATTTCACAGACAACTACCATGGAAATTCTCTGGTCAGCTTTGAGTTACTGCAGCTATGTGTGCTGTTTTAGGCAGCAGCATGCAAGAAACCGCATTGAACCTACACAAATATGTCAATGATCCTTTGAGTGTAGTTCAGAAGCACTCAGTTCTCCGAGGCTCTTTGACAAACGGCTGGAAAACAGGCTGGTCTACTTGAGATGACCGATGCCTTCTCCAACCTGATGAATACACATTTTCCTTTCATGGCATCTATTTACCTGTCCTTCTTTGTTCAGCCTTCACATAGCAGCTTCATCTCCTGTACTGGCCTGTGCACCTTGAATCCCAACAGCTGCTAAAGGTAAGGGCTGGGAACACATATGCTATAGGTCAGGCCACATTTTCTGGCTGTGATTATGCTAACAAGACTTTTTCTTCAGACTACATACAAGAGAAATCACCTGCAAAGTTACGATTCCTCTGTGTTTTGTTGTAAAAAGAAAAACACTTTGGGTATTTCTGAAATTTAAAAAAAAATATTTTATTTTGTTTATATTGCCACAGAGAAGTGTGTTGCTCTTTGATTCCATAGTTTGCTAGTGTCACTGCCCAGTAGGCAGAGACCATTGCTCTAAGGACAGTTCTGTATCCATGGCAATGCATATTTCAACATGTATATCTTCTAACATATGCGAGGACAATCCCTTTATGTAATGTTTATGCTTCAACATGACCATGCAGCCTGTGATAAGTAATCTGTGACTGCCACAATCTTACTGCTGGTCCTTCAAACCACATTTTTAGTGGATGGCCACCCGCAGCTGCCATCCTGCTTGGCAAGGCAGATGCCTTTTGGCACGGTGACACTTCACTTTTGTTCTTTCCTGATCTGTTGCTTTCCTTAACCTGAAATAAATGCCACTCAGATGGAAAACACGCGCCTGTTCTCAGTGCATGGAAAAAATCCCTTGTAACTATTATCATGGCTTCGATTAACAGCAACAGTGACCCAGGGGTCAGGCATTTCCCCAACGTTAACGATCACCCAGGTTAAGGGCCCCCTACTCATCGTCAGGTCCTCAACTCTTCTGCTTGGTCATTAACAAGCAGAAATTCCTGCTCTCAGGGTCATTATTGTTTAATTAATGCAGACTATATAACAATTTTCACATAGCTTCATTCTATAAAATCTCAAGCAATTGAATAGTATCTCCAAATTGAAAGCATGGAAAAGTTATTTTGTATTATTTGTTAATTTGCCTCTTTAATATGAATACATAATTAATTATAAAGGACAATTTTAGGGAAAGATCTAATAGAAATAATTACACTGAACTCTCAGGCTTTTAGGGTTACAAGAAACTGTCACTCAGTTTACACACAATTAATGTTTTTCTCTCTGTGTAATTCTTGATCATTTCACTATGCTTTACTCTTGACAAACAGTCAAATTATGTGGTTACAACTGCTATTAGATTTACATTGCATTGTCTAATTCGCTTTGCATCCTGAAATTAGATGAATTATTAAACACATAATCTGTTATTCCCTATTAAAATTAATTGATTTTCATGTCAGCTTAAAACTAATGAATTGTCTAGGGATATTCTCACATACCTCATCACACAGCAGAAAGATTATTTTATTTCTCATCATTTCTGATAATGATCTTTTGAATGTGATACCTCTATGATTTCACACAGTAGCAAAAATATAATTGTTCCAACACAGGCTCTTCAACTAGTTTACACAGAATACTTTTGGCTGTTTTGTGTCAGGAAAAAAAAAAAGTAAACATTATAAATGACCTGAAAGAAGAACAACTACCTGTAAGCAAAGTTACTTTAAATTGACATGAACACAACAATGACCACAAGCTGTTCCAAGATTATAAATTTTCTGAAGATATTTTGCTGACAGGGAGGGAGCGGGGGAGGAAGGAAGGAAGGAAAGAAGGAAGGAAGGAGAGAGAGAGACAGAAAGAAAAAAGAAAGCAGCGTGACCACATTGGCTAAATTTCCATCTGTCTTCTTGCTGGTAAAATGAGCGATGAAGTAATCTCTTCCCCAAATTAAAGCAATACCTTGACAGATTAAAAACCATATAATGTCGTGTTAAAGTGGAGAAAACTATGAGCAATATCTTCTGAGAGACACATTTACTATTTTATTCCTCGGAATATTAATATTTCAGGGTGTTGTCCAGTTGTCTTTTAATTTTACAATTAATTTTATTAATTAATCCTTTTATTCTGATTCCCTCCTCTGACCTCCCCTCTCTCCTCAGCTTTTTTCTCAGCCTGGTTACTTTAATTCCACTGAATCCAGCTGCATCGTTTGGTATATTTGACATTGTTATATTCCTATAGACGTCAATAAAACCCCATTCAGCTCTTTTGTCTGGAAGCAGCTCCATTGCTTCATGAAACACAATTCAGCAACTCACTTTTAATACTCCTGATTGCAGTGCTCATCTAAACCAGTGGCACTGGCATCAAACAGTGGTCTCCAGCATGTAGGATCGACACAATAGCTTCCCAGGGTTTTGAGAAAGCTGCTAATTTCACCTTTCAGCTGAGATAAAGTGCTTGCAAAACTGAAGCAGTCCAACAGTGTTCCACAACATTAAAGTTCCTAGAATTTTAGTTGAATAGACTTTTTCTTTATTTATTTATTTCCACAGCTCATTCCCGTTTTATGCATATGATTGCTATTTACCAGGAAACAAACATTATTTATACCTCATGTTTTAAAATCTTGAAAGGTTATGTGTTCCCTGACTTCCTTCTAACTCTGACTTCTAATGCATTCTTTGACTTTCTTTCTTTCAACTCTCAGAGAAATAATTCCAAACAAGCTCAATTATGCTTCCTTTAAACCTGTCTCTGTGTTTCACTTCAGTCCAAAAATTGCAATGGCAGAATGAAAATTAAAAACATTTGAGGCAGCAAAATAGTATTTTGCTATTGTTTTCATGGACTTATTATGCATAAGCCTACAAATATGTCTAAATAATATTTATAGTATAATTTTAAGCAGTTTGCAAAGCTTATTGAATTTTACTCTGTATTAACATTCTGAATTTCTAGGAATTTTACTTCAAACAAAGAGGAGTCACAGTTCATTTAGAAATGCTTGGCTGAATCTATAAAAAGGAGAGCAACGGCAGCATGAAAATGTCTGTAGTTAATCTGTATGCTGATATCTAAACTACAGATTTGGTTTTAGGGTTCTTTCAGAATGCTGAAAAGGTGCATTGAGTTAAGGCAGGGATGGCTGTTCCTCCTAAAGCCAATTTGTCTGATCTTCTGTCTGATTTGGGTTTCATAGCTATTCTTTACAACCACCATCACTGTAGAATCCAGATATTTTCAGGCCTTATGAGGAACAGCTGAGAGAGCTGGGGGTGTTTAGCCTGGAGAAGAGGAGGCTGAGGGGAGACCTCATTGCTCTCTACAACTCCCTGAAAGGAGGTTGTGGAGAGCAGGGAGCTGGGCTCTTCTCCCAAGGGACAGGGGACAGGATGAGAGGGAATGGCCTCAAGCTCCGCCAGGGGAGGTTCAGGCTGGACATTAGGAAAAAAAATTCACGGAAAGAGTCCTTGGGCACTAGAACAAGCTGCCCAGGAAGGGGGTTGAGTCACCTTCCCTGGAGGGGTTTAAGACATGGATGGACAAGGTGCTAAGGGGCATGGTTTAGTGTTTGATAGGAATGGTTGGACTCAATGATCTCTTCCAACCTGGTTATTCTATGATTCTATGATTCTATGATTCTATGATAAACTGTGTCATCAAATGAGTGACCCCTGTTACTTCTTCACAAATGTCATCATCACCCACTCCTTCTAATGGGAAAGCCTGAATAAGACCATTCATTTTTTTGGTTCTGGTGTTCACAATCACTCCCCATTTCACTTGTGGTGGCAAGTCTCCACAGTCTCCTCTTCCCTAGAAGTCACACCATAACATTCACATTTTTTGTAGTCTTACATAAGTGTTCCATCTGTCATGCTCTGAGCTGCATTGTCCTGGATAAGCACAGCTGGAGACTGTAAAGATCTTAAACAATAGAACCAAGGACCTGACATAACATGGGAGGCTGTCCAGAGAAGAAACAACTTGCCATGTACTCTGCTTTCTGTTTTCCTAATATCAACTACATCTTGCTGACATCTTTCCTACTTTTTCCACGCAGGTGCTGACTCTTTATATGCTGCGTATGTCATTACCAGATGTAACTGGCAATGAGGTCAGATGTCTCTCTGTACAATGGTATGAGGTCTCCTGAGTTTACTGGAACAGAACAAGGACAAAATTCACCCCTACGGGAGATGTTCCTCTTGGGTTTTTAGGGCTTTTTTCACACGCTACACCTTTTCTCTCCAGTTAGATATGCTGAAACAGATACGGTGAAACAGATATGGTGTGTCAGCTACGCCAACAGTCTTGAAGACAGCAGTCAGCAGCAGATTGCAAGCAAAATCTGAGATGAGGAGACAAAAGCCCGTGGCTTCCGCCCATTGCCACAAAGAGGTGACTTACATCACCAAAGCTACCTCCACTCTGCACTCTGACAGCTGAGTGGCAGCTGCTGTCTTGTGATGATGCGGTTTCATTGAACGCTGTCCAAGCGATTTGTGTCTCAAAACAGACATAAGAAGCTTTCCACAAGACATGTGAACTTCTAGGGAGTAGAGTAAGACATTGAAGGTGTTTGGTGCTCGCTGACTCCATTTCCTTTGGACTCCCACTCTTTGTAAGTGCTGGGACTATCTTAGGGGGTCGTGGGAGAACTTTCTCCAAGCTCATCTCCATGCCAACAAGCCACCACTGGACTGATCCACAAGCCCACAGAGCCAGGGCAGAGCAGCGCTGTCTCCCAGCTTGTAGGACATGAAGAGTGTCACTTAAAAGGCTGATGTCCTTTCCCAGGGAATAAACTATGTGAGAGAGAGGAGGAACCCAAGAAATAGCCCGTACTCTTCATCTTTAGGAGGAATTCTTTCATTACATTGGAATACAAAGAAAAGTCATGTTCCTTTATTGAATTCCTCCACCTATTCAAATATTCAGTATGAGTTTTGTGAAGATCATGTAAACAACAGGTTGTTGTTTATGAAGGAGAGAATACAATATTAATATAACAATTCTGAAAACTGGAATAGAGATATTCAAAGACAGATTCCTGTTTGAGGCTATTTTTAATTCTATGTTAGCTGCATCAAAATTTTAGCATCATTTTGGGTCAAAAATGCTTAGTGAAAAAGCCTCATTATGGTAGTTTCAGTCATCGCTGAGGTGCCTCCTGCAAGAATGCCAATCTATTGTATTGATGTCAGATTTTTCTATCAAAATCTTGAAGTGGAAATTTAATCTATTCCTTTAGAAAGCAAACAAATTCTTTGCTTTGTTAACATGGAGCCAAATACCAAGACATCTCTCTGTGTACAGTGTAACCAGCTGATGAAGAGGTAGCATGGTGGCAAATGAAGTTTTATATCAGGCAACTTGGAATAAAAATTCTCCAGCAGTGAATACTCAAGCGCTAAACAATGAAGAGCAGGCTGATTGTCTGCTTTGGTGCTAAGAATAATACACAAAGGAAAATGAATATAAAATTTTAAAACCTTATGAATGTAAAAATATATGTACTTCGCCATCATGCCCAATTGCTGAAAGAAAAAAAGAAAAACCTCCATACACACCCAGATGCATAAGCTTGCAAAGAGAACAAAGACTGCTATAAATATTCCAAGAAGCCAATAAAAAAACTAGGAGTGGTTAGTTCTCCTTGTAATGGGCTGCCATAAAAGCTTTTATTGTTAAGGGAGTTACTTTACTAAGAGCTGTATGAAGAAAACTGAATGAATGTGAAAAATTGCATGCAATAACCTGAACTGAAAGATGATTATCAACCTCTGAGTTCTATGCTTTTGAGTGGGTGCTGCTGTTAGAAGATTGCCGTTGTGGTTAAAGAAAAGCTTGTTTTGTACTACTATCCCTCCTCCAGGTGTACAGAGAGTCACTGTGTTCTTCTCCAGTGCCTTTGTCCATATTAAATGTCATTTTTTAAAATTGAAGGGCCTGATCCTGCAGTTTTGCTTTCAGGAGACGCTTCTCCTGCGTACTGGAACACTTCCATTGAAGTAGTTTTAAGGATTTAAGGATCTGATGGCCTGATGCTGGAAGGAGAAGCAATCGTGACTCTGTGACAGCTTGTACTAAACGAAAGAGTGTGTTAGCCTGCAGGCCAGAAACTGTAAGCAGAGCTTGACCTAAAACCACAGAACTCATTCCCTCTCATGACTTGAATGACAGCTGAATCCACCACTTCCCAGAAATAAAAGCAGATTTTCTCTCTGTGACTTCTTTTTGGCTCAGCAAGGTGTTTGCAAATACACTGAACGCACACATTGGCCAAAAAAATAAAACAACCGAAAACTGTTTCTCTTACAGCTGCAAAGGGAGGAAGTAAAAGACGTTCTTATTTCTATACTTCACTATAAGGGAGGTGCTGAGTGCTGTGCTAATTAGGACCTTATCAGTGGCTAAATGAATAGGCAGGTATCATACACATTCCATGTCACTTCAAAGGGAGCTCCAAGCTCTGAACATTTACAACATCAGGCTTTTACATATTGCCACTTTACAGAATATATTTCTGCCTTTGATTCTCCGGCTAGTTTTTTTTTCTTTCCAGCACTTAACAAACACAACAAAGCCAGAGGATGGCTGCAAATCAGAAACCCAATATGTACATCTGCCCTGAGTTTCCTACAGAAAATGCTATGACACTGCGTTTGGTGCCTCTCTATCACAGTTTCATGTGCATTTGTGCTTCTTTATCGTTCTTGCTGACATTCTCAGAGATCAAGCCAAAGAGAAAAGCATTAATAGCAGCTTTACTACTTCTCTTTCTGTTCTGTTCCCAAGGCATACAGGTATTTTGAAAGAAAAATTGAAAGGTAGATGTTTAATCTTCTGCAAAACCATCACGATTAAAATAGGAGTTGAACATGCTTTCATTAACGAGTAATGGTTTGTCCTAGATTTGCTGAAATTTGCTTTTTTTTCAACAAACCTCCACGAACTGGTACACTGTGTTAGTACAATTTTAAGTAATATCGATATTATAACTTTAATTTATCCTAATAAAAATACCAATTCAGAAGCTCTGAAGCAGTAACTCATTTTTGATATTACTAGACCACATACAAATTTCAGCTAATTCTCTGTACCAGACACTGTTCTGTGGACAAATAAATTTTGCCCTGCATTGACCATTACACTAAGCTCCTCAAATGTTAACGAATCAGTGCTGCCACCAGTCTACCCTGAACACAAGAAAGGAAATGCTGTGCCACAGCAGGAGCCTGTTTCAGTGACATGAGGGTCTTCTGGAAAGTCTCTAGGTAGAAATCATCACTCCCCAAAACAGAAGCATCCCTTGGAGTGCATAAATTCCCCCTGAGGAGAGAGAAGTCTGGTTTCAGACCACTTTGATTCCTCAGATATAGTTTTCACTAAGCAGCCATAAATTTTATGAACCACAGATGCCTTGAAAAAAATACTCCCACATAATATATACTTCCCTTAACTTGTAGCTGCTTTTTGGAGGAGATTCAGTCACCATAATAATATACCCCAGTTTTTTTTAACACCTTCAAATTGTGCAGCAGAGTTGGCTCTTCATTATTTTTGATAGGAATGGTTGGACTCGATGATGCGGTGGGTCTCTTCCAACCTGGTTATTCTATGATTCTATGATTTTCAGGTAGTGTATGTGATTAGTATCTGGGAGATTAAGGGTACTGTCTGCTCTGCTTTTTCCCTATAAATCTCAGCAGACTGGGAGAATAGGCTGCATGTGTCAAGTTTAAATGTACCCCTCTCGCTTCTTAGCATCAGAAAGTTCTCTGAGCCCACACCTCCAAGAGGGGATAGCAGGTCCCGAAGAGGGATTGCCTGATCAGGTGTGTTAGACCCAGCCGAATTTATCACTTTCACCTGCTGTGTCCCTGACAGAGGCCACATTTGACAGAGAAGGAACAGGCTGCCCAGGGAGGGGGTTGAGTCACCTTCCCTGGAGGGGTTTAAGGGACGGGTGGACGACGTGCTGAGGGACATGGGT
This sequence comes from Phaenicophaeus curvirostris, assembly GCF_032191515.1. Classification (NCBI taxonomy): domain Eukaryota; kingdom Metazoa; phylum Chordata; class Aves; order Cuculiformes; family Cuculidae; genus Phaenicophaeus; species Phaenicophaeus curvirostris. The sequence goes on from NC_091397.1 coordinate 57,070,541, forward strand.
TAGTGTTCAATAGGAATGGTTGGACTCGATGATCCAGTGGGTCTCTTCCAACCTGGTTATTCTACGATTCTATGATTCTATGTTTGCCTGCTTCAGCTCTGGGTGTGCAAACAATCAGTATAACCTTCAGGCTGGGAAACGAATACTGAGAGGTTGCATGTTGACAGGACACAAGTTCTCAGCAAAACTTGTAGCTGGTGGTGGTGTGGTTGGAAGGTAAATTCCCTCCTGGTTTTGACATACCACTTCATCCCGTTTGACCTCTGTGGGTTGAACCTAAGCAGCTTTCTATTGCTTGCACAATACACCTGCTACAAATCCAAGCTAACCTTAGTAAACATATAACTTGTTTGCCATGTTTCCAGGTGAAATTAAATTCTGTTTCTGTCGCTGTCATTTGTCTGGCTGAGATTATAGGTTGCTGCAGACCAGCTGCAAGAGCCTGGGAGTGTTCCAGCTGGAGGAACACTTCTGAACAACACACTAAGAGGGAAATGGCAGAAGGCTATTCTGAGTGTGTGGATAGAGGAGCAGCTGTGTAGCGAAGGTTGCATCACTTTCTTGGGGAAAAAGCTCAGCTTTTGAAACTTCCCTGCAGTGTACTTTGAAATTCAAAAGGTACGTCAAATCATGATTCTGCTAGAAGTAGTTGTACAAATGGATCCGCCTATAACATCACCAACACTATGCAGTCTCAGCATTTCCAAGCATCCAGAACTACTTAATATTGCTCCAAGTGATCTTAAGGTATTGTCTCATTCTCATTCTCCCTCTCCCGAGCATTTGACTTACTGCTTTTCAGTGAGTTGCTTAAGCTGCTTGTAAGGCAGCAGTCTTGACTAAAGATGTGGTTCCTTGTCATTTCCTTAAGGAAATGAAGTCTATTCTTGAAAGTCATCGTGATAAAAAAACCTCTAAGAAGCATTTAGAGTATAGTTATGGCTAAACAAATGCAATTACCTGAAATACCAGTGCTACAGCATCACTCAGGCGAAACTTCCAGTGAAATTAATGAAAATTTTTTTGAGAAATTACTTAATATTTGATCCGAAGAGACATAATTGAGGAAAAAAGCATTATCATGTTGGGCTACATACGGTCACTTGTTGAGCAACAGTAGAATGTTTTGTTCATAATGAGAGCTTATTGATTTTGGTTGCCTTAAGTTTCCAGCTTCTAATTATGGTCTTTAGAAGACAATAGGGACGGCTTAAAATAGTAAGAATGCTGCTAAAATTGCTATGGCTGCTGAGGTATTACAAAGACCAATGTTGGCTCCCTGTGTATAGTATACATTTAACCTGTCACCAGACACAGAGCATTTTACAGGTAAAATGTGAAGGGATGCATTTAGTAGCTATCGAATGAACATTTTTTGTTGTATTTGAGAGTACTTAACTTAAAATACTACTTTATTAAATTATAAATTAAAGTAAGCTACATCAAAAATGCTTGCAATTTCCTTCTGTTATCACATGAGTCATTATAATGCAAAGTTACAGGTTTCTGGAACACAATGAAATTCAAACTTGCATTCTTAGTGCAGTTGCCATGACCAATTCAGCTGAAAATTAGAATTATAGTGAGAGCATTTCCTGGACTTTGACCCCTCTTATAGGGCTTTAAAAAGCAGTTTTTTTGTAGAGCATTAACCTCATTCTCAAGCAATTCATTTCTCTGAGTAATATGAGAGGTGTTAAAACACTTCAATAAATGGAAAAGTATTTAAACATCTTTTATTCTAAGTTTCAAAAGACTGGACATTTAACTTCAAGGATTTCTGGCTGTGTAATGCAAAAGACTTTGACAACAGAACCAACTGCAATAAAATACAGTCTCTGGTATATATATATATACGTATTTATCAAGATAATGACTTGTGACAGGTAGGCAGTAAGAGACAGACATATTTGACAAGTTATAGTTACACGTATTTTATATTTGTGTGTTTGTCTCTGTTTTACTGGTAACTGCACACAATAAGAAAGAGAGGGGAAATAAAGGAGGAAAAAAAAGCTGTTGATCCTGGACAACTAAAGGGATTTCATAGGTCCTTAAGGTATTCTGTGAACCTTTCTAAAAGTCATTATATGTGCCCTGTAATCCTAGACCACTAGCTGACTAGTTTTGAATTAAACTGAAATGCATACTTTGACAATCTGTACTTTGATATATTTTGCTTTCAGAAGCTTCATTCTTACACTAAATTATGCTCATGGATTCTTGCAAAAGTGATTCCTACTGAAGTAAATGGGAGTTGGTTTATTTATATGCTAGAAAGCAGCCTTATACTCTCTAGCATAAAAATATATTTGTGACAAAACCTAAATAATAAATATGAAATATACTATAAAATAATATATACTAATTATTAACCTGTTCAGTTCAAAAATGTTAGGTGCTTTATGACAGAGGTAAGGATGAATCATTGCAAATACTCTCTAATTAACTTAATAGACTTAACTGATTATTACAAAGTTTGATCCTATCTATTTTTTCCCTATAAGCTATATCGACATTTTCTGAGGGTTTTTTTTTTAAACTTTAACAAACAAGCAACAACTTATCACTTAAGGTGGCTTATCACAGTCTTTATTTTCCACTGAGTATTGGAAATCACAGTGACCTTTCCTACACAAAGTACTAGAGTAAATTGAGGAAATTATCCAGCATACAGAAAAAAGCATTATTTCATTATGTTGGAAAAGAAGTAGAAAATAGAGTTGGAAAAGACTTAACAAGAGACTTACTTGTTTTCAAGTTGGGTTGTAAAGATGTGTGAGGTGTCACCTAATGCCGTGGCACTAAGCACCTAATCTGCTGACTTCAGGCTGGAGTGTTTTAGGCTTTTGAAGCAAAACAATAGCAGAATGTTGTTATATTATAGGGCACAGTCCTGTCAAGTACTATTGCCTGTGCATAAAGGTATTCATCTGATGGGAATTAATGGAATTTCTCAAAAGGAGAACAGACTTGCTCTGATTGTGTATTTGACATTGGCCAAGTATTTGGGAAGATTACCTTTTTTATAACCTCAGCACTTTTGATTTCCCTGAAACTCTTTTTTGACTTACTGATAATTAACTACCAGCCCATGCATTTGATATAAGGATGCATCAACTGCAATGCAACAGACCAGCATATGACTCTCAGAGTTTTATTTCTAGGGACATAGAAAACATCACAGAAAGGTGCATTGGGTGGAAATGGTGCAGAGAAAGACCCAGCTGCAGGTACTCACCTTAGGGAGCTGGATGAATTTATGGAAACAGCTCCTCCAAAGGTAAGCAACAGAGCACAAGATAGCGGTGTGCTGCTCAGAAGATTGTTCTTACTAACATGGAGAGCTTGGGTCACTTAGTGAAACAGATGTCAGAAGTATTTTTACAATAACAACACTTTTACATGCAGGGAAGCCAATCCAGACTAAGGAAGAGAGAGGGACCTAAATGATGCTGTTATTGAAGATTCAAACCATATTAACCCCCAGAAACTGAAGAACCAAAAGCTACCAGCTGCACCCTGACATGAGCATCTATGCTTTGCATAAGGTGCAGGTGAACTCCTCCACTCCTTATGATGTTTTATTCTCTTGGTACATCTATCCGAAATGCTACCGCTCCTTACGGAAGGTAAAAGCACAATCCATCCATTGTAAAAACATACTGAACGTGTTAAGGGTGGAATTGCTATGCAAATACATTATTGCTTGCTTTATCCTACTGGAGAATAAGAACATCAGTTGGAAAACTGGTTTACAACATAATGACAACTACTCAATAACGTGTATTTTTTGAGACATGTATCTCTTTTGGAAAAAAGGAGAATGTAACTTAATTGACAGTTTTGCAAGCAATTGTTGCTTACTTTTCAAGTGTTCACCTTGCTGAGGAAAAAATTGAAATGCAGCCCAAGATGTAAAATATTGATGTTGCAGTATTCAAACGAGAAAGCTTTGGTATGTGTCTCTTTTGTTTAATCATGCTAAAAGCAGAAGTGCAAGGGGCATAGATGACAGAACAATAGGGCTCTTATGTATTTAAATTACATCAGATTCACGATGTAGAGCAGAAAATAGAACACCTCTAAATCTAACATTTCCTAAGAAAAATCACAGACACATAGGAAGATTGGACTTTATTAACATGATTCTGGGTTTTTTTTCTTTTTTATTAATGGCAGTCTTTTTAAGAATAATGTTACATTTATATACGCTAAGGTACACATAGTACATATTCTCTATTACTCAGGGCTGCCAACTTAAACATTCAAAGTTAGGTGATTCTTCTGTAATCCTTGTTTGGACCACTTTAATTTGTAGGCTAAAACACAATCACTAATGATATGACTGTACATTGTGTCTGCCACCAGCCTTCTGCCTCTTTCAGAATGCAGGAAGGACAATGCTCACTAAAAAGTCACTATTCAATGCTATATTTTTCTCTAAACATTTGACCTCATGGCATGCTTATTGCACTCCTTGCTCTGAATACCAAGTTGTTAATAGTCTCCTGTTTCTCTTTTTTATTGTACCTCTCTTTCCAATATTTGAGTACTTCACTAATGACAACAAATTAATCTCTCAATGCTCCGGTGAGGCAAGTTTTCTTTGTTTGTTTTACAAATAAGGAACTGAGCTACCCACATATTCATTCATGGAATGGTTGGACTCGATGATCCAGTGGGTCTCTTCCAACCTGGTTATTCTATGATTCTATGCAGATTAAATTCTCTGGTCTGAAGTGTCCAAACTGAGATTTCTGTAGTCTGATTTTTTGCAAAGTTTCTTGTTTTATAATGCTGAAGAAATCTGCGTGATTTAAGTGCACGTCTTTCCTATCATGCTCACATTTTATTATTGCCATCACCTTATAAATGTGATGTTAATGTGTAATTTCTATTGTTTATAAGAAAAACTAATCAGAGTAACTTTTAAACAGAGAAAAAAATTACTATGAACTATGGTTGAACACTGGAACATGTTGGCTAGAAAGGCTGTGGGATCTCCATACTTCAAATATAGGATGTTTGAAACCTAACTGGGCATGGACCTTGGCAACTTTGCTTTGTCTGACCCTGCTCTGAGCAGGGCATTGAACTAGACAGTCTCCAGAGGTGCTTTCCATCCTCATCCAGTTTGTGATTCTGCAAGATTTTAGCTCTGTTATAACCAAGAAATTACAAAAGAGAAGGAATTGAAATACACAGAGCTTACATTATTTGTGCTTAGTTGAAATTTGTTAAACTAAAAATATTTTACTGGGGTTGTTTATATTTGGACTGATACTTCAGTCCAATCAAGATAATATCAGCATAAATTTAAATTCGTGAAAAATGTATAGCTATGTTTAATCAAACATGATTAATACTCCGTATCTGTGTCTCTTAGGTTTAGTACAAAATTGTGAAATGAAGCTAAATATTTCCATGTGTTAAAAGGTACCTTCAATCAAGGAGAGATGGCTCGTTTAAGATCATGAAATTTAGCAGTTCAAAAATAAAATGATAAGCAGTTCTAGTGCAAATTAAAGAAAATTTATGGAAATAGTATTAATTGCATGATTTAATCTAGGAAGGCAGATTATTAGAATTTTTAAAACATAATTATACTTAAATACCTGTCTGTGTCTTGTGTTTCCTTGTAACATTATTGAATTATTTATTTATTTATTAAATACAACGTAACTTAGAGTAGGTATACACTGGAGCATAAGGTATAATATTTACAAATTTTGTTCAAGGCAAACACCTAAACAAGCCTGTGGAGCAGGATGATGAGAGCTCAAGAGATCATCTTGATGATGAGAGCTCAGGCAGTAACCCCATGGGAATTGCACCACCTCTCCTGCCCAGGGACAGGGGAGCATCTCGCAGTGTTGGATCACAGGACAAATAGCACCTTTCTGCTTAGTGTTACCTGATGGGATCAGGGCTCTATGAGATGGGGTAGGGGCTCCAAAAAAATGAGACTGGGGTGCTGTGCAGTGGCAGTCGGGCTCTGTATGATGGGATTGGGGATCTACACAATGGGATATGGACTCCATGGAACTCTACATGATGGGTCTGGGGCTTGGTGCAATAGGATTGGGGCTGCGTGTGTCACACATCCAACAGAGTAAAGCTCACACTACCCAGCTGCAGCAGACCCTCTCACACCTCCAAAGCTGGCACAACACACAAAGCTGGCTGGTTGGATGACTGGCTTCCCACAGGGCTATGGAGCTAAAGATTACAGGCAGGGTATTGCAATGGAGAGAAAAGAATAACAAGAGGAGCTGTAGCTCTCTTAGCAGATTCCTCCCTCTGGTTAATGCCCAATAGAACGTTCCTTACTACACAAGTGTCTCCACATAAAATGGCTTTCTAAAAGCTTTTAGCCCTGTAAGTCTTAGCTCTTGCAGTGCTGTGCATCACAGATCTTAAGATCTTGTGTGGATTCCTCTATTGATGCTTGATGGAAGCACAGTTTTAGACACCAAAGTTTGAAAACATTATCCTAAGTCCTGAATGCTGATGTGATTTCTGCTCCCACCCTGGCAGTTCAGGTTAAACTAAGCTGGAGTATGCACGTGCCAGGGAAGACTGTAAAATTCTCTTTGCCCACAAGAGGGTACAACCCACACTGCACCACAGCTTATGTCAGTGCAAAAGTTCAGACTAAACAGTTAGTAATGAATGTAGTGCAAAGCTGGCAACACTTTGGATGCATTATCTCTTATACTGAACAAGATAAAGGGGAAAAAAAAATAATTGTGTGAAGCTGCAGAGAGAAGCAAAAGCAGGAAAGTATAAAAACTGCTAGGCAGTACAAAATCAGCCTCATATGGGCTCAAATCATATCAGGATGGAAAGAAGAAAATGGAACAGCATCATCATACTTACTGCAGGTCAAGATCCTATTATGCCTAGCAATCATGTCCCTCCACACCCTGATATAGTAAAGCAGAGACATAGCAGACACTTGGTTCAGATTTGTAATCTGCTGCCTATGAACACTCTTTTATTTACAACTTTTTCTTGTTTCTACATTACACGTAACAGCTACAAATGGACAATTCTGTGTATGCCATGTTACTTCTGACAATTTAAGAACATACAGCACTTTGTTTTCAGCTGCCGTGAATTCCCAAGAGTTGGGTTACTTTTACATAACATTGTCTTACTCTACATTATATTCCTGCACATCTATATGTACACACCTTTGCTCACTTGCAGGGTGAGGAAAAGATTTAAATAACAATGAATACATTTTGGCATGCACTAAGCTTTGTTCCAGATGAGCCAAATGTATATTTCTTTACCTTTAGGCTTCCCAGGAATTTAATTGCCCTTTTATCTCTGATGGTTATGGAAGGAACGTAAGACACCTTTCCATGACCACTAGATGCCCTGTGCACAACTACAACATGCCTGACCTCCAGACTCTTGACTGCTAGTGTCTCATGTCACATAGATAAATAAAAGAATTCCCAAAAAGAACAGTTGTTTTTAGGATTCTGGTTTTTCTCTGTTCTCTCAGACCTAACAGTTAAACTCCAAAATATTTGGGCACACAGCACTGGAGAAACACAACTGAAAAGGAGGTGGACTTCAGCCAGGGTTCCTCACCATCTGATAAGAATAAACCGTTAGAAGAAATACAGAGAAGAAGGAAATAAACATTATATATTCATAGACTTCCTTTTTCTATTTGTACTTGTCTGCAGTAAATGTCTTTAATTTTAATGGAAATCACCTGGCTATCTATATATCTGCATATCTTCAGCTTTCATACCTTGTCTGCTACGTTGATGTCATAAAATATCAGGCAATGGAAGAATGTGGATCTTTAATAAGACAGAGCTATGTCTCATTCACTTGTAACATTCAATGGAAGAGGTTGGTTCTGAGGATTTGTGGCTTTCCAATACACGTGGGAAACGGCAGAAACAACAGACTATAATTAAAGTCTGCATTATAGTGCATGTGCAAACGGAGACAACATGAAAATTCGAGGAGTAAATTCAATTCTCTCATTCCCTATCATTGAAGTGTTTAGCTTTGTAATTTCAATATTTTAACATAATTTCTGTTATGTTGTGTATATCTGCAGGACCCCACTTTTTAGTTTACACCTCCTAAGGGACTCAATGTTTTAGAGTTAATGAACTTTCTCATCAGTTGGCCATTAGTTTGAACTGAAGCCAACTCATCAGGATGAAAAGCATCTTGCATCTAATGGATGTTTGGGGTTCTGTATAGAATGAGTTTGGCAGGTCCCTTTCTCTAGCTGCCACAACACAAACATGCCATAATGCTCTGCACTAATTGGCAGATTCAGAGAAGAGGCCAAATGGTGGCTGATCTATTGAGTCTGATCTACCCTTTTTGCCCCTGGAGGAAATCTTCCATCCCAGGTATGCTGTTGTTTTTTTTAGCATTTGTTAGGCTTACCAGACTGCCTTCTTTCAAAATCCAAAGGATATCAGTCATGAAGGCCGTCTGGTGGCGCTTTTCATTATTACTAAAACTACAAAACTCTTTAAAGAGACAGTTTACCATGAACACATCTTTTTGCATATAAGCAAACATCCCATTAGCTAAACTGAATAAAATGTCACCCAGCTCCATACAAAGTTTGGCAGCTGCTTAGAAGTTTGAAAAACTCCTACTTGCTTCAAGAAGAGTTTATCAGTTTATGCACGTCTGAGTTTGTATCCCAGTCTTGTATCAACAAATCATAGAATCATAGAATGGTTTGGGTTGGAAGGGACCTTAAAGATCATCCAGTTGAGCTTTGCATTAATCAGCATCCCCAAGTCCTTCTCAGCAGGGCTGCTCTCAATCACATCATCCCCCTCCTGTGTTGAAGGCCCACTTCTCCAGCTTGTCCAGGTCCCTCTGGATGACATCCCATCCACTGAACGGTTCACCCATCAAATCCATATCTCTCTGGTTGAGAGGGAAAGATGTTGTGAAGGACCATGTCAAAGGCTTTACAGAAGACCAGATAGATCACATCTGTTGCTTTTCCCATGTCTACTGATGTGGTTACCCCATCATAGAAAGCCATGGGGCTGGTCATACAGGACTTGCCCCTGATGAATCAATGCTGGCTGCCTCTAATCACCTCCCTTTTCTCCATGCACTTTAGCATAGTTTCTAGGAGGATCTGTTCCATGATCTTCCCAGACACAAAAGTAAGGGTGACAGGTTGGTAGCTCCCAGGATCATCTTTTCTACCCTTTCTAAAAATGGGCACAAAGTTACCCTTCTTCAAGTCACCAGGGACTTCTCCTGACAAAAATGTTTGTATTTACCCAGAATTCCCTTATATTGTAATTCTTCAGCCTTTCATTTGTACATTCTGGGAGGGGGTGTGTGTACACGTATGTATATAATGTCAGTACATTTGATATTCCTCCTCTGAGGTAGAAAAAATAGTGTCTCTCCCTGATTGTCCATATTAACTGAAAATTCTTGGAATGTCAGTGAATAGAGATGTTAAAAAGCATATTCTTCAAAAGCATCTTTTTTATTCTGGTCCTCTTATGATCCCCTCTCTCCCCTTCCCCCCCACTTCCTTAATGACATAAAATAACTGAAACCTAGATCTGCCTAGTTTTCACAGATTTGTATCCTAAATTTACTTCTGGAATGGAGATAGTGTCAAGTCCTCCACTGTGCCTGGATTGGACATCACAAAATGGGGACGGAATAAAAGAGGAATTGAAGGATATATGCTTATCTACGGTTTTCCTGCTCAGAACCTGCCAGGACTTCTGCTCTCCCGGCCACCAGTTCCTGCACTGAAACAGGACAGTTCTCTAAATCCTTTCATTTACACTGACTGCAAATGACCATGTAGAATAGCACCAGACTAGCATGGAAGAGAGATATCTGAGCTGTTGTTTAAGCCACGTCTACAAGCCTTTACTGCACTTGCTGTGGGGAGGGAGAGGATTTCAGGGAGAGCTTCACCACCAGAAATCAGTCATGTACCCAGTGCAGCACAGAGATATTTTGATGCACGTGTTTTCTGAAGTATCATGCTTTTGGCTGTCTCCCTAAAGCTGAGATACTCTATGGATGGTTCATGGTGTGCTCTGCTGGAAGGCACCTGTTCTTCCTAAGCACCTCTGTTATCTTTTATTGGTTCAACAACAGGTAAAGAGTCTGTATGGAGCAGACTTCTTTTGGTTCCAGCTGTTTCCAGGGTTTATATTTGCAGTTGAACTGTGCCAGCTCACTGGGGGTAGCATTTGTGCTGCAGTCTCCCTTTCAAATATACAACGGCTGGCCAGCATCCTTCTCTACTCACTTAGAATCATAGAATCATAGAACAACCAGGTTGGAAGAGACCCACTGGATCATCAAGTCCAACCATTCCTATCAAACACTAACCCATGTCCCTCAGCACCTCGTCCACCCGTGCCTTAAACCCCTCCAGGGAAGGCGACTCAACCCCCTCCCTGGGCAGCCTCTGCCCGTGCCACTTCACTCCTGCTCCCTCAGTGTTTGGACATTATTTGGACACTCTACCCCATTTGCAGTGCTAAAATGTGTTATTTTTATCTACTTCCATCCAATATAAATTCTAACCATTCTCATAGCCTCATACAAAGCAGGAATGTTGTTTCTTGGACTGCTCCTTTCATTTAAGCTATAGCTCCTTTTTCCTGCCTAGCAAGTATTATATTTATTGCAACTTAGGATATTTGTTCACTATTGCTCAAAAAGCTTCGTAAGCGTTTAACATTTATTTGGCTCATTTAACATGGAAAAGTTTGGTGGCATATTTGGAAGAGTATGACAGGGATCACTTAGGTAACAGTAATCTTAGAATCATAGAAACATAGCATCATGTGATGCTACTGTGTAATGAATGTTCTCTCTTCAGAATGCTGTAGAATATCCCAATCCTGTATCCTCAAAAGGGTGTGTAGTTTTCATGCGCAATTACAAAATAAGCTAGTAACTCAAATTTACAATATTTACAGAGTAAAAGGGGTCATGCTACACTTTTCCCACTCACAAGCTTTGGCCCCAGACTTTCCAACCCTTTATTTATGAAAAATGAAATATTATGCTAACCATGACCTTTTAACAACAGCCTATTCACAGTGGCCAAAGGTTTTTATTGCTGACCTATTAATCTATTAAAAAACAATAATTTCCCTGAGTGTCTTTTTTTTAAGGAGAAGCAAAACAGAAACACAAATATTAGAATTGTAAGGATTAAAATTCCCTGAAATGTTCACCAAACACAGAATTTCTTCTTGTTTCCTCTGCCAGAATACATCAAGCGAATACTATAATTTATAGCTGCTCCCCATATAAATCATGAATCTACACAGAGAAAAAAAATCAGTTCTGTACTTACCTCTCCTCTAGTAATGTTAAGTTTTCCCATGTCCATTAGGCCCTTACAACCTAATCTTGCTCTGCCAATTGCTCCCATGGTGAGATCATTAAGTAAATTATTTAAAGATCAAACAGCCTGCAGTGACAATGGAGTTCCATGTAAGGTAAATGCTTCAAAGCTCCCCTCCTCCTTTCTCAAATTATAGCTCTACAGGCTATTCATCACCTCTGGATGGGGCATGCCCCACCATTACTTGGCTTTTTGCTGCAGGCTAAGGTAGCACCACTAATTGGCCTTTGTAACAAAACTGACCTGTGGACAGGATAAAACTTGTTTGGAGCTTTAGAGACAACAATTATTCAAGGTTAAAAACACATCAATGCCGCAGCTACGTCACTATAATAAGGGTGAATGAATTTCTTCCTCTTGGGTCTTAATGCGAAAGAATGCGTTCGTGTTGTGCCCATGCCAAACAAAAGCTCCTTCAGGTAGTTGAACTAGTCCACTTTTCTTTCTTTCCCCCACCCCTTCTTTTTTAGCTCAAGGACAAGCAGGTCTATCATTTTCTTTATTTCCTCAGAGCCCCTCACAGTGAGGGCCCTTTGATCTCCAAGAATAATGGTAGATGGAACAATTTAACTGCTTCATACAGGTGCAGGAGTATATTTGACAGGTTACAGCTTTTATTTCTAGCACATTAGCTGCATGCATGCAAATGGGGTCTTGACGGATTCAAGCAGGTAGATCAGAATTTTATTTTTTGTTAAGGAGCCTCAGCAAAAGCCTGGCCACACCTGCAATGATTGCACGATTTAAAACATCAAATAAATTAAAGACAGGTAAGGCCATTACGTGCCCTGCTGTGAATGATTTTTTACAACTCTGGAAGACAGCATGTAGGGAAAAAAGCAACTCGATCAAGTAAACAAAATAAGATCCAGTCACTCACGTCTTAAATTAAAGAGCCTCTGCTTGATCTGAGTTATTTTAAAATAAGTTACTGTGCTAGACAGCCACTTACACTGTATTGCCTCTAAAAGAGAACTAAGTGTAGGATAGATGCAAAGTGGAGGAAAACATTTTCAAATCACATTTATGCAGAACAGTGTTTTTCTTTCCCAAAGGATGATTATTTATATGAATTACCTTACAGTTGCATGATTATGACTAGAGCAGTGAAAATCTGCCTTTAGAAGCTTTGCACACTGAGGGGATTTTCACTCTTTTTTTTGTTTTTTTCACTTAGTTTGAGTGTCATTGAAATGACTTGCGTAAGGAGATGCTATTCAATAGCCTACCAGCTAATGATAAGTCTGCTAAAGATTGCTTCTTCAGAATGTTGCCACTTATGGAAGCCACACAGGCATTTTACCATTATTTTCTTCCCCTCTCCTGCGTTGGGCTTGATGTTTGCCTTTCAACGCATTGTAGTTCTTCATAGAATATCCTGCCCTTCAAGTCATGTATTCAGAAAAAAATAAGGCCTGGTATGCACAGATTTTGTACCAGCATAAATAATTTATTTGCAAGTATTGTATCAAAACTATTAGTGTAGATGCTGTTATGCTAACATCAAGATATTTTACACTTATTTGACTTGTGGGAAAATTTATTCTCGATTAAATGACTTCATGTCAATATAAGTGCTTTGGCATTGCAGGACTATAAAGGTAAGTGTGCCACTGTATTTAAAATTATAAAACTCCTAGTCATATTTAGATTACGCTCCATCTCTGCTCACATAGCTGTGATGGAGAGGGATGTGGAGAAGTAAGAGAGGCAGGCAGCACTAAGAAAAATTCCGTGTAGCCCCCTAAAGACTAGCTAAGTGCCAGCTTTTCCACTCCAGTTTGAACTACTGTGTCCCTAACAAGGGCTTTGTTGTTGCAGCTTCTTAGCTGTTGCGCTCCTGGGAGACGGGTGGCCTGTTTCTTACCTGTATGGTAACAACTGTAGCTGTTAAACAGATTTGGTTAAAATTACACTCCAGTTTTCCAGGCAAAATAATGTTTTCAGAGAGGTAAAGAGACACAAGACTGCAGTGAGGAACGAATACTGAGAATAACTTCTAGTCAGTTTAACTGTTTCGAATTTGTACACGTTGAATCACAATTAAATATCATTTAAGCCCAGTGTATTTATTCAGGCAAGCTTCTGTTTTACCCCACATAAACAACCCATTAGAAAAGAGAGCTTGAACCAGACTTGAATATTTTAGAGGAAAAGTCCTAAAGTGAAGATGAAGTTCCTATGATAAACTTTTCACTGATAAGAGTACAGAATACTGAAATTCTGAATTGGACATAAACCACAATTTTTTGCCATCATGGTATAAGGCCCTGGATTGTGTCACTACCTGGGAAGATTTCTTCTATACACATACCCCTAGAGAAATTTTGGGATCAGGTGTTGGGAGAAGTAGTTTACACCATTTCATGTTCATTATGGTTATTGTAATTCCACGTTGCTGCAATGCTGCAGGGTAAGCAACCGTCTTGCGTAGGTCAATAACTACCTGCAGAGTTTTGCCTCCTGAGAGTTTTCTAGGATGTTCTGCCACTCTAGGTTGGATTGCAAATGATTAGTGTTTAGCATACTAACACTGCTCCTGGTGTGGCCACTTTGCTATGGGACAAAGTCACCCAGTTAGCAGAGCAGAAGGGACATGTCCTACCCTGCAGAGCAGCAGATTGCTGGAGAGCTCGCGGTTTCTATGTCGCTGTGGGAAATGCTGCCAAAAGCCCATAACACAAAGGCAGACAGTTCCCCCAGGCTCTGCCATGGCTGGCTGTCCTGTGAGGGACTCACTAAGAGATCAATATCTGAAAGCAAACTCATTTCAGCATTAAATTCTTTCTTCTCCACCCTGTGCCAGCTGTCCTAGGATGCTCACCAACAGGCACTCCTTGTCCTAGAACAAACAACCTCCTTCTTTGTTTGTTTGCATGTTAATTAAAAAGCAAATTCTCATTTGGAAAAAGCTGAACATCAGGATGTGGGAAAGACTGGCTCGGAGACACAGCAATGAGTCCTATCGGCAGTCTGCTGCTCTAGCTCCCACAATCGGAGTCCAAGAAATAAATGTGAGGTGTCTCAGCTGCCAAAATAGTTTCAATAAAAAAGGAGATGTGTAATGCATTAATGATCTGATATTTCAGAATATCTAATGAAAAAAAAAATGAAGACTTTCCTTGCTCTGCCTGGTTTGCCTTTTCTATTTTAACATTGGAAATAAAATACGCTGCTACAGATTGTATTTCTGCTAAAGCTATTACAGGTTTATGGCAGTGCTAAAACAATGCACCAAACATGGAAATTAGTGTTACAGTCTTCTAGGGATCTTTATTGCTCTTATTTAACTAAATATATAATAGCTTTTTGGCACTTAAATGTAAGCAAGAAAATCTGTTGCTAAAAACTTTGGATTTGTATCTGGTAACCAATCAATCAAACTTAATTTCCAAGTATTTTTCATATATAAATCTGGAGCACCCATTTCCCAATATTCAATGGTTTAGAAGCTGGACTATTAAAAGCACAACTTCCAAAGATGATGGTATATGATCACATACTGCTCCAGTTACAACATAGGTCTGCAATAAATATTTTTTCAAGGTTTTTGGGTTTTATTTCTGGAGAAGTTTTTTAGTTTTAAATCAATGCTGGTGTGATATGGCAGTCAATGTTGACATCAGTTCAATTTTTAATTATTCTCGGTCTTATTGCAATGGATTTGCCCTTTCAGTAAATAGTTAATCAACAGTATGGCTTCATGTTTTGAATCACCAGCCAGCTGAAATGGTACTCTTTTTCACACCATGGCACTGATCATGGAAACATCCATGAATTGTTCTCAGGGTCCTTCTGTTTTGTCCAAACATTGATTGTGACAAGTATCTGAAGTGGCTTTCTCTGGAATCACCCTGACTAGATGATTTCAGCTGGATTGGTATTCTTCTGCAGTGATGTCTATTCATGTGTAAGACACACTCTATTTCCAGATGGAATCCATAAGCGAATATGGAGAATAAACAACCACAAACTTTATTTCTAGCAGAGAGAGGTTCATATGGCAGAGCACATAGATGTCTTACACAGCCACCTCCACACTCTTCAGCTGCACACTCATGCTAAGGGTCATGCTGCAGCTGCCTGTGGTTCCTAGAAAACAAGACAGCTCCACAGTGCTCCTGACTGTACCACCTTTCTCTGTAATTTTTGCACCTCATCTAGGTATAGAATCTAACTGAACAAAGCACTTTGCTATATTTCCAGAGAGCTCTGCTTTCAAGACAAGAAATAAGTGGTTCAGCAGGTCATTTTCATTCTGAAGTCTCCATCTCTGCCAGCTGATTCTCTATAGAGATCACAGGAAATAAAAATCCATTTTACAGTTTCACTATTAAAGTTTGAAAAGTTGCCTCCCTCACATGTTTTTCACAAATCTGCAATTATTCTTCTCTTTAAATTAGACACTTAAATAAGAGCTAAAATTTATACTGGTCCTATTAATTAAAGTACATAATCCTTTTTTTCTATATTCAACAGAAGATGTAACCATCTTAACTGATAGTAAACAAAGATATATTTGAAGTTAGAGAGAAAGTAAGAGAAAGAGCTGCTACCTCTCAAATGACCAGCAGAGAACTGTCATGACTTGCCTTTCATAAAACCCCTGCTCTAAACCCAGGTGAATGTCGGGGATGAAGGACCAAAGCTGGATTTGTCATGAATAGTTCTCCTCAAGCAATAAGCTGAAAAAGTGAAGACCTTGGCTTGCTAAGATCAGTATAGCCATAGTAAAAGAATTAATACTTTTATTATTAATTAATTTTCAATACAAACCGCCCATCAATTATAAGGTCTATTCAATTCCTACATCTAAAGGTGACATGTTAATACATCTAATGCATCTTTTAAGTTATGTTTTAGTCATCAAAATTACTATAATTATGTTTTGCTCTAGACAATCTACGTATGGAATATTAAGCAGCATCAAAATAAGATTTTTTTTCTCTTCTATACTGAATAACAGATTTCTTCGGTTTACAGCTCTTTGGGTGTCTGCTTAATGTGTTAAAGGCAATGAGTCTTAAGGTATAACCTTCTTATAATATTTCACATCACAAGCTCTTTCTGATGGAGGAGCATCAAGGGTGCTGATGTGTTTGATAGGAATGGTTGGACTCGATGATCCAGTGGGTCTTTTCCAACCTAGTGATTCTGTGACTGTTTTTATTAATAAATGGGAAAAAAGCGAATAGGTCACTTTCCAGTGACTTCAGGGGCCTCAAATCTGAGTCCTAACTGAGCCTGCAATTTTCCAGGTGTTTGGACTCACATACATATTCATCTAATTGACATTACTTTGCAGCCTTCATTTCTCAGAACTCTTACCTGCCCTGTGTTTGGGTTTGTGTGCCTAATAACTTCAGAGGCTTTTTTGCCCATTTGTTTCTTTCCTATTCCACAACCTTCCTCCAAGGCTCTTTTATATCATCTTAGCCATAGTGTCTTCAGCAAATTTTGTCCTGTAGGGCAAGTTGCTACTTCTGGTGTTAGAGAAACAGTTTTTCTCATTATTCGTGAAGGACAGAAACTTTGGATTTTGGAATAACCTCTACTGGCTATTACCTGTCCTTTGTAACAGCACAGCTATTGCATCTCCTTATTTGCTCTGCCTGTACTTGAATCTTCCTGTGTTCTTGAGTGTTGTTCAAAATCCCCTGGCAAAGCTGTAATGGGTCTTAAAGAAGATATGTGGAAATGTCTACACTACTAACTGGTGAAGTACCTAGAAGGAAGGAATAGGGTTTGGATTTGCTGTGAGCCATTTTGAGTCTAGTACCTTGTGTCTGCCTCATAGCTTTATTGGCAACGAAGTTTGCTTTGGCCACTGGTACCAAGCACAGGATCGGCTACCCAAAAGGAGGTTGCAGATAGGTGGATGTCGGTCTCTTCTCCCAAGTGACAGGTGATAGAACAAGAGGGAATGACCTTAAGCTGCATCAGGGGAAGTTTAGATTGGACATTAGGAAAAAATCCTTCACTGAAAGGGTTCTCAAGCACTGGAACAGGCTGCCCAGGGAAATGGTTGAGTCACCATCCCTGGAAGTGTTTAAAAGTGAGTGGATGAGGTGCTTGGAGATATGATTTAGTAGTGGACAGGTGTGGTTGGAGTTGATGATCTCAAAGGTCTTTTTAGTCTAATGATTCTGTGATTCTATGTTCCTTACCACTTTTAAACAAATTTTGATCCTTAGTCTTTCACTGCAAATGAAGAACAATTTAGGGTATGATGTAAGCTGAAATATCTTTGGGAAAATGTTTGGTTTTTTAAATAAGACAGTTACATTCTTATTTTGCTGTTTGAAATCAGTTTGGTTTGGCTAGCACTTACCACTTGCTGTGGTGAGCGCAGTTGCAGTGAGTCTTTTATTGCTAGTTGATTTCTTTAATAAAAACAATGTTGTATTATTTACTAGTTCTATAGGATAATGTAAGTAGCCTATTACAATTAAAAGAGGTGCATTTGCCTGAAAACATGGATTTTTCTCTTCTCAGCCTATGACTGCTATGGAGTATTACCCCTTTCACCCCTGTAGACTGAACCATAGCACTGCATAATGCTGCTTGAATCCATTTTGAGAAGAGTGCAAATTGTCATATTTTTTTGTTAGAGTAATGGTCAAATATTGATATTTCTTCAGTTCATACAAATGGATACAACCTTTTTACACACAACTTAGTCAATATATTCTGATGTTCACATTAGGGATTTGGAAATCAATATAGTTTTCCTGTTATTCTTTTATGATTAAATCAATTGGAGTTATTTACTCATAGCAGAAAATATGGGGGATTGCCAACCCTACGGCTTGGTGAATTGCTTTCTCACTACTGCTGCCCTGTAATGAGAAGGTACAGGTTCTCTTCAGGGGTTGACTAAACTTGCTCATGTATAGCAGCAATTTGAGGTACAGAAATTGTTTATTATTAAGGGCTAGCAATGTTTCCTGCCAAAGGGCATCTTCATCATTTGCCATTACATTAACATTGACAAAGCATGGTAATAATAAACCCCAGCAGTGGTGATCATATGGAGGAAAATAGCAGATACTTGGCAATTCAGCTTAAACCAGCATACTTCATACTCCTGGGGCTGAGAGACCAGAAAAAAGACAATGGAATAATCAAATAGATGCACAACAGGACCTTTGAAAATACTGTTCCTGAGATTTGGAGCTATAAAAAGACAGAAGACTGTGCATTAAACAGATTTGTATTAAAACTTCACACAAAAGCTGCAGCAGCATAATCTGATAATCTAGACATGGCAAAAAGATTTTGTTTATCTTTCAGAGACAGGAGTAAATATTAGTTTACATAGCAAGTCTGAGAAAAGCACAGTTAACGTATTGGAATGCAAGGCTTACATTGCTGGAGTCTAAGTTTCCATATTAATTTAATTTCTGTGTGCATCATCCATACTTTTCTTCTGGAAGGCTAAGCGTGCGTATGTATGTAATGTACATAATTGGCAGTTCTCTTTATGCATTTAGAGAAAAACACCTCCCATTCATTAAAATTATCTGAGTTCCAGCCTATTTGATTATCCTAAAACCTGATTAAGCATGAAATCCCTCTATTCTTATTTTGCACAGCTCAATGCTGAACCTTAAATTTGGAAACCTTATGATCTAAAAGCTACTCTTAAAAGGGGAAAAAATCACCTAGAAATAATTCTTTTTGCTATAGTGCCCTCTGCTTGAAACTAAGGCAAAGAAAATGACACGGTAATCAAGGTGGTGAGCTTCCCAAGCTTTAAACAAATCACTGTCCTAAAAATCATCATGAACTACACTCCTGTATAGCAGGTACCATTACTTTTACTCATGTAATAATATGCTGGTTGTGTATCACTGAGGAAATAAGTTGAGGAATTGCTCAAAAAAATCTCATAAACACATAGGTGCCTGCTATATATACATGTCCATCTTATCAACCTCACAGTACTTAAGAATACACTTAACTAACTTTAAATTTGGTGTACTCCAGTACTGCTAACACCATGGAGATAGCTATTGGCCTTGCATTCATTTGCTCACTTCTCCTCCTCGCTAGACATCTACAGAGCTACACACATACAGCTGTGGCTTTGCCTCGTACATCTTTGGCCTCATTGTAAATGCCCTACTAGCCTGAAGACAACAAAATCCATCAGCTATTTTTTGGCTGGGCAGAGGTGATGATAATAGTAACCTAAGAAGTTTAAGTTTTTATGGGGGAGGGAATAGCAAGCCTTATACTTTGTGGAAAAATAGATTTTTCGGCATTGAAGCCATGGGGTATGTAGAGATTTATAGGCTGTTTATCAGAATTTAAGAGCCCAAGGCTTCCAGATCAGATTTTCTTCTGAAACAGCATACTTTACATAAGTGAAAAAATGGAGGAAAACAAGTAGGTGGGTTATAGTGTCTTGATTCACCAAACCTTTTATTAAGTTAGAGCAGCACAGGTTTTCTTCAGGCTTCACCAGCTGGAGGAGGTTCCTGTCTAGTTCTGTATACAGCTGGATTTTTTCTGTTTGTATGCAAATGAGTTTTATTGGCTATGAAATATACCTCAAAAAGCAAAATCTGGATTTTGAGGAACAAAGGAAAACATAAATGTTTTAATGCTAAAGGCATGAAGGAAGACGATGTCTACTGTCTTGCCTGATGACTGTATTATAAGTGCACGGTTCTGCCATTTAGCAATCATTATTGTGAATGCCCAGAGAAATTGAAATCATAGAATCATAGAATCATAGAATAACCAGGTTGGAAGAGACCAAGCCTCCCCTCCTAAAGCTTTCATTCCAGTGGAAATTTGCCATCCAAATCAGTTAGGTAGTTTTGAGAAACTCAGTCAAGATGCAAGAAAGCGAAGACCAGGAAGGAGAGTGAAACCGTGTGGATGCAGTTTATAGCTCTGGATTTAATAGGGCTTGAAAGTTAAGAGCTAGGTCTCAAAATCAATACCATCATGAACCTAAGCGTTGAAGGAATAACTTAAAAATGTGAGAATCATGGCTAAAATATTTGAAATGGACAACAATGAGTGACTGGCAGCATGTAGAGAAGTCTGATGACAAGGGGTGCCAGGGCCTCTGGAATGGCAGCAATTCAGGCTGGAAATAATGAAGTTATACACTGGTGTCAAAATATCTGAATGCTTAAGGACCACTGCAAGTGCTTTTTAGCAATGGTAGAAAAGTGACTGGGTAATATACTGAGCTGATTCCTACCTTGACTCGTATAACTACAAATCTAGTGTAATTCCCTTGATTTCGTGATGCCACTAGAAAAGCAGAATGTCTGTCTGGATCCTTAAGAAAGTGATGTCAAACTTGACCACACTTTTGAACAGGAGAGCATTGCAAAATTCATACATTTAATAAAACAAGCTTTCACTCCTGCAGGTGACTCCTTAATTTCCTTCTGCCTCTCCTCTTTGAAATGAAGTTGCAAACCCTTATATCTCACCAGACAGTGAAGGAAGGCTTCCCTCGTGGCTTCTGGCAGGGCATGTTCAGAGTCCCTTGTTAGTGGTTTGCTAGAAAAAAAAGGTTGATTCCCTCCTTCCCGGGTACTGTCAGCACCTCATCAGTAACTTCTTCACCTGCCTCGATTTAGCCAAGTATTCCAAGATCATTTCCTAATCTGGCTGTCCTTCAAGCCATCAGCTTGGTAAACATCACCAATAAAATGCCGGTGGCCAGCTCTCTCTGGGTAAGCAATCTTCCTAATGAAATAGGTCTGAAGTCGTTATCAAAAATAGCATTTTGCATATAAGCAATTCATTTAAATACCTTGATAGAACCTAGTAAATTTTAAGTACAATTTTTTAGGGTGTGAGTGACAGGCTCTTTGAAAAGAGTTAGGAAATGTTAGTGTTCTGTGACTGCAAGCTCGATTTGCTAATAAAGACAATACCTTACTCTGAAGATTTTTTCCAGCTGCAGCCCCTGAAGCACAAACATTGAGCATGTATCACACAGAACTGTCAGTTACGACTGGAGCCAGAAAATTGTTGTTTCAAATGTTACAGTACAGGAAAATCGCCTCTCTGCACTTGCTGCCAAAAAAATGACAGCTTAATTTATGCCATGCTGAAGCTACATTACAGAGCCATTCAGCCTGGCAGTTAAGTACACTCCATGCTCACATCTTCCCCCTGTGCAAGTGCACTGGGGAGAAATACACAGGGACTGTAATAAGGACAATTGGCTGCAGTGTTTTCCATGTCAGTGGAACTAAATACAGGTAAAAGAGTATCAGCAATAAAACGTATCACCCAAACCTCACGTGCAAAACACAATTCGGCGTGTGGGTTCGCAAATAATCAGGAAGGATGTGTGACAGAAGTACATTATAGACAGGTTTGCTTGTGTCAGACCCCTGGGTTTTATGTTGAAGGGAGGTGCTGAGGTATTACCCGTGCCTTAGAAAATTATGTCAGTATCCTTGGTTCAGACCTTCAAAACTTGGCAGTGTTTACACTTTCTGAAATTAAAAATCTGACAGTATTAAAGCACAGCCTAGTGTCGATATTTGTCATCAAGGTTTTCAGAAGATATTAAAGATGCACATGACATTATTTAAAAATAAACCATCAGCCAAACAAACCCCATTAAATTATCATCCCAAATGCATCCTAAGATTGCCACGTAGTTTTTTTAAGGCCGAAGCTTAATTTTGTTTGACATTGAAACAATGATCATCCATGTAATAGAATGAAAGGAAATTATCATGTCTGTTCTTCTGTTTAGTTTATTCATATTAATCACATGGTAATTATGTCCAGAAAGATTGATCTTAAATAATCTTGCAAATGAAGAATTGTAATTCATTTCATAAACTCATCAAGATCAAAACTGGTTGATCTTGATGTCAGTTAATTTATTTCCCCTCTTCTTCCTTTTCTACTCAATGTTTGTACAAATATTAATGTGTGCCATACTAATGCTTACTGCTTACCTTTAGAACACTTTTCCTAACAACTAACTCATCCACAGCAGACTTATTTCAAAGCTTTCTTGTGAGGTGGAGGGCTGTAAAACAAAAGACTTCATGAAATAAATCAAATGCATTTCCTGAGACTTTTAAAGGGTAAGAAGTCTTGTAATCCACCCATTCTACATTTTGCTATGAAGGCTACTCAGTGAGTAGGACTGTGTATAAAGCCATTGTGGGTAGTTTGAAGAAAATATTTCTTAATAACTAGTAAGAACATACTTGGAAATTCTGGGGATGACTAATAATTTCAGCATTCATCATAATGTCGGAACAATGTCAAGCTTAGAACTGGCAGTTTCTCCAGGAACCTTTGTGTCTTGTGTGGCCATGTGTTCACATTTACTTTAGCCTGAATGAAGTATTTCTTATTTCTGTTTATCTGTTGAATGAACCCCAAATTAGGAAAAAAAAATCAGTTGAAATTACTGAAATGTCTGTTAAACTAGAAAGAGCCAACAATTTTTATGATTTTTATGCTGAATTGTAAATCTTGTTCTGCTTCTCCCAAAAGAGTCAAGTGCTAGGAAGTCTTTCAGCAAGGTAAGATGAAGTGTGTCATTTAGTAAAGCAAACCAAGTGAAAATAACATAGTTCTATAATTTCACTTAATTTTCAACTGGAATTTAGTACATTAATACTAAAATAAGATTTAGTCTTTTCTTGAAACCTCTCATGAATTTCTAAATGCAAGGCTTTCCAGGCTTCTGTCATGTAAAACCCTGTTCACTCACCTTACAGTACTTGGTTGTTTTCTCTCTCTCTGTAAAGTCCTTGGATAGAGTCACTTTATTTTTTGTGTCTGTTCATAGATTGACACTATCAAATCCCTAATCTCTTAACACATACAAGGCATTTCACAGAAGGCATTTTCTGTGGGATTAGGAATGTTGTAAATTACCCTTTTTCACTTCATGAGAAACAGGTTCCCATATTACAAAGGTCTGTGCCAGTCCTATTCTTTGGAGAAAGAAACATAACGTTCTGTTTCTTAGGAGCTGTAACTCATCAGTAGTTCTGCCATATAAACAACAAGCTTTTCTTTAGCATGTGTATCTCTACTTATGTAGATGTATACAAATTGTCTATACTTCAACAGTGTCAAGATTTAGAATATTATTACCACATGTGAAATAGGGGAGGCGATACACTACTGGAAGAATGAGTTTCAGACTCATCAATGATTACTGATAGTTAATCAAACACCGAATTCATATTATCATAAAATTAATCAACAAAGACATAAGAAGGTGCAGAGATGTCTCAGCTTTCAACTACATAACCTTAGTAATTTAGTATATTAGAATCATAGAATAACCATGTTGGAAGAGACCCACCGGATCATCGAGTCCAACCATTCCTAACAAAAAGAAGGGAGCTTTGCAAATATAAAATAGTTCTTTTTTACAATTTTTACACTATTTCACAGTTATTTTACATTATATGTTACAATTTTTCTCTTGAGAAGACAGAAACACACAGCTGCTGGAATCAAAGTTGATCTTAAGCTCCTAGTTTTATGGTATTAGCTAAACTTTAGCTAAAGCTAGCTAAATTTTAGCTAGCTCTACATAAAGCTAGCATGCTTCAGGCAAAGGATTAGAACTCTGAGAATTCACCTTGTCCCAGGAACTCCCTGAAATCAATGTATGGCTGATCATCAGAAAGAGCCATTAGATGAAATTTAGCATTATTAGAGTGCTCTGGACTTTCAAATTTCTAATTAATGAATTCCAAGTGTACCCCAATCCAGTACTGATTGGAGTGAAGCTTCCTAGACTGCGAGAGACTCTTTTTCTGTGAATCTGTAGGTTGTGCAGCCACATAGATTTTCTGTGCCTGCCTTATGCTCTGAGGGTATTTTAAGTATAAAATGGGGATTCATATGAAATACAGGTATGTGTATGTATAACGTCACAACCTTTGTTAGATTTTATGAACATCTTACACCTGCAGCAGCTGTGCAATTTTGGTGGTGTGCAATATGAGAAAATATGGAACAAAACTGTTTTCTTTGTGTTTTCCTGTAGGAAAGTGAACTGCATTGGTTGTGGATGAGGCTAAGCCATTAATTAATTCCTCTGTGCCTTAGTTTACCCATCTGTAAAGGAAGATAATTGCTTATCTCACAGCTTAGTTTAAAAACTGATTGTCATTCTAAAGCATTTCAGACTGTTATTATGATTGTATAGTGTCCGAGATTTTTGTTGTTCCTTATGGAGTAATAATAAATACACTTCTGAGTCCAGAGAACTTCAGTTCCTGTATAAAAGAATAAACTTATTCAGATATCTTTTCTCTTTCTTTCATTTACTTGCCACTATTTGCCAGACAATTTATGATAATACACTTCAGTTCATTGGGTGAATTATTCACTAATCTTGTCTATTATCCTAATGGTGTGTGTGATTCATTGGCCATATATCATGTTTCTTTTTCTAAAGCTCTTTAGAACAGATAGGGTCTAGCAAGTATTGAATGATAAGAGATTTTCAGGAGAATGACTGTTTGCATTAAAGTGACATGACTATGTGTTCAACAATTTAATTGAGTAAATAATGCTAAAATACGCCTGGCTACTCTATGACATTCACTGTATTTTAAGGGCTGCCTGTGATTTACTTAGCCTGCAAAGTGTAAACAAATCAACTTTATCTAGTTAGAAGATAGTGAGGTGAGTCTCCTAAAATTTCAGCAACATGAGTGCTAACCTCAGGGCTTTTGGACCACATCAATTATTTGTACTATACAGACCATACTTATTCCTGCAAAGATAAGTAGCTTGGATGTGAATTCTGCATAATTAATATGGGTGAAATCTTGGCCTGTTTACATCTGAAAGATTGCAAGGGCCAGGATTTCTCCCATTGATCTGCCATTTTTTTATTTGGATAAGAGAACATCTTGTATCATCTATGACCTAATGTAAAAGGAGACCAGTAAATCTGTAACGGTTCAGTTGAACGTGTAGTGTAGATGAAATACAGCATTTGTAGAAGAAGCATACATACTATTCCTTGGAACAGTATTTTATCATATCAGTTCATTAATTCAATTACTCACTGGAAGAGTGGGGACAAACTTCAAGTAAGTACATGTGTTCAACAGATCAGCAAGGTAGAAATAGCATTTGCACAAATAATTTGCACAAAAAATAAATTATAGGGTAAAAAGAGATGAGACCTAATTGTGAATATAACTTATTTAAAATGAGACATGCAAAGCCTAAAGACTGCAGTTAAGTACTTATTTTTTAACCGTGCATTTCAGCCATTTCCACTAACCAAAGCTGATAACGCTCAAGAAGGTGCCTAGGAACTTCAATGTGGCAGACATTTTATTTGACAAGAATTAGTAGAAAAACAAATTCCAGAGCAGAATCAAATACTACGTTTTTCAATAGGAGATGACAGAACATTAGAGATGGGTTTGGTTTAATCATGGCTAGAAGACACTCTGCTTATCTAAATGAGTGCTACCTACAAAACCTACATGCTTGCATTGGACCCTCAGCAAGGCTGGGAGATCAGAGCCCTTCTGTGAATCATAGAATCACAGAATCATAGAATAACCAGGTTGGAAGAGACCCACCGGATCATCGAGTCCAACCATTCCTATCAAAAGGCTGAATATCTCTGTTTTCATTGATGTGTAAAACTAGTGCCTTATTAGTCATTGCCATGCAGACTTGGGTAAGCATCACAGTTTTCATTTTGCTTGTGTTTCAGTAACAGAAACCTAGATCTAGCCTTCCTAGAGGTTATTGATGAGGTGTCTGAGATCTGCACATACAAATTAATTAATTGTACAGATATATGAATTACTTAATTGCATATTAGATTAAAATGATGCAGACATACCTGGTGATAAAATTATTGAAAAGATAAAATTCTTTGTGTTCATTCATCAGAGTCATTATTGCATGCTTAATTTATGTTTTGGAGGAATATAATTAACCAAGATCTTTTAGCAACTGAAAACGGATTACACCATTTTTCTTCCTTTTACTGAATGAGATACATATACAAAATAGCTTTTGTTTAGCGTCAACAAGCAGGAGTTACTGTTCTATGGTCTGTAAAGCAATATTTAGATAAGCACTAGGTGATGGGATGTTAATACTAGGATGCAATTTTGGGGTGACTGTTCAGGACTCAACCATGCTCTTGCCCATGGAGCAGGACAGATCCACACCACGTTGGTTGGCCCACGGCACCCTCCGATCCCATTGAGGTGACTTGCCATGGGCTGGAATGCCCTGACCAGCAGGTTAACTGGCCGTATGGTCAGCCAAACCAGCTTTCAATCTGGTCACGGGGAGCAGATGGCTAGAGGCATTCATTATATGCCTCTGATATTTTTGTTGCAGTGGAATTGTGCTCTTTGCTGTATCTATATTCACTAGCTGATTTTTAATTCCTTTTGTATCACATGGTCTCTGAAACTAATAGCATTTTCCTTTTCTAGAGCACCCAGCCTTGTGAGGTAGCAAATGTGCCAAACTTCCAGATTGTGTAAGTTATTTAGGAATGGGTAGTGTGACACCTTATCAAGTATCAGGAAAGCCAGATTTTGCTTTTATCTCTTGGAATAATCCAATCCTTATCATATAACAAGCATTAGGGTTTATTTGCTGAGGAAATCACTGGCTGTACACACTGTGAAATTTGCATGTTGACAGCCTCAAGCTGACTTTTCAAAACTGGAGACATCACCTGAGTACTGCAGCATCCCACATGCAGTCTTTCAATTGGAGCAGAAGAGAGTGGAACACAAGAGAAATCCTGTTGCTGTTTTCTCTTTTTATTAGGAAATTCAGCCTTTCCTGCATCTTTCTAACCCAATTAACATCACTTCTGGTAAGGCTGCAGCACTACTACTATTCTTTGGCCCCAAACCTAAAGTGGATAGATCTAACTTCTTTACTGAAATAAGGGTTCATAGTCTAGTCACTTAAAGCCTAAGAAGCAGGTACCCAGATAGTATACCTTCTCCATATAAGCAATAACTGTATCTCAAGCAGAATAATGAGCACCTACACATGCTCTTCCTTTCCTTAGTTTTCCCAGCACCTGAGTGTACTTGGGACTGTTTTTCCCCTGAATGCAACATTTCCCCAGTTCCCATCTTCAGTTAAGACTCTCCGGTCCTATCCGAGTCCTCAGAGAGGCATTGATTAAGACTGTCATTGTAGTTTCTTATATTTTGTGGTTTTCTTCACAAATTACCCTCTCTCACAAAAATTGTTCTTTGCTTCCTTCAGCTGAAACAATGATTAAGCCATCTCACCTTGATGGAAGGAATTATAAGTTACATTCTTGATTTAATTGGTCAATAGGTATAACTGGATTTTTCCACAAAATGAAATAATAATTATCTATCAAAATGCTAGTTTCAAATGTAATGGTAGTCCTTAATACATCAGGAAGACACATTATTCCATACACAGGGTTCAGTTTAGAACCAAATTCCATCAAGTGTTTAAACATGCCAGTAATGGGACCTGTTTGAAGGCTCAATAGAAAATAATGTAGTTTATTCTCCTAGCTACATAATTCTGTGCACCAAGATACTTTGCTTTCATTAATTTTATCATCCATCTCTAAGATAATATTTTATACTAAATCTAATCAATGCAGAATGTAAATTGTAAAATTTGTTTAGCAACAAAAAATGTGGGTTTTTTTGAACATAAAGGCACTGATCTTTAAACTAATGTTAATAAAAAATTCTTAATAGTAAGTATTAAGATTTTCTTGTCACTCAAAAATATTGTAACTCATATTTGGAAACAATATTTTTTATTATTATTTTGTTTTAGGCTCCATCAACGCAGGTAGAGAGGAAGACAAGGAGAGCGACTAAAATGAGAAATGTAAATTCTTTCCTTCAAAATTGAAGTGTTTTATAATAAACAAAGAGCTAAATTTCTAGTTGCTAAGAGACCTACGTCAAAACAACTACCTTTTCCTTCTAAATAAGGACCCAGCACAGGCTACTATTTAACTCTTTGTGGTCTCCAGCTTTCTACATCATAATGTCAAGAATGAACAAAAAAAAACCAAAAAACCCCAGATTCAGGTATTTACAACAAAGATAATGAAACGTAATGCACTTAACTATTTTATTCCCTCGTATTTAAGATGCTATAAAAGCTTCTTTTTTTTCCCCCAGGAAAAAAATGCAAGAACATATCAGAGTACACAAAATTACTATGTTTCACTTAAGTAATAAGATAAACTGTCTCCAGAATGGGACCCTTTAAAAAAACAAAAAGGAATGTTTTGAGCAATATGATTAAGTAGTGCCTATATTGTATTGACTAACTCTCACAGCGTGGGTGTCTTTGATCCACCATGTAAGAGAATGTGTGGCTGCAGGCCAGCAATAACAGCCACAGAAACCTTTAAAGAGTCAGGAGCTTTCCCTTCCCACCCCCCCCCCCACCTCCCCCCACCCCACGCTTTCCTCCCCCCTTTTTTTATGTCAAGGAAATCAAACACGCAGCTAAAGGGCATCATAAATATATCTGATCACTGTTTAGGGGGTTTCCAAAATGGGCCACTGGAGAGACTATCTTTATTGCAAGGCCAATCTCAGATTTAATCAAAGCAAATGTGCTTTAAAACCTAGTTGATTAAACTGGAATAAATGTCAAAACAAAGACGAGAGAATGGTATTTACACAGAAGACATCTCTCTCTCTCTCATTTTTGCAATGCCAAGGGCAAGTTTCTGCACCATTCTCAAAGTTGTCCTGTTCATCAGGAAATTTGTCCGAAGTACCCTCCTCTGGGCTTTGGGAATGCAGAGGAGGCACTGTACTCTCAGGTAGCTTTTCAGGTGCTTCAGCGTCTCCATAAATGCTTCTTATGTCTTTGTCATTCAGGACAGGCTGCCCAGGGAGGGGGTTGAGTCACCTTCCCTGGAGGGGTTTAAGGGACATGGGTTAGTGATTGATGGGAATGGTTGGACTTGATGATCCGGTGGGTCTTTTCCAACCTGGTGATTCTATGATTCTATGATTCAGTGAGCATCCCTCACTTAAACACGGAATTATGAACTATAGTTAATAATGACCATTTGGGTCCAGCTCTTTAAAAAGTCCTACCTGTGAAGGCAAGCTTCCTCACCTAGGATCAGTGCGTGTGGTGTACATATTCCTCCAACTGACCTTGTCTCACTGCAGATGTTGTGGAAAAGAAATATGCCAACTCTCCATTTGATTTAACTTGAACTCTATGGACAATATGCCACCTAGATGATAATTTTCTGACACTGGAAGAGGTGGAAATTGACACCTGCATTCAGATTCTTGTGGACTGCTGAGGTGCTAGAGACTTTTTTCTGACAGAGAAAAGAATATCAAAACACAGGGGACCTAGATGCAGCCCGTGGGAAATTTGATTGTTGCCAGCCTGAGCCCCATTAGAGCACTTTACCTATAATGAACAAACAGGGTATAAGAAAATGCATGAAAAGGAAACTTAGCTGGTAAGAAGGGAAAAAATATTCTGAGTAATTGGATATTAGCCAGCAAAAAGCAGAAAGGCAGCAGGGGAGTAATGTATACAGCAGTCCTCCCTCCAAAAGCTGCCTCTGTTTCTTCCAGCTTCCTAATGCATCTGCAGCCTTTCACGAACTATGTGGTTTTCCAGTCCGCCCAGGTACTTTAAGTACCTTGACTCTTTTAGATAAATGGTCTGTCCACCATTCCATACCATCTGGTGAACCTTCAATGGGAAATACGTGACATTTCAGCTCTTCAGGCCTGTCTGCAGCTTCAGTTCTTTAAGAAATTTAAATGACCTCTAAATTCTGTCCGGGATTGTTTCAGTCATAATAAGCATAACACTAACGAGCTGTACCTTGGTGTACCCAGCCTTCAGTGTCAGTGACATGGATTGCATAAGCCTTTTGTTTCCCATCTTTGTTTCTATTATTCAAAGTCCACCTTTCTTTGGAAAAATGCTTTGTGATTAGTTAGGAGATTACATGCAAAAATTTTATGAACCATTGTATCATCTTATTTTTGATGCAGAGTCAGCTGCAGTGGGGCTGAGTTGTCATCACCTCAAAACTTTGTTGCCACGTTCATGTTCACTAATTTCAGTGATTCAAAGGTCACCAGAGTGGTGCAATGCATTTAGTGAAGTTAGTACAGATAGATACTATCATAAATAAAAGTAAACTTTGTTCAATCATTTGAAAATTCTTGTGAAGAGGAGAACCTACCAGAGAGAGTTCTGAAAGGCCAGCTACCAAGCCAGATGTATGACACACCTCTCAAACTCCCTAAATACTTTGATAGGGAAGTTTGGGAGAGGAAAAGAAGAGTGGAAATCATTTGCTTTTGACTGCTGCCAGATCTCTTTCGAAAGCATTGTGAGAAAAATTGAGTGTGGCTGATCCGATGCAGAATGTAGAACTGCAAACATGAGTTAGCACAGTCAGAGACACGCAGGATGGGTATTTTTTTCTCAACAGCCAACATAAAACAGCTTACACTTTAGTCCGGGTATTATCGCCTTACGGGCCACCTCAGGCACACATGGAGGTGTTCTTGTTCTTAGAACCAGCTCTCTCACAGGATGTATTCCTGAATTAACCTATTAGTTAATCAACTGCAGACTATTTCGTGTTAAGCACGGCCTCTAGAGGACGGTACTGTGTTTTTGGGAGAAATGCTAGTAACATGGTGATATTTTCAGTCATGATACATAAGTCTTCATTTTCTTGAGTGATAATTCTGTGATCCCTGTAAAATTTACTTATGTTATTTGTAACCCTGAAAGGACAGGTGAAGCAAATTACTTATTTAATCTTCATGCACCTTCATGATGGTAATACCCATCTTCTACCAAAATCACAACCTCAGTGCTATCTAAATGCAATTTTTTTCATACCGAAGGAAAAAGATTAGATGTTTTCTGCTTCCTATGGTGCCTGACTCTCACATAACCATTTAACGCCTACTGTTGAATGGCAAGACACTTCTGAGGGTCAGTGTAGGTATTTTCAAATCTAACACTGTTGGCCAGTTACCACAATTTGTTAAACCAGCAGAGGCTGAGCTGCTTCAATGGAATTGCACCAAAAATTCACAATGCAAAAAAATTGGATCAGAACCTAACCCTTCTCATGGCAGGTGATGGAAGGATAGGAGAACAAACTAGCTTTGAATCTTCACCCTCCTTTCCTCCTTCTGCAAATCAGACAGATAGCTATGAGAAATATTTATCGTTAGAAAATGCCTTCTAGGAAAACAACAGATGCTTAATATTTATTCTTCCCTCTGACAGTCTGGAAATTTATGCATAACATACAAATTCTGACTCTATGAACCCTTCATGTAGCTATAACCATCAATGTTAAGAGTCTCTGGCAGGGTCTGTGTGACATATCACATACTTTATCCAGAGGCAGCTAGAGGACAACAGAAAAAGTTGTTAGCATGCGATAAGTGCCTTGGAAAACAATGAGTATGACAAAAGACTTAGCAGGTCATGGAGTCTGCAGAGATAACTGTGGATGTAAATTGGCATGGGAGTTAACACGTCATGCCTGCCCTTGGGATTGAGAACACAGCTGGCTGGTCAGCTGGACACAACCAACAACACAAAGCCGGAAAGGAGAAGAATAAATTGTCTCAAACAGAGCTGTTTAAAATGAGTGTGATCTCTTGGCTCTCTAGGCCAGCAGATCTAAACTAAAGAAGGGGGGCTCTGGGCACAGAAAGAAAACCTGAGAGACAGGAGATTTGGGGGATCAAAAGGAGGCAGGAATAAAAAAGTTGGGAAAGTCAGAGCACTTCCATTGTGGAGAGGAAATTAAACCGAATGTTTTATGTGCAGATTCTGCTACCTTTGTATGGACCCTAAAATACATCTCTTTGCATATGAACAGCAGGAATGTGTTTTAAAAGTTTGTTTGCCTTCTTGTTGTGAATGACCTCAAAGACACAGGGAAAAAAAAACAATCCTAGGAAGAAGGTAGCAAACTATGTAGCAGACTGTGAGAAAGGGACAGTTCAAACACTTGTTTGGAGGATTAAGGAGACTGGAATGTCTCCTACGCATTCTGGGCAGGAGGGTTGGAGCAGAGGGCTTGTAACTGGGGAGCTGTCAGGCTCAAAAAACCCAGAAGACCGAGTCCTAACATCGTTTTCTAAAACAAGAAGGTGTTCTGAAACTACCATGGTTCATTTAAGAAGATTCCCAAGAAGGTCCTAAAAGTAGGAACCTTTGCTTTTCTTTCAATTTTAATGAACTGTTGGCTGAAGACAATTCCCTTCAGGGACTGCTGGGTTGAATTCCTGTGCAACTCTGGGTTGAGAAGAAAGGGCAAGATGGACCCTATTTCTAAATACGCACAGTCATGCGGAACTGTATAAGAGTCTGTTCATACAAGGCAAAGTCAATATTGTTTATAACTAAGCTAATGATATATTAACTTTCTTTTATTATAGTCAGAAGCCTAATTGCTTGCTACAAGATATGAGTTTCAGTACTGTACATGCTAAGTATGTCAAATATTCAGAGGAGTGGCACGCAGAAAGCTTTATAAGATTAGTTTTAGTGTTTGGCTTTATTTTATTTTCCAGGTTTTGTTCCTTCTTTCAATGAATGCTTTGACTTTAGCATGTCACAGTGCTTCGGACACGTGACCCAGTCAATGGTGTGGTTCGTGTAAGTCTAATCAAAACATGTTAGTCACATGAATATTTGTGAAACGCAAGGATGACAGTTGCACTATATGCATCCAGGATGAACTATCTCTCCAAATGAATGACATCAATGTAATCTCTCTGAATTCAGCCAACTATAAGTCATGTCAGCTATGTTCTACCAACTTTACAAGACTGTAGGACCCTAATCAATCTCACAGTCATGTTTTTAATCCAAAATGTTTAACCTTGCCCATTTACAATGTCATGCCTTGAAACTCGCATAGCAAACCAGACTCATTTCCTTTCTTAGAAATTGTCTTTAATAATTTCTGTACTTGCTGACTCATAAACAATATGATTGTCAGAGAAGTGTAACTACTTCCTGAAAATTACTTTCTTATAGAAAATAATATTTGGGGTGTTATATCAAATTGACTGAAAACAAACACAAAATGAAACATTAAATGTTAGAAAGACACATTATTCTATAGAGGATAAAAATATTTTTCCTATGCATTCACAATTTAATCTTCTAGCTACAGTAATTATATACCTCATAATCCTTACGTGTTAAAGCCACCTTGTGTGATGGAAGCACAATCTTGTCAAAAGAATTTGCATATGGCATGCTGGCTTATTAAATCCTCCATCATAATTAACTGATTAATTTTAAATTGTGTAATTTTAAAAGGAGCTAAGAAAAGACCCAATAAAATACTGAAAATTCAAAATACCAAATTTTACAGTATGAAGCGTGATCAAACAGAGAATTACACAAATATATTACATCAATGAAGCTGTTAACTATATTTTTGCAGTAATTTCAGGGACTATGCTATTAAGGGATTACAGTATAGGCAATATTTTCTAAGACTAAAGAATGTTCTACTGTATGGTAGGTGCTGAAGGGAAGGCTAATGAGAAAAAGAGTGATTGTGACAAGCAATTATGTCACCTATGTGAATGGCTTAATTTTCTAAATTATCCACTTTGATAATTATGACATCTCATTTGTCTTTTAATTCCATGAGCTGTGAAGTTTACCTTTGATTTTTTTCCAATCAGATAAGAGGCTTTGATAAGCCAAGGGTCTATTATGTGCCTGAAAAACTCACATTTCAGTTTGATTGTCTGCTCATCTGCTTGAACTGCAGCAAATAGCACTCTTCACAAGGGCTCTCCAAAGAAGGCTTTCACTCTTTCTATTTGCACTAGGTATTAAAAAAATATTTGTTAAGAAAATTAATAATGTAAATAAGACTGCAAGTGGCAATGTTTAGTCTGCTTAAGAGGGAAGGCAAACGAACTGTTCTCAAGCACTTTTTAAAACACTTGAACAAGCCGTTTGCATACAAGCAATTAGCATGTTAATTACAATTGGGTGCTTTCCACCCATTGGAACATTTCTGAGGTTAACTGACAAACACAGGTCCTTATCGTGACCTGTAAGGGAGTCAGGAAGCTTCTGTTTAATTAAATTAAAAGGAAAGAGTAGCGTTTTAAAGAATTAATTCTGATTTGGGATTTAACTCCAGTAATCCTTGTAACTTCCACATAAAACATATGGAAGCCCTCAATGCTGTGCATGGTTTACATACAATATGAAAAATAAATATTTCAGACAATTTTTGACGCTAAGTGTTATTCAGCCTTCATTTTCTTTCACTGAATAGGTTGTTTTGTTTTTTTTTTTTTTGCAGGGACTGAATTAACAACTATAAGAAAGAACACAATGACTTATGGAGAAATCTGACAGAGTGAAATTTAGTGACACCTTTTCCTGGCTGTTTAGATGCACTGGCTGCTATTTCACCCCAGAGGGAACAAGAGCAGACAGATTGTTCTTTTCAAAATAAAAATATGCTGCATTGTCATTATTCCTATGTCATGCTTTCTTATGGTCATGAAATCAGCAGGAATCAATGAAAACTACACTTTATTCTCTAACAGCAATCCTAACTGGGCAGAATACAGTCCAATTACTTTGATCAGGTTGTCAATATTTGTGATATTGAAACACAAGGCATACAAGTTTTGTAGTGGGCAAAAGCTATGATACTTAGTTGAAATGCAATATGTGTGCTTTCTCATGCAAGTGCTTGTGCCGCTCTTCCTCAAAGAGCCTTTCCTGTTTATTTGTTATCTAGTGAGGGAAGGTTTTTTTAATGCTTGTTTTTGCAAGAAACATTTTCCACTTTTATTCAAAAGGCTACACAGATGTAGGAATGAAATTACAAACTCTCTTGGCCAATGTTAAATGACTTGTATGCAAAATTATTGCTGTTCCAAACTGTCTTTTAAATGAAATTGTGTCCCTCTGTTCTCCAAAAAGGACCTAGGTGAGACACTAGTTAACAATGGTGATAGACTAAAGCACGGCTTCATGAAAGTAGCCAAACCATTTGAACTGTCAACTGGGTTTTCCAGTATATTCTTTTTCTGACAAATTCGAGTGATGACAATGCTTAAGGATGTGTATTGAAAGAAAATTCTATTATTTTTAAGAACAACATTTCAGTTGTTTGTCATATTTTGCCAAAAAGTAATTGAAGTTGTAGCATCCAGTGTTCTTCTTTAACTTCCTCTTACAAACTCAAGTGAACACCTGGTAAGCTCACCTGTAAGATCTCATTTGGCATGAGGGACAAGCTGATCTCCTCAGTGTCCCCAGACCTCCAAAGATTTTGTGAACAGGCTGCCCAGGGAGGGGGTTGAGTCACCTTCCCTGGAGGGGTTTAAGGGACGGGTGGACGAGGTGCTGAGGGACATGGGTTAGTGTTTGATAGGAATGGTTGGTCTCAATGATCGGGTGGGTCTCTTCCAACCTGGTTATTCTATGATTCTATGATTCTATAAAAGAAACTCTATGACGTGCTCTCCCTGCAACAATAGGCTGCTGGGGCCTTTCCAGTCCTCCTCTCCTATATTTCATTTTGCCACTTATTGTCCTTCACAATCTAGATATTCAGAAGATTCTGAACATCTTGCTATCTGTGCGATGGAGTGAGCATTCAGCACTGAGCTCTGGATCTCTCCTATTAAGGGTTTTGATAAATTTCATGGGTTTGTTTTCATTCTGGTTTTCCAGAAAAGTTCCTGAGGCAGTTTGGGTTCAAATTTTGGTCTCACTGAAGTCATTGATCACAATTTCATTGCCAGCATGTTGCTTTAAATTTCGTACCCCATGTTTCAGTAATTTTTGTGTTAAACACCCAGGTTTCAATATTTTTGTTCCATGAAACAGCTACGAGAATATTTATGAGCTTTCTTAAAAAGGCACTTAGTGGCAATTTAAGGCTTCTTGCTTGTTAAAATACCTCAAGAGAAATGCAGTTAGAGATTTTATAAAGCTTAGATTAACTCCTGCTTCTGATAATAAAAGAAAATATATAGTAGAGAATTAATAAAAACGACTCCCTAAAATTTGTGTAATTCTCATTCTGCGCTCACCTTAAAGCACTGGAACTCAAATGGTGCAGTACTGTGTACCAGAGTTAGACTAGGTGATATCAAGAGATCTCTTCCAACCCAAATTATTCTCTTACTGAAAAATCTTGAAGCAGAAACACTCGTTTAAAACTGTTGCAATAAAAAATGCTGAGCTATTATCCACAGTTTCTACCACGTGCTACTCAGTTTCATAGAAATTCAGTACTGAATAATTATAAACCAATTAAATCCTTCTAAATGCTAAAAAGGAAAATGTGAAAAAAATATTGGAGGTATATTGCAATGAAACATAGACAGGAAAAGAAATCAACCACATTTGGACAGATAACGGACTCCATTGCCTTATAATTCCATTTAAAAAAATGCAGCAGAAATCCATTCATTTCCTTGCCTGTTCAATTTCCCAGTTAAGTCTCTAAAACATTTTTCTGGTTTCTCAAGTTTAATAAATTATGTCACTCACACAGACACACAAACTTTCACAGCCCAAATTATTTTATTTCTGACTGTCTACACTGGAATCCGTGCAGGTTATCATATCTGCTATTTTAGCCATCAGCTCCTCTTTTCTCTAGACCTTCACGCCTTCCCCACAGCCAGGGACAGGTTCTCTTTGTTTTGGCACCCATAGATATCAAATGGCTAATCTAGTAACAAATTGCTAATCTACTAACTTCTTCTAATATTTCTTCTGAAAGCTACTGCATCTCTACTTTCATGCCTCGGTTTCCATTCAAGATACTACTTAGATTATTTCCATTTCCACAGGAATATTACCAACCATGCACACAGGTTTGAATGCAATGATGGAACAAACCCCAAATCCTCTAAAATTAAATACTTAAATAAAATAACAATATATAATATGGAAAACTGATATTTTCAGACATGCAAGTGGACAACCTGAATTCTTCAGATTGGTGAAGCAACAGAATGCTGTTTAATACTTGAAAATTATTTCCCTGCTGACTTATTTGAGCTTTCAACAAACTGTTTGTGTGCTCTCAATTTTTCAACCTTTTTTCTCACAATTTCTCTACCTTGACCATGAAGAGCCTTGAAGAACAGCTGGGGTGACACATGGCATCTGATTGATGGCTGCAGGACCTAGATGGTGAACTCTCAAAATTATTGCTGGCAGAAACTTTTACTGCTGGAAGGGTTTAGTTTTTCCTGTGCTTCCCTTAGCTGAAGCTTTGCTAAATGCTGAGCAGTCACTTCTTGGCTAAGATCCATTCAAGCTGCATTCAGACCTTACGGGGATGGCTACAACCCCATAAAAGTTCATTGTTTATACTGTCTCTCACTCATGGAGATTCTGCCAGCTTGTAAGCACTTGTATTCTTAGGAATTGTTCAAAATAGCTGCCATCAATGGGATGTTTTGACTTTACTTTTACTGAAGAGAAAATCTTTTCAGAAAATCTTTGTCATGCCATTTATACATACTGTACTTTTTATATGGAGATATTTATAGGGCTGTGAGAGTTTTGAAAGACTGGAGCTGCCTTTGTTTAGCATGTCTTTCAAACCAGAAACATATCATAGGTCAATAAAAAAGTCTCCAAGACAAACATTTTCTTTTGTAAAGTAATCCTTTTTGACTAGTCTTCTGAAACGTCCATTCATTTCATAGCACAAAAATTCTGGTGGTTTTCAGGCTTCCTTTTCTCAGACTTATAGGTGAATAATGCCTGGTTTTAATCTGTCTCAGACTTGTCATTTTAGCCATGTAATTTTGTGTAAATATGATATCCCTCACTGATGACTCATCAAGCAGGATTTGTCGACTGAATCGCTGCTAACAAATGAATGTCACTGAATGGTGAAATTATGATCTATAATACAGAAAATGCTGCTTGCGAGGGAAAATATAAAGCAAAACTCTGCAACATTGAAAAACGTGTAACAATCCTGAAACTGTCACAACATATTTTGCCTAATTTGTGCATTGGTATGTGCAGTGGGGCTCAGTTCGGTAATTTTTTTCCTCCTCTTTGAGTAACCTCTCTAAAAGCTACTTATAGCATCATAAGAAATTTTTGTTCTTCAATTCTCCCAGATTTCTAGGTGGTGCTGCTGTGTTCCATTCAACACCAAACAAATGCACCAAATACATGACATGAATTTTGAAAAAGGCAATCAGTAATCACTACATCTCTAACATTACTCTATGGAAAATAATGACCTAAAAAGAAAGGTTTTTAAAAGAGCTACTCATTGAGAGACCATAAGAGGTGAAATGTGAGAGTGCTAATGAGCAATAAAATAAAATTATGCTGAACTATTTGTATCTAAGGGCCCAATATAAAGCCTACTAAAGCCGACTGGTTTTTTATACTCTTTTCTGGCTAAACTGTTGAAAAACAAGTTTTAGAGACTAATCTTGGGCAAGTAGCCATCAGTCAAAAATATGCAACTTCAATAGGTTTATTCTTATAAATCTTAAGAAATTAATATAAAGATTTAAAAAAAAAGTTTGGTTTTGTAACTTTCTTTGGTAGACTAATGTCTTTCAGCTTTTTAGGATGATGGTTTTTATCAGCCTATTGTATTAATGCTATTTTTTCTTATAACAAGAGCCTCAGTTCCCCTATTCCTCTCTTATCCTTGAAAGATAAGATAAACTGGACCTTTAAAATTAAACTGATCCCAAATGAGGCAATTCAACACAGGTACTTCAAAGCACAGTGCAGCAGAAGAATAGAATTCTCCATCTCTGGAGATGTTTGGGAAGAAAAGGAGAAAAATTCTGTCAGGTTTTAACAATTCTGACAGCAGTTCTGAGCTGCTTAGAGAAATCACCAGCTGAAAAGAAAGACAGAACATAGCACAGGCAAGGCAAGCAAAGGGTGTTATCTACAGCAAATACAGTTTATCATACGGTTATAGAAATTTATTACACAGATATCAAAATATATATTTAGTATAAATATCTATAAGTGTATATCCAGAGGCATAAATATAAATCTCTCCATATAAACTCAAAGATTCTCTCACTCCCTATCAAATCCACACCTAACAATAGCACTATTTCCTGCTAGAATATTTAAGATCTGCTTAGAGTGAATTTTCTACTATTCCCTGTGATCTTTTATCTAACTCTTTTACCTGTGTTAATACATTTATCATTCTCTCTTTATGCTGTCATCCCTGTTTTATTGTCACTCTCACCAGCACATTGTTTGAATCCATCCCCTGGTGTTTTTATGCAGTGCCCTGTCACGGCAGGAAAAATATATGGTTTGTTATTCATTCTTTCTATAGCTTGTTGAGCTCTTCCATATTGCCTTTTTAGGCTCTCACATTTCAGTCTCCTTCTGTTAATAAATCCTAACATTAGAATCAATTCAAATAGGAAAATAAAAATTCCAAACCCATCATTTTTTTGCCTCTTCTTGCAAACAAACAAACTTTCCTGGAATAAAGACTTATGTCATAATCAGTATTTCAGAAGGTAAAGTTTGTAATTTTGCTTTTATAGTTTTAATTTGTGACTAGCAGGGGTGAGAAAAGAAGTTAGGCTTTTAGAAAGGAGAAGAACTAATTAAGCTCTCTGTCCAGAACTCAATACACTGTGTTGCGTGTATCTTACTGCATTTCTTTCAGTAGCTATTTCTCCAGTGATTTTTACAGTGTCTCGCTGTATTGGAGCAAGACATATTGATAAGGAATTTCTACAGCTAAACATTAGCAAATTTAATTTGGGAATGTCAGAAAAGATCTCAATTATCACCTGTGTTATATGCTCTTCATCATTTCAGATACAGACACAGTATTTAGTGATCAGTAATTCCTCATAGGCTGCCTCCCTGAAACTGCAATGTCTTCTGCAGAAGAAGTGCACGTGGTGGAATGCCACCTGCGGGACCTTTAGGCTTATAAAATTAAATTTGTTAAAAGATAGTTAGATAGTTATTAAGAAAGAACTAAAAAAAAATGAAAGGGAAAAAATGAAAGATCAACCAAAAAATTAACATAACTTCCTCTTCAGTATGTGAGCATATCTACTTTTTTTTAATTCAAATTTACAGACTTAATGAATTTCCACGTGAGTAGTGTGTAGTATTGGACCCATTAAAGTCAATGTGAATTTTGTCACTAATTACAATGAAAACTAAATGCAGGTTAGGGTTCTTTTCTTGTGCAATCTGAGATTTTTATTTTCACCAGTACATCTTGATCAATCCATTTTTACCCCTGAAAACTGAAGGCTGTTTTTCAGGAGAAAAAGCATAATAAACCCCCAACAATTACATAAACCTCTCAAACTCATGGTTCCACTTTTTGTTTCTTAAAGATTATTTATCTAATTTGTATTTATTTTACATTAACTTATTCACCCAAACTGTGGAGCTGCTTGATGAACCTTTGTTGAAAGTTGGTAGTTATATTAGCAGTGTTTGAAAAATTTGTATCCTGATAAATAATGTGGTAATTTTAAAAGTCTAATTATTACATCTTTTTTGTTAAAATCCCAGTAACATAGGTTTAGTTTTTTTGTACCCAAGGAAATAAATGCTAGGAAAAAAATAGACTTCTGCGTGGTATTTTCCTGAAAGTCTGGGGTCTGATTCAGAGGGAGTTGAATAATAAGACAGGTAATGCCAATACATTAACAAGGCTGATGCGGTTGTCGTGTATGTTCTATAAAGTGTATGCCAAAAAAAAATGCTGGCAAGCTCTGTGTTGAAATATCAGCTTAGTTAAAGGATTCATGATGAACCATTTGTCTTTTACCCTTACCTCACTACTCCTGCCAGCAACCCTCTGTCTGCCAGAATGAAAAAGGGAGAGCTGCCAAAGGGGTGGATTTCCAAGTGTGAAGGTTTTTATTTTTTTGTTTCAGTTTTACTCTGTCCCATCTTTGAGATTTTTTCCCT
Organism: Phaenicophaeus curvirostris; assembly: GCF_032191515.1. Taxonomy (NCBI): domain Eukaryota; kingdom Metazoa; phylum Chordata; class Aves; order Cuculiformes; family Cuculidae; genus Phaenicophaeus; species Phaenicophaeus curvirostris. The sequence continues at coordinate 57,111,942 of NC_091397.1, forward strand.
GCCCTAGCAAATATGGCATTTTGGATAATCAGATGAGTTGTTCGGGAAAGCTGCTACCTTTGAAAGCTCTGTTTAGGCTGGCTTTTCTCTGAGTCTTTACATAGTGATGGATGGAAGACCTGCAGGTATCATTGTCTTCCCAAAGTAAATACAACCCAGAAAGTCTGTAGTAGGTAGAAAATGCCCACAAATCTTCCTCTGCCAAAATCTTTAAAGACTGCATGGTCAAAAAGCAGTGGGTGGGGAGTGTTAGCTCTTCGCGTACCTTTGTGTAGCGTCTGCAGATTTGGCTAGAATGACACCCTGTCTGCAATTTAGAGAATGTGTTCCCTCAATGTGCTGTTTTAAAGGGGTGAGAAATCAGTTTGCTCCTCCTAGTAGCACAGAAGAAACTTGCTGATTTGCTAGGTAATTGGACCTGTCAAGACAACAGCGACCCAAATCCATAGATTTAATGAAGGGGTAGATTATTTTAGCCCAGCAGAAACGTGGAAGAGTCAGCCCTGGAAGACCAAAAAGGAAGGTATTAAATTGAGTTTTAAATCTTGAATGTCTAGCAAAAAATTTACATGGGGAAGGCTCCGAGTCTCAAATTTGATGACATAATGAAATATTTTTCACTATATAAATTCTTTTGCTACTCTTCCCTTACTTTTCTGTCCCAGTGGCTTATGTCCTATCAGGTGCCCACTTAGTAACATTTTCAAGTAACAATTTTGAACATTCAAATGGATGAACAGACCTGTCACAACCCAAAGAAGAACTGAAGGATAATGCCAGCAATGACTGGAAGCCAAGTTTTGTTAAAATATCTGGTTGAAAAGACCAGCCAGTACTTTCAATGAGTGGAAGACTGCCATGTACAATAACTTCTCAAGCTAGATATTGAGGAATCCATATGGCAGTGCAGCTATAAGGCACAAATTCATAGCAAAAGGTTATGTAATGAAAAGCGGTAATTGTGTTTCTCGTAGAGATACTTATTTGTCTTCTAAGGCTGGCTGCAGCATTATGCTCGCTAGTGGAATATGTGGTATAAAAGGATTATTTGAGTAGGACAGACAACACCACTGATGAATCTCAAAAGCAAAATTAGACCCCCTCCAATGCAAGATGACGCACACAAGTGTTATTTAGAAATGCAAATTCCTATGGAGAATGTTGATCTCAATGATAAAGAATAAAAAAAATTAATTAGTTTTTATATTGCACTCTGGGGATGACATTTAGACTTAATCTTGCAAATAAACTTGTAATGCCTCACTGTTATTGTCACAAAAGTTTGAGCTATGGCTCATAAAGGCATCCAGAATACCTTTACAAGGCATACAGTCCCCGAGCTATTTACTGCTGATGCTACAAGCCTTTTGTCCATTCTACCATAAACAAAATGGAAGATCCAGAGTTGCCGGCTGTTCAGCATATAATGGAAGGGTTGCTTTTTTTATAGTTCACCTACCATCCTCATGTGCAATTGAACGTGTCTCCCATATACTGCTCTTGCCAATTCTATCTACAGCAATTATCCTGTTCTAGTACTCCATTGCAAAGTTCCTGCCAAGAATGAGAAATTTGCAGGTGGTTTCTACAAAGCAGACTTCCCACTCATCTCTTTGCAGGCACCCTGCAGTGGCAGCTGAATTACGATGGTGCTGATGTTGTTCACATGGAAGTCCATGATAGGGGCTAAAGCTGTCTCTGTTTAACCTAATCCAGATGAGAGTTTTACTACTTTTTCCCATTATTTTCAAGTGAAGGTCAGTGCTGCCTTTAACAAACTACTTTTAAGATAGACGTTGATTAAGTTAGGGGTTTTTCTTTTTTTTAACATTTTTCTTATTTTCTGATTACTCCACATTAACTACTAATTCCATTTAAATATAAGTCTTTGGGGTCCAGGAGTTTTCAGATTATATTTTAGCTGGGAAATGAGTACGTCACTGTTACTGAGTTACTAAAATGACTCCAGCATCAAGCAGTCCCAGTGCTCGGCAGTAATGACAGGCTCACAAATAATTGAGACTGGAAGGTCTTTCATCCAATCACCTGTTCAGAGGAGGCCAAACATGAATGTCAGATTGTGTTGCTGCAGAGCTTTATCCAGCTGCCACCAACACGTAGCAACCTCAGAGATAAAAGACCTCTTCTGTGGCCTACAGCCAGGGAACTACAGTGCTCAGAAATACAGGAATGCCAACTTGTCCTTCCCAATCTCCAATCAAGCCTGTAGGCTCTGGAACCAGTACTTTTTACCACAACTAAGCAGCCTGCTTTTGAAATCAAGGGCCATAAGTAATCAAAAGGCAACAAATATTGGTTAGAACACAAATTAGCAGGCTTAAAAATCACATTTTTTCAGTCTGGACAAGCTACACAAGAATATTTTTATGAGTCATTTTATTCTCTTTTCTGAAGCCTTCACCTGCATGTAATGCCTGTTTTTTTTCCTGGTAGCAGGGTACCAAAAAGAAGTAAAACAGGCAAATAAGAAATTATCAAAGAATATTTCTTCCCTGGAATGTGTGAAATTGTTAGAATATCTGATGATAAGGTATAGAGTTTACTATGGTCTACGTTAGTACCACATCAGACTTCAGTCACGCAGTCAACACAAAGTCTTGTTTTAATCCTTTATTCTGAATATTTGCATGATTGTGCTTATTCTTAGCCATTGTATTCCACCCAGGGAGGCAAGAGCTTAAACCAGTGACTGCAGAGCACTTTTTTACCAATTGCTTTGGAAAATCACATAAGTCTGAACTGTTCCATACAGATAATTGAAATAAGATTGGCAATAATTCAAAGAGGGCTGATTTGGGGAGGGAAGGAGGCTGTTGAACTGTAGCAAGTGCTTCTCGTAGTTCTTCCAGACTTCCCAACTCCAGCACTTATTTAAGGAGAGCAAGTACTATCTCCACACAAGACTTAGTATACGCCCAGTGTCTGACTTGGCCTAAGCACGTTAGTATCAAAGCAGCCTAAGTGGTATTAACTAAAAGCTTAAAGAATAAATGCAGGTAAAACAAAAGTGCATCAGCCCAGCCTTTCTGCTGCCTGTCCGAGGGGTGAGCGATCACATCTCATCCATCAGGTCCTGTGGAGGTTTGTGCTTAACTCTTTGCAGGTGCAACTTCACAAGGGCTGTTTGTGTTCAAGTGGCCTCTGGTGGAGAGGTGGAATTCCCATCAACGTCTTCCTCTTGTTTGGCCAGAGGCTGCTTGTGACCTTTACAGGCTTTGAAATTTGATTCATTTTGTATTACAAAATATCCATTCCTCTGGGCAGTGAATAAAAGGTCTTTGAAGTCACCACCTAGGGCTCCTTAAGTGTTTTTCCGAAGGAAGTAGAGGTGCCTGCTGGCTGCTATTCCAGTCTCCTTGCCTTGCTTTCCACAGAGGTACCAAGGAGCTCTGTCCTGCTTGCATGGAAGAAGGTGTCCAGAGATGAATCCACTAGTGACATTGTCTGCTTCTCCTCTAGACATAAAACAGTGGATAGCAAGTCCTGTTCATACCGATGTGATGGAAATTTGAGGAGAAAAATGTAGCAAAGCAGAATCAAGACAGGGAAATACCCAAGCATGACTGTCTTTCCATCCCAAACATAGCAGAAGTGCGAAGACTATGAAAATTGATACTCTTTTTATTTGTCTGACTTAATTTTCAGCTAAACAGAAGATTTTATTGCATGGAAGTGTAAGAGCTACAGACATGAAAAATATTTTATGGCTACCACATCAAATGAGCGACTCAAAATATTGAGTCATGCTTAAGCAATATGATGAGAGCTGGAAAGCAGTATCAACAGTAAACAATGTTTTGCTTCCTAGGAAAAATTATTCATTCATCCCTTATGTTCAGAGACAACTTTTCCGCAAACTCCATTCATAGGCCAATGTAAAATATGGTCTTGAAAGCTGTGTAGTTGTAATACTCTCTGCTTAATCTCTGCAGCACTTCTCCACTGCAACTGACTGACTCTGGGCATCTTCCCAAGTAACTATTTCTGCCTCTCCTGGACAAGAAAGTACATCCTGTCCAGCATTTTTACCTCCCTCTTGAAAAAATTTTGAAATTACCTCCACTTGAAAAAATCTTAATAATAAGATCAGTGATTTTAGTTGACATTCAAGGCTGACATTTGCATAGGTTCAAATCTGAGCATCGCAGTGAGCACTGGAGTGATAACAACCTAGTGGAGTCACAAGAAGGCAAAATGTTGTCCTACAGAGATAAAAAGATGAGCTTTCCTTTATGCATAAAAATATGTTTTTACACCATCAGCTGGATGTTTGTTAGTTTTAAAACTTCTTTTCACATTCTTAACTTTTTATTACATAGAACATTGTGTCTTGCACAAAGCAAATAGGAAACAGCAGGCATTGCACGTAGCATGGGTATTAAAAAACAGTTGCTATTATTATGCAGAGCACCAGAAATATTTGATTACACTGCCACTGAACAGGCCCAGGCAAATGAGTAAACTAATTTTAAAATCTTTCTTATTAAATCTTTGCAAGTAATAAAAATTCTTAAGCAGTTCTTACTGCAAAAAAAGATACATGCACACAATGCAGAAACTGATGCCATTATTGTTTCAACATTTTTTGGTATGTCTTCATCAGCTGCGTGTCATCATAAAAATTAAGGGGCTCATTTTTCATTTCAGTCTTTTTTTTTCACTTTAAGCATCATTCAAAACAAGCTGATTTCTTTGCATATTAACACTATTTGAAATAACTCAAACGATCTCTAAATCTCAGTGATAAAATGTTTTTTTAAACCCATAAACTGGTTGAATGGGTAGTTATGAACAGTATTGAATTGATGACAACTGAGCAAATTTCCCCTTTTTTACTAATGTAAGATATTGCCTTTTCTTCCTCTATTTGAAATGTTGCAGCAGATTCTGGAATTTGGTGTGTGAACTGAAATGGGAGAGCTCAGTTCTGTGAGGAACTCTCACCAGCGCCCAGTAAGTAGCTCACAACCCAGAAAAAGGGTGATCTTCAGTGTGCAGTTCCATGATATGCCTTTCCATTGGTCTCTGTTTCCACTTGGCAAATGCGGAAGAGACAGGGACATCAGGCACAAAAAGGTGGAATTCAGCCACCCTGATTGGACCATCTCAAAATCAGGTGCATGTGGCTGGGCTAAATATTCTAAATTACTTCTACAGTCATGAACAGCAATACGCATCTCAAACAAGTGATTCATCTTGTCTATCTGAGAGTGCAGTGAATCACCATGTATTGATACACAGTGCCTCTTCATCGAGTCCTATAAACTGAGGCCAGGATGACTAATTTAGACCAAGATATATCTTACACTATATCTTACCTGCTGATGATGTTTTACTGCTGCTGCAAGGTTTAGAAGTAGAAATTAATTTTATTTTCTTCAGAGTTTTTCTGCAGAGGTAACCACATTGTGATTCAAAAGTAGGGAGAAGCAAGATTTTCCCTAGAAAGATTTCAGCAATGAAAAGAAGGTATCCTGAGTATGGTATATATAACACAATCTTTGCTTTAGTGTGAATTTCACAAAATAACTTGTAAAGTACTAATCAACGATATATGCAAACAGTGGTTTTGCTCAGTTCTTTTAATCTCTTTACAATGATCACTTGACTCACTGTATTTATATTTCACAACTTTCTGAAGATTTTTCTGCCTGTTATTGGGAATAGTCAAAACAATAATCATTATTATTTACAGGAGGTCAATCTTACACCTGAGATTATCTAAATATTTAGAAAAAAAAATTAACCCTTGGATCCAGAATAAAATCACAAGGTCAAGCACATCATCATTACCAAATTGTCAATTCCATATCTAGGGTAGAACTAGCAATTCATTTTAGACGGATGCTGATAAGTTAAGGTAAAACATCCATAACAGCAAAGGAATCCGGCTGGTATCTCACAAGAAATTAAAGTGGAAAAAAGAGACGTCGTTGCCTCTGCGGTTACATCTTTTCAGTGAGAGTGGAAAAAAGAATGAAAAATGAGAAAAGAAGTATGGATAGAATAGCTTACATGGGAGTGAAAAAGAAGCATGTCTGCAAAGGAAAAGCCACAGGAAAAAAGTCTTTGCAGAGAAAAGAATCCTGATTATAAGAAGACAGATATACATGTACATTCATTTAAATGGAAACGCAAATTAATCTATGGGTAGGAAGGGAAAGGGGCTTTTCAGTTGTACTAGCAACAAGTAGCTCTAACACTGATGCTGAAAAACATTCAATTCTGGCATTTGCAAAAGCTAGTGAACATATGGTAGCGCTACAGCTTGTTCTGGAAGGCCATCCTGTTCCTGCAGGCAGCATAACAGCACCTTTCTGAAGACTCATCATTGCAGAGCCACATTCTACCTCCACACAACCACAACAGCACCCATGGTCTTTCAGAACTTTCAAAGACAATCACAGTCAAATTATCACACTACAAATTATCTGCCTATTTTTTTTAACTTAAGGTAAGTTTTATTTTTACCTACTTTAGAGATGTAATGATGCCACATTCCTGTGAGCATTGGTTCTCTCATTTACTAGGTAACCTCCATTGCCCCTCTGTTAACATTTCTGTTTTTCTTATGATAAGGAGATGATCTCAGAGAAAATGCTGCTGACTATAATCTGAGTAAAAACTGAGTATTTTCTGAGGATCTGACCTCCCAGCCACTTAATAACATCAGGATCAGCACTCTCGTCTGCGAAGAAGGGACCAGGCAATAATACACTATAAGTGGTAATCTTATGGCAACTCCACTCAAAAGCCTCCCAAGGCTTTCTCTGGCAGTAAGCATGCAATAAAACAACAGGATGAGTATTAGAACTTTATCATTCTTGCTAGTTTTACAGCAGAACAGCACTAATCATTTTTTACAAGCATCTACCAGGAAGACTGTTGAGTCTGGCTCAAGGTACGGCTGGTGTCAAGAAATGCTTCGCAAGGGCAATAAGAGAATATTCATGATGCAGGTCAGTTTGTGCACACCAGTTATAGGAGGCAAATGACATTTGGTGCTAGAAAGAGCTGTTTCAATTGCCAAAGCCTCTTCATTTGTTATGCATGGAAAAGCCTTTTCAAAGGTAACACCTTTATTACCATGGTACCTGAAGTGCTCAAGCAGTCAAGGAGGAGTCAGTCATCAATTGTGTGCTGTGAACTGCCTTTCTGAGAAGGATTTCCCCCCTTGGATAAAAACACTTGGCCCTGTGCTGCCCAAAGCAATACAAACCCCTGAGGCAGGAAATATTTTGCTAGTAACCAAAAGATACATAACATCTAATTGTCATTTTTAAGTCAAAAGAATGAGAAAAGAAATAAGTTCATTTCTGCACTGTTATTCTCTGTTGAGCACCTAACAGCATGGATGGGAACTAAAAAAAAAGACAGGCACAGTCGGACAGATCTTTTCTCTAAGGAATTCTGTATTATTTTAAAAGATGATACAAGCCACGGGGACTTCCAGGCATCAAAAGATGGAATTGTTGAACCAGGGAAGCAAAATTAACAGCACAAGAGACCAAATAAACAGAGCGCTTTAGAAACAAGACAGATAATTTCTCCCTATATACAGTTCTAAAATATGTTTAAATTATTGCATTAACATAAAGAGCTGAACTAACAGTTTTGATAATTTTGTCAGTGGGAGAAAAGTTGAATTGTTCTTATATGGGTCTATTAAATTCTATCCTTCCTTATTCAAACAAAAGAAGTAAATTAGAAAATTGTCTCAGACCAATGTGAAGTCTGCACAACCTCTGATTTCAAAATTCGAAGTTTCTTGTATATTGTAGATATTTTTCCTTCAAAAAAAACCAACTCCAAGGGTCTCAATCTACTATCTTCTGCATTTTGAGTTGTTTGAAACCATAGTTTAAATTCAGAATTGTTGTTTTTCAGGAGCTAGAGCCACGTTGTCTTTCAGGGAAACGAATAGTGAAAGCAGACCTTAAGAAATGAATCTGAGGAGGAAAAATAGTGTGTATTCTAACCTTGGAAGCATCCTGACAAAATAAATGTAACTGAAACATATTAAATGGCACACTTGTTTTTCCAACTACAATTTAAGACATTAAATATCTGTCTATCTTTTGTATCACAAGACTTGGATAAATTCCAAAATACACTGTGAATTCTCCCCAGAATGCCACATGAGCTACGTGATTATATTTATCAGAATATTTGCTCCTTTGTTACTAGAACTTATCCCTTGTGCTTGTATAAGCACAAAGCAGAAACAACAGGTTGTGAGTGCTCATCACCTGCAGCAGTGACAGCTAAAATGAGCACAAATTTCACAAAGGGATTCAAAGTTCATATATTCCTGCACTGTGATCTCACGCTGAGAAAGGAGAAAATGTACTCATTGTAGCTGTCACTACTTTTCAGCCTCTTCATGTTGCCTTTTTAATTTATCATTTACAGCAGTTTTGGCCTAATAACAGCACTGCTTTCCCTTTTGGTGATTTTATAATGCTTTTACAGAATTCTTATTAGCTACTCTTCTTCTGAAACAAGGTTTTTATTTTTTATAAAATAAAAGAACATATGTCAGGTTAACCCCATACAAATATCAAAAATATAAGACTGTTAGTTATTTCATGCCAAATTATATGTCTCAATGTGATGAAAATACATTCACTAGTACTAGAAAGAGTCACTTCCTCCACAATTCCAAAGAATTTAACCAAAATAAATAAGAATTTGCCCCTCAAAGACACGGCTATATTATCATACTCTTCTCTCAGATAGCTCAATCCCAACATCACACGTTATTTCAAAACAATACTGCACCAAAGGCTTATACTTGTCTTGCTCTGACTGCCTTAAATCACTACAACAGTGCTGGTGTGGGACTTTTAAGAAATTATTGTTTTTAACTACAGGCCATTTGCTGCAGTGAATCACGCAGGGAGGGGGGCAGGTTTTGACAGGTTTTCTGAAGTAACCTTCAGAGATGAACTTGGAAGCCAGTTACTTCCGTTTAAGATGCTGACCTGCCGTAAAAAAACAAGGTTTTTAACAGACACATCTGTTGTTTCAAAGCGTTTTCCCTGTGAGGTGTTTGTATATTATCCTCACTACTACATCTAGACCATGAAGTATAGCTCAATGAATAACTAACAGATGATTACATTTATGAGTAAAGACTACTCATAGCAGACAGCTACTTCCTACAGGTGACAAGCAATCTTCGGCTAGAGCTTCACCTGACTAGTCATTTTGGGACATGATCACAAGGGCTGGAGACTGATGAAATTATCCTGTCCAACATCAAACACAAAGTGGTTGTAAATCAGCTGGGGCTATGGCAGGAGGAGAACAACTCATTCTTTATGCGGTACTGGCAGCTCTTTCACCTAGTAGCTACATTAAGAATCCTAACAATGTCATTAAGTGACCCCAGGAAGAACTTGGTACATTTTTATTATTGACATTCATATGAATTTAGCATTCATTCAAAGGGGAAAAAAAACCCTATGAAACACAAAGCTGCATTATTGTTCAGCAGTAAAATGGTTTATTAGGAGGGGTCAGAGAGTACTGGGACAACACTTGCAAGATACATACATAAAATATGCCTGTTGTAACTCTGTGTTTGACCTTGTAGAGCCATGTAGGTGCTTAGCTGGCATACCATTATAGTATCCCAATGGCTTGCTCCATAAAAAGAAAATGATAAAAGTCTGACCTCTGCAATATAACCTTTTTTTCCCTCAGAATAAATAATTGTTTCTCAAAACAAATGCAAGTAAAAAAGGCTGCATCTACTGCTGATGACCTGACACAGACATGGCGTAAAGAAACACATTTTAGGAAACAATTTGGACATTATACCTTTAGAAATGTTCTAAATAATAAATACATTCATAGTTGTCCATATGCCAAGGAGCTTATTGCTGTAACTCCTGCTGCTGCTATCCGAGATGGTATATAAATCTGCCCACAAACAACAAAGTGATCAAAAAAAAATATTATCTGTATAACTACCTGGTGGGACAAGGGATTAGAAATACCTTGCAGACTTAAAATAGCTAATCAAGTCTTCATTAGAGAAACATATTTTGAGGGGGAAAAAAAGCACTAGCAAGACTATCCAGGGTAGACAGATTCAGTAAGGTCCATTGCTTTGGTCTTTGTGAACACCCGCGCTCGCTACGCAAGAACATTGGGGCAGATATATGTGAAAGGAAAAGGCACATTGTGATCAGCCACTTGGGAATGAGAACGAAAATGAATTTTGTACATTTATGCATCCTTTAACTCCAGTAGTTAATGCCCCAGCTCACTTTCCCCTTCTCTCTCCAAAAGTCTTTTACCCATTTATTAAGAAACAGACTTCAAAGTGATAAAGGTTTCACCTCTGTTAGGTTTTGTTACTGAATGCCACAAAATGACAGTATCTGGATTATTTGTGAAGAGTTTAGGGTGTTAGAAATTCAACACAGGTTGTCCAAATCACTAATAAGGTGACTGTGAGTTCAGCGTTGGAGGATAGAGGGGCACATGTGCCTGCTTAAGGGCTTTCGTTTTGATGAGTAGAATTACAGGTCTTGTTTCAATATTTATACATGGCTGCATGCAGAATGATTGCATGATACATACATAGGGCACCCAATCTATGTATTTTATAAAAAACTCCATTCCATAGCACACTTCCCAAGGCTCTGTATCTTTAATGCCCTCTTGTCTAGATTCTCATTACAGAAAGATCTCTCTTCCCTTCCCACTGAAAAAAAAAATCCATTCTCACCAAGGGATCCCCAAACTTCTCTAAAGCATCAAAATACTTAAAGGGAAAAAAAAAAAAGATCCCCTTCAGGGGAAGACATCAAGGGAAATAAATGAATGGATGGAACAATAATCCTCCAATATGTCAAAGAAATATATTTTCCAAGTGCTTTACTTGATGGCTATTTTTGTGCTCTCTCTCTGCAGTGCTCCTTCAGCACTTACACTTTAATTGTCCTGCACTTTGTCTGCGTAAGGTATGTGTTGGCTGCTCGCCAGTGTTGGCTAAGACTCATCTTGTCACTACAGTGTCTAACAGCGTGTACAGAACAATATCCCAATTAGATCCCTAAGTGCTGGAAACATGATACACTGCTGTTATGTCTCTCTGGGACCTAGACGTAGGAAGTTTTGAAAAATAAATTAGCTGAATATTCATTCTGATCTCTTGCATGGTAACAGTAGGAGCCTTGACAAAACTGATTTTTTTTTATATTATAAACTATGGTAATGATCCTGCACCAGTGCTTCTGGTGTGAGTTGGAGGAGACTGAGTTTTGTACCCCTCTATGTGCATCTATGGCATTAACAGAGTTACCATTTTCTTTTTCAAAGGTTAAAACTACAATCCTATCAGTGTTTTTCCTGAATATTCCGCATCGTATTTTTAGCAAAGGGATCTATTTTACCCCTCACTATCCTAATGCTACCTACAGGCCTTGCAGCTCTTTCAAGTGAGAAATGTTTAAAGATCTGTTTCACTATATTATTGTTGAAATGCATTATCAGAAGTCTCATGAGAAATAGGGAAATTTGCCCAGTAAAACATAAGGAACAGAGAACACTGCATATTGAAAGGAATCTGACTTGGAGAATTTCCTTCTGTCCTCCTTTTTAAACAAAAATGCTCTTGTGAAAAATAAACAGTTACATGAGACCTTCCTGAGCCAGTTCTGTTCTTCACTGTCGTATTTTGTGTGTTCCAACCAGTTACTTTTCCTTCCATTTTTAAGGTACAAAGTGTTTAAAGTGGAAAATAATTTAGGTTCCTCTCAGCTTCAGTGCTCAAACTCACATTTCTAACTTCATCCTATGCACTGATGTAGCCACTTCTGTAAGTCTAAAAATTTTTGTGAAATATCCAGTTTGATGTCGTGGTGTAATCCGCATTTCAGTGGATCAGTTGATACATGTGAGACCTTTACTCATCCAGGTTATCCCTGTCCCATCCTCAGTGCCATCTGCGCTGGGGTTTCTGCATGGCCCTGCTAAATTGGCTTCCCACTATTGCTTTGCAATTCCCATAATTCGTGTAACTCTCAAAGTCCCATAATCACCTTGCAGAGCCATATTCTCCATTTGAAATAATCCCAATGCTGCTGCATCCACGTTGCAGACAGTGGAACAGGGTTTGCCTCAAGGACGGCTTTGATTGTTGTATTTATAAGAAAAAGATACTTAAAACCAGCATGAATGTTAAAATGAAAAGTTAGGTGGCATATATCCTGAATTTTCATAGAAGGTAAAAGTGGATGATACTGCAGAAAATTCACCCACATTAATCTGGTTGAGCTCTAGATAATAACTGGGTATGCACAACCTGTCTATGTGGGCCCCCTAATCTTTAAGGAGATTCAATTGGTTATAATTAAAGGTTTCAACCAAAATACTAGAAAGAAAGATACAAACTGTCTATCCCCAAAAGAAGCTAGACTGCAGCAGTGTAAACTGCAGCTTATTTTACTGCTTATTTTCAATCAGTAGTGAAGAAGAAATACGTAGATTTAAGGATAATTATAGTCTTAACAACTTTAAAATTAGTAATTTGTGCTGTAGCTAATCTTTTTTTCCTGGTTTACAGGCACAAGACTATATTCTAATTTAATATGTGCAATATCATTGTTTTATTATTCCGATAGCAGTCCTAGGTACTTAGAAGTGTGCTTTGCACTCAGGTTAAGCTATTTAGCTGAGTTTACCATAAAGCTTAAGTGTGACTCAATATTTTGAGTCACTCATTTGATGTGGTAGCCATAAAATATTTTTCATGTCTGTAGCTCTTACACTTCCATGCAATAAAATCTTCTGGTTAGTTGAAAATTAAGTCAGACAAATAAAAAGAGCAACAATGATCTTGTATCTGAAAAAAATAAGATTTCTTAAAGTTTTCTGAAGTGCAACTCAGTTTTTATTACAACTCTGAATAGTTTGCATGTTGAAGGCAGTGAAGTCAAGGTGAAATAAAAAAAAATAGATTCTTGTAGGATCTTAATACTCCAGGCAACTTCTTTTACTGTATCACATTTTTCCTACTTTGAATGAATGAATTTCTTTGTTGTAAAAGATTTATACAAGCAACAAGGAAAATGGTCTAAACCTACAATATTTCAAGGAGAGTTTGAAAGATTAAAACATGATTAAATTTTAATCCAGGAAGATTAAAGATCTGCACATATGTTGGAACCCATTAATATCAAACCTGCATGTGGGTTTGTATTTGATCACACAGACCAAACAAGAAAGTGTGATTTTCATCCACACAAGTTTTACATGTGTTCCATATAAAATATATTTACAGTTAGAGGCTATTTGAACTGTATGATCTGTCTGTATTAACACCCTATTTCTATTATTCCAATAAAAGTTAAAAAGTTTTCAAATAGAAACGTGGGATTAAATCCTGGCTCAAATGAAGTCAATAATAAATTTCCAGTAGCTACAACAGAAAGAATGATTTCTCCAGACTGGCTTTTAAATTCTTTTTTCCATCGTCAATCTGAATTGCTCTCTTTCAAGACTTCCCCCCCTCACTCCACCCCATAAATTAAGTAAATACATAATCTTAATCTATTAAACTATACATTACAATACCAACTTGTATTTTCTTGTGATAGGATTATTGAAGAGTAATTGTGATTATTACCAGTTGTCTGGCAAATTGATTTGGTAACTCAAATCCTACTGATAAGAAAGAAAAAAAATCTGGATTACTTATTTGTATATGGATGAGGCGCTAAGGGGCATGGTTTAGTGTTTGATAGGAATGGTTGGACTCGATGATCCGGTGGGTCTCTTCCAACCTGGTTATTCTATGATTCTATGTTTTATACTTCAGTACTAAAAAGAGCCTTTCTTTGTGGCAGCATATGAATGTATCTGGCAATGAGACTTGTCTTCCACAAGGATGATTATCTCATTCACTGTACTGTAGAGCTGACAGTTAAACACTGGGAAGGAGAAAAACATATTTTGGTGGTCACTTACAGCTAGATCTTCCCAACATTGACATAAACTTACATGGATGGTCTGATCAGGCTTACAAAGCCTCACCTTCCTCTCTGTCAGTGAGGAGCAGCTGAATCATTAGTTTGCACAAATGAGTGGCCGTGAGCTCACTGTTTATCTCTTTTCAGAGTAGAATGCAGACCCTACCAGCATTTGAGCTTGTTTTTTATCTAGCCCTGGGAAAGGAAAATACTCATAGCACATGTCTAAAAGGTAAACTGATCAGAGGGATGAGGAATCACATAAAGCTTCAATACTGTAATAAAATAATGAATTAATAAAACAGAAATAACCAAGGTTTCCCAGGAAGAGTTGTACAAATGAAAAGATTCAAATATACAAATCCATCCTGATGCTGGCATTAAAGCTTTTACTGTCATGCTGTAAAAAATTCACCCATATTCTATACAAAATCTGCTTCTCTTGCCTGTCCTCTCTGTTCCTATAAGCCTGACTGATGTGAATTGTAGAATCACAGAATATCTCAAGATGAAAAGGATGCATAAGGATCATTGAGTCCATCTCCCTGCTCCTCACAGGACTACCTAAAACGAAACCATATGACTAAAAGTGTTGCCCTGATGCTCCTTGAACCCAGACAGGCTTAGTGCAGTGATCACTTCTCTAGGGAGCCTGTTCCAGTGACCAAGTGTTCTCTCAGTGAAGAACCTTTTCCTAATGTCCAATCTGAACTTCCAATGTAGCTTCATGCCATTTCCTCATGTCCTGTGACTGGTCATGAGAGAAAGGGCATCAGCACGTCCCTCTCCGCTGTTCACCTTGAGGAAGTCATAGCCTGTGATGAGGTCACCTGTCAGCACTTTCTTTTCCAAGCTGAACTAGCCAAGTGACCTCAGATGCTCCTCGTATCATTCTGGCTGGGGTAGAGGCCCTGTTACCTGACCATATCCCACATCATCTGCCTGGAACACGAGTGGAGCATTCTCAAGGATCCTATAGCAATTTGATCACCGAGGTTACATTGCTTGTTTACGTCTCGATTATTCTGAGTCTAGCAAAAAGTGTTACCTTTAGTCCTCCTCCTAATCGCTCTCCTTACTTAAAGACAAATAAAACTTTATTTCATTAAAAAAGGTAGAAACATTCCCGAAAACCTCCAGTTAGGGTAAAAGTAGCTCAACAACAGCTCATCCACTTCTAAGCAGGCAACAGAGTGTTTGTCTCCTTCTTCCATATACTAATCGATTGAGCTTAGTAATATTTTATTTGCTGCCATAGCAGTGGGTTAATGGTCCTATCCCTCCTCCTCCCCTATTTGCATAATAAAAACTTCAAAGCAATTTGTTGTTATCTTTAGGGCAGAGGCAAGGGAAAAGTGAGAGAAAGGGGGTGAGAGAGAAGAAGGGGAAGTAGAAGTAGTATTACTCTTTGCATCTGTGTTCTTTAAGTTATCTCTATTTTCATGATTCCTGAAAGCTTACATTTTGTGAAGTTTTCATTTTATTTTAGATAACGGTGCCCAGAATGGCAAACCCAGTGAGTAAGGGAAAAAAATCATTCCTGTACGATAATAAATGGATTTCTGCCAATGACAGGTCATGATACAGAAAAAAAATCTGTGATGACCCTCTTTCCTTTGCTCTCATTTATCTCCTACTGGTGTCCACTGATAGATTTCTGCTTTTGATTTATTGCAGAAAAACACCACCTAGGAATGGGCTTTTGATAAAATTGTTCAAGGATTCCTGGACAATAAATCCTAATCTTTACACGCATGCTGCAAGATGTTTCACCTTTCTTATGCTATAAATAATATATGGCAAATGTGATAATAAATCCATACATCTAAGCACTATCTGGGTAGTTTAAGAAATAAAATTACAATATGTAAGCCTGATGTTAATAGCACCTATATAATGCTGGGAATATTGATGGCAATATTTGTTTATTTTACATCCAAATTTTCAGCACTGTGTTGTATTGAAATTTCATTGCTTTTATCAGCCTGGGTGGTTATGTTCTAGTAAGGGAATCTGTGGTAAGCACAACAGACACTAGCCGGCTTGAACGAACAAAAATGATCCTGTAGGTCTACCAAGAACCTTGCTAAGGAAATCAGCTGATATTTTCAGGTCTAGTCAATGCAAAGACCTCTCTTCAAAATCATCTACAGTAGGAAGTTTGTGATAGCATTTATCACCTTCCTATGACCCTACAACTGTTACGTTGGGGTTAAATTCGCACAAACTCCCTGCAAACTATAGGGTCAAGGTCAGGATGTGGCTTAATTTTAGTCAAGAGTGGGAATGAAGTACAACTTCTGACTAGAACAGATGTGCTATGGAAATCGGCCTAAGCTCAAAGACTAAATTTAATTGCTGAGTCCTGGTGGTGGTGAGAGTGAATGACAGAAAACAAAATACAGTCATGAAATTTATTACACATGACTATGGTTTCTGTGGGGACAAGACCCTTTATTTTGTTAAGAGTCTGATGTAGTCAATTTTGACTCACTTTTCTGGGTTATTTTTTGTAAAATTTGAACATCTTATTACTTGACTGCTTTTTGATTTCCTGCCTGAAGATAATAAAATGTCTATCATGCACTTGTATAAAGGAGAGAATGTTACTACAGTATTTTCCATACGTAATGACTTGTAAAGGATTTCCTCTTTGACATTTAACACCTGTGAAAGAGCACATTCCACACAAGAAAATCGAGAATGCTAATTTTGACCATTGAATCTTAAGAGACAATAATACTGAAATACTGAAGGAAAAAAGGAGTGGGGAAAACTGCAAGGAAAAACCCTAAACCTTTAGTTGGGAGGGGCCAACCTGTATAAACAATGTATTTGATTTCAGCTGTGTCCTCTGATCTATACTGAAGGTCAAAGAAGGAAATGCCACGGAAGTTATGATTATGTGAAATGAAGTGAGAAACAATGATTCAGCGTAATAAACACTTCCCGCAACTACACAATGTTCTGCTCACTGAAATTGTCTCCCAGGTGTCTGCCTGTCTCCAAGACACATGGATAATCCCAGGCTGAAATGACAGCGGGGCATATTATTCTCAGAAATACATGACTAATGTTGGTTTATATGAAAAGAAACTCACCTCACCTCTCTAAAATACAGCAGGAATCTCTCCCTTCTGTTTGCCTGAGTCAAAACATCAACTTTCCACCTTCAATCCCTGGATCTGAATTTCAGTCAACCGTAAAAACCTATGTGATTTTCTTGATAAATTCCTCTGTCCTCTCAGATGCAAGACAAACTAAACTACTCCTATAATTGAACCATGTCCTAAAGGGCACCTATTTGTCTATGGACAACAACACTAAGAATTCTGAGTGGAAAAGCTTCTGATAAAGCATTATAGGCCATCAAACCTCTGCTGTCATGCTACTGCACTTGCAGTTTATGGAATAATAGAGCTCAATTTCTTATCTTTACAAATGGACCCCAGATCCAGTCTGGGTTCAAATATCTTTTCTCATATGAGATATTCTGCCTTCCCCTATGCCAGAATTCTTGCAATTATTTTTCATCTGCAGTTCCTTTCTGAATATAAAATAAGACCATTAATTTAAGAGATTTCTTCTTACCACTTCATAAACAGATTCCTTAGCCTTGTTTTTTTTCTGCCATTTGAGTAATGTGAATGCATATATACCAAAACAGCCCAAAAGTTTGGTTGAAGAAAAGCTGTGAACTGAACTCAAAGATTCCTGGGAAACACTTGTTTTCCTACAAAGTTGGGCAGTTTGGTTTTGGAAAATCGAAAAGTGAAACACGTGAAACTCTTTGGCCTGGTTTCCAAAGATTAGTATGAAAATTTGCATTTTGTTTTTAGTATCTTTTTTTTTTTTTCAGAAAAAAATAAAGCTTGATGTTTTCTTTGTTTTTTTAAAGGAAATTGACAAACCTCTTAGTGAATACCTACTACTGTGTAAGATTTTAGCACATTGTGTTATGTAACTTCAATTATATTGATGCTTATAACAGAAATTTCTTGTAGATTTGCAGTTGGATAACATGACATATTTATCGAAGAATGCAGTTTAAAACTTGATTACTAGATATGTTAAACTTAGTTTTAGTCTAAGAATTTTTTCTATTTCAGAGATCAGTTCCATTGAGAGTTGCTAATAAATTGTATCCTCACACTGGCACAGATTCATCAGTAGTAAATATTACCTTGTATGATCACTGCAATCTTTTGTTGAAATAGAAAATGATTCATTAAATTAACAATTAAAAATTGAAAACTTCTCTTTCTTATTCCTGAACAGATTGAGCTACTACAGGAATTTTATTTAAAATAAGTCTGGCTTAAAAGTAAAGAGTACCTTTCAAAGACAGTGGTTCTATCCCCAATACATTATTCAAAAAATTAATTTATTCTTCTTTCTGCAGGCAAAAACTTAGTGGTGTAGGATAGCAAAGAAAGGAAAAAAGCAAAAGGAAGAATCCTCTCCTGTCAACGTCTGGTTCAAACTCTGGCTCAGGTACATCTGAGATAATTTATGGCAGCATAATGATCTGCATCAGGAATCTCAAGCTCAACCTGCCGCATGACTGAGCTAGTTTCTATAAAGAACCGAGCAAGCTGGCGCCATGGCAAATGAAGAAAATTAGTTTAATCACTTTACAGACTTTCTGTTTGTGGTCTTTCTGGCTCTATCTGAATGAAACATAGGAAGAAAATGGTCACAAAAACATAAGCTGGATGCCTCTGTAGTTTATGGTTGTTGGGATGTGGAGGGAAGGAGGGGAATTAATGTTCCTAAGGGGAAGTCGGACATGTGAAAACAAGGATGTTTAAAAACAACACACTGGAAGTCTGGGGATCAAAATGAGAAGGATGTGATAGTCATCAAATGTCTGGCCCCTAGAAGGGAGCAAGGCAACCCTGGAGATATAAGTGGGTAAGCAGTGGTGCTGGTAGCAAAGGTAGCTTTCAAAGCAAAGGATCTCCATGATCATAAAAGATATATCTGGCTGCACATGCAATATTTCTAAATAATATTCTTTCCCAACCCTACTGGAAATGTAGCCACTGATCCGCAAAACAACAATTAAAAACACATGCAGTGTGATCTGTTTCAATGTTACATAGCGGGATTGTAGTTCCGTGCTCTGAAAAAATTTGCAGACGTAACCATGGAATAATTAAGATCAGGTAAGGTTGAATCAGGATGGTGAGAAATCTTAGGGTTAGAAAGGAGTTATAAGGAGAAGGAATATGATTTTGAAAAGCAATACAGGATGTTAATTTGGAATTACTTCATGGAATCGTTTTGAAAAAGTCCATAACTTGGGAAAGGTTTTTGAAGTAGACCCTTCTTTGTTGCTCTCTTTCATTCAGAGTTTAAAATTTAGGGAACAAAACTTTAACAATAACCAATGTGTCTGTGTCTTGATGACTGGAGTCATTAAATCAACAAGATTTTATCTTTTACCTGTTTAACAATGCATTTTTTCATCTGGAAGTGCTAGTAGGAGCTAATTCATACTAAGGTCCTCAGAGCCCAGAGAGGCACTTCCAATAACTTACAGACTGGAAGAGTCCTCATCAACTAGCAAGTCAAAGGTAGTTGCATCAGATTCAAGATCAGCAATGGCTAACAAGAGACAAGAATGAATGATTAAAAATGAATCAAAAGGCTATTTTCCCAATTTTTTCCTGTCTTTTGCTATTTTTTCAAGTGAACAGAATATTTTAATTGCCTCAGCAAATACGAGAAAAATATTTTTGAAACTAGAAATAAGCAAATAAGTAAAATAGGACAGAAAGTCTGCTGCATAGCGATTCCTTCGTTGTCATGATATTGAAGCACAAACGGGTTTCATTTTTCATCAACTTCCATTGAAGAATAGAATACTTGGATGGTTTCAATTCTTCTGACACTGCAGACTATGCTGCATTTCGTCAGCATTGATGAATGCATTAAGAGCAAAACTAGAGAGGCAGAATTAGATGGCTTAATAAGGCTTTCTGACATCTTTTGTGGTGGAAACAGCTCTGTGGATAGTCATGTCATTATTAACATCTAGTGCTACTGGCCATATTCAAAAAAGCTTTTACACTGAAGTCAACAGCCTGGATTTATGGCTGTGATAACTCCGTGGTAGTCAACACATACAGGAATTAATCTGGTTGACTAAACACTGTGGAGTCAAGGCTTAAATTTTCAACCTTGTAGGTATGGTGTGAGGAAAAAATCTGTTATAGTATCTATTTGACACTGGTTTCATTGAGTCTTTGAATATCTTTGTTTTCATCTGTTTAGATATCTGTGTATATAAATTCAACGTACATAGAATTCAATACAGCCTTCGAGGAACATATGACTGTGGTCTGAACCTGAACTGTCAAACAGGCTGTTGGAGTCACTTGCATTTAGCACTGGCCCTTTCACAACACCTGACTCACCAACTCTCTGGGCATTTGATTATGTCATTGATAAAACCAGTAAAGTGGATAAATAAAAGTGAGACTTTTCTTGTTGCATGTTATAGGTCTTCTTGGGGTGTAATTATATGTACCTGACCAGACTTGAAAATATATTTTATATTTTCCAATTAAATAACAAAGATGTAAAATGAGTCACAAAAATATCACTGTATACACTTGCCAGGATTGAGAAAGACTAAATTCCCATGGTTTCAGGTATATAAAATCCACAGGGTATCTTAGAAAAAAGTAAGAATTTTTTTTTTGTTCTAAGGTTATGCGCGAGGGAGCTTATTGCAGTCATCTCTACCTTAATAGCTTCCACATCTCCATCTCTAGCAGTGTTGGCTATCTCCTCAACAGCCTCATGGATTCTATAACTTCCTTTGTTCCAACCCCTGTCTCTCAGGTTTATGCAGTTTATAACACTATTTTTAAATGCACAGGGACTGTGTAATGGGGAAATCATACATCAGAAAATAAGAAATTTGAATCCTAATGTACCCTGTCACATCCACAAATGAAATATAGAAAAAAACATTAAAATAAATAAAAAAACTTTCTTTTGAGATCACACCAAAAAATGTTAGTTTTAATAGGAAACATTAACCAGAGCTGGTTTGTATTTTCAGAGCTCTGTGCATGAAGCAATAACATCACTTATTAGGAAACCCCAAGTCCTACAAAGGACCTGAGTGTCTTCCTATTCGACAGAAGTGCAGAGATGACTGAACCAAGATACCTATTATCATCCTCTGTTGCCACTTCGTCATCACGCTCACGAGCATTTCCTGCTCAGCCCACAAGTTCATTCCACATTTCCTGCTCTTGCACATCCCTGCCCCTCCTGAACTGCATGGTGAATCCCCTTTTCAATCTCTGAATTGCATATTGAAGATGTCAAAAGTTTTCTTGATTTCAAAAAGTGGCCAGACAAATTAACAGAGGCAAAATCCATTCCACAAGGACACCACCTGCAGTAGACAGTCCCTTCCACAAGAGACTGAGAGGCTATTCTGCAGGCAAGTCACATGTATAATTGCCTTGTACTTACACGATGCCATGGACAACAGCGCTTAGAGGATGCTGGAGACAACGGGTGAGGCTAGGTGGGTGTCTTTGATGTAATCTGTTACAGACATTTTGTGCTCTGATCTTACTTCTGCTGTCATGCGGAAAAACAACAAACTCCCTGCCTTTGACAGCTCAGGGGTGTCAGCAGCTTCTCTTTGCTGGCAGAGAAACGAGAAAAATAAGAATACATAGCAGTCCACTACGAGGCATAAATAAAATACGTCTCTAATGTTCTGGCTCTCACTGTCAGTATCTGATTTAATAGTAAATAAAGAATTTTCCTTACTCAAGCTTGGCACTAGGTGTAAGATTCTTCATGATAACAGCAGTCTAGTAGATGCTCAGTACGTCTTTACAGTGTATGTTTCCCTACAACCACATATACAGCTTTGAAGGTAAATTTATATAAACAAATTAATATTTGTGTGGAATATTGATAATTGACTTAAACAAGAGGTTTAATTTTTCAGTACTATATCATTATGCTATAAGCTTTGTTATGAAAATTAGGTTTTGTACCACTTCTTCAAGTCACGATTGACTTTTCCACCTCCGATCTGTAGAGCAGATCAGTGATTTAGTCTAAATATACGAAAAAGGTAACTAAAAATACAGCAAGTCTTCACTAATAATGGATTTGCAGATTTCTAAGAGCTGTCATGACTTGTCAGTCTTAGAGAAGCTGGTAAAAAATTAGTTTTCCCACCACTAAGCAGAGTCACAAATAGCAGTGGTTTCCTTGGAAACTTAACAGCAATTCGCAAAACACTACTTCCAGGAGAAGAGTGACTTAAAAGATACATCCCCTGTCCAAACTTTAATTAATTTCCTCTCTTAATAACACATACCCACATCAATTGTGTGTGTTTGGTGCTTGTCTCAATACACCATACTCCTAAGTCCTATTTCATGGTATATACATAGTGTAAATGTGTAACTTGCAAGAATTTTTTTCTGTCTTGATTATAATGTGTAAAAGGAAATTAATTCTATGGAAAAATATATTTTTTTAAAAATACATGTTTTTATTAGTTGTCTACAATGAGAAAAGTAACTATCAGTTCAGGAATTTTAAGGTTTCTTACCTAAAAAATAAAATGCAGGTGAAAACAGCATTACCATCTTAAGTAAAGATCATTAAAATAAAACTTTTAATTCTCCCTTGAGGACAGAAATTGTAAAAAGGCAACACACACTGACAGGAATAAAGTTACATCTCATCATTCACACTGAGCTGTCTGCAGGCTGGTAAGTGAGACACGAGTTTTTGTCACATAAGTCAGTAGATGTGTGCTGCCCTGTCTTCAAAAACCACTCCCTGTCTCCTGCTCCATTTTTTTTGCATCTACCACCATTTCAAAACTCATCTACATACTTTCAGCACCAGAGACATAGCAGGCAGCCACAACAGTAGTAGCTCCATAATTTCTAAAAAGAATCTTTATATTCTCTGTACAAAAGAGTTTGGGTATATCTATGTATGTATCTATATACAGCTGTTATCTGATAATTATATATGAGAAAAGAGTAATACATTATCTATAGGTAAACATATTGAAACTTAAGGAGCAACTGGAATAATGCTAAAAATATTCTAATCATTATATCTAATTATAATGGAAAATATAATGATTGCAAAGTGTCTTCAACAACTTAAGTAAAATGCGATTAAGAAATTCCAGTTTGGTAAGAAACTGCTTTCTTGACATTGCAACTAGGCATCAGGAATTTCTGAGGCTGGCAACAGGTTTTTTTTAAGAAGATGACCTAATTAAATTGAGTGCTGATTAGAGTTATAAGGTTGCACCATCAATCCTTCAAAAATTCTGACATTTCACAGCTAGAATTACTTTTACAAGTTACAATATACTCGAAGAAAATGTTTCATACTGACAGGACAAGATCATCCAATGAGTGACCTAAAAAGGAGAAAACAGAACTTGCTATTAGTGGAAGTTTAGCTCCTTGCTGTATGACAGTTAAACAACATACAACATAATAGCCTTAATTTGGTCTGCCATGGACATCATAGTCCAGGGATTATTTTTGCATCTATTGTGCGTATGAACCATTTCAGACTTGCCCTTTAACCCTATGTGAGAGCCTATATGTTCATCCCATGAGAAATCTTAGCTTGAGTCAACAGCAGATACTACATTCCTTTCATTATTCCATGAAGATTTAATCTATGTTCTCGCTCATCTTTCTAGGCTGTTAATTTTTTTGTTTGCACACAAGTACACACATATTTGTGTGTGTACATACGCTTTCTCTGGTCCGTTGTTGCCATTTTTATCTTCTTCTGCTGTCTTTCCTATTACTAAACACAACGTGCAAGATAATCCTAAGTACAGCGCTTATTTGTTAGTTGATTTGGGCTCCTATTGAATCCCATGTTGCTGTTTGTCTCTGATCATAACCAAACCTATATCTAAACCAGCAGAATACTGATTTTCTTTCAGCTTAAGTATACACAGAAATAGGGCCATCTCTGGAATCTCTAATCTAACACACATACATCAGAGAACTCCAAAACAACTACGCCAGGGAGTTGAGAGTGTAAAATCCTTGTCTTAAATCAAGTGGTTTCAGTAACCCATAGAGTAACCATGTCTCGAAGTGCCTCACATTGAAGCCACACATGTGCCTTCTGAAGTGGCACTTGATGGAGACAGCAGTGATATGTATGAAGAGATGGTGGAACGTGTCTCAGGCTGGGAATCAGCCCGGCTTCGGCCACAACGAGCAGAATGTCTCATGTTGGCAGGAAAGGCACTGAAACCTCTGTGTGCTTGTGGCTTCTGATGCCCTCATGGTGACAATGTGGCCAGACAGGTGACAATGACTGTTTAAGAGGAGGACATGGGGGGCATTTTCAGGAAGGTCAAGAGTCACCAAGCTTAATGTAGTTACAACCATAGGATGTGTCAGCCAAGGCACATCAGTGAAAGTAGAGAACTATTGCTACCGCTAAACATGGTAGCGCTGAGAATTCATTTGGAGCATTGTGTACAGTTTTGCACATACGTGTTCAGGAGAAATGAGCACATACTGAGACACAGAAAAGATATTGAGACAACACAGTAAAAAAGGAATGGTACTAAATTAGACTATTAGAAGAATTCGAAATTTTTACTCAAGTGAAATGAAAAAATAGTAGGGAGACGGCTGGAACCAAGGAGTGCGTTGGGTCAACAAAATAGGGAAAAATATTTAGCATATATAATAATAAAAACACACAAGAACAAATTTCTATAGATAGGTCATGAAAAAAAAAAAAAAATAATGGAAGTTAGAAGAATCCTGACCTTTGTCTAGGGAAGCTAGGTAGTAGGACTGCCTTCCAGAAGGCATTAAAAAGAGAAAGGAATTGGGTGGGAGTGCCACCCAACCTTCACATTACTCAGGGACTCCACTGCACCCAGGCAGTCTATTGACCTCAAGGGAAGACGATGCTGAATGGAGCAAGCCAAGAGCTTGCATCAGAGTTTTTACTAGCAACAAAAGAACAACATGTGTTTTCAGAATTATACAGACTTTGGCCTAACCATATAAACATTTAATAGCGTCCTGGTCACATGTACTCACACACCCTAATGAACACAGGCAAGCAAAATCCACTTCAGTGCCACATACGTTCATCTCAAAATTAATGGGAGTTAAGTATCAGTTAAAACAGTTTTGATGCCTTTGAAAATCTCCATGTCCTTTAGGGTCTGAATAAATTTGATAAAGCGGACTGTAATGCCTAGGATGCCATTAGCAGACTTGTAACGTTCAGAGAAAGAAAAAAAAAATTACTAAATGACCTAACCTACTCCACTAGCAGGAAAATCCATTTAAACCAAGCTGGTTTTAAATAGACTTAAGCAACAGAGCTTCCAGCATTTTTTTCAGAGAAATACTACACAGTTTAATAGGTCTAAGTAATGTGCTCTGATTTCTGCCTTGGGTTTTAAAAAAAAACCTTGTATGCTAGCAGTCTTCTAATTAATTTTTATATCCAGCCAGGCAGTGCAATAGTTGAATATTTTAACATCTTATGTTTTTTTCTGACCAGGCCTGGCTTCACACTTGCTAAAAAGTACCTTAAGATTCTTCAATAAACTTAAAATAAATTCTTAATGGGCACAACTTATACATGCAAATAAATAGAAGTGATTTATATGAGAGTTTATTCATAGCATGACTTCGCTAATTAAACCAAACTTTTTTTTCTTGTTATGTTTTATGGATTCTATTACGGTAATGCAGGGAATATCACGCAGTGAGAGCAAACGAGCCTGAGGAGGAAAATATGACACGTTTGCATCCTCTGTATAAGTCCTGTGGTATTTTGGCTAAAACAAGACAACACATCTCTTTCAAACAGGACTAAGAAAGAGATCCAGTACTTAAAGTATATACAATAATAGTATAGTAATAATAGAGCACATGTAGCCAATGGCTGTGTTTTTCAGATTTTACCGAAATAATATAGTCCTTGGTAATCCTTATTTTTAAGCTCTACCACCACAGTTTATGTGTTAAAACACATAGACATTTCTTTAAATATAGCATGTTGAAGAACATGCTTTTAAAAATAGTTTGGATTTTAGGGTTTCATTGACGTAAAGAGGAAAAAATTTATACTAAATACTAAGTGAATCCTCGTCATAAATTTTTTACATGCATCAAGAGTGTCACTTGACACTAGAAGGACAAAGATATCCTTGTAAATTTTAACACAGCATATTAAAATAAATGTATCTTTGATAGGATTCAGTCATTTCATTCTTAAATTACTGATGAAGTAAAATATTCAAGTCATAGGTGGTCTTAAATTTGTAACATCTGTCAACTTTGGACAACCAGGTATTATACAAGGTCTTCCTCAAGGTTTCCAAGACAAATTGTTTAATCATTAAAAGTATTTTTAGTAACTCAGAAACATCTAGCACTACTGTCTGTAAATAAATGATCATGGAAAACTGTGGAGCAATCTTACTAGGAAATAAGCATGTTGAACCTAAACACTGAAATTCCTTTTAAATTACCCAAAAGTGAGATAATCTTTCCAAGGATCATTCCAGCTTTTGTCATGGTCATTTAAGGCAATCTTAAGTAACTTCAGTATTCATATTCATTGAAACAGTAGGATAGCACTCTCAGGTTACAGGTGCTTCCTTTTAACACATAGTTTTAAATAGGACAAAATCGATTATAAATGAGAAGTAGAAAGACTGGTCAGGACAAATGAGAAGGCATTTAAATGGAGACAGCACAACCTTAAAAGATATGTAGCAATGACACTAATTTCTTTAGTCCCATCTAGAACTATAGTTTTAGGCATATTCTGTCACATCCATCCCATAACGCTGTACCAGCATACAAAAATATTGCACAGCTGCTTCTTCATTGAGAATGCTTAATGAAAACAGAGAAAGGTGAATATTTTTGTGCATATTTTGGGTTGTTTAGATTCTGAATATATCAGTCTAAAATTATGGAGGTACCTGTGGTTCCCACTCTTATCTTCTGCTTCAAATATAAACATGGTATTTTTTTTAAAGATAAACATGTTAAGAGTAGCTAAGCATTTGAAATTCCTCAAGCAGATCAAACACTTCTGGTCCAAGAGTACAGAAGAAACCATCCTTATAAAGACTTTGATATTTTTTTGTCATAAGGAAGAGATTCTGATCTAAATCAAGGCCAGGTATACGAATTGGACCATGCCAACTGAACACTGTGAGTTGGGCATGAGAGGTCCAAAAAACTTGAAAGAAACATATCTGGTTGGCCTGGAGCAACTTAAAATTTATTTAAATGTATATTTATTGGGCCTATGAGCAATGTTTTATTCTCATGCTTTATTTTTAAGCAGTAAAACCTCCTCATTCTTTAAGTAGAGCTTTCCTATCAAGTCAATATAACCAATGTAAGATAAAAATAGTCAACGGGAAATAATAACAGCAATAATAAAAGACATTCTATGCATCGTGGGTCAAAAGTGTAGGTTTCTAGCGCATTAAAATTTACAGCAGTTTTTCATTGCTGTTTTGTACATGATGGCAAAATCTCTGCCATCTGATTACTAATAAAAAAAAGGGAAAAAATCATGTATCTTATTCAAGGGCATACAAAAAAAAATACCCAACCCATCATCCACACTGCCTGTAAAAATATGTTTCCTTATCTGAAATACTACTGGTATTGCATTTAACTGGATTTACCAGTTTTGTATACCATTAAAAAAAGGATTATGAAATCTGATTTAAAATAACAGCATGCAGGAAGAAGGAAATAAACTATGTTAATTTAATCTTCTTTCCTAAATGTTAACAGCAGTGTAAAAATGGATGCTCTCATCCTTGTAATCAGTTGCATGGTGCACAAGGGCAGCAGTCTCTGGTGCCTCATCTGTGAACTAATCTTTCATTTCATAGCAGATCTTTCCATATCAAACAACACAAATGACTTAATTTGCATGACAGGATTTGTAACGGGGCAAATCTAGTGTCAAAGTCGATTAAAGATTACACCGGAGAACTATCATAATCAGTACTCTAATGAGCCTAAATAGTACATGTAAAGTCTCCCCTTTTTGCCATTCCAGTCATGTATAAAAGGGAATGTGTTTCTTTTCATCGGTGAGCCAGTCCTTTGGTTTGCACATTACGCCCTACGTTGAGCTAAAGTCATGTCAGTCTGGTTTCAGAGGGAGAGAATGGGAAATAATAAAGCAAACATCACTTCACAAATGACATTGCTTGGTATAAGCCAATGTTTGAAGCCCTTAATTCTTCTAATCTGCAAAATAGTCAATGCTAATGGGTTTTTGCCTTTGTGAAAGCTGATGCATAGAAAGAAAAACTTTAATGAGCTGCCTGGGTTGTATGCTTACAGATACCTGTCAAATGTCTGTCATCTTAGCTATCGTTGAGGCATTATAAAGAAAGTAAGAAGGAAGGAACGACAGTATTTGTACAAGCATTTTCATGCTAAAATGGCACAATTTTCTTCCTGTCATAATTTCATTGTATCTGAAAGTCAGAAAAGCTTAACCCTTTCAACAGCACATCCTGTACAGAATATCACACATAATGTTTGAACCAGTAGCTTTAAAAATAGCATTATGGTTTTGTAAACAGCATCTTCTCTTAAACTTGTTTCATAAAACTGAATTATCTATATTTAAAAAAATGTGACAACAAATTATTGGAATCAATTGCTGCACTTCAGGGAGATCAAGAGTTTACTAAATGTAACAAACCCTCAGTATGAGAGTCTGTCATCACAGTAATTCCTTTCTGAGTTCTTAATTTCATACCCTTTTGTGTCTTGACACTGCCAATATGAAGAGCAATTCAAAGAGGTCAACAAACTCCCCTATTCTTACTTTCTCTTTTATTAAAAGAAATCAGAATTTGAATGTCTTATTACAAGCACATCTGCTAACTCCACTGTTCTAAGTTATCCTTAAGTTGTTTTTCAGATATTTATAACAACTGTAAAAATGTTCTGTGCATTGAAATCATGCATTCAGAAGAGTTTGCACAGGCAAGCTGATTCACCTGTTTCTCTTTCCAGATTTATGGTCAATCCTCATTGTTTTCAAATAACTCGGATGTCCAAGGCATGGAAATTTCAGTGCTAACCTGTATTTCTAGCGATCTGAGTATCCACCTCTAGTTTGAGGATCTATGTATTCTGTAAATATGAATACATCTGAAAATCCGTTTATGAACAGGCTTGTTTATAGAATTAGGGCTTTCATTTGCACAGAGGAATACCAGAATATGCAGAGAAAGGGTTTGGGTTTTGGTTTTGTTTTTTTTTTTAAGGGTGCCTGCTGAGTCTGGCAGGACTAAAGGTTGGGGTGGCAAGTGCTACTGTCTCGGTGCATGTCTCTGGGTAAGTCACTTACACTAAGTGTTTCAGTGTCTACAATGTAAAGCAGGGTAAATGTTCTGAGCATTCCCTCACAAGTGCTTGGAAGCCTCATTTATTCCTGCCTGCAAGTCGTTTTAGTGATATTTTTGCTTATTCTATCAAGCTGTCAGCGTGGGTACTTCAGGGAGGCATTTTTGTAACTGTTCTGTTATGTCTCTGTTGTTAGTTTTGCCTGTACTTGTCAACCCTCATTCTGGGGAGTGCGGCGCTGTGTCAAGGTGTACTAAGGCTTGACACACTTCGGTGCATGTTAAATATTCTTAAAAGGCCTCAGGCACCGGCTCATACGTTTTCATTGAGCCATTACAATCCAAACAGAAGAAGTTTAATGAGTGTATTGCATCTGTATTGCTTCCAAAGGATTCACTGAGAGCTCGCTGACAGTATCTTTCATGATTCTGCTGCAGGTGAGAATCTCAATGGAACATTTTTATCCCTCATTCTCTCTTTTTTTTTTCTTTAAGCAAACTTACATAGAGAAAAAAATAAAAAAACATAAGGCAAAACGATCTAAGTGGCTTTAATGTTTGAGATTAAACAAACAAAAAAAGGAATGATAATTGTTGCTGAACTTTTTCAACCAAACTCTGTCAGGTGGAGTTTGTGCTGATGTCTCCCAATATCTATATATCTTATGTAGAAGAGCAATGGGCACAGGGAATCAGGAGATTTAGGGCAAAAGAGATGCATTGCCAGTAAGATTGCTATTCCCTTGCTTAAACTACAACATACAAGTATAAAATGTCCAACAATTCTTAATATTTAATGCTACTGAATGTCAGACATTCCTATACTGAAAATGCAGCAAAACAAACAAAAATATTCCTGCTATTGTAGGTGGAAGGAGAGGAGGTTTCCACACAGAATTAGTTGATCTGTTACCTTTTTGCTATTTTATGCTACCACTTTTAATTTAGCAAGTTTTCAGATGCTGTATGGAGAAGAGCAAGCTGTCAGAGGGGAAATACAGCTCCATCTAAGGTCCCTTTAAAACTGCAGCATCCTGGTGAAGTATCCTAAAATGGGGAGGAGCAGGGGGGAGGAGGGAACATCCCAGTGTTTTCCCAGAGGTGGTCTTTTCAGGCCATTAAATCTTGCTTCCCAACTTCATTGAGAGGTGTTTTCCTGGTTTGTACCAGCCCAAGCCAGCATCAGAGGAGCCACCTTGAAGGCTCCCCAGTCCCTAAAGAGACCAAGACCTTCAAGCACATCACCTGCCAGTCCTCCAAGGAGAGCTCCTTCCATGGGCAGTGATGGTGTGGCAAACACACCTACTTTCATAGAATCATAGAATCACCAGGTTGGAAGAGACCCACCGGATCATCGAGTCCAACCATTCCTATCAAACCCTAAACTTTGAGAGGAAACATATACTTACTGATCACTCTCTATTTAAGCCTAAGCGTGCTGTGCACTGAATGATCACTCGTGCCTCCTGGATGGTGTGTTTGGTGCGGCGACCGTGGCACTCGCACCATAATCCAGAGAGCCGAACTCTAAGGGGTTACCATAAAAACATAAATAACATACATTAGCGGCGCATGTTTGGCTCCGACTTGGATTTCGTCCACTTTCAGATATGAATTATTCATCCCCCATCTCCCTCCAATTGTTCTTTTAATTCATACCGCAGTTGTTAAAAGGTTAGAAGCCACGTTACTGAATAATCTTTTACTGTTTCCCGGTGGCAATTTGCGCCCCATTTTTGCGGATTTCAAGCCTCCGCCGTCCCCGCCGCAGAGTTCATTTTTATCGCAATTCCCAGCTAGCCTTTCCCCCCTCCCAACACTACCTCTCTGACCTAACTGCTATACCTCTGATCCCATGCACCCCAGAAGCTGTCACAAGTCTCCCTCCTTCCCAGGAGTCGAACACACAATAGAGAATAGGCCCTGGCTGTGAGGTTCAGCAGCCATTAACCCCTACCAGCTGTTCCTGCAGGGAGCCTTCTGTGGCTGAATGTCCTTTCTCTGCGGAGGCCCTCATTTCCACTAATCTAACTATTGTTGGCTAGGAATGCTGACAGGAGAAAAGAAATTTTTCTTGTGTCCATGCAAGTGTGTGTATCCATGTGTAAGTGAAGGAAGAGTGAAGGCTAATTTCTATAGTGGGCATGAATGGAAGGATTGGGAAAAAAAACTAGTTAAAATGTGTTTACTTGCTTAAAAGGCTCAGTCAATTTAAATAATTTCTGTAGTATGCTCTGTTTTTGGGGGGGATGGGAAGGAGGAGGAAGCGAATTGCTATTATCATTTTATGCAAAATCCGCTGAAAGATTCCCCTGCATTTCCTAAACCCTTCTTAAAATGCAAAAAGAAAACAGGGCAAATGTGTGAATACAAACTGCAAAATGAACGGAAACACGTTGCGACAAAATCTCATCTTTTTAAAACACTGGAGTTGGGATCCAAAGAGTTACTTTTATTTCACATTGATTACCCATTTTCAGTAACAAGTCAGACTCTCTTGAAATACACAAAATGTTTGTTCAGTTTTATTAACAAATTCAGGATTTTGTGCTAATACCCTCAAAAGAAAACAAAATGAATTGGGGAGAGAAAACCATTTGATTTAAATGATCCCCATTTTCAGATAACCAAACAGAACTCCTTACATCTCTCACAATGGCATCATTTCTAATCGCATTTTAGACTTGCAATTTAAAATATATTCATGCGACGCTAGTAAGCATAACATACTAAATCACAAATTATCATTAGCATTGCTCTTCCTTTTCAAGCTACACAGGTGACATAAATAACAAAAATGTAATTGGCAAGAAGAAAAACTATTTTATTTGCTAGAAAACTGCATACCATTTTAAGTTTCAAATAATTCATCCTTTTATCTAAAAAGATTGATAACAGAAACTGTTTTGAAATTTAGTACTCCATTTTATCACTTGATAAAGTTCAGTAAAATACAACAGTTGGTCTAGTTCAAATCAAATTAGAAATAATTCATGTAGAAATATATTTTCTGGGCAATTAGACTGTATCGTAGTAGGGCAAATGTCTGATATAATAAAGCTCTACTTTGCATCTGTTCCTGTGTCTAGACGGCTGCAATTACTAGTCCTTACAACAGCAGTGGCAAGATAAAGCACTGCTTACAGGTTATAGCTATTAAAATTCAACATTTTCTTCCTTTGCTCCCCTTTATTACCTAAATCATTTGATTGTTATAAAATTTAATTTAATTTAATGAAGTTGCACTTTCCTCATCTTCAGTATGAACACAGACACAAACAAACAAACAGTACAGAATCCAGCTCGTTGTTTCTCCCCAGCATCAGCTGCCATGCAAGGATACTGGTTTCATTGAAGTTAAATATGTGCAGATAATGCTTGCTCAGAACTCAAACGGCAGAAATGGCTCTGTAGATAAAGAGAGGACCTGAAGCCCCGTGGCTGCCAATCTGACATCCTACAAAGGCTTTATTAAAACAAAACAAACAAAACAAAACAAAACAAAAAAACGAACGCAAAACACAGTAGAGAATGCATCTCCCTAATTACTGTACTTGGGAGATGAAAGGCCAGTGCAAAGGAGGGTAGGTTTGTAGGTTTATATCTTGAATAAAGAAAACTATCAGGTAGTCCAATACAAACTTAACGCCATGCACAGCTCTGCATCTACAGGTTGAACCTCAACTGGCATCTCGAGACACGAGCAGGACCTCTGCCTCCACAGTGACATCTCTGCTCCCTTACCACCCCTGAGGCATGTCAGCAATGAGTAGGGTGTGATATATCAGCTATTGCCCAGATGTTCTAAATCAAGCAATATGGAGCTGGAAGAAATCACAGGTTAAAACAACGGGTCCAGTCTTTGAGGTCACATGCAAGTACCGCTTCTTTACAGTTTTGGCTTACTGAATACACTAAAGGATTATTTTAGCAGCATTTCTGAAACTGTAGTTTTACACAGTTCATGGGCATAAACAGTAGTTTCTGGTGTTAATGAAACTGATTTCTCCTTCAAGTTCTCCCTATAATTACAGGGTTTCTGGGTTTCTAAGCAAACCTGAGCAAATTTTAAGTAGGGCTTTGTTTGGACAATCTAAGATATTAAAATCATAGTCTTGGAACCCTGCAAAGAATCAAGCAAATAGAAATAAATGGCATTTGTGAAATATTTCATGCAAAGACATTCATTGAAACAAACACAGGCCTCTTGGCTAAATTTGGAAGTAGCAAGATGCAGAGTATGTTGCATATTAACAGGAACTGGTGGTAGTAACAGGACCCCAGACACAATCTAACCAAAGCATGTCAGTACAAACAGAAAATTGTGTGTGTCGAGTCATACATTTGTGGCTGTTACCCCTCAGATTTTGCTCTTGACATACTCATACATTGGGTGAGCCAGTGTCTATGCCTACATGAGAAACCTTCAGATGAATCTTGGCTGGCACCGGGGAAAAAATTCACGCTTCTTGGAATAAAATAAGTACATTGACTAGGCCACAGTCAGAAGCCAACTATGTGCCTAAAATCATCCTGCATCAACTTCTCCCAGCAACTTCAGCTGTCTAATGGTCTGCAGTATCTCATCTTTGTTAAACAGGCTGCCTTATTAAGCCTTGAGATTTCTCTTTAAGGACAAACATCATTTTTAACATAGATTGTGTTTCAGATGGGCCAGAGCACTCCTCACGTAAAATACAGAAACAAAATCAGAAAGTCCTGTTTGAATGAAAAGCATACGCTGTGCTTTCTGGTACTGCTGACTCAACTGGCTGCCAAGAGATGGGAGTTGATCCATTAGCAGCTAATGTGAAAACCAGCTGCCACACAGTATTTGCAAAGATACAACATGCTTCTTCAGCCTCATAATGGACATTTTATCACCAAATTAACTTCCTATCTAAAAAGCAGGAGTTCGTTTTGTCAACATTTCAAAAAAATGGTGATGGACCTCTTGTTCCACCTGTGTCCCTATCTCCTCACACAGGGAAAGAGTTACGGAATGATTAACTCACAGAACAAATCTCCAGCTTCCAGGTCCTCGATACAGACATATCACATCCCTAAAAGTGAGAAACCTTAAAAATACCCAGTAAGATAAAGATAGTACCTAGCAGTGCCACATGTTATCTTCATCTTCATTTCAATTGCAATGAATAGTACGGAATATGGCTTTCATATAATTTAAACAGACTTCCATTTGAAATAGCTTGCCAAATATTTTATGCTATATAGCTCAGGAAAGTTATATCATCTGTAATTGAAACATGCCAAAACCTAGGAAAAAGAACTGTATTAGAATCTTAGACTTATTTTTTTCCGTGTTCTTACTTTGTCGGCATAATATTTGAGCATAGCTCATGTTCTTACTCTGCAATGAAGTTGGAACATCAGCTCTCAGAGGCATGAATTTCCCCAGCTACATAATTACAGATCCATAGCACTGCATGTCCTTGTGGCTCAGAATATGATTTTTATTTTCTCCTGCACTCCGACATTCAGCTCTTTGTACCAGAAGTGGTTACCTTGCAGCAGGCTGACATCTAGCTCTTTGCTGCATGACTCCTCATCCTTCTGAGATTTGCCTGCAGCTGCTGTCCCCCCGTATTCATCTCATGATCGCAGCCCTTTGGGATTACAGCACAGGTTACTGTCACTCTCTGCCATGAGAGTGGGAAGTGAAGAGAAAGGTGACTGTCCAGCTCACTGCCAGGAAACATAAATACCACTTGAATAAACTGCTGTTGATGGTTTTTTTTCCCAACTGTGTGCTGCAGTACTGTATGAGAGTTTGGTTATGGAACAGGTGAGATCGCTCCTTAGAAGCTATGCTAAGACCCATCAATGGATACTGAAAGCTAACATATTAAAAAAAAGCTCTATATTTGGATGATCTTTGCAAAGGCAAGTAAAAATTGCGGTATGTGCAGTCATCAGATCAACAACAACATAGGCTATCAAAACATATTCTGGAAGTGAGGGATGAGATGTCACAATCCAGGTCTACCTGCCCTTCTGACTGGGTTGTTGAGGTGGGAGGATGCACATGTTAGGAGGAGGGTGGGAAGGGTTGGTCACTTCTGGAAGTTGTAATTATAGTGCTAACAAACCGCCTGACTGTGATTAATCAGAGACAAACAGAAAAACGAGGAAAGCCTTGGCTACTTTCTGAACAGAAGTATTCAGCTAGTCATCAAACTAGTTGACTGGCTTCTCATATATCCTGTGTCCCTTCTCCAGCTCTGTTTCTCTTACTGACTGCGGTTTGGAGCATAGTATTTTCTTAAATAAAACAATTTAGGAAAATAATGTTTCAGGAAATGCCGACATGTCAAATTTTCTGCTTTTCTAAGGTAATCAGAACTGAAATGGCGCTTATGTGTCATTATTTTAAACAGAATGTTAATAGATTTTCAGTCATGAGGCACAAAAAGATGACATTAAATGTCACCTGATGCTAAAGAAAATACAAAGGCTGTTTAAAAACATTGCATTGAAACCAAAATTCCCCTCATGCTTCTTGCTGTTGGGAAGTTTATTATTTCATTGTCTATTGCATGTTTAGATGCAGAAAGTACAAAATGCTGGTTTTCAGACATTACTGGCCTGGCATCTGTGTTTTTAGTAAATGAACATTGCAAGAGACAGATCGCAGTAAAGCTTCCTTTGAACAGTGTCCAGCCTGGGAACTTTTGCCCACAGAGTATTGCCTGCTAATATAAAATGACATTGAAATGTGCTACAAAACATCTTCCAAACACTAGGCTACCATCATAGATAGAATTTCTAGCTGTGACATACATTATTAACCTCATCTTGTGAGTAGGAAATCAACCTTTACTTATTCCATCTACTCAGAGAGTCTGCATGTGTGTGTAAAGGTACATCCTAAGTGCTAACATGGTGCAACTATCATTTATTTTTAAATAGTTCTAAAATATAACAATATAATCATACTTAGATCTCTTATTAAATGGAAATACCCACATACCGTATATACAGACACCATGTGAATTCACTACAGATTTCGAAGTGCTGCACCCACGCCCTGGTCGTTAACAATCTTACCTGGAATTTTTGCATACTTTCTGACATTTGCCACTTTTAGAGTTGCATCTTTCAAGTCCATGCATGGAATTCTTTTCACATGCTGACATCCTCAGGAGACTAATAATAATGTCCCAGATCTTAGTGAATCAGTAGTTTGTACTACTACAGGTTTAGTATCAGATGTTTTTAAACAACAGAATAAGAGATCTCCCTAGGCAGTAGGCAATTTCTACTTCCAGAAGGTCTGGAGATAGAACTGTTATTTTTACTGTTACTCACTATGAAATAAGTAGCTCAGGTCCCCCACTGGGGCTTGAGTTTTAAGCTCCTTTGTTCACCGTTTCATAGAGCTGCAGCAATAACTAGAGACTGAATAACCTCAGAGATGCCTTAAATATCCTTCATATTTTTTATATCAATTCAACAGATCTGTTTTACACAAGTCACAAGAAAATCAAGAGATACTGTTTCATTAGCTGCTATCTAAAAATGAATTACATCATAGTTTTGCTACATGTGAGTAATACAACGTTCCCTAACAAGTCAATAAAATCATATAACAAACCACAGTGTGTACTCCAGCCACACTCATTCTATCTCTCTCTCTCTCACACACACAGAGAACCAGGTTCTTGATAGACTTTAATGAGCATATAGATTACAGTCTTTTGTAGCATAATCTTACTTGCTCAAATGGTGACAATATTATACTACATTTATTTTAGGTCATGAAATCACTATTGAAATTAATTTTTATAAACTTTTAGGTCAACTACTTCACCCTTGAGATCTGTATTCCAAAATATCCAAATTTTGTATTCTAGTGGAAGAATAAAATGAAATATATTTAGAAAAGCAAATAAAATAGAAATTCAAGAGGATAAGGAGGGGACTTCATTTTCTGAGAAATTAGAACTTTGACATTCTGTCTTCTGCTAAGCATTAACACAGAGCTACATTCTGAAAGTAATCTGCCTCAAATTAGTATCCTTTAATTTTCAGTTTCTCCTGGTATCAATAGATGCTTGGGATCCATTTCTAGTGGTGGCCAAGAAAGTAATTTTTTTGTTCTGTTAGTATCTGGGATTTCAAACTGAAATTTCAAACATTCAAAAAATATTTCAGAGAAATGAAATGCATTGGGATACAATAGTCAGTGTTAAGAATTTTCAAATATTCTCCTTTTATTTTGACCTTTTCATTTGGGGATGGTGGGGTTTAAAGTATTAAAGTAGCTAATATTTCAAACCAAAGCCCATAAACTTTACCTTATTCAAATGCTTAACAAGGCTGTTTTGACAAATTTGGAAGGGTTTCTTTCAAAATATTATGGACTCTGGAGACTTACTGAAAGCAACACTTCCCTGGGTTAACTTCACCAGTTCAGAATTTTCCAATAACTGAAATATCAGGTCAGAAAATTATTAACATGCATTTGCTTTTTTCTTGGTATTTTTATTGTCATCATAAACACTAAATAAAAAACATAGTCTGGACCTGCAGATCATATTAATTCCCATACAGTCCAAAATCAGTTTCTATTTACACTTGAGAAAAATGTCTTAATACCATGATGCTGTGCTGATGAAGCTGAGAGATGTTAGCCTTGTGCTATACAGCAGTCATCCAGCACATCCCAGCCATGTCCACTTGCTGCTACAAAGAACGTCTCAGGCTCTGAACAACTCTGCAACTGGAGATGTCTGGAACCCATCTGACGTTACACAAAATGTGCATTTTTAAGCACACTGCTCCTTTCCGAGCGTAAGAGCAAACAAACTATCTGCTTTTCCCTAGCTCATCTCTTCATCCAGTTGAAGTCCAACATTGAGTGTTTGGTTTCCCCCCCAGATCGCATGTGTGGCTTGCTGTTTAATTTTGCTGGTAACCTTTTCCTGTAGGGTGATGCTCAAATATTTACCCAATGCAATATTTACCCTCCTTTACCTATGAGCCCAGAGGCAGGGATGTACATATACACCCTGCAAGCAAAGAGACAGCAGGGCAGACAGACAGATTCTCTGAGCAGGGGTTCTTTCAACTCCCTGCTTCACATGGGCTGAAGACCTTTAGAGAGCCAGTATCTTTCAGAAAGCATTATATCTAAGAAAGAGGGGGGAAATACAACTAGTAAAACGCACATACACTGCTGGCACTGTTGTGACAGCCAGCAGTATCGGCGTCAGTCAATTATCTTCACAAATGCCTCTTGTGCTAATGAGCACTCACAAAAATCACCAGACTTTTCTGGCAAGGAGAAAAGATCAGTTTCATTGCTTGCAGAACTAATTCAGTGTACAAAAGTGAAGGCTCCACCATCACTGCCTCTTTTACTGCTCCTTTTGTAAAGGCTTTTGATGTGCACTGAAGAGATCGGTCTGTGTTTGGGTCTCTTCATCTCCAGTTCATTGCCTGTCATTAACATACATATCCATATGAAAAGTTTGGTAAGTCACTAACAGCTGTCCAGAATGGAGTTTCAGGAAAAAAAGGACCTATTCCTTCTCAAAATGCTGACAATACTATTTAGCCCTTTTTGGCAATGATATACCTAACTTTTTAAAGCCGCCTTTCACTCAAAAAGCCACTAGGCATAATACTACATTCAAACACATAGTGGTTTTCATTTTGAAACAGTCATTTGCTGTATTCAGAAAAGGCCTATAGTTGCCAGAAGCAAAAAGAACTCCATCATTCATTACAAAAAAAATAAATACTTTCTGAGTATAGCTTTTCAGTGTCCCAGATAACCTCACATATGCAATTTAACACAGGGGAAGAAAAGCCCACAGCAGATGCTCATGAAGGTCATTTTATGCACACCGAGTTCCTACTCAAAATTATGAGACCTCACAGTCATCAGCAATTGTGAGTATTAGCAATGAAAGGGTATCAAACTATGTCAGTAGCAGTTTAGCCATAAGATGTTAAGGAAAAGCAGACCATTTCTCTCCTGGCAGAACATAAAATCTGACTAGGAGACTCACACCAAGAAAGGCAGAATATAGATGGTATAACTATTAATTGAGGTATATCACACTATGTAGTCTGTATGAGACCACAGCAATTCATTTGAAGCAAATTAAAAATGATTTCACTGTGTGCTGCACAGAGCATACTCAATAAATAGTGATTTTTCTCTTTATTTTTTTTTTTTCAAAAAGAAGACTGAAGATATTTGTCACTACTTCATTTCTGCTGATACAGGTGTGTCTGCCTTTAAGGAGTGATCACAATATCAAACTTAAAGAGGGAGAACAACAACAAAAAATGAACAACATAGCCTTAAAAACAAAGAATTAAAAGCTTTTATCTCCCAGTCACTTGGGCTGTAGTGCAGTCATGTCAAACTCAGAAAGAAAACTTTTGATTGATAAACACTTTTCTGCCCAGCCCTCTACCCCCAACAACCACTCTGGAGTTCGTGACCCCGAGCCATAATTTACAATACATCGGGCCCAAGGTTTTCTAGGTCTTGGTTTGAAAACTATAGTGGGTGCATCTGTGTCAATTATCAAGGGGTTGACATAGTTTTACAGGCATTTTTATCAGAAGCAAAGTGCCCAGCAGGCTACCGACCACTAATTCTGGAAAGATTTTATTCCTGTACTGATCCTCCCACCATGCAAAACCAGCTTGTGCTGCATAAAACCCAAGACTTTAATCCCACTTGTTGCTTCCTTTTTTTTCCTCCCCCTTTTCAGAAGCATCTCTCTCTCTCTCTCACATCAGTCAATAAAATCTTTAACTCTGCCTATTTTGATCTGAAAATTAAATCTTATTTATTATGCATCCTGTTTGTTGTCTTTGAAGAACTTGAGCATTCATTTAAAGAGGGCCAGAATGACTTCTTAAACACATTTCTCTCTTTGCTGCAATTAAACAAAGTGGAGCTGTGATTAGTCCACCACAGGGGGGAAAGAAAAAGACACCCTTGAATCAAAATGGGGGGACCTGACTGTGCATTATTGTCTCACAATGCAGGAGTTTATTGCTGAAACCTGCTTATCGCCTTGCACTGCAAACCATGGGAACTTCAGTCAGGTGGAAAGTTATTCTCTTCTCTGACTGAAGCAGCTTTAAGTATCATAAGAACAGCTAAAGCCACTAAAGCTCTTCCTAGTAACTGAGACATTTAGGATAATCTTTATGAGAGTTTTGCATGAGCTTCTGCTTTTTGTTGCTGTTAGAAGTAGAGTTAATGATGAGCTTTCACCAGCTTTTTCTTTCTTTTTTTTTTTAATCTAAGCCAAAAGCGCCTGTTTAAGTT
This sequence comes from Phaenicophaeus curvirostris, assembly GCF_032191515.1. Taxonomy (NCBI): domain Eukaryota; kingdom Metazoa; phylum Chordata; class Aves; order Cuculiformes; family Cuculidae; genus Phaenicophaeus; species Phaenicophaeus curvirostris. Next base: position 57,152,689 of record NC_091397.1, read on the forward strand.
AAGTACCACCTCCCTCTAGCCCTTGGGAAACCACTCAAGAGGGATTTGCTTGGCTCTGTGTGCATGACACATAATGAAAACAATTTTACGCTGTGGAGGGAAGTATCGGGCAATTACTGATGTAACAGCCACCTGCAGAAGCGAGGCCCTCGCTGGAGCACTGGGCTGTTCATGAATATTTTATGGTGTGATGTTATTTTGAATGGCTGGGGCAGGTGAAGGGGGCTGAGGATGTAATAAGTAACTCTGCTGGAGACTGTGTCGCCGCTCTGTTTCTCTGCAGTAGTCCATAGTGTAACACCAAGAAGAATCCTGACCCTGCATAAGACTATGCAAGGGCAGCTGAGGCTGAGGAAAGATGATGTGACAAGTCATGGTGGGCACCCTTTAAAATCTGTTGTCTAGCGATTTTACACATGATGTCCGGCTTAAAAAGCCCCTGCATCAATCTTGTCCAATTTAATTTGATAAACTAAGTGTGGATAAGGATTAAATGAGAATTTTGTAATGGAGAAAACTTGTCCTTACTCTTTAATCCATGAAAGATCTTATGAGGTAAGCCACGTAAAAATTAAAACTGTTGCTGTGGAAAACAGTGTTTCTTCTTTGTTCTGTATTTGTTTTAAAATCTAGCATTCTCTTAAGAAGTAGGTACAAATATTTAGATATAGTTTTTACTGCCAGTACATATTCACATTTTACTCAAAATGGATCACTTCAAGGGAACCTTTTTAGGAAGTTGTTGTAAGTGCTTTTACATGATATCACTTATTCCCAGTAGTCAACCTGAGACACACATTTTAACTGAAACACAGTATTTTACACACATTTGTGTTACTCTCAACAGAGAATTTTTTTCATTCCTGGAAGAGGCACTGCAGAGTTAAACTGGACATGGTACAATACAATATGAAGGGGATGTGTTCAAAAGCCTTAAGAATTTGTGATGACGTTGGCATATTTAAGATCTTTGAATACACACACACACACAAAAAGAAAAAGACTTAGCAATAGAGGCAAAATATAAAAGATTTATTTTTCCACCTAACTGCAGAAAATGAAAGAGAATCATAAACAGAGCAATTGTCTTGTATTGTGATTGATATTAGAGAGATGTGGAATAGTCTTTAAAAATATTTTTCAGCTTGCATATTATGTTCACTCACACAATATGATATTTGAAAGCAAAAGCTGAAGAGGGTTTCAGTGTAAGCTATAGAGTGAATAGCTGAAGGATTCTTTTTAAGGACAGAACGTGTTTAGAAAAAGGACACAAAAGATTTACAGAAGCCTCAGACAGAAATTGGCAACAAGAACTGAAATCCTGAAGAGCATCCGAGAAGGAAAATGTAGCTTACCATAAGCTGGAAACAATGTGTGGCAACGCAGGAATGCCCAGAGGGACAATGAGAAGATTATAACGATACACTTTAAATTTTGTAAGAAGTAGTTTTGTAGATAGGCTCATAACATTTCATAACATTAATTTATGGCTTGCAGCAGTAAGAAATAATACAATGTTATGCTAATTTTCTATTGTAACGTCACTTTCCTATCAGAAAACTGAAGTTGTGCTGCATGAAAGAGTAGAAATGGTTATCTATCTTTTATGTACCGCCAAGACTGCAAAAGTAGCCTGACTAGGATGATGGTACATCACACAATTCAAGCCACAATTTGCTTTAAGATTTGCTGGCTAATTATCTACAGTCTGATCTAATCAATCAACATCAGCATTAAATATCCAGTGAATAATACACAAAAGAGAATAATACATGCAGGAGTGGTTTTCCTAGATTATCTCTCTGAAATGCTCATAAATTCCTCTTCCAACATAAAATAAATTTTCAGTGAATGAAAAAACAGTAAAAGAACATTAGACACCTCTATGAATAGCCTTGCTCCTTGGACTACAACTGCTTCATACCTATGTTTGAAAATTTAAGATAAACACAAGAAGAAAAATTAAAAAATATTGTTACTGAATAAATTATACTTAACACTGAAACAGTGTCCAAAAAAGAGTGTGCTAATTCAGCTCCAGAAGGAATGTTAAAGGTGCTGTGTTTTAGCAATTTTATGTAGACTGAATTGTAAAACAGCAAACATGCAGTAAATTTTGGATACTTATAATTAGATTTTCAACATAAGAGATGTTAAGCTCTGTATGTAAACGGCATTATTCAAAAGCTTGTCTTGTAAAAGAAAATTGCTGTTTGACAATTCTATAGAATATTCAAGAAAGGTAATTATACTCCACTGGCTGTTAAAGACGCAGGTGTTGAATAAAGTCACTGCTTCAGCTTTTACAGAAAACTATAGAACATGAAGAGAAAGGAGACAATGACATTAGCATGGCTCCTAATGTGAAATATTCACCTCTGCAACAGGAGTTTAAATTATGTAAGTTTCTTTATATATATATATACAGAAATTATGGACCAGCCCTCCCATCTTAGATTGTTAGACTACTTGTGCCCTTCCCACTTCCTTACAAAAAAACCCTCAACATACACAAGACCCTGATGTAATATTCACCCAAAGTCTATTTCCACAAGAGAAATGGAAATGGCAAGAAACCAGAGCGCCTCGTTTTTTTAATGAAAAGCCACATAATTAATCTGGAAAACAAAAGTGATTGACTAGCACCAGTGTGAAAGAAACGTACTGACTGACCCCCAGCGACTACACAAGTGCTCTGTGTCACTGTTGATCCACAGCTAACTGCTTTCTGAATTGCTTGTCCTTTGATACAATGCACCGCTCAGAGAAAAACAGTCTAAAAATAAGTTCATTATTAGAGTTACACTTTTAATTAAGATGTTAGAACAATCAACAAGAGTGCGTGAAACCAGAAGAGATGACATTTGGAAATATCAAAACTCATTAAGGGCTGTATTGCTATTACTACTCCTTACATTCAAATGACAAAGAAAACATTCAGCTATTGGATAAAGAATGCCTTTTGCCCAGTTCTTAGAGTCAGGTTCACATATGGACTTGCATATAGTAACTCTTGACTATGCTTCACTTCAAACTGCTTAGTGCCAGGAGCAGAAGAGTCAAGCCGAATCTCAGACCCTCAATTTCTTAGGCTGGTAACCTAGGACATGCCACAACCCTGCACAGGTCACAGCCTCAGACAACTGATAAAAAAATCCACTTTTGCTAGAGATCTGGGGACCACACTGCAATGATATTGCATGCTGTTGCAAGGGGCCAGAAAGTCTCCTGCTCTCCTGATATAGAATCATAGAATAACCAGGTTGGAAGAGACCCACCGGATCATCGAGTCCAACCATTCCTATCAAACACTAACCCGTGTCCCTCAGCACCTCGTTCACTCGTGCCTTAAACACCTCCAGGGAAGGCGACTGAACCACCACCCTGGGCAGCCTGTTCTCTATGGGAAAGGAAGATCGAATTGGCACAGGCAAAGGAGACACTTTCTAGTAGTTGGAACACTCTCATAAGAAGTAAGTCCTAGATCCCAACCAGCTCAAATTCATTTCCTGCAGCAACAAAACTGCCCAAATAGCCAATTTCTAGTCAAAGCTACTTTACGTACGCTTTGTGGAGTCAAGAATGCAAAAGTCAAGGGTGAGTTAAAAAGAAGTGGGTATGGCAAAACAAGAAAGCACAGGTACACCTGCTTGGAATGAGAAAGGGAACACAAAATTTGGGTTACAAAAAGGTTTACAAAAGAGATAGACACCAAGATAATCAAGTACATGTGAACCTGCTACTACACAATTCTATGCCCATTTAAGAGAGACTTATGGGAATCACTTGGATATAGCTGCCTAGAGGGTCCTTATGTTGCATTTGAACTACTATTAAAAAAAAAACAACAATGATGTGTTCTCCTTACAAATCAAACTATGAACTTGTTAGAGACATTGTCAAGTGATAATACAAATTCAGGCATCTTCAGATGAAATGTCCATAGGAGGATGAAGTGTTTTCATTACTTACATTGCTCAGGTAAATTTCTATACAGTCATAGTTTTAGGCGATACAATAACCAGCGTCATCATGGTAATGGAACAGTGCCTAGCACCTGTTTTTGAGATAAAAGGCAGGATATCTTGGAAAGTCAGATGAAAAATGGCATGGTCCTAGTTCTACAGAGATCCTATTTCTGGAATGCAAATGCACTGGCACTGTGGGTCCACACAGGAACGAAACCAGACATGGTACTTATAGTGGTGGCTCTGTCGTATGTTACACATTATACTGTGTCATCCATAGGCAGCTCAAAGTGAGTAATACGGTGGAGTGTAGGATTGCTTCTGCTGTTACAGCCTTACCTCACAAAGGTGGAGAGTTATGGCTTTGAGCACGAGTGGAAGAAGGACAAGAGCTAATTTCCAACCACCACCACATGTGACCTGTCTTAGAAGACAAGAGATCCTGGCAGCAAGGAAGGGCAGAATGCAAGCAGCGCAGAAGACAGAGGCAGGGCTTGGCTATTTTTTCATCCTGCCTGAGTTTTCTAGTCAAATCCCACAGGGCTCAAACAAATCAGCAAGGAGGGAGCATGCATTGTCCCTTCAAGTATACTCTATATTGCAGATGGGGATATGTGGGAGCAGGAGCTCCATCTGGCTCAAGGACACCAGAAGCCATGAGAGAAATACTCTGTTGCTGTGAAACTAGACCTTGATTCCAATAGTCTGAGCTTTCTGGATGAGAAAGCAAAACTTCCTGCACCTCCTGCTAGTTCTTTTTCGTCTGCTTCCCTTTAATCACAGAAATTACCTAGTCAAAGAGTTAATCTCTCTCTTATGAAGGAGATGTATTTTAACTACTAAATCTATGTTCCAGAAAGGTGAATAATGTAGTTTGGAAGCTGTTAATTACCCTCATAAGACCATACATTGGAAATGCAAGGGGGTTTTACTATTAAGATAGGGACCATAACATAAATAGGTAATAGAATGAGTAAAGACAACAACATCAAGAATGAAATTAGAGACGTAACAGAATGAAGTCAGAAAAAGAACACTTCTTGCTAATACATTCTTATTTTATCCCTGTTTTGGTAAGTTATTAATGGGAAATTGTTCTCACAATCATCTGAGTGATCAAGTTATGTCATTATTACCTCTGGGCTCAGTTTGGCTAATGTCTCCTGATGAGTTCTAGGCAAAGTAATGTTGGGTGCCTAAGTGAAGGTAAAAAAGTAGATGAGTGCCAGGGTGCCTGAAAATGACTGTGAATACAAATTTGAAGGACAGCAGTGCAGCTGCCCTCTGTGTCTCATGTTTTACATCCAGTACAGAAAGAATCAGATATTTGTCTGCCCAATCATGGAAACCACGTTCCAGCCAAGCATTCTGATGGCAACTGATAATGCATGGAAAAGGGGCCAGGCAGCAAGGAAAAAAGTAAAAATAATGTAATACCATAGCCTTTAACTGGCATGCTTGACTGAGAGGTTTATTCCTCCCATCAAGATGTTTCTTTTTTATTTCATTGTTTTTTTTCTTAGCAACTTTCCATTTTTAATAAGGACTGACAACAAAACTACCTGAAGCAACAGTTATGCCTTCAGATGTTGGTTTTTCCCAGGAGATATGGAAAAATGCCTGTGTTTGCTGTTTCAGCACATGTGAAGTGAATGTTCAATTTCTGCATTCTAAAGCATGGCTGCAACTAATTTTAACAATGCTACATCAAAAGAGTATCTCAAAAATGTACCTTATGAAGAGGCAGTTGATTCAAATATATGAGACTGTTAATACCTGTGATTTACAGACATGCGTTTTTTTCTCTTTTGGTACCTTGATTTGAATAATAAATAGCAAGTGAAATCTGCTTCAGCACAGGAATTCAACTGCTCTCAAGCAAGTGTCTAAAACTAAGGCAAAATAAGAAAAAACTGCAAAGGGGGAAAGGACATTATAGTGATTTCAGGAAACCACTAAGCCAAGATCCTCACAATAGCAGTCGCTATTGAAGATATCCTACCTTGTAACAAGCATTGCTTTATAATTCACAAAATCAAATCATCTGCTGCTGTTTCAAATAGTCTAGTAGAAAAGGAGATTCATGACACAGTAAAAATGTTTATATTGCTGTATGTTGATTTATTGCTGCTATTCGTATCTGAAAGGATATGGATTCCAGCCATACAATGGCTGTATAACTGCAGAGCATTTCTGAGGTTTCCTGGGAAGGGAAGCACATGCGGTACACATGCTGTAAAACATGTTCTCATTAATACTTCTCAGTATGCACAATCATAAAGAACATCAATCTAGTTGCATTCTCAGATCAATCCTGCCCCCCACTGAAGTCAAAGGAAACCAACCTGTTGGTTTCAATAGCACCCAGCCTTTTATAAATTTGCAGGCATTCATCTGTAAGAAGCACGAATTCACTGTAAGAAGCAATGAATTACTGCTCAGAAAAAGCAGTGAGGTTTTACAGCTATGTACTGAGCGTTATGAAATGTTGTGATTGGTACACCAGCTGCCTATTTCCACTTGTGTTTATAGAAAAGCCGTGGATAAATTTCACAGGTTTGAAAATTTATTCCCAGATATTTAATAACCAAAGTTATTAGAGAAATGTTAGATTGTCTCAGACAGTAACGAAACAGGTAATGAATACTGCCACAAACGGCACAAACCCTTCCTATGCAGATTTCTCATTGTAGTGGTAACCTTCATAGATCAATACGACAGACTCAACTGAATTAACCATGTCAAAGCACAAATTTTCCTAAAGCCATCTTATGATTTGTATGCAGTTCTCTGATTTTCCTATTTCACAATTAGCATTTGCCACTGAGGCCAATGAACACTTTAAAATCTCTTGGATATCCATTTCTTGTAGCTCTTCTTTGGTTCTTTATTCTCCCACCCCACAGCAACTTGCACAACATATTTATTTTTCAGCTCTCTGTCCCAAACCTTTGTGACAGTTACTAAACATGGTTAAACAAATTTTCATGGAGAAATGTGTGGTGTTCTATCAATAATTGTTTGTTCATTTTGTATAGCTGATGCCTCATTGCAAACTTGTACAGCAACATTCTGTTTTCAAAATCAATAGTGGTTCCTATCTAATATAATTTTGCTTAGAACACCAGGACATGGTTGCACCCATAAAAATCCCAAACCTTTAAGTGAGCATAAACACTAGAGCACATAATGTCTCTTAAACTATTATCCCTTTAGTAACAGATCCACATGCTCTGTGGAACTAACCTCTTTTTGTAGTGTTTAAATTAGCTTGATTCATCCTGATTTGGATTTTGCTCTTTCCCTGGAGTCCATGGAAGTCTGACTGTACAGAACTTTAAGGAACTCAAAACCAAAACTTTGGTGTAGCTGGAAAAGCATTTATTCTTTTATATTTAAGTAAGTATAATAGTTAGCCCTGTCAAGAATTGTGATTGAAAAGCAGCTAGCCATCACTTTTGATATTTAGAGTAAAAGCCTTTCTATTTCTAGAAGAAATCTAGGCTGTTTAAGACTCTTGGCCCAGCCCTACTTTTCTATCACCCTGCTTGCTATATGAAGAGTTGCAGTATCAATTTTTTGCTAAGTTACTGTGTATTTATCTTGGTCACATGATGGAACAACAGGACAGGAAATTTTAAGTTCATTCACTGAAATCACTGAGAATACTAACATGAATGATAAGGCTGGCAGAATCTCACTACTGTCATTTAAATAAGGTGAATTTTATTTCTTCTTTTAACAGAAGTGTGGTTATTTATATTATTTTATTCTATGTAAAAATCCACCAACATTTCTACTGTTTATGCACTAAACATATAGCACTCTTTTACTAAAAAAAGCCCACAAAAATGCATGCTTAATACTTCAATTATATATAGGCATAATTTTAAGATCTACAACTTTTGCAAGGCATGTCAAATGTTACCCTATAAATCTGCTGAGGGTAAATGAGCTTGCACAGGTTCCAGAGTCTAAGTGTTTAAAGTAAGCACACAGCAGAAGCTCTGAAGAGCAGATGGAGAGCCTGGTATTAATATAATGCAATCTGGGATATACATGTACTGCCATTTGGTATATGCATTATATACATAGCTTTATATATTTACTATGTGTATTTCTATTGTATATTACTATTAAATGGTTGGACTCAATGACCCGGTGGGTCTCTTCCAACCTGGTTATTCTATGATTCTATGATTCTAAATCCATTCCATCCACTCAACTATAGGTGCATTTTTCAAGGACGGTATAAAAATGTCTACTATGATACAGTTTATAAACTTATTGCTGTATTTCAGTCACATTCAAAATGTGTTTGAAAAATACACTTGTTCAATAATGCTCAGTCGGAGCAATTCTATTTTGATGGAGATTTTCTGACTTGACTCCCAAATTCAGCTGATCTAGATATGTGACTAGGCAGCATAACCACTATGAGATCCTTTCCTATCACAAATGCTTTTTGCCTTTGAAAATAGCTGGCTGTCAAAGGGGTTTACAGATTTGTAATTCAGACAACAATCATATCAGTGTTTATCTAACCCAGAGGCGATTCTCTGTCTGAGGCTACTCTGCATTTAGTTCATCATAATTTTCCTCCTAATGTGGAATGTTATTGTCTGAAGGAAGTTTACAGCTTTTTCTCTTTAAAAACTCACATTATGTTGATGGGTGGCTTGGATGATGCTACAGAAGACCATATAGCCTCTCTCTGCCCTACAGGCTTTTTGGTCACTACCTCACCTTTGCCTGGTGTTCTCAGGGATATCAAAGCCACTTCTGCTGCTGAACTCATGGAGTCAAGAATTTAAAAGAACTTGGGGATCAGGCCATGCAAGTCAAGTGCAAATCAGACACTCAGTTCTCTCTTCCTTACACAAAAGGGCGATACAATCCACAATTTACCTTAAATACTATAAAGATGTTTTGACAGCGGATGCCAGGAAAGCAATTTCCAGACTTTAGCTGTTGCTGAAAAGTAGCATTGAGGTAAGAACAACAGATTTGGATCAAAGATCTTCTGGAGCCCTACCATCTGCAGTGAGCTATTCTCTAAGTATATATTTTTGACATTTAACTAGAAAAAAAGACCTATCAGTTGACTTGCAGGCCTTTTCAAAGATAAACATAGATGAATCACATGCATTTTAGAGTTTAGCTGAACATAGTCAGTTCTAGACATATTTAGTGTCGCTTCTTAAGGCTTTTACGAGCTTCTCTAAAACTTCAGTCGATACATGAAAAAGTCTTGATGAATAATTTTCAGATAAAATGTTACAGACTGCTTGATGAGATCATCAAATCCATTCCTTTAGCTTAGATGAAGCCTGCTCAAGTAGGAAATAGACAGAGATCTTGTCTCACCGATGACCTCTCCATGGAAATTAATTAATTGGCATGTGTTGTGCTTTGTTAAGGAATGGGAATGAGATACTTCATGAATATGAATTAAATACTTGTCGAAGCCAAGAGGTCTTATTTTTTAACTACCTTTGCCTGTTTTCCCAATCAAGGCACCCTAGAGGTGCATAATGAAGTTGTAAGTAAGTAAATAGCATTTTTAGTTATTAGGAGTAGTTGCAGGAAAACGAAGACAAGTATGGAAAATATAACCTTTCCTTGCCAAAAAGTATTTACATGTCACAATTCATCATTAATAGCCACTGCATTTGAATGTGCAGAGAGAGTAAGGTCAGTTACGTCCTGATATTAACATTTTGAAGCAGAAACAGAAGCATAAAATGAACTCTCACTTACATTTAGTTCTTTCTGCACTGAGAATATACTCGTAGAAGGGAAAAGGACTGCTTAGCAATAAAAAAAAAACTTATATTTGACTGCAACAGCATCTGATCCTATAATATTTACTCCTGTGAGTGGCCTATATTCACTTTATCAGACCTATTTACTTCAATGTGACTACTTGTGCATGAGAAGGTTGTAGGACTAAAGCAGTTATTTTTAAAGGACAGCCATCGTAAACCCCTGGGCTCATACTCACAAGTACAGAAAGAGAAAAGTCAGTGCAGAATGACGTTATACCTGTAGCACCACATCGGTGACATCATTTGAAGATTATAATGGCCAGTTTCAGCAATGCAGCTCAGTGCATGCTGTAAAAATGTTTGAGAGGAAGCAGGAGAATGGGAACTGGAAGGGAGTTAAAAACATGTCAAAAAAGTCTTAGTAGACAAAATAGGAACTGGGAAAAAGAGCAGAAGTAAATTAATCTTCCTGGAGTATATTACATAAGGGGAAATGCTTGGCAGTCGTTATTTGCTGTAACAACTCAAGACAAATGAGCAGCCAGTATGTTAGTTCTGATGAAGGGCATGCAAGAAAGACAATGGCTTTCCATTTTTAAGTTAATCAGCACCCAAGTGATGTATTTCTGAAAAAATAATAAAATGGATTAATCAGGAGCTAAGGGAAAGAAGAGGGCAGACATTTTATTTCCACCACGTGCAGATGAAATATACATAACATAATAAAGGGCTGCTGTCGACTATCTGCAGGAAGAGCACCTGGAAGATTAAAGCTGTGGACATAACATTAACAAAGTACAGACCACACTGAATTAATGAGCACTGGAGATAGACATTCAGTGGAGTCTTAATTTATTTTCCTTTTCTAGCTCATCCTTTAAGAAAATGACAGTGTCTTCTTATCGATTTTACACTCAGAGATCAATCAGAATTGCCCTGACTCAGACAAAATTTACAGCACTCCCTGACAGTGCCTCGAGCATCTGGGCCTAAGCAGACATTACAAGGAAGCAATATATCATGTTTGTATGTAGAGCTTGACATGCTTAAAAATAAGCTAATCTGTAGTGGAATTTCCTTCTTTTTGACAAGTTGCTCTGCCCAGCTCTTTGGACCCTTGTTATGAATTTCTCTCCCAGCTCCACTATTAATTATAACATGCACATAGGATTCATGTATTTAGACCCTGAGGGAGGTCATCTGCTCTGCAGTTTTAGATAAAATATAAACTAACAGATCACTCCTACTTAAACAATGTGAAATGTCACTCTGATGCACTCCATAAAAAAAAAACTAGAGGTGTTCCGACAAGAGCTATGATCAATTCTGACAACCCAACAATATCAGAGCTAAATGATGGGCCTCTGCATTCCCAAACAGCCCTCCATGGAAATTGCTGTATCTGGAAGATCTTTTGTGCAAGTAACTAGCTATATTAAATGCAATAATTACAGAAAAGACATGAGCTGTGATGCTTAGGCAGTTGTTGGCTAAGCTAACTTGCTTCCACACTACAATTTAGCTTGTACCTCGGCATTGCCTCCCAACTGGCTTTTTACACTAAAGGAGGGAGTTAGGTCTCTCCTGCATCACAGACCTCAAGATCAGCTAGTGCGCTGTAGGCTCAGAGAAGAGACCTGTTTGACAAAGTATTTACTGCATTTTACTTGAAGGAAAAAGTCAGGACCAGAGTTCAGAAAAAAACTAATATTTATCTGAGAAGGACTGAGGATCAGCAGGTTTTTGTGAATTCAAGCCTGTCATCTCCTTCAGGCACTGCTTTGTTGGTCACTTCAACAGCTAAAAGAAACATTGGGGGATCAGGAACTAAAATTGGTAAAGAAAGTCCCAAAACTCAGTGTATTTACGTAGGTCAGTTTGGATTCTTTTCAGTTTTGATCATCTGATGAAATACTTGGGAGGGGAGGAGGAATCCCTTCAGATATTACACATTTTCTACACAGCTCAGAATCCTCTGTTCCCTTTGTCTTTATTAGGAGGACTGGGAAGCCCAGTGTATCACGAAGTCTGAACATTTATACATAGTAGTAAAGGAATTACAAATCTGTGTAGTATATCTGGGGCCTGGCAGGATAGTGTGAAACATTCCTCTCTCTTGGAACAAGAGCAAGTACACTCTTACAAGATAAAAATAAGCAGATATGCATCCTTATACACAAACACCAGTTTTAACATCACTATAAACCAGCTGTTTCTGTCTTACAGACTGTACTGCTTTCATATTTGCGTGGAGTTTTGTTCACACTGGATATTTCACTTGAGACCTTTTCTTGGTCTGTGAAAACAAAAAAAAGTGTTTCTTAGGTAAGTTAAAATGAACCTGGTTGAACCCGGCACTATGACATCCATGAAGCCAGTGTCAACACTTTCAAGAGTTTGAACTGCTTTTATTACATTCCTGGTTCATTAAGGGTCCTATATAGTTGTTAGCCATTAGTTAAAAACTAATGAGCAAAAATATAAACTCTTCTTATTTGTGTGAGCAGAATGGAAGCTGTTGCCCGTACAAATTTCTGTTGCCAATGCACGTAGTAGCAGAGAATTCTGCTAGTTTTCCATGTCCTAATTCTTCATGCTAGTGGAAGCAAAACCATGCAATTTTTTGACACATCATGAGTCAAGGATGAAGAAACAAAGCAGATAGCAAATGAGCAGAAAGATAAAATGATAGCTGACTTGCAATCCGAACTCTGAAACACAGAAATACAAAAACATGCAGAAAAACAAACACTACATGGTTTATTTATGACACCTCAGTATGATTTGCCCTCAGGTACTATGTCAGTAAATTACTATGGGTTCAAAAACCAGTATGATGAGCACTGATTTATTTTACTTTTTCTCCTTTCCCTTCATTTGTGATTGTCTGACACAGCAGGACCAACCCTCAAGAAATCAGAAAGATATCATCTTCCCGTGGAGGATATTGCACTTGGTTTCCCTGCAGGTGTCTTTTCCCCCTGATACTGCCTCTGCCTTTTTTAGCCCCCCTGGTTCTCCTCTCTTACGGGATAGTCTCACGCTATCTGAGCACCTGGCCACTCTCAGTATAAGCCTGAGAAGAATACAGTATTATTTCAAAATGAGGATGGGAACAAGTTCTGAATTCAATCAACTTGATATCACTTTTTCATTTGCAGGCACTATCATGGACATTTGCTGTGACCAGTACATTATCTTATGCAAAAGGTTGCTGAACTGGTCTTCTCTCTTCCAGGAGACCATGAGCTCTGACTAAAAGCCAAGTGCTCCGTTTTTAATACAAAGAATAATTACTGAATATCTCTGCCCATAAAGTCTGGGTTTAGGTTAAGCATTTCAAAAACAACTAGTAATCTAGGATGTTTTTGCTTCCGTCAGCCTACTCTGAAGACTTTTTGAGGAACCTAATTACAGGCAATATTGAGTACTTACGCATATTAGATGTGGACTGTTTAAAGATACTGTAAATTATCCCATGCATAAGGCTTTCACTGGGTCTCAGTTCTTGCCCCTGGCACAACTGAAGGCTTGTTAGCATGACAACAGACAATTCATTGCTTGATTTTCGAATTCTAAGAGTTACCTGCCTCAGCTGCCTCACTAATCCCCCTCAGCAATCTGTGGAGAGAAATGTTGGACTCTGGAAGGCAATTGATCCCTGTCATATTTCAGATTCCTAGAACTGATTCATCCCTTACTAAAGACAGGTAGGGTTGTTCAGTTCGCAGCCTGTGCGATGGGAGTGACAGGAGATCTGTCCTGGCAGCCACACTAGGAGGGGAGCTCTCTGGTGATGCACAAGTCAGGTAGGGGAAAGGGCTGCATGAAATATTCTCACTGGATTCCAGCCTCACAGGATCCTCAAAATCCCTGTGTCTGAGATTCACATGTACTACTTGGAACAGCAAAAGAAACCACGAAAATTTCATCCACTTCTGAAAAAAAAGGTTCACTTCCACAGATAGTTATCAAATTTATAACCATTTATATTGGTGGTCTCCTAAGTAGCAGACAGCATTCTTCATGAAAGTATAAAGCTATACTCACTAGTAAACCAGAACATATACTGTACTCTTCTTCCTTTACATTCGTATTTTGTACACAACTCTGTTTTCTTTAATATCTTTTTTCTAAAAGTTTTTCAAGTTAGTATCATCTTCCAAAGTAAAATGCTTTCTATTGTCACATATAAAGAAATGTGTTATTGGAAAAGCATCATTTATGCTAAGTAACTTAGCAAAGAATAAACTATAGAATTCCAGAGACCTTTTAAAACTTCTTAGTCAATAATACACGTCATTTTTTTTTAAACTGATGATACCTAAGGACTAATAAAGATGCAATCAAATTACATGTATTGGTTTAATTATTTCATAAAAAGGTAAGTACTGCTAAATATTATAAGATCCCAAAGGAAATAATAGATACTGTTACAGTATGTCAAACACACAATGGAAATATTTACCTTTAAATGCACCTATCATATCTGTGCCAGCATCTCTTGCACTAGTGAAAGAAGAAATAGATTTTATCTCCTCATACCCAGGTAGGACCCTGCTTCTTTTCCTTAGTCATGCAAGGACTAACAGGTGGCATTCCTGTTGGCATGCTCTCTTGGGTGTTCTACCATGCAAGCGACTGTCATTTCAGTTTACAGTTCAAATGCTACAACAGACCTTGGGCGGAGAGAACGTGCAACTACTCATCAAAACTTTTCTTTAATACCCTAGTGAATTTCACCTGCCACCTGCATAAAATGAATATTTCTGGCTGAGTCGCAACACATGAAGCATCACTCACGTCACATTTCCTTCAGCTTTCTCATATGGCTGAACTCACTATAGAACAGACTGTACATCATACAACACATCAACAAGAGGAAAAATATGGATGGTTCTGAAAGGTATCCCGGTTCTGAAATGTATCCCAATCCCTGTCCAAACTGGAAAATCACTGTCATCCCAGAATCATAGAATCATAGAATCATAGAATAACGAGGTTGGAAGAGACCCACCAGGTCATCGAGTCCAACCATTCCTATCAAACACTAAACCATGTCCCTCAGCACCTCATCCACCCGTCCCTTAAATCCCTCGAGGGAAGGTGACTCAACCCCCTCCCTGGGCAGCCTGTTCCAGTGTCCAATGACCCTTTCTGTGAAAATATTTTTCCTAATGTCCAGCCTAAGGACAAGAAGCACAGTGTTAGAGACAGATGCTCTCGAGAATGTTGCCTTGAAGTCTGCTGCCCTTTCAAGAAAGGTCATGGCTCCTTAACTTACATTTGAGATATTGCTGCACTTGTTCAGCTCTGCTGTGTGTGATAGTGTCCTCTGTCCCTGCTCAAGAGAACCATAATGGAGCAACATATCTGCAGACCATGCAAGTAAAGACTATTCAAATCACATTTGTCCGTAAAACACAAAATAATCAGCCACCGAATACCACCCCCCTTCAAATTACAGCAAAGCAGCCAAGTAAGTTTTGTGACACTTTCTCTCCTCTTTCCAGTCCAGCAGAACAGAAACTTTGAGTTTCCAAACCTCCACAAAGTCAAGGCTTTCAAATAATTTGAAGTACTACAGTCACAAACAAGTTAAACGTAATGATATTTTTCTGGGACATGACACAAGGGAAACATTCCACATTTTGACATACATAAGATGTTGATTACCTCAATGGGAGTTTGTTTCTAATCCCGCAAAGGACTTTACAAGTGTCCAGAAATCTGCATACTGAAAGAATAGAAACAGAAGACTGTAGGCAGAAGCACATCACCCACTATTGCAATGACTCAACATGGGAGGAAAGGCCTCAAATTGTCAGCCTACCAGTCCAGGATGCTAATTACCAGTGCTGCCAAGACTACTTACTAATTGCATCACATAAATTTGCACCAGAATTCCCATTAAATTCCAAGAATTCTTGTTGCTTAACCAGTGGTTTTGCAGGAGTGAAAGAATATATAGACTTCCTTAGCAATTCAAAAGGCAGGACAATTATCCAAAGGAAATTACACTGTATTTAAAAAATGGCATTATACTTTAGTCTGCTGACCTTCTATAATCACTTTGCTGAAATGTAGTATAATTGATCAAGCTATATTTAGTGTAAATTCATTGAAATGATGAATCTCATTTTCTGAGATCCTGAGGGCACGTGTAGGCAAAGCTACAATCAATCTATAAAACCACAATACAACTACACAAAAAAAATTAAGAAGTATATTACTGGATTCACCAGGGATTAGAAAGCTCTGTGTAAAGATATTGAGTATCCTACTAGTCCTTACTTTCCCTTATGAAGAGGAATACTGAAAGTGGGTTAGGAAACTAAAACCATTATCAAGAAACACTTATTAATATCAATGTTACCTGTTAATGGTAGAAATAAACTGAATTCTTGGTGAATTTTGGAGGGGAATATACCCCATCAAACTCAACTGTTCTGAGATGGACCCATTCCTCTGAAATCACAAGCAACCAGGAAGCTCCCCAGTCATCTTTCGTGGGCTGAAAACAATGAATCGGAATGAATATTTAGTCTATAAATCAGGGCAAAATACTTACAGCCTAAATCTGGGTGATGAGTTTAGTGCTACAAAAATGGAATTACAAAACTATAATAAAAAAACTTCCAGGAATTTCAGGAAGCAGTGGAAGGCATATTAATCACAGAACACTCCAATTTCAGAATAGAAATCTTTCGTGCAACCATGGAGCATCATATCTAATGTATGCACTGAAAAGGCTGAGAAGCCTTTATCCAGCGTGGCTGATCCAGCTCGTATGACACTTTCCACTTAAGAGGATGAATATGGACATCGACAGAACATATAAAGCACTATAAAGTCAGAAGATTTTGCTGCAAAAATATATGTAGCATTGTAGAACACCACTCAAGAGGACAGATATTCTTGCAACTGGACACACTGATGGAGCAGCTGACGTAGTCTGCACATTCAAATGAAAATTTCTACCTCTGTCATTGTAAATCCACCTGGCATGAAGGGGGAATGTACTTTGTCAATGAGCAGAAAAGCAGAGAATCAAACCAGATTTGCTCGATTTCCCAATGGTTTACAAACCTGCTTGCCTAACTACTAAATTCATTTATCATTTATTATATATCATTATATATCATTTATGCACAGAACTTAAAGAATCATCAGTAACGCCAGAATTTCAAGCACAGAAAGCACCTTTCAGAAAATGTCATCAAAGGCCAAACTGCACATCCCAGATAACACAGAACTTACTCAGGTGTTAAAGTTTCTTCCAGTCATTAACTGTGCTGAACCAAGCCCCTCTGGCTATCCTTTTGCAACATTATTTTGACAAAAGATACGCATGTTCTCGTCAATTAGAGAAAAGGTGTGAAATCATCTAGTCACAACTTACAAGGAAAGAAATCCAAGAAATAAATAATTGTAAATGAGTCTGTTTAAACGCCCAAATTGGGCTAAAACACACACTTAAGCGTGCAAATCCTAAAATATCAAAACCAGGCAAAAAACTCAGCCAGCTCCTTACCTTGGGTTGCAACCGTGAGGTCTGGGTAAGAACATGAAGGTGGAAGGGAAGGCAAGAGGGACCTGAGAGTTCCAGCTGGAAAGGAAAGGAGAGCTCCAAGCTGTAGCTACATCAAAATGGAAACCTCGTAGAAACAACTCTCGGAGTCTTAAAGCAGCCAGACTCTGAGAGTTGTTTCTATGAGATTTCCATTTTGATGGCTTTAAGCAGCCAGACCCCAGAAAGGCACCTGCAAAAATCCATGTACAAAGGAGTCATGCTGTGCTGTGCAGGGTCTCTCACACCACATTCCCTCTCTCACCTCTCAAACGTTGTTCTTTTTTTTTTTATTCAGTGTGTCTCACACATCCAGAATGCTCCATAAAGGAGAGGACAAGGAAATGATAGGGACACAGATAGGTTAACTGCAGTAAGAATTAACTTAAAGATGGTCTGCAAAGGATAACATTGTACTGTTAGAGTATTACTATTTTAAGTACATGATTCTATTTCTGAGCAAAAAACAATATATTCAGCTATCTAATTTATTTTCTTGACTTCCACCGCTATGACTGCAGAACTAGAATATTTCAATGAGTATTCCTAGAAGATCCAGTACTCTGAGTCTAAGAAACTGTTGCAGACCTGAGGCAAACCTAGGCACACAATGATGAGAAATAACCTGATCTAAGAATCAAACAGAGTACATGAGTGGTCCAGGCATCTGTACGGATCATCACGTCATCACTTTGCTCCACCAAGACTCTTATCATTCCAGATAGGCCAAGGAATAAAATTTTATCCTAGGGAAGGTAAAAAAAAAGAAAAAAAAGGAGCAAGAAATAAATGTTTTCATCAGTTTGGTCAGAATAACCATGAAAGGCTGGCTGGTCCAGGACAGTGAAACTCTCCCTGTTTCCCTCCATGGAAGACAGTGTCACCAGAGAGCCCTCGGCAGGGACGTTACAGCCACTAAGATCCCAGTGCAGGCACAGGGATCTTTCCTTGCTTTTCCTTTTCCTGCAGAGGTTTATATATCTATTTGAACAAGGGGACAGAGCACAACAAATCAAAATAAATAGTCCAGAATCAAAGGAGATTTCTCTATTGTTTTTGAGAGAGGGTTGCTCTTTCATTTACTGCAAAACTCCAGTTACTCCAGTGTTGCTGGTGGGAACATAGCTTTGGGGTTTTTTTGTTTTACACTAAGCATATTTTCCCTTTCCTTTTTCTAAGATAGAAAGAAAAAAGTTCACTTTTTAGACGTAGCTATTGCACTGTAGCAGACTGGAAATTTACCTGCAAATACGTTGCTTAAGTTTGCTAACTAAATCGATGTTACTGCTTCAGCTGTAAAACTTTGTAACATGGAGTTTATGTACAGTCTCAAATGTAGAAATGCGGACAATTGTGGTGCCTATCAGACTGAAAATAAGGTAGGAATGTAATTATAGAGTACTAACTGATACCACAAGAAAAAGTCATAGCAGGCTAATGTGATAAGGTACTGTATCATCCGATGAGTAGGAATACTAACATTTCTGTATTAAAATGGTATTAGTGGTATATTAGGCTAACATGATATGACAAAAAAATTGCAAACAAAATACTATAATTTAGTCTAGGGCATAAATGTGAGGGAATAAAACCAAATATTGTCACAGAGGAACACCCTCTTTTCATTTAGAGGAACATGTGGAAATTTTGTGATAAAATTTGCTGTCGTGTCACATTGATGAAGTTCATGAGAGATTACATATTGCTATGTGAATTGTAAGTTAGTACAAATAATATCTTATATCTATGTATCATTTTTACTTCAGGGGATATCAAAGAGCTTTACAAACTTAAAGAGGCATACAAAGCAATGCCTCAATGCTCACCATCAGCCTTTAACCTGCAGCTGAATAGACTTCCCAACAGTCCCCAAATTTTTAATTAACCAAAGTTTTACTCAGCTGCTGATGGCATGGCAGAATTTCTAATGTAGTTATCTTTTTAAACATTAAGTTTTACACAGGAAAATAAAGTCCCTCCAAAGTCCTTATCAACAAAGCTCTGAAGAAGCTTCTGTTTGGATGAAATAATTGATAAAAACTGTATATCCATATAAAACATAGCATTAATTTATGAAAACAGCATAGAGACAGTCTTTATAGGATTAATCCTGGCATACATACTCTGAATACAATGCCAATATTTAGACTCAAGAAAAAATCTCAAGACAAGTTATTGTTTGATTCCTGTTCTGCGCACCCAGTTCAAACTTCAGTGATGTGCCCACTTACCTTTTTGAGTAGTAAACAAGCAAGGACAGGGACACTTCCAAGCCAGTTTTTGCTAAGTTCAGCTTAGAACCATTCATCACAGAGCTCATGCTGCCAGATTGCCACTCATCATCAGGTATCCTGAAAATGAGAACATACATATTACAGATGTACATACACATGGACAGGTATTTTAAAAATAGTCTTCATGTATAAAATCAGAAATACTTAATGATGTTTGCCATAAAATGGGTAAAAATACAGTAGTAAGTATTCCACTCTGAATACATTTATTTGTTTTTACTTTACAAGCCTCATGGATCTTCGTAGCTCTAAAACCTGTGGCAAAATTGTCCCCTCATTTTAGAATTATTTTAAAATATTTAAGTGTTATGAAGGAGACTAAGTAACCAGAATTATTTGTCAATTGGATTTTTAATCCTGTCAACAATATACACAAATGTATCAGTGCAGCAAGGCAGAAGACTCTGATGGTTCACCAATGAATGCATTCAGAAGGTGTATTCAGGACAACAGCACAGTCATGGATCACAATATTTCCTTGCAGTGACTGGGCTAACATTATTCCATTTATAGCACCAAAGGCAAAGAGTCAACATTGAAATCAATGCCACAACTAAGTCTTAAAGAACATTCTTCAACAAAGGTCTAATTACCAACAATGAGTAGTGGGCAAGACTTACATGGTATTTCCTTGGTTTTGTTTACCTACTTTACACTACCTGGAATTTTCCATTTTACAGTATGAAAATAGAGTCTATTTTGTGCCATGAAACTTCTTTACCGCCACAGACAGTGTTTCACCATCAATGCAAAGTTTCTGTAACAAACTCCTTGATTTTTCTGCCATTCCTCCTATACACGTTATAACTCTCAAAACCCTTCATCTCGTTCCGATTTACCTTGGATTCCTGTCTGTCCTTCATCCCATTGAATCATCATATGTCAATCTTGTCAACATTTCCAATATTTTGATACTTTACTGAACCCATATCACCACACCCCAAACCCACAGCCTCACTTTGGAGCTACAGTATTCTCATCACACCAAGTTAAAACTTCCTCCTCACAGTTTGGCTCCATCAGTATCAGCTTTCTTCAGCTAACTGATTCTACGCATCCATAATACCAGGTTTGATCATCCACTTAGAATCACAGAATCATAGAATCACCAGGTTGGAAGAGACCCACCAGATCATTGAGTCCAACCATTCCTATCAAACACTAAACCATGTCCCTCAGCACCTCATCCACTTGTCCGTTAAACCTCTCCAGGGAAGGTGACTCAACCCCCTCCCTGGGCAGCCTCTGCCAGTGCCCAATGACCCTTTCTGTGAGAAATTTATTCCTAATGTCCAGCCTGAACCTCCCCTGGCGGAGCTTGAGGCCATTCCCTCTCGTCCTGTCCCCTGTCACTTGGGAGAAGAGCCCAGCTCCCTCCTCTCCACAACCTCCTGCCACATCGTCATGTTGCTTTTTGAAGAATGGAACCGCATTCTGATGTGAGGACATCCTTCTTCATATCAGTGCTCAGGGGTGCCTGTATGACACTCATGGAGTAAGTTGAGGGGTAATAGATGATAATTGACAATCTGCACCTGCTATAAACATAAATACAAGAAGAGAAGAAGTTCCAAATCTTTTATTCCTGGATTTGTTTTCCTCAGTCACTTCCCTCACCTAAATTTTTCTGATTAAAAATAAAAAATAATAATTAATTATCATTGCTGTATTCTTTCCCTCTACAAAGGCTGAGATATGGACAGCTTCCTCTCCCCACAGCCTCCTGAATACTCTAAGATACTTAGACCTGGGAGACATTGTATGTGTGCATATGTGTGTGTGTGTGTGCGTGTGCATATGCACATGTTTGTACATCCAATGACTTACACATGGAGATCACTAGTACTTTATGCAGGCTTATGTCTTATGAGAACAGGAACTCAAATGCATAAGTGACTCAATATGTAAATGTAAAGAAGGATAGATTTGTAGACTTCTGTCATTTTTTAAAATAGGGAAAGCCAGGATTTTGCACAGTTTTTAAAAATAATCACACTACCATACAGTAGATTTCAGTGACATTTGTCTTAGACAAATTTAAAAAAAAATGTGAAAATGCAATTGGGGAAGCATTTTGCTTTACTTGGAGTACAGCTGTAAATAAATCATTACATTGCATCAAAAGTACTAAAATCATCAGAAAGCTTGGTCAGGACATCTTTATTTTAATTGGTAGAAGAAAAGAGAGGACAAAGATTAAAATAAATCCTTTCAATTTTTTGTCGTTACAACAGAATTCGTAACTGTAGGGGGTAGAATGATGCATCCATTTGCACTTACAGTACCATATTAGGGAATGACTAAATTACTTGTAAAGCCCTTTCCA
Organism: Phaenicophaeus curvirostris; assembly: GCF_032191515.1. Lineage (NCBI taxonomy): Eukaryota > Metazoa > Chordata > Aves > Cuculiformes > Cuculidae > Phaenicophaeus > Phaenicophaeus curvirostris. The sequence goes on from NC_091397.1 coordinate 57,174,618, forward strand.
TGCCGCCACTTATGAGTAACGATATAATTTCCTAAATCACATAAATAAATACACAAACTAAACTCTTGGAATCCTGTATTTTTTTATCCTGCATTATAAAAATAAATGAGAATGGTCATTTTTATAAAATTCAATTTTATTTTCTGCACAGGAACACATTCAAACATTTGCATCTTATTATTGCTGAAATCAAACTAGATAATATGCAGCTGTGAATTATATTTTTCTTTCACTATGCCTGTATTTACAAGACAAATAGCTGGCATCCCTGTTCTAGTGCACGGAAACATTTACATTTACCTTTATTCATACTGCCCACAGTATTTCAAAATATTTTATGCCTGAATGTCTGGAAAAGCTAAGGCTGTCTCAAAAGATGTTTTGTAAATGTATAGTGATTTGAATTATCATAGCAACTAAGATTTTGTATATTTATTTCCACGTCTTAAAAGGGAATCTCGTATTATTAGTGAAGATAATGTATGTGTCAAAAAAGAGGCATCAAAAGCACTTCCTGTGCACTTGACAGGGTGACAAAATATTTCTCCTATCCTTTCCTAATTGAGCTGCTGTACAAAGGGAGACATTATGATAATATTAATAATAGTTACATGGATATTTGTAGGTACTGTGTAACCCTTCAGTCCATTTTCCCAGACAATGGTGACTACAAAGAGGCTTCAAAATAGAACATCACACAATATGAATGCCACTTTTTTCTATCTTACATTTTAAAAACATCATTGAAATCAGAAAGTTCATTTACAAAGGACTGGCAGTTGCAATCACAGCAATAATGTAGTGCTGAGAAAAAAAGGGTAATTGGTTTGGTAAAGATCGCTTTCCATTACACCATAAAGCACTACACAATAGGAAAGGTCGCCAATTAAGCAATCATGAATACCAAGTACTGAAGCTGATGAAAATAGGGCAGTGGTTTAAATAGATTTGCAAGCAATTTACCTTTTCACAATGTTGGCAATCTGATGCAATTTGCTTGCAATTTTGTCTGCTTTCAGTAGCACTCGAAGCTGACACTACACAGACCAAATGGCAAAGAGGCCTGCATAGAAAATGTAAAACTATCTTGGCTGCATCAGGGAACCAGAATGGTGGTTCATCAGGAAAATTACAACAATTAACATAAGTGCTGCAAAAATCAACACTTTAAATGTCACACTCACTAGTCTGTCCAAAGACTGTAAAAGTACCATCTCCATTGCTGGACTAACAGTAAATATGAAGCAATCACCAACAAGCCTTGAGGCTGATGGCTTTACAATTGATGTGACATTCTCTGAGTGATAAAATAGCCTCTCATTTTACAAAAGTAAGTATTTTTCTTTTTTAGATTTAACCTGGATTATGTGAACTCAAAACTTATATTTAATTTTTTTCAACTCTTCTTCCAACAAACCTGCTTTGCACTTGAGTATGTTCTTTACTTGTTTTGATGTTCTACAAAACTTTATATTTCAGGGAACTGGATCCATACTGATAAAACTCAAATATCGATCGGTTCTTTTTCAATGTAAATTATGCCCATGATTTATTTCAAAATGTGTTATATGCATGAGATGATGCACTTGTGAATAGGGCTTGGTTTCTAATCTTGGGGAAGGGGACTCAAAAGGTAACTGTAGGTACCCCCTTAGGTATCAGTGCAGAATGCAGGATGCCTTTCTGCATCTCTATCAGTGTAAACCCAGCAAATGTGAAAGATGACTTTTGAAGTAATTGATATCTCATGTAATGGCTCCCATGTTAAAGACAGATATAAATTTGTCAGACAGTGAAGGAGAATTGACTTATGGTGCATATTTAATGATTTATTCATTTTTAGTGAACTGCAGCACTGAATAAAGCTGTAATGCCTTTCTCTGACATCACACAGGAGAGTAACAACTTTTTCTCTGACATCACATCTTGAAAGTAACATACTTCCTTTGTTAGATGCTTGATCCCAAAACTTTAGTAAGAGAAAAGGTGTCACCATTTTTTGTGTGATTCAAAATATATTCAAGTCTATGGAAGTTCAGGCATCTAGGACCTTGTCATTCTGGAAATGAACTAGGATGCAAGAATCAGAACACTTCTACCATCTGGGTTTTTTTTTTTTCAGAGCTCAGTAAATCTATTCTGATGGTTATTAGCTGTTATTAGCTCCTGAAGTCATCTTTTTACATCATCCATGCAGTCAGAAATGGCTGATCCAGTGAACTACTCTGGGCATTGCTGTCCAATTGACAGGACAACTACCATGCTGTATTCTAAGCTGTGGTAGTTCCTTAACAATTTTATAGCCTATATTCATTTAAATGGCTGGCCTTGAACAGCACCTAACAGTTTTTAGACATTGGTAGCAGTAGGGAATTGATAAGAAAGAAAACATTTCACCAGATCTTCAGTGGTATAACAATTCCAGTGAATGCTTAACAATCTTTGTTGTCTCTATCAAAAGGAAGATGACTGCTATATACAGTTCTGAATGGCAGTAGCTGCTTGATTTAAATATGACAAGTCAAACATCAGACTGGCAACATGAGTGATACTTAATTTTCCTTTGATGTATTTCAAATGTCCCACCAGACATTTGCTAGATTTTGACTACAATTTGACTAAAATTTTGATGAAAGCAACAGAATCCAGATATTGTAGTTAAAATTGCATGCAACTTCACCAGATTCCATAGAACGATAAGTTACAGATAAGGATGAGAGAACACATACATATTTAAACTACTCATGGGGTCCTGCTGCTATTCCAAAAGCCTTTAAACTGAGCCTTCCTTTTATGGGATTCCATCCGTGCCCATCTCTCACTGAGGTTACATGTACAATTGCAGTTCTAAAGTAGTTCAACTCAAATCTCCTTCTATTCTGAAGAAAGACTCCTCTTCATTCTTATTCCCAGCCTTTTCCTTTCCTATTTGTTGTTTTCTTTTTATGATATTATTCTTTCCTGCCTTTCTTCTGTCCATGCAATGTGGCACTAACACAACATTTCTGTCCTTCGTGTGCCTTCGCATTCCGACCTCAAAAACTTTGTGAACCTTCAACATGCCTCATTGCCAAATCTGTAACATTAGGGGCAATAAAGAGCCCCTTTCAGCTAAGGGAACACTACTGGGAAATCTTAACTGTGGTTAATATCTGAACATAAAGTACACATTGATTACTCTTTCACGTGCTACTTTGTCAACCCTGACTGGCTGGTACCACTCCACATGTACATTAGCATGTTAACTTTCCTGACTTTATAATGTGCATTACACATCATTTTTAATTGCACTGTGTTCTGTTCCAATAGTTCATTGAGACCACGATACTGATCATCACAACTGTGTATATACAACATCCACAGCTGGTTTAAAGGAGAAGCATTTTTCACCATAAGGTTTGCAAAGCAATATTTCTTTCTTCAGCTGTAAATTCAAAAGTTGCAACACTTACAACCAACTTTAACTGCATCTCAGTTGTGTTTGGAAGCTTAGTATAATAATCGTTGTTATAGACACCATTTTATTTGAAGTTCAATGCTCAGTAATAATGTAAATTTCAGTGTGATGCCACTGCAGCATTTGAAATAACACTCGAAACAAATACCTGGAACTCATTTCAAACTGACACAAGCTGAAGAGTGAGTATAGAGTTCATGCTAGTCACCCTGCTAGTTATTGCAAGCTGGATGAAGAATTAAAAATTACAGACTTTACACCTTTAATTTACTCATAGCAGTTTTTCAAAATCAGACTGCCTACTGCTTTCAAGGAGAAACTCTTCTGAAAGGATGCGTAACTGCAGTCTTCTTTGTGCAAACTGAGAATAGTGAAGAACAAGGGAGCTAAGAACAGCAGCAAGCCTAAAAGTGGGCAAAGATGGTTCTGAGACATAAAAGAGGGAGCATCTTTGATTTTGCAAATGCTCCAGGACTCCTCCTCAACTTAATACTCAATAGTCACAGACTAGATTAAGAAGGAATTGACTGGTATCAAGAGGGAATGTTAGTCTCACATCACAGTCTCTCTTGCAGCCCTCCAACAAAAAGGGAGAGAGAAGCAGAGCTACTGCTGGAGCTCTACAGCAGGAGCTGTGCAGCCAGTAGACTTGGGAATCACACTGGAGGTCTCCACACTAATTCTTTTCTTGGAAAAATCTTTCCACAATGTACAGGAGAGAGGAGACGTCTCAAGTCTGCCCCATGAGGGATGGCCAGTCAGAAATTACGCAACTTTTAAATTTTTGCCTTTCAGCTCCCTGCATAGGGGTACATAATAAAGAAGATGCTTTAACTTGAAAATAATTCCTTTTATGACATTTTAAAAGAATTCCCAAGGTACCAGTTGACACTTAGCTATCAGTCCACAAATTTAAAATTGAAATTAAAGGATTAGATCCTAATCTGAAATTATATGAACGAGGATGAATTACTGTGCCACTAATCAGTCTATTGCACATTTTAACACCTTGCTTGTACATGCTTGTACCTACAACCATTTTAGGATTAAGAGAACCGTGACCTTTTACAGACAACTGAACTATATTTTGGCAAGTATGAGCTGAACACATCAAAGAAATTAATTTAACAAATATGAGTTTTTCAGTCTGGCTTTGGTCCTTACTGTTGGGAGGTAGGGAAAAGCCAGTAATCAAAACAATTTATTTTCCTTGAATAGGACTAGATTTTTAGTTAATGTTAAACCTGGGTACCTTCTCTAATAGAGTCACAACAGTTTACCCCATGTGGGCTACTGATTTCCTCTATTAGGCTGATACCTCTATTATAGGGCTGCATTATAAAACAAAGAAACTTAGTGCATCCTTAATGAATAATATTTATGTTAGTAGTAAAAACATTTCTTTAACCATACAAAATAAAGTAACATCTCATTAAAAACAAATTCACAACACACACACCCCCCCAAACATATTGAAAATGGTTGGAATACCAAGATAAAAGATATTCATTTTGGATGGAAATTTAAATATATATATATATACACACACACAATAGAAGGAGCATTGCATCCAGTATTACTTGTTCCAGTAAACAGATTCTGAGCTGTTTGCCTAAACTGTAAAGAGACTGATGCCACTGGCAGAGAACACTGTTTGCATGAGATCTCTTGAATTCTTTGCCATATTTCATACTCAACACAGAAATACCCTTATTTTGAAGAAAGAAAAGAAAAAGACAAATTGGTCAGCCCATTATCAATTTTCTTTCAATCACTACAAATCGTTGTCTTTAGGAGAATGAAAAGTCTTCAGACTTAGTGAGTGGATGAAGATTAGAAAAACATATAGACCTCTTAGCCTGGCTGCTAGGACTGCTTTATGTCAGTTTGTAAGTTTTGTGGGAATAAAAAAATTGCACAGATGGGACTATAACTGACCATAACCTGCTCTATTGTATTTCCAACAATCTCTAATTACAGCAACACACTAGAGGAAGAGATTTGAAAGGGCAGGTGATGGGATAGGAGAGAAACCTGTTTGACTTAAACAGCACAGGATCCCTCACCATCAGGGCTGATGTACATCAGCCTGACAGCTAATTAGGGTAGACATGAATTTTTCCAATGTAACAGATGTTCGCTAATCAGGCCAGATTTGGAGCCCTTGCGCCAGCAACATTTCATGCACAATTTAACTATCTAAAAGGAATAAACTACTTAATGCATTGTACTGGAGGCACAGCTGTTTCACAATCAGAAAATTTGCTGTCAAAGATGTTCTCTTTAAAACTGACATGTTTTTATATAACTCTGATGGGGTGTTTATAATGTATTAATAGTTGTCAGTAAGAGCTGCTGTCATCATCAAGAAGTAAAACATTTCTGAAGGTATATTAAAATGAACAGACTCCTTTCTCTTTCTAAAATCTATTTAGATAATTTACTTTGAATATGGCCTGTTTAATTCAAAATGTACTTTAAACAAAAGGCTTAACGTGTATCTCTCAAGTTACACCAATAATAAAACAACCAGATCTACCTTCTGACTATGGAGTAAAGCTGAAAAATCTTATCTTTGAGTTGTAGTGGAAATTTATTTTATTTGGAAGAAAGTATAGATATACAATATACTGTGATAAAATGATGTGATCTCCCTTCTGTTCATAAAAGATACGTCACTTGATAGAAAATTCAGATTAAATGTATCGACAGGTTTATGTAGATTCATATTACTTAGGGAATCAAGGAAAGAGAATGTGAGATATTTATTCTTGCACCTGAATTCCATAGACCAGATCCAGAGGTAAATGAGTTGGATTTAAGTCAATTTACAGAAAGTTAAGGATCTTGTACTTTGCATCTGGGATTAAGATACAATATCATCATCCAACTAACAGAATTTCTTTTTAACACTGTGGCCTTTGCAGCTTTTCGTTAATTTTTTTACCATGAGAAAAATCAAATGATCAGACTGCTAGAAAAGTTTGAGCAAAGCTTGCATCACCTGTAAATGGTAATAGTAGGGGCTAGAGAACAGAACTGGAAAGAATAGTTGTCCTTGTGATAATGGCATCTAAATGCTGTAACTGCAGCTCCCAGTAAGGTCAGTCAGATTTTAAGTCATAAGATACTAAAGCTATCAAGCCTGGAAAAGATGCCTGTGGACATATATCTGCAAAACCCAACTCTGTTTTCATTTAACACCACAAAAGGGCCAAAGTCTAAATGCTGTCCTCATGAACGTGTGCTGTGTTTGCAAGCTTCTCTTTAAATGCATGTTCACTTATGGAATAGAGAGAGTTAGAGTACAAGTGAGCAGCAGACAAGAGGAAGAGTCTGTTTCTTTCAAGAGGAGGCTGAGGCAAAAGATCCTTTTCTGGATCTTCGGGTCTGAAGTTTGGATGATGACATTCTCATCCTCATTGCTCTGGGAGAGCTGGCAGTATTTTGGGGAATCAGAAACTGAGTTAAGGAATTTGTCCAAAAAAATATCAAGTTCTCTGTTAAAAAAGGGGGGAAAGGAGACGCCTGAAATGGTGACAGTGAATTTTATAAGGAAATCTGCTAAAAAGATGTAAGAGACCAAGACAAAAGCAGCCTTAAATTAATTTTAAAAAAACCAACAAGTAGCAACTGTGCCATAATATTGGGATTGATCAGGACCTTCAAGGAAGAGGGAATGGCCAAAGAGTCAAGCATAACATTAAAATCTTTTGTAAATATTCAGTGGTGACAGAAGTTAAGAAGGACACAAATTCATGACTCCAAATGAATGATGAAGAAAGTTTTTAAACAGGAAAATTACTATTTTAGAATAAGGCAAATCCTTATCCATAAAATAAAGACCTTGAAAGAATTTATGTGTGAAATTCTGAAGTTTTCAAACCAGCTAAGAGAAACTACATAATATTTGTTATTATGAGAATTTGCTCCTCAGTACAGACCTGATGATTTTGTTTTTAATGATGCCTAAATGATAGGCTACCAACATTTCAGAAATGGTGCAGAGGGCAAGAGTGATCTGAACAATAAAAATCTAACCTAAATAAAATCATGACCAACAGTAAGAAATTTTAGTAAAATCACTAGTAATCTAGAGGATGTGAAACCTTTGACTTCCGTTTATTGAGAGTACTTTTTCCTGGACTAATTGGATCTCCTTTGAAAAAAAAAGAAAATTAAAAAGACCAATAACGTTTTAATCCTGCAAGTACATGTTTAACTTAATTCACTTGAGCTTCAACTTCAAGTTAATGCACTCATCATTGGATGGAGCTGTTGGCAGTGGGACACAAAGAATGCAGCCAACCTGTGTGAATTTCATTACAGTCTTGAAGCTGCCCCTCACAATATTTGAATTTAAAAATGGACTCAGATAATCTCAGAGAAGAAGAGGATTTGATGTGTTGGAAAGTGACTACAAGGAAAAGACAGTGTGTTACATTGATGAGAGGTGTTCCCAGAGGGTTACACATTGAGAGAGAATAGTTTTGTCTTGCTTACATCTTCAGCAATAATCTGAAAGAAGTAATGATCTTAATGAATTCACTATCATAATGAGCTAACAATAGTAATTTAGGAGGAGCTGAAAGTACCAGTAAGAACAAAGAGAAATAATACAAAGGCACCCTAAGAGATTAAAAGCATAGGCAAAAATACTGTAACAAAATGAGGTTTGGACTGGAAAGACACAATTCCCAACACATTTGTTGAAAAACAATCCAAAGCATGAATATTCAATGACGGAGTCAGACATTAATTGGCAATGCAAAATGGCAGAAGGAAAAAAAAAACCCACAAGCTTATTTTGCGCTGCCCATGCATCAGCCTCATGGAAAACAGGGAGTCAGACATTTCTGCAGCACTGATGAACATGAAAGAGGAATTACCATGCTGGCCCGGGCCTGCCGTCCATCTATTGCAATATTCTACACCTGACTGTGAACAGTAACATCCATTTCAAGGAACGTTCAGCCTTTTTCACGATGATAATATGAACAGAATGGGTTCTCTTTTCTAACTGCAGGCAGCTGGGGGGAGGGGGCTTTTATTATTCCTCTTATTCATTAGAAGCTTTTGAGCCTTTTTGAAAAAAACACATAAGAATTTAGAGGTCGACAACCAGCCAGGATTTCATACTGTTATGGGCACTATGTTAGCAGAAAAAACATTAATGAGATGGCGAGGTCTGAACTATGGAAAAGCAACAAAATTATCTGAACACTGAGAACACTGGTATTCAAGGAATAAATAAGTGTGCGTCCACTAAGAGATGACTAAGGCACCAAGATAACAGTCTACAAATATTTGAAGTTTATGAACACTAAAGACAAAAATAGATCCTATCCTATGCTTTCAAGAATGTAGCTATGATGAACGAGAGAAACAGAGAAAAGAAAATCAGCACTGAATAGAGATAAGATCAACATATTTGCATCTGTGGTTCCATTCCAGAGCTCTTCCCAGGCTTGTAGGCAGCCTGGGTCTAATTCAACCTTATCACCAGAAAACCAGGAACTGGGCTTGTTTCTCCTATTCCTTTTTGGAAAGTGGGAAGGGGCAAAGATGACGAATTTGTGGCCAGTAATATTTGATTCACTTCTCAGCAGCAGTCTATTTTGGTGCCTTTTTTTGCCAGCCTCACTTGCACCCACTTTCATGAGTGCCATGAGTGGGGCTGAGTACCCTGTGTGGTTCCATCTCATGACCTAAAAATATGCACCACACTCTTTCCATCGCACAGGATTGGGCCAAAATGCATCTAACTCTTCCTTCCATCTTTGTCCCATCAAATTCAACCCTGAAATAACAACAAAAATAAAAGAAGCAGTGAAAGTCTGAACCAAATTTAAAGAAAATCAGACAAAACCCTAGAAAATGTTGTTGCAATATGAGAACTGTCGTCATACTGATCAATAGCATCTAATTGTTACTTAGATTCCCCCATCTGTTTTTAGCCATCTGTTGTTTCTTGTCTTATACTCAGGATGTCTACTGTCCAGGTACAGAGACACCCAACACCCTTTACCAGAACCACTGAGGGGTATATGGGGACAAGGACTCCCTGGGAGACAGCTGAGGCCTGGAAAAAAAGAAAGTTGCTTGCTTCTCTCAGTAGAAATGTATAAAGTGGCCATGCTAACGTTCTGTACTTCTTTCCCAGCTACAGCAGTGTGTCCACATGGAGAAACAATTTTTCCATGACTGGACTCAGATTTTCCTGTCGAAGTGGGACATAGAGGAAACATGCTACTTAAGGACTTTAGTTTATGTGCAGCTTTGTGAAATACTAAAGCCAGTTACAAGCTATCTTGTCAATCCCTACTTCAGGAATCGTGTAAAAAGTTTTCTCCAACTGTATTATGGCAAAGGACACACTGGAAAACTTACACACAAAACATGCTCAATTATTTCCCAGGTTCTTTATCAAAATTATTACTGTGGACACAAATTCATGCATACTGTTAATATAAGCTATTATATACAGGGGATCTACACTCTGCTCTTTGTTCATGGAATCTGTACAGATTCAGAATGCCAAAATAAAAGCATGTGGGCAACAGATTACCAATTTCATAATAAAAGAGAAGAATTAACAGGACTTCCCAGCAAAGTCCTCTCATTTTCCAGAAAAAACATCTCTGCTACCAATAACAAACATTAAATCAGCCAAGCAAGCCATCATCCTGCTGTCCTTTATCAAGCCAATCTTGTACAACTCTGATCTAGAATTTAGGAAAGAAGGTATTTGTGTCTTTCTAGTAATTGACTGAATCACTAGTTTATATATATGTAGTAGAAGGTATTCAGAAATACATGAGAGATGTTCCGCAGAGATGGGATTCTCCTATACTGAACTTCCATGAGAAGTGAGCCTCATATGCAGAGCAAAATAGACGGCTTAGGGTCACATTTTCAGCTACTTTTAAACAAGCCATCAAATATACACTTTACCTTTACATGTACAAAACTCTCATTAGGTCACAAACATAAGTACCAAAGAAGATCCTCAAAGCTTTGTAGTGATCCACATGCAAAAAATAGCTTTTTGCATAGAAAATGTACCTGTGCAAAATAATTTGTAAATGACTTACGAAGTCTTGACTATAACAATTCAGGCAACACTCCCAGTTTCATTAGCCACAGGCTAGTGACAGAGATTTCTAGCCCTCAGCAAAAACATTTTCTGTGGTAGTTTAACTTAAGAATAGATTTACAGTGAAGTTTTGACAATTTTTTAATTGCCTGAAACTATAACCTGACATCCGCAATTAAATTTGAACTCAGTTTAGGGAATGTAGTCTACTGCATTGAAAATAAATGGTGTCAAGTTCTTGAAATTCATCATCATTTAACCACATCACAATATCTGATTATAAGTCCATCTCAGATGTCTCAGTCTTTAGCTCTGATCTTGTAGGCTCTATGTGGAATTTGATATACCTTAGTAAGTCTTTACATACAACGTGTAGAGGTGTCAACATGTGACGGCCAACATGACATCGGTATCAGCAGTGAGTGAAAAGTTTAAACTAGATGTGGATGAGAAGCTAACAACCCACAATCAGTTTTCAAACCCAAAACTTACTGGTGTCCTCTATTTTCCTTTGTCAATTCCTTGGTTACTAACTGAAATCCTGAAGTGATACGCTTGCTTCAAACACCAAGTGCACCTGTTTTACATTTTACTGAGCATTGCAAACTCTGTAGTTCAGCCAAGTACAGAAAAATATTGTCTAGTGAATATTCTGGTTGAGAAAAAATGTTAAAGCTATTACATGTAAATGTTTTCAGAATAGAAAACATAGCAATGGACTTCGTGGTCTTAGATGCCATTATTTCAAATAAAGGTGCAAATGCTGCGCTAATCCTCTACATGTGCTGTTCCCAATATAGTGGACAATGAGTTTGCAGGGGTTTTTTTTTCTGTGTATCAGTGCTAAAATATACAGCACCTTGACCCTCTGCCTAATGACACCTTATTTTAAGACCAAACTGGTAGAAATATGAGGCACAGAAATGGCAACTAAGAATATCGGGCTTGGGAGAGAACCCTGTGGTTAATGTGCTCAGAGAGCCTTTGCAAGCCAACAGACCTTCCAAAGGAATATGGCTGCAGATCAAGCATAATAATTTCAGCCACTTTTCGATTTATGGACAGACTGACTAGATGGTTTATTCTAACGTTTGGTTTTTTGGGGGCCAAAAAGCTTGGATAAATTAATGGCATGTATAAGTACATACTGGTGCACTGTAACGATGAAAACAGGAGGCATTCCGGTCTGTTCTTTCATCAAAGGCTCTGCTGTGTTGCTGTGCAGCAGCGTGGTGCTTTATTTGCATCCCTGCAAGCTACTTATCTTATTACTATTGTTTTATCTTTTTTTCTAGTTACTTCTATGCATGCACAGGTTTTCTGTCTCACAAGACCTGTTGCCAACATCAGTAAATATATCTTTTTATACCACGCATCCCATTTAAAAACTTGGCTTAAGGAAACAAGACAGAATGAAGTCATTTTAACCAAATATTTGTGACTTATGTTGTTTACTCGTCAGAGACTTTATCAACAGAAAAGTACAATGCCTGGATGTGATCACAGTAATAGACTGTGATTCAAACACTTAGGTCAGTCAGTGTCCTGCCCCATGAACTCAGACAAACAATTTTACCTCTAGCTGCTCTTCTCTCCCTGCCATCTATTTATCTTTCTGGTCTTTTCCTGCACTCAGAGTTAAGCCTTTGAATAACAGCTTTCTAGAACTGGGATGTGCTACTGCAGCGATACAGTGTCTTCTTGGTAGTTCTCTAACACTAATCATTCCTCATAATAAAGATAATAATAACAATCAACACATTATCATGGAGTAAATGATTGATCCTTTCCAGGGGTGGAATTTAGGGGGAGGAGGATGTGTGAAAAGGCAAAATTAATTGTCCACATCTTTAAAAACTTGCTGGTGGAAAAGCAAGTATCCAGAGCCTGATTCACCCAGCATCTAAACCACTTCATAGTGCTACAAGTGTAATTACTTTTATCTGTGTGATTTCATGTATATGTATCTTGTCCCTCTACATGATTTACATCTACTTTTTAACCCTTACATTTCCAGGCAGCTAAAAAGAGATTCAAGCAAAAAGAAAAATTAGAAAACTATTCCTATTTTGAAGCCATATTCATACTAAGCCAAACACCAGGATGTACTAATCTGACACACAGACAACCAGCAAAGAAACCCAGTAAAAACTTGCTGTTTTCAAAAAAAAAGGAATATTAATCTCAGAAATATAGGGAAAATATGATTCCCTATCTGGTCTGACAGCTATTACACCTGAGGTCCTAGATGATGACCACATCTGGTCTGAACAATACTGAGTCTGTGTGGAAAAAGAAATATCCCTCCTCCCTGACATACAGGTAAGGATAACATGGATTCAACTGCCATCTCTGTTGTGTCACGGAGTAAAAATCAGCAGAAATTCATAAGAACATTTTCTATGCTTTCCTGCAATCTGCATACTGAGTAAATTTGTGGTCTATATCTGTTCCATTTTTAGCTACATGTTTGGGGTTTTTTTTAATAATGGAAAAAAAAAAATCCATTTTTGATCTTCCAGAATCAGAGAGCTCACTACAAGGCCTGGTAGAAAAAAAAAATACTGTCTGATTACCTATGTTAAAATGCAATCCAAATTCAGTGATGGACTTTCATTTATAGTTGCTGTTGGATATTGTGTTGTGGCTGAGCAGGTCACCTACCACCTGCAGCACCATTTGTGCCAGAGGTAGGTGCCTCCCTCCCTGCAGCTGGAGGTCACCTCACTGCCTTGCTTTGCCACCTCTCAGCCAGGGGCTATTCATTTGGAAGCACAGGTGGACAGAGAAGCAGTGTGCTTACTCCCCAGTGAGTGTCATCCAGAGTTTATTTGGGTGAAGTGCTGCTCCATCAGTTTACTACAGCGCTGTGGGCTGTGAGGAGTAGGTACCATCTTTGCTCTCTTGCTTCTACTACAGAATGGGTGCAGGGCAGTGGCTGCCAGCTACCACAACTGAATGACAGATATAATGGAATTTCTTTATAAATGTAGTTATAAACATTGTTTACAAAATCCCATTATTAAAATTCTCTCCCTCGTATGGAAACATATAGCTGTGATCTACTGACCTCTTAACCTTTAACTCAACAGAGAGACACGACCCTGAATCATCCTCCCTGTCTCTCCCAAGAAGACTTTCTGCATTCCACACTTGTAACCTTTCTCTTCTGTTTTCCAAGTCCTCTCCTACTTTTTATCATCATTCTTTAACAGTGCAAGCTTATGTTCAGCTGATTGCCTACACTGAGATCCGAGTTATTATCATTGTTTCTAATAAAAAAATTCCCATTTGCACAGGGAGCACCCCTTCCAGTTGGATACACTTGGAAAGGGATTGCGTGAGAAGCTTTCTGCAGTGGCCAGAGGTGACCACAGCTCTCAGAAAGTTCCTTCATTACACAAAAAGACTCTGACACTTCATTCATCACACCAAGGATGAAAATGTGTAGATTTCAAGTCTGGGTATGCCAAGAATCTCTTCTTTTATGAATAACATTTTTAGTGGTTTGCAGCATGAGCAACTGTGCATTGGGTCAACATTCCTTTACAGAAACCATTTGGAGGTTAACTAGCAATAAAGGCAGAGAATGTGGGGGAAAACACTTCTTCCCACTGTTGCTTTTTGCCAATCCATATGATTTCTGAGTGCCCTTGGTTACCCATCTATGAAGAAGAAATAAAAACACGTCTCTCAGAATCATTGTAGGGTGTGGAATTGTTAACAAGGGCACAAACAAAATATTAGGAGACTGTAGATTTAGTCCTCTGCGCTTTCCAAAATTGCTTTCTACTTGTAAATCTGACAACAAATCCTCTAACTAACTGAGAACATTTGGTAAAACAATAGCAATAAATATCTGCAGTCACATGTTGAACTTTCAGCTACCCAGACTCACCTCAGAGAGAATTTTCCTAGCTAAGCGGTATAAGTTGTAGAAAAATCAACATTTATAACAGCATTACTGACAGACTTTGAACTACAGTTCTGGGAATAGTGCTATTTAACAAACTGGTGGTTATGTTTTTATTTTACTCTTTTTTAGATTTTGCTTATGTTACCATTTTAAAGAAAACTCACAATAGGTCTCAGCTACCTAGAATAATAAACGAGGAAGGATAATAGAGATAAATCAAAGCACAGATAACTCAAACCATAATAAAGTTGCTCTGCATTTAGGAAATTAAGCATTGGGAAGTAATTGCTGAAGCACAGAATGAAGTCAGTATAGAAACTTAAAGATATAAAATACATAAAGTGTAATTAAATTAAATTGAACTCGGGTCATCTTCGTATATTTAATGGTTTCATGTGTTCAAGAAACAGCCCAATATTTTTTCACAGAACAGAGGTGTGGCAAAACTGTACTCATTTAATATTTGGTATTAGTAAAATGCACTAGTTGTTAAAAAAAGTTACCTGGGTGAACAAAAAAAATAAGTAAAACTTTTTACAAAGCAGTTGAGCTATCAGAAGTTCAGGGAAAAAAACTAGCATCAGAATATGTAGAATGAAATCAGAATATTGAAATAGGAACATTTTTCTGTGTCTAAGTATAGATCGTACTTTGCTTTCAATATACAGAAGAATTAAATGGATAGTCAAAAGTAGTGCTTGAGCTACTACCTACAGTGAGACTGACTAGTTCTTTTAGGATTTTTCCCCCTATGAATTCCCCCTATGAATTTAGCAATGCAAATTCAACAATGGATTCTGCCCAATGATTGCCAATTTCAGCAGTGACATTCTTGACGGAATAGCCTGATTAGAAAATAATTGTACTTCTTTTCAGCTACTGTTACCTCACCCACACTTTTCATTTCCTATAAGGTACAGTGGCAAAACTGCATCTTTCAACTCTCTCTCTTTTATCTGATGTAGTGGATGACAGGTAATCTAGCTGAAAGTTCCTACAATTGCACTACCAGAAAAACACTGGCTGATGAAATCTGAGCAGTTATCACACTAACCATCACCTGTCAAGCCTCCTGCTTCAATTTAAGGGTGCATCAATTTTCTGAAGAGGAAATCAAGGGCAAAGAATAAAAGCGCTACAGATAAACACTGACAAAGGCCCTTTCTGCTTTTTTTTTATTTATGATGGGATGTACTATCATAGGTTGCTCTGTGAGGTTTTATCAACTGTCCTGATACATCCCAGATAGCTTGGAATTCTTTGGCCATTGACGAAGTGCTATACTTGCACTTACTGAAAGGGCAGAAGATTTCTAACTGAAAATTACTTTCACTAAATACCACAAAGATATTGAAGTCAGAAAGAGCAAGGAGATGGAACAAATGACAGCTGCATATAACAATGAACCTCTCTGTTCTCTGAGCTGGCAGACAAGGCTGATTAGAGTAAGACCATGAAATAATGTTTTCTTAAAGCCAGGGAGCATATTGTGTAAAGTGTCAGGTACAAAGAGTTCATACGTTCTTTATAGTGAAATGTGAACACATTTGCTGCTGACTGCATTTGCCGTGTACTAACCTAGTTCTCCAAAGTAAACAACCGTACAAGGCAACCTTTTTACAAGTGAGGAAAAATGATGAATTTCTCTAGGGAGAGGAAAAGAAGTCTCAGCATCAAAATGAGCCGAATTCAGGTTCAGAGCAAGTGTATTGAGCATCACTAACTTCAGGGGAATGATATTCTTTAACAGCAGGTCAGAAGTTGTCCTGATTTATAGGTATAAATTATATTGAGGGTTTCAAATAATATTCCTTTTCTTTGTAAAATCAGCATAAGGGGAGACTCTTACTTAAAATGTGTCTATTTGGTACCTGTCGTGCACGAGAAAATATGAAACAAACAATGAAAGACAAGTAATAAAAAGGAAAAATAATCTTCACATAAATTTTTGCCTGGTTATGAGTAGCTCAAGAACCTCCAGTTTTGCACCAGTTCTTCCTGGTTTCTTCATAATTAACAGAAGAGGAACGATACCTTCAAATAAAGTCCATGGGTGACTTCTTAATGACTTCCATGGGCTTTCAATTGAACATGCAACATCGAGGGACGTGCAACCTCCATTCTAGCCAAGCACTAGCCATGGTAAAAAAATATTCGTAAAAAATTCAGTGACCATTCTTTTCTCAATTTTTTTTACTTCTTATTCATTCATTTCTTGATATTCCAGCCCACAATGAAGACAACAAATCTGGATAAATTCTATACGCACTCACCACACTGCAAAAACTAGGTGCCTTCTCTGTGGATGATATGCCGAGTTCAGGATTGAACAAGAGATAATGGAGATAGATCAGTTCAACAAAGTTCACAGTCCTCACTGGGCAATATTCTTACACTCGTGTCAGATCCTGTAGACATGGTTCTTGATGCTGACAACCTTGTCAAGTGACAAACTAGAAATTCTTCCTGTGTTGATCTTGTCAGGAGTACTTTAAACAGGGCAAACTTGAATGGAAAAAGTGACTGTCATCCATAAGCCTGTAAATAACCACTAACAACAAAGAAACACTTTTGCAAAAATCTGTTCCATATCAGTCTGAATTCATCGAGTAATTTGCAGGAACCATTTTCAACCACTGCATCCTTTGCAGACTGTTCTAGGTGAAAACTCAGTAAAACCATCACAAAGAATTAAATCATAGAATCATAGAATCATAGAATAACCAGGTTGGAAGAGACCCACTGGATCATCGAGTCCAACCATTCCTATCAAAACTAAACCATGTCCCTTAGCACCTCGTCCACCCGTGCCTTAAACCCCTCCAGGGAAGGTGACTCAACCCCCTCCCTGGGCAGCCTGTTCCAGTGCCCAATGACCCTTTCTGTGAAGAATTTTTTCCTAAAATTAAAAATTAAAGAATTAGGTTGCTCTATGACATTCCTGAACAGAATGACAGCAATATCGCTCATAAGATTTCTCTCTTGAATTTCTCTAGTAGATCTTTGAACTTGAGATCTCAGAGTTAGACGATTTCTTAAGAAAGCTAACTTTCAGATTTAGAAAATGATTTCTAGTTCTCACATTTGTGCAGAATATTTGAAAACATTATTGGACTAAAATCTATGAGCTTCTAAGCTCCACCATGATCTTCTCTCCAACAAAACTCCTGCTTTCACATGATGGGGGTTGCCTCTCCACCTGCAATACTGTACAATCCAGATCTGACGTTGCTACCCTGCTGTGGACAGACTACATGTTGCTTCAATCCCATAGAAGTGTTTTTCTGGAAAATGTGCAATGTTAGGGAGCAGGTTCAGCCAGGTCCATGAGCTGTGTATGAACTGAGAACACTACAGTCACATCTGAGGCCTGCCATGTACATTTGCAAAGGGTAGAAGCCAGAATTTCCAGACTAGGGAATACAAAGCTACTTTCACAAAACCACAGCCAAGTTCTCTGAAGT
Source organism: Phaenicophaeus curvirostris (assembly GCF_032191515.1). Lineage (NCBI taxonomy): Eukaryota > Metazoa > Chordata > Aves > Cuculiformes > Cuculidae > Phaenicophaeus > Phaenicophaeus curvirostris. The sequence continues at coordinate 57,192,551 of NC_091397.1, forward strand.
TCTGGGCAGTTTGCTCGTAAGTCAATATTCAGATAATTAATAGTCACAGACATGGGCATGCAAGTGCAGGACTGTGTAACATATGTGGGAATAGATTTTGTAGGTCAGTTTGCAATATTATCAGTTTGTTTTATACAAGTAACAACTATTTGGGGTTAGTTTTTGGTTTTGCTTTTTTCTTTATTATTATTATTTTGATAGTGCTGTGCTATTGCTGGGTTGTAGAAACAGGCTGAGGAAAATCATGCACAAAGCACAAGGAGCATGGCAAAATGTCCCTGCAGTGTGTTGCCTTAATACATTTAAATAATTTAATGACAAGTAGGGGATTACAGCAGAACACAGTGCACGCTGGAGGTAGCAAAGAACACCCGCTGCCTGTACTGTGAAATTCAAAATGGGTTCCAGGAAGGGAGCACAATGCCAGGCTGCTTGAACTATTGCTCCTGCTTCCTGAACTATTATTACTGCTCACCAGTCTTGCAGGCTGAATGACAGTGGCCTGAGCCCTTTCAAACAACAGCAAGAAGGTCAATTTTTGTAATGAGGAAATGGAAGTGGTGGCGCAGTGGATCACTGAACCTTACAGTTTCTTCTGTGATAAAGCAGCGGCGTTCAAGCAAATTACGGTGTAGGAACACAGTGACACCATCACCATAAAAGCACGACAGTCAGACTAACAAAAGTATTTAAATGGGTGTAAAACCAGTGTGATAGTGAAGCTAAGTTTGTTCGTACTTTCACACTGCAAAATCACCAGCACTGTGAAAATCCATAGACCGAAGGAACATCAGATGGCTCACAAAGACACTCTCCCATCCTCAGTGCTTAGATCCTAGCCACACAGTAAATAAAATTTCTGGTAGGAAAGGCTGATTGAATTAAAATGAGAATTCAAATGCTCCATGTCTACAAAATGCTGCCTTGATTACTACTTTAGCTCCACTCACTCTAGGACTTCAGAACTTACTGCAGGTAAGCAAGCCAGCATGAATAACCTTTGAGGTTTTAAAATACTGTCAACTGATCTGCAATTACAGTACTCCAAGACCACAGTGTCTTTGTGCTTGTGCATAAAGCTTCCCTCAAGGAACAAAAATTAACAGCTGTAAGCTACAACTATTTCACACTTGAAGTCTTGCACAGTAGTTTAATACAGTTATATGAATGGTAATACCTAGCAACGATATTCACATATTCATCAGCTTCAGATTTTCACTTTAATTTACGTCCCTTTAGCAGCCTAAGTGACTCTAATGAAAGGGAGCAAACCTCATCGCATAAAATTTGTGAAAGAAATTATAGACACAAATAAGAAATCCAAAGAATGAAGCAACTGCCATGTCAGTAAATAAGTAAGAAATTGTCTAGTGCATCTGAAGTAGGTTGATCGCTGGAGAATGAGCATCCATTGCCCAAGTACAAACCAGATAAGAAGAAGGAATTAAAAAGAGCTTGAAGATTTTTTTTTATTGCACTTTATCTAATCAGAATAGAGGAAAAACATCAGGTGGTACAGGCAGGACATCTTCAGCCATACAAGTATAGAAGAAATAAAAATGATGCGTCAACTGGAGAAGCTAAATAACCATTAACCAACTCTGATGGATGTCTTTTGTCAAAAAAAAAAAAAATGAAAGGAGTGAATTAATTTTTAAAGTCTCTAATCCTGCAAGTGAGATTTACCCAGGAAGATTCTCTGACAAATCAGGAAGCAGGTGCTGCAATGGTTAAATCTCTCTTGTGTGTTCTTCTGTCAGGCTGTACTTTGCACTCTAAGGAATGAGGCTTTGACTGTTCATGCCACTTTTGCTCAAGAACATACTCTAAAATTTCGCCAAGCAGTGAGAGTGAAAAGGAATGCCCGTCCCATGCTTTGATGCATATTTTCCTGTATCGGGGACTATCCTTGGAAGTCCAAACTGGTGTGCCTTCTGCCTCCATGGCTCATGACGCTGATCAATTCAGAAAGAGCAGATATAATTGTAGTTTCTAAACTGTACGATAGGCAATGTTTTCTCAGCTTGGAGCCTGACACAAAACCATCTATTACCAGATGCATATTGTCATTATTATCATATTTTCATCTGATTATTTCTAAAATATGTTTCAATAATTAATAAAAATGTCAATCTGAAATTAACATTAATTTGTAGTTCTAAAGTGTTCTGTATTCCACTGACACCAAGATGCTTTAAGGAATCTTAATTTTGGTATTTAGGAATCAAGGAATTTAGGCCCACCAGTCACTTTTGAAGATCTCAGTTAACCTTCTCATGATAATTATATTTATAAAGCAGTTAAAGCCTTATTTTCTGGCACAAAACCTGTGAAGAATTCAGTGGAAGATCTTCATGCTTCTGACCAGAATCTTCAGTTCTTAGGCAAGGGACCAGTAACAACCAGCTTAATTTCTCTCTTTGTGAAAGTCACCTTATGATTTCTTTTTCTCCTTTTATGTGCTCCTGTTGGTCTATGATGTGCTCTTGCTGGTCTACAGTCGAAGTGATGTCTTCTTTTGCTGATCCCAATACATGTGTGAATTCCTTCTGGATTTCTCCAGGAAGCCAGGAGAGGGACTTGTACTCTGACTTTTTTAAACAGTGAGGGTTAGCTGAACAAACAGTGTAGCTGAGTCATGGCACGTTTTCCATTCCCTTGGCCTGGGAGGTTTGTCATTATTCCCTTGGCATTTCCACCCTCCAGCAAGCCAAACTCTGATGTAGAATTAGGAGTTCATTTAAATGCATATTAACAACTGCAAGCCTGCTTTCCTATGAAGTTCCATAAAAACTTTACAGTAATATTTAAGGTTAATAGGAAACTTAAATAGGTACTAATACTGTGAGAGTACTAGTTTTAGCGGTAACTAATATAAGTTGGTTGCTGGTATGAAAAGTTATAGTAACTACTAAGAGGCATGCACAGAAAGAACACAGCAGTATGCAATACTGATTCTGAGTCACTTTAAAATACATATAGTGTTTAGAAGAAACTTATCTTTCCATTTGAATAACTAGAATGAGAATTCTTCTAACATTCTTTCCAGAAAGCTAACAAGTTTGCTTTCCAGCCCCTACAGGCACTGTCTACCAGCCACACGATTTGAGCCTTCTCTTCACACACCATCACCAGGTCCTGGGTATGCTCCTGTACCACTGGGCTGAGCACAACAGAAAAGTGTCCCCAGGACATATTTTGGTTTTAAGAGATATTAAATCAGTTGCTTCTTCTGTACATTCTGCACTTGCACTGAAATCAATGGCAGTTGAAAGCAGTTAGCAATTCCAAGGGCTATGCTGTTAGCAACTTGCTAAACACCCCTGTCATTTTTCACTTGGACAGTATTATTTTTTTAGTTTCAAAGAAGCCAATATTCACTCAAAAGTCACTTTATTCATCATTTTTGTCTAAATGTCCTTTGGCATTTCTACTCATTCCAAAAGCCAGCCCACTCATCACCTTCATGAAGGCTGATTGCTAACAGGTCAAACAGCCTCCAGGTTTTACAAAAATATAGCTGGTTGCATTAATAATTGGTCATTCCTTGTGCAGGAGAGATGAAATATCTTTTAAAATAACTTTGATACGAGTTATTTGATTGAAAGGAGTTTTTAGAGCAAGACATAGGTATGTATTCAGAGAGAAGATAAAAAGTCACGTGATAGATGTCAGTCATGTTACTTAAGGCACTACTGGAAACACATTTGAATGCCACAGGATAATAGTTTTATAAAGACATCTAGAATAATACTAGGCAGACCCTGCATAATGGACTCACAATCGTTCAAATAGATGCAAATAGTAATCACAGAATCACACAGAATCAGAGAATAACCAGGTTGGAAGAGACCCACCGGATCATCGAGTCCAACCATTCCCATCAAACACTAAACCATGAATCAAGGTTGTGAAGTCAGCCTTCAGGACAACATGGCTTACCACCTGGAGGCTGAGGACATCATTTTCTAGCTGTCTTCTTGACCCACTGCTTGCTTGTTTAGCAGTTTGCTTTGGGCAAAACTTGTGAGAATGATGTCAAACTTGGGACTATCCAACAGCCCCATCATCAGCCGTTCTCCTAGAGTAGTGCAGAGAGGTAGACAACAAGCATAAGACAAGGCTGAGAATTATTTCCTTCATACCTTACCATGTTCTCAGTTTTATTTTTGTGGAACTTCTACTGCCAGAGCCTCCATTTCTCCACCATAAAATATAATCCATCGAAACCAGGTTCCACTCATTTAAAAACCACCTTGCTTCACCCAAGAAGCCATTCCTATCTCTCTTCCAGTTACAGTCATCCAAAAGCACACAAAATGTTGAACAGTGAAGCAAATGATTGTTGGTTCTTTCTGAGGTGGTAGAGGAAAGACCAATGTGGTACAAATACCTGTTTCTAGAGATGATATGATACTGATGACAACAAAGAGGGAGAGGACACAGCCACTGCTGTCAGAGGGAAACAATTTCTGGAAAAGGCAAAAGTAAATCAGACAACATCTCGCATCATTTTCTGTGAATAGAAACATTTGCAAGTTGCCAACCTCGAGACCTATTTTAACCACTTGAGGCTTTGAATGAATATTTGATTCTTTTTTTGACAGACATCTAATTAAACTGGTACTGAAATTTATTTGGTCAATTAGAGAGAGATTTAAGACAGATAGTAAGAACTGTTTATCTGATGTTTTTATTCCCTAATGATTGCACTTATCTATTATGGCTCTTCAGAGAAAGGAGTAGCAAGGAATGCAGTATCAGTTTATCAGTGGAGATATCAGCAGTGCTCAGATAAAGTCCTTGTGTTGAATAGTCTGTAGACACACACTTTCTCTCTTGTAATGGCTCTTGCAAGGTGAATTCATGCAAAAGCTTTTTTCCAGGCTGTGCCAGGAAAAACAGCACCACACAGATTAACTGCTTCTTTTACTTTGGATGTGAATGAGAAAAAAACCAAGATTGCCAAGTTTGCTCCCCATTTTCCAAAGTAACGTTTTTGGGTCTGATTCATTGAATGTCTTCAGGTTGTCAAATATAAAATGACAAAAGTACTCCTTCTACTTCTATTAGAAATTCTTAACTAAAGACAAAAGCATAAAGGCAGAGCATAGCTAGCTGTTCATTAGGTGTTCAACAAAACAGCACTGAAAAATGAGTGTCCATATAAAATTATTATTACAGCTGCAAGCAGAAGTCTTGTTTGCTGTTTATATGTATCCCATAACAAGACTGAAAGAATTTGCACTTAAAATGTAGCAGGTTCTAGAACTCACAGCACAGTGTGGCTAAATTATCATCCAGCCTTAGAGGCTGCAGATACTGTTGTAGAAGAGACCCACTGGACCACTGAGTTTAGTCACAGTAAATCACCTTTGGCATTATTTTCCATAAACTTCTTGGAGGCATACGGGTACACCAGAGTTACATCATCTTTTCTCATCACACAGGGTGTGAACATAAGTCACAAGGTGAGACTTCTCCAGGTGCTTTGTAGCCAGTACTGCCTAGAAGCCACAAAGTGGTTTATTGCATGTGCAGTTTTCACACACAGAAACTCCAGAGAAGTTATGAATAAGTACCATTTTTTTAATTAAATTATTTGAAAATCCAGATAAAATTGATGACCTCTGTTACTTCCAGTAAGTTAAATTTCACCAGATTTCACAGAAGTTATTTCCATTCCTTAACATCCATACACACTGTGCTATCTTTTTTTCTGATCTGCTCTCATGTCAACAAAATATAGCGATAACGTAAAGAGAAAATTTGGTGAGTTTTCTTGGTTACGCTGCATTTTCAGGAAACTTGCTACAGGTTTACTTCCAGAATGGAAGATCTTCATTCATGAGATGTAAGAGGTCTTCCCCCTCCCACCCATTTAGATTCTCACCCCAAGCCTACAGAAATTAATGGAACAAGCTCTGTTGTTTTTAAATAGGCTTTGAGTTGGGAGCCTCCCTGTTTGTCTATTGGCTGGGTTTATTCTGTATTTCTTTACTGTATTCCTGCGTAACTCCTTGGAATAACATGAGCAATTTTTACCATCTCACTGCTTTTAAAATTACCTCAGTTCCTAATGCAGTACATCTGATACAAATGTGGGCGTTACCTTTTAGCACCATTTACTGTTTTCCCTCTGCATTTGAACAAACCGCTTTGTGGAGGCAGTGATTTTGGTACAAGGAGGAGACAATTTGTTACTTCCTTCTGGGGTCCCCAAAGACATCAATTAACTCAAAGCACAAGTTCTGACAGCACAAACAGGAAGAGTTAACCCCCCACAGTTATTCTTTATATTAGTCAACCCACCCTCCTCATTCCCTCGTCCCTCTTCATTTTCCTTTCTAATGAACAGGGGCAGATACCTCTTTCTACTGAGATACTTCCACTACAATGACAATTCACTGGCTCTCCCCAGGTGATTTACTTTTCAAGCAGTGCCCACTTATTGATCTCTTCTGTGACAAATTTCAACACATGCACAGTCCCGGCAAACATTTCTGGAGATGAATCTTTCCTGCTGTTCAAAGGGGAGGATTATTTTTATGTCATATATTTCAATAAACTGTTCCTAGTATAGAATCACTTCTAACAAACTATGTAGAATTCAGCTACTAAAAAGTCATTAAGACATACAGCTGAAATTCTTACCTTTTAATATAATTTTGAAGTTTAATCTGTATTGATATTCTTCCAAAATAGATCTTTTTTGTTCTTCTTTCTTTTTAACTATTGTTATCCGGTAGAGTAACCGATGCCTTAGAACTATTTCATTTCAGAAACTGATTGAACCTGAAAAACAAAGGTATTTTGTAGTTCACAACTAAATGGCAGATAAATATTACTTTATGAGGAACTCACCAGTGATAAAACATTGTCCAAAACTGACACAAGTGGCCCTTTCATTTATATTCAATAAAAGTGTTTGCCAGTTTTTCTCTGACCAAGTTTCAGAAAAGAAAGCCCCAGGCAGCACACTATTAGAGCAGCATTAGGTATGATAAGTATTAGGGCCATGTACTAAAAGTACAGTTGAAAATAAAACATTTTTCAGCCTTAGAAAAACACCACCAATCACATTTTATCTTTTTTTCTTTATTGAACAGTGGCTAGTGATTTTATACAGTCAGATACTGCAAGACCTGGTATAGGATTCTGTCTCCACAGTGGCAGTAAATGTTGTTATTCCCCAATATCTGCTGCAAAAACATAGCCTAAAATGAAGCCTTTTTCAAAACAGCTGATGCAAATCTCAGTTGTTTGATTTTTTTTACTTCATCAAGAAGAAATCTTCCACAAATGGTTGTATCAGCTCCTCCTTCTTCCTGGAAGCCCCAGACCTCTGATGGCCAGACCCTACTTCATGGCATCTAGCTACTAGAGTGAGAAGTACCCCTTAAATGAAATTTTATCAGGAACAACTTATACAAACTGGATGTTATTTTCCAAAACTTTCTGCATTGGTGTATCTTATGCTGCCACAAAATTGTTCCTTTCCACTAAAAAGTGTCCGGAAATCAATGTCTTGCTGCATGCATACTCCATGTTCTTTAAATCTTTGCTTTCAACCACTCCTCCTCATCTTAGTCTTCACCAGCATTTCCTTTTAACGCTTGCCCCTTGCTTCAAGTCACAGGCTGGTCTTCCCTGTCAGTCTTAGTCTCATTTAGCTCCATAATAAATTTCTTCTTTCCTACAAGCCCCACTTTACTTTGTTACAGTCTCCTTCTCTCCCTCCTTCTACATTTTAAAGAAGTAATTTCAATCAATTTAGCAAGTCTCAGGAAGTACATCTTCCTCTTTTAATAGTTCACCTGAATCATTACATCAAAGCTGAGATTTTTTTTTTTCACACTATATATCTCCTCTGCAAAGTTAGCCTAAAATTTTCCCCCAGAGATGGTCTCTAAATCTGTGAGTAATTCATCCTCATAATTAGCCAAGCAAGCACACAACCCCATCCCCTCAAAAAAAACTCCACAAATACTATAGAGGTTATTTTCTTTATACATCAACAAGATTAAATTTAATCATTAAATAAAATCAAGTTCTTCCTTGAGAAAATAAGTTTTAAATAGCTGAAATTAAAGCTAGTTATTTGTGTCAGGGTTGTCAGTTGGCTATTTTTTAAGATTGGTATTTTAGTAAGATTGGGTTTTATACTGGTTTAAGTTGTTAAGAAACTTCAAGTATTTTGAGCAGTTCCCCCTGATCTGCAGACCTTGTCTAAAAATCAAAGGAATGTAACTATCTGGCAACTAGAGCAATATAAACTATGACAGATTTTTACCCTTACCGTTCTCATTTATATTGTAACTGCATATGCCTTTAAATAATTACCAACCATTTCCATTTTCATATCTGTTAATGTTTCTAAGTTACTACTGCTAGAATATTTGACTGGAAGGTGCTTATAAATCTTGCATGTTAGGTAAGTTTGGGGCAACATTTGCTTTTATTCAACGCAAAAATCTAGCGCAGAGTTTTTGTTCAAAGCTTAGTTCTCATTCTAATTCTCAATACCTAGTCTTAAGAGTTACCTGAAACTTTAAAGTCTTCAATGGCAGCATCCCTTAAGTTAATCAAATTAAAGTTTTCTACAGCGTAAAGGAAACTTGAACAAAACTCCTGGCGTGTGGTAACAGAGCCACTCAGTTTCTATTGCCTTGCAGAGCTATTTAAGGCAATCAGGAGGCTTTCAAAAGACCAAAGGTTTCTGCCCTGTGTGTGCCACAATGGGACAGAAAGTAAAAGCAGAGCTGCACTGTCTCTAAAACCCGTTTTAAGGTCTGAGCCTGCGTGTGTGGCACATGCCTTTTTGCACCACCCCTTGTCTTTACAGCCTGGAAATGGCAGTGGGCCACAGCTCCTTCTGAATTTCACATTTTCCACTGTACTGAGTGGTGGAACTTCCTAGCTGGTGCCAGCATCCATTCAAATATGCTGACATCCCTGTCCAGAAACACACATACCAACTTACCCAAGCCACGTGTAAACAACCATAGGCAACACAGTACAAGTCATCAAAGTAACTAAGGAAAGCAGGTGGAAAGCACTCAGGGGAAACTGAGCACATTTGAGTGTGATTGGATCTCAAGAAATTCAGTTTGAACGTATTCACAAATTCTTCACAGAAAGGGTCATTGGTCCCTGGCAGAGGCTACCCAGGGAGGGGGTTGATTCACCTTCCCTGGAGGGGTTTAAGGCACGGGTGGACGAGGTGCTGAGGGACATGGTTTAGTGTTTGATAGGAATGGTTGGACTCGATGATCCAGTGGGTCTCTTCCAACCTGGTTATTCTATGATTCTATGATTCTATGATTCTATGATCTGTGTTTGAACTTCATATGGCTTCTTTGGTCTATGTTCCTTCAGAGGGAAGGTTCAAGAGGAGATGGAGATATTGTCCTTCCTCCAAGAGTGATGCTTGGTTCATTTCTCTGGTGCTTCATCTTCAGCACTTCTGACTTCCACTGCAACTAAATGCTAGAAGAACTTGGCAAGTTTTACTGCACTTAGAAAAGTTTAATATTTGGATGTCGGTTCAGGAAGATTCTGTAGTTATCCAAACCTGATTCCCTCCTCTGAAACACACACAAAGAGTGACAGCATGCATACAGCTGGGTAGGCTTTGCATTTCAACAATCAAAATAAATCACAGCTGAGGAGCTGAGTGAAACTTGCCCTAGAGGGTTCTATGTAAATAGAACATGTTTTATACATCCTCTCTCCCTTCTTATTTAAAATAATAATGTTTTGTGATGAAAAACACCAACACATCAAACCATAGCAGGCGATAAAATTACTTTCCAGCAGCTGAGATATGCGACACTAAAGATAAGATGGATAAAGAGGAGCAGCAGCACAGTGCCTTGTGTGGCGAGAAGAAAGCAACAGCCAGGAGGTCCACATAAAGCAGGCTATGAATTACAGGGCCACGCATGGTAAGCCATCTGTCACTTCTCCTCAGGCAAGCACAGTGTTTTGGTAGTGGGATGGATAATGCTTGGCTGTACTTTTGTTTCAATAGTGAGCCTTCCCTTACTCCAAGAGTGACCAAATTTTAACTGGGACAAGACACGCTGCCTTTAAAGATGCATGGGAGGGCCATATGCTTTGATCAAAGCCAGCTACACTACCAAAATCACAAAGATGTCAAATCACAAGACATCCAAACTGCCTGTTACAGTCCAGTCAGCATATTTTTTCTCCATCCCCAACAGCCACAGACGCATCAGATGATTGACAAAGCAGTACCTTTTGACGCGTCAGTCTATCTTCTTTTTCATTTAAGGGCATGACTTTGGTGGAATCTCTGTTCTTTATATCAGATATGCTATGGCTTAGATATTTGTTAAAATTTATCGTCCTTATTTTTTCACTCTATGCAGCCAGCTTTCTTTTCTGGCATTTGTATTGCTATAGCTCAGAAGATCCCTAGCCAAGGATGAAAATCCCAATCCTGTTGATGCTTTCCAAATCCAACTGAAAAGTTAGTTCCTTTCCCCAAAAGCATACAGTGTAGGTATTAATGTATCCCCCTTTGGGGGAGCATTCAAATGGCCATGCAAAGAGCTCTACATTTGCTTTTATTTTTATTTTTTTAATGATAGTTTATGTTGGAAGGGATCCCAGGAGGCCAATGGGTCCCACCACTGCTCAAACTTTAAAGTTAGACTGGGGTTCCTGGGGTCTTGTCTAGCTGAGTTCTTAATATCTCCAAGGATGGAGATTGCACAGCCTTTCTGGGCAATTTGTTCCAGTGCCGAGTCAATGTCCTTATGAAGAGATCCTGTTCTTCAGAGGAATTTACTTTGTTTCAGCTTGGGTACGCTGCCTTTTTCTGCTGTGCCCCTCCAAGAAGAATCTGGCTTCATCTATTGTATAACTAGCCATAGGAGACGAAGATAGAAAATGGACCTCTCCTTAGCCATCTCTTCTGCAGTCTGAAGAACTACAACGCTCCCAGCCTCCTCTCGTATATCACCTGCTCAGCTCAAATGTTTGCGTTTTCCTAAACTGTCAAATCTTAATGGAACGTTTTCACTATTTGCAACTCTGGGCTCTGGTGCATGGCTCATAGTGAAAAATCCTGCCAGAGAGGCAGTAGGCAACTGGACCCTGGCAAGACCCTAAGAAGCTCACTCTCTGGTGTGGTCAGGGTTTCACTCTTGACAGCTATCACATAGTTTGCTTTAAGAGGAATGTCAATACCTAGGCCTATTGGTTTTCTAGTACAAGTATTTTCCCATATCTTTCTATCACTGACATTTATCTCAATTTCCCAGTAAGGGCGCTTATTTAAAATCTCTACATTCAAAATCTGGTTGTCACTTGTTCTCCTGTTATCACTTCTGTATTTGCAGTGTCTTATTCCTCAACACTATTTTATGATTTGATCTTGCCCTCAAAATATGCAATGCTGCACCCAGGCAAGTACCTTGGAAAAAATCAATTACCACACATGCATGCACAAACTCAGTAGCTTTTCTTTTGATGATACACCATGCTGCAGATTGCATCTACAAGGGCAGATTGAGCTTTTAAGACACAAGAACATAAAAGCACTTAGACGTCTTCACTGTTTAACAGACACAGACTAATCTCTTCCTCTCTGACAGTCAGGCTTCAGAGTTCGCTGTGTGTGCATACAGATACAGGGTAATGAACAGATATTATTCTATACAGAATTCAAAAGTAGAGTGGAAAATTCTCCTATTTCAACTGTGTGAAATTCCAGATATCTTGCTGCAGTAACATAAATTGTTACCCTGTATGACACTGCAGCTATTCTAACTAATATCCTTTCCCAAAAGTGGACTGTGCTTCTTTCATTACATGCCATTTACAGTCTTGCTTATGAAACGTGCCCTTTCCAGTCCTGTCTTTCTTTAAAGATAACACAACAGTGTAATGAAATGTTAGACCATTCACTACCCATGTATGTCTATTTCTTTGAACAGAGAATGAAAGCTTCTTACAATTTGAAACATTTCTCTTCCACAATGCCTAATTTTGGTCTCTTAATCTAACAAGAGAGCACATTTTATCATTTAATTTATTCTCACTGCTTGAAATGAGCCAGCTGCATAGTGGGAAGTTTGTTGACTTCCATCTAAATTCTTATCTTTATTAGATCGCTAGCATTATTATAACAAATAAACAACTTAATAAAAACACAAAATGCTTATCTAAATGTAGTTAGCAAGAGCTATTTAGCCAGATAATTCACCTTTAATTTTCTGAAAAAGATAAAACTACACTATCTCACTTAGTTCACCAGGGAAATTAACTCCTCTGCTATCAAATCTCTTGCAAAGTCCTGCCCTGCACCCCCTCCCGAATTTAATCATAGAATCATAGAATCATAGAATCATAGAATAACCAGGTTGGAAGAGACCCACCGGATCATCGAGTCCAACCATTTGTACCTCCTTTGGTTATCTCCTTTTTATAGTTACCTAGAACAATCATTCAATGACCTTTCTATTAATTCCATTTTTAGAATATAACAAATATGCTTTTACATCAGCCAAGAAAGAATGATGAAATGAGGAGCAGCGACCACCAAAAGTGAAACAACCACAAACCAGGTACCGTACATTTAATTAAAAAATTGAAACCAAATCTTCATCAGAATGTGACTAAGGTTTATTCATTACTTATTAATTCTTACTAATTCACTTACCTCATAATGAAATAAAATAGAGGAACTCAGAAAGTCTATCTAGTTCAGCAGCAGCAATATTTCACATTTTATCTATATAAAATCCTCAGAGTTTGCCTGCAAATCAAATGTTTCTACACTGAGGACAAGCATCCCTGGAGATATTAACTTAAGCATCTCATCGGAAGCACACAGATTTGTCGTCTTTTAAAGACAACATTAGTGTTGATTGTCTTTCAGATTAAAATTAAAATGCAATACTCTGCTCAGATTTCTAAGCGTTGACCACAGTTAAAACAATCTGATGATCCACCTTAAAATATCAGCACTCAAACACCTTTGAAAATACAGAAAAGGCTTTTCCCATGTTCTAGTGTTCGTGCCTTTCTATGGGTCACCTCTTGCCTTTTAGTTCATCTTCACAGTGAGTCAATGGATTTTAAAGCAAAAATGACTGCATGTGTGTTGAGCATATAAGGGCCAGAAGGGGAAGGAAGAATCAGGTTCTGTTCCTGAAATCACCTAAAGAATGTACTTAGCTTGAAACTCACATTTTTTAACAAAAGCAGAGTTGTAGGACTCTGGCTTTTAATTGTAGTGAGAATATAGTCACAGGTTTGAAGTTAAATTCTACAGTAAAATTATGGCCTTAACTAGATTTAATAATGTGTACATAGTTAATTCCCTTTAATTTGTCCCATATTGCTTTATCAGCCCTATAAATTAAAAGAGCACCAGCAACAAGAAGATAAGTGAGTCTTTATATTTGTCATCTTTCTCAAACCAGATATTACAAAACATTCTCAATTTTAACAAGTGCAATGTCTCATTTATTTGCAGCCCAGCTCTCTGAATACGATCCTTTTTCTGCTTATGGCACATGCATACTGATGCAACAGGTACCCACAGGTTATTTGCACTGATTGTCACAGCAAATTTTTAATCCATGGTAAAGAATGACAAGTTTGCATTGACTGAAAAGTAATGAAACTTTCTGTCAAGACAAATTTTACACATTAAAGCTGCTCCACGTTTAGATCAATACAGATAGTGCCAAATAAAACAAAAAACTACAAGGGAAGATTCACAAAAATTGATTGTGGCCAAAATACGCCCCAGCACTGTTAAGAGGTTTACTTCAGTAATGTCTGTGGTCATTGACTAGATCAATGAAACTCATTCTTTCAACAGCATCCAATTATCAGTTTACTGTGGAGTGAGCTTTCTAATAAATCAGTATACTTTACATAAAAAAAGACAAAACGACAATGAAACTTAATAGTGAAGTATGAAAACATTTTGGTTCCAGGAAGTGGAGGCTTCTATTGCACCTAAAGAAAAGAGCATGAACGATTACTTTCTTTATTCAAGTCCAATCCATAGTTAGTAAAATTCTGAGGCAGTAACTTTCTGTTAGCTAGTTTATGGTTAGCAGAATAATACAGTTTGATTAAGCACTTAGGACAGGCGATCAATATGCTTCTGCCATATTTACACAATAAAAAATTGGCATGTACAGTAAGTGGCAAACAACATAAATTCAGGCACAATATCAGAAGGTCAATTAAGAATCACTTTCCACAATGCAGGATAGAGAGCTCTTTCTCACCAATATTACATGCCTCAAGTATATGTTTTTCCATACTCTTGGGTAAACAGGCAGCCAGCAAGCATTTGAGCTTTATAGCAGCACTGTGTACAGTGGCAGACTTGAGGTTCTCAGTGGGTTCTCTTTGTCCTTTCCAAGAAGCAACTGTGCGAGGAGTCCCCAAGACTGCGTGCTGCCAGCAACAGATTGGAGACACAGATAAACTTGAGCACCTTACAACCTGTAACGTTTTTACATCACACCACTTCTGAATAGCAAAGGTTTCCTAACTATTTCACAGCTGGGAGATCAAAAAAGAGAGAGATGAAGCACTAGGAAGAACTCATGCAGAGCATTTTAGAAGTCCCAGCTGGCTGTTTAGAAGTCCCACCTGTCACTTGGTCTCTTCCCCCAAATCAACAGGTGATAGGACAAGAGAGAATGGCCTCAAGCTCCACCGGGGAGGTTCAGATTGGAAATCAGGAAAAAAATTTTCACCAAAAGGGTCATCAGGCACTGGAACAGGCTGCCCAGGGAGGTGGTTGAGTCACCATCCCTAGAGGTATTTAAGACAGGTAGATGAGGTACTTAAGGACATGGTTTAGGGGCAGATAGGTGTGGTTTGACTCAGTGATCTCAGAGGTCTTTTCCAACCTGGTGATTCTATGGTTCTATGTTTCTATGAGTCTATAATTCTATGATTCTATGATTCTAAGCCTAGGGTCAGCTACACAGAGACAACTATGGAAAGCACGCAGCACTGACAGCCAAAGAATTCATAATCCAGTCTTGGAAGACCAAAATTCATCCTGATTAGCTGTTGGAGTGGGCAACACCTAATATGAACCTAACATTTAAAAAAATGTACTAACAATTCTATCTAATTCAACGCTGAATGAACATTTCTTGTAATTATAGGCACAGAGGGGCAAGGAATGGGACAGCTGCATCTATGTTCAAATCCACCCCATGAAGCCTAAGAAAAAGTTTATGGAATCAAAAAAGGCCATCAGTATGTCCTCTGCTCCTTGCAGAATAAATGTGTCTAAAGATGAGTTTGACCGCTCCCCTGCACTGAGCAGAGCAATCCTAAAATATGCCCTGATGCTGTATCACACTGTCCCTACCTGTCTGAGTTTCATTTGTAGCACTGGGATGTGTGGAAAACTGTGCCACATACCCTGGGGGCACCTCCAGCATCACAGCAGCTGTGACATGCTCTTGGAAAAAAGAGCTGGAAAAGGCTAAACCCCAAACACCAGTTGTTATTTTGTCAAGAGATTGGAGTGAATGCCAATTATCTAAAAACCTAACTCATCAATTAAAATTGATTCTGTTTTGCTTCTCATTGATTACCAGGCTCAATGTAAGAGGAATATCCTTGATCCTGAGGCAGAGTTGTGGCACTGCAGCATAGAGCAGTTCTTTATAAAATCTACATAGGACACAAATTCCTGTTGACAGTAGAACAGGTTAATGTCTGACAACTCCTTCATCTCAGATTTGATTGCACTGAAAAACTCCTCACAAAGTGTACTTTGTTATAGATATACCAAAGATGGTATATTTGAGCAGAACAAACTCCATGGCTGTAGAAAATATAAAATAGCTGACAAAGTTCTCAATCAGTTGAGATACTGGAGTCAGTGAGTCACTTGTGCCTAAGGCTGGTACTTGTGGAGATAGAATTTTTATTTTTTGTGGTAAATTGAACTTACTTGTGAAGATGGGAATAGTGTGTATTCTTTTCAAACAGCAATAAACAAGGTTTCCATCTCCTTTAAGCAGCAGATGCTTGTGCCTCTGTGCACCCATGTGACAAAACCATTACGTTAAAGAAAAAAAAATAGTGAGTTAACACAGTGAGGCATAATTCCCAAGAACATAGAGGATGAGACAAGTTCACAAAAGACACAGTTACTTATCAAAGACAGTGCAGTGAGGCCTATTATGACCAGTGAGAAGTACCAACAGTGTTGTTTAAAGACAATAAGAGCAGATAAGTTTCTGGCCTGCTAAACTTCTCACATAAGTTGAAAATCTCTGAACTTGATCTTGCAGCTACAGAAACAACTCAATGAGGGCTCTCAGCCTAGTGTTTCCATTGTGCCATTAAATACCCAACAGATATTGATGTATTTTATCCCTGTGGTAGCTCTAAGCCTTTGAGTTCTCTTTGCGGTATCTAATTTGCCGGGTTAGTCCTAGGAGAAACTTAGCAGGACTGTTAGATTCCAGTTCTGCTGGCTGCACATGCCAGAGCAGCTCTATATAAAAGCCCAGATCACATTGTTGGACCCTTCCTGGAAACACACGGAACTTTGCTACTGGGTGATCCTGGATTTTAAACCTATAAAACACCTTGGGTGAGAAACCTAGTTATTCAACTCCAATCATTAAAAAAAAAAATTACTTCTTTGTGCTCCAGATGCACTATATTGACCGTATGCCTCCCTCAGCAGCCTTAACAAGGGAGTGAGAAGCGCATTTGCACCTATGCTCAGATACAAAGCAAGTTGTGGCTGGGCCATACCTCCCATACCCACTGCAGTTCCTGGGAAGCAGCATGCCCTGGGGAAGAAAAGATCCACCCCCATCCAGCCAGTTAGGGGTTTAGAGATGAAAGTCAACATCTTAACTCTCACCCAGGAATATACGGAAAATCTGAGCAGCTGCAGAGGGCTTTGTCTTAGAATTAGGCTGATGATGGAACAGTGATTTTGAAAAGCCATAACATTTATTTTTTATCTCTAAATTTGAGCTTGCTCAATTAATTTGGAAAATCATCTAGAAAATCCTTAGTCTGTAAGCAAACCATAGCTGAAATAACAAATTATAGATTTAGGTACTCTCTCTTACACACCTGTTTTTTTCACATTTGAGCCTTAAACTCTTCCTTCACTTTCAGCTTAAAATGCTTACTTACTCATATTTTCATATTATAGTTTACAGCTTCATATATTTTTTCCTCACAGCTTCAGTCTCTCTATTTAGAAAGTCATTATTTAAAATGCAATATCCATCTCTCGATTTTTGAAGTGCAGCTCTGAGATATCCTCAAAGCCATACTGTTCTATTGCCTCTCTATACAAGATCCATTTATATACAGATAATTAGATTCCAACATTAAACCATCTTTTACCTTGCCTGTTAAAAGTAAATTTATAACAGACTGATTAAATCTCCCCTACAAGGTGCATACAAGCAAATTCAATTTAAATTGATTTAAGTTAGTTTAAAAACAGCATCAAGATAAAAAAACAAGGAGATAAAAAATGATGTCTGTTGTGTTCTTGTAGCCTACTATGTATGAGAAAAGAATTCACATAAGTTATGCATGTGCATATACAGATATAGGAACACAAAGGTATTTAGCTCTCACCTGAGAGACGTTACAAGTCTGTTGGTTTTTTGTGTTTTGATTACTTATCAGCTATTTACAAAGTTTAATTAAAAATCACAGTGGTAAAATCAAGCAGAGATTTCATGGGATGTGAATTCTCATGTACAGATATCAGAACGTGAAAATGTTGATGACAAATAAGGATTTTGGTTATGAAGTGACTTAGTAAAAAATAATTATTAATTTTTAATTTAATTAATTAATTTTAATTTAATTTTTTAATTATTAATTTATTAATAGTAAATATTTGTAATCGCCTGGTCAGAACATGACTAGGTGATACACTAGTTCTCGTAGAAATCCCCTGGATAAGTCAATATTTCTGCAGTTACAACCAGAGGTGACCATTGTTCAAATATTCCTAGTCAAGCTGTATTCACTCTGTGAAGTACTGGGCAGTTTATTCTGCAGACCTAGATGGTCTATCACTCATTGAAACTCTTTCTGTAGTCCACAGTAGACCCCAAAGAACAATCTGAAAAAGCAAAAACCAGTGGCCATTGAGGAAGAATATTCTCTGTGCTGTCAGAATAACAACAGTAGCAATCAGAATTATTGGTGTTAGAATTTCACTGGAAATTCATTCAATTGACTCATGTCTTCCATACTATAGTCATTTCAAACTGATCAATGAGTTAAAATGTTGGTGAAGGAAGTCCCTGGTACCCTGGTAGATGTATCACATTAGCCTCATCACCTTAAGAAAGCAAGTTAAAAATTCATACAAACATCTTTTCTACTATGCTAGTGACCAACTAACACTATGTCTATAAAATAAATAGCATGCCTAGAAATAATGTAAGAGTACATTAAGTTTAGTCTAATTAACTTGATTTTGTCTATGTTTTACTACTATTTCTATATGGATACAGAACATGACAGAACTGTATGACATGCTGATGCTCTACTCCTGCATGAGTAGTGATCCAGTAAAATAGCAGAAGAGATTCAGTAACATCTCCGGGCCTTGAGTTCAGTTCCTTGCAAGAAATTAAGGAATTCCACTAACAGTTTCTTGTACCACATGTTGATACTTAACAAACACAAGATAGCTGAGCATCAGGGAAATATTACTGATCTTAACTAGAAATAAATTTGTTATAAAAATTTTGCAGTAGTTGCAGAGCTGTACCAAGTGAGCTAAACTATCAATTGGCCTGCAAATATGCTTCATGTTTTCCTAAGGCTGCCTCTACTGCAGAATTAACTTTTATCATCAACTAAGTCATTACTTTGCTTAGCTTTTAAAACACTTCAATACTCCATGTAGTTAGGAAATTACTACCAAAACTTAATGATCATCATCTTCCATCCTTTTTTCTTAACATTGCTACAAAAAGAAAAAAAAAGTCTACTGAAGGCAATAGCTGAAAATTCAGAGCACCTTGATAAAGTCAAATATGTTTGTGCCATCAGCCGAGAACAGTGAATTGGTAGAAGCATTACTGAGAAGAAGAAAATCAGATTAAATAATTAGTGTCAATTAGCCCCAGCAAAATCATTCTATAAACAATTGGTCTCTAGTGCCCTGCTTAATTATGTGAGACTTTCATTGCTTCTTATCAAGTCTGATTTGATTTATGTTAGACTCTTGAGCATCCCAGAAGTATAATTAATTATTGTCTTGTAAATAATTTGGTAACTAATGGTAGCAGAAGACAATACAGTATCTTTTTAAAAGTATTCTACTATGGAACTATAAATATTTCAAAGCTATTTTAGATTTCAGGATAAAAGGTACTCACACTGCAGTGGGAGACAAGGTAGTTGTAGCTAACGGCTGACTTGTTAGAAGCAGTGCTACAATAACAAACATTGTGTGCTACTTACTATAACCAATTTACACCTTTGCAATCTGGCTTTAGATGGCAACATCTATCTTATTTATTTAATTCTCATTCCCTATATTAAAAGAAATTAGACAGTTAATCTTTTCAAGTGTAGGTAGCGAATTTAATTTATGCAAAAGAAATACATAACTATGACAAAATTCTTATTAAATGAGAATGCTGTGAAAGTTCTGGCATGGTCAGTCCTTCCTAGATGCAACAATCTCAGCTAATACCAGAAGAATCATGTGAAAGCAAGTGAATAGGAAGAGAATAGAAAGTCATTCCAATTGCTTGAATAAAAGGTATTATATAACCTGAATGATGCTACTTGAATTTGTAGATGCTTCTCCTGTAAGTCACCTGCTCTTGCGATTCCTCTGTTTGACAGATTTGTTAGAGTTGGAAAAATAAATGCAGCATCCTTTGCCTTGTGTAGATTCCCAGAGCTAATGCCAGCAACGGCACAGCAAATAAATAGGCGTTGAAAATAATCGGCTGATGAACATGTGTAGCAGATCTTTTTGAAAATTATCAGGATCAAGATAAATTTAAAAAATGTTCGTACCTGATCCATGCTATACTTTGAACTACTAGTAGCACTACTATGGCTTTACCAGTGAAGGGGAATATTAAAGGTCTTTATTGGAGAGGCATTGCATGCACGATCACTGTACCTTCTATCGTTGCTGGAGGCTTTGGAGTTAAATAAAGGGAGCTAAACCTTAAGCCCTTCAAGGCTTCGGAATACCATCACTTGACCCACAATCCTGACTGCTGATTAACCACATGTTGTAGTTGAATTCCCACCCCTGTGTTCAGCCCACAGAGATGAGGGAGAATGGGCGTAAGGATGAATACAGGGAAGAAGTAGAGGGAGAGAGACAGTGCATTCTATGGCATTTCCACCCTAACAGGATCTTGCACATAGCCTGGGCATGCACCCAGATGCTCAGTTGGGCGTTCCTACAATTTCAGTTATAGTTTAGTGTGGTATTAGGCCATTGCACCTCTTTTTAAGCAGCTGCTAAAACTGAGCTTGGCTACATCATTTCTACAGATCTTCTTCAAGTAGTTGTAGGATGCTACTATATTGACCCTTTGCCTCTTCTTTTCCAGATTAAACAAAACCAGCTTCCTCAACTTCTCCTTGAAAGGCCTAGGTCCCTGACCTTTGTAACCCTCTGCTGTTCTCTCCCCAGTTTCTACACTTCTTTTCAGAACCAGAGAACCCAAGGATACAAATATTCCCAGTACAGGCTCATCAGTATCCAGCACAAGGGGATAATAACTTCCCTTGATCTACTGGCCTCAGTCCTTGCAATATGCTCCAGTATAGAATTTGCCTCATTTGCAAGGAGAGCACACTGTTAGTTCATACTTAGCATGGTGTCCGCTGTGATCCTCGAGAACTTTCCAGCCAGACGACTTCTCTCCGTCTGTACTAATACAGGAAGTTATTTTGCCACAAGTGCTCTACTCAGCACTTCTTGCTGAACTTCATGGATTTTATATTGTCTCAACCTTCATGTTTCTGAAGGTCCCTCTGGACTCAATCTCTACTGCTTAACATGTTAACTATCCCTCCTGGTTCGCTAAGAGCATCTTCCATTTCAGCACTTTTGTTGTTGATGAACACACTGAGCTGTCAATCCTAGTATCAACCTCATTGTAATCTGTTTATTATCAGCTGCTAACCGAAAGTGAAAACATTGAGAAATACCTTTGAGTCCAACAGCTGAGACAAGTTTCAGTGCATTTAGCAGTCCCTTACATGTGAAGTCTGTGGGAGATGGCATAAGAACCTTACTAGAGTCAAACAACATTGTGTCCACCACTCTTTCCTCGTTCCAGTAGCCAGTAATTTCATCATAGAAAGTAATCAGGCTGGTCAAGCATGATTTGGTTGGCATTTCTTCTAGGAAATTCCCCTCAACAGTTTAGAAGTTTCCTGGATTGCTTGCACAATGCTATGCTGCTTCCCGAGCAGTTGTCTGGATGGCTGAAATCCCTCAGAAGGATGAGGGCTTCTAATCAGGAGATTTCTGCTAGTCATTTGTAGAAAGCCTCATCTACTCCATCTGGTCAGAGTTAACAGTTATGTGGAAAGCTGTCAAGCTTGATCTCATATGGAACTCCTTCACTGGGAATTGAGATGGCTGTTCTCTCCCAAGATCAGGATCTAATTCCTTTCATTCTAACTGTCTCGTTCAAACCCAACTGCCTAGAAGGTAGAAACAGTTCAAAAATCAGGGGAAAATCTAGACAATGAAGGACACTTTCCTTGCATCTCTCACATAAACATTATGAGATTAAAAGCATATTTAGACAACACACAAAACCGCAGCTGTGGAAACTGGAAATGTTCTTTAAAAAAGAGGAACGATCATAAAAGAATGGACTGATATAAATGTAAATGTTGAGCCAATTCAAGCATGGCAAAGTCTGGGAGACAACACTTCAGGTGCAGGGCTGTTACAAGTTCAGAACACTGGGTTATGCAGAGAGTTAAAGCAGACAGCAGGCACAATGACATGTTAAATTACCCACATGATGTATAGCTTAATGAACCCCCTTGTGTTGATCATGCTTGGCATTAATCAAGAGCCATGAACAGATTCCCTTATTTTCTCAATGCTGCTCTGATAAACTGCAATTTCATTTAACCTTGGACAGGAACTTTAATAGCTTCCACGGGACAACTGTCAATACTTTCCCGTGTATACAGTGATTAAACTGCAACACAAGATGCATGTCATGAATTTTCTTCATTTGAAATTAGAATTTTCATTTTTAACAACTATTTGCATAAAATATGCTGAAAATATGGAAATAGGTAAAGGTTTGTGTGATTCTTAGATAGAAATACACCAAGACAAAGGTTTATGAAAAATAAAATAATTAACCTATTAATTAACATATTGACAACTTCAAGCAACTTTCTGTTTGGGAAACAAGACAACGAAAGACAAGAATTCAAGGAAAGGCATGACAATATGTCCTTAAGCTAGCTCATATGCATGAGACTTTTGACAACACGACACAATTCTTTAGCCTCTCTGCAATGCTTAGAGGCCAAAGTATTGGCAAAGATGGAGAAATGCTTTGTTTCTCATTCAGTGGTTTCTATAGAGGCCTTTGGGTGCTTTTATTCTCTAAAACCAGGGGTTTACTTCTCCCTGGGGTTAGTCTGTCTGCCTCAGAGACATCACAGAAGAGTTAGTAAATCTACACAGTCTGTGTACCTGGAGGCTACTAGTCCAGGTGAATGTCAACGGGACAAAAATGAAGTAAAATACAGATTCAATGCCTTTCCTAGGCAATCTATTCTAACAGAGCCCTTGTACAAACAAGTGCTTTCCCACTACCTTCATTTAAAAGCTAGTTTCATTTGTTGCCAGTAATGACAATGACAGAACAGATCTGGATCACAAGGAACTGAGACATCTGTAACTATTAATTCACAAAAATCTTCATTATAGTTATGGGCTACAGTTACAGGAACAAGAAAACTACAGCCTCCCTCTGTATCATAATTTGGTTTTGTAATTTTTTCCTGTGTTTTCTTTTCTACAAAACCTAACTAATCTTAATGAGAAAAAATACATCCTACACTTTCCCAAGATTGCACTGGTACCAGTGAAAAACACTGTTGATGGTACTGGTAGAAATCTGCCTGCAACACCACCCACTAAACTGAACAGACTCAGGAGAAATTGCCCCCAGCTGGCAACTGACTTGGAAGAGCAATAACACCCTAAACACTTCACAGTCTTGATAGTTCTCTTGTCCTAGCCCAAACTTTGTCTCCGAGACAGGATCAGCATGGCCTGGGACTTCCAGAAACTCCTCTTACATTTCACAATTAAGGCAAAATTCCTCACAGAAGGCAAAATTCCTCACAGAAGGCTAAATATAGATATTATTTCATTAAGACATCTTTATGGTTGATTAACTGAATGCAGTATACTGGTAACAGAGGTAATCTAGCTGCTCTAATCTCTCTGAGATCCTAGAGAATTATGGCATGCCACTGGTGAGAAATGAAGCTCTTATTCTCTCTCTAAGAACGTATTATTCATGTTTGAGTCTGGTTGTGCTAGGTGCCATATAAATGTACGCTCAAAATAGGCAACAGGTAGGAAGAAAATCAGAGACAAAGAACAACTGCCAAGATCATGCACAAGGTAAGAGCAGAGATGGAAAGAGAAGCCAAGAATAGGGTGAACAGGGTCAACATAAGCCCATAATTTAGCAGCAGATACTCCAAAACCACATATACAAAGGCAGGGATAGGTTTCCAAAATCTCCAGAAAAGGATCAGAACTGTCAAGCTAAAATTCTGTCTTGGAGAATTCCCATTAATGGAAGCTGTCTTATGTAAGAGGGAATGCAAAAATCCTTCAGTGAGAAGGAAAAGTAAAAAGGTGATCAAAGACAGAGCAAACCTACAGGGTAAGCTATCACTAGAAACAGGTTGACAAGATCGAAACCCACAACATCTACAGGTTTTCAGGTACTTGTCCTCACTCAAGCAGGATATAAACAGACTGAACTCCAGCTCAGACTCCTCAAACCATATTAAATCACCAGTCATATTGATGCTAACTCACAACCTAAAATACCGAAGAATAATTTGTAGTTATTGAACTAGTCATACACTAACAAGGTGACAGTTACAAATGGTGATTGGTGGCAACAGATCAAATATTCTGCTGTTGCTAAGAAAGAGAACTCAACAGATCTTACCACAAAATGGACTATAGTTCAGTAGGCCTGGAAAGCCCAGGGCGGTCACAACAGCTCTGATGCAAACCCATTAGATGCTCAGCAAGTGCTGTGAGCTACCCGCTAGCACATAGATGAAGGTATCAGCAGAGAAACCTGTATAAGAAAGGAAATTGATGATGTAAATCTGAACAAAGTATTTTTTTTGCAGATGGTTACAGACCACAGTCATGTTGCTTCTTTACTTTTTTTAAAAAATAAGTAGATTAAGTTCCTTCAGGCTGTCACTGTAAGGAGTGCTTTCCAAACCTTCAATCGTTCTCACAGCTTTCTTCTGAACCTGCTCCAATTTTCTATCATCCGTTTAAAAAGTTAATGTCTTAATGGGACCCAACATTCCTACAGCAATGCTGATGTGCAGATGCCATTTACTAGTGACAGCCAAATCTCAGGTACCTCCCTAATATCAAAGGACATATTTATATCAAAGAATGTAATTTAATCAAAGAGAAAAATGTACATGAAGTTGACTTAGAAAGAATTTATTTTAATTACTACTAAAGAAAATTTTTACTAGTAATTAAGCAGCCCATCACAGTACAGTAAAGCCAGGAATAAATACATAAAAGTTTTAATTTAAAAAGAACAGCATGAAGCTTGAAGGCTGATTTAACAGATACTGCCAAGTTCAACCACCTGATGTTAAGTTGGAAAACATTTCCTTGGTGCCATGAGAAAACACTGTTGGCTACAAAACCAGGGCAGAACTAATGCTGTTAGATTTTCTATATTGAACCAAGTAAGACTCTTGGTCCCTAATGTAAATGAATCAAGGTGGAGAATTAAGCCAAAAGAGCAAGCAATGAGCAAGAAAACGTGGTTTATCTCAATGTGATTCCCTGTAAACTCCAGTTTAATGAGGGCAAGAGACACACAGTTAAGCTGTGTCATCTGAATAACTTGCCTTTAAATAAAAGGCTGCTTTTTCACTTTCTTTTTCAAATGGCAAATACATACTATATCCCACGATAAATCTAAGGATCCACAATAAACGCTGCATGTGATAGCTGCGAGACTATAAGAACATGTTTCTTATCACAGAGATATGGGCTCTCTGGGGACAGATTTTGCGATCTTTGGCTTTGATCAAGTTTTCCAATTGATTTGGCTGAGATAGAGTCACGGTTTAAATCCCTGGTTTATTTTACCCTACCTTTTTCCAAATGCTTCTTGTAGAGGTTGCACACTGCTTATGGCAAGTGGCAGTTTACACTGACCCTTTTGCTCTTCCTACAGTGTCTCTATAGCCACCAACGTTTCACTTCAGACTGAGGCAACTGGTGTGGAACGTTTGCATCCATAATAGCCCTGTCTGCTCCTAACCCAGAGAGGTAAGCAACAATTTGCCAGGAATCTCAGTAACAAGGAAAATCCCCTCCCCATTATGGGTGGTAAAAAAGGTGCAACACGTACGTCCTGCCACCCAATTATGCCACCTGCATCTAGTGAGGTCAAACTCAGTCCTGAAATAAGGTGGTTTCAAGGCATCAGTATCTACGTAGCTTCATTTTGGGGAACTTCCAGTACCTTGGCATGCTATTTGTTTTGCCATGTTAATGTTATTACTAGCTTTACTTTTATGTACGTAACGAACCTTGGTGAATTACTGTCAGAAAAAGGTTTTGATTTATTGAGTTGTGTCAGCCAAAGTTTAGAATTACATTTATGTTGAGTTCTTTTGCCCCATTAGAGAAAAGCTTCCAGAGTAGCAGCAGTACAGATATTAACTAGGTAGTTACAGAAAACTCTAGTACAAAAGAGAGGAGAGTGATCAAAAGGCTTTAAAGAAAAAAAGTGAAACAAAAATTCACCTATTTAAGTATGTTACCACTGTGTCTTGTTACCAGTCAAAAGTCATTGACTAACAGGAATATTAAAATAAACTGTTCCTGAAAATGAAAATAGAATCTGCAATCCAGTCAACAGATGCATATTATGGAGTCATTTTTGCAAACAGATGTTTGGAATAGCTTTTTCAAGAAGACACATTTAAGTAGGAAAGTGTAAAAACTTGCATTTGTTTGCTATTTAACAGCATATTTTAAAGATCAGGTATTTTGATGACTAAAATATGTGTATATGTGTATATGTGTATATGGAACCAGCGATCTGGAAGAACCAAACCTCAAGGCAATTCAAAGACTGTAGGTCTGAACATATCCCTGAAGCCTCAGAGTTGATAGAGAGAGCTGGTAACAGCTTGTGCTTCGCTGTTGATTCTAGCTAGACTGAGATCCCACTGCAGGTAGACAATGCAGAATACACTTTCCTACAGAAACAGGCAAGAGGAGGAAAGTATTATATTAAAAACTGAAGCTCTTCTTGAGCTAGAGTCTCCATCCCATCAATAAATGTTAATACCCAGAGAACTTCAGTGCCTATGTGGGAAGAGAAGGAAAAGAAAGGGAAGGGAAGGCAAAGCAAGGCAAGAAACTGTAAAACCCTGAAATGCCTGTATTACACTCAAACATTCCGCAAGATTCCTTTGAATGTCTTGGAAAACACTAATATAAAAATGCTTGATTGTCATGCTCCTATTTATTCAGCTTTGTTAGCTACTGCACAGACCCACAGCAGCGTGACAGAGGATTTGCCAACTCCTGTTACTAACTGTCAAGAAAAATTAGAGTAGCCTGAAACTTTAGGCTGATTCAAGGTCTGTTGTGGGACAGTGTACTTCTGAGGTACTCTTGTGATCCTCTGATGGATGCTTCCGGAGATGACATTAACAATGTATAACAGCATCAAAAACAGCACCTCAACCAAGAGTGCTTTAATTTATTTTTTTAAACTGTGAGAAATAAATGGGAGAGGATTTATACAGAACTTTCCTGATGTGGTATATGATCAGTCTTCAAAGACAGAAACCATCTTGCACAGTATTTGTATTTCAAATACTTATCTGGAGTTATTTATATTCTTGTCACTCCTCCCACCCCCAGCTAACACGGAGTCAGATTCTATTCTCAGTTAGCCCAATGAAAGTCCACTGAAATCAATGGAATTACTTTGGATTCACTCCAATGCGACAGAGAACAATGGCACTGAACATCACTATTGTGCTTTTGCACCTAAGCTGCTCCTTCAAAATATAAGTATTTGAGTCATTCCTGCTCTTTAATTTTAATGGAATTATATCTGCTTTTTCTTCACCTGGAAATTTTAAGTGAGTAGAAATGTCCAGCCTGTTTGGAGAAGCGCTGCCTTCCAACATGCTTGGTAAATAGTCTAAATTGACCTCCCTTCCCCCCTCCTAGTACCTGGTTCCAATCACGCTCAAATCATGTTACTTATTATTCCTACTATGAAAATCATCAAATACAGTAGGTAAAGATTTATTGTAGCTCTTTAAGAAATAAATAATTCATTGAATACATTAGATGGAGTATTGTAGACTTTCTGAAAATCAACAAGACAGCTATTTCTAGCAGCTTATATGGTTTAGAATGCTTTTAATCTTGGAGTAGATAATAAGTTATGTTTCAGAAAAAAAAAAGAAAAAGGGGAAAAGGAGAGTTATGCAAATAAACAATAAGGCTTTCTCCAGAAAAGCATGCAAAATGCAAACAAAATTAAAGGTTTGTTTAAAACAATATGATTTAATGTTTAAAATTCTGTCCCGACACAGGACGATAAAGTTTTCTCTGAAATTATTTTTAAATTAGCATAACAAGAAAATGTAACCTGGAACATCAAATTTGTTCCAAAATCTCAGATAAAGTGAGAATAAAGAAAGGGGAGCAGTAGATGTTTTTAATTGTGCTCAAATGACCAGTCAAATAAAGTTTTAAAATATCATTCTCAGTCTTTCCAGCACTTGAAGTATTAAGGAGGTGACAGGTTTGAAACGTCCAGATTGTAGTTTAATCACAAATAACAGAAGACCACAATGTTCATTGACTGCTACAGATCACTATGAAAATCCAAAGCTTTGGTCTTTGATCTCCAGACAGATGACATACTGGAAATAGACCTATATCCTTAAGGAGTCAGCAGTCTTAATTTTTTTTTTATTGTAAAGGTCCTACAAATTCTTCATCTGAGATAAAATAATCTTATCTAGAAATCTGGTCATAATTCAGAATAGGTTTAGTAAAGATTAAGTAGAATTTGGATCAGGTAGAATTTCTGGAAAATTGTTTGCATCCAAAGATATGTACAGTCAGTTTAATCTAACATCTGTGTCTAAGAATTTGATTGTTGTGGATGTTGTCATTTCATTATAAATGAGAAAGGTATTCAGTCATGCTTAATGGAGATATTTATATGTAAATACACAATTTTTTGCTTTGGCAATAACTTCATTTCTGGGATGGAAGTTTATGCGATTCTCCAAATGCTACATTAACCACCAAAAAAACCTGACACGAAGTAAAGCCAAAAGACAAGCCTGTTACTCTGTCCGTGAACATATTTAATGCCTCATTTTCACCCAGCAGCCACTACGAAACTATGTTATGAGACAAAGATGATTCAAGCCAAATTCACTCCTGTTGTAGGTCCCCTGGAAATCAATATATTTGTTCCTAGAGGGAATCAGGCCACATGGCTCCTTTATGTAAGTGGTCATTGGGTTCACTGACACAGAAAACTCTTCACATCTTTGGGAAGAAAACATGAGAATACAGAGATGGTCACACAAAATAAGTATGTTCATGTTGCACGTTTAAGCCTTCTCAACTTCAGAACAATCAGAATTAAGCTTGCCTTTGCAACTTTAATTTGCGCTCATTGCACATATGCATAATAATAAGTCTTTAACTATGCAGACACATACATCATTCAGAGCATAGGATGGACGATGCTCCCTGAGTGAGCAGCTGTTCAATATTCTTTTTATTCTTATCACTCAATATGTGGCTCCATGCCTTCCTTACTGCACATCATTCAAACCCCGCACAGAATACTGAATTATTAATATCTTTATGGGTATTTCTATAGCATTCTCTGCTAGGATTTCGAAGCGCGTCCCAAACACTTATTAGTTTTTATTTAAACCTGTGAAGTGAGACTGTATTGTTAGATCCACTTTACAGAAGCTGAACTGAAGTGCTGAGCCATTATGGCCAAGACTGATGAAAATGTCCACTAATTTGGGGTCCTCAATACGATGCGCCTAGAGTTAGATCTTCCAAGACGCTTAGCATTTTTATGGCACTTGATACATTTATAGAATAAGTCCTACTGATTTCATCAGCATCTGTGAGTACTTGGCACTTCCATGGATCGGTCCCAAGTAACTGAAGTTGTGCACTCAGAAAATATAAATACAAAACACTTAATATAAAAATATAAATATAAAACATTGACTGGAATCACGTGAGGAAACCACATCTACCACAGGGACAAAATCAGGTTAGGTGAGTAGTCACTTCCAGCATTATCATTCCAGGAGAATGCTTTTATCCACCATAACGTCCAGCTGCTTTCTCTGAGAGAGAGCTTGCTTTCTCCCAGTTCTGGTTTCAGTTGTGGTAGCTTCTCATTTTTTCATGATATTCCAGCAGATGATAGCCTCTTGTGTCAAAGCACTCTGGCTTCTTCCCTGAGAAGCCCCTGTGCCCAGAATGAAGTGGGAATAGTGTAGGAGAAAAATAAGAGTGACTATATTTAAAGACTGCTTCATAACATAAAGGCAAAATACTTAAGGCTATAAAAGAAAACTTAATTGTCCTTCTCTAATATCTCAGATTAGAGAAGCACAACCCACAAACTTAAAAGGCTTTTGTGTGTTCATTTTAGTATGCAGGGATTTTAATCTTTTTTTATTTTAATATTCTGACTAAACAGGATTTCTATTCTGCAGAACCACACGCTTGCCCAGGGTCACTCTTTGCCAGGGCTGTCATCCTGTGATTCACAGCATCATCTTCTACAAGTCAAGATAACATAGGGACAATGGCAATGGTAGTTACTGACCCCATATGAACCTTCCAGAGGAGTGCACATGGCATTCTGCCAGTAGATTTTTCAGCTGTTTTCTTTGCAGCCATAAAATGTTGAGGCAAATCTTGACAGGACTTTGTGCTACAAGTGTCTTTCTCCTTCTCATATACCCCTTGTGAGCCTTTTTTTAAGTCCAAGTTTTTAAGTTTTTAAGTCTAAACTCATTCAACAAAGAATCGTTAAATCATTTTTAAAAGTAGCTAAATTATGCTTGTTCCCAAACTTAATTTTGGAATTAATGGGATTTTAAATCCTGAACTGTGTTTTTCTTTAAATATTTTGAAAGCTTTAAGATTTGGGAGATCCCTGGTATTGAAATTTCCCCAGTTTTAAAGGAAAATTTTACAACATCACAAGAGGTGTAAAAAATACAGCCTTAGAATGGAAACTATTGGACTACCTTAACTTCAGAATTTTGAAGGAGGCAGGGGATGGACAATGACAGTATACATATTCCTGGCTGAATTTTGGCTGTTCTCATCACCTTATTTTCTCACTTTATTACTCACATCCCTTTGATAAAAAAAAAAGACAAAAATAATTATCCTGACAGCTATAAGCTTTTTTCGTTGGCTGGTTGTGGTTTTGCTGGGGGTGGTGAGTTTTCGGGGCGGGGGGGGAAGAGGTGATAGATTCCCTTTATACCTGGCTGCTTGGTGATTTTCACTGTAGGTTGTAACCTGGTTTCTTTTTAAGGAACACAGAGCTTGTGTACTAGGATGCATTTAATACCTACATAGAGAGGCAGTCTGTGAACAGGCAAGGATTTGGCAGCTATAGCCACTGTACTCTGCTTCTGAGAAGCCTGTTGCAACTCTAACTACTGATCTAATAAGCCAGAAGTATTAGAAGGTCAGAGTGAACAACATTGCTCAGTTTGACCTTCCATTATTTATGGTTTGTCACATCAGCTATCAATGCTCCGAGCCAGGGGCTGATAAGAAGCTGAATCAGCAGCACAGGAGTGACACTGCAACATTCCTGCTTTATGTGAATAGCAACCCTCCGTTCTGGTGACCTGTGCAACCACCCATAACACATGCCTCTAAAGGTGGTCCTTGCCTGTTGACTATTTCATGCAGAAATGGGGTTTTTTGAAGTTTGGGATTAACACAGTTGGCATTATTTTTTTTTTTTTTTTTTTGCCTTTTCCTTAAAAGGTCTAAAGCCCCAAATAATCTTTGGATTCAAGGGTTCTTCTTTTCATAACAGATCTATTTTCATGCAGTTCAGACCACAATTTAACCATGTGCTGGCCAAACCCCTTTCCATCATCTTCCAACAGTCCTGGAAGACTGGGGAAGTCCCACTGGACTGGAGGCTGATGTTGTGCCCATCTACAAAAAGGGCCGCAGGGAGGACCCAGGAAACTACAGGCCTGTCAGTCTGACCTCAGTGCCAGGGAAAGTCATGGAACAGGTGATCTTGAGTGCTATCATGAAGCACATGCAAGAGAACCGGGTGATCAGGCCCAGTCAACACGGGTTCACAAAAGGCAGGTCTTGCCAGACTAACCTGATCGCCTTCTATGACAAAGTGACTCGGCTACTGGATGAGGGAAAGGCTGTGGATGTATCTTCCTGGACTTCAGCAAAGCCTTTGACACAGTTTCTCACAGCGTTCTGCTTGAGAAACTGTCAGCCTCTGGGCTGGACAGGCGCACACTCTCCTGGGTGGAAAACTGGTTGGATGGCCGGGCCCAGAGAGTGGTGGGAAATGGTGTGAAATCCAGCTGGAGGCCAGTGACAAGTGGGGTTCCCCAGGGCTCAGTGCTGGGTCCAGCCCTGTTCAATGTCTTCATCAATGACCTGGATGAAGGCATCGAATGCACCCTTAGCAAGTTTGCGGACGACACTAAGCTGGGTGGAAGTGTCGATCTGCTGGAGGGTAGGGAGGCTCTGCAAAGGGATCTGAACAGGCTGGACCGCTGGGCAGAGTCCAATGGCATGAGGTTTAACAAGGCCAAATGCCGGGTCCTTCACTTGGGGCACAACAACCCTATGCAGTGCTATAGACTGGGAGAAGTCTGTCTAGAAAGCTGCCTGGAGGAGAGGGACCTGGGGGTGTTGGTTGACAGCCGACTGAATATGAGCCAGCAGTGGCCCAGGTGGCCAAGAAGGCCAATGGCATCTTGGCTTGTATCAGAAACGGTGTGACCAGCAGGTCCAGGGAGGTTATCCTCCCTCTGTACTCGGCACTGGTGAGACCGCTCCTCGAATCCTGTGTTCAGTTCTGGGCCCCTCACCACAAGAAGGATGTTGAGGCTCTGGAGAGAGTCCAGAGAAGAGCAACAAAGCTGGTGAGGGGGCTGGAGAACAGGCCTTATGAGGAGCAGCTGAGAGAGCTGGGGGTGTTTAGCCTGGAGAAGAGGAGGCTGAGGGGTGACCTCATTGCTCTCTACAACTACCTGAAAGGACGTTGTAGAGAGGAGGGTGCTGGCCTCTTCTCCCAAGTGACAGGGGACAGGACAAGAGGGAATGGCCTCAAGCTCCGACAGGGGAGGTTTAGGCTAGACGTTAGGAAAAAATTCTTTACAGAAAGGGTCATTGGGCACTGGAACAGGCTGCCCAGGGAGGGGGTTGAGTCACCTTCCCTGGAGGTGTTCAAGGCACGGGTGGACGAGGTGCTGAGGGACATGGTTTAGTGTTTGGTAGGAACGGTTGGACTCGATGATCCGGTGGGTCTCTTCCAACCTGGTTATTCTGTGATTCTGTGATTCTGTGATTAGCTAAATTATGTGATGAAAAAAAAAATAATCCCGCAATATAGAAATCGGGGTAATCATATTTCTCTCGCTTCAGACAGAGGGTGCTCACCCAAGCAACAAAATTGCCTGGGGGAGCAAGGACTGGGCTGGAGAGAGTGACTCACTGCCCAAGGTCAACTCCCTTCTACATTCTAGCACAGAGGAAAATGTATTGGAGCAGGTTTGGAGCAACGCAGTGAGTGAGATTTACAGTCTTCAGCATGTTAGATTCTCAATGGGACCAAGGAAACAGCAAGAGGACACCTACTGGAGTAGCTCCCATAGGCTAATTGTCAAGCTGTGTTATAGCACGGATGCTAAAGAGTCCAGGAAGCCAGCATGTTGTACTCTGCAATCCAAGCAGAGAATTGATTAGAGACAGTTGCCCAAATATCAGGTGCTTCAATATTGTTCAGTTGTATGTAGATCAGGGTAACCATGTTAACACCTCTTTGTTTAACAAATTGTGAAAACATTCCTTTGAAGGTATGTTGATCCAAAGCACAAACTACATGACATAAGAGATATGGAATTTAAGTGTGATTCCTTTTCACAAGACAAAGACAAATGCTTTGAGTCACTTCAGTGCCTATAGACTCATCAAACTCTCCCTAAGCTTGTTAACTTTCAGGATCTGCCTCCCAGAAAAAGTTTGGGGGAGGTACTTAGTCAAACTATCCCCAAGGCTAGCTACAATGTCAATATCTCTTGCAATTTTATAGTGAGTGTCACAGTATTTGGTGTTTTTCCCAAGCTTCGGGTCCCAGAACAACACACTCTTGCAAAATTCTCAGCTCTCATTCAAAATGCTCACAAAAAAACCAAATTTGATTCCACAGTGTCTCACAAAAAAAAAGGCTTAAAATGAGTCTACAGCCCAAACTCACAAACCAGAAAGAAAATGCAAATTATTTAAACTGTATCACCTCATGAGAAGGCCATGCAGAATTGGCAACCATTTGCCTTCTATTACGAAGACCAGGGAAATTCCTATACACACTGAGCTGGAGAAAATTTACTGGGATTATTTCTATTGGAAAATGAAATTTACAGCCCAGTGTTGACTTTGTTTAATTCATAATAAGACAGGCAACAGGACTGTCTTTTCTGAGGAATGAGAGAAGACCAGCAACTAATTCAGTTACGTGTTGCTTCCTCCAGCAGACACATGCAGGAAGATACCTTTGGGCGGTCTAGCTATTCCCCTTCCTTTAAGCTGCTATTCTTTTGACTAAAACCTTCCCTCCTGCACTGAGTATCAGATTCCAACACTAGGGAGAGAGAGGAGCAGGGCTCTATAGCTGAGGAAACACCCAATCAATTGTTGTCTTCAAAAATCTGGGGTCCTAGAGGAAGGTGAGTATTTTGCTCCATGCAGGGCAGAGACATGTTTCATATGTAGATGGAAACAAACAGGAAATTGAAGGTGTTGTTTTGTTCCTGATCCAGAGAGACTGGAAGAAAAGGTGGAGTTTGTCATTCATTAATGTCTCCTTTTGTGCAGATTTTCCTAGTTCTGGGGAAGGGGTTCTGACTTCTGTGATAGAGGCTATGGACTCAAGCTGGTTCTTCTATCTGTAAATAGTAAACACCAATAACAATTTTTTATTCGCTCTTTAAGTGCAGGTTTGGGCATCATTTTTTGCAATTGGTCATGATATGTTAAGGTCTTCCTTCTATGATATGACACGGTCATATACGATATGATGCCGTCCAGTAAGGTCTCATTGTTCTAGCAACTGTAAATTCATTGAGATTAGACTGGCATTTCAGTGGAAAACATAATTTGTTTATTTTTATTTAGAAAACTTCAGATGGATCAAGACCAGCCTTACTGAGAAACTCCGTCCTTCGTGCTGCCTTTCTTCTGTGTCCAAGATCAGCAGACATACAGTAAGCAGAGCTCCTGAATCTAAGTAGGACCTGACAGTGTCACTGGGCTGTTGTTTCAGTGGCAGTATGGATGTAAGCCGAATCAAACTCACCATGTAACTGCAGCCCAACTGTCACCATGCATGTGACAGGCAGCCTGGCAGCCTAACACAGAATCACAGAATCACAGAATAACCAGGTTGGAAGAGACCCACCGGATCACCGAGTCCAACCGTTCCTATCAAACACTAAACCATGTCCCTCAGCACCTCATCCACCCGTGCCTTAAACACCTCCAGGGAAGGGGACTCAACCACCTCCCTGGGCAGCCTGTTCCAGTGCCCAATGACCCTTTCTGTAAAGAATTTTTTCCTCACGTCTAGCCTAAACCTCCCCTGGCAGAGCTTGAGGCCATTCCCTCTTGTCCTGTCCCCTGTCACTTGGAAGAAGAGGCCAGCACCCTCCTCTCTACAACCTCCTTTCAGGTAGTTGTAGAGAGCAATGAGGTCTCCCCTCAGCCTCCTCTTCTCCAGGCTAAACAACCCCAGCTCTCTCAGCCGCTCCTTCCGATTGTGGATTCCCCTGGACAGCAGGGCTGCATTTCACAGTGCCTAAACCTCTCTGAGCATTTTGCACCTTATGATGCACCTGTTGGAAGAGGATAGTATATTTAACTCAATAAACAACCTCAATTTATGTTCTGCTTGGGATTTTTTTTTTCCTTCTGACTAATTTGCTGGATATTAAACCAAAGAACTGATGAGGTTATGTGTTCAAACATTTCTTTTACATGGTGACATATTCTTCCCGGCCTCTTCTATCCTCTTCCCTTCCTTGCCCTCCTCTTCCCTCTCTCCTCTGCTCCATACAGGCATATTTCAAAAGATGCCTTTTTTAACTTGTGAGGAATAAGTTAATTTACATCCCTTGTTCTCATCTTCATCCAGTAGAACTCCCAACCTGCAAGAACAAGTATTTTCTGCTTTACAGTCATGTATACATCTGCAATTCACATGCCCATGTGCCACATGCCTAGGTATAAATTATTGCTAAGCACTTGAACTTCAATTAAAATGTGTTTTATTAATAAATGCTGGTTCAATCTAAGCTAATTAGACATTAAAAAAAAAAACCACATTACAGGATTGGAATTCCAAAGACCTTTCAAACTGCAAATTCAACTATTTGAGCAGTGGGAAAACAATACAATTACATGCAAGGGCTCATACAGACTTGCTTAATGCATAATGAATACATTGACCAAATACTCAGTCCTCCTACCTCTCTATCCCAGAAGTATCTGAAAGGAAGAGGACAGCTGTAGTCTTCCCGATTTTGGGCCACAGCAGAGAATGGGATGACAGATGTTGAGCTATTCTTTAAGCACAGGCGGGAACTCCTCTCCATCAAACAAAGAAGCTTGACAGTCTCAGAGCCCAGTTTATTTGTATAAAAAGGCCAGCTGCTTCTTTAACAGGTGAAGGCAGTGTTCCTAGCATAACAGAAAGTAGATGAATAAATTAATAACTACTAACATGAAGTTATCTCTGAATGATTCTGTTGAAACAGTAATTCCATCAAAAAAAAAAAAAGTAGCAAGCATAGACTTGATGTCAGTTTTCCCTAAGGAATGAAATGTGTCTTTACTACTGAATGTACCAGGTTCTTAAATTCGTACTTGAAGCTGTCCCCAAGTTTTGTGCAATAGCTAGTTAATACTTACTGCTACCATATATGAAAGTCTGCCTACAACCTATATAAAAAAGAACTTTATATTTTCTGCCTTATGGGTGATTTTTCTTTCACTGGCAACCGATTTCTCATTTACCAGTGAACGGATTTTAGTCATTTCAGAAAATCTGTTTAGCCATTCAGTTTCTCTTTTATCTACTTTTAATATAACAGGATACAAACGTATTTAAGAAGTAGTTCTTTACAGTACTTTTCGACTACTCCTTAAGAATGTCTAAGGGAAAAAGAATTTATCCTGCAAAAAGCAGAAGTGGATTTTGAAAGGCTGTATGCAGACTGCGCATACAGACAAATTGTAGAATCATCAAATGCTTTGCGTTGGGAGGGATCTTTACAGGTAACCTAGTCCATCCCCACCCCTCTGGAGCGAGCAGGGGCGTCTTTAACTAGATCAAGTTTCTCAGAGCCCTGTCAGCCTTGGCTTTGCAACCATTTACCAATCACTAACCCATGTCCCTCAGCGCCTCGTCCACCCATCCCTTAAACACCTCCAGGGAAGGTGATTCACACACCTCCCTGGGCAGCCTGTTCCAGTGCCCAATGACCCTTTCTGTGAAGAATTTTTTCCTAATGTCCACCCTAAACCTCCCCTGGCGGAGCTTGAGGCCGTTCCCTCTCGTCCCGTCCCCTGTCACTTGGGAGAAGAGCCCAGCTCCCTCCTCTCCACAACCTCCTTTCAGGTAGTTGTAGAGAGCAATGAGGTCTCCCCTCAGCCTCCTCTTCTCCAGGCTAAACACCCCCAGCTCTCTCAGCCTCCCACTAGCTCAGGCTACCCAAGGCTCCACCCAACCCGGCCTTGAACCCCTCCAGGGATGGGGCAGCCACAGCTTCCCTGGGCAACTTGTTCCAGTGCCTCACCACTCTCATAGTGAAGAAATTCTCCCTTATGTCTAGTCTAAACCTGCCGCTCTCCAGTTTATACCCATTGCCCCTACTCCTATCACTACAAAGCTTTGTAAACAGTCCCTCCCCAGCTTTCTTGTAGGTCTCCTTCAGGTACTGGATTCTTGTATGGATTAGTTGTTAGACAATGAGCTAAATATACCAGGGACAATGGTGTTAGCCTCTCTTTGTCCAGGTCTAAGTGCTCTGCATCCACCAGATCTAAAATGTTAGCATCCGTGCTTGCTTTGGAGCTGGGTTCCCAAACTCTGCGCTGCCATCACCACCACAGCCATTTCAAGAGGCCGCATTGCACTCCTCGTCCAGCAGAGCACTTCCCCTTCATTTCTAGACCAATGTTTTTCTCCAGTTAGTCGTGGCAGAAATGCTGGCTCCAAAGGCCGGCTGAAGTTGTTCAGCTTTCTGCTGGTTTAAATCAAATCTGTCTGTTAACAGTTGCCAGGTACACAAGGCATGCTCTTGATGGATGTTGCAAGAAACAGAGCAGTGATTCCTACCCAAAAAGCTGCATGTCTGGAGTTCTGGTGGAGAATGACTCTTCTGAGACATTTTTGGGGCATTTCAAGCCAACAAAGAAAAAAAAAGAAACAACAAAAAAGCCAAACTCAAATAAACCCAGTCATAGGTAAAACATGCTAGACTTTCAACATGAAAACACAAGATCTTATCCCACTCGTCGCATGGTTCCTGCAATTTTTTTCTAGCTCCCACTAGGGCTGTAGTCTCTCCATCAGTTCCTCCATCATTCTCCTCCATCAGTTCATGTGTGTCAGGAGTGCAGAGATGTTTGTGTTCAACAAGCTTAAAATCAGTGAAAAATACGTCCACCATGAGTGTGAGCAGATTGAGATCAAGGAGAACATCACACATGCTAAACATTCTGGACAGCTGCATGCAGAGTAACGTACCAGCTGGGAGAAAACTGCTTTGGCAACACTAGCTGTGTTCCCCCCAAGCACAAGCCCAGTAGTCCCCAAGTAACAGGGAAAAGAAGTGAACCTCTTGATGAAAATATTGAATGTCATACTTCTAATCCACAAGTACTAGATGCAGTCCAATGAACGCACACCACACCGAGCTGTTCTGAAAAATTGGAGCCCCTTGGGTTTTTTTAGGAATTGGCAGGCACATGATTCATTCTTGAAGATGTGAACAGTCTTTTACAACAGAAGAAAAATGTGTCATGGATAAGGAGGTGTTGCCAGCCCATCTCTTCGTGAGCAACTGGATTTATGATGTGGAGAAGAGCCAGGAGAATTTGCTAAGGTGGTCCGGATCCCTGTACAAAAGTGACACAGACCATGAGGGACAAAGAAACGCTGGGTAGCAGGATCGGATCCCTCGGGCTCAGCCAACCCTGGCCAGGGGCTCCCCAGGAGCGTTTCGGGGGGGGAGATGCGTTTCCTTTGCCAGGCTACAGAAACGGAGAGGCTGGGGAAGCCTTCACTTCTCACGCCCCTCATCTGCGTTCCCCTCGGCCATCGCCTTCTTTTAAAACACTTCTGTACGTACCACTCGGCTTCTCTGAATCGCCTTTGAAGAGCCGCTGCGGCAGCATTTTATTGCCGTATAATGCACTGAGGAAAAAAAATAGAAGGGGCTCATTATTGTGCTTGATAAACATAGGAAAAGCACATGCCTGACCTTTCATTTGTACAATTAATTGTTCCAGCAGAAAGAAAATTAGTCTTAATCGTGCACAGCTTCCTAGAGGATCAGCTGTGTGTGCCCCTCTGCACTCAGGGAAATCGCTGCGAAGTTTTCCTGAAGGCTTTTACTTTCCACTAAGGTAGGAAAAAGAATAAAAGAGGATGGCTGTAGCCCCGCAGACACCAATTCTCCCCGCAAAGAGAAAGAATACTGAACTACAGTCCTGTTTAAGCAACCTGGAGCGTTTCCTCCCCTTCTGGAGAACGGACTGTTTCTCGTGCGCTGTTTAGAGCCTACAGTAAGGAAATATTTTATAACACGCAATCAAACCCCGCTGCAGAGTTGAAGAGGTAGCCCCCAGCAGCACCTTAAACCCGCGCTCTGAATTTAGCTGCCAAACCACGTTGGTGGTCGCGGTGGGGAACGAGCCTTCCCAAGCCCCGCGCTGGGATCCAAACAGCGATCGGTCTGCGGGCTCCGAAGGGGCTAAGTCACCGCGTCCTCACGCAGGAGCCTCGGCATCCCAAGCCCCGCTCGGGAAATCAGCCTCTTCGGGCCGTGACCGGGGGCACCGGCCGCGGGGAGCGGGGGGCCGGGGCGCAGGGTGGGTGGTCGCGGGACGGACCCAATCCCTCTGCGCGCACGGACGGTCCCGCTGGCCCCAGAGAGCCGGAGCCCGCGGGGGAATGAAGTTTTACTTCTTTTCGACCCGCCGGAGGAGTCCTTTTGTCCGGCTCCGGCCGATGATTAATCACCCCCGGGCGCTGCTCCTGCCCCCGGGAGGCGGGGGGCTCAGTCCCCGGGGGGCGAGGGGATCGGGCCCGGCCCGTGTGGCCGGTGACATCCCCTCCCGAGAGCGTCACCGTCTGAAACGCGCGATTTTTAATCTCTAAATCACAAAGAGACACGTTCTGTGCTCCTTAATAGAGCACAACGCCCATTGACTTCTCTCCCATTGACTTCAATGGGAGTTTCGCCCCATTAAGGGCTGCAGAATTTGGCCTAAACTGACCGCAATAATTTTGCTGCCGGTAATGGAGCTTCAAAGCCGTCTCTAATTAGCCGGCGAGCAAGAATCGTTAAACACGTTGTACAATTCGTGTGTGGGGCTGCGGAACGGCTGAGCCGTCCTGCTCAGACCTGGAGAAGCTCGGGAACTGTGTTCGGATGGAATTGCAGCTTCTGCGGGGAGAACTTGGGGACAAGGGTGTCCAAGGGGCCGCTTCATTTCTGCTGGTAGCTTGGGAGCAGGAGGAAAGGAAGCTCTGAAAAGTTTGATATACACTCAGCTTCCCCCCCTCCTTCAAAACTTCATTTAAAAGAATCACAGTATATGCGGCTTCTACTTATTCTGCTTATCATACTTACCTACTTGCTTATATTCTACTTATCATAGATAATCTTAATTATTTGCGTTTATCCATGACTCGGAGCACTTCCAACGAGTGATGCTGAATCTCGGAGTGTCTCCGAGCAGTGAGTAGCTGTAGTTTGGGCTGGGATGAGTTTCTCCACCACCTGACACCTTCAAGTCTAGATTTCTGACTAGCAGTTTTCTCAGAACGGGGTGGGGTGGGAGTGGGTAGAGAGACACGACAAGAACAGACTCAATGCGCTTTACCTGAATTCAGCTGTAAGGGCACTTTCATTACACTAGGCGCTTGTCGTCTGTGGGCACGATCTCCTTGCTGAAAGTCCAGCAGCGTGAAGAAACATCTCGCAAAGATTGTTGTTTAATAGCGTAATTCTTAGGGGCTTAGACACGTGCGTATAATCCCCTGCAGACTGACGGTTATCTGGAAATTTTAATTTGGAAAACAACATTTGCCTCTTGAGATAAATTGTTCGACCAGTGAGAATGGTGCAAGGGCTTTCAATCCTTCAACGTGAAATGCAGCAAGAAAAAAAAAAACAAACACAATTTTTAAATAGCAGGAACTGCTGAGGCAATTCCGTAAAATCTTCTCAAAGGACTAACCCACACGAGAAGGAAAAATGCCCAAAATCTCTAGGCGTGCCTAGTATATTAGTCATCTATATTTTTAAAAATGG
Source organism: Phaenicophaeus curvirostris (assembly GCF_032191515.1). NCBI lineage: Eukaryota > Metazoa > Chordata > Aves > Cuculiformes > Cuculidae > Phaenicophaeus > Phaenicophaeus curvirostris. The sequence goes on from NC_091397.1 coordinate 57,233,750, forward strand.
GCTCGGAAGTTTTGGTCAGTGTTCTAGGCAAAATATGCTCAACAGATGATAGTGGAGATGCAGCCAGAAAACAACTCCAGCTATTTAAACTGCCAAATGAGACATAAAGCCGCATTGTAAAAATCATCTGGAAAACAGGTTTTCCTATTGAAGTCGCTATGTGTTAATTACTGTGATCTGGAAGAGCTCTGTATCTAAACGCCTGGAAGCCGACTTTCACCCCGCATATGTAAATGAAGAAAGTGCTGAATCTAAGCCAGAGGGTTCATGTTCGGATTCATTTCCGTGCATGCCTAGACATTAATATGTGTTCATGTAGGGTTCGTACAGTACGAGGTGTTATTTCCTTATAAAGAAACACCAGGTCTCGCTTTCCATTCTCCTTACAAAATTATTCGCATTATTTATGCTACATTGAGCGATCTAATTTCTTCGTGATAGTCAGCTAATTGCTCTGGCAGGTAATTAGAAGCGGTTTACAACGCAAAGGGCTTTTGCGGTGCCCCTCGGATTATTAAGTTGCTCTGTAAATTATACCATATTTGCCGAAGAGAGGGAGGGGGAAGGGGCTGAAGATCTTTTGAGAAGTTCTTTTCCTGTGATCAGAGCTGAAACGCGTCCCCGTCCCCACCAACCCTTAAAAAAATAGGGGGGGGGGGGGGGGAGGCGGGGGGGGCTCTTCCAGGGCTCGGAGTCGAATTATTCTCAAGCACGCGATCTGAAGCCCATTTTGTTCGTGCTCACTGGTCCAGAATAACTTGGCCATAATGGCCGGGAATGGGCCAGGTCTGCAGCGAGCTTCCTGCAATATCCAGCAGGCATGTGGGAAAAGAATGGCTTAAATGGGGACATCTGTTCACTGCTGCTCATCTCGCTCCCGCGGCCAGGTCGGGTTCAGAGAAGAACCTGTTCTCCACCTTGTCTCCTTCCCGCTGCTCGCCCACCTCCCCTCCCTCTCCAGTCAAGTTAATAAGGCTGCTGGGAGGGGTCGGGGGGATGGGGGGGGGGGGGCAGGAAGGGGGTGACCTAATTGCTCTGCCATACAGGCAAATAGCGACAGGGAAAGGTGGCAGCTACATTGTAAGCGGAACAGTAAATATATCAATATTAGGGTCTCTCGAGTCACAGTGCAGGAGTTCTGAATTCAAGAGAAGGCTGCGGTGCACACCGAGTGCGCCCACCGGCGTGGGCAAAACCTTCCTGCCTCAGTGCTCTCAAGATACGTCTTTGCCGGAGGACCAAGGATGCTTCCACCTCGCAAGCAAAAGGGTTTTTAGATTGTTGGCTGATTGTTGGGTTTTGTAGCTTTTTTTGGTTTTTTTGTGGTTTTTTTTTTTTTTTTTTTCCAGATTGACACTTCTGTGCGGTTGGCATAACATATAAATAAATAAATGCATACATACATGCTTGGAAACCTTTCCTTTTCGTCTATGTTCGCTGCAGGCTAGGAATTTGGGTGCTGTAGGATTTGTACATGCGAGTGTCTATCACACCCACACACTCACGTCCGCGCACACATACACGCGGGCGCATGTGTGTGTGTATATATATATATATATATATTTGTGTGTTTGTATATAAATAATACGTATCTCGGGACACGACCCAGCTCCAGGCAGGCTATCTGATGGGAACGTCCTGCCTCACACACCGATTTTTCAGACGTTTACCGTGTCTTGTTATCCGTTTGTAAAGCTCGTACAACGATTTGAACGCATGTGTGGTTCAACCACGGGACCCAGAGCAGCTCCTAGATTATTTGTAATTAAACACAATTCCCAAAGTAACATTTATCTTCCTGAAACGGCGATTGCAATTGTCAACCGTCTGGAGGAGACGCGGGGTAATCTGGAAGCATTACCTCCTCTCCTAACGGAGCAGGATGAAAAGAAATCGATACCGCCGAGAAGAAGAATTTAGTAGTTTTTAAGTGTGAGCGGTGCCCGGGAGAAAGTGATAGATAATAGGAACAACAGAAAGCGGTTTAAACAAATCTATTCGAGGAAGGACGGAGGCGGCTGCTCCTCCAGCGCCTCCCGGTACTTACATGAGCGCCCAGGACCCACCGATGCGTGCTCAGCCACAACATCTCGGGAAGGGGTGGGAGGGAGGGCGGGGGGCAAGGAAAAACAGGGGAGAAAAGGAGGAGATGCGGATCGGATCTGGGCGCTCACCGGCAGTGTAAACAGGGTGAGCGTGGAGGTGCCTCTCCCCAGGCTAATCTAATTACAGGGACCTTTCAGAGGCGCAGCCAGCTTGTTTCCTTTCCTTTCCTTTTTTCTTTTTTTTTTTTTTTTTTTGACACAGGCCCAGGCAAATAACTAAGTGCCCAAAGACATGGATGTGAATCCCCTCCGAGCAGGTCGGGATGTGCCCTGCCCAAAGCGGCTCAGCGATCAGCCCGGGTTGGACGGGGCAGCGGGGTTTGCGGGTACCTGGAACGGCCACGGTCCCACCGGTGGGTGGAATAACGTCAGTAACCGACATAGCGATAGGGAGCCGCGCACACGCCCCGGGGGCTCGATTCCGAGCCCCGGGCACCGAAACTACCCGCTGAGGCGGTGGGAGAAACGTAAAATCACGGGGTAAATCACGTCCGCGCAGAGGTGTGAACGGAGCTTAAAGAACGACATGGATCGGTCTTTTTTCGCTGGTGGCTGTTGTTCCACTTACATGCTATTCCCCTTTTTCCTCTCCCCGTCTAAGCCGAGCCCTGTGCGCCTAGAGAGCCGGCTTTCATCCCCCGGTCAATCCCTCAGGTGGCAGTTTTCAGGTGCAGGAGGCAGGCGGAGGGGACACCCCCCGGTGGGGAAACTCGGGGAGGGGACGGAGCGGCTCCCAGAGCCCGGGAGGGGCGAGGCCCCCATCCAGCGGCTTTACCCCCTGCGCACCGGGGGAGCGGGGCTGGGAGCCGCTGGATGTGGAGGAGCCAAGGTCTCGTCCTCCCGGGACGCTGGCAGGGCGAGGGGAGGCGTGAGGTGGGTCAGGATCTAACGCCTGTGCCCGTCAATTGGCGCACGGGAGGCACGGGATGCGCTCCCTTCCCTAATTCAACGCACGGCGCGGTCAGCGGTCGGTTTAATCTTTCCAGCTACGCTCTTTCGAATCGTTTCCCCAAAGAGAAATCTCCCCCTGACACCTCGGGAGATCTGCCTGCAGACAGACAAGGAGCCCTGGAAGAGCGGTCCGTCCATTCCTCACTCTGCCCACCAGCCGCAGCTCAGGTTTTCTCCAAGGAAAATTCCCCCCCTCCTCCCGCAAAGGTTAAGCGACAGCTACCCTTGTGGTTCAAGCTCCAAGATCGCTAATGTACATTGTAGGCACAAGATGTTAGGTAGACTCGAGCAAGTTGTTCCCAGGATGTAAATTAGGTCCCAAAAGCTGTTGTCCAAATCGAAGAAACAGAGAAATTAATCTGGGAGACTATCCATCATAGCCTGTAATAAAGGGAGCGACATGGATGAGACAGATGATATGATTAAGGAGCTGTGGTCGTTTTAATTAACTTTTTGCTGTCCTGTAATGATCAAACTGGTCAACAGACCCGGTCAATAAGCATGTTAATATCAAACAAATAAAACCAGGGATGATTAAAAACCTCCTGGTTTATTAAATTTGAAATTCAAATGAAATTTATGCTGCAGATGCATACAGAATGCTAATAGATTTTAGCTTTATTGAGAGTGGATCCCACAGGTTTTCAAGAAACAGCACGAACATTTATCTACTCCCGTACATTAAACTTCAAATGGGGAAAAAAAAAAAGTTTTAATTAATTTCGGGAAAAGCTCTCCTTTCTGGCTCTCCACCCCCCACCCCCACCTGCATTTTATGTGCTGCACCCTTAAGTGCAGTGGTCAATAACGCAAACGCAAACAAAATCGTAAGCTTCTTTAAATCCTTTGCCCAGCAGGCAATGTATACAAAGAGGGAAGGTTACAGATGTTTCCGTGGAGAATTCAGAAAAGATCATCTCGCCGCTCTCAAAGTTCAGAAGGTTCTGCTTTTCCAGTCTCAGGGAAATTATCAGAGCAGCAGGAGGATGCCACTGACAGGAGTTTTGTGATTTCTGTTCGATTCTGGTGTATTTGCCTCTTTTCCTCCCCCACTTTCGAGTCCCCTTGTAAAGTCTCCCACGACTATTTTTTACAACGAGTTTTTCATGCTTCCCAACACGGTCCTTTTTAAAGGAAGAGCGCGCTGGAAATTAAGGACTTTCGGCCCCGAATCAAAAGAGCCAGGGCAAGCATGGGGACAAACAAACACGAAAAAGATCAAGGAAGGGCACGTTTCCCCCGGGCAGACAAGTGCAGACAAAATACGGATGCGAATGGAAGATGCAGCCGGCGAGACTCTCCTAAAAAGAGATATATCACCAACGCCTTCTCCTTCCCCGATGGAGAGCAAAGTCCCTCGGACTTTCTGGGGCTGAAAGGAACGCGTGTCGATCTCTTTACCTAACCTGGCACACCACAAAATGCGATTTTCTGTTCCCCTAAAATGTAACGATCACGATGCTTGTTTTGCTCTTACGCTTTCTGATCTACGTCTTAATAGTTCCTCCCCACCTCCCGCAGATAAAAAGTTAATAAGCATTCATCCAAGGGAGTATCTCTGGGAAAGGTTCTTCCCCTCTGATAGTATTGATTAAATTAAACCCGAAATTTAAACAAGCGTGCGTTAGGTCTGTAAAATGAATATCATTACAGAAGGAGACCAAAGCAGGGAAGTTAATTCTTTTTTTATTTGTTAAACGGAGTTCCCTCCTTCCCCCCACCCCTTCCTCCTCCTGGGCTGGCCTGTCACGCCTTCTCCACAGGCTAAAATCACTCAGAGCAGCTCACGGAGAGAAACGAGACATTTACGGTAACCACCAGCCTTCAGAGAAAGCAAAGCAGTTCATTAATTGACTTTCAAAGTATGACGATGCGCCTTACTCGATCGATAGGGATGACGGACAGTCCGTACCCCCCCCACCCCACCCACCCCCGGCGCGGGACGGGGGTCAAAAATCGAGAGGGGGAAATAAAAGAGCCCCCAGCAAGCGCTGCGTGAAAACTGAGGGGGAAGGGAGGGAGGAGGAGGATGGAGAAGAGGATGAGCGGGTGGGACACGCAGGAGCTGCGCTCGGGGACCGATTTCAGTGCCACTCGGAGACGTGAATGCGTGAGGGCATCAGCGTCGTCGAGCCCCGCAGCCGAACGGCTGCGGGGCTCGACGACGCTGATGACCTCACGGATTCACGTCTCGAAGCTGCGGGTCCAGGGATTGGCTGTCGGCTTCTCAGCGGCACTTCAAAGCCGGCGAGGGAGCTACAATTGTTGGTGGAAGGGGCGGACCCGATCATTGTATTGCACACCTCTAAAAAAAAAACCACGCTGCCTCTGATTTATCAATATAAAAAAGATCCTCTGAGAGGAGGAGGGCACTTTTGTGGGATGGCAACTTCGCTTCTAGGGGTGAGTCGAAGGGGTTTTTTTTTTTTTTTTCTCTCGCGCTGGTTTAATTAGTTGCTTTTTATTGTCGGTTGGAGGGGGTTAAAATAACCCCTGTCTTGACCGGGGCTATCAGTCTCCTCTATTCAGCTTTTTCTCTCTCTCTCTCTTTTTTTTTTTTTTTTTTTTAACTTAAGTACAAGTGAGTTTAGGAGAAAAGAAAGCCGAGAGGGGGAAAAGGGGGCAGAGTCACTTTTCAGTGAGCAGGAAAAGGTTTTAAGGGCATTTGTAGAAACAACCCACAGCGCCTGGGCTGTGCTGTTCCTGTGCCCCCGGAGAAGTGGCCTTTCTTCTTTACATGTGACTGGAAGGAAAAAAAAAACAAAAACCAAACCCAACCACCAAACCCAGCACTATCGTTTTTTTTTTCGTGTGCAATTTCTAATTCGCAACAGATTGCGGCTTTTTATTTCCCTTTTAAAATAACCCAGCCCGCCGTGTCCAGCAGGTAGGTTGAATTTGTGTATATATACGTATGTTAAATTTATATACCTATTTAATTATCGTACGTAGACGAGGCTTTTTTAAGGAAGCGGTTTTTTTTTTTTAATTTTAAAGATAAATTTGATAATTCCATATTTAAGAAAACAGCTTGGTTTGAGGGACGGGGACCGGCGGCGTCCCGGGGAAAAGGCTGAACCGGGGGCATCTTTAAAGCTCCGCAACTTTCCCCCCCTCCTTCTCTTCCCCCCCCCCCCCCTCTTTTTTTAACCCTTCCGAGCTCCTCGGCGGGAGGAGGGTCGGAGGGTGAGAGAAGCTCCCGGAGGCGCTGGGGCTGGAGGCTCCTCCCGCGGGAGCCGCGGACCCGGGGCGGCGGGGGCTGCTCGGTCCCCGCTCGGTCCCTGACGCCGCCGGGGCGGCCTGTCCCCTCTGTGCCCGCAGGAGGAACCGCGGGTAGGCTCCACGCCGCTGGCGATGCTCGCCGCCACCTGCAACAAGATCGGCAGCCCCAGCCCCTCGCCGTCCGCCCTCTCGGACGGCGCGTCCTCCTTCGGCAAAGGCTTCCACCCCTGGAAACGCTCCTCCTCCTCGTCGTCCTCGTCCTCCTCGGCCGGCGGCTGCGGCGCCGCGGGCTCCGGCCTCCCGGGCTTCGGCGTGGCGGGCGCGGCGCGGAGCGGCTCCTCGGCGGCGGCGGCGGCGGCGGCTGCGGCGGCGGCGGCGGCCGCGCTCGTCACGGACTCGTTCGGCTGCGGCGGCTCGCCGGGCTCCAGCGCCTTCTCCCTCACCTCCAGCGGCGCGGCGGCCGCCAGCTCGCCCTTCGCCAACGACTACTCGGTGTTCCAGGCGCCGGGCGGCGGCGGGGGCGGCGGAGGAGGCGGCGGGGGCGGCGGAGGCGGCGGCGGCGGCGGCGCGGCGGCGGGCCAGGAGGCGGCGGCGCACCAGCCCGTCTTCATCTCCAAGGTGCACACGTCGGTGGAGGGGCTGCAGGGCATCTACCCGCGGGTGGGCATGGCGCACCCCTACGAGTCGTGGTTCAAGCCCTCGCACCCGGGGCTGGGCGCCGGCGAGGTGGGCTCGGCGGGCGCCTCCAGCTGGTGGGACGTGGGCGCCGGCTGGATCGACGTGCAGAGCCCCAACGGGGCGGCCGGGCTGCCCGGCTCGCTGCACCCGGCGGCCGGCGGGCTGCAGGCCTCGCTCCACTCGCCGCTCGGCGGCTACAACTCGGATTACTCCGCCCTGGGCCACTCGGCCTTCGGCGGCGGCGCCTCCTCGCACCTCCTCAGCCCCGCCGGGCAGCACCTCATGGACGGATTTAAACCCGTGCTGCCCGGCTCCTACCCGGACTCGGCCCCCTCGCCGCTGGCCGGCGCCGGGGGCTCCATGCTGGCCGGCGGCCCCGCCGCGCCGCTCGCCGCCTCGCCGCGCTCCTCCGCCCGCCGCTACTCGGGCCGCGCCACCTGCGACTGCCCCAACTGCCAGGAGGCCGAGCGGCTCGGGCCCGCGGGGGCCAGCCTGCGGCGCAAGGGGCTGCACAGCTGCCACATCCCCGGCTGCGGCAAGGTGTACGGCAAGACGTCGCACCTCAAGGCGCACCTGCGCTGGCACACGGGCGAGCGGCCCTTCGTCTGCAACTGGCTCTTCTGCGGCAAGCGCTTCACCCGCTCCGACGAGCTGCAGCGGCACCTGCGGACCCACACGGGCGAGAAGCGCTTCGCCTGCCCCGTCTGCAACAAGCGCTTCATGCGCAGCGACCACCTCAGCAAGCACGTCAAGACCCACAGCGGCCCCGGCGGCGGCGCCGGAGGCCCCGGCGGCCCCGGCCCCAAGAAGGGCAGCGACACCGACAGCGAGCACAGCGCGGCCGGCAGCCCCCCCTGCCCCTCCCCGGAGCTGCTGCCGCCCCCCGAGCCCGGGCACCGCAACGGGATGGAGTGACGGGCGGGGGCGCGGACACGTAAGTAACCGGCGCGGCTCCGCCGCCCGCCCGGAGCCTCCCCCGGGGGAGCCGCCCGCCCCGTCGAGCAAGCCCCGCGGCCGCCTCCCGGCCCCATAACCCCTCCCCGGTCGCCTTCAGTGCGGAAAACACCCCCCCCCGCGTTCCCTCCCGCTCGCCCGCCGGTAGCGCCGGTGCCGCCGCAGCCCCGGAGGGACGGGACGGGGCGTTATCCCCGCCCGGCACCGCGCGGAGGCTCCGAGCCGCCGCTCCCCGGGGCCCGAGAGGCGCGGCGGGGCCCTCCCCTCCCTCCTTTGTAATTTTAACAAGTCGTTTCCCTCCCCGAGCCCAAATTTCGTTGCGTTTCTCTAATCCCCGTTTGATGGCGAAACGAGAATAATTGGGTTGAGACTCGTCTATTTTTTAACTCCGACGAGCGAAGCGCCCCGGGTTTCGAGCGAAGCGGTAGTGCCGATGCCAAAAAGGGAGGTCGGGTTGGAGGAGGGGGGGACAGGAAAATAAAATATTTGTAAAATACGCCTGAACCTATAGGTTTGTACAACTGGAGAATCGTTCTAGATTAGCTAACAATTGAATATAACTCCACCAAGGTATCGGTGTGAGCTGCAGTTGTCCAGGAGACGATTTTGTATAGTATTTTTCTTGTAAATTACTTCCAGTAAATATTTGAAAATATATTGAAGTACACTTGAGCTTTTTTTTTTTTTTTTAAAAAAAAAATTATTTCTTTTCCTGTCACGAGAAAGCATCATTGTTGCAGTCCTGGTTCACTGCTTCTTTTTCTCTGGACTCCTTCCTCGAAGTGTACGTCAAATCACACTTCAGGATATAGGTTTTGCTTGAATATTAATTTAGGTAGGCATACAATTGTAATTAAGCAAACAATATTTGATAAATGTTGAATGACATTTAATTTAATGGAGCATGTACTTATTTGCATTTGCTGGCAGTTCAGGTATAGTCACAGTGAAAGTTCTCCTATATTTCATAAAGTGGGTTTGACACGACCCATGTATTAAATAAACTGTCCAAGTGAAACTGAACTAATGTTGGCCTATGTGTATTTCCTGAAAATAATATTGATAAATGTTAGTAAACACTCCTGACACTACATTAGCAGTTTGCAGTGCTGCAAACTATTTGTCTCATTGTAATGTTGAAATAATTTGGATATTTCACATTGAAATGGAAAGCCCTTCGCTGGAACATTTTAGATTTGCATTTTAAATGCATGAAATGTAATTGATTTTTATCTGTAATATTTTAAATGGTATTAATAAACTCCAGATAAAACACTCTACCTTAGGTCAGCCAATTGTTTTTTCTTTTTAATTCCATCGTTACAGGCGATTATTTACTTTGAACTCGTATGATGTGACCCGTTCCCTAGAGTTTCAGAGAAAAGTGAAAATACAGCAAATCCAATGCTGTTGTAAATCGGAGCACCTAAAGAAAGCAGCTTTGAGGCGTTAAAAAGAACAACGTGGCATTCTTTTAGTGCTTTATAATGCCCTAGAAGGGGAAACTAAAGGAAAATCATTAACACTTTTTATAAAAAAAAATATTTTTATCAAACTAGGCGCCTGGGCTGCTTCGCATATGCCTCCTCCTCGGACTTTGCTTGTCACATCGCGCCAGTCCATCATGAAGGCGATGGAATACTGAAAAAATGTGGGTCATTTTTGCTTTAAAAGGCAAAATACGAAGGGGTCCACCACTTTTATTTTTAGGTGAGGTGTTTGTGGCTCAGAGGGATGCTGTTTGCCGTAGTGAGCCTAACTTCTGCAGCTCTGGGATTGGGAAATTTCATGGTTATGTGTGAAAACTCCCTTCTGGTCGAGGGGGGGGCATTTTCCCGCAGGATAAGGAGGCGATTTCAAGGGCCGCGGGTGCTGCCAACCAGCCGGTCCAGCTGGTGTCCCTTAAATCTTCCCCACAACTTCCCCAACAAAAATAAAAACACTACAGGAAGGGTTTCTTAAAGCCTGGTATCTTCTGCAGTTATGGCATTTTCTCAGCCTTTTTGGCAAAGGAACTGCCAATAGTTTCTCTTAATACATATATGTGTATATATATATATATATATATATTTTTTTTTTTTGTTGGGGGAAGCATGGCTCCTGTGTGGGAATTTTGGATTACACAGAGTGTGATGCTCACTGTTGGGGTACTAAAAAATCAGAGCTGTAGTATGGAATCTGAATAGCAGACATCTTTTTTTGCATGCATGTAAAGCACATTATTAGTGGTAACCTAAACAGCAGGTGTTAAGGTGAGGAGCAAAAGAGCGCAGAGGAGTGAATTCAAGTTACACTGAAGATTTTGGTTCCGTGTATGGTGTAGGGATTAGAAGGAACTTTTAATGTGCACTGGAAATAGGCAGTGTTTTGATTTGCTTGAGTTTCTCAGAACTGCACTATTTCACTTCATTACCATCAGAGCCTGCAAAGTTTCTTACTAGAACTAAGTAACAGTTTCCCCTTTTAAAACTGTCTCTATTTTTTAATTTTATATATATATATATAAATAAATGCCATGTCAACAGAGTGTCATAGCAGCACCAGATTTCCCCCGTGGAGGCAAGAGGCTGTATTTATGTTACCTGGAGGTTTCAGTTCTGATGAGGATGGCAGGCAAACTGAGCACCAAGTGAAAAGTAAAAGGAAACTTGTCGTGCTGCTTCTTTGATACCCCCTGAAAAAAAAAAAAAAAGCACTACCAAAATTCCATTAGCTGGTTTACCTCGGGCACTGGTTCCTCCTTCTTGGGGCAGTCTGGAAGCGGGATAGAGCTGGCAACAAGACTCATCCTTCCCCCAGGAAGGAGCGTGTGCTCTGCCACTCGGGAACTGCTGGTTTGGTTCTGGGCTGTGTGAGAACACACATATTTTTTCTTTCTTTTTCCAGCAAAACCCAGCACTTGAAGGCTGAATAGCTCCTTTTTGTAGTTGATTTACTTTTACTAAACCCTTCCAGATAAGGGCATTGAGTTGTTTGATAGGAGCTGGGAACTTGTCTCTGCGTTGCGCAGATCAAGGTAGAGTTAAACTAGTTTGCTGACCCACGGGTCAAACCGGTGTCCATCAACTTACCTTCCAACCGCCTTCAGATGATTGTGGACATTCCCGTTTGCTCTCTGACCTTTTAAGTCTTTCCTCTTCAAGCTCATAGCAATGTCTATCGAATTTCGTGTCCTGCTTTTCCTATTATTCCGGATTTTTATTGTCATTTTCCAGTTGAAATTTGCAATAGAGCAGTGAAGGGAGATGTGTGCGGCTGAAGTGATTTAAAACACCTCTTCATTTCTGCCTGCTGTCCCATTACCCTTGGCCTGTGCCTGCCGAGACTAAACAGCGATCAAAGGATGTTGGCTTCTCCTCTGCTTCCAGTCTAGGAATGTGAAAGCTGAAAGCAAGAAATCAATTCTCAAACACTTTATTTGTGGCTGTGATGGCTAATCCAGCCGTCAACACCTTCACACTGCGAAGGCAGCAGGGTAAGGATATGTGATGCAATTTAACAAATCTTTCAGTATGAATAGTTTTAAGCGTGCACTTGCCAAAACCCGCCACGCTTCAGCTGCATTCCATGAAGCAACCTCTGGTTTAGCTTTGAGAAGAAAGAGCCAGGAAAAAATGTGAACAAAATAGGTGCGCAGTTGCTCACCTTTTCTCCTGATTTATGATAAAAGAACAAAACTCTTCTGCTGTATCAATATAACCTTGTATTTCTTAGCATAAATCAGGGCCTATTTTCTCACCTCGCTCTATTACACTTTGCTTGATTAGTCTAAAGGTATTAAAGAAAAAAATTCCTCAACTTTTCCACGGAGAAAAGCACATTCTGCAGTATCTGCTTTAAAATGTAGAATACAAATGTTTCGACTATTGTGTGAATTGGATCTTTTCAAGCTAACTGACCATCTTGTGCTGAATCATGGGGAAATCTTTACACATTAGAAGGTGTGCGTTGAGACAAACTGCGTCGTTTAGGACAGTTGCTGCATTTCCAGTTCTATGGTTTTCTAACCGTGGCTTGGAATGATTCAATTTTTTAAAAAAGGAATTAAGGAAATAGGATATAACGGCAAGCAAAATGGCAACCAATACTGTATAGGAGCTTTAGTGCGGCATTCCCTATATATGTAGCTCCATTTCACACTTGTGGATAGCGAAACAAGCTGAGACCTCACATTATTCTTTGAGCAGTGAACAATCCTGCAAGAGGCATGTCCATAAGGGCCAGGGAGAGCCTGAATAACTGACCCATCTCCTGGGGAGAGACTTTGGTCTTGGCACTTGGAGGTTTCTGCTTTTCAGGCTGAGCAAAGTGGAAAAAGCAGTCACGGAGTGGTTGAACTTCTGGAAGGGAATGCTGGTCACTCCCAGCCGGGCCCTTTAGCTTCCCTGCAGATCAGGAATGGAGAAGGGAGGGTTGTGCGGCTGTAATACTGCTGCTCCTCAAAGAGCAACGCAGAAACTTAGTGCCTGGTTATGGAAGGAGTGATGGATGGGCAGGAGGCTCCTTTTGAACATCTCGAGGAGAACTAATGCCGGGCAAGTTTCCTTTGGGGGAAGTGGGAAATAATTATTATCTTTTTGCTGGCAATACACTGCATTTACGGCTTGCCACATCTCTTAAGACATCAGTATGTGCATGCGGGGACCTATATGCTCGGCGCAACCTCCAGCTGCCCCGCGGTAAAGCCGCTCACCCACCTGTCCCAGGTGCCCGGGCAGCAAGCTCTGCCCCTCGTTCCTCCGCATCCCTGCAGGGCTGCTCCTCTCGGATCGGGGAGCTGCTCCCCATCCCTCTCCCTCCCTTTCCCTGCCTGGACTTTATCCCCATCGCCGCCCGGGGGTGCGGGTCGGTCCCGCAGCGCCCCCCCCCCGTGTCCGCCCCGTCGGCGGCTGCTCCCCGTCAAACTAGTTTATTTTATTTCTAACTCCAAATCAAGGCCAGTTCCCTCCCTCTCTCTCATCCCCCCTCCTTGCCCTGCTCCCCTCCTCAGGCGACTCTCCGGGATGCTGGATAGGGGGGTGGAATTCTTTATTTACAGAGCAAATGATGCAGAAGTTGCTCCTGCAGGCGGAGGAGCAGCTCCTGCCGGCAGCAGGAGAGCCGAGATCCCTGGAGTCACCTGGAAAAGGGTGACAGGAGGGAGTTCCCTGCCACCCCTGGGGCTCTGGGGCGACGGGGCGGCTCCTCGGCTCGGATGAAGAGACGCTGGAGAAGAGAAAGCAGCCACCAGGGCAGGTTTGGGATCTGTTTTAGGTGTTTCACCCCCGAATTCTTCGGAAGCCGCCTGGGAGGAGCTGACAAGGTGACAAGAGCTTTTGATTGTGTTGCTAAACTCATTCATGTCTTTCAATGCTAGGTTGGAGGCAGCTTTTTTATTTTTTTTTAATTTTTTTTTTTTTTTGTGAGGTAGATTGGGAGGGGAAACCTCGATCCCGAAGAAACGCTTCAAAGCGCTTTTCTGTATCTTGTAAACTTAACTTCTCAGCATAGCTCGGGTGTTCCTTACACCGACATGAGCGTGTAAAAGGCAGAAATTATATTCCTGCTGATTAAACTTGCTCCACACTTAATTAGGGCTCCTCCCGAGCTCGCAGTCTTCCTGGAAAGCTTTTCTTCTTGTTCTCTCTATCCTTTTTGGTTTTGTTTTTTGGTTTTTTTTGTTTGTTTGTTTGTTTTTTTGTTTTTTTTTGTTCTTTTGGTTTTTTTTTGTTTTTTTTTTTTTTTAAATCGAAGAGTACGTGATGCTTTTACCCAGTTGGTAACCGGAGGCTGTTGGGGAGGGGGAGGTTGCAGCAGAACGGGAGAACCCAGTAGAGGTCTCCTCTTAGGAAAGGTGGAAGGAAACTATCTTCAGGCTGCAAATGATGTGTCAAAGGGCTAACGGCGCCTGCTTTGCTGCCTCCGATTGCAAGGAACAAATTCAGATTTTGAACTACTTGGAGGAAGAAGTTTTAATGCTTAGAACCCCGGAGTCTCTCCCCTCTTCTCTGCTGCCCCTTCTTACACAACCCTAGCATGTTTTTAATCTCTCAGTTGCCTGCTCTCCCCTACACTTCAGAGATAATGAATTTTTTTTTAATGTTTATTCCCTAAGATCAGATAGGAATGCCTGGATGAAGGTATGAGGATTTTCTTCTTAATTAAAGTAATCGACCTGGTGTGAAGATACTGCCTATCCCTGCAAATCTTGAAAAAAAAATAAAATAAAAGAACCCCAACAATAAATAATCCAACAAAAAAAGTAAACCCAAACCCCAACCTCTCAGCCAACAGTTGCCTTCTCAGAATCACCACATGACTCCTGAGCTCCTCATCTCTAGCAGGGGAAAGCAAACAAGCCACAACTCTGCCTGTAGCCATTGCTGGGTACTTCCAGCTAGATAAATAAAGTGGTGTGGCTGAACAGAGTAGGGAGCTAGACCAGGTGAAGAATTTACCTGGGCAATGCTGTCTCAAAAACTGTCTGTCTCAAGGAGGAAATCCCGAACTGCTAAGGAATTAGTACCTGGAATTTCAGAAAGTGCCAGTATTGCTGTCTGCTGTGTGTGTTTGCTTTGCTTTGGATAGTCCAGCCATTACCACACTAAGAATGGGGCTTAATTTGCTTATCCCAATACATACAAAAGGACAGAGCTGAATGGGGAAACCACTTGCCAAATACAGTTTTCAACTGCTTACTCTGATGAATGCAGCAGCACACAGCTAACTCTCTATAGCCATTCCCTGGGTTATGACATAGACCTCATCCTTTCGAGGGGTCCAGAGCTGGACTTGTTCCCTCCACAGCACTGGTGTCACTCCCAGGTACATTAACGCAGCCCTTGCTCAGCAGCCAGGGGGTTCATCAGCCTCATGCACCAAGCTCAGCGTTTCCAGCAAACAGTCTTTTTAATGCCCACTTTAACACTGAGTCACGTCTACTTTCAATTAAACTCAACAGCCTGTGGGAACAGCTGCAGACTATATTTACCTCTAATTTTGCCAAGCACACAATTTTTAGAAGAATGAACAAGTTGAAAACACATGCAAACAGCATATTTTTATTAGAAAAAAGTTTCGAAAGCTCTGTGAATTCTGAAAGAGTCAGGTCCTGAAAAATTTACTCTCACTGAGGATATCCTTGACAAAGTAGGTGCAACATATTCACTTGTAGTTCTGCCTAATCCTTTGCCTCTTCTCCCTTGATGGCACAGAAAACCGAGAATTCAGTCTGACTTGGTTTTACTCACAAGTGAAAAAGTACACTTTGATATCAAAACCACGATGTGGACCTTACTTCTGTTTTGGTTAGATGCTGTGTAGCCAAAACATGAGTTCAGTTACAAAACATACGCTATGTGAGTGTTTATAATGCTTTGTAGACATTAAATCACAACCTGGCTAGCATTTATACTCATGTCAGGCCCTGCTAATTTTCACTTGCTGTGACAGACATTAGTTTTTTTCTGACTGTATGAGTCAGGCAAGAGAGATGATAGACTTTTAATTGTTAGCCAAGGTGCTAAGATTCCACATCTCTTCCCTCTTGCCTCTTGGCAGGTAAATATTTCAAGGCACATTTTACTCAGCATCATGGCATATCAGAGAGTGGGTGTAAAAAATCTATTATGTATACACCCAGGTTGAAATATAGATGAGCAGAACAAAAGATACTTTTCCTCAGTATTTTTTCTTTTTAAATGTACAGTAGGCAATGGTATTTCCTGTTGTCAGTAATACTATATAAATACTATATAAATACTATATAAATACTATATAAATGCTATATAAATACTATATAAGCACTATATAAATACTATATAATCACTATATAAAACTATTGCAGAAAACAGGAGAAACTACCTGCTAGAGGTAATGCACATCATACTGTGTAGATTACCTACTTTCAATGTCTTTCAATTAAACTTTAATAAAAGATGAAAGCCAAGAATAAAACATGGTTAGTGGTCTTAGTTAACAAGTCTATTTTCTTTTTTTGTATGGTAGTATTTCTCTGTTTTGTTTCGATTTTGCAGTTTGGTAGCAGGAAGACAAGTTTTTCTCATCATGTAATTGCAAGTCTGCTATCAGAATGCTCATGGGAGAATTAGAAGGAGTTTAAAAAAAACCCAAAACTGAAGAAAATATTCACATTAGCACTAGTCTTTGAGCAAATGGTGGTCAGGGAGTAAGAGAGACAGAAGAGCTGTGTATGAAAGAAAATAATTTTCAGCATTTTGTAAAATGCTTAGTGCAATTACTGATTTTGGGCTGAGCACGCATTTTACCTGCTGCAGTTACGTTTCAAATAAGATGTGTGGATTTTGCCATTTGGTAGCAGAGAAAAATGCACATGTGAAGTCAGACTTAATTCAAGATAGTTATGTTATAAATACTTTCATATGATTTATTGCACTCCTACAGGCCCAGAAGGGATCAGAAGGGAATCGCTGCATCAACTAGAAACATTTTTGGCACATGATTTAGCCACACCACATCTATTAGTAGCAGTTGTCATGATCTCGTTAAACCTGATATTCTTCCTGTACTGTTTTGTCAGCTGCCATCTCTGGCCTGACTGCAATAACTTCTCTGATAAAATCTGTGTTTAGTCGTTGTTGGACAAACTTTCACTCTCATTGAAACACTGGTTTTACCAGGACTTTGCTTGGGTGAAGACTGAGCTGAAAGGTCAGTAAGACCTCAGGTTGTGCCTTCATGGGAAGCTGCTTGAGGACAGGAGAGAAAAGAAAAGGTTTTGATTATGGGCAGAGCTCAAGACTTCCTCTGCCAGCATGGGTTTATCTAGTTGGACATCTCAGTCTTTGAAGACATAACCTGTATTTCCATAGAGTATAACGAAAAAAAGAAAGTAGGCAATGTTGTCCTCTTACCAATGCTGCCAAAATAGTGCAAGATAAGACCCAGTGAAGAGAACTGGACTAGGAAATAGAACATAGGCACAGATTGCCCAGGGAGGTTGTTGAGTCACCTTTCCTGGAGGGGTTTAAGGGGCGGGTGGATGAGATGCTGAGGGACATGGTTTAGTGTTTGATAGGAATGGTTGGACTCGATGATCTCTTCCAACCTGGTGGGTCTCTTCCAACCTGGTTATTCTATGATTCTATGATTCACTTGGCTGCTGCCAAGCTGGCAAGCACTTTTAGGTACCTACTTTTCATGTCCTTGTGCCTAGGTTTGCATCCCCATGCATGCCCTCAGGCTCTGTACGGCTAACCGCTTTGGTGTCTTATCCTGCCAAGTCCCTTAGGAGCCTGACCCTGTTGATGTGCTTTGAGGACTTCCCATGTACATCATCAGGGTTTAACTGCACACATAATGTTCAGAAAACTGCTTTTAATGAGGAGAGGAAGGGCACAGCGGTGCATCTCCGTTTCCTGTGGAATGACCACTTGACCAGGACCCTACAAGGTAGGACTTCCAAGCTGTCAGGGCAGAGGTGCCCAAGGAGAGAAGAGAGCAGAATTTCAGTCATATTGGTCCCAGGTTTTATCTAACTGCTAGATGCACAGAAGAAAAACTAAGCATTTGCTCTAGAGATTAAATGATGCTTAGTTTCTCTTGGATTCGGGCCAGGCAACAAACAGATCTGTATCTTTACAGAGATGTGCACTTCAATAAAAATCTTCTTCGGCAATGGGAACAGTTACAAAATCTGCTGCGCTGTATAGATCCAGTAATGTGCAACACGTTGTGAGCTTGGCTTTTTCTTTAACTGAGATACAGTAAAAATCTCCACTACCTAGCTGACTGACTCCTGTAATTTTTGGAAAATGAATTGCCCCTCAAACCAGCCAATAGATACAAGAGTCCCCGTGAGAAAAGGTGCAGAATCCGACTCGCAGTCTGATAATGAGAGAATTGTTTCCACAAGAAATTGCTTCTAAATAAAGACAAATTCAAGTCCACGTGTGCAGCACTGGCAAACATAATCTCATCCACTCGGAATAATCTTTGCATTTTTTGATTAGTACAAAAATATGTTCCTAACCTGGCTAGACACTACCTGTTTTCTTGAGGTTTCATTTACATTTAATAGGTATCATTGGCCAAAACTCACTTTCCTGTTACGTAACACTGATCTGTGTAACGGAGGTAATTGGATAGATTATTCTAATAAGTGAAATTCAGGGGGGAATTATAGCATATTTATCCCAGGCTCATAAACTAATTTCTTAACAAAAGACTGTTTAACTCAGAACCCATTAGAGATATTTAAAAGGCATTGCCTTGCAACCTAGTTTCTGCACGTGGAACCATTCTGGAATTCTTGTTGTTTGATGAAATTAAGTCTTGGATTTTCCCTGAGCAGGCAGAACCATAGATGTCACTTCTAACTGACTGGGAGGCATCTCACATACTATAAACCCTACTGCCAGGACCAGTTGCATTCCTCCCTGTGGGATGCTGGGAGGGTAAAACCACTATTGTGATGATGTTCTGTATCACAGGACTATAGTAATGTTGAAAGTGGAATATTTAGGTTGTCTTTAGGGTTGTTTAAAAGATACTCTTTCCCACTGAGTAAGGAGCTGCTCTGATCCTCCTTTCAAGAATCATAGTGTCAAAGTGCAGCAGCAGTAATGGTTAAGCACACATTTAAGTGGAAAAGAAGTGGAAATGTGCCTGAGTTATACTGCAGTTCAAATAAACTACAAGAATACCAGGGGTGCTTTCAAAATTTAATGCGAAAGTTATATATCTAACATAACATTTCCTGTCTATGGTACACTACTGAGACAGGGATTTACAACCTGCACTATAAATCTGAACTTATTAGATAGCCTGGTAAGTTCTATGAAAAGACAAGCTTCATTTTGCTTTGTTTGCAAAACTATTCTGAGAAGATTTTCACATTTGCACAGTGGTTTCCAGTCAAAAGTGTCAAAACTTACTTCCTGAAATTCAAACTAAAATATAGATGCTGAAGCAGCTAGCTGAAAATCACAAATGAAATCTCTAATAATGAATATCTGAATTTTATATATTCCTTATATTTTTGACACACACAAAGAGCTTTTTAGCAATACACACATTAATTAGGTCTGTTATTAGCACAGGAAAAGTGTGTGAAAGCTTCGATAAACATTGAAGCTCCTATGCTGGCAGCTCAAGTCAATACTTGTCTACTGGAAAATAAAGATTTTTATAGGATGGTAGAGCAGACTACCTGTCTCTCGCAGAGCTCAGGTGGAAGTAATACTATTGCAGTAAGTGTCTACTTTAAGATTTTTTTTAAAAAAGCCACCTTTCACATAGGCATATTCACAGTTTGTTCTCTGAAGCATCTGAAACAAGTCAAAACAAACGCGTAGGACAAGCTTGTACGAGCAGCAATACCTCCTTGCAGTGTAAGTGACTGTCCCAGATGAAGGTTCATAACTGCTGCATGGTTTGGGCTTTTCCAGATTTCAAAATATAAATCAGATATACCCAGCTAGGCCACCAATTCATTGAGCTCCCTTACACAAACAGAAGTATTCAACATTATACAAAGAGGCAGCCATGTGCTTCAGACAGTCTGGGCTTGCACCTCAGGGAGAAAGAACAATTCCCAGAGCAAAGTGATGGATGAAGAGAAGACCTAACACGTAAGGGATCCTGAAGAAGACAACCAAGGTAACTGGAATTCAGAAAAAGACAAATCTTACTGTCAAACAAAATACAATAATATGAAATACTATAAGCTTAGCTGTAAGAAATGCAGAGGTGAAAGATTATAAACTAATCTTTAAGATCTTTTAGATAGACAATTTCTCTGTATCTCAATAGTCTGCATTTTTCTCTCTTCCATTCTCCCATTTCCCTCTTGAAAGAGAAGTCTTATTTGCATTTGTGTGTATTTTCAACTGAGGTTTTTATGAGACAGGCTCCTGCCCAGCATTACTGTCTCGCTGACATCCCAGCAACATGAATGAGTTCACGTGAAAAGGGAGCAAATCTTTGTTAAATCCAGAGAGCAGAGCACACATGAGGGGCACTGCAGAAAGTTAGGTGCAGAATTAGATGTTGGAACATGACAAGAAGTAAAAAGGGCAGTTGATTTGGAAGAACACGTAAAGATCCTCCAAACAGTAGAAGATAAGTCATAATAAGAAATTCTGGTGATATCTGCCTCCAGTGTATAAGGGAAGAGGACTTTTGTTTGAATGTTGCAGACATCCACTGGTAATTGAAATGATCATATTTAAAAAAAATGTTGTCTCGTCAAGATACACAGATTGTGTGTTTCACTTAGTTTGCTGTTTAGTGATAGCACTAAAAGAGAACCCTGGTGAAGCTAGATTGATGGAAGACAAAGAAAAAAATAAGGAGAATTTAGTGAAGAACAACAAGAATGACTGAACAATCGGGTGCTGGATAAAGATGATTGTAAGAACACTTACTTCTGACTTGGGAAAGACAAGAACAAGTGGTTACATCTGAAGTATTTGCATGAAAATCAAAATTTAAAAGAGCAACCATTGAAATTCATTGTTTGCAAGCTTGGCTGAAATGAGCCAAATTTAGCCTCCATGCTGCAAAAATTTAACTGTGATGATAACCAGTCACTGGAGTCAAAATAACAAATTACTGGAATCGTTACCAAAGGCTACAGTAACAGTCTTGTTAATGGTAGCTCTTTAATAGCTTTATATTTTGCTTATCCTTCCTAAAGGAACTAAAATGTAGACTAGGCAGGAATTAGTTTAATGAACTCCCTGAAAAGCATTGTGCAGGTAATCACAGTGGTCCTTTACAACAGGTTTCCTATCTCTGAATCTATGGAGATAAGCCATCAAATGATTACCTACGAAATTGCAAAATTATTTGACTGCTAGGGGCTGTAGAACACACTAATCCGTATTTAGCATTTCAAACTGTGAGATCTAGAAGAGTCTGACCCCGAACTCGTGGTTCTCTTCTGGTGAGACCCACCACCAGCCCATGCTGAGATATTATCTGGGTAATTAGATTTGAGTGGGTAATTCATTCACCCATGGATGTTTGCATAATAAAATTGAATTTTATTTAATTTGTTTCTCAATCATTTGATGAAAATCCAAAGCTTGAGAAAAATCTGAGTTTGGCCAGTTTTGATGATTAATTCCTTTAACTAATCAAAATATTTGTTTTAAAAAAAACCCAAAACACCCAAATGCTGACTTCTGCAGAACTTTATTTTAATGTTGGTGAAGGATCATGTTTAACCTTCTTTTTGAACCTGATTCATGGCCCACTGAAATTTATAGGGGGCCATTCATTAACTATAATGAGCTTTGAAATTGGTCCCTTGTGAAACAGACTGCTCAGATGAGAACAGATGCAATCATCTCTGGATTTTTAAACTGTACAGCTTGAACTTGAGTTGTTTGCATTCACGTTGAAGTGTGCTGACTTAGAAGAAGAGGTAACTGTGAGAGTTAAATGCCTTTCTCTATTAACTTTTACTGATTGATTCTCTATGAATCCTTCCTGCTAACAGATGCATAAATGGAATTCTGCAAGAGTTTTCCCTGGTTGTGTTATATTCAATATTTTCATTAATGACTTTGTGAGCAAAAAGAGTATGCTTATTAAATTTCCAGAAAATGTCAAGTTGAGAAAGACTGGTTGCTGGAGAACAGGATTAGAATGCAGAATCATCTTGACTAACTTGACTAACTGAGAAAAACAGGGTGATATGCAACAGGGACGTGTTCTAGGAACTGAACTCGGGGGGAATGACCACTTGGACAAGTACAGGTTGCAGCACAACCACAATAACTGACTAGGTGGCATTTATGACAAGATATGGGTTTATAGTTGAATGAAATCTTGACACAAGTCGACAATGCTATTGCAAAGCACCCTCCAGAGATGCACCAAGCAGGAATATAGATTGCTAGACATGACAAATAATCCTGCTCTGCTCAGCACTGGAAATGCCTTAACTGGAGTGTGGTACCTAGCTTTGGGAAAAAAATTCACGAAGGGTGTATGCCTGCTGGAAAATGCCCAGCAGAAAACAGTGATGGCGATCAGCAAAGGTGACTCAAGCTGGATATCAGGGAAAATAAATCTTTTCAGCATTAAGGAGAGCGAAGCAGAGATTGCTGATGCTTAGGCATTGTTAGAATTGCAAATATTAACTATTTGAACAAACATCTTTCATGAATGGCACTGGTGCAGCTGATCCTGCCTCGGGGCTGAGGGTATTCAGAGTGACCTTCTAGAGTTTCTTCCAACTCCCTGCTTAAGGAAGGCTTATGTTGAGTGATGAGCTCGGGCAGAAGTAAGAAGAGTCACCTGTGAGTTAGTGAATAGTTTCAGATTTGTTCAAGGTCACAAAAAAAAAAAAGAAGATTTCAAAACATGAGTCCATTGGCTATTTTTTATGCAGAAGGAATTCTTAGTCTGTTTATTCCCTGATGTAAGGTCTGGTCTGTTGTTTCAGCTCCGCTGTGTGGCTATTAGCCTGGGAGCCTTGCTGCTGCCCAGTCTTTAGGGTTTGTTTTTATTACCACACTGTTTGGAAGGCTTAGGAGCTTTTCTTTTGATCTAGTTACAGTACATGGGAAGTGGGCGTAGGTTATAATTGCATTGAGCATCCTCTTTGCTCAAAAATGGCTTTAGCTTCTTTGCCTATGTTCCCATTACCTTGAATAGCGCAGTTTCATGACTACAATGGAAAAAACGAAGATCGTTATATTCAGTAATTATTTTTCAATTTATTCTTGATGACTGAGATGGATACTAGTCTTGAGGTACATGGTTAGAGACTGTCTCATATGCTTACATATTTCTGTCTGCATTCAGGGAAGTGTCATTTTGTAGCTTTTCTGTGTATTTGAGATAAATCATATAATATTCAGATTTAGTATGTTTTACTTATGCTGATTGAATAATCATAGAATCACTAGGTTGGAAAGGACCCACTGGATCATCAAGTCCAACCATTCCCATCAGTCACTAAACTATGTTCCTCAGCACCTCTTCCATCCGTCTTTATGCTTTTGAATAAATAATGTTTTAATAATGTTTAAACAATAATAAAATAATAAAAAATAATGTTTAAATAATGTTTTTGAATAAATCATCTGGGTAAAGTTTCCATACTTTTTATTAATTTCAAATGCTAATATGTGAATATCTTCATTCTTCTATTTTAAAACAACAGGAATCAAGGACACTTCTTGCTATTTTACACATTCCACTTTCATATATAGTATATCTATCCTTATCTGAGAAAGCTGAAGGTCTCCTTTAGGGACTCCACCTGCAAGTCTGAAAAATCCTCTCAGAAAGATTGGCCTGTGTATTTTTCTAGCCTTTGTACACCATAGTGTGAATTAGTTATGGTTCAATAAATGCTTTTAGAAGATATATCTGCCCTATACTCGGAAGTGAGGCATTTGGAATTTGCTGTTCAGAAGCACCTCAGGTATCATTACTCATGCATTTCAGCCAAGCTTATTATTCTTTTAAAAAGATGCGCAGATTATTTAGCCATAAAAGTTTTAAAGATCTTTAGTGCTTTGACAAATTTGACAATACATTTTTAATTTCCTAACCCCACGACTGAGTAATAAGTAAACATTTACTCCTTCACTCTCCACGTAACTTCAATAATACCGTGGATCACACAATAAATGAAAAAACAAACCCCTACCATTTTCCAAACCATTGGTAAGTCACGATCTTTATTGAACAGATAGAGAGTCCTGTAGTGCACTGAAGGATTCAACATCACAAGAGATTGAAACTTCATCACTTATGCAGCCTATTTGCAGACAATTTATCCAATTTGTCAGGATATATGTTTTACTAGCACTTCTTTAATTCTTGGTATATGCTGTGAGATGATGTGCCTTTCTGAGGCAGTTAGTAGTCTTCCATTATGGGTTGAGTTTTCCTTTTCTGTGCATCTAACTCCCCAGGATACTTCAGAACCAGCGAGCTGAGCTTTCTAACAGAAATAAGCAAAAGTAAACTCTTAAGGAAACTA
Source organism: Phaenicophaeus curvirostris (assembly GCF_032191515.1). Taxonomy (NCBI): domain Eukaryota; kingdom Metazoa; phylum Chordata; class Aves; order Cuculiformes; family Cuculidae; genus Phaenicophaeus; species Phaenicophaeus curvirostris. The sequence goes on from NC_091397.1 coordinate 57,257,627, forward strand.
TGAAACTTTAATGAAAATTAACTGATAAAAATGGTAAAAAAACCTCTTCCTTTCCAATTATCCTTTGTAGAAGCCAAATGCAGCCTTGAGATTTTGCACCTACGCTTACTCCATGTTACCACAACATCTTCCAACCACATTGCCAAATAAATTATGATTTATCTACAAATATGGAAAATACAGACATTTCATTAGTCACAAACATCAAGGTTCTCTGCAAAATGTGAGCCTCATGACAAGTATTTTTTACCATATTTGTTCCTTATTAACATTCTTCTGTCAGTTCATCTTAAAATACTTTACAGGTAGAGGTAACTAGCACCTAGTAATACGGATTTACCAAAAAATAAACTGAAGCATAGCTAACAAACATTAAGATGTTGAGGGACAGACAATACAGAAGCAGAATACTAATCTCTAAAAGAGATCTACTGTAGATTAAGTTGGGACTGGAGATGGTTAAAAACTACTAACTTAAATTTGAACTGAGCTGAGCTAAGAGGTCTGAAACCAGAAAAAAACTATGTTACAAATTTTAATTTGTTTAATTTGATCTTCCAGATCAGGTCCGTCATTACAGTCCTTAGCACCAAGAGTTCAGTTTAATGATTTAAACTGCCTCTTACAAAAATTAACATAAAACCTAGAACAACAATTTAAGATTATACAGCTAATTAATTATATCTGTCACCGTTAGCTCCAAGGGAATCTACTCAATTGCATATTTTATGGAGCAGGAAAAGAGGGGGTAAACACTTGAGTGAAAAGCTGAAAAATTTTCTGCAGCCCATATTCTTATTCGGTTCAATATAAAAATTGTGTATTTATCCTCTGAAGGCAAGAGTGCTGATAGGTCAAAAGAGTCCTAGTCCTTACTGGGACCTATGTACTAGGGAAGAAAAAAACTGGCTGCATAAACACCAGGTCAGGCAACACCCATTTGATACTAACTGCTTTTTTATTTTTTTTTTCCTCCTGGCAGCTCATTTCTAAAGAAGGCCTCAAGCTACTGATGTTTTATGGCAGCGTTTGTGCATTTACTAAATTAAAATATGCTTCATGTCTTGCCATCACTGCTGGTGAATTCTTGTTATTTCTCTGTTGGTAACAAGAAGAATAACTGCGCTTTGTGCTGGTGACAGTTGGGATGTGATCGTAATGTAGGTCCTTCCATTCTAGGCACAGACCAGAGCTTGTCCCACCACCTGAAGAAAAAGAAGAAAAATTATAATGTGTCTGTGGCATCAGGTGAGAAGTGAAATGGGATATAGACATTTAGGCAAATTAAGACTGATAGGGTAAATTTCTGCAAGTTTGCAACTCTGTGTAACATCTCTGTCATCGGGTAGATGAGGGAATGGTTTTCCTAGGGCTGTTTCACTGGGTTAGGTTGCATCCATTCAGGATCTTGGTATAACGTCTCTTACGTACAATAACTCTTTATTGTCAAAATCTCTTGGCTGACAATCTCCTTCCACCACGGGGACAGGGAGAGCACAAGCTTCTTAATGAATTTGAATCTAACGAGCCGAACAAGTCGAGTTTGGTTCAAATGGTCGATTAATCCAAATAAAATTGAGGTATACAGAGCCTGAGAAGACACAAAATGATACTAAACCAGGTAATGATAGTCCTTTTTACATTACGATATGTTGTAAAGTAACAAACAGGCCCCCTCACTCTTTCCCTTAAGTTTAAGCAATTGTGTCATCTCTGTGTTGCAACTTATCAATTATGTCTTATGAATATCAGCTCTGAATTCTCCTGCTACAGGCAAAACTTGAAGGGTTTGTCTATCTGGAGAAATTTATTGCCAGAGCTGTAACTGCCTTCACGAGTACACTTATTCCTTCCATCCCCATGGGGAATTACAGTGATATAGTTAAGCTGGTAAATTTTCCTATTGAGACAGGCCCAGACATCTCAAGAAACACTGCTAAATTAAATATTTCTCCTGGGGGAGTAGTGTATATATATATTTTCATCGGATTTTGGTCATACCTACACACACAACAAACAAGTTTAAGAAACAGCTAAACGTAATTGTGTATCAAGAAGGTATTTTTCCCAGCCACATTCTGTCAGGACTCATTCACTCTGCAACCCACAGCCCAGCTTTGCACTGTGTGGCTGTCTCTGACACTGGACCCAATTTTGTGAAGCAAAAAATCCCCTAGAAGAATGGCTACAAATCGTTTTTTTCTCCCGAAAGACCCAAATCTATATTAAGAATAGTACAATAAAGTTAGAAGTGCATGATAAAGTATGGCTACTTATCTACTGAGAGATATTTTGCCTCTTCCACAGGAGGAGGACTAAAGTTTGACAGTGATTCCACATTCCTGTTTCTGTAGCTGAGATGGCATTGGAGAAATAGTTGTCTATTTTTCACGCTGAGAGGGTGACATTAAACTAACAGCATAAGATGCACCAACATAACTTTCTATATCCCCCTTATTTTTAAAGATATTCTCAAGGGTAACAGCAGATCTCAATGAAAGCAACAAGGATTTTGTTGTTTGGAGTCTCTTGTAAAACATAAGAAGGTATACGAATTGCATGTAGGCCCATGTGCTATCAGAAACGCTGAATAAAGAGCTACGTAATTTGAATTTAGGGCATAAGTATCTTGGTTAGAACAGGGCTGTCCACCCAGTAATAGTCCTTCAAATATCACCATTGGTCCACTCACCAATTCTTGCTCTTGCAGAAGCCTGCAATTGCAGGCTTTATCTAGCTCTTGAGGTGTTAACGACTGAAATCACCTAGATCTTCTTAATTATAAGGAAATCAATGACAATTCATGACTGCCTATCCCTTTGTGTTGGTTTTACTGGATTTTGCTGGAGTTTGAAGACTTCTGTCGTGCACCAGTTTAACCATATTTTGAAGATTTTTAATACATGCCTTAGTTCAAACAAACGAAACCAAAATACTCAGATATGTCTCCCCCATCTCAATAGTGTCCTATGTATTCTGAAAAAATGAGTTTATACAATGTAATTTGTACCCAAGATTTATTCAAACAACCGTTAATGTCACTGGGTAGTAGGTGTTCTAAAACATCAAAAAGTGATACCGTGAAAGAAGGCAGTGAAATAGTTACTTGTGTTAAAATGGTGGTTAGCAAGCTTCAACAAAGTCTACAGTGGTTTTAAAAAATTCCTGAGAAGTTAGTTTCATCAGTTCATAACAACACCTTGGGCTTTGGATTTCTTTTATGAGGATGGCTGTAATTGCTCTCCGTTCAAGGAAATTGGTGGAGGGAAAAGACAGTAAAGATTTACCAATTTGGGAAATATCTCCTGGTTGCGTCAGACAAATTAGATACTTAGCAAAGATAAGCACACAAAATAAAAATAAAATAGAAACCAAAGATTATAAGAAAGTTCACAATTTTGAAACTTAAGCATTTAAAAGCCAAATGGGAAGTATGAATAAGTGCAGGAAACTATTTTCAAACAGAAGTAAGCATAGAACTTGCACTAAGTCCTTGCATTTACCCTGCAGAGTATTAGTTGGACACGTTTTTGAGCAATCAGCCAAGGTAATGTGGGGTAACATAAGAAACTTGGGCACCAGTTGTTACCAATTTTACATTTTCGCTGTGGTAAGGGCACAAGGATGGGTTCCATCTGGAGTATCCACAGTGCACCAAATCATCCCAGCACAGTCTTGGTACATCCCACAGTGAAGTGGAACAGTGACAATGACAGAAGGGTGCACTGGATGAAAGGATGTGACCAACCCAGTGGGGTGAGGAGATTTCTAAACCCCAAAGCTGTGGTAGATGCTGAAATTGAGCCACCTTTTACTAAGTCTTCATCACCTCCCCTGATACATGGTGAAATGAAAGTAGGATTCCATTTCCACTTGTATAAACTGGAATTATTCTACAGTAAAATTGGACTGGCAGTGACGCACTGACAGTTTATCTGTCTTATCTGATACAAACTGGAACAGCTCAATTGGTCTCAATGGACTCATGCTGAAGCAGAGCAAAACAGCAGCTTTCCTGCTCAGTCTGCAACTTGCTGATACGAATTTTTAAGCTGAATAAAGAAAACTGCATCATGTTTCCTTGCAGATTAGTGACATTAAACTTCACTAGGCTGGTAATAGGTCAGAGCAGTAATAATCCTCCCAGTAAAGCCCTCAAGACTGGACAGTATTTCTCTTTCTACTGCAGTGGCATTAGTTAGGCAAATTGTAATGAGATCATCAGTACAGTAAATTGTAGTCTTCACAGTCACCTTTCAACAGGGCAATCAAGGAAAAGTGCTTTTCCCTCATCCACAAATACAAAAGTTAATATTTCGAATTTAAGTTTCAATGGACAAACCTTCTAGGATGGATCATCTGGTCATCCTTCTAGGCTGGATCATCACATCATCTGAGTGAGATGGATGCACAAAAGAAATGTCACAGAGCTCAAAACTTCTATTAAATATGTCTTTTGAGCTGTGTTTGACAATGCTTACATGCTACTTATGTTCTGAATACGAACAAATTCATTTAGACATTTTCCTTAAAATGCTCATGTCAGATTAGGAAACATTTGCAGATGTTTTTAGATAGTTCCACCATACTCAGATGCCCTGAAGTATTATGTTCATCAAAAGATTTCTGCAATGTCCTTGAAATGCCGGTGTGGGCGTAACAATGACTAACTATTCTGAATAACCTTTATTAGTCGTTCTTAAGTTTTATACGACTGTAATCAGTCTTTAATTTTAGGTCTGAAGCTGTATTCTTAACGCTTCCATGAGAAGATTTTGCTCAATCCTGGCATGGAAAATAATGGCAAAGTTGACCATATATGTCTTCATGTAGGGGAATGTGTGAAGTTCTACCAGAGCTAAATAATTTTAAAACGCTCAGATACAATACAGTTACATGACTACACCAGTTTCTGGGCTCTGAAACTCTTATGATTTAAACATCAGAGCACTCGTTTGTGATCTGAGTGCCTGCACTCTATGACCCCCTGAAAAATCATACCAAGATGCGGTGACTCTGCTTTGTTTTCATATCATGTAGTATTATCACATCTTCTAGCAGCCAATAAAACTGCAGCATGGGGGATGGTGGTATATCCTAAGCATAATTAGAACACCCAGTTCAGTTAAGTCGTGTTTGTACTAAAATTTGTTTTCATAGTTTCAGAACTTACTGTGAAAAAGATCACATTTTCTAGTTATCATAAGCCACAATGGGATACAGCTTTTTTTTTTTTTCACTAGGTTGTTCTAGCTTTATGTTGCTGACTTCTGCAACATAAGAGCTTTTCACATCACATCACAAAAAAAAAAAAAAATCATCTTGGAAACAGCCGTTTTTTATTATCTGACTCTTAACAGCAAATTTCAAAGCATCTCTAGCAAACTGATTTTTTTGTCCTACCTGAGCGTAGACCTTGGAATAGTCCTTACTTCATCTCATTTTCTATAGTTAAAGAATCAATGTTAAAAAATGCAGATTTTGAATAATGGGAGGCAAACACATTATTGCTTTAAAAGGATTATCGGGTGTAGTGCAGTTACTTTTGGGAATTAAATAAAAAGGGAGACAAAAAAAGAAGCAGGGGAACTCACAGTACTATGAGAAAAAATAAATAAATAAAAGCAGCTCTCCTGCATGCTTTCTGACTGTGGATCAAGTATTTTTTTCTGTCAGACAGACTATGTGCAGCATAAAATCAAGCCCTTCCACCAAAAATGCAGCCAAGCAGACAGGACTAGAAAAAAAAACCACCAAACAATAACCCTCAATACTTACTTTTACCCTCTAAACTCTCCAAATGAGGCAAAGCAGAGAAATGAGTCCTCCACAGTCCAGGCAGTTTCCTTATTTTCCAGTTCATGATAAATCTTTAATGAAAACTGACACATTTTGACAGAATAATCTGTTTTTGCAAAAAAACCTCCTGTATTTTTCAAAAGGAAACATAAAATGATCTTGCTAAAATGCATCTTCAAAGAGAATTCAGAAAACAGAAATGATAAAATTTTGTTTGTTCCTTTGCCTTGTTTATGTTTTTGAAGGTGTAGGAGGCAAGGGGGTTATTTTGCATTTTTCAAATAACATATAGAAATGCAAGTTCATCTGTCAAGCACACAGCCAGGGTTACCTTACTGCCAACTGGTATGGAAGCTGGCAGTGTGTAGGTTTAAACAAACTAAAGAAATTAGAAATATTTCACATCCAGCTGTCCTCCTGCAAGGAAAAGCAACATTGCAGCACAGCTCCTCTCCATGTACACCTGTCTTATGTGAAGCCCATTCAAGATATCTACTACATCAACCTATTTTCTTAACTTCAAGGTCTCAGGTACAGAGTCCTCAGGTCCTCATGAGTCCCTCCTTCCTTCCTTCCTTCCTTCCTTCCTTCCTTCCTTCCTTCCTTCCTTCCTTCCTTCCTTCCTTCCTTCCTTCCTTCCTTCCTTCCTTCCTTCCTTCCTTCCTTCCTTCCTTCCTTCCTTCCTTCCTTCCTTTCCTTCCTTCCTTCCTTCCTTCCTTCCTTCCTTCCTTCCTTCCTTCCTTCCTTCCTTCCTTCCTTCCTTTCCTTCCTTTCCTTCCTTTCCTTCCTTCCTTCCTGACAAGGGCTCAGTTTGGCAGATGGCTGGGGTGTCTGAGGACTGGGGTTATACTGGTATCAGCAAGGGTCTTGGCAAGGCTACCTCATCCTTTGATGGGAAAAAAAGGCATAGTAGTGTCATTTCTTAGCCTAATTCTCCTTTTGGAGACTGAGTCCAGTGCAAATGAGAACAAAAAGTGAATTTTGTAAATTTAGTTTTAAATTTCATAAGGGAATTTCATTTTAAGAGACATCTGCTAAAAATACATCCCCATTGACCAGTGGCCTCTCCCTTGCCTTGTGAAGATATGCTGTGTTCTGGCCACTGATGTAATTCTGCCCTTCAGTTCTGTCTTGCCAATATCTTCCAAGATATTACTAGCACATATGAACTTAGGAAGAAATGCTTCAAGATGAGGGTGGTGACACACTGCCATGGGTTGCCCAGGGAAGCTGTGGCTGCCCCATCCCTGGAGGCGTTCAAGGCCAGGTTGGATGGGGCCTTGAGCAGCCTGAGCTAGTGGGAGTTGGAACTAGATGATCTTTAAGGTCCTTTCCAACCCAAACCATTCTATCATTCTATGTTTCTATGATATATTTAGGTACAACAAGAGTAAACACAGTTTATTGCCAGCAATATGATGCCAGAATAAGACAGTGTCCAAAAATGTGTCATCCACAGAAAAACTTTGGATCAAAATGCAAACTGTGCCTAGAGTTTTCATTTTTCAATAAAAAAAAATATTTCTATGTATTTTACTAATTACCACAAAACAAAGAGAGTATGAAAAAACACTGACAAGCTGAGAAACTTCTTTTATGTCGTTCCAATTTAACTGTAAAATTCTTATCAAGGCATAGAATCGTAGAATAACCAGGTTGGAAGAGACCCACCAGATCATTGAGTCCAACCATGTTTCCTGTTCTCCAAAAAGGTTCAGATCCTTTCTTCCAGGCTCTAGTTTTCTTGTGGTTCTCTTCCAACCTGGTTATTCTATGATTCTATGATTCTATGATGCTCTCAGGGCACTCCTGGGTGTATCTTGCATTTTGAGTGGACATGTTCCAAGACCTTCTTTTGTAGGATCCCTCTGTGACAAGTCTGGTAAAGACAGAGAGGAAGGATGCTGTGTAGAAAAGAGATCTTAACAAACCACAGTACCTTTAAATCCTGAATATATGGAGTGGTACTGGCTTGCCTTCCCTAATGCCTGCAAGTCTCTTTTCATCCTGGTTGGCCATGACACTGAGTGCCATGACCTCTACTGTTCCCGTGACAGTGAGCAGAGATACAATAGGAAAGATCAGCAGCGATCAATATATAAAAGAGGTAATGGCATAAAACCTAAAGATAAAGATGTTTTATGTTACAGCGCCAAGTCTCGTGACAGTAAGTTATAATCAGATAACTTAAAAAAAAATAGTATTTGCCGTTGGGTATTAAATATTAAATTAATTACAAATCTCATCCCTTGGCTCACAGCAAGCACTATAAGGGAGTGGCGAAATGAGGAGGAGAAAAATAAGAGGCCATGAACATGTCAGAGAAGTCATTCTCTGTGGCCTCATCTCCCTTGACAGAAACGTGTATTGTAATCTGTCAACCACCCAGTGCCCATGTTTTAAAATCCTCTCTCAGGTTGTGAGCATCTGCAATCTGTGTGCACAGAATTGCTAGTCACGCTGAGCTGGAAGTGATGTGTTTGGAGGACAGAATTACGCTACCCTTGTTAGCACATCTTGAGATTTACAGTTTATCTTCTCATTTTAGCTTGCATTTTAACACTAACCTTTGAAAAGTAGTCTGTGCCAGGAGTTTGTATTACCTGCTTTCAGTTCAGACTAGGCTGGAGAATTGAAACTATTTAAAATAATGGCAATTTTTAGTCTGGCAGCAGAACCACAAAATAAGCAAAATAAATATTGCTCAAAGTTGGTCCAAATCAGAAAATTATTATATTTTTCACCGATTAAAACAATTAATAGCTGTGAAATAGTTTAATGCTACCCAAAGTTTGTTCTTTTCTTTTTTTTTTTGCATTACCCAGGCTTCACGGAGTGGTATTTGTAAAGTTGAAGTTCACCTTGAACTGAAAATATTGTTTTGAAACAGAAAGTTGAAGCTTGAAAGTATCTAAATAGAGTGTTCTGGCTTTTCCAGATTCCTCTCTTCCTTTTTCTATCCCTTGCTATTTGATGAATTTAAGAAAATGTTTTGATTCTTGAGAAGCAAGATTGTAGGAGCATATTTAATATTTGCATTTTTTAATTTAATCTCTGTCCGGGATAGGTCTCTGTAACAGTTCAGTTGAAATACATTCATTCATGCATTCTGTCTCCTTCCTTTTCACTGATTCCTTGCTCTTTTTTTCAAGCTGGTTAGGCAGAAATCTTATCCACGAGAACCCTTAAACTCTGGGGAACCTTGAATTTTGGCATCCCTCTCTGCAGCTGGCTGACATCTTCATCCAAGATCTGAGAAGACTCAACTTCATGGAAGGTTGCAGTGCAAACCTGAAACTTCACAGCTCGATGTCTACTGCCTCTTCATCCTCTGAGCTTAATTAGAATTTGTTTTGTTTCAAATACGTGCACTCTACATAAGGTTCTGGCAAGTACAGCTTGCGTTTTCTTGATTGCTTTCCCTCCTGAGTAAAACCTTACTTTGCTAAGCTTTGTTATAGAAGGATGCGCTCCATTGTAAATGTGATGTGATTAATAACCTTTAAGACTGACCCATATTTAATGTTAATGTTAAACTGACACAGAAATGTCAGAAACAGACACAGTATTATTTTTTTTTCTCTTTCTCTGGCTAACCTTGTCACCGAAGCTCCAGTATGATTTTTACTTCAACAAATCAGGGGGTTTCCTATAAGCAGAGACTGGCACCGAGGATGAGGAGAAGAAAAAGGGGTTATTCAGTGTGTAAGAGGCCTCTTGTATCCTTCCCACGTTATTATTAACAAAATCTTCAGTGACTGCAAGTGCATCTGTTTGCACATGAGAAAAACACCACATGCACTAGTTCTATATGGCTTTTGCTAATTAATGTGAACATTTACAAATGCAAATCACATTAACTATCAGTTTGTGTGTGCAATTATTTGATTTATGCATGCAAATGTCCATCTGAGGCCAAATCTTAACCTATTGTAAATAGGACAGCTCCACTGACTTCAGTCAAACTGTGCTGATTTATATTTGCTACAAAATTATTCCATGGTATTTCTGCAGACAATTTCATTTTTTGGCAGTATTATATTTTCATTTGCAGACTTGCTTTAAAAAATTGGCCTTTGCATTCTTAGTAAAGGTGGTACTGATGAGAGTAGCACTCTGCTGATGGTCTGGATTTTGCATTTGCTTCGAGTTCTGTAAGTTGAAACTCCTCTTTCTCCCTATGAGCTCTGCCCCCTCTATAAATCTTATTATGCCCTACAACCTGCAGTATGAAAGGAAAGGAGGTCAGCAGTTCATAGAATCATAGAATAACCAGGTTGGAAGAGACCCACCGGATCATGGAGTCCAACCATAGTTAGCCTTTTCAAAATGATGGCATCTTAGCGTAAGGGCATTGGGTGGTCCTATAAGTCAGATTGACTTTTAGTTAGTGATGAGTTGAAGACCAGTTATGGGATACAATGACAAACTAGATAGCTTGCTGGTCTGTTAGCATGTGAACAAGGCTGATTTTAAGGCTGAAGTGGAGTAAGGGTAACTGCAAAATGAAGATCTAGAAAAAGCTACATCATTCGAACGTTTCTTCAACTTCACTGTGACAGCAAGGGGGTTGTTTTGATGTAGTTGTTGATTCCAACTGAGGGTACTTCTGTTGTGTCACTACAGTCCATTCTACACTTGTTCAGGAACACTGTGGTTTAAATTGCTTCAACATGGCTGAAAAAAATGCTTTAGATAAAATTCAAATATCTTCTAGAGGTTTAGAGGAAGAATTTCAAAATCGTCACTAAAAACTTTTCAATGGATGTAATGCAGCGTTCATGAAATACAGAACTTCTGTTCTCTTGATGTCAGAGGAGGTTAGTCTAATCCTGAAGACTACAGAGATGCCGTCTTGCTTTCACTGGGTGGAGAAACAGGCTTTTTAAACAGAAGTTGGTGGTAAAGTAACCAGAAGATGATTTAAGCTCTACTTCCAGAAGAGCTGTAGCAGGTAATTTGGTTCTGGCAGACGATGCTGAGTAGGAATACATAGGAATACTTCTCCAACTTCAGCTGTTCATCGTTCTGAGTCTGCAGCATGTGTTGCTGCCCTGGCTGTCTCTGTAACGTCATTCCTACCAGGGAAATACATGCCACTGATGTACCATGAACACCTTGCAAATGTCTTTCATTAAAATATGCCTGAAATAAACTGCTGAATGTGGCACTGAGAAGAGCCAGAACTGTGGTCGCAGAATAACCGCGAGTGTTAGGATACAAGATGACGGGCTTAGAGGTGATCCTGTAAAAAAAAGATTTCTTTCAGCCAGATTTGCTTGATTGGTTTTAGGTGACAGACCTGGCAGAAATAAGGCTATGAAGAGCAGGCAGTGACAGGAACCTTAGAGAGATGTAGAGAAGAAAGTCCAGGACATGGATTCAGTGAGGTGTGGAAATACCTGTTTTCTCAAGCAAGGTCTGGGTTTAAAAAGACTTGTGGCTATGAAATAGGGAATCCTGAGAAAAAATCGGAATCTGAGCATGTTCCAGTGAGATTTTTCAGGAGCAACATGCAGACAAGGCCTGTGGAATAATCAGCTTGACCTTCTAAAAGCTCTGACGGGGAGGCAATTTTAGCATCCAGAGGTGACTAAATATATCTTTCTGCTTCCTGGCAAATGAAACAGCTATTTTGTCCATGAGATCTGCTTCTTAAAATTGCTACTTGATTTACAGCTGTTAAGACATTTTAAAGACCTGATTAATCATTTGCTCTTGGCAGGCAGAGTTATGACTGCTAAACATAAGAAACAATGTCCTGTGTCTTAATCAGTGAAATGGGGATGGTGGCCAAACAGAGGAGATTCTTGCAAACCTTCTGTGCACGTATGTGTATGGTGCGTGTTGGAGACAAACATGCAATTGCTTACCACAAGACGCTTGGTTAGTCAAATGAATTATTAAAAGGGTACTGAAGTCCATTCCCACTGCATTTTAGTGCCATGATTAGGGAAACTGTGTGAGAAGATAAAGCTTAGTTGCAATTGTACTTAGCCAAGGTCTCCTATGAGACTGATAGGTGCACCAGAAGATAGGTAATTAGCAAATGCTTCAAGTACTGATTCCTTTTTTCTTTCCTTCCTGTAGAAGCTAACACAGTAAAATTAAACCAGACAAGAGTAAAATGTGGATCAAGCTATTTCCTATTAATTTATGTAGTAAAACAGAGAATTTTTGTGTTCGTTAGTGTGTCTAACCACAACCCATATAAGTAAAGCTTTAAATGCCATATGCCTGAACATTGTTCTTAGAATTTCTCCCACTTTTCCGTTATGAAGTCCTTGCAAGAAAATAACAGTGTACATACTATATTTTCCTTTTATGCTTATAGTCTCTCTGCTATTTTTGCACACTGTGTGTAGATTATTGCAGTAGCCTTTAAGAATAAACTATTACAGGTAAATTCTAAAGTGATTGGATCAACAGCCAAACACTTCCTCATCTCTCATGCCGTAATCCCTTGGCTGTGAACACTAAATTCATCACAGTTCAAAGAAGAATGAATAGAAGCATAACTAGAAATTACTTCAACAAGCTATTCTATTAAACCTAAAAATAACCTGCAAGATTTAAATGATCAGCAAAATATGATCAATGTAATAGAAAAGATGTTTGTTTTATTCTGAATCCCTTAATTATCATTATTTATTTTAAAAAGAAAGTAAAAAGGAAAGAAAAAAATATACTGATTTAGTAACCCACTAAAAAGTGTTGATGAATTTTATACAGTTAGTAGTCACAGTCTTGAAGGTGGAATAGAGAAGGGAGGTAAGAACTATATTAACACTTATTTCCAAATTAAGAACGAAGACTCGGTTTAAAATTTTCCGAAGCAGTTGTGTTGCAAACTCTGTAAAAGTCATTGGGATTCAATGTGCATTTTGAAAGAACACCATCAGGCTGACAATATGGACTGCATTAGTTCCAACTGCAACGGAGGAAATAAATTTGTGTTGAAGACACAGTCTAACCTCACTGTAACAAATCACCACTAGGCCAGGATAAATATTTATCACATCAAACTGTTCAGTGTAATAGGATTTGGCTGTTTGTTACATTAGAAAAATGGAGAAAATTGCAATTTGAATTAAACATTTACATATAGCACTTTTATGGAAATTGTATCCCACAGATCAATATTTAGATGAGATCTTAAAAATGAAGCACAAATCAAATGAGAATGGAAATGAAAAGGACTTTTCCAGACTATATACAACACGAGGGAGAATTGCTAAAGTTTATATTAAATTTAAATTGACTTTTTTCTAATAGACTGATGAATATCTTGCTGATAGGAGTAGGTAGGATGTTCTGATGATGTTAGGATACGGATTTTGGAAACAGTTTATGTTTACATAGAGTATTTATAGAAAAAAGGCAATGGAAATATGGAATTATATGTAGCATTGTTTAAAATACATGATCATTACAGGTTTGCTTAGATCTGACAGGAGGATTTCTACTATAAAAATCTAAGTGTAACTTGTGCTTATGTACACCGAATACATAAATTTAAATCTTGTCTAGATTTACATACGGGTACATATTTTAGCCACACAGATAAAAACTGTTTATACACATACATTTTCGGAATATGCTTATATGATTTCTTGACTTTGTCTTTAATTGTCCAGTCCAAGACTACCTTACTGATAGTTTTCAAATCCTGGCTACTGGCTCATGAGTCTTCCTTATTCTACAACTGCTATTCTATAAGTACCTGAATATCGTGATTGATGTTATTGTGGACACGATGAGCAGTGTGACCTTGCAGTGAAGAAGGGCAAGAGCACAGGGGGATCTTGGTGAAAGGCAGTGGCCAGAAAGTGAAGGAAGCGATTATCTTCCTCTGTTCAGAAACTGAGACCACGTCCAGGGCGCTGGGTCTAATTCTGGGCTTTGTGCTACAAAAAAGACAGTGAGTCCAGCAGAAAGCTATAAAGGTAAAGAGTGCTTTGGAGCACATTGTGTATGAGAAACTACTGAGATACTGAGAGAAACAGGTATGTTCAGTTTGGAGGAAAGAACTATTACAATTGATGTCTACAACTACGTAATGGGAAGATGCAGAGAAGATGGAACCAGATTCTTCTCAGAGGTGCACAGCAAAAGGATGAGGGCCAAAAAACATTACCCACAGAAAGGAAATTCTGACAGAATTTTAGGAGCATAATCTTCACAGGGGGATGGTGAAGCACTAGTGCAGTCTGCCCAGAAAGTCTGTGGGTTTGTTGTTCCTGGGGCTATTCAAGACGTACCTGGACAAGACCCTGACCAACCTGACCTAGCTTCACAGTTAGCCCTGCTTTGAGCAGGGATTGGATCAGAATCACAGAATATTTTAGCTTGAGGCTATAAGTCTATTTCTGTTTAGAAATACTTCGATTTGCACTTGAGTAGGTAGAAAAAGACATAGTTTAGCAATGTAAACACAAGAACTGAGAGTCAGAGACTTCAAGGATTCACCTATAGGAGTAAATAAAATAAGCAAAAGCCTCATAGACTCCAGTGACAGAATAAAGTGGTTTGCAAAGATTTAGGGAGCACTGTATCATAGAGAAACTACATCAAGAACACTGTTTTGAATAGTAGAACTCAGTCATTCTTTTCCTGAACCAAGCACAACCACATTCAGGACTCTTTTAGAAAGGAAAGTCATAATCTTATTAAAATCAGAGATAAAATACCAGAGAAGTGATAGCAATAATAAAGGATCAGTTTAAGAAACAATTCTAGCTGATGTTTCCCCATGGTGTGGGTAAAAAAGCACACCGAAGTTATCAACCAGGTTACTTAAATGAATTTATTTTTGCAATTAAACTATGGGGAGAAAAATCACTTCATTGCTTATCATTAGTTTCAGCAAGCATGATGGAAAACAAGGCACCAAGCCCTCTTCTAACTATGGCTAGTGCTCACAGCCCAATAAATGACCATTCATGCTTGTTTAATTTCAGTATCTTCAGGCAATAAATTTAGCACAGGGATTCCTATAAAACAGAAACAAGAATTAAAACAAATGAAATTGCAGTTGTTTCTATTTTTTTTTTTTTAAAGGGAAACTGACCTGAATGTTGTCTTTAGCACATATGGTAAGAATAAAACAGAAAAATTCTGAAATAGCAAAGGAAAAGGTGGACAAACAGAGTGAGGAAGCAGACCTGAACCATTCCATAGTACTTCTCTGGGGCCACAGGCAGCAACCAAAGCCACCTTAACTGTATTGAATCAATGACACTAATTTTATTATAGAAAAAGGAAATTGGTCTTCTAACTGCTACAGAAATAGTCTTTGATGCATTCTTCTGAAGAAGTGATGTCAGTATGAAAGTGGATGTGCAGGAGCTATCATTAGCTTTCATAAACTCACAGAAACTCATCAGTTAGAAGGGGATCTCCAAAGATCATCTAATCCAACCTATGCTCAGAGCCAGTTGCTTGGACCCTCTCTGCTTGACTCTCCACTGACCTGAAGGATGAAGATTTCACAGCTCCACTGTTTCACAAATGTTTATCCTCTTCATGCTAGCTATTTTGGAACTCAGTGAGACTCTTGCATCTATTTAGCCAGTGTAAATCATTGCCTTTTGAAAGGCTGATCCTTCATCTTCTTATTATGGAGCATGATTTCCTATTTGCTGTATTTGGTTTCAAGCTGTTGATGGTCGACGCATCTACAAACAAGTTTACTGTATAAAAAAAGAGTGAACATGTTGTCTTCAGCACAAAGGGTAAATATGTTCTTTCAGGGCCTAGGAAAACTACTTGTTTTCCCTCAGAGAGATTCATTCTATGCAATTTTGAAAGGTACCTGCAAGCATCCATTGACTATAATGACAGATGTAATTATTCAATATCTTTTAAAATGGCAAAGTTTGCAAGCAAACAGTAGATTCCTACATAGACTGAGAACTTTTAATTACATTTTTTAAAATTCTTTGGTAAACTCTTGAGGAAACATGTTTGATGGCAGCTGCAGTTTGTGGGTGCTTCTAAAGTACAACAAAGCTACTCTTAAGATCAAGTAGAGCAAGATTTAATACTTGAAGTTTTTCAGTCATTTCCTTTGTGAGTCTTCTAATTCCAGTCATGTCCTCTGCATACAAAGTTAACTAATTCTAGATGGTGTGACTGAAATATCACAATATGCAATGCCTAGACTTTGCCTCTCCTATTATGCTGCTAGCACTCTTCTGCTTGTAAGTGCTGGTAATTGCTCAAACCTGCTTAGATGTCATGGTGGAGAATCTGCTCATACCTGGCCTGCTTCTTCTCCCTCTGCCTTTTCTATGCTTTCATTTCTACTTTTCATTTTACTGATGGAGATAGGCCATCATGGGAAAAAATGGTCCAAGCTGTTAATATATCTGTACAAATAAGTGCTGGCTCTTAGCACTGGGGGTTATTGTGTTCTCCTATTCCTTTTGTTTCCAGGTTGGCTCCAATAGGGTCCAGAACTGCATCCTAAGCTACTGCTCTTGTCTTTACAGCTCTTGTCTTTACTGCTGCTGCCAGGAGAAGGGTTTTCCCACTGAAGGCCACGGTCTGGGTCTTAGGTCACTTGGCGCTCCTGCCTCTGTAGCTAAGTGTCACTTTAAAGTATATGCCAGATTACACTTAAGTCATGAGCTAAACTATCTTTCGAAGATCATCCGAGGGTCACAAATGTTGAGGCTCTGGAGCAAGTCCAGAGAAGAGCAACAAAGCTGGTGAGGGGGCTGGAGAACAGGCCTTATGAGGAACGGCTGAGAGAGCTGGGGGTGTTTAGCCTGGAGAAGAGGAGGCTGAGGGGAGACCTCATTGCTCTCTACAACTCCCTGAAAGGAGGTTGTGGAGAGGAGGGAGCTGGGCTCTTCTCCCAAGGGACAGGGGACAGGATGAGAGGGAATGGCCTCAAGCTCCACCAGGGGAGATTTAGGCTGGACATTAGGAAAACATTTTTCTCAGAAAGGGTCATTGGTCCCTGTCCGAGGCTGCCCAGGGAGGGGGTTGATTCACCTTCCCTGGAGATGTTTAAAGGACGGGTGGACGAGGTGCTGAGGGACATAGTTTAGTGTTTGATGGGAATGGTTGGACTCGATGATCTGGTGAGTCTCTTCCAACCTGGTTATTCTATGATTCTATGATTCTATGATAAATAAACAGACTTACTATGCTGCATAACAGAAGCTCATTGTAAAACTCATTGTTGAGTAACAAATACATCTATGCATGGTCACATTTCCAGCTTTCACATCTAAAACTATGCTCAGCGGGATTATGATCCAGGATACATCATCCTGCATACTACGATTATACAAATAATAATAGTAACAATAATAAACACCTGTGAGGTTGCAAGTGGCTCCTTTTTCTCTAGCAGCTCTGTGTGTGTTCTCATTTCAACCACTGTGCCATCCACAATGCCACTGTTACCTCTGCAGTCTGAGCGCTGGAAAGCCGATGAGCAATAACAGCAGTAGTTTGATCTCGCCTGGCCTGTAAACAAAATACCAAACTGTAATTCATGTCCCCTGTTGCTTGGTGGTTTAGGCTAATTCCTCTAATTTGTCATATTGATACTGCTGTTACAGCGCATTGATCTCATTTGCTGAAGATTCGTATAATCCATGATTCTCTTATAGCTGACTTAAACTACAAAATATTCCTTTCCATAGCAAGGTGGAGTTGTAACCTGCTTTCTCATTCGGTTTCTGTTGTAGCTCCTTCCTTTCTTGGAGTATCTCTTTTTTTTTTTAAGGATGCTATTGAAAAGCCCAGTCATGAAGTACAAAGATGGGGGTATTTCCATAGAGACCAGCTCATTGGCAGAGGACACGTGTCTCACCGATTCGAACAGCATGACACCAGTTATTTGCCACTGGTAAGTATTGTTTAGTATTATCTGGCTGAAGGCAAAATATGTGCCTTAGAGAGGTAGCTTTGGGCCTCCACTGCCACGCAAAAACATAGGGTTTATCATTTGGTAGCTTACAGGAGAAAGCTATTCGTATCACAAAAGCGCAGATGCCAAATTTCCAGGAATAAACAAACATGCAGGTTAGTACCTGCATCCTACCCCAAGCCTCTGAGTCAGCTTCCTTTGGAGTTAACTGTTGCTAGTTAAACCTTCAGAACTGTTAATCTTTTTGAGTGTTACAGTGAGGGTTCATCTGCTCGGGTGGCTGTTGCATGGTGCCACCCCCTAGTCAGATGAACTAAGTGGAAACCATTATTTCAGTTGTAGTGAGGTGGAAGGTATGAAAATATTGAGTGAGCAGCTTCTGGCCAAAACGGGGAATTGATTTCTGTAGAGTTCAGACTGCAAAGAAATGGGATCTAGGAATAACTCTTTCTTGCTATGGGACATTTCCTCCTATCATTCCCACTCATATACATCAGCACAGGTAAACAGGACCCCAGCAACAGCAGCAACATTTATGAGCCTCAAGTTGCACTTGTGTCAAGAATCTTGCTGACGCAGGGCGCTGCGCTTTTGAAAGCTGCAATTTCCATTTTAGACACAAGATGGCTGCAGAAAATCAGAGTTTGGTTGATGTTGAGCTCATTCCATCCCTGTGTTTTAGTGGTTTTGCAGAGAGGCAAATGTGATCTGCTTGGGACTGGCATGTAAAAGCCCCCTCCCTCAATGTCAGTCTAAGTTTTGAACTGCATTTATGTTCACTCAACTGTCTTGTAGCTTTGGTATGTGTTCTTTGTACTCATTATGCTTTTAATCACTATTTCTCGACCATCTTACTTTTCGTTTCAGTGAGTTTAGAGTTACATTTTAAAGATAAACAGTTTTAAAGCTAAGCACACAAAGCTCCACCACATACATGAAAAAAGCAGCTTCTATTCAATACTGAACTTCGTGGCAATTCATTTTGAAGGAAGAAAGATATTTGACTATCCTAACAGGAAACCCACTAGGTTAACATACAAATTTACTTCCTTTGTTGTGGTCACACCTTCTTTATCATTATCTTTTACATTTTCTCTGCTGTGTCTTAAGCCCGTTCTAACCGTCATATAAAAAAGTGATTGCCTGGCCGAAAGTGCCTGTGAATTCTCAAAAGCCTTTTAAGTTAAGCGATTTTTACGTCCTATTCCTCCACGGTGATCTAGAGAAAACATCACAACCTCTATGAGAATGCAAGATTGCATTTTACAGCCTTTCATTTCTGAATCAGAATGACATATAGGGCAATCTGATTTAGTGAGTCATTTGTGTCGTGCAAACGTGTCCGCAGGTTCTTTGGGTAACTAGAAAGTGATTACATGCATACATATACATATATGCATATGCCAAGTGGTCACAGAGCTGAACAACTGCCCTGTGCATTTTCACAGAAAAGAGCATAGTGCTGGAGTTCAGGCTTAAGTGTGTTTTGCCGTGCTATAAGTTGATCTGGACAGAATATGCATGACTTAAAGGCTTCAACTCTATTACCTCTATTCACTTTTCTTATATTTTATCCCACCTATATAAGCATTATCCTGAATGACAGCATTTCCATTCTTTCACTTAGCCTTTCTGCAGGCAAGTTTATCTTTCCTCCATTGATTACAAAGGGAGCCTACAAGGTTCGCTTAGGCTAGACATCAAACTTCTAGATGGTTAAAATCAGGTAAAATAATGACTGTAAAGATGATTAAATTTAAATGCAGAATGCTTTAGAGGCAGAAGTGCTAGAAACTGATAAATATTGCTTTCAATGTTATTCATCTCTTGTGGAGAAGCAATGATTATCACATGAAAGACAACAAGGTATTTCTCAAATATTCGTTGGCTTAACATAAGTAATTCTTATTATATCAATTTTTACTGAAAACTTGCAGCCTCCTATAGTCTACACAGAGAGCATTTTTTAGCTGGTCACATTGTAAACACCACTGTTTAATCTATAATCTTGTGGCAAGGAGCAAATCAAGCTTCATCTATCTCTGTGTATTTAAAATACTCCGCTCTACCCAGTAGAATGCTGTTTGGAGGAACGGCTACCCGAGCTTTGGTTAAGCTTTAGTGATGATATGATGTATAGATGAATCAGTATTTTGTGACAAATACTCTTAGAATACTTTCCTGTTATTGAGATGTCCCTATATAGCATATGATGTTCTCTACTTAGGTATTTGAAACTGGATGTTAAATTTTCCGTATCACATCATGTTTCCTGTGTTCCCCAGTTAAATAAGTACTTCTCAAGTTATATTTTCAGCTTCAATTTGTCCAGAAATTGAATTTTACTGTCGCCTTTCAAACACATTTCAAGCTATTTAAATTCTACTGCACCATGTTTACACCAGACAGGAGAATACATGTTTTGATATGACTAAGACTGCTTTTCTTTCCTGCCATAGTTCAGCTCTGTGAGGTAACTGACTGAGGTAAGAACAGTTAAAGGTGAAGTGCCAGCGATGCCTGTAGGCTCTCCCCTGACTTCATTTAAGTGAGTAATTTGAGTGCAATAAATCTGGCTACGGTAGCAGCAAAGAGAACATTTATTAGTTCCATTAGCTGGTCTCAGTATCAACTGTGAAAGTTTACACCAAAAAAGTTAGGGACTGCTTCACACAGCTGAGCTACTGAAGAAAAACCTTTAATTAGAGCAAGGTAATAGTAAACGCACTTCCCACAGGCATCTACATGATCCTTGAATACTAGTATGTGTTAGGGTTTTTTTCCCTCATGATCATGTCTATAGACTCTTTGACCTGCAAAAATATAGTAACGATGAGAGTATTATTTTCTGGAAAAGCTTATAAGTGGTAAAGAACATGTTTTCTGTTGGTGTGGCAGCTATATGACATCATTAAAAAATACAGCATTATATGTAACAGCCTGTGAGTGCTTGTATTGTACCAGTTCTGACATCCCCATTGTTTTTAGTTTCCCCACTCCCAGCTACGCTTGGAGTGAAAGGAACAATTGTTGAAAACCAAGGGAGGGGGAGTCTGTTACAGAAACAAATGAAAAAAAGATTGTGACTGTTTCACCTGGAAGAAATTGGAAAGGGTATGATTATCATACAGAGTACACAGAAAAGAGATTGGGAATGTTTTTGTATCTCCCTGTGCAAGAACAGTAGCAGAATTTTGATATTTAGGAACAGAATAACTGTCCACCTAAACCACAAAAAGAACGTTATATTTATTCCCAAAGATTGTTACAAGCCATATGTCTGATATATTAACCTACACTGTACAGGGTCCTTTTGTGTGATTTTGCCTCTGTGTATCTATTTAAAACATCCAAGACAGAAGAATTTACAAGTTTGGGTGCCAGTTCCCTGCTTTGAGATGCGTTTCCTTTATTCTCTACTCAGAAAGAGGAAATGCTATATCTGAGTCATCTGATACACTTCTGACATACACTTTCTACAGCACTCCTATAAAAACAAACACTTATTCTGTACAAAAGAGCTACAAGGATGAGAATTAACACCACCTCTCCATGTACAGGCAGTGCAGCACACAGTTTCAGAGGGCTTTCCAAAGGCATCCGGAGTTGCCTGGGGGTGTGCAGAAGCTGCATAGCAAATAGATAATTTCAAGAGAAATATTAGTTCAACTGCAACTAATTTCCTGCCCTTTGTCATTGGAGACTGTTTTGCATGAGTCTATTTTTAACGTGGGTTATTATTTCTTTACTATGATGTGATAGCTACAGGAGTAGTTTTTAGTTTGTCGAAGCAAATGTTAACTAAGAAAAAAGGACTTATCCAGCCAGTATGTAAAGGCAGAAATAATACTTCTGTCCTTTCTTTTAAAAGAAAAAATGATAGCAAAAGGTATACTGAAAGTGAAAAACACAGAATTAGGGACCAATAAAAAAAACATAGGGTAAGACCATCTGCCTGCCAGCTCCTGTGAAAGATGTAGCCTGGGGATGTAAGCACTTCAGGATTAAAGTCCCTCAGCCAGGCCACTGACTCTGTGCACAGCAGACAAGAGAGCACTTGCAACGATTATCATAGAATCACCAGGTTGGAAAAGACCCACTGGATCATCGTGTCCAACCATTCCTATCAAACACTAACCCATGTCCCTCAGCACCTCGTCCACCCGTCCCTTAAACCCCTCCAGGGAAGGTGACTCAACCCCCTCCCTGGGCAGCCTCTGCCAGGGACCAATGACCCTTTCTGTGAAATTTTTTTCCTAATGTCCAGCCTAAACCTCCCCTGGCGGAGCTCGATTGCTCCTTTTGCCCTGATCCTTTGCTACTGACAGTTGTCAAGAGCCCCACAAGCACTGCTGAAGCTGTTCTGTGACACTGTAATATTGGAGGTTGAAGGATCCTCTGAATCCAACCTCTCGAGAACTCTCACCTTTTCAGATCTGCAGTTTCTTACCTCTGTGTTTTGCCTCTAGAACCATTTTAAGACCACAGCACATCCTCACAGTGTTGGATTGAATATCCAGTGAAGTCAATTGGGCTGTAGAGCTCAGGGACTGAATATGAAGGAAGCCTGAAAAGTTCTTCTATATAGAAGGAATAAAAGCTACCAGGAATTGAACAGCCTTAGGGCAAATACTCATCTCAAAAAAGATACTGTGAATGAGCAAAGAACCTGTGAGAAAGGAAAAGTATATTTATCCCCAAATTTAATTGTATTTTAGATGCCAGCATCGGAAGGATGAAGTGAGAATAATCTCAGATCAAGCAGAAAATTAAAGAACCAGCAAATGCCACTGGGTATAATAACAACACGGCATTGACTTATAGTTAAGGTCATGCCTACATTATGCAGTCATGACCTCAACTACTAAGTCAATGCCTTGTCGTAGCTCTCCAGGAAGCTGATGATGTCACGTATGTGGGAAGGGCAGAATCATAAAGGGAGAAGGAAGCGTGGAAATAGAAACGATCGTGGCTAGGGAGCTTGTGGGCTCAACTTAGATAATCTCTGTTCCGGAAAGGCATCTGCAGTTCAGCCTGACAGCAGCCAGTCTGAGACATTCTGGATGCATCAGAGGCATGTTGCACGCTTGACTTGGCAGGCAACAGATATTAAGAGTATTTCTGTATGTGAAGAAACTGAAATGAATCTTCGATGTTCTATACTTGTGTGAACAGTTCAGACAATCCAACATTTATTTTACTGAATAGATTGTATGTGTAAGAGGAATGAATCAGGGAAAAGTGTAATTTGTATTGAATTTGATAATCAGTAGTTTAATTTAATGAACTCTTCCCACATCAGCAAAAATTGAATTTTAAATCACCAATTCAAATAAAAAGATCTTTTCAATACATAACTGAGGATTTGTTTAAAGTTCCAGTTGCAAATTTTCCCTGTTATCCCCACAGATAAATATGATTTGCAAATCCAGGAAAAAAAAATATTAAATGGTGTAATACAAGGCAACAAGGTCACCTCCATAACATTTTCCATTTACAAGATATCTCAGTATAACTCCTTTAATTCAGAAAATGCATATAGCCTACGAAGTTTGTGCTGGTGATTTGTACCACTGCTATTGCATTTAAATGAGGTGCTCGGACCAGAAATTATTATTGCATTGGTGCCTTTACATGCCAATAGACTGTTAATTTATAAATTACAGGTATATAAATACAGCATCTTAAGTGGCACAACACACAGTGTTTTCCTGAAACAATATGATAATTTATTATTAAATAACAAGCCTTTTCTTTCCAGCATTATGAAAGTTGCTGCATTTGGATTACGGTAAGATTTGCTGCAGTTTGGAATAGGCTTTTTATTTAGGACATTTCTTCTGCAGTTTGCTTTGATGTCAGCAAAACACACGGGTGGGTGTTGCTAGACGGGGACCTTTCATTTCAGTCCTAACAAAACGCATTCTTTGCAGAACGTATTGGAAATAACCAAGGAAATAAAAAATATCCAGCTGCATGTCTGTCTCTCCTTTCAATAATATTGTCCATCTTCAAGTCATGAGTGTCTATGCCAGCTCTCCAAATTCATCAGAAGTGTTGGTATCTGTCAGGACTGTTTTAGGGACACAAACACAGGTAAGGTCTTCTTCCAAAGTCCAAGCTCAAACTAGTTTTGATACTCCAGGAAAAGACATCAACTAAGGTTGGTAGAAAAGAGGTTGGATTACCCTTTTATTGTGGCTTCCCCCCACCCCCACCCTGTCTCCATGTTAATATTACTTCAACAATAATTTCACTGCCTGGTCCCCTTAATCTGCAAATGATCTCTGCAGCCAGACAGTTGCAGAGACTTTATGAAAAAACAAGCAGAAATAATGAAGAAAATACTGAATTTGACTGACATTTTATACAGAAATTTAGGTAATTTGTAATGTACCTTTCTGATAGCTTCTTCCCTTTGCTTTATGATGGTTGATCAACTGAACTGTACATATATTATTTTAGGTCCTGAGTGACTAACTTTATAATCATGATTAAGTGCCTCCAGCTTGGAGATATCTTTCAAACTTGCATGTCTGGATTCACAAATACAACCAAATGTGACAGCTGTTGAAAACACTCAGATAAAAATGACAATTTAATCTTAAAAATTAAGAAGAGGAAGAAGTGAATGTAGCTTTGTGAAAACATCTGTGTATTCACTTTCCCTTGTCTTCAGCTCTGGCTCCAGGAACTCTTTAGTAAGAATGGCACCTAGGAGGATGATTGAGCACTTATGAAAAGAGGGACAACTTTGTAACCTTGGAGGCATTTTTATGTACTTCATACATAAAACTCTTCACCCAGAATAGCTCTGATGCCACAATTCTACGGACCTGACTGCTCACTAGGTATTTTCTTGCATTGCTATGTAGGAAAGCTATTTTCTTCTTCTAGAGGCAGCATTTGTGTCTGCTTGTGCTCTACTCTCTTAGTCATTAGCAGTGAATGCATCACCTACCACTTCTCCCTGGGTGACAGCAATGACTGTGGCCACAACGGAAATCCAGTCTCCTCACAGTCTTTTCCTTTGCTTTTGTAACACAATTTCATAACGCCGTGACGTCTGATCTTACTCAGATTAGGTTCCTTTACAGACAGCTGATTTAGATGTGAGAATGTTCAAAATTCATTCACGCAATAAAACTTAACTAGATGCCACTTTATTACAAGAATCAGGTAAAACAGAAATTAAAATCCACTTTAAAATCAGTTTTATAGGATCTATTCTCTTTTCCCCCAGGCTTCTCTGATGAGACAAGGGAAGCAAATTGATGTCTCTTGATTAAAATACTTCATCTTTTAAGCTTATCCCTACATCTCTTCAGAGCCACTTTTGGTTAGGTAAATTGCTTGTGACTGAAATAATCAGAAATAGTTTCATTGAAAGACGGCTTAAAAAGATTAGTAAACCTAACAAAACTGGAGATTAAACTTGACTTAACAATGCTGATGGAATATTAGAGCACACTGTATTCCTGGAACTCAGATTATCCTCTTGCATTGAACTACTCGATGATCTGGTGGGTCTCTTCCAACCCAGTTATTCTATGATTCTACATGGTTTCAGGTATGATTAGGGGAACAGTCAAAGATCACTGTGAGTTAATAATTATTGTTGCATCACATAATAATCAGGCAGCTTTAGTTAGAAACAAACCTCAAAACACTTAAGCCATGCCACCCCATATCAGAAAATATGAGAGTGCACTGTATTGTTGAATAAAATAGTGAGCAAACCCATATTTTTATTGTTCATAGCCAGGCCCACACATTTGCTATTTCCTTGACAGCATCTCACTTACCCTCCCAATGAACAAGCTTATTTAAAAAATAAATGCAGCAGAGGAACTGATTACAAAACTCTAGAGAGTTAGTTGTGTTCTTCAGGAAAGTTACTCCTGTGGAGTAAGTTTTGTTGAATTGAGAGAGATGAGTCTGGAGAGTCAAGTGATCTAAAAGCACTACATCACGTCTTCCAAATCTCATAACTCTGCAATTGCCTCATGGGCTGGAAAATCTGGGGCTTGAAGATTGCTATAGCTCCTTGTGTCTGGACTTGAAACAGAGCCTCAAGGATTTTACAGCCAAAAGGAAGGAATAATTTTAGTGGCAGCCTTGCTTCCACCTAATTTTGCCTTGGAGAACAACTGGGTTCCCAAGATAGTAGAAATTCTTGCAGTGAAGTCTCTTTCCCTTCTCCTCTCAAGCTAACATGCCATAAGTCAATGTTATTGCTACAAATGAAGGTTTACTCAGGTGGAAATGTACTTTTTTTTCTTTTTTTTTTTTTTAAAAAGAGTCCACTGCTAGTGAGGATTGCAGAAGCATGGACTGTCTGCAGTTTTTACTGTGCAAAAAGACTGTTCATAGTTGAGACTAAATTTATTTGCATCTTAAGGGCAAATTATTAAAGACATTCCCTATGTAGCAGCACTGCCTGCAGAGCCTGTGCCTGAGAGGGGCAGTTTGCTATTGCAGCAACATGTCATGCACACTTATGGCATTGCTAATGCAGCTAAAAATGTGGTGAGTAAACAAGCAGGGATCTGTACAAAGTTTGTTTGCCAATAGATGTCACTGTAACATATCTTATGTTGGTTTATAGTTCTGGCAAATGTTATCCACCCAGCTGTGCTGGGAAAGGAGTTTGCATGTGTCCTGTTGTGTTTCATAGGCTCTTGCCTATGCTTTTTTTACATATAAGCCTGCCCATATAACAAAAAACAAGTAAAATGGGTCATCTACTGGCTAGTGCCTCATCACTTAGAAAGTTAAATGTTTTTATCTGTTTCAGAATGATAAAAGCAGACCTTTACCATTGACCTGTTTGAATTTGCTGGCCTGTCAATTAGCAATACCCTCTGCAACAGAGTTGATAATCAGACTTCACAGAGATAACAGAGCTGAGATCGAGGAGCCGCAGAGCTTCACATCGCAGCCCACAGCTGGTCCAGCGTCTCAGTTTGTGCTGAGAGAATATCTGTTCGCGTGCCACGTTGTTGTGGGCACATGTAACTGAGAGCACGACTTGGCACAGCTCTTTGGCAGCCCTTGAATCTGACTCATGCTCTAAGAGAAATATCAGAACACTCCTCTGCTAAAGCACTGGGAAAAGGCACCTCTTTGGGGCCCGACACATCAGCCAAAGGCTCCACTCTGTGGGGAGAATTTTTTGGGAGGGTTTATTCTCTCACCTGGGTTTTTTTTTCCCTTTTCAGATCATACATCCAGACCATCTCCTTCCACGTCGTGCTCCCCTCTCATGCTCCCACATCTCTGGTTATGTAGCAAGGGCACTACAGAAAATGTTACTATAATTAATGTGCTGCTGCAGGATCCTGTGCTTTCATTCTTGGCTAATGACTCAGCCCCTCTTTTATTCCCCCTTATGGCAATCAATGTGCATCAGTGCCCTTTCCCCACATGGTAATGTTTTTATTATGGACATCGAACATATTGCCAGGTAGAATACAAGTGGTTTTGACCCTACCAGCATAAGCAGAAAATCCAAAGAGGTTTTTTTTTTGCCTTTTGAACTTCCTGCATCTTTTTAGAGTGTCCGGCACATCTGTAACAGCTCACACCCAGGCTTGTTAGCACAGGGCTCGTTAAAAAGCCATGGCTGCCAGCTTCTCTTGGCCTAAATCCTTCCCTCCACAGCGCAAAACAAACACCAGGCTGTGCACTGAGTACCTTTGGAGGAGTTTGAAAGGAACAAAAGTGATCTCCTATCAGACAGTTGGGATCCCTGTGGGTGTCAGTGTGTGCTGATGTGCCATAGCCTCTGCACTCCTCGAAAGTGGGGAAGTGGAAAATCCCCATGGATGAGAATCTGACCTGAGGAATTTGCCTTGTAAATTACACAGAAATGTCCAGCTGGTGAGAAGGTTTTGTTTTTTCCCCGCGATTTTTTTTTTTCATTTATTTTTTTTTCATTTCCTTAAAACAATATACTTAAAAAAAGATGTGCGGGGGAATACAAGCGAATTTCAGTCAGGGCTATTATTTCCAGTTCTCCTTTACTGTGGCCTAATCGAAAAACATTTCTGGTAAATTATTAGGATTTAATTCTTGGAGCATATGAGCTACTAAACATGTCAAAAGCCAGAATACCTCAGACTTAAGCTGCCTAGAAAACTTTTACATCCCAGTAACAGAGCTGGAGGTACAGACTGATGTATCATCACCTTGCCCTGCTAATACTGCTCTTTCTCAGCAGCCTGAAACATTTCCTGTATTGGGGATACAGGGAATTTCTCATGAAAACATTGCTCAGGTCCTACTTTGGCTAAAACCATCTTGATTTATGGCAACTTGAAAATATTTGGCTGCCTGTTGAAGTATTAAAAAGCACTGAGGGTTTTGTGGGTATGTATTAAGGAAGAAGGAAGAGCGGCTTCTTATCTAACACTAGCAAGTTGGGTGTTTTTTTTTTTAATAGTAAGAATATTAAAATCAGGTAATCAAACCAAATATGGATGATAGGTTATTAAGCCTTTTGCCTAAGGCAGGCACAGCTAGGGATAGAGCAGTCTAACTCAGGATGTGAGATGACAATATGGGATGAACTACAGAGCACAACCAGAACATGAACAACTATTGCTGTTTTAAATCGGCTTGGTTTCCCATTCTTCATCTTCTCTTCCACAATAGGTTCTTCTTGTCGTAAGAGTCACCTGTGAGAGTTGTATCTCCAATATGTTAGAAACAGGTGATTGCCTTGGCTGTATAGTTTATCTTGTAAAAAGGGTAACAGAAATTAGATAAAACTATTCACAGCTAAACATGGACATTGGTTTTAGCCATGAAAAATTACTGACAAGGTGAACGTCTTAATCTCAACATTATAGAATGAAATAATTGATTTTTACCTGGAGAAGTTTTTTTCTAAAAAAGTATTTTAAAAGCAGAAACAATACTTCCAGTTTCTTCAACAAATGTTCAAAACAGTTGGTTTAGCTGAAATAATTGTTTAGTGAATGCATTTTTATCTTGGCTTCCCCCAAAACAATTTGGGAGGCAACACCTTCACAATGATTTTGCAATTGCCATTTACTAAAGAGGAACTTGCTATATTAACGGTGTCAGGTAAGACCCAGAGCTGATTTTGGAAACCATCTAATACACATCCTGGCACTAATCCTGGCATATCTAACAAAATAATTGGTCCTGCAGACGTATCCCACCTTCCTGTTGTCTCCTCAAGGCTCTCTTGGTGCAGTCTTAGGTGGCTGTGATAGACCATAATGATTTGAAACCTAGGAGTGGCTGGGCAGATGGCTTTTCTCAGCTGTTGCTGGATGTAGAAAATTCCCTGTCTTGTGATCTAAGCATAATGTGGCTTCTTAGAAAAATATGACCTTTTGAAATCTCTACTACTAATCACCCACAGAGCAACCATTCCCGACAGAAATTCTCTGTATTTTGTTTGTTTCCTGTAGCATCATTACTCACCACTTTTGGAGTTTGCTTACCCTTTTCATGTGTAGGGCTTCTTTGTTTGAGACACTCTATTATTATTTCATGTGCTTGAATGTAGTCAGTCAGGACTAAAGCTGAACAGCGCTAGTCATTTCATAAACAACTCAGGGAAATACCTCCCCCTTGCATGACAGGTTTACTATTTATTCTGAAGCAAGATGGGACAAGTGAATGCGATGAGCTGAAAGAGGGAAGGCCACATGAAAGATGTACAGCTAATGTCCTTGTAAAACATCATTCACCCCTCAAGCCTCATGAAATATTTCCAGAAAACATACACACCCGACTATCATCCAGTTCAATCTTTAAAGGCTGCCAAGTTTTTTTGAAGGTTAAAATAGTGAGGAGTCGTGAGGAAAGATTTGGAGATGTTTCTACTTGTGTGTATTCATTTCACCACGTGCCTCAAATGTTTAAGGTTTAGGGGGGGATCCTGTTTTATTTTTTTCCTAGACTGATCTCATTTGAGGACAGGATTCTCCCTGTCTCATTAGAAAGAAGCTGGCACGTTTTAGAGGCAATTGTCTAAATAATAAATATGGTAACAATTATAAGAAAGCCCCTTCTGACTTTGGCTTGTCATCAAACTGGGGCTACATGCAGCAACTTCAACTCAGTACTTGAAGTTCCCAGACATTTCCAGTTATAACAGTTGATTTGGCCACCTCTATCTACCCCCTTCCCCCAGCAAAACACAACAAGCCACTTTTTGTGTAGCTTTGTTTCCAGTGAAACATTATCACAAGTGATACAGTCTCACCAAGTGGCCCCTTGCTAGTCTTGGTGAAGGATGGAGCTGCCAGGGTATCTTAGTTTCTCTCTCTGTGGTGGTGGTTGCAGCTGAGACACTGACTAATATCTGGGGCAATCTAAGAAGAAGTGACAGGGGTGCTGGTGGTGAAGGAAATTCCACCAGTTTTGGGGAAAACAAATAGAACTACTGATGTTAGAAAGAATATATAGATAGTATTAAACAATAGTCTGTTATTCATAAATTGTATATTTTCAACTAATCCAACCTGCTACATGCAGCATTAAAAAAAAATTATGCCTCTTTTCTTTTGCTTTTTTTTTTTATTAAAAAACAGACACTCAGCTTCAGTATGACTTGTCTTAGCACAAGTTTATTATAAACACATGTGAAAGTTTAAGTGAATCTGTCAACCATGGTGGCATTACGGTTGAGTGCGCTTAATAGGAAAGAGGATAAAATACATTTTTAAACGTATTATATTCCCTGTAAAGATGAACAGAAGCTCAAAAAATCATGGCACATGTTGAATTTTAGCAAAATGTGTTTTAAATGTCACCCATGTAACACAGTCCTTTATTGACACTTGGCAGTAATGATGTAATCAAGAGTACAGCCGTATAAACTATTCTCCTGTTGGCTTGAAATAATTTCTAAGGACACTCAGTGCTGGGTGTTGGCCCATAGTGGGTGGCATTTCTGGGCTCCTTCTGTGCTGAGCGTTTTCTCAGCACTGACTGATGTTCAGAGCAGCAGCAGGGCACGGCTGCCCCTGGGTTTTTATAAGAACAATGCACAACAGTAGGATGGCTGGGGGGAGAAAATAGGAAGCCGTCCCAGGAAAGAGATGCTTTCAGAAGAATGCAAGCCTCTGGCAAAGGAGTGAGACAAGGAGAGGTTTAACTTTGCTGCAAGAAGTGTTTTCAGAGAAGGTGGTTTGGGTTGTGCAGGTTTTCGTAATTCCATCTCTCATGGAAGCCAGGAGGCAGCTTCTGGAGTCTGGACAGACCTGCTGCTGCTTTCATAGTGTGAGCTGTCTGGGCTTTTCAAGTGCAAGGAGTTTAATTGCTTTCCCAGGAGGTATGGCTAAAAGGCCTAGACATAAAAGCTAACAAAGGTTTATATACCGAAAAATAGAATAAATATGCATGAGCAACTAACATCACATGGACAAGTGCAGTATGTGAGTCGAGAGTGATGGCTTAAGTGTCTGACTAAGCTGAAAAGAGAAATTGCATCATCAAAGCTTGATGACTGTCAGAAGCCAAAGCTACTTTTAACTCTGAAAGATTGAACTAAAATGCTGAAAGCCAAAGGAATTTTCCCATGATTCATTTGAATTTTTGCTTGGATTCTTTCCAAACTTCTCACCATGAAGCAACCCCTAATGTATTTAAATATATACAAATGTATATTTTAAAATTATGAAACTACACATCCATTTAAGTATACTGATATATATTGTGAAGTGTATGCTTTCTTCTCTTCCATAAATGGGGCAGATTACACCTTTTCTCTCAGAAAAAACACATCCATTACTCTATTTATGAGAAACAATTAAGAAGTGATAGATGCAAAGATTATTTAATGGTGATACGTACATACATATTTATCAGAAGCAATATACATTACTACACTGTGCAACTAAACATATAGATGTAAAATAATTATAGCAGGGTACTAAGTTACTAAAAAAAAAAGGAAAAGGGAAAGAAAGAAAACATTTAAACAAAACACTGGAAGAGTCCCAAAAGGACTGGCATAGATTCATGCAAAAAGTTGCTCCAGCTCTCAAAGTATACGTGAAATAAGAAATTGAGGAAAATAGTCATGTGATTCTTTATTGGGAATCCTACTTATTCAAACTAAAATTACATTACTGAATACTAAAATGCAAATCACATTACATGTCTCTTCACATCTGCACATGCTCTAGTACCATAAAAATGGCCCATTAAAATTTCATATTGATATTCAGTGTTGCTGATATACACTTCATTTACAGTAAATAAAACACACGTTTAGTTTATAACCAAGACCTTTAGTGCTGTATAAAGTGATAGTTGTTTGGTTGAGTTTCCTCTGAGGCAAAACACACTATATTGCCAGGTGTATGTTCATAGGAATAGCAGATGTGACAATGGGAACTCCACTTACCATTTTTAGAGTGATTTCATAAGAAACAGACAATGTATGGGATTGTCAGAGACATCACTTATTCTGTTCCCTAAAAATGTTAACTCCTCCTTTAAAATTCCCCTCATGCTATCCAGGAGGGGGAAAAAAAAATCCACATTCTCCTAATTCACTCAATATTATAAGCCATTTTGGATGCTTCTGCAGTCTGGAAATTTCTTTTCAATCTTACACATTCAGGGTAAGTAATTCCTGTTCTCTGAATGTTTGTCCTTCACTTCAACCTTCTTCCACTAATACTCAGATGAAGAAACTTCATCCTCCTGTGCTGCAGAGACCTTTCCCTTGTTTCCCTCTTAGTAGAATGCTGTGTGTGTTCTCTGGGAA
This sequence comes from Phaenicophaeus curvirostris, assembly GCF_032191515.1. Taxonomy (NCBI): domain Eukaryota; kingdom Metazoa; phylum Chordata; class Aves; order Cuculiformes; family Cuculidae; genus Phaenicophaeus; species Phaenicophaeus curvirostris. The sequence goes on from NC_091397.1 coordinate 57,290,071, forward strand.
TGCTCTCTGTGGTGGATCTAATGCTGAGGAAATCCTTGTGCAACCATAGGTGAACTTGAACAATTATTTCCATAAAATAGCTATATCCAAGTTGTTCTTTCAAACCTCAAGGACTTAACTGCAAGAGAGTTTTGCTTGGGCTACACAGGAGAAGGTAGTAGTCACAGAGGGTGTTCGTAATGATTAGAAAGAAATGAGGTTGTTATTCCTATGGCAACAGCAGAGCAAGGAAATATATAACGGTCAATTCAAATAAGTCCACAAAATCTATTTTTTAGGCTAACAACGTAACATATTTCTGTGAAAGTATTCAGTAAAATAATGATTGGCATTTTCCGGAGAATTACAGGAAGGCTTAGAGGGTTTGCTTTGGAGCATGTGATACTGATGTCATTGGACAGGCTGGGGATAACTTGAGCGGATGTTTGAGCTTCCCTAAGGGCACAGCAGATTATTATTTTCAGACGGAAAGGCATGTTTCAGAAAACAGTTTGTAGACGTAACTGCTGATGGGCCAGATAGGCAATAAATGCTGAAATGAGATGATGACTGCTAGGGTCTCAGGGAGATAAGAGCTGCCTGCAGTCTAGGAGGCACATGGAAGCAATGCACTGCAAATCATTCACTTACTGAGAGTAATGACCAATCTTCTGCTGAAAATCTTTTGTTAATTTTAGCAAGTAATCCTTTTGCATCACTCTTGCTTTTGGCACTTCCCCTCTCATCCCTGTCTGAACTTTTGCATTGGATCACTTAGTGCAGCATCTGCTGGGTGTGCCAGGGAAGGGGCTTAAGGAGGAAAAGCAACCCAGGGAACTGAAAAGAGAACAGTCAGGGAGAACTGTAACCCTAGGAAATGTCAGGGTGACGGTTAATCTGTGGTGAGGCATATACGTAGGGCAGGTGGAGACTGACAGGGAATAACAAGGCAAATCAATTCCTCCAATTTCTCATGGAAACCCATCAGTCCTTTACAAGTACCTAAGGACCAAGACTTAACAAAATAAGCTCTTTACAAAAGGAACTACATATATGGTGTTTGTGGACTTGCCTAGCTATTTCTTTTCCTGCCTAACTATGTTGAAAATCTTAGAAACAACTTAATGCCTCAGACATTAAGAGAAGATGTATTTTACTGAAGTCAGGTTTGTCCTACATGCAGCAGCATGGATACATGGAAAGAGGTCAAGTCACGTATTGACTTTCACCTGCTGTTTTGACCAGTTTATGTGCAGTTTGGATATAACCACAGTGATTGCCAAGCCACATTTCCCCAGTGTAATCCAAATCCATTTGCAAACAGAAGAGCTTGGAAATAACTTGGAAAAGTTGTGACTTTATTTCCTTCTTCACCAAGACACAACCATGGCTCTAAATAAACTGTATGAACTCTTCTGCAGTTGGTTGTTCTCCTTAGTAAAAAGGAGTTCCTTGCACACAGTGCCTGTGGTAGCAGGTGAGCCCTAAATAGAGGCAGAGCTCGAGCAGTCCTGCAACAAAATGCTTCTTCGGGGAAAGGGAGGCACAAACCTCATCCAGAGACAATATCTAAACCTTGAAACCCCAAATCCACTGGTACTAGGTGGTCAGCTGTCCTGCTCATACTTATGCTGTGGTAGGATCTAGCAGATCGAGAGCCAGATTTTTTTTTTTTTTTTTTACCAGTGTTACATGTGCAGCTCTTTTCCTAGAGCAGACACAGTCCAGGAGAGCAGTTTGATAGGAATGGTTGGACTCGATGATCCGGTGGGTCTCTTCCAACCTGGTTATTCTATGATTCTATGATTCACTTAAAAGCCTCCAGCAATGGCAGGGGAGCAGACCTTAACCATCCCGCACAGTTTCTCAACATTTCTCTTACTAATGAGGTGAAATCACTGACCATTAACATTTAAATAGGCCTGCTCCCAAGTGTGACAGGAATTTTCCTAAAGCTCAGTATGACAAGAGCCCTGCAGCTCTCCCTCAGCCAGACACATTCCCACTTCCAAACACATAAGTGGAAAACCAAAAGTACAATGTGTGTTGATGTAGTTTGGAAAGGGCAGGCTGGGTATTGCCTGCCACAGATTTAGTGGAATTCTACAAACTCTCCAAACTTTAATTCAACTCATAAATCTGATCTAGGTAATAAATAAATACATATAAATATTGACTCAGTATTACAGCTGACCCTAAGAAAACACCAATTGTTCTTTTCCCCCCACTTTTCTTAAAAAGGATTGTTTCTAAAACTACAAGGGTTGCAAACAGCATATTTAATGAAAGCTTTCCTTCTTGCCATACAACCAAAGTTATTAAGTAACTTCTTTATGAGGATGCACGCTTTACAGATTTTAGGTGAATACACTGAAATTTTACAGGCTGCAGAGGAAAGCAGACATCTGGGAAAAAACACGTAATGATAAAAAATATATTAACTTACTTTTTTGCACACAGCATTATTTCTGAATTGCTGACAGGTATTTCAAACTCTGAAACAGCACAACCAGAAACAGGAAACATCCACACCCATTGGGACTGGTGCACTCCAATGCTCATACAAATGAGAGGACAATTAACTCTTTGAGGCCATGAAAATAATCAGGTCCTGTGCCCTCTAGTTCACACGCTTCCATCAGCTACTTATCCCATCTCTGGGGCTTCAGCCTGCATTAGTAATTACCATTTGAACCAGACTAACGATTGCAAAATTTTAATCAAATTCAACAGCTATGCATGATACTACAATGGAGACAAGTAGATAAGGCACAACAAATTCTTTCTCCAAATTCCCTTACAAATGCCTTCTTTCTTCATCATACCTACAGGAGGCTTAAATCAGTGCTGGTATGAATCAAATGGATAGGAAAAGTTCTTATAGCCTACCATGAGCAAGGCCTTTGGTGTTCCTTGATAGGCATGGGGTGGGTGATGCGTTTCCTGCCTTGCTATCCTCACAGCAGTCACCTTAGGGGTGAGGTCCCCAACGACACCAGCAGTGGCTCATCATATTGTGGACATGTTTGGAGAACACTAGCCCTTGCTTGGGCAGGGATAAGAGAGGTCTTTTACGTGGACATGTTTGGAGAACACTAGCCCTTGCTTGGGCAGGGATAAGAGAGGTCTTTTACGTGGACATGTTTGGAGAACACTAGCCCTTGCTTGGGCAGGGATAAGAGAGGTCTTTTAACTCTAGCATCTGGGATAGATGGCAGCACAGGATAGAAAGTGACAGGGCTGAAACACTTCTACTCTTAAGAGGGGCGCTTTCAGGCTTTTTTTTTGGTCACAGCTAATTCTTTTGTTCTCTGTATCAGCCTCAGGTTCGATGCTGAAAGGTTCTTTTAACACGCATTTGTCTCTGAATTTAGATCTGCTTTTAATGAGAGACAGCGTGCAAGCTCTATGGGCACGTCTGCTTGGGAAGCTCTGAAATCAAACATCAGAGTTTGTTAACAGTGCCTAGAAGCTGAGCATATTAATCTGTCTCTTGGAGGCAGTAAAGTCCTGCAGCTCACACTGTCTTTCAGAAGGCACGCAGTAGCATGCTCATTGTCATTCTTACGGGTGACTTACGTAATTTGCTCTGTTTCCTTGCTCACTATCTCTTTTGCATTGAGTAGGACTTCCTTTTATCTGGTGTTTTTCTTAGATCTGCAGATGATTTTTAAAACAGGGCTGTGATAAGAGTGGCTTTTAATATAGAATCATAGAATCACCAGGTTGGAAGAGACCCACCAGATCATCGAGTCCAACCATTCCTATCAAACACTAAATATGTTTGTATTGAGACAAATTAAAGTATGTTACACAACATCTCACTCGTGAACATAAGTAAATCAATGCTATTTACTTCAACTGTGGTTTTCTTGTTCCCTTCTGTAGTGACATGAAGGCAGAGGACGTTCTGAGTCACATCTGTCTGGCACTGCTCTTTCCTCACTTGGCTGTCACAGTCCCAAAGCAGTGCACACACACTCCCTCCATCACAACATCAGCATCTCCTCCTCCAGTCTAGATCAAAATCCATGCCTGTCTTTCCATAAGGAACAATGTGAAACAGTGCTGCTAAGCATCTTTCTTCAAGACCTTTGTCTCTTAGTCCTTAACATACATAGCTGTCCAGCAATTGCAGTATAAGAATACTTTGTGAACAATGGTGAGGAATATGCCATAAGGGATGCAAATGTAGCCATTTTTCTTTCCATGGTAGGTGATGTTGACCTCTGAAAGAGCAAATAAGGGCAAACAAAAAGTTGCGGAACTTATTTTTCTAGGCTGACCATGCAGCGGCTCTTTCAGCACCTTCCAGGTCAAATAGTGCCTATTTCCTCACTGCTCTTGCCCCTGTGCTAGTAAATAATTCCAAACTGATGGGAAGGAAGCATGTTTTGGATTTTTCTCTGTTTATCTGCATGGATGTGAAAGCAGTATTTTCCACAAAGATGCTCCATTAACTAGTGCCAGGTGTTAGATGATTCATTATGTTATAGTGCTTTAGCTCAGTGACTTTTATCTCCTCTATTTATATATTTAAATTATTTTCCCATTTTTACTTCATCTTAACTATTAAAATATAATGAATTGTAATATTGAAAAAAATATTACTCATTACAGTGGTAATAAAAAACACTTATACATCTAACCAAAAAGTACAAAAATAGTTCTCTCTTACCCCAAAAGGTTCCTGGATTAAGAAGGAAGATATTTTATTTTCAAAACTATGATTTAAACTCTACTCCTTTTAATTTTAACTCCAATACAGAAACAAAGCAGGGAAAAGGGACATAATTGGAGCCGACATTGGATAATTGGGAATGTAATGAGGGCAGCAGCTCCCGTAGAGGAGTACCTGAATGAGTGATAATTCCTCTTCTAACAGACCCTGAGAAAAATTGTGTGAGGGAGAGTGAATATATTTATTTTGGCAAAGCTGAGACCAGAATTTGTTTTCTTTTGTGTACTTTATTCCCCTCACAGATCCTTATGCTGGAAAACAATTGAAGCAAGCAAAGAACATAGTAATTACTGTAAATTTTGTCTTCTACAATTGAGCAGAGTTATCTGGAAATTTTGAAGTGCTGTAGGTTGCTTCAGTGATAAATCCTAACCCCAAGCCACGTATAAAGCCTTGGAAAATTAAAATGCTGCAATTTGGTTTAACCAGCCAAAAATATCAGCTGCTTAGTAACTCTGACTACACAGTAAATATTCTTCAACTGTTGAATGATGTGTTGCAGCACCCCGAGGAATACATCAGAGAAATAACCAATTATTAAAGCAGATGTGTAAACTAGTTTTTGCCAACACTTCAAACAATCTTCAAAATTATTCATAGGAACATTTAGGTTGGGAAAGACCTTTAAGATCATCGCGTTCAACCATTAACCTAACACTACCAAGTCAACCACTAAACCATAAGCGCCATGTCTATTCAAAATAAAGGATCTCATATTGAAACTCAATTTTTAATTTTTTTTTTAAAGAAAAGCTATTTACATGGCTGACATGGGTCCATGCCAAAAGAAGCCACTCTAGCTCCCCTGCAAGACTTTTGAAATTATCCTGATGGATGGAAAGAGCGATTAAACTCTGTTAAGTTAACAATTGAAAAATACAGAACAAGCAATGATATCTTTTATGTCAGTTTGTCTCTACATGGAAAGCTTATAACTATTACAATTATTGTCTAAAATAGAATATTGAATCTCCAAGAAGTGTGTGAAGCACAGTAATATCAGAAATGTGGCTTAAAGTGGGGAAAAAGACAACAAATCTGCACATCCAACTCCCTCTCTCTAAATTTAATACAAATGCCTATTTTTGATGAATTTATGTCTGCATCTGGCTGGTAAAGAAACCTAAGAGGCAAGCAAAACCACCAGCTTACTGCGTATCCATGATTCGTAATCACTATCATACTCCGCTACTGCCTCGGTGTATGGCACCTGGTATAGACCACGGTTTGGGGGAACAACAAGAGCTGGGTGCCCTACCTAAGCTGTGGATGAGACCACTCTAGGTCTGGCTCCCTCTAGATCACACAATCCCCACAAACACCCAGTAGATTCATTCCCTGGGACTCCCCCGGGCACATTCCGTGATCCACTCCTGGGCATGCACTGCTCACCCCCACGGATGTGTGGGGCAAGGGCTGCACTGGGTACAGCAACCAGGCTGTGATACAAGGTCCCTGCTCCATCAGCACAGACACAATCAACATTAATTCTCTGTAAGCTTTTTATGTCTTCCCCAAAAAAAAAGGAAATAAATCTGCAAACAGTACTAATTGGAGACTTGTGCATTTACAAGTGCATAGTAGTGTCCTTCCTTTGCCAGCAGCTGGCTGTGGGTGCCCTGCTCCACCACCCTGCCGTTCTGGATCACTGCAATGATGTCTGCAGACTGCACCGTTGTCAGGCGGTGTGCAATGACGATGCAGGTTCGACCTTGCCGGGCGTTATCCAGAGCTTTCTGGACGATCTGCACACAGACGTTGTGAAAATGCTGTTAGCACCTAGAAAGCCTTCACTCGTCATAGGAGCCACACTTCATTTCTTACTCTTTGTTAGCACCCTAATACACCTCCCATAGACGTACAAGTCAGTGCATACATGAGACCTTTACTCAACAGGGTTTCTCATTGAGGTCAGTGAGACAAATCAAATGAGCGTGAGACACTGAGAAGTGGATTCTCATCCAATTTGGGTCAGAACATAAATTCAATATTTACCATAAAATACAGCTAATAGGAGGACAGATGAAGAATATCAGTTTCCCATGGTGTTTTCTACTTACGATTTTGCATTTTTGTACTTTTTTATTTTAGTAGATATGCACAGCTTCCTAGTGTCTTTCAATTCACAGCTTGCAGCTGGAAAAATTAACTGCGATACACCTGCCTTGCTTCACAGTTGAGAATTCAGAACAAGTTTGTACTGATTTTATTCTACAGGAAGCAACTGGCCATGTACATAGACGTATATACTTCACATACTAATCATTACTCACCTTTTCACTTTCTGTATCAAGAGCAGAGGTAGCTTCATCCAGAAGCAGAACAGCAGGATTACGAACCAGAGCACGGGCAATTGCTATTCTTTGTTTTTGACCTCCAGAAAGTTGTGTTCCCTTCTCACCCACTCGGGTATTATATTTCTGGATGACAAAAATTAATAAAGAAGGGCCGTGAATACTCTCAGAGAAGGAAGATTAGAAAAGTAAAGTTTAATGTGCAGCTATAAAAATGATTAGATTTTTCCATCTTGAAAGAAAAGAATAGTGCAAGAAATTTTAATAAAGCTAAGGTTTTATAAACACTTCTAGTAGGAAGAGTTATATCTACAGCCACACATATTTAAACTTGGTCTGAAAAATCTGCTTCCTCAAAGACTGGAATGGGTCTTGAATGGTACCATCACTGATACAGCAGGGAGGTGTTCACAGACATCTGGCCATGAGTATATGACCAAAGATTAACTGGAGAATTAATGGTTACTGAAATATACATGAAGAACTTGATCCTGCATTACTTGTGAATAAATAATCCTGAACATTAGTGGTAAGGAAGATGAAATATTTTTCAGCATGGTTATATAATTTTCAATTTACATAGAACTACAGTGAAACCAAATTATCAAATTACTTTTTCTTGTTAGAATCAAACGCTTGGCAGGCATGAAGGTCAAATGCCATGTCAATCACTTTTGATTTATTGCCCTTTTATACTTGTTAAGAAAAGCTCCCTACGCACGGCTCATCCAATTAGATCTAGAATATTTAGTTGCAATAAGATATTTTAGAAATAAAAAATCATCATTGTCAGAGTAGCATGAGAGGTGTCAGCTGTCAAAAGAAAAAAATATGAAAAAATTATGAGGACTTGTTTGTACTCTTATTTTTTTCCCTCATATTCTGCTTTGTCTACCACTATAATAATTGGAACATTAACTTTTTTTTTTTTGAACAAACTAACAAGGATTTTAAGACTGAAACACACTGATATTTTAAAACATAAATCCTGTATTTCTTCAAATTAAGGGAAACAAAAATGTTTATTTTTTATTTGATCTATGCAAGTGAGCATTGCCTAGATTTCTCCATGTCACTCCAAAAATCAAATCTCACTGTGAAGAGATCACTAACTCTTACCTCTGGCAGTCTTTCAATGAAGGAATGAATATTTGCTGCTTTGGCTGCTTCCTCAATTTCCTCCTGACTAACCACCCTGCTGTTGTCTCCATATTGAATATTTTCAGCAATGCTGCAGTCAAACAAAATGGGCTCCTGTGACACCAGCCCCAGTCTGGATCTCAGCCATTGTAAGTGCAAAGATCTGGTATCAAATCCATCTGCTAACTAGAAAAAAGCAACAGAAAAATGATGCCAAGTTGACTACAGAGCTCATCCACAGATACACATTGTAAACAGGAAACACAAATTGGGAGAGGAAGCCTGTTACATGTTAGATTCCCAGCTGAAATGTAGTAAATTGTGCACACAAAATAGAAAAGAACCAGCAGCATAGATGAAATATTTCCTTTCATTAGTTTTTAATGTTGTGTGTGTTTTCATTTCCATTTCCCAGCAGACAGAAACAGAGTGCAGATCACAGGCTGTTCTTGCAGCCCTTCCAGTCCTACTGACCACAAGAAGCACCGAAAAGTTCAGAAAGCCTAGTTCTAAGAAGCTGAACGCAAGAACAAATATTCTCAGCTGTAAGCCTTTACCTCAATCTTAAAACCTCCAAGGAGGTTCCTTTGGAGTTTATATACTCATTAATGACAATTGCATCAAAAAGCCCACTGTAATCTTCCGATGGTAGCACAGCAACACCCAGTGGGTTTACATCTGTTTGACCTGAAGCATCTATCTATGTCCATAATGTGTGACTATGAATTAGTGAGATGACACGCCTCTAAAAAGGGAGATATTACCAGGATGGTTTAAAACCTCCAAAACCTTGGAAGATATAAATTTCTGTAGATTTAATTGTTATTAATAACCACACAAATCTATTTTTACCACTTGTCCTTCCACAGGATTGTAAAACCTCTCCAGGAGCTGAATAGATGTGCTTTTGCCACAGCCACTGCTTCCTACTAAAGCCAAAGTCTGTCCTTTGTTAACCTTCAGGTTGAGTCCTTGCAGAACTTGCACTTCTGGCCTTGTTGGATATTTAAAATGGATGTTTCTGAATTCAATGTTGCCTTCAAAATTGCTCTGAAAAGTAATAGTTATTATGCTCATATTAACATTTATTAGCTTTAACAATAATAACACATGCAAGGCTTGATTACTGAAGTGAGAGAACTGACAAGAAAATTTGGGGGGGTTATGTTTTCAAAACTGCTTTTGAAGTCCTTTTACATTACGTATTGAGTTAAGTATAGTATGATTTATGGATTGATCTGCATACGTAAGTCACTAGATGCTTCTGGAGAGTTTTCTGCATTTTTTGTATCTATTGTTCACTTCACCTTTGAAAAGAGTATCTTTAGGCAAATAAGCAGCATTAACATTTTTCATTTCTGATGCATGTAATTGAGGCACCCCTACTTTTGATATAATCTATAGTGTTTGCTTTCCTGATCTCACACTGCTGGTAGTGCAATTTGAATTAATTTAACAGGAGATCAATATCAGCTTTTAAGACAATGGACCTAAATTCTTTAATAGGTAGTTTACAGGCACGTAGAACAAGATGTGTTTTAAATTATATTTGTTAACTAGCTATTCTAGCTAGGCTGATTTCTAAGCACAAGTAGAAGAAAAGGGACAGACGTTAAGGCTATTTCTTCTCCTACTATTTGGGGTAGGAGCCAGCCCTAGGCACATACCAGTAGCATCACAAGTACACTGCTGTAAAAGAAGATCATGATCTGATTTAATGGGCTCCAAGATTTACAGGAGTCACAGACATCACTGGTAGGTGAGTCCAGTCTTAACTAGAAATATTTTCATTTAAGTTTTATTTTACCAGGGAACTTCTGCCAAATCCTTCAGCATCTGTGCCGGAGGGCTTTGGTTCAAGAAGATATGTAAGTGTGTCCATAATTCAAAAGGCTAAAAATTCTGTGTATTAGCTTGAAGTTACAGAAGCTGGATTATGGCTTCCTGAGTAGGAGTTACCATCTAATTTGACAAGTGCTGACGTCAGTTTCCATAATGACAGTTTTGATTGAGAGGTGAACTTTTGGGATTTTTTGAGTGATTTTTTTTCGTGTTGCTTCCCCCACCCCAACTTTAGAGCAAAAATTTATTACTAAGGTAGCTTTGATTTCAAATGAGCACGTTTCTACTCATAAGTGTTTCCACAGTTGTAAGAGGATGTATTTTGGCAAAACTGTTCTGTCTCTGAAGGAACTGGTCTCTTTTATATACCTAAAGAGTAGAAAAATGTACCCTTATCTTTTTCTCTTGTAAACCCTTACAAAGGCAATGCAACTGGGTGGAACTGACCTTGCCAGTGTTTTTCTGAAACTGTTTAAGGTGTGGGTCAGTAGAATGAAAAGATTTTTTTTTTTTAGCTCAATCAGAGCAAAACTACATTTAAGGGTGTACACTTCTGACTGAAAACCAAAAATAATATGGCCCATTAAAAATAACAAGGCAGCACTATTATTTTATGCTATGTCTATCTTTTGTGACACCCTAAAAAATCCCCCATGAATGCAGTTTAAAGACAATAAAAAAATTAGTAATTTAATTTGTTTTAAGGTTTTTCTAAAAAAAACCCAAAGAAACAAACAACAAAACCCTTACCAATTTTTCACCTTCTTCACTATAACTGTCAATTAGAGGTTTTCTGTCCAAAAGTTGAAAGATTCTTTGAGCCGATATTTTAGCTTTGCCATAATCTGGTGCCAGGGAAGTGGACTGACCAACATTCATAGCTGCAAATATGATGGAAGAGAAGACTCTAAAAAACAAGAGACAAAGCATCATTCATGTCAAGTAGAGCAATGCATTATTTTCCTCATGTTTAACATAAACCCTCAAAATAAAGTCTTTTTAACATCTTTTGATTATGATGTTTCTAGAGCACCTCACTCCCCAAAATGTCATCCAGAATTATCACTTATTTATCAAATACCTTCTGCCTGGGAGGAACATCAAACAGCAAAGTCCTCTCCAGAGACAGTGTGCTGACCAAGGCCACACACATACTGCTTCACTGCCAGCATACGCACCTTTCCTAAGACAGCCTTTCTGCTCAAACTTCACTCCCAATCAGAATGAACTCCTGAATCTCTACACCATATTACCTCTGTAATTGGATGAAATAACTTGCATGCATTGAAATCACTATAATATGTATTATTATTATTATTTTTTACATTTTATAAGGTATACTCACATAAATACATTTTCAAAGTTGCTCAGACAATGGGCAATGAGCCATGCCCCAAATCTGAAGACTGCTGCATTAATAAAGTAGTCTGCACACTGAGCTATTCCATACGTAAATCCATAGAGGGGGGCTTTTTTCAGAGAATCTCTGATAAAAGAAGAGACTTTCCGTAAATAACTTGTAAAAGAGAAACAGCAGTCTCTAGCTGGTGCATGGCCAGGTTTCAGGGTTAAACATTTCAAGCAAAACAGTTCACACCCTTAAAACACAGAAATCAGTTTGGAATAGGTGCCCATGGCAAGGTGTTGGAACTAGATGATCTTTAAGGTTTCTTCCAACCCTAACTATTCTATGATTCTATTCTATGATTCTATGTGTACACTCACAAACAACCTCTGCCAGACCCTAAAAGCATCCTGCATCGTGGCATGCAACTGCCTTAGGACAGAAAGTTAGAGCAATGAGATACTTCATCCTCAGTTAGGCTGTCTTGAATCTTTTCCTTTGCTTTTCTATAGCAAGGTAGGTCACTAGAGCAGTTAAAAAAATAATAAAATGTAATAATGACCACATATGACCCACATTATTAAGAAAACAAGCAGGCTCCAGCCCTGCAGACTTCCATCAGGTCTTCCCATTCAAGCAGAGACCTCTCATTCTGATTCAGAGAAAGGATGTATTGCTGGGTATCCCCTCAGGGATTCAGACTAAGCCTCCATTTCTCAATCTGTTCTTCTGAAGAATTTTCATTTTGTGTAGCTAATTGAATACACACTGAATCAGACTCTAGAGGACTCCATGCTGTAATGGTTTAGGATGATCTCTGAGCAAATGGAGATTTCCTTTCTAGTTCAAGCTGTAAATTGGAGACCTTTAACTGTTCATGTGAGAATCCTGCCCCTATCCAGAGTATTGGTAGTTCACTGGACACTGAATTTTACACTGTTTTGACTGAGGACAGATTATACAACGCATTATTCCTTCTTTTACATTTGTTACGTTGAAAAGAGGAAACAAACAAATTAAATTCTTGGATATTTTGTTTAAATAAAACGGAGATACAAAAATTGGATGATTTGAATGTGTTTCAGTGGGGACAAGTCAGTGGGATGTAGCAGCTCAAGCAAGGGAAATACATGAAGTTGATTTCCAGTTTGAAAATCATAAGAAGGAAATAAAACACTTTGTTATAAAGGGTGTGGTATGGGAATTACTTATCAGTTCCTGGGTTAACTAACATCAAACCAATACACTGAAATGGGGTGAATGTATGTCCTATATTCTAGACATACACAAGAAGGCATGATATTCTGTAACACATATGCAGAGAAAACAGTTTATAAAGTGTTTGGGAAATGAAAGGGCAAATCCTGCAAATGTATTTTTCACTCTGCATTTATGAATATATATTAAAATATACCAAGTGAACAAATACTGAAAATATGTAGACTGCTGTTGATATCTTTCCCAGCCTTTTGGGTATTGGCTAGTTTGCAAGAAATATATTTACAGTAGGTCTGAAAGGCTAGAATATATAAAGAATTATTAAAGAAAAAAATCCCACCTATATGGACCATTCAAACTTGTAATGTATCTTTCATAAAATGCTTCTTCCCTGGCCAATGAAGCTACAGTTCTTATGTTTTCAACTGATTCTGTTGAAATCTAAATTGGGAGATAAAAAAAATAAGAAGTAATCCCTTACAACCACAATCTACAACACATCTAAACACTCAGTCTCTTGTCTAGCATTTATTAATTTCAATCAGGAAGTGCTTGCTTAAGAGAAGAGACTGAGTTCTATTACTGGGTGAAGGAAACCCCAGAGCAAGATTATTCACCCCACAGTCACGAGACAAGGAGGGGCTGAACCCAACATGGATTTGAATTCACAACCTTGGGCCAGCATACAGGCAGTGCCTGCATCCCCTGTGCTAACCAGTGGGTAATGATCCTTATGATTTAAACCCTGTTTCATGAAATAGGAACAAACCCCAGTCTTCTGGACACATTTTAAACTTCTATATGGGCTAATTCTGTCTCCTGGAAGAGTGAATGAAGGCAGCATCTTAAAACTCCGAAGCACATTAATGGTTTGCATTTTATAATGTAATAAAAAAGTAGAAACATCAGCCCTAGGTGGGTCAGTCCTGTGACACTTCTGGCCACAGCACAGGGCAGTGTTATGCTGCTCGCCTTGAGCACAAGGCACAGCAGTGCCAGGGCTGCTGCTGTTGCAGCTGTTCCTGCCCAGAAATCTGCTATGGAGGCTTTCAAATGAATTTTTATAGCCCAGTTTACAGATGTTTTGTGTTATCTATGTTTTGCTTTTCTTGGGGATATATAAACATTCCCTTCATCCCCCACCCTGTCCTATTCTCTCCTCTCCCCCTTAATTTATCTTGGATAATTGAGTCAGCTGTAATATAGCTACAGTGTTGTCCTTAAAAGTGATCTCATGCCATAACCCTGTAGTTAAAATTGGAGAACTTACTCTTCCAGCCTCTTCCAAAGCTTTTTGATCTTGTGCGGCATGACCAGACACAGAGCTAGTGTTCACAGCATTTGCAGCAATAACGAAAGGAATGCAGGCCAGGATAAGCAAAGTTAACTGCCAGCCGTATACAAAAGCAATAATGATGGCAGTCAGAAGGGTAAAGACAGTCATAGTCATCAGTCCAAGTCTACTTCCAGTTGCCTAAGAAAACCCCAGAAACCCCCAAATATCCATCATTAGATTTTATTTTTGTTACTTATATCACCACTTGAAATCACAATACAGTCAAGGCCAGCAGTTCAGCTGGAAAATGAAACCATGGACATTATGCACTTACTTATGTAACTGTTCCTAGAAGTTCCTCTTATCTGCTAGTATTCGGGCCCTCAAGCAAAGTTAAAGGAGTCTACACAGCTGGGAATGACATTTATTTAATGAAACACATATCTAGGACTTCTTGCACTACCTGAGGTGCAGAAGATCGTGGCCACTGGCAGAGCAGGGCAAGTTGGCTGTTGGGTGCCCAGCATTGGCAAGAGGGGCTTCTTTCTAACAACAATCATCCATTGACCCATTCCACTAACAGTGGTGGAAGCTATTCATTCTCAGGCTCTCACATGGCTGCAAATGGGGTTGAGTTCTTGGAAGAAACTGTCAATTTGGCTACCCTACAGATACACTTGATCTCAGCAGGGATAACAAGTGGGAAAGATGAACGCGTACTGAAGAACTCCTGTCTCCCAGCCTGTGTAACCTTTCATAAAGAACCTTTTAAAAGAGAGATGATTTGCATCCAGCATCCGGGTGGGCTCTGATCTGCAGATGAAAGGTCTGAAAACAGCTCTGTGGAAATAGTTCATCTTCCAAAATTTGGCTCGATGGAAAAAAAACAAAAAAATCCTTGGGCGGGAAGCAAAATTCTTCTCTCTTTTGCCAAAGACTTTCTTGCCCTGAAAAAGCTTTTCTTGTTCAATAAAATTTAAAATAGTAATAATTAAACTAATGCCAAGGTGAATTGCTGCCATATGTTCTAAGAGCTGCACATAAAGATGGATTTGGAAACCAGCCAGGGTATCAGCTCCAGAGAACACAATAGCTCTGGAGAGCAATTCATGCCTTTGGTTGGCTTTCCTAGTTAGGGAATCTGTGCATCCCTCCTTTCTACTGCCTTAACAGGCTGGTATGGTTCAGTGCCATTGACAAATTGCAACTTTAAAAAGTGAAAATGACTAAGTCATTAAGGTCAATAAAGGTTTCTATCATCTGCAGATGCAACTTCTTCATCATACTCAGATGACACCCGTCATAGGGTGTAAAAACGAGGGCTCCACCAATTCTGGTTGCCAGCACATACAGGTTTCACTTTGCATGGTGAAATGGTCTACAGCTATTATATACATAGCTTAAAGACTTGCAGGGAGGGAAATGAAAGGTACGTGAATGCCTACAGGATTTTTCATAGTTCTTATAATTATCAGTTAGGAAGCCATTTCAAAGGTGTCAACAACAGCTTGCTGTATAAATACATCTGCCAGTTTATGGGGTAGATTTACTACCCTTTGTTCTGAAATAACCCCTTGCCAATTACAATTAACATTTGTGGGGAAAAAAAATTAAAAAGCATATGAAATGATTCAGCATACCCCTTTAACTTGGGAAGCATCTGTGGCAAGCCGAGTTAGCAGAACGCCAACAGCATTTTTATGATCATCATACCATCCAATCTCCTGCAAGAAAAGACAATAATTTTGGTTTCTAAAAATTACATGTTCTTATCATATTTTAGATTTATCAGGATTACTAGTAAAATGAACAAACATTTCCAGCTCAGGTAGCATAAGGGGACATGGAAGTACAAGTCGTGATGGCCAACTGCAATATTCTTAATCTAGTCAACATCTTCCAAGTAAACTAAAAGGAAATCTTAAAAACTATTCTGTTGTTAACATCTAATTGTTCACAATCAAAGTGTTATTTGCTGTAATGTTCTTCTGAATGTGCCTATTTAGAAAATTTTGTCAGAAATCCCTTCTATGTGCTCCTTCATTGGATCTGCAGAGGTTAACTATTCTATTACTAATTACCTACTACATTAACTATAGAAGAGTTTATCTATATGTGTACACACAGGAAGGAATGAGGCCCTTCTACCTCTGAAGGCTATGGCAGTTTTTTTAATCACTGATTTTCCCTCTCCTAGTCCCTTTCAGACATTTCTGTTAACACATGGGTTCTTGTCCACAATGGGTGTGTAGGGTGCCAAGTTGCATATGAGTTTTGAGAATGTGTAAGTACCTTGAGACTGCAGAAATTAAGATGAAGGGTTTAATGTAAGTAACTTTTCTCTTGGGTAATTCTTGATGCAACAGGAAAATATGATTTTTTTTGCAGTAAAAACTATCATATTGTCTACTTGCTAAGGATTGCAGTATGTAGATTGAAATCTAAATAACTAAACAAATTAGACTTAAAACTATATATTACATATATCATACATCATGACAACCGAAGCAAGAGGAGATTAAACTTTTTTGGTAACACTTGCACACAGACAACTTCAAGCTGTATATTAGCATGTCAGAAATGTGTAGATTTGCAATGACACTCCCTCAAAAATAGATGAAATCTAAATAACTAAACAAATTAGACTTAAAACTATATATTACATATATCATACATCATGACAACCGAAGCAAGAGGAGATTAAACTTTTTTGGTAACACTTGCACACAGACAACTTCAAGCTGTATATTAGCATGTCAGAAATGTGTAGATTTGCAATGACACTCCCTCAAAAATAGACTATTTGCAGTAGCCGCACTGAGCCAAACTACGCATGGGACAGATGACTTACAGAAAAATTCTACCATTAGCAAAGGAAAAGGTTAGAGACATGTTTTTGTTTTCTTTTCTCCAGATCACACAATTGAAATCCAATGTGTACCTTTTAACAGTCCACAAAAGCCATCTGGCTCTCATGATACCCTAGCATAATTCATACCTGCTGAAGTAACGCTCTGAAGGACAAAGAACGCAGTCTCATTGTTAGTATTTCCCCAGACTTCCCAAACATGAATCCCTACGGGAGGAAAGAGGGTCACATTTTCTCATCTGTTGCTTTAATTCTGTTTAGAAAGCTGAAAAAAAATCTCCTACAACCCCCTGTGCATATATAAGTCTTTGGAAAAGTGTCATTCACATTCCTGGAACCTGAAACTCTATTTTCCCCACAGAGAGGAAGCAACACAGCAAAGAAGGCAGCAGCTTTGTTGTAATGTCTTATTTGTATGCCTCAGCAGCATTAGGAGATAAATTGGCCTATCTACTCTCACGGCCACCAGAGACGTTCACTCACAGCACTTATATCAACGGATTTTATGATATGGATGTTAGTGTGCTGTAACTGTTTCCTGAAAGCTGGGGGGTAGTCATAAGTGGACACCAAATGATGGAGTTTGTTTGACCATTTGAAAAAGACTATTTGCTATGGAAAGAATCTATTCTAGCATATTGGCTTGTATCAGAAATGGTGTGGCCAGGAGGACCAGGGAAGTGATTCTCCCCCTCCACTCTGCACCGGTGAGGCTGCATCTTGAATCCTGTGTTCAGTTCTGGGCCCCTCACTATAAGAAAGACATTGAGGTCCTGGAGCGTGTCCAGAGAAGAGCGATGAAACTGGTGAAGGGGCTGGGGAACAAGTCTTACAAGGAGTGACTGAGGGAACTGGGGTCATTTAGCCTGAAGAAGAGGAGACTGAGGGGAGACCTTATCGCTCT
The DNA here is from genome assembly GCF_032191515.1 of Phaenicophaeus curvirostris. NCBI lineage: Eukaryota > Metazoa > Chordata > Aves > Cuculiformes > Cuculidae > Phaenicophaeus > Phaenicophaeus curvirostris. Next base: position 57,307,679 of record NC_091397.1, read on the forward strand.
CTACAACTACCTAAAGGAGGTTGTACAGAGGTCAGTGTTGGTCACTTCTCCCAGTGATGGGTGATAGGACAAGAGCAAATGGCCTTAAGATGTGTCAGGGGAAGTTTAGATTGGACATTAGGAAAAATTTCTTCACAGAAAGGGCTATCAAGCACTGGAACAGGCTGCCCAGTGAGGTGTTTGAGTCACCATCCCTGGAGGTGTTTAAAAGACAGGTAGATGAGGTGCTTGGGGATGTGATTTAGTAGTGGACAGGTACAGTTGGAGCTGATGATCTCAAAGGTCTTTTCCAACCTAATGAATCTATGATTCTACTTTATACTTACATTGGCAAGAACCTATAGAATTTCAATGAGAAATGTCAGTCATAACTTTGACTTTTAAGACCAGACACTCAACTTTGATTTCAATCATGATGAATCCACATTGTCTTCAGTGGCTTATTTAAAACAACAGCAAATATGGACATATGTATAAGTAAACACATCAATAAAACTCATATATCTCAGGAAGTAGCCTAGCACTGCATGTTTTTGTAAGCTCTGTTAGTTGTTTTTCTTCTCAAGCTGAATTCATATGAATTATACCTGCAGCTTGCTGGGAAGTTAAAAACTTCAAATGTTTCAGTGTAGCGACACTTACTTGGATAATGTATGCTACTAAGATAATCACTCCAAGTAGAAGAAACATTAAAGAAAGCACCAAAGTGTTTTTATTCCTCTTTTCTGGATCCGTTTCTTGAAAAGCCTATGCAAGAGAAAAAACCACAGAATGTGTATGTAGACAATGAGTGCCAGTTACATAAATCAGCCTTCATCCCAACAAGCCTGTCTACTTCAATTTCTCTTTGCAAGTATCCTGGATCCTGAAATGAGGGCCAAAAGACAGTTCAGCTTTCCATTTAACCTACATCTTGCTACTTGTTCCCTCAGCTCCAAATACTGTTCTGCTTTTCTACTGCTGGGCAGATACAGTTCCAAGAGACTCTGCCTCTACAGGGTCACTTCACCAGCCCTTATCCAAATTTCATTAGATCCATCTATGTAAATGAATCCTCTATAGTCTTACACAGGGAGAACTGGCTGAGTGTGAGAGAGACTCAGGCCTACAACATCTATTTGCGAAGAGAAAAAAAACAACCAAAACCAACCCCAAAACTTACCCCAATGACTTTTCCAAATACAACAGCGAATGCAGGATGGACCCCACCTATGATGGCAGCAGCAATCACCCCCAACAGTACGTACAGCCACTCAGGTTTGTTCAGAGCCAGGATTCTCAAGTAAGACACAGCAGGGAGATTTTCTTCCTACACGAAAGGGAAGACTGCAAGTTTTCCTTGGAAACATGAAATTCCTATGACAGTGGGTGTTCATTAGGCTTTGAGTAGTGAGCTGTCTTGGTAAACCACTGAAAGCCCTCTCTGTGCACTCAGAGCAAGCAAACATTGTGGAGATCTGCAGCTTTGCTGTTTCATGTCCTAGAACTTCAACTGCACTATAGAAGTTTGGAGCAGAAAATTAACAAAAGGCTAAGTCATGGGGGGAGAAGGGCCAGGACAGTTCATTGAAAGTCAGAAAGGACTAGTCACCATGAATGGCAACTTTAAGACTTGAATCTTTTATAAAGAACTAAAAGTCTCACTCTTCGGAGCACAAAAACATCCCTCTGGTTCAGCTAAATACTAGTGGGCTGGCAGTAATACAAATGAGTAGAGAGGTCATCTTTCTCTTTTGCAACCTATAGCCTATGCATCACTACTGGAAGCATGAAAGAGACATACTTAACCCTCAGTTAGCCTTCTTTGCTTTTGAAAGCACAAAATATGCCCTGTTCTGCTTTACTAACTTATTCAAGTGCCTATGCCTTCACAGAGGGGAAAATTCTGGAAAAGCAAAAAATGAAAACATTGGAAATGAGGCAAAATGTTAGGCAGGATTACAAATTACTCTTGCTTCCAGGTTATTTTATCACATGTTTCAGATGCTGAATGAGGGTGCCTAAGCCTCCACCATAAAAGTGGACTGAGCTTTCTGAAACAATAGCAACTGCTGGATCCTTAAATTCTTATTTCTTAGTGAATGTGATGAATACTGAAGCATGAACACTCACCACTTCCTATGACAAGGTTTTAAGCAGTGTTAATACATAGACAAAAAGTATCTTTTGAAGAAGTGTATCTTTTTTTTTCTGACAATACAAATGGATCCAGTTCTTTCATACTATTATATATATGTATTATCTGGAAGCTATTTGTTAGTGAGAAGGAATATCGATAGATACGAAGTACTCTAAGGCTTCCATAAGTATTTTAAATAATCAGATGTTATATTACAAATGAGATTCTGAATTCCATAGATTTAAAAGGATCCATGGTTTTACTTCAGAGTATATTTTTATTTCTTCATGTCAAGGGTTCTGAAATCAGGTAAAAAAACTGCCCCCGAAACAAACAAACAACTCTTCTAATACATTTCATGGGGGGGGGAAGCTGTAGTTCAAGTAGTAAAAAATAGTGAAAAATAAAATCAAGTTTCTGTTGAGCTGCTTACACAAAGTCTCATTCAGAGCCCACTAGAAGCTTGCTTTTATTGATTGCTATGAGGAAGTTTTGCTCAATTTTGGCAAAAAAATAAAGCTCTATTTCTAAAAGCCGAACTTCCTATATGACTTTTACTCCACTATGACAGTTGTTAACAAAAGTGTTTTATCTGAATAAAAGTATTTTATCCAAATAAAGAACTGGATGTCTTAAAGCACATACTAAGACAGATAGAGACAATAATAGCTTTTGTTTAGAATATATTGAAAAACATTAGGGTTTCAATATATTTTTTTTTCATTTGAAATAAATGTAATGTGATATTCTAAAGTGCTTTAAAACCTGGTATGCAAACCCCAGAGCTTACATTATCCACCAGTATGTACAACAGTGAGTACGAGGAAGTAAAGAATCCTGCAAATAAAATCTCACAATTTGTTTTAATTCAATAGAATTAAAACTTAAATAACACAGAAACAATACACTTATTTTATGAAGCATGACAAGTCAACAGTACAAGTTTTTTCCAGCTCCACAGTAAGTCAACAGTATTAAAAGGAAGATTTTGGGAAGATGTACTTGATTGTTCCCATATTTCTAGGGCAAATACTCAGCTCAGTGAGCAGACTGTAATAACACCAGAATAAAGATTGCATGCTATCAAAAAGTAATTAAAATTATATGCCTTGTGTTTATGCTTACATGTTATCACTGAAGTTCTGAACTAAAGTTTTAATACCAACCTCCATCTCATTTTTTTCCTTTTTTCCAGGGGACTTCTTCTTAGAAGAGAACTTCTTGCTCTTATATCTGCTGGATCTTCTTCGAATGCTGCTCACTGATTCTTCAAAATTATGTTGAAGAGCCACATCCTCCACAAGATCATTTCTGTAATTTTCCTCATATTCCTCAACCTCTGTGTCTTCACTTTCTTCTGATGTCCCATCCCCTTGAACATCATCACTACAACTCTAGTGAGAATTCAGGACACAATCACAAGGCATTTTGAGAAGGGACAAGGAATAGTAAAATTTCTTTCTCACAAGTACTGCTTTTTCAGTCATGTGGTTACTGCTACCTACAGACCACATATATTTCAGCCTGTAATGGCAGAGCAGGAGACTACTTGGTTCTGATGCATCCACCCCTTCTTCCCTTTTCTCTTTTTCATTACGCAATCCATGGAATCAACCTGCAATCTAACAGTTCTGTGGTTATGCCATAATTATGTACTTTTTGCCTGCAAGTTACTTATGCTTTTGACATATTGGATTGCATAAATATGAAAAACTTTTATGGGTAAAGCTCCCAAGAATTCCAAGCCTGTGTCTGTGCCCAGACTAGAGTGACTGAGTAGCGTCCAGCTGGACCACATGCAGGAAATACAGAGAAAAAATGGTTCCACACACCAGCATTTCACAACTTCGCAAAATGAATAAATAAATAAATTTGCCCTCACCTGCTTCATTACAAGAGAATAATAGACTCCCTTCTGCAACATGAGTTCACTGTGTGTTCCTTGTTCAACCACGACACCTTTCTCAAATCCAGCAATAGTGTCAGCAGTCCTGATTGTAGATAGTCTGTGAGCAATCACAATGGTGGTACGGCCAGTCCGAGCCTTACAGAAAAATAAAAAAAGCGATTTATATTAAAGAGTGCAAGAAAACAGGAGAGAAATAAAACAAAGATACCTTAGGCATTTATAATATAAAATAAACCCAAACTTTAAAAAGAAATCTTTCTTCTAAAAGCAAAGATTTTTTTTGTTCTGGTTTCATGGCTCTTGTTTAACAGTCTAGGGAAACTTTCACTTCCCTAATTCAGGCAGAGAAGATAATGTTAATCATGTTAGGAGAAATGCAAGAAGACGTCACGTAACAAATAAATTCTACAGTCAAGGAGCCTGCTGGAAGTTACTTGCTACAAAAGTTGTACGTCATAAGGACACAGGAACAAGAGTGTGGAGATGAGGGCATTTTCAGTACATGAATGCTTCCATGTAGATTTGTATTCTTCCTCTACACTTGCCACCAAGTTCTCATGCATCTGACACGAGTCACTCAAAGCTTGTCACGGGAGGTCTGCCTCAGTGCAGTTTTTAGGCCTGTGCACTCATGCCAGAGGCTTCAAGACTGCAGCTGGGAGCTGTGATGTGAACAAGCAAAATACTCTAAAAGATCCAAAATTATCTGAAAAACAGAAGACTATAATCATCTGCATAAAGCTGCTCAGAAACAGTGTGCATTTGTGTAGTTAATATCTCTGTTCCTCAGCTGTAAAAATAAGGAACAACATTAGCACCACTTTTTCCACTCAGGGATGTTCAGAAGAAATTTGTAAATCCCATTTAGGGACTACACTGATGGACATCAAAAAGCTGTGAAAAGATAAATAAGTTATGACTCAGGGCTCATTTTGGTGTGTTCTGGTAATATGCCGGATGATGAGGAAAAGTATATAGAGCAGTCTTCTTAATTGAGTGATCTCCCTCTATGTTATGCACTAAATGAAGCAATAAGTTTCTGGAAAAGTTAGTATTTGATCATGGAATTAAAGAACATGCAGTAGAAAGCTAAATATAGCTGAAGCAGCAATCTTTTAGTGCTTAACTTTGCAGCAATAATATAATTTATATACAAATTAGATTAGATGAATATTATTTTTGCATCCACATGTTACCTTAATACTAATAATAACAGTATAGCCATGTGAATATAGCCAACAGCTACAGATTGGCAATGAAGGTAGCAAATTCTGTATTTCCCTTGAGCATACTTATAAATCATGCATTTCTGTTCATAACTACTGAAATGAAAGACAGGATTTCTCACTTAGCTTTTAAAAATATATTAATATAAATATTAGATAAATGAAACAACATTCCAACCCAACCATGATTTTTTTCTTTAATCAAAGTCCCCAGACTCCACTACATCTTGGGGAAACTGCTGACAAAGGAGGACTGTGATGAAGGGACTGTAAGCTGGTGGGACAGAGGCATGGTTATGAGTTCTGACAGCTCTGTTCTGCAGTAACACCTGCCCTAGAGCTCTGGGGCTGATAAAAAACACAAGGGGCAGAGACTTAGTATTTGTAACTGGCTCTGCTTTCTGTTTGTCATAGGGTCTGATTTGCATTCGGTCTCTGTAAAGAAAGGAAATGACTAAACACAAAGAGATTTCTGAAAATTATGAAGCATTTGTTCAATGAACAACAAGTACCAGAAGTATTATACTAGACATTTCTATTAATCTACCTGAAAAAGGCCATTCAGTCCTTAGGTCTTGTCTTGGTAAGATGCCATCCATATCTCACTAGCAAATGAATGATTGTGACTTGAGGATGAGAGTGTAAGAGATATAAGTTACAGTTACACGTGACTGTGTAAGCATCTTGGTAATTGTTAATAATGTTAAAAAAACCCAAATAGACATGATTCTTAAGTGAAATTTTGATTGTTTATACTCTCTGTTAAAGCTCTCATATTGAAACAGCCATCCAAATTTTATTTTCCAGTGCTTTTTATTCCAATGGAAATTTGCAGTGAAAATGGTATGTTTATTTTCACAAAGTGCTATTGCACATTTTCATGGTAGCTTCAATAACATGACTCCTACCTTATCAAGAGCTGCTTGCACTATGGATTCGCTCTGAGTATCTAGTGCAGATGTAGCTTCATCTAGAAGAAGAATCTTGGGATTTCTTGCCAGGGCACGGGCAATAGCTATTCGCTGCTTCTGTCCTCCACTCAGCTGAGCCCCTCTTTCCCCTACCACAGTGTTAAATTTCTGAGAAAGCAGAAAACAAAACAGATGGAACATCCCAAAATGAACTCCTTGCTTATTTGTGCAGTAGGAAGCGCTCAGCTTACAGACAAGAGGTAGCTTTATCTGGCAGACTTGAGCAGGGGCAGAGCAAACATCTATCCATCCAACACCCATCTGCCTAGCCCTTAGCCAAGCCCTCCTGCCCCCATTATATATTTTATATGCCTAACTTCTAACTTACAGTGCTTTAAAGCCTTTACTGCTTTTGCTCAGAGAGCGCTCTAGACTTTGGGTTTTCTCAAGACAACCCTGTAAAACACCCCTCTGCATTTACTGAAGAGTGTGCACATTTTCAATAGGGTTGGGATCATAGATACACACCAGGACCTCTAACGTTGCCTCCTCTGAATCCAAGACACACCCTTTGGAGCCACTGCTTGGTTCTTACTGGCTTACTCCAAAGTGGCAAGTCTCAAAGGCCACTGTTGTCTTTTCTTATACAGCTGTTTCAGAGTAAATATGATCAAATAACCTTCTGATAAGAAGGAACCTTTGAAAAAGACTGGTATGTTAAAAATGGAACATGCTTGAGAGATGGCGGTTGAGCTCTCTAAAACAGTAGAATAATTTGAATTAAAACCCCAGGTGTGCAATTTTTCCGCACCTGCAGGACCCAAAGGAAAGACATATCACCCATGACTGTGTTTTTATGTGTTTTGAATGAGTGATCTCACTTCCTGCTCCCACTCTGGAAGGAGTAAGGCAACTACTCCCAGGACAGGGCTCAAAGCTGTGAATCTCAGGCAGACGGAAAGCTTAAGCTCCCAGCTGCTAAAAAAGTTGTTGGTTCAGGGCATACTTATTTACTTCTATTCCCTAGTTCCTATTGATTGTGCAAACAGCCCCTGACAAAGGATTTGGATTTCAGGAACTTCCCTTTAAAAGCCAAACTCTTCTCAATCCTTGTGAGATGGGTAGGGATGGTAATATAGCTGTGAAACTTCCTTGCTTCTGAGTTAAGGCATTGACTTTTTTCCGTCCTTAGACACAAATCCTTTGAGGGTAACCAAACAAATGCACAATGTCTAGTCCAGAAAGTCCCTGAACTGAAAGCTGCTGGAGGCTGCAAGACTATTTTGGGAAGTTATACTACAAGCTGAATTCCCATGCTCTCCCCTCTAAGAAACAGGGCATGGGCTTAAATGGACCTTAAGTTCTTACAGTCAAAAGAAGTTCATGAACTCACATCAGGCAGTCTAGATATAAAGTCAAAAGCATTGGCTTCCTTAGCAGCTTGTTCAATTTCAGTATCAGAAATATCTTCTCGGCCATAGCGAATGTTCTCAGCTATTGTTGTTGCAAACAAAACAGGCTCCTGGCTCACAATACCAATATTTTCTCTTAGCCACTTTACATTAAGTGTCCGAATATCCCGACCATCTAGGACAATCTGAGAAGAAGAGCATATGCCAAAGAAGTTGAGGAAAAGCATTCTGCTCAGTCAATTATTACTACTTAAGTATCAGCTACAAGGACAAAAAAGAAAAAAAAACTGTTGTCCCTAGAAGAAAAGTGTGTTGAGAGAGAAGTTATAACTGTAGATCTTCCATCTACTGCATAAGGTAGAAAATGGTGAGGAGCAGCAGAAAGACTTCAGTTTGGTTCATTTTTAAAATTCTTTTAACCCCCCCCTCCCAATAACCATGTTGTCCAAGCTGGCTTAAAAGGTTTCCAGCTTGCTTGTGTATAATTCACCCTTTTTTCATACCCCTGTGCCAGTTTGCTGCCCTTGCAGTTGTGGTTACACAATTGCCTCTGTGGTTGTTCTTTACACCAGATAAAAGAAATAATGCAAGTCAACTAAAAATGAAGGGAAAGTTATTTTTAACCTAGATTATTTGCAATGTGGTGCTATGAACATTGACAATTTGCACAGGGGAGGAACAGCAACCTGAGGCATTAAGGGCGGGAATGAAAAGAACAGCCACAGAAAAAATAAGCTTAAGAAACAACTGTGCTGATAATAAATAGCTGCCCTGATACATTGTGTTGTGACAGTTCATTATTAAATATTTGAAATGCTTATCTAGTTACATTAACAGTAACAACTACTAAGTAGCATTCTGCATTCTTCAAATGTTAATTATAAAAAGAATATTATTCTTAAAAATATATAGTTTATTTTTCTCCTTTTTTTTCCCCCTTTGGAAGTTTCTTATGAGAATCATTTACCATTGACCAGATCTAGCTTTTAGTGGTAGAGCAGACACACAAATGTGTAATGATGGAAACATTTGTTGTGGGTTAGCAGATAGAGAAATGCAAGCCAAGAAAACAATGATTTAAAAGAGGAAAACTCTCCAGGTTTTAGTTTACATTCAGTGAAAAGGAATCAAAACACATCAGAGAACTCTTTGCTTAAAAAAGTTTACAGAACCTTAAAAGCCAATTGTTAATGAAGATGATTTCAATTTCGGATCTAGCATCTACTTAAAGATTCGTGGCATTTACTACTTCTGGCATAGTACTGCAAGAAGGAGGTGAATAATAAAGTCAGGCCAAAAGGAGAAGACAGTTAATTTGAAATTTAAATTGTGGAAGTGCTAAACTATGCAGAGGTATGCTTAAATTCAATAAAAAAAATAAAATAAAAAGTTCAGTCAACATGGGAAACCCAGGTTTATCCTAAGAGCTCTCAGTTTTTACAGTTCACTTGCAGGTACTCACTTCTCCCTCGACAGGATCGTAGAATCTCTGCAGCAACTGAACAGTAGTGCTTTTCCCACAGCCACTGGCACCAACTAAAGCAATGGTCTTCCCAGTCTGAACTTTCAGGTTGAGGCCTTTGAGGATCTTGGGGGGAAATAATAAACATACATATATATTTATCTCTCTATATCTTAGTTTGACAAGTTTGCTTAGAGAACAGTTTGTCAAGGTAACTGTAGCAGTAATCAAAGCAGCAGTAAGGGGTGCAGTCAGAACGTATAGCAATATCACTAAGGTAATTGTATTTGGGAATATCCTGGAGCACTGGTACAAAAGAGCCTGCATCTATGCTTGTGAAGTGGATCGGCTTTTGAAATGGGATGGATAAATGTCACCTGCCTTTTGGGAATGGTTCCGGGGCCCTTCTGGCTACCAAACCAAGCCTGGGAATTATTTGAGAAGATTGATAACTGGAACAGGCCAAGTTCATGCCAAGAATCATTTTAAGAGTTCTCTTGCATAGACCATTGCATTCCAGTGCCTGGGAAAATTCCCCAGCACACTCAAATCAACTACTACAGACACAGCCACAGTACTCTAAACTTGATAGCTCATTTTCTTCAGTTTGTGTGATCTGGTAGCAGGCTTGTGTTACATTCTCTGACTGTACTTCATTTTCCAATGCTTAAATAACTGTTAAGCCATTTTCTAAGAATTTCACAGAAATATATTTTTCTAAGGTGCTAAATATTATTGCTGATAAACAAGTCTGCTTTCTTCTGTGTTTAGAATATAAATGGCTATTTGACAAGCTAACTACTGAAAAGCCCTTAATAAATCCCAATCCTTATTGTTCAGTGCCTCAGCATCCTGGGGAATAGTTACAGATTAATGATATCTTTGTTGCTGTTTTCACATTTAGGAACATTTTACCTCAAAAGTTGTCCATGTCATATATGAATAATACTGTGTGGTTGCCAAAATATTTGGCTGCTATGGGAACTCTTCTTGTTTATACCAGGCTGATTTATAATTTTGCCTACACATGTTTTTGCAGTGAGAGATTAAAATAGTTGCAATGTTGCTCTCCTCCCTCTGTATTACGTCCAGCAAGTCTGTATCTCCAAAAAGCCAATATCTTGGTGCCTGCATTGTCAAGAACTATATTCTGGATGCTATAATTTCTCCAGATGCAAATAGCCACAACCAGCTAACAGGCTATTTCTAACTCTTTTATCAGGCAACTTGTTGTCAAGATTGAAACTGACGATAACTGGACTTCTTAGATCTCTTTGATTTGGTTTAGCCTGGACAGGGGAGATTATGATGTGGTGCATCAATTGCTTGAAAGACTGTGGATAACTTCTAAGCATCTTTGCTGCTTCCTTTTGGATCTATTAAATAACATTAATACTCACAGTAGGGAGGGCTGCTGATTCATGAGATTTGGGGAATACTACAAAATACTTCTTATTCCCATCCCATTTGGCCTGCATACCCATAACACAGCTCATTGGCCTGCACAGCATTTTTAGGAAGAATGAAGAGTCTGATTTGTCACTTCTGATTTCTGAGCCAAGAGTGAAATAAAATGCATTGCACTGACTTCAGCCAAGCAGAAAGCTTAGCTCTGGATCTGTCATTCAGCAGCTCCTGTGTCCTGGACACATACTGGATATACCATGGGGCAAGCCTCAGATTGAAGTGGGAAGAGTTGTTTGAAGAAAAGAACACCCACATTCTGACCCCTTAATTTGCATGTCCAGCTTCTGATTGCTACTCTATTTCTACATTTTCATTCCCCAAGTAACAACAGCAGCAAATCCCTTTTCCTTTCACCTTTGTCTTCAAAAGATTTCAAACTGCTGAATATGGTAGAGAGGTCAAACCAACTGAATCACCACAGAAGCAGATCACCATGACATGATGTACACAGCACAGTTAGGGTACTAAGAGAAGTTCAACTGGCAAAGAACAGAGACATCTGTTTATTGACCAGTAATTTTATACATTTGCCCAAAATAACATTTGACTTCCAAAGCTATATTTAGAATTATTTGTTTAAATAGATTTATTGATATAATTGTTGTAGAGCCTATCTCACAGGTCACTTTTCACATAGGATATGACAGCAATGTAGAGCAAGCACAGGACTGGAAAGAGCAGTTTCATCTAATCCAAATGTCAGCCCCACTTCACTGTGCCTACTAAGCCATGGCCTGAAGTACATCTACACGTTTTTTGAATGCCTTCAGGGATGATGACTCCACCACTTCCCTGGACAGCCTATTCCAATGCTTCACCACACTTTCAGTAAAGAAATTTTTCCTAATAGCCAATCTAAACCACCCTTGGTCCAACTTGAGGCCATTTCCTGTCATTCTATCGTGAGTCACTTGGGAGAAGAGACCAACATCCACCTTGCTACAACTCTGTACTTGTAGAGGGTGATAAGGTCTCCTCTCAGGCTCCTCTCCTCCAGACTAAACAGCTCCAGTCCCCTCAACTGCTCCTCAGAAGACCTTTTTAACAAAACCTTCTTGACAGATCTTGAAAAATCTTGTTTTGTTTATCAGAACTCTTGTTCACAGAAGTTCAGACTCAAAGCAACACATTCCTCTTAGCTTTGTCCAGTACATGAAAACAGTGAGCAGATAGCCAGTGGCAATAAACTTAGAGCTTTTTTTTTGGACACTACTTTTTTTTTCCCAGAAGTGCATAATCTCCAAAGACAGAAATGCATTTTAGATTCAGCAACAACAGGAATATTAGAGAAATAATATGGATGCAGGCTGTAGAATTTCAATACAACAGAAAAATGAGCACTTACTTTAACATCAGGTCTGGATGGGTAACTGAAATGGATGTTTCTGAATTCAATGTCTCCTATGAGCTTGTCTGGTTTGTAGCCCTCCTTAGAGCTGCTATCTATAGGCCGTTTCTAGAAAGAGGTTTTTAAAATAAATTGCTGGTTATCATACTTTTAGAGCTGTTATTTCAGTTGGATACATTGTTCTTTCCTTTAGTTTCTTAGCTGTTGGTTTACGCTGCAGCACACCATTGCAGAGCTGCTGCATTTTACTTGCAGAATGCCGAATGCAGGGGAGTATCTAACTGTGAATTTTACTTTGACAAATACAGCACATTTTTAAATGCAACAAAATCCACAGCAGAAAATCTGTGATTGCAGTGCTTAACTCTACACAACCTCCGGTTATCTATGTAGGAGGGTTTTATACTCATCGAGAACAACCACATAGCCATTTCTGTATGAATTTTCTAGTTCTACTTGTTTAAAATATTTTATATACACAAATATCCAATGCTGTATAACACAGCAAGATCAAGATAGCAACGATGTAGTAACTTTTTCATAACGACATCAGCACTTTAGCTTTATATTATTATAGCTTTCAATATCACTATTAGTCCCCTCCCTAGTAACTATCCCCCCTCTGGCTAAAAAAAACCCAGCCCAGCTGAAATTGTGCATACATGCATTTTTAAAAAATATTATGGTGCCTTACTACCTGCCCTCTGCAGTTGCAAAGCCTAATATCAGAGAAAGACTTCATCTGTAAATCTCAGACACACATGCCATCTTTGTCAGTATTAACTGTAACAAATAAAGAGGCAGTTTTCTTGATATGAATGGAAATACTAAGGGTTTCATTGGTAGGCATCTACAGAGTTTGTTTTAGGGATTTTTTGAATTTTTTTTACATCTGTCATAAAAAGCCAAAAACAAAAACGAGGAAAAATAATGTCTAATTGAAAGGCCTCTTTTCTACCTAGATACCTACCTTATTGATAATCTGATATACTTCATAGGCAGCCCCACGTGCTTTAGCCACACTCTCCAGGTTGGGAGCTGCCTGGCCTATGGAGAAGGTTCCGACAAGGACAGAGAAGAATACCTGTGGGAGATGGAGGGAAGCATCACAGTTAACAGAAGTGACAGAATCACCAGTGCAAAGCTGTTTATTGTCTATCTACTTAGTACTTTCTAGCGCACCTTTTCCAGGAGAATTAAATACAAGAGTGAAAAGTGCATTCCAGAGCTGCTTCTGCCTACTCCCCATTTTCCTGGGGTGAATAGTGGCTACTGGCACAAGCTTTTGTGGCATGAATGACTTTTCTAATGCCTTTGAATTTTCTATCAAGAACAAATAGAACAAATATAATTCTCTGATGCTTTCCAGATGCTTGCAAAGTTAAGAGCGTTACAAAATTTAGTCCAGATTTTCTTAATTGAAATCCCACCTATGGGACCAACACACAATTAACTTGACTTTCTGTGAAGAAGCGTATGGAGGAAAACTCATCAGAAATTACTTGAGTGTGAAAATTAAGCATGTAGATAAACTTTTGATGGCAAGATGATAATTAAGTACCCTCAAACCAATACCAAGTTAGACATATTGGTAATGTACAGTAAATGTTTCTAGATAAACAAAATCCAGAGAAGACAATGTGGCTAAATGAGATCCTGAGGATTTCCCAGAACACACTCAGCACACAAGTGGGATTAATTTAATCCTAGTGCCTAGTTAGAATTTTGCTTTCTGTCCAGATTACTTGTCTTGCTCCCTAAGCACCAGCTCTAAGGTACTCATCTTGCTCTACCATAGTGTCCAAGCCAAGTGAAAAAAGTGCAGATGCTGTTGCCTCTATATTAATTAGTGTGGGAATGCAAGGTGCTATGTTCAAACTTGTTATATCAGAGGGCAGGTAAAATTAATTGTCTTCCTTTAAGTTCTTCTATATCAGGTGAGTCTCTAACAGCTAATTTAGCAAGTACTTAGCAGAAAATGGAAATACTTATATACTCCATTTACATAGCTATGCAATTAGTGTTTTTCAAAGTTGCGTTGTTGAACTTACAATTAACACACTGCCAATGTCATAATTTTCTTCCTGCTCAGCAATGAGCTTGGTTCCATACCAAAATGCAAGTGCATAGGATCCAAAGATAAGAAATTGTGAAATTCCTAGACATGTGTCAGTGATAATGCATTTTTTCATTCCAACACTTCTAGCAATCTCTAAGTTAGCATCATATCTGAAAGTAGATAAGGAAACCATTAATTCGACAGGAACTGTATGCCTTTCTGCCCAGTATTTCCCAGTGCCTTCTTTTTAATTTAAAGGTTTTCTGCCATAAAAGCAATTAAAGTCTCATAGAGAGAACACAGATTTTTTTCTGACAAAGGACTAGTAGGGATATTGAATAAATGTGCTCTGACATATCCTGATGATATTCTTATACTGCTATGGAAGACATTTAAAAAACAAATGAGTAGCATGACTTCTTTATCACGATGGAAGGCAAGATACACCCTTGAACCATTTGTTTGCATTTGTCCTAAAACAAAATCTTGAAAAAGTTTTACCAGTAACACCTATGAAATGTTAGATTTATTCTTCCAGATTCTAAAAAGGCAAAACCAAAAAACAAACCCCAGGCACTATGTATGAAAGCAGGCGAATGAATAGAAACCAGAGCTCCGTTCTGTGCCAGAGTTGTTCTCTTACTGGCCCTTTTGGGAAGTCAGGAATCTTTCCCTTAGGTTTGCTTACCTATTAATTAGGCAATATAGCAAACAAGCGAACATGTCAGTGTTTATACTGCTCTTCCAAGTTAAATTGAGAATTATTTCTTCTAAGGATAGTTCATATTAATTCATTTATAGGTTCCTGTTAATAACTTTCACTCACTCAAACTTATTTTGTAAAGTATAGCCTAGGATTAGTGTATCTTTTTACTTGTTGGGGACATGCTCAGCAGCTTGTATTTTTTTCCCAATATGTATTTTACACACAAAACACCCCTATAGTAGGAAGACAGGAAATTCAGTCAGCTGGGAAAGAGTCTTAAAACAACACACATTCGTTTTCTTCATGTAAATTGCCCACAAGCTTCTAATGCTGTATTTGCTACTCAAGTATATTTTAATGTTTTGAATTGGTTGTGTTCTTAAAAACAAGCCCTATCTTTGAGTCAGCAGCGTCATAGGTCCTCCAGGGAAATGAGGACTGGATTTAAGCATTGTAACAAGTACATGTGATCACTTGACTACAGAGGAGGAGCCAAGCCACCGCCAGAAGCAGAAGATAACTGAAGGTCAACTTTCAGAGGGACTGTGCAGTGAAAGATTGCTTTTCCTAGCTCTGAGGCTGTTATTCAAGAGCTGTGTAGGAGTAACAGTACATGGTTTGCAAAATGCCTTAGGCAGTCCTTGATAGCAGTTTGTCTGACTGGTCAACTGTGGAGGAAAGAAAAGTTCTTATTTTTGTGGAGTTACTTGAGTATCAGTTATTTTGTCGCTACATCTCAAAAGAAAAAAAAAAAAAAGGAAAAGTGGTTTGAAGCAGGTCTTACCATTGGAATTTCAGAAATCCGTTTGCAGGGATCAAGAAGAAGATGGGGAAAGTAGAGACAACTGGCCTAGGCTTTAACTTTATTGTGTCAGCAAAAAGGGTCTTAACGCTGTTGCAACATAAAGACAAATTCCAATAGGCAGAATATAGTGCTGTAAGACAGTCAGAGCTCATCCCTTGGAAGCAGACAAATACAGGAGCAGGTTTCAGGTCCCCAAGCTAAGGCTAACATCACCTTAGAAAATTGCAGAAGGCCAGGACATGCATAAGAATTCAGAAAGACAGAAGAAATAAATGGATCTTACGTATTAGTTCTTCTGGTTTGCCTTTCCCAATTGCATGGGATTGGTGATGCCCTGTATTTGTGTACTGAATGTTATTGTTTATGATATGTGGTCTGTGACTGTGTCTGATATGTGACTGTGGTCAGCCACATCCACCTCACGCTTTACATGTGACTAGGGCGAACACTGGATTAGGCCAGCTACTAGTGTTAAGCACAAATCATTAAAGTAATAAAAGTCAGTGAAGTGATTTTTTTACTTAAGGCTGTTATCCAGTGAAGCTTAAATATAGGCTCATTAATGAAAGATCAGAACAGCAGTGCACATGTTAAGCAATTAATCACATGCTTTTCTGCATTTGACTGCTAGGTAGAGATAAACTTCTCACCACTTTCACTTCAAATTCAACTCCAGTTCTTGGTCAAAAGAGAGATTTGAGTCTATGCTGCAGTGATAACACAAAATAGCCTTATTCACTGACAAGGTCCATTTACATATCGTTATTCTCAGGTGAGATGTACATTTACAGAACGATAAGATGACACTACACAAAACCCCATCCCCATGCCCCTGCAAAAAACAAATCACCCAAAACCCCAACCCCAAGCCAAAATCCTTTCCTGTATTTAAAATATAATTATTATTTTTAAAACTTACTTTGCTAATGCCTTTTGTTGTCCATTGAAAGCCACAACAGTCCTGATTGCTGTTAAAACTTCTTCTGCCACAGCTCCTGCCTTTGCATAAGCAGACAGCTCTTTAGCAGTAAGGGATGTCAGGAGCTGGAAAGTTGAAAAACAGATGTTATTGCAGCCAACTGAAAGGGTATGCACACTACATTGGTTAATAAAGATGATCAGTGTTCAAGGTACAAGATGAGTTTTTAGGAAAGTGGGGGGTCAGCTCCTTTCTGCGCCCTGAATTTCCCCAAAACCCAGCTCATTCTCTCATTATGTCTTATTAAAGTGAAACATGCATCAGATGAGCTTCATGACTGACCCATTTTCCTCCCAAAATGAAGGCAACCTATGAACTACACCAAGATGTGTGTGGGGTCAGGGAGATCTGCCATAGCTGCTCTGGGAGGTGTCTGAGGTATTCAGAAACTAGAGTAAAAGTAGGCATTGAAGTAAGCAAGGCAGTCACATTACAGCTTCTTATACTGTATTTCCTAGCTTATTCAAAATGCTTGAAGTAGAAAATAAAATTAGTATGTAATCAATCACTCAGGAACACAAGCAGGATTATATCCATTAATGTGACTACAACAGATCACAAGCACAAAATATTTTCCTATCCAAAAGCAGAACCTCTCCAGATATTTCACTAGTTTATATCAGTCTAATCTGCAGTAGCTGTATCTATGTCCTAGTTTCTACTCTATACATAGCATGTAATGTGGTAAATTATTTGCAAGATTTGGTATATTATTTGCAAGATTTGGTATTATATGTGTGCAGATAGAAAGATCTTCATAGGCATCTGTGTTAAGAGGTACATTGAGGATTGTGTGTACCTGGGCCTCTCTAGTGCTCTGCATGAGGAAATAGCTGTGCAAGAAAGATGCTTTAATGTAGATTATCCTCCTGCCACATAGCATGAGGACAGCACAGGTAGACAGAACAAATATGACATGCAAATATGTGCATGGGGCCAACTTCTCAACTTAGAAACCACACTAGGTTTCTTTCATTCTTTCTGCCTTTCCTATGTACAAGAGTTATGACTTTTTTTTCATAGCATAGTTTGGGTTGAAGGAGACCTTAAAGATCATCTAGTTCCAACCCCCATGCCATGGGCAGGGACATCCCACCAGATCAGGCCGTTCAAGGCCCCATCCAACGCAGCCCTGAACACCTCCAGGGGTGGGTGCTTTGGTTTGGTTTGCTTTGTTTGTTAATCCTCACACACTTACATTTGACCAAACTGCTGCTGCTGCAACAAGCAGAGGGCTGACTGACAAAGTCACCAATGTCAGCTTCCAACCGAAGACGAATCCTATGATAATCCCCACCAGAAATCTGGAAAAAAACTGTACAAATATACAGATCTTGTCTCCAATGCCTTGATGGATAGTGTTGATGCCCCTTTAAATAACAACAACAACAATAATAATAAATTGTTAGCTTTGAATACATTTTGCTCAAACTCCCACCCCCTGTTTCATGTTATGTGGCCTAATGTCAGAAGCCTTGCCATTTCCTAACCGGCACAGTGACATTTCTAACCACAGCTACTGAACGTTACCATTAGTCTCTTGTGTGGCCAAAACACAGAAGCAGCCTCCTATTTTTTAGGACTTATTTTCTGTGTTTTCCATCATTCTCTGCTGTTTCTATGCCCTGTCACTAGGTCACAAATGACTTAGTTTCCTTATCCAGAATCCAAATGGAGCAACACAAGTAAATAGCCAAACAGCCTCCTCACCTCCCATGACTCTCTCCAAATGATTCTCTCTGCTCATCTCTGTGATGCATTTTATGTTCTTAATTTTGGCTACACACTCAGATCCAGGGTTATCTCAACTCTATCAGAAAAACATTTCAAACAACCCCTGTTTCTCATTCAAGTTTCCTTTCCCACTGTCTACTCCTAGCATGTACAGATATTAGAGCTGAGAGTGCTTCCTTGAAACTTTTCTTACACCTCTCAAGACCTAGCTCTGTCCAGAAAAAAAGAACAACCTATTCATGCATATTGTTCATGCATATTGTCTCATTGCATCTTGGGGTATCCAATCCCCATCCCTAAGTCTATGTAGGTCTATGGAAAAGCTTTAAGGATTTTAACTGTCTGGATAGAGTCCAGTCAGAGATCTGGCTGGATGTAAATGAAAGCTCGTTTCCATTCAATAAAGTGTCAGAGCTTTCATTGGTTGGAAACTAGCTGGAGACAGCAGATCTGTTTATCTAATACCGTCCGCCACATAATTCATGGGCAGTCGGAAGCCAATGTCAGGCATTTTCAACAAAGCCCTTTCTTATGCATATATCACAAAAACTGCACAAATAAAGCCGAAAAGAGTAATGAATTTCTCTCCCCTAGAGTTGTAATATTTTGCATTTCATTTTCTTTTTTCTTTTCTTTTTTTTTTTATATTTTAAACTCGCTACAGGCTATTCTGCAGAAGACAGATAGCAGTTTTCATCTAAATGTCATACTTAGTGGTGTCAAAAATGAACAGAGCCCTCACTCTGTCAGTCTAGTGTTCAGCGTTCCTATCTGGGTAGTGTCAAACCAAGCCATCTCCTGATGGAGCACTGCAAAAAAGAACTTCTGCCGGATCCTTGCTGTCTGCCTCGTAGCAGCAATTAAAAATGTCCATTCTTGGATGGTGCTCAGGATCAACACAGCACACCCAATTCCCACATAGTAGCAAGCAAACCTGTGATAAGGGAACAAAAGGCCACGTGACCTCACTGAGTCTCATGAGAGAAGATAGACACATAAAACAAGAATAAGTCTTCGTTTACCCCACCAAAGTAAATCCTGAAACCTGTGACACATCATTGGGAAGCCTTCTTGAGAAAGCAAATGTTTGGCATCTGCTCAAGGGATAATACAGTAAAAGAAAAATTCCCCATTACTCTGTTGACAGTATAACTACAAAGACTCTTACTTAGTCATTTCAGCTTCTATATCTACGCCTGGAATTGATGGACAGCTGGAACCATTTACTGAAGTATCTGTGGGGGTAAAAAAAAGTAGTAATATTTATGCAAGTAGTATTTGTGGAAGACAAATCATGGCAATCTAGAGTCATCAGTTTGGGAATATTTTGTATTTAGCAAGTGAAGTTTTGCAAAATACATAACTGGCAAACACACATTTATTTTTTCTGAACTTCTTGTAATTACACTGCCTGATAACTATGATACAGACAGTGGTCATGTTCCTTATTATGTAGCCAAATGTGAAGTTCATTCATAAAGAGCACAGTAGACACACTGCTTTTGTCTTCTTCAAGCCATTAAAAGATTGATTAAAACAACTGGATCATTTGCAGCAGGATGAATTTTCCTCATTACAGACTTATTCAGATGGGCACCATAGTCTGAGGAAAAATCATGGCCTCTGTAGCAAAACATAACTGGTATGTAGAGAAGTCCAATTTTAACTTTTTACCTTCTGACACAGTTGAATTTATGCCGCTTAGCACAAAGATGTTTGTCATTTCTCCAAAGACAATAATCATAAGTGGCAGTCCAGTACCATTTGCAGCAGCTGCAATCAAGCCAACTGTCATCAAAAGAACATCCAGCCAGTCAGCATAGCGAAACTATGTGAGCATTAAAAAGAGGAAAAAAAAAAAGAAGTTGTGCCTGACTGTTTACATATTTGTTACAGTAAAGCAGACTCAGAAAACACACTTCATTCCTACCTACACAGTCTAAGCAGCAACAACACTGTAACTGAAGGCAAACTCAGAATATAAGAGTTTTGCACTAGGTCCCACACATCTTTAAATCAGTACTTGGTAGGGCTGCTAGGGGAATATTGGCAGGATGCACAGGTCTTCTGCAGCTCAGTAGGAAAAAAACCCCCGAAGTGTATGTCCTACATGTTTCTAAGTGATGATGTCTGTTCAATACTTTGTGTTCCAGTAAGTTACACATTTACTAAGATAACGCCTTTGAAATGTAACCAACAATACATTATTGACCAGCATCTGGGTTATAGCCACCAATGGAAAATGTTTGCAAAAGGGATTGCATCCCAAGGCTTGTCTACCTTTGAACATTTGTTTGGTTGAAAGAAGGATGTGATTTCAACTGCAACAGCTATTCCTGGGTGTGGTTAATCTGAAATCAGAACATTTTATTCCTGACTGTTCTAAACCTCTTCCAAAGTGTACATGGACATGGAATAAACCAGAGAAGAATAAAACTTCTCTTATTCCAGAATAAGTAAGTTCATGTGTAACAGTTATTCAGGAACAGCTGTCATATAGAAAACTGACACAGAACTGTATCACTTGTTCCTTCAAAAAGCAGATCCCTCCGATGTCAAACACAGGATAAATCCTTTATAAACAGAGCTAAAGCAAGGGCCTATGAAGTGTATACCTCCTAGATCAGCCTCAGCAGGGCTGAATTTAATCCTTCAGCAGCATTGAAGTTGAACTGCCCCAAATGCTACCAATATGCTGAGGTGGGAATCGGACCTAATAAGCCAAATGTTAAAAACAGCCCTAACACCGGTGGTAATATTGCATAGGTCCCAGGTGACTTCTACAGTTTTGATTGTCTGTTCATTGCAACTCATAAATAAAAAACTCAAAATAACAGATAAAGGAAATATAAAACCAACCATCAAACTGGACACTAACCAATTCAAAAATGCCAACTGCCTTTTTCTCTGGCTTTTGATTTTCCTTCCTAGAGGAAAACACAAGAAACTAATTAAGATGAGCTTTTTCTACCAAGGCTGTATTAGCACCACCACCTCCACCCACTACATCACTGGCCAATGTGTTAATTTCAAGGAATACCTACTTTTTTTCCCTGGGCTTCAACTGATCACTTTGTTCAAGACTTTCATGATGTTGGGAAGAAGGGTTGTCATATTCCTTGCTTTCAAATTCTATGAAATAAAATTACATTAAAAAAATAATGTCCTGTCTTTTGTACCAGTTTCTTGTAGCTCTTACTGCTGATTCTTTTGCAGTAAAGCTTAAAGACTGGATTTTACTCATGTTTGTGAAACAGCCTAGCAAATTTTTCTTGAAACTTCCTTTCAATTCAGTTTATTTCCTCTACCCCAGAAAAAAGCTTCCAGCTCCATTTCCAAGATGGAAAAATCCCCTTCATTTTTACAATTGAAATATATTTATACAGAAAGGCTACCAGAGACTAAAATAAAGAATTAATTAATTAATTCTGCAAACTCTTACACAAGAAGAAGCCCCTACTGAAATAAGTGAAACTGCTTATCGCAAAGGTTATAATTGCTGTAGGTAACATGGAATAGATGGGAGTTAAATGAAGAATCATGTCTTTGCCCATAATAACCGTCTTCATTATTTCTTTGTATGGTAGTAGTTGCCACACACCCCACTTCCATTGTACTAGAGGCTTTAGAAACCTACACAAGAGAAGAATCATACCCCAGAAAGCTTATGATTCTAAAAGCATAAAATGAGACATAATAAATGGATAAAGAAACTGATGAGTAGCCAGCTGTACATTTACCTTATCTTCTGACTTACTATGAAAAGATTTTTTCACATACTGTTTTTAATGTCAGTCAAACTATAAAGACTGACTTAGACAACCACTTGAAGGGAATAATGTGCTTCCACCTCACCCAGCTTATCTGAGGAGCATTTTCATGCCCAGGCTAGGATCCATCTAGTTTTACCTACATAAATGAATTTTGCTGAACTTGTCAGTAGAATGATTCATGCATGAACATGTTTTAGGCGGCGGCTTTAGTTCACAGGAAACTCATTATGTTATCTGCTATAAAGTCCCTATGGTAATCAGGAAATTCTTATAATGCACCTTGAGATTTGGAGCTGTGGCATATATTCCTCAAATGCACACACAACTTTCACGCCTGTGGCTTACCGGCATCAGAGACATTCTTTTCTGTATGATTTACATAATAGTCATTCATTTTTCTTCTTTGTTGTATGCTTATGAGATAAAGTTGCACTAATCAAAATCTGCATCAAGAAAGCGACAATACAGTTAAAAATAGTAGATATTCAAAGAATTCACGATAAAATACTTGTGGGTTTTTCCATGACTCTGTACATTTTGGTCTCAATATTGCTCTAGTTAAATATAATGACTAAAGAATGCATGTAATAGCATGATAATGAACTACTTTACACGAGATATCAAGAACAGTGCAAACTATTATAATAGAACCCAACTCTGTTGCCTGGCTTAGTAGCCTTTTATGCTAAATCCTTAGATCATTCATGTGCAAGTTGTTGTGGATAATCTATTACAGAACAGAGGATTTCCTTCATTATCTTGTGTTTGATCAAATCTTATTACATTCATAACCTGATCACAATTATGATAAAGACTAAAGACAGACACACACATGATAGCACATACCAAGTAAGATTTAGAGGTGGTAAATGACTGATACTGTAAATTTCTCTAAGTTTTTCTTCTTAATGTATCGCAGATACAGTTAATTTTTAAAAGAAATAGGTAAAAAACACACAGAGCCCCCCAAACGCCCAACACATGAATTTGATGTAGAATCATAGAATAGTTTGGGTTGGAAGGGACCTTAAAGATCATCCAGTTCCAACCCCCCTGCCATGGGCAGGGACGTCCCATCAGCTCAGGCTGCTCAAGCCCCATCCAACCTGACCCTGAACCCCTCCAGGGATGAGGCAGCCACGGCAACCACTCTCATAGTGAATAAATTCCTCCTTACATCCAGCCTCAATCTGCCCCTCTCCAGTTTACACCCTCGCCCCTCGTCCCATCACCACAAGCCTATGCAAACAGTAGGCTAAAATAATAACGATAACAAAAGGCATCATCAACCTGACATTAAAGAAGGATTATTATTTTTTCAAACCATCCTTTTCAGTAGCTTCCCGGCTGCGTTTTCCCCCGGTGCTGCTTACCCCTGGATGCCCAGCCGGCCGCCCCAGCCCCTCGGAGGCCGCAGCCGGAGCCTCCCGGGCGGGGCCTTATAGCGGCGGCGCGGCCCGCCCGCCCTCGGCTCGGGTTTCAGGTGCGGGTCGGTGCCTCAGCGGGGCAGGAGAACCGCGGCCGAGGGCATGTGAGGACAGGCTGAGAGAGTTGGGGATGTTCAGCCTGGAGAAGAGAGGGCTCTGAGAGCTTATAGCGACCTGCCGGCACCTGAAGGGGCTACAAGAAAGCTGGGGAGGGGCTGTTCACAAAGGCTTGTGCTGCCAGGACTAGCGGCAACGGGTATAAACTGGAGAGGGGCAGGTTTAGGCTTGATATAAGGAAGAATTTCTTCATAATTAGAGTGGTGTGGCACTGGCACAGGTTGCCCAGGGAAGCTGTGGCTGCTCCATCCCTGGAAATATTCAAGGTCAGGTTGGATGGGGCTCTGAGTAACCCAATCTGACTCGATGATCCGGTGGGTCTCTTCCAACCTGGTTATTCTGTGATTCTATTCTATGATTCTAATTAAAGACATCCCTGCCTCTGCAGGGAGGTGGGACTAGATGACCTGCAAAGGTCCCTTCCAACCCAAAGCACTCTATGACTCTTAGCTCCTCTAAAAACATTAATGAATTTAGCTATCTTTGTTCACGTCATTTAGAAGTGTGAAATGAAAACAGTTCTTGTAACAACATTTCTTAGTTCGAATTCACCAGCATATCATAGAATCACAGAATCATAGAATAACCAGGTTGGAAGAGACCCACCGGATGATCGAGTCCAACCATTCCTATCAAACACTAAACCATGTCCCTTAGCACCTCATCCACCCGTGTCTTAAACACCTCCAGGGAAGGTGAATCAACCACCTCCCTGGGCAGCCTGTTCCAGTTCCCAATGACCCTTTCTGTGAAGAATTTTTTCCTAATGTCCAGCCTGAACCTCCCCTGGCAGAGCTTGAGGCCATTCCCTTTTGTCCTGTCCCCTGTCACTTGGGAGAAGAGCCCAGCTCCCTCCTCTCCACAACCTCCTTTCAGGTAGTTGTAGAGAGCAATGAGGTCTCCCCTCAGTCTCCTCTTCTCCAGGCTAAACACCCCCAGCTCTCTCAGCCGCTCCTCATAAGACCTGCTCTCCAGCCCCCTCACCAGCTTTGTTGCTCTTCTCTGGACTTGTTCCTTTCAGTTGAAATTTACTGAATGCAGTGAATCAATTCCCCAAGCTGGGCACGACCTTGCAGATGGCTTTCACAAGCATGAAAGTTTCACTGACTCCTCTTCAAATACCCCTTCACCTCTGCTTATCAGCAGAGGTTTCAAAGTTAAAATTCTTCTAGTTTTCATAACAGTGAGACTCAAGATGGGAAGCAATACCCCGATAACAGGGCTGGGCTGAAGCCCTGTGGGCTATTTCCAAGGGGATGCTGAGGGCAAGAGCCTGCAGGTCAAAATCATAGAATCATAGAATAGTTTGGGTTGGAAGAGACCTTAAAGATCATCTAGTTCCAACCTACCTGTCATGGGCAGGGACATGTCCTCTTGAATATTTCCAGGGATGGGACCTCCACTACTTTCCTGGGCAGCCTGTTCCAGTGTTTCACCACCCTCATTGTAAAAAATTTCTTCCTTGTAACCAGTCTAAATCTACCCTCCCGTAGTTTAAAACCATTACTCCCCATCCTGTCACTGCACTCTCTGATAAAGAGCCCCTTCCCAGCTTTTCTGGAGGCCCCCTTTTGATACTGGAAGGTCACTATAAGATCTCCCCAGAGCCTTCTCTTCTCCAGGGTTGAGCAACACCAGCTCTCAGTCTGTCCTCATAGGTGAGGTGCTCCAGCCCTCTGATCATTTTGTGATTCTCCTTTAAAGCTGCTCCAACAGGTCCATGTCCTTCCTGTGCTGAGGACCCCAGAGTTAGATGCAATACTCCAGGGGATGTCTCACCAGAGCAGAGTGGCAGAATCACTTCCCTCCACCTATTGGCCATGCTGCTTTTGAAACATTGTATTTTGCCCATTTAGTTCCTATCTCTTCCCAACAATTTGTGTTGAATTTTGTTTTCGCAAAAGTAAGACTGTTTCTTGCTTTGGGTTAGCTCAGAGCTGACACCCTGCCCCCCACTCCCTGAAGAAATCAGGTAAACAAATTAAAATTTTCTGCACAACCCTAAAAATAACAGTTCTTCAGCTACCGCATCCACACGTATTGGAAGATATGTCATTTGCTTCCAGTAATGCCTTTAGTATTTCTGAAGAATAAACTCCTAGTTATTTTTCCATCCGCTCAAATGCTGTTATCCTGTAGCTGAGTCCCAGATAATTAACCTAGTTACTTAGTTTATGTTATTCTTGAGTAACAAGTTCAGGATTCTTCCTAAATTAAGCTTTCCTTTTCTGCCTTCCCCATAGGATTCAGGTTGCATTTTGCATGTTGGTTATGATGCCCTGAAAGATAAGGGATGCCCCAGAAGATAAGGCATTATTAGGCATTACTGCTTCCTGTCCAGAATGTTGAGTTAGATGTTCAGTATGTTAGATTCAAACTCCTACATCAGACCTATTACTGACCTATTACATCCATGACTGTGTTCTTTGTTCCAGAATATTAGTGAGAAGGTTTGGCTTCTGACACCATGAAGAATTTGAATTCACAGATTTTTAGGAAAAGAACAGCAAGCTGAAGTACTTCACCGTCACAGCCTCCAAGGTTCACAGCAGTATGCAGTATTTCCTCCACCAAAGGCAATAGGAATTTCTTAATCATCTCAATGGGAGTGAGAACAACTCCTCTTCATGGCTCAGTTTTTGTTAAAACAGGTGAGTAACTGTTATTTTTAGAAGAAACCATCATTACATTTAAAATTTTGAACGTGGCAACATCCCACCTAGAAAGCAAATGCCTGGATTTGATGCTATGTGTGGGACTGATGAAGCACATAGATAGCAAAGTAGAAGAACAGAGGTAGCATGAACCCAAAAAACTGTCTTGGATCAGTTTTCAGAGCTCTTACTTGCAATCACAGAGATATTACTTGGGATCCCTGACAGCTTGGAAGCATTTGGTACCTCTGAAACACACACACCTCCACTTTCCAAAGCTTTGTTGTCAGTTATTCACAAACAGTAGCAGTAAAGTGTCAATTACAATTCATACCCATTGCTCTATGCACTGCATGCCTGGTAAGAAAAACTCTCAGAGTTCTGCATAGAAAAGTCAATCCAAAAAGGGTGTGCTAGATGAGCAACTGCTGATGCAGAAAAGAGAAGCATGGGGTATTGAAAAGAAACTTGTTGTGTTCCCCGCATCCTGCCTTTGGGAGTGATGTTACACTCTATGCAGGTTAATGATCATCTCCAAAGTGGAGGACCCAGGGGGACCCCAAGACAAAACCAAACAGATTAAAAAAGAAAATGAACAAAAGAAATAGTCTCCTGGAAAAATATTTGTAGTCCAATTACAGCTAGCTACTCTGTGATTAGATAAAAATTAATAAATAAATTAGCACAATCTGACATTGTTGCAGAAACAGAAATTCTGGACTAAAACACTCACAGGTCAAGCAGAGAGACTACCATCAATAAAAGAAGGCAGAGAAACAATACAAGTAATAATAGTTTATAGTAATGCCTTTGTGATTTTTGGGGGACACTCACATTAGGATAAAATATCATAACGTGGTTTGGAGAAGAAATAGTGTTTCTTCTTTTATCCAGAAATACTTATGCAACGTTGGGA
The DNA here is from genome assembly GCF_032191515.1 of Phaenicophaeus curvirostris. Lineage (NCBI taxonomy): Eukaryota > Metazoa > Chordata > Aves > Cuculiformes > Cuculidae > Phaenicophaeus > Phaenicophaeus curvirostris. The sequence goes on from NC_091397.1 coordinate 57,334,703, forward strand.
AACACTCAGTGCTTCTTAAAAGTAGTCTATTCCAAACAGATAATATATACCCATGCCTCCATGTGTTTGGTTCACGTGTCCAAATGTGGCCAGTGACAGGAAAAGCAATATTAAACACAGTCAAGTATCATTAATTAACGCCAGCATAACTGACTAAGCTAGAAAAAAGAGACCTGCTTTAAAGAGCTATTAACCATATGCACAGCATTATTAAAAACAAACAAACAAACCCAGCTCAAGAAACTCCAAAACACAAACTGGAAATGAAAACTCATTTCCTCAGCGAAGTATTAACACTGAAAAGAACACAATGTGTGGTATGCAAAAGTAGTAGCACACAATTTAACTGGGACAGTTCCTCAAAGCAACAGACAAATACAAAGAAGGTGTATTATATTTTACAAGTGTCATAGCTGCTTACTACTTTTGACTCCTGCAACAGACCAGAAGAGCACCAGGAAGAACAACAACAAGACACACCCAGCCTGCACCCACAAGCCACATGTGGGGAGTCAGGGCTAGTATTTGACCTGTTACCTTAATTGCAGCTGATCATCTACCTTTTCCATGGATCTCGGTGATGATTAACAGGATGAAGCTATAAAAGACCTTTATCTTTACTTATTACTCTATGGTGCTACTTGTTTTGTGACTTTTGCATCTGCGTTGTAACTGAAATTCAGCCAGAAAAGACTTGCCAGAATCACTTATAAAATAAAATAAAAAAGTCTTGTTGTCAGAAATTAGATCAAAATGGAATATTGGTGCATAGGCTTTGTGGACTAGTCACCATTAGTTGCAATCAGTTCAGTACAGGGGCATACGTGTTGCACTCAAGATCAACAGTAATATTATTGCCAATGGTAGTAGCTATAGTCGTGGTGCGGTACTTGTAGCATGACTGTGACATACTGCAATATTTTAGTGGGCGTAAAAGGAGTGGCTCATTGTCATCTGGACATTCATGGAGTATATTCATGGAGGTTATGGATGTTAGATTATGAATATGTGACTTATGAATATATCCTACATAGTTAACTTTGTCAATATAAAATGAACAGAAAGATTCTGCCTAAGCTTGATTCATGTCTAGGGGGTGGGAGAGAGGTAGGTTTTTCTCCATCACTGCCTGACTGATCAAAGTTGAGCTATACAAACTGGTGGTACTGAGCAGCCACAGGGAATAAAAAGGACTCTCTTGTGTGGCAGCTGTGGGTTTCTGTGTCTTTCAGAGAGGACAGTTTTTTTCCCCATTCTCCATCACACTGAACCATGCTAAACCCAGCTGGGGTAGTACAAAACAGAAACCCCCCAGTTTCAGAATACCAACTGGGGCAATGAGGGTGGGGTAAATTCTGTTTAATTACACCATTGGTTAAGCTAGTAAAAAAGTTTGAGGATATTAATAACATTTGCAAACTAGAAGTTAAGAAGTTTTCTAGTTTCTTTACAGGGTGCAGCTAGCTAAAATATAGTAACTCTCCAGACCAAACCCAAGTTTGGCACTGGCAACTGCAGAGCTATGAGGGGTTTGGTGCAATGGATGGAGAAAATCTGGGTAAAGGTGAGTGCTGGGAGAATTAAAAATCAAGTAGAGTTACACCAAAATATATATGTCACACCACATCTTGAACTTTCTCAGAAGGACTGAGCTATGTTGTCTGAAAGTCCTCATGGTGTAGCCAAGCAAAACAGTTACGTGGTTTTATGGAAACCAGGGAGCAGGAACATATCTAATTATTTTAACTAAACAGAGTCACATGAAAGACAGTGGTTTAATCATAATTGTTTCTAACCAGAACAATTAGCTAAAATTTATTGAGGCTGAAATGGTTTTGCAAGTTCTTCACAGTACACATTTACTCGAAGGAAAAGAAAGGAATGCATTTTATTCTCTCTTATAAAGTTGGCACGTCTGTCTTAGGGGCAACTTAACTGATAAGGGTGAGAAATTTGCAGATTTCTCGAGTAATCACTTTAATTCTTACATGAAAAAAGCTCAAGTCAATGTGGTTCATTGCTTTCTATAAAAGAAGAGAAAATACTATTTTTTTTCTAAGTAATGGAGCGATATGAGCAATAAGATCATAGGAAGCACAGAAAGCAGTTTTTCTGCTGAACTCTTTGTATACCTTCAAAAGGAAGATTTCATACTTTATCAAAATAGTGACTCAATTTGATAAAGACCTACAGAGATAATTCACAGGACTGAGTGTGAAGCTATACACCCATAGGTGTATAAAGGCAGGGAGGAAACAATGAGAAAGGGAGGAGGGACTGCCTTACATAATAGAGCGAGTTACTTATTCTAAGGCCTTCCCTGTATCAGGAGAAAGACAAACCAAAGGGGTTTGGTCTGTCACACCAAGACAATTAAGAAGATGATATTTCATTAGTCTAGCTAAATGAAAGGACTAAAGAGACAACTATATGCTTGGGCACCTGTTGGGCAACATAGGCTAGAGGGGGAAAATGCCTCTTAAATTCTTGGAAATTACCAGGAACGAAGTTCTCTTTTAAGAGGTGAAAGAAGTAACTGGAGATGGGCTTTTCTACATTTAATCCTGAGAAGCAGAATGTGGTCAAGGAAGGAACTCTGCATGAAAGTGGTGGTGAAGTTATGAAGTTCATGATTCTTTAGAAAAAAGAAAGGAATTGCAACAAAATAAAATAAGTTTGAGTATAGAGTTATTGTTATTCACGGAAAGGCAGTCTAAGGGCAAAGTGGATAAAAAGAGCAGCAATAAATAAAATTTTTTTTATGGACTTCAAAAACAAATAAGAGGTCATTCTTTTATGCAGAAGCACAAGATCCTTATGTAGAAACAATCTATCATGAAGTAGAGATTGGGAACGGCTTTGTAGGCAACTCTTCTGCAGAACATAATCTAGGAGATATACTGAATGGAAAAGCTGAACAGAAGCCATCAATGTCAAACTTCTGTGTAAAAAAAAAAAGCAAACAAACCTCACAAAACCACAGAAGAGTCATATGTGAAACACATGGAGTAGTGTTTTCTCTGTGTAGTGCTGTTAAAGCCTCAGCTAAACTGCTGTTTCTAATTTTAGTTATTTCAAGATAGATGTGTGTGATAGGAATTATGGAAGAAAGCAAAATTGAAGGGATATAAAAGACATAACCTCTGAGGAAAGACAGATGGAATTTGGTTTGGTGTAGTGGAAAACATGCAATTAATTTTAGAAAAATATGAGAGGCTGTTGCAAAACCAGTGTGATCCAGTGTCTTCCATATCTACTGTGGCACTCAATTACAGTAAGAAAGAAAAAAAAAAGATATTAGGAAAATGGCATTGTCTCTACGGATAGTTAAGCACCAGACCAGATTACTGATGGAGCTGTTGGTGTCTTCTCTTCCCTTCCCTTTCCTTTTTTTTTCCCCTTCCATTTCCCTTCCCTTTTTTTCAGGTCAGGTCCAGTAATTGTCTACAAGGAAAAATTTAGCATAGATTATTTTTCCTTGAGAATTGGGGAAGGATGAAATTACCCTCTCAGGTCCTCATCAGCTCTACTTTCTCTTGTGCTGATAAACATAATGAAGGACAAAACGGAACAGAAGTGCTCCATCTTGTATTTTTAAATACATGAGTTTAGGTGTAAACTGTGTCTGAGGAACAGTTGGTGAGAGTTTTAGTGAAGGTTTCTACTTCTGAGAGATGGGAAATAAGACAAATGGCAGAGTGACTTCACTACTTAGTCCATATCCTGGGTGGGTCATTGACATGGCTTATATATTAACTTCCAGGCTTCTTTTTGAAGTGAACCAAGGAGTTCACTTTCAGATGAAAGTGCGGTTTGGTTTTGAGAATAATTTATTCCTGAGTTGGCTCTCAAGAACTAATTTCAACACAACAGTTTTGTTTCTTTTCATCTTCTGCAGTCCTGGAACATGATTTTTTCACATTATCATGATACATGCTGGAGCATGGAATACATATCCTTCACTTTGGACTAGGGTCCCTCACTACAGTAAAGTCATTGAGGTGCTGAAGCGTGTCCAAAGAAAGGAAACAAAGGTGATGAAGTGACTGGAGCACAAGTCTTATGAGGAGTGGCTGAAGGAACTGGGGTTGTTTATTCTTAATAAAAGAGGCTGAATGCAACCACCTGAAAAAAGGTTGTAGTGAGGTGGGTCTTAGTCTCTTCTCTCAGGTAACAAGTGATAAGACTACAGAAAATGACCCCAAGTTGTGCCAGGGGAGGTTTAAACTAGATATTAGGAAATATCACTTCCCCTGCCCAGGGAAATGGTTGAATGGTCTAAATACCTCCCTGGAGGTATTTAAATGATGTGAAGATGTGCTTAACCACACAGTTTAGTGGTGGGCTTTGCAGTGTTAGGTTAATGATTGGACTTGAAGATCTTTAAGGTCTTTTTGAACCTATCTGATTCTGTGATTTCAGACTGCCATGTATTGTGGCTAGTCCTGATGATGGTTACCATGGCACCAAGTTCTGGTTCAGAGGGAACAAGGCTGAGGGGAGTAACAAAGTATTATTACATCTGTCTGCCACATATATAGCTCCTGATGAGCGGGGGAACAAGAACTTCATGTCCCAAAGCTGATTTAGTCAAACCCCAGTGCTTAAAATGAAGATGCTGACACCCTCTAGATGTCCTCCCTTTTTGAGAACCATGTGCTAGACCCCCAGTTAACACTACAATCTCCTTTTTCTACTTCTTCCTCCTCCCACTTGAGAAGTAACAGTGTTCACTGACAGTTGTGCACTCTGCAGATATACAGACTGAGATCTACCTTCTTTTCCAGTAAGTTTCGGATCAAGTCCTTCAGCTGACAGATGACAAGACCTTAGGAGCATGTTTTGTCCAGTGTAACCTTTAATAATTTAGCCTCATAAGAACAAAAGAAATCCTTCACGTGGACTGGGGAATGCTGAGGCATCTACAGGGGCTAGTGAGATACAGACCCTGTGTTTTGTTCTGTTGTAAACTCTAGATCAGTACTTTCTGTTCTGTTTTCATGCAGAGCTGAACTTTTAGCTCTAATTGTGTTTGCAATATTAAACTGGTTATGTAAATTTACATTTCTGTATGCATCACTGCACAGTCATGCAGCCTTTCACCAACTTTCCTTCTGTTGTACGACTTACTAAGCAGATTACAAGAACTCTGATGAACTTCTGGTTGGAACTAAATTAATGTGGGCATCAGAAAGGTCTGATGAAGGATTTTTCCTTTTAAGGAGGAGTTGATGCTTCCAAGGTATGCATGAGAAAATACCTGACTAGCTTTTAAAGATTCAGGAAGTGATTAGACTTTTCTAGCTGGCAATAGCCTGCCAAAACAATTAGACTATCAAAGACTAACTTTTGAAATGCATTGATCTTCCTTTATGTGCCTGTGATAATGAAAGAAAGGGCAGGAAGCTGAAAAATAACTGTAACTGCCTCCATGTATTTCTTAATTCTTTATTCTTTCCAAAAGGGTGTGAGTTTGTGTCTGCTATACTACCAAATCTATTTGAAGCTCCTGAAAGATCTCATAATTGTCTAATGAATGACAGTACAGGAATAAATTCAGGTAGCACATTAGTTAATTAAGTGGCCCATAAAATAACTTACATCCAGAGAAGCAATGCTTCATTTTAAGGGATCTTTAGCTGTATTGCAGAATGCTTGTAAAACAGAAATTCAAATAATTAACTACTTAGTATTGATTTCACCAAAAACAAACTCAAAGAAAAAAGAAGGTATTCAGTTTTAAAATGGTTGTTACTCAAACATTACTTTGATTTACTGATACAACTTTATTTGGGTCAATGAAAAAAAGAAAAGAAAGATTTTTTTTCCTCCTGTTCCTCCTTATAGCAGTCTATGTCATTCACTAGGACCCAGTTGTACTGTTCTGATGAACTGATGCTTATGGAAATAATTAGAAGATCCCAGCTGCACTGCTTATTACTAAATATCCTTGAAGTCAGTATGCACTGTGTGTTTCCCTTTTTGATGTCATTCAAAAAAGCTTTTAATGAATTACAGGTAAATTCATACCATATGCCGAAGACAGTAATTAGGAGGAGCTTTTAGACTGTATCACTGTGAATGCATTGGATTTTTTTTATTTAACTCTATCTATATTGGATGCTATCCATAAGAAGACACAATCTGAACATTTATCATTCATTTTTCCACCTTCATGCCTCTTTGCAAGCAGACACCTAAAATGATGTGTCTGATTGCTGGAACTAGAGGATCGTTTATCCCAAACTATTCTATGATTGTGGGAACTGTATCCCACCTTGAATGTAAGGGGTGCATCTCGGCATTTATTTCAGGTGAAAGCCTGTAAGGAAGATGGTTTAGGACAGTCAAAACTTTCAGTAAGCACACTGTTTGTTTGAAAAAAACAGAATCAATTCAGCTCTAGCATTCTCTTGAAATGTCACACCGGCAGAATCACAGTAGGCTTAGTTGACATCTTCATGGAGACCCCAAAAAATTTAGATTTAGTTTAGGATATCTGTGCTTCTTGCTGTCTGAGACTAAGTATGTAGGTCTCATCCTTTCAAAAAAAAACCCCAAAAAACAAAACCCAAAACATCTGACTTGGCTAAACATTACAAAAAGCTGTGCTTGTGGTTGTTTCCTTCTGCTGATATTCATTTCACGTGCCAACATGTGTTTTGAAAATATTATGAGTTTAAAGTAACCAATAACACTGAAAAAGAGCAGTGACTTTGGTAAATATTATGGACTTGCGTTTAGTGATTTGAGTATTGACATGCACAAAAGTCATGTGGCTTGTGTCAATGATCACAGACACTAAAAGACACTAGCCAAAATGAAGCTGTTTTTAAACCACATATATTAATTTCTCCTGTTTTAATGGTCTATTTTATATAAAGCCAGGAATATTACTGTGTTGGATAAAATTTGCTGTTACAGGTCTTCCTTGAAGTATCTTCACTGAAGAAGAAAAACTGCAGTATCACAGGCAAGGTAGATTTAATAAAAATAATAATAAAATAATGTCATTCATCTACACCGATGTATCATAATATTACCAGTGTAACTGGCAAGAAAGAGTTACAAGTTGAGTAGGGTCAAGGAGAGAGGCATATCTTGTATTGGTTCACTTTATTTTTATGAATCATATGACAGTGTAAAGCGTATATTATAACTTTATAATTCCATGTAGATGAATAACAGGAGTGAAGTATAGGACATGGAGTATTTCTGAAATGCTGCTGTCATCACAGGCTTGATATTTCTATGGCATTGAATAGAGTCCAGCTTACTTTCCAGCGCTTGTCACCTTGTAAAGAAGTAGTCTTCCCATGGATTTCAGTAGGAATTCCACCTTGCAATAAATGCAGCATTCAGAGAAGTTTTCAAAATGTATTTAGAATTGGTTTGTGGGCAAATTATTTTTTTTTATATAGCTACAGAAAGGCAATGTTTATTCACTTATAATCTAATTAAATAACATTCTCCAAATGGCTAGATTATTTTTATACTCTTCAGAGTACTACAGTCCAAAAGCTTTCCTAAAAATATTGCAAATTGAAGGTTTAAGTTATCTTCCTTAAGATAGTATTTGAAACTTTGTGTACAGACGATACATGAACATGGAAATCAAGGAGTGCTATTGTATTACCAGCAGCTGCTTTGATCATATCTTGCATTAAACTAAGCAGAAGTTCTTTCATCAAAAGTTAAAAGGTTCAGAGGAGAGGCAAATCAGACACTGATGTGGTAGATTCAGTTTAGATTCAAGGAATTGAATGTGGGGAATTAAACTGATACTCCACACAAAACTTTCCTTGTGTTAAATCCCTTATATTACTCCCTGGGGCTTATACCAGTAAGAACTTTACACTAAACCTTTTAGGAAACAATTGTTAAAGATGAGATGGTCTAGCAAATTATGATTTCTTTGCTTTTTTAGCTCTTCTACCACTAGCTTATGTGACCTTGTGCAGGTAATTTTCTCCTCCTATTTATTGAAAAAAAGAGAATTTTATTTCAATTATTAACTATTTGCTTATGAAATGGAATTTATGAAATATGCTTTTCCTGATCCACAGAAGTACTGTGAGAATATGAAGAAAAGGTGAAATGCCCAGGTTCTACAGACAGAAAACTCAGATACGTACCTGATACTAAACATAAGGCAGTAAACACACACAAAAAGACCCAAACAAAACCAATCACCTCAACAAAATTCCAATAATATTTTCTTTTCTTCTGAAAATGTAAAATGTATGGGTTAAAGCTGTGAAGTTTAGATTTTTCTTTGTGAACGGCAGTTGCTCACAAGAGATGATCTAGCATTTCTCTGTGGTTAGCGAACATGTTAAAGCCAACGTTAACTTTCCCATTGATCTGAAGAGCTTATTCACGCAAGACGCACTTGTTCAGGTTTAGCTGAACATTACAGTTTATGCAAGAAGCTGCTGACCTTTTCCAAGAAAGCACAGAATTGTACCAGGCAGGTCAGGAAAACCTTGGCAAATCTGGAAGGCTACAGCAGGCTGTGCCATCTGTTTAAAGACCAGACATTTTGTAAAGAATTGTATATACTGTAGATGGTGGAAGAGCTCCTACTGCATTGCATGAAAAAGTCACCTTCCATCCTTCATTTGCTCTTCTGCATGTTGAATGATTTGATTAAAAGAGAAGAAAATGATCTCAGTAGCTGAAGCCAACACTGCTTCTTAGCTCAGTAGCAACCCTGCCACGACAATAAAACAGTAGGGATACACCAGTGGAAACCTCGTAAGAAAAAGCTGAACAAGTTGGTGAGTTATCAGTATGCAGGGACACGAGCATGTACGAATGCGCTCGGCCTGACTTTGCAGCAGCCAGCATTTGCAGGCTGGGCTCTAGCTGCACCACGTGACATGAATGTGAAGGGCAAACTAATTAAAAAACTTTAAACGCTGCTCTCGGGTCATTCCTGTTTACCTCCTAGTATAAAAGACGTGCTCTCTGTTGCATGCTATATAGTAATAAACAACCATATAGAAAGGCATTGTGGCAACCAGGGTACCTCCTGCTCTAATTCCTGGGGCTATTCTTTCTCCTCTCTATCCTCAACCTCAAATAACTCCTTTCTGCTACCACTGGTCTCACCAGCCTTCTTGGGCAGCTTCTGGCAAGGCTCAGCTGTGCTTGCCCCTGCCTCATGACTTTCAAAGGTCACCAAGGACAGGTGCCCCTGCTGCTGCTCTGCACGCCACCAGTGAGAAAAGGTGGTTGGAGGCCCAGTCCTGACTCTGTAAGAACTTGCAGAACAAACAGAAAAATCCCTGGGCACCAAAGGAAAATACAGATGTTTCCCTCCCCTCTCTGATCATCCCCAGAATTCACCCATTAACCCCTCCGCAGAAAAAATTTTATTATTGGAGCTGTTATTACTTAACACCCCTAAACTAGTAATATCTTGAGTTTTGATAATGGCTGTCATCTGAGACTAAATATGTTTTGCAAGCATTACATTATTTATTGGGTTTCAGCTTCCCAGTGAAGCAGCAAATTCTTTAATCCCCCTTATTTCCTATCAAGAAAAGGGGCAACAGTGTCTGACTAGACAATCAGTTAAGTCAATCATAGTAAAGTAAACCTAGCCAAGACATGCTGAGCCCTAGCATTGAGCTCCAGCTACAAAATCAGGCCTTAAAATCTGGAAAGTTGTCATAAAAATATAATTTGAAATAGATAAGTGAAATTTTGGGATATGGTGTCTCTCTTGCTGCAATGCCCTTGAGGGTTATGGGCTGGTGTGGGAAAGATGATATATATGAGGTCCACCACAAAAAAACGCAGAGTAACCTTATAGCTCAGGAAGCAAAAGTGGGAGGGGAGCTATAAAGGGACGATTATAGGAGATGTTCTAAACTGTCACAGTGAGACAAGGCTCAGCTCGATTGCTTTAGCCAGTACGAGTGGACACACGTTCAAATACAGAGGTTTTCATGCCCTCAAGTCAGAAAATGTCAGTGTGCAAGTGTGAACACTGAGTTGATATCAAGACAAAGCTCCAGCCCACAATGCTTTGTCTGTGAAGCAGTTTCTAACTAATAACAACATCATTGCTCTTGAGCACCCACCCTATTCATCAGACCTGGCTTGCTGCAATTTCTGTCACTTTGCAAAGATCTAGTCAATGCTCAAAGGAACTCATTTTTTGTCATTAGAAGATGTGAAATCAGAGCTGACAGAAATCCTCAATAGGCTTTCAGAAAATGTTCTGTGGAATTGCTTTGAATGTTGGCAGCATCGTATGCAGCTGTATGCCAACTACAGAAGGGAGCTACTTTGAAGGTGATCACAGTTGATTTTCTTAATTTGTTAAATAAAAAGAGTTATAGGCACAGTCTCGGGGTTTTTCTGTCAGACCTCATATTTGGCGACTAGTTTGACCAATGTTTAGTCTGAACTTTGCTGCTAAATGTCATCTCCATTTAGTGTGTCAGTTATCAGAATCAAATTGCACTTACAATTTTTGATCACAAATTGCTCGCAAATAAACTGGAAGTTTATACAGTGGCAGACAGGTAATTGCATATAGCCACTAACAGAGAGAAACAGAATGCCCTCCTCTACCAAAGGGGGCATAAATAGCCAGAGGAGCACTACTGATTTGTTGGAAAAGTCAGACAATACTAAAATAAAACACACAGTTCCTGTTTCTTCTTATCCCTTAGGGTTTGCAATTATTGTGCAAGAGGTGTGGTATCCTCACACTTCCATTTGGTTACTGTTATTCTCTCCCCTGTGTTTGTATGTGTGGAGTAGGAGCTTCCGTTGAACCAGAGAGAAAACATTAGGCTGAGTTTCTTAACTGCTTTATCTGTTTTACAACTCCTTTACAAAATGAACTATCACTGCTTATCAGAGGGTGCTTTATATTTAATACTTTCAAGAGATAAAAAAGTTATGAACCAGGAAACTGTCCCTGACAATAGTACGAGGTGACAGAAACAGGGAGCGGGGCTAATTTCAGTTTCTTTCAGTATGGAAAAGCTGCCTTTTCCCACATGCATCATATCATAATAAACAGTCATAGTAATACATTGTGATGAGTAGCACACATCCTTTTATAATGTTGACTAATTAATTGAAACAAACATCACAGTCAGAGGGGATGGGCAAGCCGCACATTTGCTTAGTTGTGCAGAACAAGAAAGAGTTGCCTGGTGCACAAGTCCAATATTTAGAAGCCAGTTGTTACTGGGTACGCCTCAATAGGTCTTGTATTTCCCCAGGTTGATGAAACCACAGGGCAGAGAACTGAGAGAAGACGCTCCACATTGCATTGGATTTAGCTGTATTGTAAGTCTGCCCAGGGTACACTGGCAGCTGTGCAAGTAGAAGAGTCTATAATATCACAACAAGGTGATGTGAGGGTATAAAAATTATTTAGAAATTCAGTCCCCTCCCAATCAAATTTACTAGATTAATGGAGATGTATTTGATATGTAAATGAAACTGAATGGTCCAGCTTTTTAGCTATGCTTGAAACTTAGGTATTTGATTTCCAGTAGAGCAGGACTGTATGCACTTTCCCCTCTCATGCAGGTAGTTTGCTTAGTTTTTGTCTATATGCTGTTATCACTAATTGGAACTAGTGTATTTATCAGTTTCAGTATATCTACTGAAAAGAATAAAGTATTCATTTACCCTTGGGGAAAAAAAAGCAGAACCATTTATATAAATCATTAAAACATAGCTCGCTCCATTTACTATGGCAGTTCCTGTCTAGCGGAACATTTGTTTCTTAGTATTTCATGCCCTGCTCAGCAAGTTAAGCACATGAGACCTCATTGGCAATGCAAAAATCAGAAGTCTTTCTAACTTTGTATTTATTATATGTTCAATACCTGAAAGAAGATAAAAATAATGGAAAACAGACTCCTCTGTGCAAGTCACATGAAGGGGAGATGGCCAGTTCGTAGAACTTGCAGGCATTGCACACTTTCAGGAAACTAATAAAAAACCTGCATAGCCAAGGGAGAAAAAAACCTCCGCCCCAAACAAATGAAAACCAATGGTCCAGAAATGTTTGAGGAGATAGTGCTTTTCCTGAAAGTTAACTTTTTACTGCTGTTACATTCACTGAAATTTTGATTTCTTCCTGATACACCATTCAGATATCTGATAGTGGAACTGAATGAATGTATTTGGGTCTATCCCAAACTCAGCGTTCAACGTTACTCAAGGTTTGTTCAAGTTCATTCCATCCTTATCAAATTTTATTTTTTTTGTATTTGCTTATCTCAAAATAGAAGACCTAGCTGGAATTGCAAGTAGAAAAGCCAAAATGCCATCAGAAAAAATAATGCTTACAGTGTTTCTAAAGCATGGACTGCCATTAAATCTCTAAAGGCATATCATTTTGGAAAAGCATAGCCTCCATTTCCAACCTGAAGATGTCCCATTAGACGTGCTTTCCAGCTTGCATTACAGTCGCATAATTTCATTATTTAGGAAGGATTTTTCTTTATGCTGACAACAATTGAAGGGTAACAGAAAAATATAGATTTTTTTTAAAAGTCTTCCCTTATAATTTATATGATCCAAGCCTATATAGTCACAGTTGGCCTTCTACTTGGGTATTTCTGAGAGGAAGAAAAAGCTAACCCCACAAAGGCTAGTTAAGGAAGCACCTCACTAAAAGTGCCTGAGCCAAACCTACTGTCTCTCTGGGGTCTGGACCTTTGCTGGGTGGCACTGAGGTCCTGGAGGCCCTTCAGTACACTGAAATCTTCATCTGCTGATCAAACTTAAAATCCAGATGCAGAAACTGGAAGTAAAGATACCTTTTAGCTTCCTGTACTGATAGCTTGGGAGTACAGCTGGAGATTCCAGTACTGGAGAAGAGCAGTGAGGCATAGTTCACATGTTCCTCTTACTGGCAGGGCTGGCTGGGGCAGCTCCCGCAACTGAGAGCAGATTCAACCTGAAAAAACCCTTCTCTTCCATGGAAAAATGCAGCTTCCTACTGGCCAAAACAGTTTGTAAGCTTTTACAAAATCTTTCATGTATTTCTGGCCAAAAAAAAGAGGGGAAAAAATATTGTGATTTCAAAAGTAAGATGTTTTGATTTTCTTTAGTTCTGAATTATGCCCTCTTACATTTTTTCCTCCAACTTTTTAGAAATAGATTTCGCATTTCCTTCTTATCCTCAAATATAGCACTTCAACACTTTGTTCTAGGGAAAAAAGTCCAAAGTTTTCTTTTCTACTTTTCTGCCCGCCCCCCCCCCCCATATTATTTTAATCTTCTGGGTTGTTTTAATGAGAGAATATAAATTTGTTTTGGTCCCAAACCCCAATAATTTCCCTGAAACTTGTTATTGTACTTAATCCAAAATGGAAAGAAGGAGAAAACAAATCCATCCTCGAAGTTCTTTCTAAAAGAAGTTATCAACAATTTACTCACTAATTGTGGAGAGCAAGGCTGCAAGTCAATTCATTGTTGAATGAACCTCTTGCTGAGGAAGAACTCTTCATGAAAACAGTTTGTTTCTTTCTTCATGTGCCCATTGACTGACAGCTTCTGGTTGGAGAACATTTGAAAACATCCCCTTACTCTTGGGAGCAGATACATTTGTCAACATTGTCACTGGTACCTGTGAGTGCATTTTGTACAGGCACAGCAGACTGTACCATCTGGTATGAATGGCTGTATTTTTCTTTAGAATCCATAAATTCAATGTCAGTGGTGGAGGAGAGGAGACCTACTTGCACTTCCAGTCCTGCAGAACAAGCTACCTTCAGCTCTGGAAATATCTGCAATAAGAAGCAGCAATGATGTGAGAATAAGCTCCATATCTGCTTGCACTCAGCATTTAACGCACCCTCAGGCAAGCAGGAATATATCTACTCACTGCCAGCAAAACCACATCCCTGCAGCTGACCTTAGACAAGTGCTTCTTCTTGGGTATCTCCTGTTACAACTTCATCGCTGTCTTGCCCTAATTTCTTGTTTTCTGTCCCTAAAATCAAGTACTTCCTTGTCCTAATCCGTGTTAACAGATTTATTTAACTAATACAGCTTTGTGTATTTTGTCTGACATAAAAAGACTGGATGTTGTTTAGGGCATCTTTGTGCCACTTTAGCAGAAGAAAAGAAAATTCAGTAATGCAATTCATTGTCCTCAGCAAAAGAACCATATTGCTAAGCAGTAGTGTTTGGTTCCCAGATCCTGCCAGCAAACATTCAGCAAAAGCCTTTGTTCTAAGTTTTAGAAAAAAAATCAAGTAAGTCTGTTAAAAAATAATAAAAAAGTAAATGAAAAGCCAATTAAGTCACCACAAGTTCCTAAGTCTGTGATTTCATCCCAGAAAAAGCTGGCAGAGGTTCTGTGCCCATTTTATATTCCAAAAGGAATTTGGAATTTGAAACTACCTCAGAATTTTCAGAGTCAATTTTATTCAAGGGGCAAGCTTTCAACCAAATTTTGTTCAACCTGTTTCTGCACATTCATTTTGTCCTAGTGACATGACAGCCACTCCAAGATACCCGAGGCAAACTGAGCCCAGGCACTGGAAGGCTGCTGTAAGATCTCCCCAGCGCCTTCTGTTCTCCAGGTGGACCAACCCCAACTCTCTCAGCTGATGCTCATATCAGAGGTGCTCCAGACCACTGATCATCCTAGTAGCCCTCCTCTGGACCTGTTCCAGCAGTTCCAGATGCTTCCTCCATTGGGGATTACAGAGCTGGACACAATATTCCAGGAGGGTTCTCACAAGATCAGAGTGGAGGAGCAGAATTACTTCCCTCAACACTGACAAAGTTCTTCTTACAAAATTGCTATCATGGTAATTTGTTTTTATGATAGATGAAAGTGGCTATTTAACACTATGCTAATTACTTGGTCTAAGAAGAAATCAGGCGTGGCCGTTATCTTCTGTTGTAGATAACAGAGATTAGCTTCAGCCTCAACAGGAGTTCAGGCCTGCAGAGCCAGGAGCTCCCTGAGGAGAAGGGACATGGACAGTCAGGCTTAAGAGGGCAAAAAAAGAAAAGGAAAGGAGTGGAGGGACTTAATTAGGGAACCACGAAAACTTAGCACATGGGAATCTGAACATGTTTGGATAACTGAAGCCATGGATACCTCAGAGGGGCAGCAGAGGTCTGCCTAGCAGACACACACTCAGTGGGAGTGAAATAGTGATGACTGTCAGCACTTTCCTTCTTCAAAGGGCCCCAGAATAGCGAATTCTTGATCTGCCTTGGGAGGCTAGCCCTTGCTCCTGGAGAGGACTTTTTTTTTCCCCAAAATATTCAGAATTATCATTTGGTCTCCTTAGAGTTTCACCATTGATGAGGTAAGAAAAATTTAGATTTGGGGAACTGTAACTTCTTCCTCCCTCCTGACCTCTCCATGCTAAGCTTTGTTTTTTTGCCTTTTGGGTTTTTTTAAGAAATGCATGATTTTTTAATAAGAATTTTGAAATTATTTTTAAGAAGCCTAGAAAACTCTGGGGTTTTGTCAAGAGAAAAGATGTTTTAAGTTCCTCTAGGAATCAAGACACTCTCTAAATCTCTAGCCACCTTCTAAACTTCAGGTCAAGGTACAATTTTAATTTGATCAAAGAGTCTCTTTGTGGGAGAGCTTTGCTGCGTCTGTAGCAAAAGGATTATTGGTGTGCTAACTAGTCTCTCATATCACAATGTGGCAGAGGTTGTAAGTCACCAGTGATTTATGTCCTTAACGGCAGGATAGCATTACACAGAGGTTTCCCTAGAAGTCCTTCTTGGCAGAGGGGAAGTTGGTGCTTGTGTTCGAGAAGAAATATTGGGAAATACTTAATCCTGGAGGAATCACACTGAGATATAGTGAGTCATATCTGTGTTGGGAATGTAGTGGAGAAGGGAGACCGAGGGGACACGCCAAAATGAAGGCTGATTGGCTACTATTCCTGGAGTAGGGTATTTGCATGGGGTCACAATACATGTTTATGTTGCTCATGGAAGGACTCTACACCTGGACTGTGTGCAGAGCCCAGGAAGCTGAAAAACTATGGCTAAACCCAAGTGAAAATAAACAGACTGGCAATCCATTAAGACAGAGGCAGCTAGGCATTCCCTTCTCCTTCATTACCAGGGTCACAGGAGCACAGGGCTGCTGTGTGAGAACCAAGCTGTAACTCTGTGCTGGGACTGTGAGATTTCCCTTTGTGAGCCATACCCAGAGTGTGAACCCCCCTGTCTATTTTAACAATGCACTTTTCCTCCAGATGACTGTCCCTGAGATGTGCAACTTTGCCTGCACAAGGTTATTGTTTCAGAGCAATGGAATGTCTCAAAACACAGAAAGAAGCGAAGGAGCCAGAATAGTCCATCAGAAAGTTTCCCATCTTCAGCACCTGGCAAATGTGTCACATTATACTCTTCTCTTGCATTTCCTCTCCACTGATGGCTTTCTGTTGTTTTTTTTCATTTCCTATGTGTTGATTTTTTTCCGAATTGGCTTCACATGATTACCAGAAATTTAATTTGCGCAATGAGGCTTTCGTCCAAAGCAGGCTTGTGGTTCACCAACAAAACTTTGCAATCAGGAAAGTCCTTCTTCCTCAGAAGTGATCACAGTAAGCTCTGGTTTGGATATGAGAAGACCTCCTCAAGACATGACTCATGGCCACATTTCCCATTCTGCTCAGTGTAGACTCATGCAGTATAGACCAGATCTCACCTCATGCTCCAGAATGTTGCTTTGGATGTGGTGATGAAATGGGTGAGACTGATCATGTAAGAATATAATCACACAGGGTTCTTCTGTCGTATTGTCTGCCCCCTCTGACTCTTTCTTTCTTTCAGTCACAGACATGTTTCATGAATCAATTTATAAACTGTATTCCAGTTGTTATAACAAAAAGTTATATTACGAACACTCCATCAGAGGTTCTGTCATTGTCCACGGACACAGTGGACAAGCTGAGTCAAAAGCTGTGTTTTTCCTGGCTCGCTGTTTTCAATGATCCATAACACTTCACGATAGGATGTGTACGACTTGTAACTTATCTCTAATTGATCCAAAAGGATATGCAGCTCATCTTTCTTCTCTTTGGGCCTTCAATTTGAGCAGGATATTAAAAAAAAGTATGAATAGAATTAACATTTTTATTACATATATTAATGGGATGCAGCAACGGAATGAACATTGTACATTACTATAATTACATATTTTTTTTGTGTAAGAAAGAAGAAATACCAGAAGATCATGTAGAAGGAGAAGAAATGAGTTAGCCTAGCTAGCCACTGGATGGCACAATTGCTCTATTTAACTATTGCAAACCTGGGTAGAATTTTTCTACAGCTGGAAGTGAGTAAACAAATCAACCCAGATGCAAGGTAGTTATTTACAGTGTAGTAAACCAAACTAGAAACCAAAGTCAAACACCAAGTAGGAAGTAAAGTTTTTCATCGAGCAATTTATGATGTCCCACAAACACTGCTACTTTAATAGATCAATCTACCAAACCAACTATTTGAGAAACTGTCACAGCACTGAACTTTGCTTTCCCTCCTGTTTATCCAGCTCCACTGTCTTCAAATTCATGAAAAAAGAATAAAATTAGAAGTGTAAATGACTAACAAAATGAAAGGTTGGTATTCAGTCATGGTAGTATAATAATAATAATATATAATAATAAAAACAGCAGCAGTGTCCTTTTTATAGGCTTTGTTGGCAGCCTGTTGCTCACAGGAGACCTCTCTTCTGCAACTCCATTTTCTACTATGATTTTGACTGTTTTTCTTTCGGGAGATATAAACCCAGTGACAACTGCAAAGTGGGTGGGCACCATTGTTTGCCTTAATCAACCACAGAAAAAAAAGCCTAAGAACTGCTGATTTAACGTTTATTGTGGTTTTCTATTAAAAAAGTAGGAGAAAGAGATATGCATGATCACATCATTTTTCAGTTGGCAGCTTGCCTTTAATAACTTTTGAAAGATGACAACAGCCTACAGTTCTTAAAAGTAGAAACGTCTTCCAGTTTTGGGTGATACCAGGGGACACAAAACATGGAAAGAGCAGTGTCCCCTTAACCTTTCTGAAACCTGGATGTTGTTGACCTTCTGGTCTTCTAACCAACCAGGGACGTGAAACATGGTGCTGGGGTTATCAGGGAAAGATACAGAGGCTTCTGGTAGATGGAGAGGAGTAGTCCGCAGGCAACCAGACTTCTATGGGTCCATGATTTGTGCTTTCCTAATTCTTTCTCCTTGGAGTATTTAAAATCCAGGGAAAGGTGGTGAAGAATAGTTTGATACGCTAATAGAGAGGCCAGTAGCTGGAGTAACTGGAGCTGGCAGAATTTATTTTAACGAACAACTTATTTGAGCTATAAAAATATATCCTTTACAAATCAAGATAATGCATATTTTTGGAAAATATTTAGTTTGTGCCTTAATCTAGGACTTTCTCCTTCCTTGTTAAAGCAATCTCAAAACATCAAATAAGGCACAGATGCAAAAGTTAAGTTAAACTCAATGCTACTTTCCTTTAGTCTTATTCTTGATATTTTTATTACATACAATGGGAAATTGACACCAGAGTGTGGATTCTTCATTTTTTTTTCTGTTTCTTTGAAATATCAATATTACTACAGGATCAGGTTAGGCTGTTAATCATTCCATTTTTTCAGAGGAAAAAAATTTAAAAAATATGCATATCTAGTGTATTTTCCTTAATTTTCCCTATGAAATGCCTTCACTGCTGTAGTATCAGGGTGCCTTCCTGATGTTATCATTACATTTTGCCTTGTTTATGGCATCTCTTTGTTGTAGTCCTCTGTTTAATATTTAAAATAGTTTAGAGCCTGCAATTTAATTCTGAATTGCAATAAAATACTTGACAGTGGATTAAGTTTTCTCATAATCATACTTTTCCTTGCCAAACTCTGTTTTCTTTGTAAACTATCAGTCAGCAGTTAAAGGCTTACGACTATCCATCAGTTATAGCCAACCCTGCAGTCATCTCCACCTCAAAAATTTATGAGAAGAATTTTTCCCTTAGGATCCCAATTTATTAAGAAAAATGTTACTGCTGCATCCCCATAATTTAGGCAGTATTACACATGGTCAGAGGAAAAAAGAAGCAAACAAACAGAAAAAAGAAGAAAACGTTTTTGTATGACCTTGAGCAACACACATTCCCATTTTAAGGTTTCTATTCTATTGTTTCAAGGTTTTTACATCGAAAACTAAACTGTTTTTTCCTGGTCTGTTCACTGTGTTAGTAATGACTTGTGGCCATGCAGCCCTGGGCTGCAATCTCCTCATATCTTCATAGGGTCATTATTCCACTGAAGACAGAATATGGCTTAATAGTAAGAGTAGATATAAACTTGGAGTTTGTAAATACACTTCAGGATCTTCTGGGCTGAAAATTGTAAACAAGGTGTTGCTGCGGCGTTAAAGCAGCCCACGTTACATTCCCTTCTGTATTGCACTGCAGAGGTACTTTATTGTTGGGCATGAGGGAAGTTATGAGATGCTAGAAGATGGGATTCAACATCTCCCCCCACTCCCTAGCACTAGGCAAAACACACACGTGCCCACCTGTGTCCAGAATGACTCTAAGGTTTGATTTTCAAGTTTTTATAGTCATATGTGGATAATTCCACATAATCATTTACGCATGTCTAGCAATAATGCATAGATGCCAGCTGTGATTATCTTATAATATTTTATCTCGCTAGCTCTGTGGATGTAGTCTGTATCTGGCCTTGGACACTGCAGGCGGAGCAGATGCCGGGTACCTGCGAGGCTTTCCTTGGGAAAGTGAGAGGAACTATCCTGTCCATGGTCCCAGCTCCAGTAATGTAAGGGCTGAGTTCATTTTGTCCTGTGTTGTTACTTTTTTTTTATACCTTGTGGCAGCCTTCAGTTCTGGCCGGTATCCATACTGCATGGAATATTTTCCACTCTTTTACTCAATGCTTTGCTGACATATGGTGGACATCATTCTGCTGCGAGATTTCTCATAGCTGTGCAATAAATCCCCTTTAAATTCCCTATAAAGTAGCAAAAGCCTTCACGGTATTTCTAAACTGTAGTGAACCAAGTTCTGTTTTGCAACTTTCTGGACATGGATATTACTCTGGTGTGATGGACAAATTTTAGCTTAGTATGAGAAGGGGAAGATCGTGAGAAGGGACATTTTCCATAGGAAATGCACGAATGAACTGTATGAGGAACATTTGACATTTTCTCTGATGTGTCATATATATTCCCCAAGCCTTTCAAAACCCACTCATGAGTGGGAAGAGAGCACAAATTACAGAATAATTGTGTGATATTTGGTTTAATATTACTTCGTGACACTTCTGGCCTGAAGCAAATTTTGAATTTGTATTTCAAATTACCCATGGTCATTCTCAAGAAATCTAATTAGAGTTCAAAGTTGTTCTCGCTAAATTGAGTTCTATAACTGCAGCAACAGAAGTGACCTCAGAACCTTTGGAAAGGAAAGAGATGAATGCTACAGGAAAAAAACATGTAGGAAAAAAGCTTTTAAGAGTCTATGGACCGTGGGCCAAACCTTGCCCTCAGTTATGTTTGTGCTGTTCTTATTGAAGCTAAGATGGTTTTTATATGCCTCAGAGCAGAATATCATTGCTTGCTTTAGATGGCAAAACTCTTCCATAGCCAGATAAGAAATACACATTCAAAAATTAATATATGCTATATTGGGTTTCCTTATATAGCTACTTCTTCAATGAACATGACCTGTCTACTTTGTAAAGGAGTTTGACAGCCACAGCTTTTCCCTCCCAAAAGATTCCTAGTGAACTGTTGCTAGCAGTCCTGCTTATCACTTGCAAACAGCAGGCTTTTTTTAAGTAAATGCACTTAATTTGGAAGGGAACAACAGTGTCCTCTTGGGGGTTAACTAGGCTCCCCATTTATCAGACTTGGAGACATAGTAGGGTTGGGAAGGACTTTGTGAGGTGTCTAGTCCAGTCTCCTGCTCAAAGGAGAGTCAACAGTGCATCAGACAGGTTCACTCAAGACTTTGTTCAGCTGGGTTTTGAAAACATTGAAGAAGAGACCCTACAGTCTCGCTGAGCAACCTTTTCCAATGCTTAATTGCCCTCAGAACGAACATTTTTTTTCCTATATCAGTCTCAGCCTCCTGTTTCAAAATATGTCCATTATGTCACCACGGGCCTTGGTGAAGAGGCTGGCTCCATCATCTTGATAACTTCCCCACAGGCCCTGGCAGGATGCTTTTTGGTCTCCTGAATCCATCTGCTCACTGGGCTGAACAAGCCCATCTCCCTTTGCCTTTTCTCATGGGGCAAGTGCTACAGTCATAGAATCATAGAATCATAGAATAACCAGGTTGGAAGAGACCCACCAGATCATCCAGTCCAACCATTCCCATCAATCACTAACCCATGTCCCTCAGCACCTTGTCCACCCGTCCCTTAAACCCCTCCAGGGAAGGTGACTCAACCCCCTCCCTGGGCAGCCTCTGCCAGTGCCCAGTGACCCTTTCTGCGAAGAATTTTTTCCTAATGTCCAGCCTAAACCTCCCCTGGTGGAGCTTGAGGCCATTCCCTCTCGTCCTATCCCCTGTTACTTGGGGTCCTAACCATTTTGGTAACTCTCCGCTGAACTTCCCCAAGGTTCTCAGCTTCTTTCTTGTACCGAGGCCCCAGAAGTGGATGCAATATCTAGATGTGGTCTAATGAGTGCTGAGTAAAGGGGGACATCACTTCCATCATTTCACTTGCTACGCTCCTGTTAATACAGCCCAGATTTTGGAGGCTTGCTTTGGTGCCAGAGCTCTCCACTGGCTCACATACAGCTTGCGTCCACCAGGACTCCCAGATCCTTTCCACCAGAGCCGCTCCCCAGTCAGCCAGACCCTTGCCTGGATTGGTGCAAGGGGTTAGTCTGCCCCAAATGCAGGATTGGCATCCGTTCTTACTGAATTTCATAAATCTTTTGTCTCCCCATTCCTCCAGTCTGTCAAGATGTCTACCTTAATCCAAATACTTAGCCCATGTGGAAAAGCCTGAGAGATTTGTACTGTGGAAACTATCTTAACAGATTTCCACTGTGCTGACTTTTACTTTCAGAGCTGTACCAGTAGATTTTTCTTGATTTTTAATTTTCCACTTCTCCAGATGCAACAAATGTAGGAGTGCGTTTGGGTCTTTGCTGTGCCAAAAGTTGGAGGAATCTCTGCCAGAACTTTTAAGTTCAGATCTTTAGACTTTGAACAAAGCCTAGGAGTGAAATCATGATTTCCCACCCCTAAAAGTTGGTTTTAAGGTGATAATTGCTATTGTAGAGAACACAATAATATTTGATTTAACTATTTTCAGATGCATCCTTGTTTCAGTCTCACTTTTTGTCTTAGAAACAATCCTTCCCATTGCTATAGTTGTGTCTAACGAAAAAAACAGCTTATAATTCAGGGAGTCTCACTTGCAAAATGACCTGGTTATCACACAGTTTAATTTACAGCAGGACGGTTTAGGGCCCATATTTAAAAGCTTCGTCTTCTATGTGGCTCAGGTATAATTCCTTAACTTTGGTCCCCAAACCCTGATACCTCCTCAGATTTCTAGACCCTTTCTGTAATATCTACTGTGTTTGAATCTGTTACCCAGACACAGCCCAAGGGGTCTTTTTGGTGTTTTTGCAAACTACCCTCTCACCTTCCAATAGTTTTGCAGAAGTTCTGGAGAAGGAAGAGGTAGATCCCATAGGATGTGGAATCAATGCACAGGAAACCAGGCTTAGACACTGAAGGAACTGTGCAGGTTGCACAGGAACATGTCCAGGTGGGATTTAAATATCTCCAGAAAAGGAGACTCCACAAAGTCCCTGCACAGCCTGTTCCAGTGCTGCGTCACCCTCACAGTAAAAAAGTTTTTCCTCAAGTTCAGATGGATTTGTGCCCATTGCCATTTGTTCTCTCTCTGAGCACATTGAAAGGGGTCTGCTCCAATCCTCTTGACACCTGCCCCTCAGATATTTATAAGCATTGGTAAGATTCCCTCTCAGTCTTCTCTTCTCCAGGCTAAACAACCGGGTCACTCAGCCTTTCCTCATAAGAGAGATGCTCCAGTCCCCTCATCATCTTTGTGGCTCTCTACTGGACTCTCTCCAGTAGTTCCTCATCTTTCTTGAACTGGGGATCCCAGAACTGGACACAGTACACCAACAGAAGAGATATCTGGCAATGTCGTATCAGCAAGAGAAAGGAAATGTATCTACAGTAACAGGTTTTTCTGAGCTGGGTTTTATTTTTATATATATATATATATGTGCCATCTCTTAACATGAGTGCCCTTCTGGAATTATGATGTCCAGCAGGAAGGGGAAGGAGGGGAAGGATGATCTCATCCAGCAAACCCAGGAGTTCAGACATATAGGCAAACATAAAATTTTCCTACTTGGTACAAAGCTGGTAAAGCTCAGACACAGTGGGTTGCAGCTTGTATTATTTAGATGTGTATCAATCACATAAAGCCAAGAGAGGGTAGGAAATTCGGAGGTGAACATTTTTGCTTTGAAAAAAAGTGGGAGAGCGGGACTTTGGTGGGAACTTTCTCTGAAATGTTCACTATACCTCGTGCAGGATTTGAGAGACTGGTAGAAAGGCAAAGCTGTAATGCTAGGAGAGTGATATCTGGAGGAGATTTCTGCTTCACTAGGAATGGGGCTACTTGCAGACTAAGCAGAAGCTGTGAAGAAGACAGACTCTGTGTGAACCAAAGGGGAACCAAACTGCTGGCATTTGCATTCCAGATGATAGCTGTGAGTGATCAGATGATATTATGGCAATAATCCACATGTGGTAACCATAGCACAATTATAATTTCTCTTCTTCGTCAGGCTCAAGAATAACAGTTCCCTTATCTCACAGATTCGAAGAACATTGCGTACTTCACTTGGTTGGCAAGAACCTGCATCAGCCCAGGGAAACACTAGTAACTGGGCACTGACCAAGTAGAGAGTAAAATCTGGCAAGCTAAAAAGCATTTGAATTCCATATTAAAAAGCATTTGAATTCCGTATGAACTAGATCACAAAATTCATCAAATGGTTTAAATGATAGCAGTTAAACTCAGTAATGCATTTTCCTTTAAGACATTTCAAGCGATATTGACAGACATTTAAATTTTCTTCTCCCCTAATAACCAAGAACATTTTTTATTAATGCTAACAAATTCCTGGGTTGCACAGGAATCTACAGTGAATTATGGTTTGCATTGTTTTTGTAGTTCAGATCCAAACTATTTTTTTTTGGTGAGTAAAAAGTGTAGATAAAGAAAAGGTAAAAATATTCTACAATGGTTGCTTGCATAAATTCTTTGTGATCCAAGAGGGAACATCAGCTATGACAATAAATAAAGCTTCTTATGTTTTGGCTTGTCAAGCAAGTCCTGTAAGATATAATTCCAAAGAAGGGATGTAACACAAGTAACCTTGGACAAGATTTTGGGAACTAAAGGTTTCTTTGCGTTTGTTTTGTTTATTTTATTTTGTTTATTTTGTTTGTTTTATTGATTTTGCTTTTTTTTCTGGGTTAAGTTGTTGTTTTTTTTTTCCTACTTGTTTTTAATTTCAGGCAGCATGAAACTCTCTCAGCCTGTCATATGACAACCTGAGGATGCCACTTTTTTGGTTTGCAAAATGATCTGACACATTATCTTTTATTTCTTTTGACCTAATAATTCCTTTTTTAAAAACAAGACCTCGCTTTCAAAGGCATGAGGAATAAATTAGTTAAAGAAATATTAATTTGTTTTTAACATCATGATTAGGACCTATTTGTGAATGAAGATTCCCTGTTAAGGTGCTGTGTCCGTTTTTCATGCTTTAATGTGCAGGGCAACAGTCAAAAAAAGATAAAAGTGCACAGACTCAAGAAGATGAACAGTGGGGAAGAGTTTCAACATGATAGCAGCCTAGCCTTTAACAGAAATTGGGATGTGGATAAGAATTTTTAAAGGAAGATTCTGCTATGCATGAGAAATTGGGAGAGGAATCCCTTTTTTCGTGTATATATATGTAAAGTATGTGATAATATATCTGTCTATATATTACATGTACTTATATAGTTTGTGTGCTTGTAAAGTTTGGTCTGACAAGCTATTTAGCAATCAGAAATCCTGAAGAAAAGTTAATTTGGATGAAATACCAGACACACATATGCACATAGAGGAATACATGAAGAAATTTTTCAAATAACGTCATCAGAATGGTGATACTCGATGGGAAACGGGGTTTGTACATTGCTAGCACCTTGCAGAAACTGAACAGCAGTTCAGCCACATATCTCATAGCCTCGATGATGATTTCAGAGTGGATGTATTAAGTCTATGGCCAAAGGCTAAAGGTCCAGAAGGGGTTTGCGGGTTTGCTGTTCCTGGGAGCACTTTTGAGAGGAGAGGAACCCCACTCAGGAGTTTGGCTCCCCAGATCACTGAGGCATAAAGAAGAGGCTTAGAATGAGGCTTAGGGCCCCACAAGGGGAAATTGGCAAGCTGCAAAGCCGAAATACATACATCACACGCACCGCTTTCAGTAAGTATATGTGACATAACTTGGCAGTATTATGCTTTTGTGGTTAATCATTTAGTTTTATCAACTTGTGTACACACCATCTTTATTAAAGAGTAACTGTCCTTCATGAATCATGCAGCTCAAGGCCAAGAAAATAATCAGGGGCCATACTGTGTTCTGGGCTGAGTAGATGATAGAATCGTTTACAAAAACGAAGACATTGATTTCTGACACCCACCACAGTTGCCCTGGAATGAGGGGCCAGGAGATGATAATGTTGGGGTCTCTTTAGGGCTCATAAATCAGACTGGCAGGCTATGTCTCAGTAACATGAATTGGGTACAGTTGGACCCTACGTGGACCATTCCAAAACTCCCAAACAGAAGACGAGCAGTCAGAAGCCCCTGTACTACATTGACAGTACTAGTGCTCTAAACAATCTAGTGCGCTTGAGGGAATGGACTCAAGCTCCACCAGGGGAGGTTCAGGCTGGACATTAGGAAAAAATTTTTCATGGAAAGGGTCATTGGTCCCTGGCAGAGGCTGCCCAGGGAGGGGGTTGAGTCACCTTCCCTGGAGGGGTTTAAGGGACGGGTGGACGAGGCGCTGAGGGACATGGGTTAGTGATTGATGGGAATGGTTGGACTCGATAATCCGATGGGTCTTTTCCAACCTGGTGATTCTGTGATTCTATGATATTCAGACCATTTGAGTTTCTGTAAAACTAGATTTTTTAAAAAATATAATTCATACCACATATTTAAACTATTTGCCTTTAAACCCAGAGTAGAAGGAATGTATTTCCAAGGTTCTTGTCTTTGTTGTAGACCTGAAAGCAAAAGAAACCATCCACTTTTCAGAGGAGCTACCTGCTCATTAAGATCAGTCTGTTAACAAAGTTTTTATTCTTAGTTCTAATCACTGCCTTTTGATTGTCATCGTGCATATTCAGGTCATCCCTCAAACCAACTGTCCCTAACGTCGTCCTCTCTGTTTATTGCATCACATTCTGCATCTACCACGAAAGGGATCATGCAGGGAGAGAAATTCTCAAACAGCATGCACCTACGTGACTGGTGTCAAAAAAGTGGCTGAAATCAGGATCTCGTCCTCCTTCTGGTTTTAGAGGCTGCAACTTAGGTTTCTTTCCTCTTTGGAGAGACTGAAAAGCAAGCCTTCTTATTGACAATGGTACCTGCAACAAACCAGCAGTTGCATTACATTAGAGCCACATTATGGCACTGTTGTGCCCTCACTGATAACTTCGGGGATGTGAATAAAAATTGGCTGAGTACAATGCCACTAGGGTCAACCCCCTATCATTACCCAGCCATTTTAGGGTATACAGACGTATTTTAATTGCTGAATTTCAGGGCACAGGAAGAAAGGCAGACTACATAGAGGACACTTACCATTGTTCCACAACGTACAAGGTATGCAGCGTAGTTTGGTGCCAGGATCACTGTCTATAGAGGACTTAAGGTTAATGTAAACACTAACCTTAGTTTCAAGATAGAATCATAGAATAACCAGGTTGGAAGAGACCCACCGGATCATCGAGTCCAACCGTTCAAGATGACTATCAAATGGCAAAATGAAGCCCTGTATCGGGAGCTCAAGTTGCATGCTTAATTTATATGCCTGAAATTCAGTTTTAGTTTGTTGGTTGACAACATTAATGTTCCTTCTATAAAGAGCTTTTGAGGAAAGTGTGTACTTCTCCATTTGAGGACTGGTTGCATGTGCTTTCTCTATGTGTCAGTGAATGCTGATGAATCTCTGGCCTCTGTGAAAGAAAATTTCTCAAAGCCTCAGGCTCACCAGTCATATAGTGGAATTACATTCCTTCACTTGATAGAAGAAGCAACAAGGAAGATATTGACTTGTTTTGATATTGACTTGTTTTGATATTGACTTGTTTTTCTTTCTCATTTTGCTGGACATCTTTTCTCCGTTTTTTCTAAGTCCTGGACACTAAGTGATGTGGTAACTAGGCATATAGAGGTTGTGACTTGATTCTAGCTCTCTCACATCCCCAAAGCAAAAACTGGATCATGTTAGGAGCATGAAAAGACAGATTTCTTATCACAGATATATTAAACATTACAAATACAAAAATTCCACATGGATTAAATATCAATTTTATTTTTTTTTAGAGAGCAAGTACAATGATGCTGCATTAAAATAATGCTATGTCACAGTTGTTACAGCTCTGATAGAAAAATAAACATCTCAATATACTACAGTGTCAACTCATTAATAAATATCAAAATAGAAGTTAGTAGTCAACTGAAATTAATAAACGGCTATAAAAGTACACTATTTTAAATAATAAAATATTCGGTATATTTCCAGACAAACAAAAGTAGTGATTCAAAAGTATCATTTAAAATGTAAAATGAACAGTAAGAAGTTATAAATTTATTTAAAACCTCTTCCCTTACTAACATTCTCTATGCATTAAATCTATAGAAATCTACACTAAATCTATAGAAACATTATATATACAAAAGGTAGTATATGTTAAATAGAAAGTTAAAAACTGTAGTATTATTAATAGCTGTCACACCATTGCTAAATAAGACACTTTAAAGTAGCTTTAGTTTTTGAAGCAGTAGTAGGTAAAAGTAAAGGAGATGTTAGCACAGTGAACTCATCCAACACTAATTTCTTTCCAAAAAAATCTTTCATCTTTCAACATCTCCCTTCAAAACATAACAAAAACAGCCCAAACACAATATAGGTTTTAGGATGAAATGTTGGGATTTGAGTAGAATCCACTGTTTTACCAAATGACCGGTATTTTAATATTTTTTTTTAGTAAGTAGGTACCTTTTTTTAAGAGCATGTGCAGAAAAGGAAGCAAAGAGAACACACAAACCAGAGAAGCATTTCCAAAGCATAAGAATCTACTAAATTTAAGGTTTTTTTTTTCCTTTTGCCCCGTCTCCCCGGCTCCCAAAAGGCAAAGCAGTGTTCTTCTTAACTACTGCTTTATTTCTGCTTAGCCAATAAATCTCTGCCTTCTCCTGCAAGTGGGCAGCTGCAGCACTGTCACCGTGCTCCACTCATTGTTGGAGCAGACTAAGTGTCACCCAGCACTGACTCAGCCCCAACAAGACGCGCCCTTTCACAGCTTCAGCTTATATTTCTGAAGACTGGCTGGTGGAGATCCTGGGACTGGTGTGAAGCCAACGGGCGGGTGCCCAAGGACTTCCCAGAAGTTTTGAGTGAGTTCTGGATCATCTAGGTTTACAGTACGTACTGGCACAGGCGCTCCCTGGCAAGGTTACATGCAAGCATTTTTTTTTGACGAGTAAAGATGCAAAAAACCTGCAGTGCTGAGGGTTGCGGGCTGCCTATAACGCAGTTCCGATGCGTGGCTGAGTGTCTCGGACACAAACCCTACTGCCTCTGCCAAGCCAGCAAGCTCTGAAGAAGCTTCCTACCCTGACAAATGAAGCGTGGTCTCTCACCTCTGTAGGGATGCTGTGGGGAACTGCAGGATACCTGCTGAGGATGCTTTTCCTCTTCCAGAGCCTGCACAGGCAGCACTGCCCTTGCCTCCCTCTGCCCTGGGCATCACTAGGCTTTCTGGCTACTTTAGGACTAAGGCTGCTTGAAGCTGCTTCACACATTCACTCCCACACTTTGCAAAATATGTACATTTAGATACGCGCAGTAAGCATAAAACAAACATTATATACGAACAGACTGGGAAAATATCTTTTTTTTTCTCCACTGCAGTTTGAAGAATACTTTACATAGCAAGTCATCATGACACCATAGAGAGGAAAAAATAAATCCAGTTGAAAATAATGGATAAAATGTAAACTATGCCTATACAAATGTCCTTCCTTTTTAAGGTTCACTTTCAACATTCCTTGTGAACGTAAGGGAATTTCAGCTGGGCACAACGAAAATTCCTCACATACCATGTGCGCATTTTCCAAATGAAACAGCTATTTTCCCACACACTTCTGTAGCAATGTTATTAACGTGCTCATCGTGCTTGGAAATAATCAGTTCATAGTATTTCTTCATTTTAGAGTCTTTAAAAAAACCTGAAGTAAATATATGCTTTTTAATTGCACAAACATGTCATTTCTGAAATGTTAAGACAAATAACCAGTTAAAGGTAAAAAAAGTGGGATTAGGATTTGAAAATTTTGCATATAGATTTTAATATTAAGAAATCTGCTGTGAAAAGTCATGTGCATGATCTGTTAGTCGGAGGAAATCTAAAAACGAGTCCCCAAAGGGAAATCTAAAAACGAGTCCCCAAATTAACGGTGAGATACCCTAGCATCTGCTGGTATATTTTTGGGTATAGGCACGCAGTGAAATTATTTGACTATTTTTTCATTTTTTTGAAGAGGTCTAGGATAAGAAATTTTATTTAAGAAGTTTGGAATGTTCTGTTCTGAGGCCAGGTATTTTTTACCCTCTTTTTATGAGCATCTTTGATGCACAAGACATAGAAAACTAATATGAACTAATTCGTCTTTAATATCTCCCATATTAAGCACTATAGGAAGCAGCCCTTTTGCAATCACTGAGGAAATTCCTTGTGAATTACAGGCTGTTTTCTCATTTAAGGTCACGTGCTGAGGGAACACAGCTTCCTAAATAGTGAGGCTTTTGTTGGGCTATTCATCTCCTGCAGCAGCCCTTCTGAAAAACATGGTCAAAGGCAGAGGGAAACACGTACCAAGCAAAGCCAGAGTTTCTCATGGATAGATTCCATCCCTAGAAACAAAGCCTCTCCCAAGGATCCTGCTATGTATAAGCTCCCCATGGGCTTTCTAAAAGCTTTGACCTGTCACATTAGCAGCAGCTTATTCTTTTTCACTAGCCACCTCCACAATACAGCAAAACCATGAGGGAGATGCAAAAAAGGTTTTTCATCTTGGTTTTTTTTTTTTCCTTAGAAACTTTTTTTAAAAAATAAACATTTTTTTTTTTTTTTTAATCCTCAGGACTGCAAGCAGCTTACAGTGCAACTTATCCTGTGAATCTTCCCTATTTAACTAGAGCATTTTAAACATCCAGGCAGGTGTCTGATGAGGAAATACTGGCTGTGCCCCTTCACAGGCAATTCTGCAAAGCCAACTAAGTGCTACAGAAGAAAAGCAGTAGCAGTGTGATGTGTCTGGAAGATGAGTGTTACAGCTCAAATCTTTCTTCCACAAAGAACCCAGATCCATTGTCGCCTACTCACATAATTTAACCTCCTCTCACAGCGAAAAGTAATTTCTAAGGAAAAAAAACCATCAGCTATCACTTCAGCAAGTGTTGTAAAGGCCATTGTGGAAATACATTCTGATTAATCTTTTATCATTAAAAAAAAATTACCACACTGTTTAAAGAACTTAATCACACATTTTGTTATATACTTAGATATTCCCTGCAGAGCTTTTAATATTTTTATTTCTTTGTTTTGTTAAGTGAAACAGATAACTGAAGGCTTTGTTTCCTAATCACTTGAAAATACCAGTAAATTGTGACAAGAGCAATAGCAGGTAAACCTTTACCAATCTTTTCTCTTTATCCCATTGAAACCAGTTGTTTGGCATCTGTTAATTTACACAGAAGGAAAATGGTTCTATATGTTTTAAAAGAAAATGAAAGTTTAAGGTATATTTGATAGATTACAGACTTAATCTATAATTATAATATTCCAATCAAGCTACCTCTAAAATCAGGGTCAATGTAAGGAACCTCCCTTTTCTTCAAATGAGACACTTTAACCTGTATGATAGAAAGCTCAGGGGCCACTTTGAAGACTTCTTTAGAAACATTTTCTAGCCCAGTTTACATTTTTTTAAACCAAACCTTAAAATCTAAACCTTTAATTAGAATTTAACGGAAGGCCCGTTGTCTCTGTACTATTTTTCTCAATCCCATTTGATCCATGACCCAAGCAACTGTGGCCACTCACATAAAACACATCATTTGTTCTGCACCCTGCCTTCTTTTCCCATGTATAGACCTCAGATTTCAGTGGGAATTTACAGAAGAAATACAGAACAGGAAATCAGAATATATACTAAATACAAAAAACTGTGTATAAAGAAGTCCTGCTTTGTTTCTGTAAGTCTTCTCAGTGACAAGTACAGACCAATATGTAGTATCAGTAATTAATGTTGCTGAAATACTGCATACTGTCTTCTGAGATGATTTTTCTCTTTGCCAGTAAGATTTTAGTGCATTAGAGCTTGATCAGATTTTGGTAGGGTTTTGAAGGCATGAAGTTAGTAAATCAGACTGTTGTCTGACTCTTCTAACTAGCATATAAAAATAACATGGCTTTTCCTACTGTAGCTAGTTTAAGGGGTAAGAAAACACTTTTGCTTGACCTTATAGATCAAAATCTGCTCTCAGATAAGCTTATATTCGTCCCACTGTTTTTAGAAGAGTTTTGCCCATTTCTGAAGGCAGAACTTGCTCCCACATTGATGAGTCAATGAATGTGTTCTCTTGAGAAAAGGACTCCAATTTTCCTCACCTTCTTCCAAACTGCAGTTTCTTTTCCACATCACACTGGACACACGTCTTAATGCACAGTCACAAAAATCAAAGTGGTTACGTAAGTATTCACAAAAAATAATCCTGTCAGCTGATTTACAGAGAAAAAAGAGCATGTGTGTAAAACCAGACTTACATCTGACATCAGACAGAAAGAACAACGGCCTTATTTGGCAAAACACTGACATGTAGCTAGCAAACCAAACACAGCTCTGGTGCAATTTATCTGCTTCAAAAGGAGTTGATGGTGCTGACTCCAAAGGTGAAGTCAGCTGGCAGTGACCATCACACAGACTAGGCTGCTGGACAGAGGAACTCTTGTGTTTTCTGTAGCCACTCAGTTTCCAAATATCTTAAAATTAATATATATATTTTTTACATTGAAACAAGTAAAAAAGCTAAAAATTACTCTTTATCAGATATAAATTAACTTTTAAGTGACGTCATTACATATAAAAAGCTCTCTATATACAATTTACCTGTGTGTGCATATACACACACAACTACACACCCACACCAGTAACTAAGCACTCATTTAATCCAGTCGTTTTTATTAAGTAATGAGGAGAAGCTAAGAGGCTAAAGCAGAAAAATCAGTGGTATTTAGTCAACTGAGAGAAATATAAAAGTACCATTTACTCTATTTAAGAGTATTTGAATAATTTTACCTATTGCTATAATATACAGCAATGTTAATATTTCAGTCACAGTTTTTGTCCGTTCCCACAGAGCACATCAGTACCAGCTACATGTAGAGTGAGATCAGTGCTTTCTCAGACCAGCTCATATCTACATTCTAGGCCATAACTAACTAAATAAATTAGAATATGCTAAAGTGCTACATCAACACTAATGTTTCTGAACAGTAGTAACGCACATTTCTCTTTCAAAAATAAAAAAAAAATACAGCAGCTATAGGTTCAAACATAGTCACATTATGTGAATATGCTTACATGTCACTTTGTTACAGTATTCAACAAAATGCATAACACAAAACCATATGGCAACAGTCAGGACTCCAACGAAGTACATAAGGCAACTTTTTAAAAGTTGATCATGACGGAAAAAGACATTTGCAGAAAACACACTGTCTTCAGAATTCACACTTGAAAGTTTCATTTAATCGTAACTTGCTGATGTCGATATTTATTTCCTCTGGTTTGTCACGTCTGTATGTTACTGTTCTTGTACAAACAGTGGGCAAAAACATCTTATCCTTGAAGGAGAAGATACAGTTTTTATCAATGATTAGCTAACTTTTATGTGCAAGAAAAAGATTACTAAATATGATGGCTCTGAAATCAGTTACCTTCTTTGTTGTAGATACTCTGTAGTCAACCGAAGATTTAACTTTATTGCTACTTCCCTGCAGAATTATCTGCCTGATGATAAGGACAACAAGCAACCCGATCAGAAAGGTAACTATAAAGATTATGGAAAAGACTCTAAAGTAGCTCCTTCCAGAGAAACATTCTGCAAAAGGAAAACACAAGTGTAAAGCCAACCGTGTGGAATACACACAGCCCTCAAACACAGGGGTATCTACTACTGCATAGTAATGTCACATAAATATAACACAAGCCTGGTAAACGTTAAAGGAAAATAACTTAAGGGAAGCTAAGGGGAAAATTTGCCATTTGCAAGCGTTTAAAGTGAGGTGTATCAAGAAAGGTAATTCTGATTAAGACACACTGTAGAACAAGGATGAAACTATTATTCCCTTAATGTACAGAACTAAGACTTGGGCTTAATTATGTTGGCCATTGTAAGTTCTTTGTAACCCAGCGAGTTTATAGCTGAAATAGAGAGGATGAAGTGTATGGGGCCAAACCAGTTTAATCCTCACAAGATCATAGTGCAGATTATTGGTGAAATATGAAACAAAATGTGGTTTATTGAATGCTTGCCCAGTGCTCTCCTCGCTGGTAGACCTCTCTCACACAGTAAGCCTTCCTTAATTAATACTAAAATTATAAGAAAAGTATTCACAGTTACTTTCCTCATTTATGAACAACTATAATATAGAAAGATGTAAAAAAATGTGAAGTGACAAAAAATAACAATTTATCTGCATTTTTGTGGCAGCTGGACTGATTAAGCTTTATGAAATTTTATTTAAAAAAATATTCTTGGACAGCTATCATAACTGCAGTTTTTTTATACTTGAAAGGAATATTTAGACATACTGAACGTGAGGTAAGCATTGTATTTCACTCTTTCATTTTATTTCTGGCAATGTCAACTAATGCAAGCATATCCAAAGTAATAAAACATGTGGATGCCATAACAGTATTTTATAAATATTTCCTTAAGGATTGCTCAGGCAGGATTCATCATTATTAGATGCAACTTCTCAAGGACCTGGGAAATCTGATTTAGCAATGCTTGCCAATCACATTTCCTGTTATTATTTATCTTTTGCTTTCCCTGAAGCAATGAGTGATTTTTCTCTTTTTCTCGCTTGCTTTTTTTGTTACTGTAAGAATATGACACACTTTTGAAAGACATTGTAACAGCGGTGAATTTAATTACTATTCCAAACAGATTTTAATGTCTCATTAAAATTACCTAAAACATGTCACATACCTGAAGTTTGGTCAATATAATGCAGCAGGTAAGCGCATGAAGTTGTGCATTGGTCAAGTTTTGCTTGAGATGCATTGTTAGAATGGTGGCACTGAACACAATGCCTGTAAAATAAAAATATAATTAATAATCTGTCTTTCTCTGCACTCCAAGAGATTGTATCAACAAGCTGACGTACAGCTTGCACATTATGCCTTCCTGTTGTTAGTAAAAACATTGCAACATTTGTTTATTTTTTTCTGAAATGTGATGCCTGTCTCAGCATCACTGTGATGCTTCTCAGAACCAACTAGTCGGAAGTCATGAAGTAAAACATGTCTTTGGCTTTAAGCCACTGTCATCCAGCCTCTGCTCTGCATTTTGTGATGTGCTTTTTTTCAGTGGGTGTAGCTAAGAGCCCAGCACCCTTTCTTTAGCTATATGCCTCCAGCTTCATCCTAATCTTTCCTTATCTACCAGTCTCTTTGGGAGACATGGTGAAACTGAAGGGTAGAGATAGGTGAGGGAAACACAACTTTGTTAATAGTTTTTCAAGTGCTG
This sequence comes from Phaenicophaeus curvirostris, assembly GCF_032191515.1. Classification (NCBI taxonomy): domain Eukaryota; kingdom Metazoa; phylum Chordata; class Aves; order Cuculiformes; family Cuculidae; genus Phaenicophaeus; species Phaenicophaeus curvirostris. Next base: position 57,369,883 of record NC_091397.1, read on the forward strand.
TGTTAAGACAAAGCCACATAAGTTTCCACTGCTTGGCAGTGCAGAGGGTCAGCAGCACAGCGGGAAGCGGCGCTGTCAATCTTACCATCTTCACCATATAGCCTTGCAGAAGACGGTCATCACAAAGCCCTGTCTGAATTTTTAACAAATCCTCTGAATTTCTCAAAGGCACTCATTTCTCAGCGACACTGAACAACTGTAAGAAGGCAAGGCTTACTGCATTTTATCTAGGGAAGTCTTAGCAGTCACCTTTTCAGAGCCAAGCCCAGCTTGGCTCTCCGATATATTCACCAGATGAACTATAATTCAAGTGGACACAAATAAACAACAACTCTGTTTTGATCCTAATTCCCTTTCCAATGAAAGGCTGATCCCTCACCCTCTCAGCCACAGAGGGATGCTGACAGAAGGGCATAGAAGAGCTGTGCTCAAGGACAGAGCTTCATTGACTCATGAAGCCAGCACCGCTCAGCGTGCCACTGAGACTTTAGTCTAGAGTCTCTCCTCCTTGGGCTGCTCATTTCGACCTCCACACTGTCCCTTCCTTTACATGGGTAAGGAAATATGAGACAATTTAAAACTAGCATGGCAAAGGCTATGTGGTTTAAAACTAAGTAATGGAGATGGTTGTTCCAGGGTAAGATTGCCTCTACTCTGCTGACTAACGGCAGGGATAATGCACAGCTACCGTTCTTGTTCCACACCTCTTCCTTTCAGTCTAAATATCTATGAAATACAGAATGCATCTACTCAAGCAGAAATATTTCCCCTCGTTTCAACACTACAGAGTTAAAAAGTCAGTCTAGCACAAGAAACATACCAGTTTTCTTCACAGGCTTTGTTACAAGTAGGGCAATATTCACACAAACGGCCAAAGCTTCTTGGATCTGTGCACTCACACTTTCCACATACACATTTTCCTCTTCCGCTGCAAATCTGGCCCTTTGAATTCAGGCAGTGCTTTGCTGATTGTAACGAGCACTGGCAACGGTCACCTTCCCAGCCAGCAAAGCATTTGCATTTACCAGCTTCACATTCACCATTACCTACAACATCAGATAGCCTTGAGTAATATGCTTTCATGAAAACATAGAAAGTAATTTTATATGCATATGTTTGTATTGCTGGTGCTTTAAATTAAACAGAGCTAATTTAAATCTTAGCTTACTAATTAGTTTTTCAGTTAACAATTTGAGCTGAAGTTGCCAGCACGATACATATTTATGACTGCTGTTTACTGTTAAGTTGAGCAAAAGCTAGTACCTTGACGTCATCCTAGGATCTTTTACTAGATTTTTTCCCTGTTGCCTTGGATCAAAGCAGTGGAGATTAAAAATTACACAATGGTTAGGAAAACAGCCTTCAGGCAAACTAAACAAACTTCTCTTTACCAAGAAAGCATTCAGCTCAAATAAACAGCAAGATTCAGTGGAGGAAGGAGTTTGAATTTCTTCTGCAAATGCCAGGCTGTTTTTTTCTTCCTTTTCTTTTCAGAAGTAGGCATGATAACACTGATTTTCTGCTGTTCTAAAGGATAGATGATTGGGATGGAGAGGTGGGTAAGCTGTGCTTATAAACTCTAGGTTGCTTAATAATGTACACCTTCAAGGATTCAAAGGCTATGAAGAATCTTTGATGGCTTTTACAATTTTCCAGGCAAAACAGTGGGAGCATTAGGGCAAAATCCATGTTTTCCATGTTGTAGCACATGGCAGTTGTACAACTGACATGCTGATAATGCTCAGCCACACTTTTACAGCCTGTGAGAGCACCTTTAAGAAATAGAGAGTGCATAAAGCACTGGCAGCTCTGGCAATCTCATGTGGTCTCCTCAGCTATGCCTTGGTAGTATTAAATTTTCCCACAAACTGTGATGGCCCTTCTTGTACTCAACACAGAGCAGCTGCAGGAAGACAGTCCCACCTAATAGATGGGGTTCCCTAAACAGGAGTGAGGCCAATGTATAGACTGCTTCTTTTTTTCATCTGGGCTGGGTAAAATAGAGGAGGGAATAGTATTGTAGGGCATTTCAGAACAAGGCTCTGCACCAGAAAATATCACATGAAGAGGCACGCTGCTCCATGGCCCTGGGTTCCTCTTGTGGTATCCTAAGGCAGGGCTCCATCACATGGGACATTCTCCAGCACTTCTCAGGCAAAGATCTCCCTGTTGCCTCTGCTGACTAGGGCACCACATCTCAGGCTTTATGATCTTCTAAGCTTGAAAGGTCTGCTTAGGTTAAGAAATAGTAAATTGGCAAAGTTGGTTGTGGGGAAGGAAGAAGACTGAGAAGACGAACCATAATTCTTCGTGTTCGAATGAAATATTTAGAGAATTATGTAACATTATTTCTCCTCATTTTATGTAAAGTTCACAGTCATCATCAGAGCAAAATCTAAATGACTCTACTGAAGCTCATAATATTAGTCTAAATTTATTCAAGTGCGGTTGAAAACACTGGCCCCCCAATTCACTCATTGGGCAGTATACAGTGAAATGAAAGGATACAGGACAACAGTATGGATTTTAGGACATTTAATTACTTCTGACTGGGAAAAAATATTGTGGTAGAGATACAGTAATGATACTAATTCAACCCCATTTTTCCTCTAACTTAAAAGTAGGTTTTGTATTTTGCTTTTACGCATTTTTCATTTGCATGCTTTCTTTAAAAGCGTAAAGTAGGCCACAAAAAGGAGAATAATTTCTAACAACTCTCCCTGTTTATGTTCCACTTCCACTCTCCTTTTTTGAAAAGGTGTTCTGAACAGGGTTATCATATAGATCAGTAATTGAAATCAAGTGTCACTCATATCTCTGACAAGACTGATTTAGGGTGTTAGAAAATTGGAACCTTAGAATCATAGAATCACAGAACCACTAGGTTGGAAAAGACCCACAGGATCATCAAGTCCAACCACTCCTACCAAACACTAAACCATGTCCCTCAGCGCCTCATCCACCTGTCCTTTAAACACCTCCAGGGAAGGTGACTCTACCACCTCCCTGGGCAGCCTCTGCCAGTGCCCAATGACCCTTTCAGTGAAAAATTTTTTTCTGATGTCCAGCCTGAACCTCCCCTGGTGGAGCTTGAGGCCATTCCCTCTCGTCCTGTCCCCTGTCACTTGGGAGAAGAGCCCAGCTCCCTCCTCTCCACAACCTCCTTTCAGGTAGTTGTAGAGAGCAATGAGGTCTCCTCTCAGCCTCCTCTTCTCCAGGCTAAACACCCCCAGCTCTCTCAGCCGCTCCTCATAAGGCCTGTTCTCCAGCCCCCTCACCAGCTTTGTTGCTCTTCTCTGGACTCGCTCCAGAGCCTCAACATCCTTCTTGTGGTGAGGGGCCCAGAACTGAACACAGGATTCGAGGAGCGGTCTCACCAGTGCCGAGTACAGAGGGAGAAGAACCTCCCTGGCCCTGCTGGCCACGCCGTTTCTGATCCAAGCCAAGATGCCATTGGCCTTCTTGGCCACCTGGGCCACTGCTGGCTCATGTTCAGTTGCTGTCAACCAACACCCCCAGGTCCCTCTCCTCCAGGCAGCTTTCCAGCCAGACTTCTCCCAGTCTGTAGCACTGCACAGGGTTGTTGTGCCCCAAGTGCAGGACCCGGCATTTGGCCTTGTTAAACCTCATCCCATTGGTCTCAGCCCAGCGGTCCAGCCTGTTCAGATCCCTTTGGAGCCTCCTGACCCTCCAGCAGATCAACACTTCCACCCAGCTTAGTGTCATCTGCAATGACACTATAACGTTACTATTTTATCAAATATATCATTGCTTCTGAAGAAGTTTGAGATTTAAATCTTAAAATAGCTGAACCTAAAAAAAAATCAATAAGCCCCCTAAAAAGCAGTGATGAAGTTTAGAAGACAGTTCATACCTCTGTGGTAAAGCAAGCCCAGGAGCGCAAATTGCTACCAGGCTGCTTAGGACGTTTCACGCACTAATTCTGCACACACAATTCTTGTACTTGACAAACTTGACAAACCAGCTGCATCATCTATATAAGCTTCAGAAAACAAAACAATACCCAGCTTACCTGAACATAAGTTTCCCTGGTGATACGGGCAGGAAAAATCATCCATTTCACAGTACTTGCCATAAACCTTGCCCAGCTTGCTTTTGTAGCAGAAACATTTTCCATCTATGCAATTTCCTTGACCACTGCAGATGGGCTGGTCCTGGTGTTGTCTGCACATCTCAGAAGGAAGTGTATCTCTATTAGAACTACAGTTATTGTCACCGCAATGGGACTGTTTATCATCATCAGAAGTTTCATCAGTCCATACTCTTCTGTGCTTTGCACTGTCTCCATACTGACAGGCACAGCTTTTCTGCACATTAACGATGGTGGTTTCATTGAAACCAATAGGCTTAAGCATTGCATACTTTCTTCCTCCAGTTGTATCACATCCTTTCATTGTAACTGAGACATTGAAAAGTACCTAAGAAGAAATAAAGATAGATATTACATCATTATTGATTCCTATAAATTCCGTAACATTTTTAACAAATAAATAAAGCAGAATCTTACTTTGTATATGGATGTGCACTAGCCAATAATAACAAAATACATATTTGTCAAGTATGATACATTAGTAATGACAGGCATCACAAATACAGTTAACATTCTAACAATAGAAGATTGACAGCAGTTTATTTTTCATGTTAAGAAAGCACAGTGGCAGAAGAAAAGTTTAATAGAAATTAAAGAGTAATAGAATTATCATCCTCCTCCTCCTGATCTTTTTTAATGTGTAAATTCTGTTATATTATAGGAATACTCACATAAGAATTAGGACTAGATTGAGCAAGACAATGCACAAATGGAAACAGAGATACTGTTTGTAAAAAGAACTTAAAATGAATGATCTTGCTGGAGAAACGGTCTGTGCAAATAGAAACCACATGTGGTTTTTTAAAGCCCTATCTACTCCTACTAAAACACAAAAATGGCTCATGCCTAGGTAAACAGCTTATTTTTCCCAATTCCCACAATGGGGATGGAGAAAGAGAGCCTTGCCACTCTTGCTTTGGTTCTGGGCAGACCAAGTGCTGCTTCAGAGTGGACCCAGCACGTAGCTCCCATCTGTCACGGCCATTGCCACTATGTCCCAGGTCCTCACCTCAAGCAGTGCCCACTGGGGCACCAGCTCCCGTGACTTTCCAGAGTCTTGGCACAGGACCCTGGATCATTTTGGCAGTTAGGTGACTGCCATACAGTTTGCATCAATCACTACCAAAACTCTTTGACAGCTCTGATGTGTGATACTTTCACTGGATAGCGATCATATATATTTTACGATTGTTTTTTGCATTATTTTGGACTAGTAGACTTCTTACAAGGTATTCTCACTAAGGCTATTTAGCCCGCTGACAGAAAACAATTCTTCCTAGCCCTCCTAACAGAGAAAATATAACCAAGAGGAAAATGCAATAAAGGACCCCAAGAGAAGCAAATACCTTTACTCTTTATCACCAAAAGAACAAAGATTTCCAAATAATAAAAAAAAAAAAAAGAAAAACTAAGAAACCGATGACATATGAAGTCAAAACTAGCCACAAAGACTAAGGCCTTTTATTTCTCACTGCTGTCTTCCCCTCCTGCTGCGCCCCCACACGAGAACAGTCAAGCCCTTGGGGACAATGGTGGCTTTGTGGCGAGCGGGGCTGCGGCTGCCTACACGTCCAACAGGAGAAGAATGCTGTGCAGAAGCATGCACTTAATGTATTGAGGGGGCACACGGGCTTTGTCTCGCTCTTTGCTTTCCTTCTTGTTTCTCGTATGTGCCACTGCACACATACCCCTCAGCTGCCTGTGCTCTCTGTGCACAAGACTTCTTCCCTTTGTGGAAGATGCACAAATTGATACAGCAGGTTTGTATCACTTAGGGAGGACAGGCTGCAGGCAGACAATGTGCTTTTTATTCAACACAGAAACCTGCTACAAAACATCATCTCCATGTTCAACACAGCACTGGAAGAAGAGCAGGAAGATGGGAGGGAAGAGCAAATTATATCTTGCCTATGAATTGTGAACTTTAGTGGATCTGATCACAGAAGCAGAAAGATTAAACATATTGCAACTAAATAACTATGACATTGTCAACACTGACACTTGCTAACAGCCAAAGTTAGTTTTGCACCCTGAAGAGGCCACAGGTTTCTTCCAGAATATAATTTATACTCTGTGTTTTGTTAAGAAAAGGAAGGAAGAAGGATTAGACAATGAAAAGAATGTGAGAATTAAGGAAAAGCATTTTGCCTGTAAACAAATACCGAAAGGAGGATTTACAATTAAAATAAATTAATCTCCTGAGGATGGCTCATTTTCAACAGCAGTAGAGGTTTAAGACCACATGCAATCTTTTATAATCAACTGGTTTGGCTTTTTATTAAAAAGAAAGAGATATAAATATTTTTCTTTTCATTAAACAGAAAAAATTCCAGTCCTATTTTTTATGACACAGACAGGGAACAACACTGGAGAAGAGATGAGATAAGAAGAAAAACATAGCAAATCTCCCTTCAACTGCAGCAGCTAATAGCAGCAAGTCATGCAAAAAAAATTCCGAAGAGCATAAAATAGATCTAAATGAATGCATTTAATACTTACACATTTAATCTACACATTTGTTTTGGTATTTCTGCACTCAGACATAAGTAAAATCAAACCAGTTGAGATGTGTGTACATGTCAAGAAGGAAAGCACTCCTTGACCCTGCTCTCCAGAAACACAGATCTCTTCCTGGCAAGCTAAATGAATTACTTTACTAGTCCAAGCAATCAAAGAAATATATCAAGACACAGAGAAGTTGTTCTGGGATGAAAACCATGTTCTTTATATTAGCCAGACATCTTCCCCTGCATTTCCATCACGCATGATGCTCCAGTTTTACAATGTTTCACTCAGTAGATGGCACAGATCCATAAATGGATAAATAATTTTATTAATTTGATTTATAAGATAAACTAATTATCGACGACCCTGAGTGTGCATGAAGACTACTAGAGCAAAGAGAGGGAAAGGTGGTGTATCATACAGACTCAAGGGGCACAAATTCCAGTGATTCTTTCCAACTGGGTGATTATCTTCCAAGCTCTTATGTACAGATTTCATCACAATAATGAACATGGCCATTGTGCCCAGTGGAGAACAAAAGAGTAGAGTTTTAATAGACGTTAGCTTTCAGGAAAAGCTTTGAGCCTTCGTTCCATGAGATTAGTGAGAATTAGAATAAGATTCAGGAAAAGTAAAACCAGACAATAATAGAGAGTCTGTGATCATTGATCACATAAATCCATTTTCAGTTTAAGTAAATCCCTAGAAGATTTCACACCATTGAAAACCAACCAAACAGAAAAATAAGTATCTCAGTTCCTTGAAGAATGAGAACTATCGACTTACTTCTTCATTATATCCCACATTTTTACATCCTTCCACGCCAGTTTTTCTACTTCCATCAGGACAGATTGCAGTGATATTGAAATGAAGACCTTGGATTCGGTTATCCACTTGAATTTTCACTTCAGAGATTAGTTTCTGTAACCAGAAAACAAATTTCAGTCTCATTGCATCTCAACATGTAAATGTGCATTAGTGACTAACACCAAGTATGGCTACTATGTCTGACTAAAAATGAAGAAAGCTTGTCTGTGTGAACAAAGGAATGAATTAAAGCATTGTTTCCTGTATAAAGACCCGATTGCATTTCAAATATACACAACCAGTGAACTGGTAATTCTGATGAAGAGGATTACATTTTCCAGATAAAATGTTTTCAGCCTTTCCAAAATGGTTTTGAGACTGTATTTTTTGGCAATTTGGAATTCTATTCTAATAACTGTGCACAACGAAAACTGCTTATTGTTTAAGGCACTATTCTGCCTTTTAGTCACACATTTAAAATAAAACAGTAAACATACATACAACCATTGTTATCTGGTAGAACAGGTTCCTAACTGACACTATAAAATTCTGTTATTTTGCACCTGTCCTGGAAAACTTTCCTCTGAACAAAGTTTAGTGTGATCTGAGGGCTATTTGGATTATTCTTACTTTTTTATTTGGGTCAGCTAGGACTGTACAAGTCAATGACTGTTCCAATTCCCATTACAGTTTTTTGCAATCCTAGAATCATATAATCATTGAGGTTGGAAAAAACCTCTAAGATCAAGTCCAATGATAAACCAAACACCACCATGCCTACTAAACCATCCCAAAGTGCCGTGCCTACATGCTTTTTGAACATCTCCAGGGATGGAGAATCCACCACTACCTTGGGTGGCCTGCTCAAATGAAATGAAAAAGCCAGCTACTTTGTAACTTGTATTTACTGCATGCTTTAAAATCCTACTTCCTTCCAAGAAGGAATATTGCTTCTTGACCTTTTGAAAAATTATTAAAGCTCTGTGCGAATCTATGATCTGAAAATTACACAAAGATTAAAATTCCTGCCATATTAATATTTTTAAAATTAGTTTAATGGGATATTTTTGCTTCTACAAAAGGAAATTTAATTACATGAATCTGAACACATGTTTATCTTAGTAACTTTTTGAAAATTAGTGACTCATCTTTGGCTTTTTAGCCAGGGATTTTCAGCCAGGGTTTTCCACAGCTAAGCCTAAGGTTTCCCTGCCTCAAACAAGAGCGCAAGAGGCCCACTGTCATCAAAGATTAACACTAAATTTATTTTCTTATCTAAGTACTTTTGCTTTCGAGAAAACAAAACACTTTGAAAACCCTTATTCACCATGTGTTTGTATATTAAAAGCCCCTACAACTATGTTAGAAGTCTCAAAGTATCAAATCCAAAGGAATACAGGATGGAAAGGAAGAAAATAGGATGAAAATAGGGCAAGAGCAAACTCGGGGGGGCTGGAGCAGGAAAGTCCCACAGAATCTTCCAACTGAACTATTCTGTAAATTTTTGTTTCCTCTCCTTGAATGTTTGCCCTGCATCCTGCTCTAAAAAATCTGGGATACAAATTAGGATAAGGGCAATAAATGTGTCATACAAAAGGACTGTGATCTTCAATTTTTTTTGCCAGCAATTCCTGCAAACCTTAATACTCAAAATGAAATTTCTTGATTTTATAAGAGAAAGTACAACATCAGTGAGAACTCCTCTGCAATTTGATTATACTTAACCTCCTCTGCTTTTTGAATGTCTTTGCCTTCTGCACAATGTTTTCAACATGACAGTGACAAAAACGTGCACAAACCCACGCTAACGACTAGGAACAGACACGCGTCTTGGGTCTTCATTATAGCAAACTTGCTGAAAGCATATAGCCTGATTTAACATAGTACAATATATAATTTCAGTCTCCATGTCTAGTTAATCAAAAAGAATGTGTTATACTTTGATAAGTTGCACATAGCTTTGTAGCTGATTTTTCAGCTTTTAGAACTTGTATGTTTGTGTAACTTGCACACCTTCACAGCATTCTACCATCTAACCCATCACATTCATTTCACTGCTGCTGCTTGGCCTCCCTTTGCTATATTACATCAAATGTATAATACCTGGCTTCATTTTCAAAGTTGTTTGTGCCATCTCTTAATCAGGCTATATTTCATTCACTATCAAGATGCCAATTTACACTTTCAAGATGATTCCCTGTCAATCATTTGTGAAAAATGATTTTATGCTCTTTCTCATACTTTTACTTTCAGTTGAGAACTCCAGGCAAAAGTTCAGAAAGCCATTTCATTATTTTTCTCTTAAATTCCTATCAAAACTTTTCACTGCTGTGCCTCAAACACCCAAGTATTTATGCTGCTTTGTGCAGCGTAAATCCTGCTTTCCACAATACTCACTGTCATCATACTACTTTCTTGTAAATTCCCATCTGTTGTATGTTTTCTAAGAATTATGCTGCAAAGCCCTCTAGATACTGCACTATTTTTTTCCCTCTGAATTTATATGGTACCTATAGGGTGGTACCTAGTCTGTAACTAAAGATATGATGCCAAAATTCAAATAAGTCCAACTTTAGGATACGAAAGATGAAAAATCCCTGTACAAATACAACATAGTCACTCTGATCATACCTGATAGGCTTCTACCACCAAATCATTGAGATTTGCTGCTTGTGATTCTATCTGTCTTGCAACAGTACCAGGCAACAAAGGTAACAGATCCTACAAAAAATACAATAATTTATACATATTTTTAATTTTTACTATAAGTAATGTGCTTTCAAAATTGGAAAAAATAAATCAGGTTTCTAACCTACTTTATACCAATGGAACTGGCTTCCTTGAACTGCAAAAATAACATTGATGTTATTGTCAATCAATTTTTCAGAGAGCTGCCCAAGAGATGGATGCTCCTGCAAAATAAAACATAAAAGAGAAGACTGCAGATTAGTAGGAAAAAACCCTATATTGCACATAAGAGACAATACCGGATTCCAAACTCACCCTAAAGCTTGATATAAATGTACAGAGGAATGCTAGTCTTATGTCCAAAAGAAGGTAGGACCAACCAAATGAACAGATGATGACAGAAAAAAATCTTCAGGGCAGGCTGTGACACTGACAGCTTTATCCTTTTCTGTATGTCCAAGACCTGCCTTAGGAATGATACCTCCAGTCCTCACTGTGATGACCCGTGACATTTTCTCAACCACGCTTCCTGCTCAGAGACCTGACATGGATTTGATAACAAGAGGTGCATTGCTGTCACTTCATCCAAGATCTGGGAAAGCACAAAGGTGTCTGTGTGGTCCCAGTGGGCATTGTGCACCTGGGCAATGCGAAATCCCTCCAGTTCCAGTACTCTAAAACAAACTGCACTTGAAAGTTACTGCTTATTTACCATATCTCTGTGAATACTTCTCAAGAAGTAAATTCAACATTGAATATTCATGACTAAACATGGAGAACTGACTGGGATCTTGGCTCGTGTTTCCCCTTACAGAGATTTCATCCAGATACCTCCCCATTTATATCACGTCCTTCAAGCTCTTTCTACCATACACTTCTACGTCTTCCTTTTCCTGATATTTTTCATCACCTATCCCCTGCTGTCTCTCTCTCTTTCCTGTTTCCCTGCACAATCCATTACTCTTTGTTACTAAAGGCACCCTGCAAGTTAACTGCTATCCTAGCAGTAATCTAAATGCTAAAACAGCTGAGGCAAAGTTAGGCAAGGAGGCAAAATCAATTTTCCATCATATCGCACCATTATAAAGAGCCTTGTATAGAAAGATCAAAGGCATTTCTTGCTGCAGTTTGATCTTAGTCAGGGTCCACACCTTTCTTAACTTTTCTACCCTTTGATAAGAGATTATATTCCTTCGGATAAGTGATGAAAGGTAGGTAACACAGCAATAAACAGGCTGTCTTACAGCTGTGGAGCGCGCCATACACAAGGGTCCAGTGAGCATGCATTCCCACTACACAGTAGTTGTGGATGAACTGCAGCAGCAGTGGCTTTGAAGTCATTTTCAGTAGTCCGCAACACAATACTAAGCTCTCCTCCCTTCTCTATGACCACAGAGCACAATGGTGGGGCCTCCAGGCCTCCTACAGGCAGCGTGCAATGGTCTGGCAGGTCAAAGATGCACCAAGTGGTCTCAAGACATGGACAAGTGATGCCAAATGTTCTGCAAATACCTCCTGCATTGTAAATGTGTGAAACACGGGGGCAGTGTTGAAGAAATATGAGATGGTGATCAAGTAAGTCAATCTTGGTATCAGGTGCTAGGTATCCAGGTATCAGAAATGAGTTTCCAAGCCCTTATGAGAAAAAGACTTATTCAAAGAATCATAGAATCACAGAATAACCAGGTTGGAAGAGACCCACCGGATCATCGAGTCCAACCATTCCTATCAAACACTAACCCATGCCCCTTAGCACCTTGTCCACCCGTCCCTTAAACCCCTCCAGGGAAGGTGACTCAACCCCCACCCTGGGCAGCCTCTGCCAGTGCCCAATGACCATTTCGATGAAAAGTTTTTTCCTAATGTCAGGCCAGAACCTCCCCTGGTGGAGCTTGAGGCCATTCCCTCTCGTCCTGTCCCCTGTCACTTGCGAGAAGAGGCCAGCTCCCTCCTCTCTACAACCTCCTTTCAGGTAGTTGTAGAGAGCAATGAGGTCTCCTCTCAGCCTCCTCTAGCCTGGAGAAGAGGAGGCTGAGAGGAGACCTCATTGCTCTCTACAACTACCTGAAACAGATGGGGTTTCAGATGGGGTTAATGAGCAAGATGGAGTGTAGTGAGCAAGTCAAGAAATGACACGCATTGACATGCAAGGGTTCCAGCGACTGGATCCTCAAAGTAGCTAGTCTGCTTACAACTGAAGCTGAACTTCCAGCTGCTTGTCAGCTCTCACTCACTGAAGTGCCCAGCTTGGTTAGAGGTAAAGTCTCACTTCAGATTAGAAAGAAAAAGTTTCTCTTTATTAGAAGAGACTTAAAAAAAAGAAAAAGCATCAACAGAACTACAATATTTTTTTAATCCTTTAAAGAGATGACACAACGAAGTGTTGGTCACTCATGAAGCCTCACTTTGCTTGCAGTAAAAACCTTGCTGTACTTTATGCATTTTTATCTTATCACTTCCCACTACTGCTCAGGCCAAATGTACTTTCATTTTAGATCATCTTTCTTGTGCCAATTACATCATTCATTTTATTATTTTAACCTATTGTGTTAAGCTGAGAAGATAACTAATGCAGATGTTAAGTATTTCAGAAAGGGAGTTAACCAAACACAGATCTAATTAAAATGGACTAGTTTTCTTTCCTCTCTTATGCTTTTTTTGCTGACCTTTGCATGACTGCTTAGGAAAAGTTAGAAAGGAACAGGCAAAAAAGCATCAATCTGGAAACATTTCTGATGTTAAGGTTAAGCTTATGCAAATAAATAAAGCAAAGTCTTCTTGACTGGCAAAATAAAAATATGCAAAAATGCAGTCTTCTCAAGTCTACTAGAACCTAAGAATCCAAGTAGGAAAACAATGTGACTACAGACGGGTCTTTAATTTAGCACAGGGTGACAAAATTGCATGGATAAGGGGAAAAAAAAGAACAAATACGTTTCATCTGACATATTTTTTAAAAAGCTGACAGCCTTTCATGACATTTCATTTAAATACCGAATAATCTTTTTTCCCTCCTGACTATGCTTGTTCATTTGAAGCATCCTTATGGATATCTAAGGCTAAAATAAGCACCTAAACTAGTGAGAAGGAAAAAAAAGCAGAAAACCAGTAACCTACCCTTACAGACACTACTGTGTTATCACATAAAATCTGCTCCAGAATATATGTAATATTGAGAAAGATTACCATTCTACCCCTTTTCTATTACCAGGCTCTTTCCCACTATTACATGCAGGCACGCAAGAATTAGCCCTTAGCTGAAAAAAATATATGGGCTATCAGACAGAAAACACGTAGGCCAAAATGTGCCACCACAGATCTAAGCATTTTTCTAGATTATTTGATTTGGGTGGCTAAAAAGACTACCTTGTTTCAGAAAAAGCATCAATAGAAATAATCATGGAGATTTCTTATGCTATATGAGACAGTAAAATCATGATCTTTCAGCCCAGAATCCAGAAAACACTTTCTTTAGTCAGTCATCATCTGTCATAGTTTCTTAGAAAGAGATAAATTAATTTTGTCTGTATTTTACAGAGACGAGGCTTTCCAGATGAAACAGAAGAAAATTTCTCAGGTTGGACAGAAAAGAAATATAGTTGTGTGGGTTTTCTTTTTCCTCTCTGAAACAGACAATATCTTTATTACCAAAAGAATTCTGAACACCAGGATAAGATTTGTACCTTCAGTAATTGTTAGCAAGCAGAACAAATTTCTTCTCACTTTTAGCACTGTAATTAGGCGGTTTGGGGAGAGAGAAAGTAAAATAGAGATAGGGACACCATAACTTGTAAGTATGCTCTGCTTTGGGAAAGGAAAGTTTCGGGATTATTTGCTTTAAGTAGAATAAAGGAAGGGGAATAAAGGAAGTTTTCATTCCAGGGACACTGCAGACATACTGAAACTTAACAGACTGGCTACTGGGAAATAAATAATCCTGATATCTGTGAGGGAATATCCAAGAGGTGACAGAGGGAGTATATAAATGCAAGAACATCAGATAATAAGAAATCCAAAGAACCTTCCTATTAGCACACGCTTAGCTCCCTCCTCCACTCAGCAAGGTCCCAAACACCCACTGATTCCCAGAAACCTCCTGTATTTCATGATCACACACCATACGGCAGCTGCTTCCTGCTGCCCCACCACCCCTGTAAACATCAGTTGCTGGGATTAAATTCAGGTCTAGCCAAATTTACATGTTACCCACACTGATTTCACTAGCACGTTGCTGGCTTGGGCTGAGCACTGGCTGTACACTTTAACTAAGTGCAGCTAGCACTGAGAATGAAACAGCAATGTGCTCTAATCATACCGCAATTCATACTTCTGTTTTCTGGTGATTATATGGCAATTAAGTAATGATTCATGTTTCTTAAATAAATGATTCACACTTATTTAAGGTAATAGCCAAAACACTTAAAAACTACAAATCTTAGGAAAAAAATTATTTTCTTCAGTCACTCATGACTAGTTTATACATTCTTAAAGACATTACTTTGAAAGGTAAAAATATCTGCTGAAGGCATATTATTTTGCTACAGTGGATTGGATGCAACTTTTTGCACACTTGTGTATTACCACACATTGGCTTTACACTGTGAGACTGAAATGCATTCAACCTACATTACCACAGCAAAGCTTTGTGGCACAAGAATATTTTCTAGTCCGTCATGAAGGAGCTGATTGCTTTTCTATGGATTCTGTTTTACTTGTACCAAACCTGTTCAATCAATGCAACTATGCATCTTCTAATCACAAATGTGACCACTACCTTTGTCTTATTGCAGGACTATGCAATTCGTACATATTACCAGCTTCTTTTTGTGCAAAATATCACACCAGACACTTTCTACTTAGATTTCATTAAAATTGCGTGTGATTTCTATAAGATGACAATAAAAAAAACACACTAAAACCAGTAACTTATTCTCCTCTGCTGGGTACTGTTGTCTCAGACTCCAAAAATATTTTATCCCAGACAAATAGAATGTCAATATTTCCTGGTGATTGCTTCTTTGTTTCATTATTTGCCTACCTTGAATAATACTATTTAATAACTGCAATAAAACCAATGCTTTGTCCACAATCTAGAAACCTCCTTTACAAAGTTTTACACTGCTTCTCTGAAGGCGAAATGTATGACATATACCTTACCATACTTGTAGCTTTGATGTACACATTATCTTTCAAATGACAGTTTCCGTCATGGGGAATTACAATCCCTGCTAATTTACTATCAAGGGCCAGATGGGAAGTTTGATCCGTCATCACAAGAAGCAGGCGCTTTGCTTCTTTACGCCATCCAATATGGCTCTAAAAAGAAAACAAAATTAAGCATAAGAAAGCAGCAACTACCTATTCTGCAAAATAATAATTAACAAAACGAAAAATTAAAGTGAAAGTATACTTTAAGATATTACGCTGCTTAGCAACATTGAGTTTAAACCAGGCTATTTAAAGTATTTTGTGTTGAAATACATATTGTGTTCTAAGACTGAAAACTACCACTATGAGTCAGAGATCCTCTTACCACTTTCTTTGCTTTTTTTAAAGGAAGATCTCTCAAAATATATACAAACTATGCATTAAGTACTGGACTTCCGTAACAGCTGCCACATTGTGTTCCTAGCTATTACACACAAATGCAAATGTATAACACTTGTAAAATTCTCTGGGATCCAAAAAGCATTACAGCCGATAACTAAGCATCCATTCATACTGATGCTTGGGGCCCTCTTTGATTTTTACTTTATATTTATTTACTGGATATTCTCATCATTCTGTAATTTCATTTCCCACACAGCTTTCCAGAAAGGACACTGGCGTATAATCAACCAATTAATAAACTAGTTTGAATGTCTTCATGCAATTACAGATTGAGAAATTCCCTATTATGCAGCAAAATATTACATCTATCCACATTTTAAGGGGTTAATAGTAAAGTGGCATATGCATGGGCGAATTGAATGTGTTTTAGGAATTCAGTGATGTGAAGGAGGTAGCAGGACAAGCTTATATCTAAACTTGGTGAGGTGCAAATTTATATTTCCATAGCATTGATTTCCTTGCAAGGAATAAATGGCTGCTTTAAATCAAACTTTAGGGGCACACATAGAATCACAGAATCATAGAACCACGAGGTTGGAAGAGACCCACCGGATCATCGAGTCCAACCATTCCTATCAAACACTAACCCATGTCCCTTAGCACCTCAAACCATTCCCCTTAGCACCTCACATGAATCGCCTCATATCATTTTCCATCATCTCCCCTCTCAATTATTCTGTCATCTTCTTCCTTTACCACAGTTTTCCTCCTTTTTCCTCCTTCTTAGCACCTCTTTCCTACAACACTGTCTCATCTCTACCATTTCCCTTAACACTGCTAGGTATCTTTCATTTCATGTGAGGTGCCTACCTACAAATGTACTCAGCCAGTCTTCGTGATTTATACTTTGCCTTGCTTTCTTTTCTTTCCAGAGAGGGATTTAGCTCCCTTCACAGGCTCATTCCCTGCTAGCTCCGAAAGAGGATTAAGTATCTCGTAACAGCAGGAATAAGTACAGAGATGTGTAGTGTCTTTTCCAGGTTAGACATCAGTCTCCCTCAGACAATCCTACACAGCATTCCCCTAAAGAAGGGTTATTGTAAGTTTTGTTTATACACAGGTTATATCTTAAATAATCCCAAATATCCCAAATTCCTCACCAGCACCATAGAAACCTCTTGCTCCTAGGACTCCATCATTTCAGTTTGTTACCTCAAGACTCCTACCCACATACATCACAGCAACTAAAATGATTTAAAGTAGCTTCATGTCCTAACCTGCCACCTTTCGCAACAGGGATATATCGGTTAAAGCAATAGGGAGCAAGTTATTAAGTTCTACTGTAGGCAAAATGAGTGCATATTAATAAAAATTACAGTTCATGATAATAATTATGAATTGCACATTGTTCTTTTTCATTTTGGTTCACAATTCTGTTAGCAGGAGTGCCTCCTCATTCTCACGAATGTTCCTGTTCTACTGGTTTTTTTTGAAACATTTATTTTTCTAGAGTTCACATCACAAGTGTGGAATGTGTCCAGCAGAAAAAAATGAATTTCAAGTTTTTCCAAAGCTACAGAATAATTGTTTATAACAGCTGTGATCACAATGTCTAATAAAAAGTACCTTTTATTTACCAGCTCATCAAAATTTGTAAAATATGCATTTTTAGCAAGGTTTGGTTTACTTTTTTCCTCCTTGACTTATCCTATTGCACCAAAACAAAGGAACATTAACAAGACAAAATAATTGCCCTGACATCATCCCAAATGATGAGAAACATACCAAGAGCCTGTAATTTGGACAGGAGTTGAATGTTCTGGTATTCAAGAGGACAAGAAAGAGTATCTTACAGAGCATTAGCAAACCCATGATTCAGTCAACTTTCAAAAATTCTCTTGCAGAACAACGCATAGAAGAAAAACAACATGCATAATAGCCCTTTGGAGCAAACAAATTCTTGTTATCTAATATTAGTGGTGGGTTTGTTCAGCTTAAAGAAGAGAAGGCTTTAGGAAGACATTATAGCAGCCTTCAAGTACTTAATGGGGGCCTACAGGAAAGCTGGAGAGGGTTTTTTATCAAGGAGTGCAGGGATAGAACAAGGGATAATGATTTTAAGTTGAAAGAGGGCAGATTTAGATTAGATATTGGGAAGAATTTTTTTTACTGTAAGAATGATGAGGCACTGGAACAGGTTGTCACAGATGCCCCATCCCTAGAGGCGTTCAAGGCCAGGTTGGGTGAGGCTTTGAGCAACCTGATCTAGTGGAAGTTGCCACTGCCCATGACAGGGAGGCTGGAACTCAATGATCTTTAAGGTCTCTTCCAAACCAAATCATTCTATGATTCTATGATACAGCTTGGGAACTACTGATGCAGATCTTTTCCACCCTTTTCTGCATGGAAAAGATGGGGATGAAATTTCATCAATGTACAGAAGTTAATTTTTAGTTAATTTGTTTTTAAATATAAATTCTTTAAAAGCTGTAATAACACTGAAGTGCATTTATTTTCCTTATTTACACAGCAGACACATAAACTGATCCTTCAAATACTTTCTTAAACAGAAGAAATGTCAAATAGTATGTCTTCACTCAGGAACACAAGGAGGGCTTTAATGATCTCTGAAATAGTTTTATGGTTGATTGAAATTAATACACGTGCCTGCTCAAGCAAGAAGCAGCCACCTTCATTGTCTATCCTATGTCTATCCAGAATTTGAAGAACATCATTAACCAGTACTGAAAAATATTTCCTTATGCTTTCCTTTCCGTTTCAATGGGAAATAGAAATGTATAGTTAAAGGGGAAATGAAGGGAAAGGGGGAAGATATCTTATTATTATCAGGCCTAGAAGTGACATTCTGAATTCAGGAACACTGAGCACCATCGCATTCACATAGATATATATATATATCTTCATGCATGAACTACCATTTAGTCTTTTGTTAATAATCTCCTTACCTGGCACACAGCTGCTTGGAGCATTGCATCAAACCCCCCTTCAGGTGTATCAATATTCCCAGAAATTTTTTGTTTATTCACTGCATTTCTGAATTCTGCTATGTTGTCAGTCAGTGACAGCACGTGAATGTAACCATGAGGAGGCATACAATCTAAATTATAATCACTGTAAAAAAATCAAAACAAAACAGACGTCTAACACATTCCATATTTTCCATTTGAACGAGATGTAAATGCTGCACCCCTATTAACCTATAAAATCCTGTTGCTGATGAAATTGTATATATGCAAAGTGAAAGAAATACTTAAAGAAAAGAAGAATAAATCCACATGAGATTAAGTTCAGTGGAATTAGTCTAATTTACTATGAAAAATTCATTTTTCTTGATATTTTATCCAAATCTATATAATACAATGTAGCTAATATAGTAACAGAACGTATGTAGTGTTTCAGTATAGAACAAAAGAAATACAATGTGAACAATGGTGTGATCCCAGAGAGTATATGATACCTTTTGGTATGTCTACAGAGTGGTACAGCATTGCTTTGATTATCCTGAGAACAGACTATTACACTGCAACATTAAGATCTTTTAATAGGTTGATATACAGGCTACTGGATCAAAACTAAAATAAAATTTAAGTTCCCACATCCACTACTAGCAAGTAAATGTACATAACATGAATGTTGAGATTAGTGACAGCAATCCCATTAAAGGGATGGGAAACTCCATTTTCAGTATCATCTTAGTCATAAATGATGCTTTCTGAAATTATGTATAAGAGAGAAAATATGAAGTCTGACATAAACTAATGCCACAGCACTTACACAGGTCATTGCTCTGTGACCCATTTAAGGCAGTGGAATTTACAGCACAAGCTGAATTGGTCATCCGATTCTGAGATGCTGACCATATTTCAACTCATTCAACTCCTTCTGCACACAGTGAGGGATCCAGACCATAACCTGCCTACCGCCCGCCTCAATTTACAGTCACTGAAGAGAAACTGGCACTGTAAGGATTAATACCTCTGCAGAGGTCTACTTATTGGCAAAAAGAAATTGTGTCCTAGAAGTGCTAATTGATCTCCACTCATTATATAGACACCAGATAGACATTTATCTGTCTAATAAATTTCAATACTGGTGTCCAATTCAAAAACCACTGAAATAAATAAGATACTTAAGGATTTCACGGAGCTTTGGATCATGTCTTCCTAAGAAAGATAATGAGTGAGAAGGTATGAACAGTTAATATTTGCTTTTCCAAGTATTATGGTTTATACAGGTTTGAATTTGTTGCGAATAATCTTGTTCTCCAGAGGGTTTTGGAACTGATCCCTCACTTTATGTAAGTGCTGAATGCCAGGTATAAAAGGTATAACATGCAAAAAAACAAATGCAAGTCAGAACACCTTTCTTATTTAAAAGGGGAATTCATTCATATTACAGCCGTGGAATTAGATTAGAGGATCACTTCTGTTCATTAAATGAGCTGAAAGGAACTGCATCACATGGACAAAAGCGGAGTTTTTAGAAGAAAGTTAATGAATACACAACCATATACCAGAAGAGAAGTCCTAGGTCAGAAAGTACAAAATTTTGTGATGAATAGAGGGATCATATATCCAAAATAACCAAGAAAACAACATTTGACTAAAAAATTAAATGCAAAATATATTCAAATATATTGAAGTTTACGAAAGCAGCAAAGTGCAAATTTGTGTGATTAATTAATTTCTCAGTGGTACAGTAGATATACAAAGACTACCTACCTGCATTGGTTATGGATTCTACCTGGATGAATGCTGATATAGGGTGACACAGTCTTATCCACATAGGATCCAAATCCAAGCCGAAAATCAAGAGAAATATTCGCCATCTTTTTAGACAAAGCAAATCCAACGGAATTTAGTTTTTCTATATTGTTGTGCATAGAGGCTGAGACATCAACTAAATAATAAAGATCCACGGGGTATTTCTCTAGAGGACGTACTTTTAACATAAAGTTTGCTTCACTTCCTGATTCAAAGGAAACAAATAAGTTTATTTACTACTTTGAATGGACACTCTTAAAAGTACTTTTTTTTTCAGCAACATCAGCACAAAGTTGTTTGTAGCAGCAAACAGGAAAACAAACAAACAAGAAAACCTCCAAAGAGTAAATGAAACCTTAATGCATCATTCAAAAACAAGCTATAAAGAGACTCTTTGAAGAACATCTTTTTTTTTATTTTATTTTTTTTTTATTGTAGGGGCACTGTGCAATTTATTGTAAAACTTTGACTTCTATTCATTTTCTTTTACATTCCTGGTCAAGTAAGCCCTTTGGCATTATACCAAAAAAGCAGTTATAACTCACAAAGGACACAAATATGCATACAAACTGGGGTCAGTCACTTCAAGTTTGACACTTATAACTATGCAAACGTATCCTGCAAGTAGTTTGTTATATGAATCTAATATTACATGTGTACCATGAAGACAGCACAGCCTGAAAAACTCATGTAAATTATGTTTCAAGTTTATACTAATCTACTCCCAAAGATTCAATGAGAAAAATCAGTGGGATATTTCTTTTTTTTATAAGGTTTTAATATTAAAAAAATCCAACTTTTGGCATATACAAAGCAGAACTCTTCCTCTATTTCAGGATAACAAATGTTTGTCTCTTCTGCAGAACCAATAACCATTCTCATATGTAATTAAAAATGCTAATGCTTTGAAAGCCACTAAAAATAGTCCCTGCAATTTTGCTTGCCTGATATTCTCTAATGTCAGCAAAAAGTGTGAAAGGACTGGAGTATGGGCAACGTAGGCATTAATGCATGATTTCAAATTGCTTATTATTATATGTCACCTGAAGTGTGAACTCACAGAAGAATCAGAGAATCGTAGAATCACCCGGCTGGAAAAGACCTCCAGGATCATCGAGTCCAACCACTTCTATTTGCCACTAAACCATGTCCCTGAGCACCTCATCTACCCGTCTTTTAAACATCTCCAGGGATGGTGACTCAACTACCTCCCTGGGCAGCCTGTGCTAGTACCCGCTGACCACTTCTGTGAAAAATTTCTTTCTGATATCCTTTGTGTGATGAGTACAATGCAATGAAGATACAGAAAAGGACAATAAGAAGGGAGGCATTATAGAAGAATTATGCAGGTTATCAATAAAAGCTATCTAGACACGTTCAGAAACAGATTCACTAAAAAAACCCACCTGAAATGTGACTTCTCTACTCATGACACACTCATGACATTTTTTAGTGCTTATGACATTGCTAGATGGCACAATTGAAAAATATCTAACAAAGAACTGACCCAGAAAAGTTAAACATGCAAATTACTTCCTTACAATGGTCTTTGAACATAAGCCATCTGAAAAGGTCAGGATTTGTCTGTATCAGGACTTGCATGAAGAAAACGGAATTTCAGTGTGTTGTGTCTCAAGCGTTTCTTCTTTGACAATGTAAATCAATTTACCCCTTGTAAATGACCCTTGCAGGTCTCCAGTTTGCATATAGTGAGATGCTGAGTACAGCTTTATTTTTTCCTACATAAATCCTGACAGTTGAGTATATGTAAACAGTGATAAACCCCCACAGCATCATAAAAACCCCCGTCATTGTCTGCATGATTATAATGTATCAAATTTCTGGTTTGAGGCACAACTATAGCTGTATATCTGTGTGTTTCCCTGGGGTATGAAATACAGCCAAGACATCTATATATCAAAAATTACTCTTCAAGAGCCCTTGGAATTTCAGTCTTCTGCCTCCCTAATGCAAGAACTTCTGCAAAGCATACAGAACCCCAAACTTAATTCCACTATTTACTGGCAAAAAAGTTCATTAAACAAAAATTCAAGAATGCTAATGTTTTTTCTATGAATTCAGCATACTTATGGATATAAATGTGATTACAGACACATCCAGAACATTCCTGAGACCATTTTTCAGTACCAAGCAGAGCATCAGTCATTTCTTTGGAAGGAGAGTGGGGAAAGGAGAGGAAATGCTGATATTATTTTCTCAATTTTATTATTATAAATCTGGAAAATGTTATTACAAATATGGAAAACCAGAGTTCCTTTGTGATATACAATCCCTTCCTTTTTCACTTGTAATTGACAGAAAACTATCTTTTATACAGCAAAGATCAGCAAGATACTTTTCCTGTTAGCTTAACGTTTTCCTACCGAAGACTGATCCTTCTTAAATGACATATTTCTTTCTCCAATTATAATTTGCAAAAGAAATACTTACATTAAATTTATAAAAGAATAAATAAAATTAAATTTTAAACTAAATAATTATTTTAATTAAATTACCTTAATTAAATAATTAAATGATCAAATAATTAAATTTAATATGAAACACACCCTGCATTCCTTTATATCACCTTCCAGTTCTGCTGTTGGCTAAAGCTACTTTAGAGGCAGAGAACACACACTGATTTAACATCAGTTCACTTGAGGGAAAGTAGAGATATACTAGCAAACCTCAGATCCATAAAAGGACTTGTAGATTCTATTCCAGCCAAGTGCCTCACAATTTAGAAATGAAATGTTAGGCAGTGAATACCTAAGTCAACTCTTATATAGTGGCTTTGGTGTCTTCATAGTTCTTCTAGTCAATGCACTTAAAAGTAAGAAAATAATTAAGGATTCTATCTCCATTTACTGTCACTAAGGAATACAATTTATATGCATGTAAGGGAAAATGATTTGTGTAAGCAGCTAAAGAGGAAGAATAAAGAAACTACAACAGAAAGCAGAAAAAACCTCTTCCACTTATTACTTGCATTTTTCTGACCTTCAGCTGCATTTGACAGAAACACTTCTTGCTAAAAACCATACTTGAATATGAGAGCAACACCACCATATTCCTACAATATAGGGATAGCATTGTTCTTCAAAATTATTATGCCATCTGCTTCTTCACAAATTATCTGTATTTAATAGTCTTGTGTTTAGTTTAAATTGACTATAATATCAATGTGTTAGAGACAACCCAACCTGGACGCAGTTGGACTGAAACTTTTCCTGGTGTCACTTGTGTATTTGTTTCATGGTCACTGGGTATTGTGACACGAACTGTGGGATTTTCTACAAAATCTGATTGGCAGCCTCTTTTCATTAAGTTGAAAACAGTGTCACAGCGTCCCTTCTGTGTTGCGCCAGCCATGAAATCCTATTTTAAAAGAGACAAAAAGTACAAAACAATCTAAGCTGAAAAAAACCAACTGTAATTTCTTCAAAGGAAAGAAAAAAACCAAAATAATAGTCTTGGAAAAAATAAAATACGCTACTATAATTGCATAAATCGCAGAATGAGTTCAAGATAGCCATGTGGGTTTAATAAGGGCAATGACGAAATATTTAAATTAAAAGTTAAACCTAATTGACACAATGAATTCTTTCTACAAATGACAGAACTTTTGTATGAGAAAGAGGATCTTGCACAGTCAGAACAAACTGACTTTCCAGAAAAAGGAAACTACTACTAGTACTATGTTACTAAAAAATGTTCTGTGCTAGCTAGGAGTTAATTATAGCAACAAGGTGTCATTCACACAACATCAAAACAGGCTGCTTTTCAGAGGAATCCACTGGTAATGTTACTCAAGCTATTATTTAGAACTAGCAGCAGAAATCAGCTTTAGATTTATCTATCCTGAATTTGTCTGTCAATCACAGATGTTTAAGTTCTATCCCCTACCCTACAACAAATCCAAACACCAGCTGGATTATATAATTTCAGTCCTCAGAAAGAGGAACCTACGTATTACAGGACTGGACATTTTAAGATGCCACCAACATAAAAAAAGCCTCTGTAGCAATAGGAAAGTGCTTAGTAGTAGGATGCTCTCAGAAGCAGCACATCCTTTGTTGCAGTGAGAGGAAAAGGTTTCCAAAATTGTGCCAATGTGATTCAATGCAAAATTCCTTCCTGACTATAAATCTGATGATTAACATGATCCTGATCATGCACAGAAAAAAAAACAAAAAGAAAAAAAAAGATCCTTTGTACTCTTTCAAAGCATTGGTCCATCATAGCCACAGCTGGAGACCAAACAATGGACAATATCTGATATATCAGAGGCAGATGGTGAAAATAAACAATTAAAAAGTCCATACAGCCTACTGTGTATTAGAGAATAGTCATCCAGACCCTGAAAAGACCGGAGAAGGCCCCTGAAGAATGAGACTGACAGTCATGCATCTTGTTTTCCAAGTTCCAACTCATTTTTGTAGTCTAACTCTGATATATATTTTCCATAACCTTTACCGTAGACAACCGAGATTGCTTTTCTTCGTTACTGCTATTTACATATCCTTTTTGATGCATATACATTCCAAAAAGCTAGGCTTTTAAATGTACAAAGAATTTAGCTACTCTCAATGCTATCACTAACAACTGATAGATATTTAGCATTTTCTGAAGTTCACTGTGTGTGGGTATAAAGTTACAGCATCTCAAGCGTTCCTTAGGGCTGATTTTCTCATTAAAAACATTGCTGAGATGAAGCTGGCAGGCTAAGCTAAAACCTGCTCCTGTAACTTTACTCTGGAAAATTTCTATCTGCATTAATATGGGTCTTGCCATTCCACAACCAGGAATGGTGCGTAGGTGACCCAGCTATCAAAGAACAGTGTAAGACAGTTTGATAAACCCTTGGCTTCCATGAACAGCTCTCAGGACTGATATGAGAAGTGATGCAAGAGAAGCAGAGCAGATATGAAACATGGGCAAATCTGAGTGCCTAATTAGGAGACCTACTGCAGCTCCATAGCATGGAAAAGTCAATAAGTGCTGTTCCATGGTAAACACAGATGTAGAAAGATTAAATTGTGCCTTTTGTAAGATACATGGCCACAACAATGGAACACTCCTCACTGTAATGTGTTGTGCCATCTACACAGGCCCTAAGGCTTCTCTTGAAAAACTGCTCCTCTTGCATTACTTTACCTAACACTTGTTTCGGACTAAGTTAATTCTTCCAAGACAAAGTATCTTGGATAAAGTTACACCGGTGCCTTAGCTCCTTATCTCTTCCAGGCACCCTCCTCAAAATTTATCTACCTTCTCTCCTAATGAAAACTGCTACAGATAAGTTTCATGTGATCTTCAAGACCATTTGAGTTTGGAATTGCCAGGGAAATTCTTAAAAATCTTGTTCCTCTGAAGTGCTTAAAATGGTCCAACCTTACTCAAAATCATATAATCAACTGTTTGGTTTTTTTTAATCAAACAAAACTAGAAATTCCAATATTCTTACAGTTCAGAAAGCATTAACGATTTCAGAATAATTCTTTCCCCCTAAGACTGATTTTCTGTGACAAGTCTCAGAACTGATGTTTTCAAGTGTCAAAATAAGAAATGAATATTTTTTATTTTTCATTTCTGACAGGGTCATAAGACATGGTGAAGTCCGAGTTAACTTCAAAGTTAGTAAAATGTTTTGCTAAATGCATATAGAGGTGTATATGTATAGATTTGCTCTGACATATAATGATGACTTAATATAAATTACCGATAAATAATTTTGCTTTTGAAGCCAAAAACTGTTGAACTCTCAAAGCTACTGTAATCTTCCAAAGCTGTCTACAAAGCAGATGGATTGTATTAAAAAGCTCTCACTTAATTTAAAATTACTGCAATTTTCCAAATCAAGGATTGCTTTTTCTCCTTTGGAAACAAAATATATTTCACATGATTTCTCAGGTTCTGTCTCCAGGGGTCATTTAAAGACTTTATTGCTATTTCTCACTATAATTTTCACAGTTTAAAAATCTTTTATCTTTATATGATCAGAAGCAGCTAAACCGTAAGTCAAATGTAAATAAGGGGAAAATCCATACCTCTTGAGCACACCATCCGCACTCTGGACCCAAAGCAAGACACTTTGTGCATGTTACTGCATTTGAAGTGGCACATCTGTTTTCCGCTGCAGTGAAATATAAAACCAAGCATTCATGACTTATGATGATATGTGGGAATTGTAAAATACCTAATTTTAAACCAAGATTTCAAAAATTACTTCACCAGATTAAGAGTGATGACAACGCATCCAAACAGAAGTAAAACAGAACAAAGGCAGTCTGGGGAGGGAATACTTGCCAGATTTTTTTTTTTATCTGCAGTCTAGAACTATGTGTACATATCAAAGAAAACACCATTCTCACAGTGAATTTTTTAAGATCCTGATTTAGAATAACTTTGAAGAGAAATTTTATCTTTGGCATGAACCTTGCTGATTTACTGCCTAACACAAAATATTTACCAGGTAGCTTATGTTATGTCTTCACAGACATTTGCCTTTAAGTCATTTACACTCGACTGAGCTATTCATTATTCACTCTGCATGGAACCCAAAATATTTTCTCACCTTCTATAAATATTCCCCTACTGCATTTTATGGAATGAGTAGTTTCCCAGAAGAGGCAGATTTTTGTTCAAAAGTGGATTCAAATTCATTCAACATTACGTGTGTCACAGATTAAAGACCCATCATTCTGTACTAACAGTCACAAAAAACGTGCCTACTGACAGGTCCATCAGCAAAGTCCTTTATACCCTTTTCACATCTCTGTTTTATAGGTCATTGCTTCAGTTACTACTCTTTGCTATGAAACTTTGGCAGTCGGAATTGGGAAGAAGAGATATCCTTTTGGAGATATCCAAGGGACTTGATCAGCTCAACTTGAATGTCAGCATCAGTGTATCCGTTCAGCACAAGTCTCTCGTAGACCACTGTGCTTCTACACAAAACAGAGTTCACCTGCCAAGAGCTGTAAGAAAGGCTTGTATGACACTCAGTGCACAGCACAGCAGTGCTGGTTATCAACACTGTTTAGTGGCACACTCAGAATGGCACATTATATTAGTATAAAACATACTGGAAACAAAACAAAATTAATTACTGCAGACTGGAAAGGCTACATCTCTTAACTGGTCCATCATGATAATTTGCATATCATTATACTGAAAAAATTTGAAGAAAAGCTGTTTTTTCATCCAGAGTTTTGGCTACATGTACTGTCTCTCAGATTCTTTCTTTCCAAGCTGCAATATTCCATATCATCTCTCTTTTTAGGGTAATGAGAGCTACTTCCCAAGTGAACACCTGTATAGGAAAACATGTACTAAAATATCCTTTTTATCTTTATTTAACTGATTTCAGCTATGGAGTCAAAGATAAGATCTCCTATCATATGAACAGCCAGTCCTCAAAAAGGTCACTTTGAATAACTGATGATCTCAGGAACTAATCACAGCTTGCAAGTTATTAGTATTAGCAACATACATACCATTAAGATTATTAGCAAAAGAGAAAAGCCTAGTACAGAACAATTGCAGCATTATACTGATAACACATAGGTTAGTGGCAACTTCATTCATTTCAAAAGTCAGACTAATATTTCTACTTCATATAAACTGTTGTTGACAAATTTTGCCAGGCAGACAATATGAAAAAAGAAATGTAGATGAAAGGGGAGGAAATTCATATAGAAATGCTGGAATCAATAAGCTAGAAAGCAGCCCAGGAAAGTGCTGGAACAGAGGGAAAACTGAATAAAGGGTTACTGCAAACCACAGGAGAGAAGAACAAGGGTGAGGATTCCAGGTAGGTACTGACATGACATGCATGGGGTAGTGCAGCTTGCCTTTCTAGACAGTACTGGTAAAGCGCAAAGGCACAGGATGAAATGTTGTCGAAGGAGTAAAAATAAAAGCAATGTAATTGTTCTTGGCACAGAATCATCACTCCCATCTTCAACTGGATACCAAAGATAGCAGAGATGAAAGAAAAAAAGAGAGTGAAGTGAAGGATTCAGTAAAATTGTCAAAGGACAGGGAAAGATAAGAATTGGTGATGTGCAGTGTAACAGTGGGCAAAGCCAACCGTGGGACAAAACAGGGAGGAGACAGCATGAACTTTGAAATTACCAATCAAGGAACATCCACCATAAGAGACAGAGCTGTTCTGATAAGAATAAATAGTTGACAGGAAGAAATGAGAGACCTGTGTATCTAGCTTCACAGATAAGGAATAAGCCAAATTAATTCCCAGTCACGGTAAACAGTAAACCAGAATAAACCAAATAATGAGTTTGGCCTGATTAATTTCCCGCAGTAATTTCTGAGACTCCTTTCTTAAAATGTATAATCCTATCTGCACAACACACATTTCCCAAAATTAAATGCGATTGTATAACAAAACATCCGTGTCCTACTGTAACGTGCACTTTATAAAACAAAACAGTGCCTGTGACTGGAACAACTGTACCATATTTCCACATGAATGGGAAAACTGAAAAACAGTTGTCCAAATTCTTTCTTCCCTATGGTTAGTTTAGGTACTGAATTTATTGGAGGCTCATCTAGTTTATTAATACAACATCTGTGGTAGTGAGGGGTGGAGAGGAGTGTCTTTCTAAACTGCTAAGGCAGAAGACAGATCTTAAAATCCAGTTTGGGTTTCCAGTGCAAAGATGAAATGCTTCAACAAATGAGATATACAGTATTGCTGGATGCAAACCCCTTTGCTGATAACTCTCCAGTCTCAAGAGACCCATTTGCACAACATGAAGTCAAGGATTGGCAACTGACAACCTTAGTACCATTGGTTCCAAAAGCTGATTTTTTTGGACAAAAAAGAAGGCTGAAAAAGGTTTATTAATGCCCAGTATACACATTCTGGCTATATTACTACTGCAGTTCCCAAGTACACAGTCCCTTATTGCAGTAACATTTATGGATATGCTTTCATTCACAAAATATTTATTATTTAGTTACAAGCCTACTCTAAAACCATAACTGACAGCATAAACTTCTCAGTTTCTTTTAAAAATCACATGCTAAGGCAAGAAAAAATTTTTTATGAGTTGGCCAAAAAAAGAACTGAGATTTTTCCTGCCACTTCACCAATAACAGAGTCCAGACAAGACTGAGTTACCATTGAGCCAAAGCTAAGGGCAAGTTTCTACTGGCTTAGTTCTAACTGATGTATGCCAAAAGGTATTTTCAACAAGGGCCAAATTTTGTGCTGGGAACTGCACAGGCATACACATATAATAAAAAGTAACTTACGAAGGTTAAACTGCACTTTTCCAGCCTCCTTCACAAAATTTAATCATGCTCCAACAACTGCAGCTATTTACGGTTATCAGAAGTGTGGCAAGCCTAAACTCTAAGCAACAAAGGCAAGACAAGTATCATATATGTAATAATAATTTCCTGCCTCCCTATTATGAAAATAAACTTACGATCAGAGATGGTATAACAATAATGCATACTGGAGTTTGAGAGACGTTAAACAGGTTTTCAAACACACAGCACTTTGTTCAAGTACAGCCAAGAATTCAGATTTACATCAACTTCACTGTTGGTACATGTTTCTGCTGGTTTTGGAGGGTGCACCATTCGCTTTCTTAAAAGAAAAAGCCATAATTTAACTAGCAGCTTATACTCTTCAAACTGTTGAAGACTAGTTAAGGCAAGAAGCTACAGAATTATCTAGCCTCTACGAAGCTTTTTTTCCTTAACTTCTGTATCCTGTCTTGCTCTAAGGAATCCATCAGCCAGGCTGTCCCTCTCCACAGATAATGTGGCATTCAGTAACTTGCATGTAGCACGACTTCTGAGGGAGGCTGCAGCTTTTACGCAGCATGCTGCAGTTATCTTTACCTTTCTGTGGCTTAAGGAGCTAAACCTGACTGCTGCATAGTGGACGGGTAGTAACTGCCCCAGCTAACACACAGCTTCTCAATTCACCTTGGCTGAATGTGCAGAAACAATGAAAAGCATTGTAAAAATGTTACAGAGGGGGAGCTTTTCCATGATTATTGTGTCTGACACTTACTTGCTCAGATTACAAGGAAAAAAAAAGGAGTGTCTGTGCTTTAACTGCCAATCCTAAAACCTAATCCTGGAATAAAGTTTTTTCCCCCCTTTTTTCCCCAAACAAGTATTAATTCTCTCTACCCTTTGTGCACAACGCCATGCTTTAAAAACAAGCTTTGTCACCACCAGTTTTTCCAAGAGGGTTACAAGGTATGCCTGAAAATCAGCTTTAAGAGGTACTCACCCTTGCCCAGAAAAGGAGATTTCAACTTGAATACTGTACATCTATTATGCTTTATAAAAAATTCCTAACATTACTTGAGTAAAAAAAACCAGACAACTTCCCTCTCTCTTATTTCTATTACATACTGGGTTGGTAAATTAGTTTCACTTCTCTATTAATGGTTGTCCACTGCAGCATCACTCTATAAGCTGTGTAATGACTTAAAAATATTCTTTACCAAGAAGAGAAGCAGCAGCAAACTTAAACTCAGCAAGAGACACATGTATTTGCTAAGGAAAAGATGTGTAAAAAGAAGAGTGTAAAACATGACTGGCACTATTAAATTCTGAGTCCTGGAAAAATACTTCAGCAAACCTGGCAAGTGAGTAAAAGGAAAAACATATCTGTGAGCATGGTAAGTGAGTAAAAACACCTTTCCACTAAATACAAACAATCCAACAGCAAAAAAAATAAATCCCAATCTAAACAAAAAAACATCCTAGGCCTTCTTTTTCTACATGTCATTAAAAAAAAAAAATAATGAAATGTTAGAGTGTTCCTAAAAAGAAAAATGGAGTATACCAGAAGATGATATATAGATAAGAGATATAAAAAAGACATAAATAGACGTATACATGCATTCCTGGATAAATTTAGTGAAAAGCGTCACTAGGAAACAAGTCCTGGTGACTGATACAGGCTTCCATTCCTAACTCTGCCAATACCTCTCTGACAGATTTGGGTTTCCCAGTCTAACTACATCACCATATGGACACAGTGCCCTATGAACGTGAGGGGCAATTACTGAGAACGACACAAATTACATAAAAGGCATCAAAATGCAAAGTAACCCAGCAGTCTGCCTCATTGTCTGACAGATCATGCCTTTGCAAAATAACCAAGATCTTCCTTTTTTTGCACATTGTGCAAGCTCTGAGTGACGCCAATGGAGTCAACTGATGCTGGATATCAGCTGAAAAAGGCAAATGGAAAAGGAGGAGACATCTAGCAACACAGCATTAGGAAATCTCTAGCAGAAAAGGACAGTCATAGCTGATTCTGGAGTACAGTAAATGTATCAGAACTCTGCTGTTTAATGGCACGTGGAGATGGAGTTCCAAGGCAATGTACAGACACTTCCATAACTGGGGAATGACACAGACACTCAGCGTCGAGGAGGTACTCCTGACAACACCACTGTGTTTTTAGTTTGTGAGAAAGATGCATATAACAGCACTTTGGAAAAGGTACTACTCAAAATAGCTACTGGTATAGCAGTTTGGACTCACAAACACAACATTAAAACCACAGCCTCAGAAGTGACCTTGACTGTGGGAGACAGAGCTATTGACTACTCCAGGCTGACTTTGTTCCCAAGCCGCAATACGGAATGAAAACAAGCAATGTAACCTTGAAATTTTTCACAACACAACTTTTGTTTCTCGGCCAACCTTACTTTTAGCCTTTCTTTTCTATGAAACTTCCTGCTTTTACAGGAGATGGTTAAATTTTGTTGATGCAATCCATGCCTGCAAACAATGAGTCAAAGACTATTTGGCTTCTGAAATCAACCTATTCTGCCTCTTGCAATAAAAACATACAGGTCAATTTACTCTGATTATATCATTAGAAGAGGCTCGTTTCCCACAGCCATTAGCTTTTATGGCAAAGGTTTGATAGTCCTGTTTGCACAGCTTTGCACCAATAAAAATGCAAAGCATATGGAAACGGAGAGCTTAAATCGTCTTTTATTAAATCCTTTGATTTAAAGGGAACTTCAGGATGTGCGGAGCTGTGTTAATTCCCTTGTTTCCTAGAACAGAACATGGGCATAGGAGTCATTATACTCTAGTCATTTCCAGCGGCTAGAATCTCCCTTGGAGTTGGCCAGCTCGGATACAGCTGTGGTGCTCGAGCAAAGTCTGGAACATCTACTGCTGTATTTCATTGCTAATTTAATCTCTTGCGTATTAGTAAGCACTGCTAGCGAGCAGCACATCAACAACCCAGAAAAGTCAGTATACTCCTGTGTATACTATAAAGTCTTTACCCAAATATGAGGTCAGCATGAGTGTAAAGGTAGACACTATTTTTTGCCTGCTTAATAAGTTCAGCCTTGAATGAAAGACAAGCCCAAGCTATATTTCCCATGATACCAATGCAGCTCCACCTCCTCAAACCAGGCTCTCAACCCCTAGTGGTCTCCCCAGCATACCTTTCTATTGTATCTACTTTTCTCCAAATTCTTGTTTTCTGCCCTCTAAGAGCACTAACTCTTAATGTCACTGCACCATCATTCACAAACCCAGAAGCAGTACAGAGGATGAGCCACAACTCACAGCTCTTTCTTCCCAAGGAGTATCCCCACAGATCCTTAGTCCATAGCAATGCAAACAGTTCACTTCATTTACTTTTATCTAAATGCATACATGGGGAGTTGGAACAAACTTAGTCTGCATGTCAGACCATAATTCTCAAAGCTGAAAACATAATGGAACCAGTCCCTCAATTCTGAACAAAAAAGGATAACTGAATCGTGCTTTTATAGAAGTTTTTCTTGAAACAAACCAAAAGCCCTGACCCAAAACCGTGTGTTTGTGTATATTAGGAAGACCTGTCAGGGTTAAACCAAAACACTGACTACATAATACATGTTTTACACTCACGACGAGAAAACTTCAAGAATATTAGATAAAAGCTGAGTATCACAGAGGACAACTATCACTCTTTAAGGACTTGTAGCATGTAGTGCACTAGTTTGGGAGAAGCAATTATTCAGCAGAGCTATTTTAAAAATGTTACTGCCTTCTGATATACAAAGTGTTTGGTGTTAGTTATTTGAGCAATTTACTTTTCAATAGGGTTTTCAATCTTCAAACATGCTTACTTGCCCTGAGACAAATGCAATGTGGTAAAAACTTTCTAGGACTTTCTTCTAATTTTTTTGTGTTCCTTTTATGCACAGTGAATGCAGGAACCATTAGATTTTAATTAACTGTGTGATAGCAGAAAAGACTCTATTTGATAATTAATAGCTGAATTAAACGTCCTTCAAAGGTGAGTTAAACTACAGAAATTTTCTGAATATATAGACCAAAAATGAATGAACACAAAGATCTCCTAAGAAAATGCTGAGAAACTAGTTTCTCAAACAGGATATACAAACATTGTTAAACAAAAAATCCGAAACCCAACTGCACCTGCAGACACTGGCCTATCTTCATTTTAGGTTTACTATACGTAAGCCTGTTAGGGTTTTATAATTTACACAAAACACGACTGCAAGCTATAAAATAGGCAGACTTGCATGCTAACCATAACTACTGGTGCATATATACTGTTGGGATGCAAGCTTCTGCTTGTGCTTCTGGGAGTGAACGTTCACATATTTGCATGGTCTGCAGGTACAGTTTAAGTGTGCTGTAAACAACAGCCTTCAAACACGCAAATTCAACATTCAAATTTCAAGGTAGTGGTTTATTTAATGTTCTCAAGTAATGCCCCAACATTTCTTAAAACACAATCCAACAGTTTTGCTTAGATTGGAAGAGCATGCTTGCTGATGTCATTAATTTTATTTAGGTCATTTTGCACCAAGTGTAAGCTGTCTCATGTTTTCTTACTTCCTCAGAGTCCTGTTTGTACAAGATGATGGTATCTTGGTTCAGCTTTCCAGCAAGAAGCTCACATCTGAAAGAAGCAAGCTGTCCTCAGCACAGTACTAAACCCTGTAACCCTATGGAGATGAAATGGAAATAAATCTTGCTCTTAAATACAGTAGAATAAGTGGAATTTATTTAGCTTATTCCCTTGAACACCAAGAAGGAAGAGAATTTATTCTGGAAAGGGCAGTTACTGGTTTAATCAGATCTGAACTACTTTTGTGATGCCACCACTCATGCTGCTGTATTCATAAAACAGCTACAACAACAGTGAAACACCAAAAATACTTAAGGTTTTAAGATTTGAACCCAATGAAATAATGCTGCTAACAACTTGACTCCCAGATCAGGAGGGTAGAGAAGGGTCCTGAATTAAAATAAGAACATCATTCCATGTGTCTGAAGCTACAGAATTTTCCTTCTCCAATAATTATAGTTAAAATCTGTCTTAATATATTTTAATAATTATAAATATTTCAGACTCATTACTGTCACCATGAGTAATGCCAGGCGTATGACTATGAAGTCATGTGAAGCATAGAAACATATGAAGCAAAAGGTTAATTACGAGCTTTGAAAACTTCAGTTTAGGCAAATACAGCCTCAAATAGAAGTTCTTTTTTGGCACCTTTCTAATGCTGTAAATTCCTGAAACACTTACATTTTCATCCTGAAACACTTACATTTTGCTCAAGGGGTTATTCTTGTTCTGCCACCAGAACAACGGGGAATCCTGAATGGCTGGCAAGGAGCTTACTTTTCTTCTTGAAGAAAGGTTCCATTACAGTGGACAGTGAACTAATTCATTAGAGTCCTACTTCCTTCCCAAAAGTTAAGCTAAATAGCCTAAGTCCATTTATGTAAACTGCCAAAAGAAAAAAAAATAATCTTTTAATAAAGTTCAAGTGCTTAGGGAAGAATAACAGACCATATCCTACTTTGTCCATCATAAATTATGCCTATTTAAGCAGATCAGAAAGAAGTATTACAACTTTCCACTGGTTAGACTGAAGTCAGCAATTAGTAATGGACATACACAGGAGCTTGAAGACAGATTTTGCTGGAAATGAGGATGTAAGTAGAAAGGGAAACACCAAGACCTTAAGAATTTGATTTAAAAATACCCATAAATGTTTATTAACACAAAGGAAATGTTTATTCTTCTCCAGAATTTTGTTTTCAATACATTTAGCTTGAGAAGCCAGATTTATATCAAAATATCTGCACTACCAGTTACAGTAAAAGCACAGGATAGTTCACATATATGATTCTTGCAAACACAACATATGACTTTAGTGTCATTAATGTAAGTAAAGCACACCGGGGGAACTTTAAGACTCAAGACACAAACCTATTCTGCTGTTCTTCTTACCCTGACAGAACTCATTAAATCCCAGTTACTGCCCGAGACACACCTATCCTGACACTCAAAAGGTATGGTTTTGCTATATGCAGTTGTTTAAATGCCAATTGGTGATAAACAGCATAATTCATGTATGTAGTGTAGATTTTATCTGTACAATAAGGCTTATTGCTTCTTATGTCAGCCCTATTCAAAAGAAGTGAGATCCCTAGCTTCTAAGGACTTACTCCCAAAAATAATGATGATGAATCTGACTTTCTGAAAAAATCTTGATAAATATCAGGAGCCCATGTCAACTTACACAATTTATGAATACCATATTTTATGTTTCTCTTCTCATACTTCCTACTAGTAGTAACTAACAGAAATTGACGCAAATTCAAGACACACCTTATTCTTTCTAGGGACTTGCAAAATATTACCAGCATTTGTGCTCTTTATGAAATGTAAGGGAAATTATAATCTGACATTTTAATGTCCTCTTGTTGAACGTGCACTGAAGCAGAAGAGGGCTTATTTGATGAAGATTTTATTAAGCTTTCATAAAGCTCACATTCTGACATCTTTCTGATGTTCTGAAGAGGTAAACTAAACTTCGACTGCATTTTCATAACAAATCAAATTTATTCTTTCAGGTCTCTTGACTAATGATGTACAATTCCTGCTTGGTCAGCTGTTGCAGTTCCAGCCCTTGGAAGTTTCAGGATCAGAAAAGAAGTTACTGCCTCTTCCAACTGCTATACAGAGTATTCCTGCTGCATGCAACCTTCAGGCTGCCTTCACAACTTCCTTCAGCAACAGCATGTCCTAAATAACATAAGCTCAGCCTTCCCAGAGCACCAAAAGTTATTACTCTTCTAGTGAGTAAACTGTCCAGTTCCACTCTTTTCCCACTCTCACCTCATCACAAACACCTGTAGCACGGAAATGCTGTAAGTACTATACATGCAAATAACCAGTATCACTCAACTTGCAAAAATCATAAAAAAAAAAAACTATCACAAAAAAAAAAATCCTGGGAGAGACATGAATTTGTGACAGATTATGAAAAATCTATAAGCTGCAAAGCAAACTTATGCATAACATTGGCATAACATACTCCTTGGGCAATGTACAAGCCTCCTCCTCACTATTCCTCAGAACTGCACCCTACAACCACGTTCCCTCTCAATCACTCAGGTTGGCTTTCCCAAAGATGATCCAACAGCCCTAGGGAGCAGATCACCCACACAGACTCAGGAAATGAAAAATGAATTTTCTCTTCTTCTTGGATCGCTTTAAGCCTTAGGAAAAGCAGAACTATCTCAGTGTTGAGTATCCCATACAACACAGCTTCTCCCACTGAGCCCCTGAAGGAAATGGGCCAGTGCAGAGAAATCAATAAACACTGGTTAAAGCCATCACGATGTACCATTTATTTCAGCCTTTTATTTTGTGTGTGTGTGTGCAGGGACAGACATGTATTGCCTCTCTTCAAAAATAGTTCTTCCATGGATGATTTTAAAAACTTTTTTCTGTTCTTTTGAGAAGGGGCACAGTAATGGTTTGTGAAACTTTCTAACTAGAGGGAACACACGTAAGAATCTGATGTGACACGACTGGCAAAGCACAAAAGACTCTGACGAGGCAACATTAATGAACTATGTCTGGCACTGGAAGTCATGCTATTAGGATAAATCAATTAACAGTTGTTCCTGCTATGAACACAGGTTGCTTACTTTCCCCAAGCCCCTATCCGGTCTTTCCAAATGACACTCTAAAAAGACCTGAAAATACCAACTTTTAAAAGGTCGAGAGATTTGCCAACCATGACTATATAGCAGAATTGCTGTCTGCCTGTTCTACAACTCTTAAACTAGGGATGAAGATTTTCGTGCCATCCCAGCCCTGTGTGCATATCACAAGTAAATTCTGCTTACTTGAGCTTCATATGGGAATGACTAGGTATTTTTGAAAGCATCGAACACCTTCATTTTCAAATTTTAATATATGTAAAAACTGGTTTTGAGATACTCCTGAGTTTTGAATCAATGTCCTCTGTTAACCTTGACCAATCAGTCATTCTTCAGTATTTAAGCCGTAAATATTCCATGTGCTTATGCAGCAGATAAAAACTAAAGTTTCAACAATTTTGTTTCTGAACAAGGGAAGTGAACCGACTCCACTGAAGTGAGCACTTACAAAACTGACTAACACAATGCATACACATGCTCTTACTGGAGAATCTTGTTTTCACTCAGTTCACTGGTTTACATCATTAGGAGCTTATCAGGTTTAATGTCCAAATATAATTTTGGGATCTGTAGAAATCACTATGGAACTAGCTCCATTTTTATGTCAGGTGTTTGTTTTAGTTGGCTTAGTGAACTGCAAATTTCCTTTGGTGAGACTTGGTGAACAAGGGACCCTTTGTAGAAGGCGTAGTGTAGAACACTAACCTTTTTATCTGAGCTTACAGAACCTTTAATTTGGGGCTTGAAACTTTATAGCATTGTGAGATTTCCTTTTGTGATCCTCCAAAGTTCAAATCCAGGGGCAAATTCTACCTTTAGTCATCCCCAAGCAGTAACTCACATCTCAAACTGCAGTTTACAGAACAAGTACCTCAGGCAGCACCAAACTGTCCAATTTTCAATTAGAAGAGCCACAAATGTTCTAATGAGAATGAGTAAACTTGAGTTCCATGTACATGTCATATTCATTCCAGTCTTTTTTAGAACTGGAGATTCAATGCAACAGAAATGCAGGTTCTGCCAACTCTGCATATAAATAAACTGAACTTGCTGATGGCACGGGAACAGCGTAATGCTCTTCTCCATGCCCAGCACTGTCCAAGTAAAAGCAGAGGAGTGGCTGCTTGAACAGAAGTGTGCTGCCAAATAGCTGTACACGGAGCTGCTGCCCAGAGCATCTCTTGGAACAGCCGACAGAAGTTCAAAGAATCCAGGTGGTGCTGCACTGGCTGACAGAGGTGCCACAATGAAAAGCAAAAAGCACACAAGAACAGGAATGAAAATTGACATGTGTTCATTCACAGAAAAAACAGAACACTCTCGCTTCAACCGTGGCTCTAGCCTTTCAAGGGATTATGTATGAAAGAAAGAATTCAGTGTGACTTTCATCTTTCATGAATTAGCAGAGGTTTCAAATGAAGAGGAATAAACAAGGTCTATCTGAGTTATGGTCTGCCCAGCCTGGGAGCTGTTGTCACAATAAACACGTAACAAATGACGTATCACCCATGTATATTTTCACTATCAAGCACAACAAAGACAGCAGGCATCCTCTGGAGCAAAAGCACCATGTGGTATTCTGTTCTCGTGTATTATTTGCACTAGTGTGTACCCAGGAGCTACACTCGTGAGCAAGCACAGAACTGCACTCAGGCACCCAACTGCCTTCTCCATGAAGTTTCAATTAGCCTTTCAAGTCAATTACGCTGCGTATAAAAGAATCTGGGTTACCAGCTACAAGATGTCATGTTTCATAAGAGATTTAAAAATATTATTTTATTTTTCCTACTGACATTTAGTTTGGTTTTCAATTCAAGCTACGAAGCCAAAAAAGCAATGCAAATTATCCTATGAAAGTTAACAAATTATTCCACTGTTTTTAATAGCACTGGGCAAATCCCTCTGAGTTAGGCATGAATTTGTCACATATGCAATAACGAGCTTAAGACTAATACATTGTTCCCATTGTAAATCTTATTTTTAGAGGTTACATGTTAAGATTTTAAATTAACTCCAGACTTAAGCTCGGAAAAACGCGTTTATTCCACAAGGGGAGGAAAAAAAAAAGGAATAGGAAAGGTGATTGACAACTAGACCTGCTTTTCCTGAGCGCTGCTAGATTCTTCATTAAATACTCAACCAACCTGACAGCTCTAAGCGATGGACTGCTGGACGAGCCAGGGGGTATGTGCACAAAGCCCTCTCAGCCTGCAAGCATCAAAACTGATGTCCAGGGTGTTTGGGGAGCCCTTTCATAGTTTGGGGGGGGGGGAATACCCACGTTTAGCAGCGCCTCTG
The DNA here is from genome assembly GCF_032191515.1 of Phaenicophaeus curvirostris. NCBI lineage: Eukaryota > Metazoa > Chordata > Aves > Cuculiformes > Cuculidae > Phaenicophaeus > Phaenicophaeus curvirostris. Next base: position 57,409,642 of record NC_091397.1, read on the forward strand.
CCAGCCCCAGAGCCGCCGCCGCTAGGGAACCGCCTGCGCGCAGGTAAAGAGAAGAAACTCTTCCCGCACCTCTATCCACCTCAAACCTGCCACTAAACGTCACGAAAACGATGTAAACGCGGGTGTCCTCGCCCTCCGGACCTGTCCCCCCGCCGCCTGTGCCCCCGGGGGGGGCCGGGGCCGCCTCGCCGAGGCCTCCGCAGGGGGACGGGCGCTCGGGGACCCCCTGGAGCGCGCCGGGGCGATTCCCCAGGGCCGGATCGCCCCCCGGGACCCCACCGGCCCTCCCCCCCACCCCCCAAAACCCGACCCCGACCCCGACGAGCAGCCCCCGGGCGGGGGGCGCTCGGCAACTTACGGCGCTGGCCGAGTCCCCCCGGCACGGCCGCCAGCAGCCGGGCCGCCCCCAGCGGGGCTGCGGGTCCGCGCCCGGGCAGCGGGACGATCCCCGCGGCGAGACACGCCAGCAGCGGCACCCACATCGTGCGCCGCGGCCGGCCCCGCTCCCCCCGCCCTCTCACATCGGCGCCGCGCTCAGTCCCGGCCCCCGCGGGGGCGGCGGCGGCGGCGTCGGGCCCGGGGGAGGGGCGGCGGCGGCGGGCCCGGCGCAGGTAGTAGGGCGGGCGGCCGCATCTCGGGGGCAGCGCCCGCCGCGCCCCGCCGGGACCGACCCCGCCGGCGGCCGCGGGGGCTCTCGGCCGCGGGGAGGCGCTGGGCGCCGAGCGGCTCCGCCCCCCGCGGGCTCCCGGCCGGGGCTGCGGGGAGGCGGCCGCGGCCGCCCGCGCCTCTTTGTTGGGCCGCGGGGAGGCGGCCGGGGGCAGGGGACGCGGCGGCCCCGGCGCTGCCCACACACCCCCCTCCCTCCCAGCTCGGAGTGGCGGGGCTGCTCGGGTTGGGAGAGACCGTACGGATCGTGCGGTTCCACTCCCCTCTCCCGTGAGGACCGGGCTGAGCGGAGCCTCGAACGCCTGCGGGGCTGGGGCAGCCGCAGCAGCGCGCGCCAGCGCCTCGTATCTAATCTAAATCTCCCCTCTCTCCGCTTTAAGCCGTTCCCCCTCGTCCTGTCTCTACGCTCCGCGATAAAGAGCCCCTCCCCGGCTCTCCCGCGGGCTGCAAGGTCGCTATGAAGTCTCCCCGCAGCCTTCTCCTCTCCAGGCTGAACAAGCGCAGGTCTCAGCCTGGGCTGAGGCGCCCCAGCCCTGCGCCCATCCCCGTGGAATCGCTCCCCCCATCCCCGTGGAATCGCTCCCCCCATCCCCGTGGAACGCTCCCCTTCATCCCCGTGTAATCCCTCCCCCCTCATCCCCGCGGAATCGCTCCCTCTCATCCCCGTGGAATCGCTCCCCCTCATCCCCGTGTAATCCCTCCCCCCCATCCCCGCGGAATCGCTCCCCCCCATCCCCGTGGAATCGCTCCCCCTCATCCCCGTGGAATCGCTCCCTCTCATCCCCGCGGAATCGCTCCCCCCATCCCCGTGGAATCGCTCCCCTCATCCCCGTGGAATCGCTCCCCTTCATCCCCGTGTAATCCCTCCCCCCCCATCCCCGCGGAATCGCTCCCCCCCATCCCCGTGGAATCGCTCCCGGGCTCCCACCGCGCACCCCCCCCCCCCCCCCCCCCGCCGTTACTTCTCGTTACATAAAAAAACCAAAACAAAACAAAACAAAAAAACACCTCCCCACCTATCGCTCCTATTTCTGCTCGGAGTTTCCACCCCGTTCGAGCGAAGTGAGAGTAACGCAAAGGTTAACCGGGGCCGGGCGGAAAGTACCGGGCGGTGCGGGCCGGGAAAGCCCCGCGGGGCCGAGGTGCTGCCCTGCCCGGCCCCGCTCTCCTCTCCTTCCTTCTATTTCCCCCTCAAGGGCTGCCTGGGTGGCGTTTTCCCGGCAGGTGAGAGGCACCTGGGCACCTGTCCCAGGTGTGTGCCGGCCTCGGTCACCGCGGTGTCACGCAACAGGTGTCCTTGTGTGCAGGATTCTCAAAAACCACCTCTGGGTGCAGCGGCTGAGGCTGGGTAGGCGGGGGGAGAATGTTCATAAATCGTGCTGTGTCACGAGTCTGAGCGAATGAATCATAGAATCCTAGAATAACCAGGTTGGAAGAGACCCACCGGATCATCGAGTCCAACCATTCCTATCAAACACTAACCCATGTCCCTCAGCACCTCGTCCACCCGTCCCTTAAACCCCTCCAGGGAAGGTGACTCAACCCCCTCCCTGGGCAGCCTCTGCCAGGGACCAATGACCCTTTCTGTGAAAAATATTTTTGTAATGTTCAGCCTGAACCTCCCCTGGTGGAGCTTGAGGCCATTCCCTCTCGTCCTGTCCCCTGTCACTTGGGAGAAGAGCCCAGCTCCCTCCTCTCCACAACCTCCTCTCAGGGAGTTGGAGAGAGGCTGCTGAAGTGTTTCACGCCCCACGGAGCTGAGATAAGGATGGTTTATCATCAGCGGGTCAAAGGTCAGAAACTGGATGCACACTGGATTTGCTCAAGGTTGCTGACGAAGAGACAGCAGCAGAGTAGCCCTGGACTCCCACTCTTGGGAGTTTCTAAGTGCCATATCATCTCCCTGCTTCATCTTGGAAAAATCCCCACTTTCAGACATCTGAGTGTCATTCCTCGGTCACCTACAGCCCAAATGGGGATACGGGATGTGAGAAAGCCATGTGTTGTGTTGTTAACAATAAAAGGTAGAATTTACATGGCCTCAAGCTCCACCAGGGGAGGTTCAGGCTGGACGTTAGGAAAAAGATTTTCACGGAAAGGGTCATTGGGCACTGGCAGAGGCTGCCTAGGGAGGGGGTTGAGTCACCTTCCCTGGAGGGGTTTAAGGCACAGGTGGACGAGGTGCTGAGGGACATGGGTTAGTGTTTGATAGGAATGGTTGGACTCGATGATCCGGTGGGTCTCTTCCAACCTGGTGATTCTATGATTCTATGATACATGACTTCCTATATTGGCATTCTGGACCTTAAAGCTCTGTGATTTCATAGGTTACAATTTCAGCGGTGAACTGTGTGTCTCATGAGAGCTCAGTTGTGTGCTGCTCTTTGACATGAGATGTACTTGTGACGGGGAGATAAACTCAATTTACTATCTAACGCTGTAATGTCTAACTCCTGGTCTTGATGTTGCAAATTTGCGGTGATTCAGATGTATCTGGAAAAGAGTCCAGGATGAAGCATAAGGATATTTAAGGAAATATCTTTAAACAAAATCACAGCAGAAGCAAAAGTTGCTGAAACAGAGATCTCTCTATTTGGGATTTTCACCTGCATAGTCTAAGTGGTGCAGATAGAACAAAGAATACACCTAATACTCCATATGGATATGTTCCACATGAATCTCTTTATCAGATCAGAGCTTAAATTATGATTAGCATCATAAAGAAAATCTCTCCGTCCTCACCAACGTGAATTATCTCGTGAATTTCTAAACATAGGCTGTTCACCATACAAATAGGAAATGGAGTCATTACATGTACTGCTCCTGGTTAGAATGACACCCAAGGATTTGGCATTCTGGGCAGAAAGACAAAACTTACAGTGTAACGTGGAAGAAAAAATGGATTATTTTCAAATAAAATCTGAGAATAAGGTAACAAAAATGAACATGCTTTGGTCATTATTTTAAAAGGGTGCCAGTATTGGGTGAGAACTGTGCACCCCGAATGGAAAAAGTCACCCGTGTTAGCAGTAACAAAGAAGCCAAGAGCTGAAGGTGCCAATAGTTGAGGCCTCTATCAGGAAGGGCCACTGTAACTGTTCGGATTATTCTCTTAGTTTGTATAAAATGCAATTTCTCCCTATTTCTTTACCTTTATTCCTTGCATGGTGGAATCCAAAGACTTAAAAGCATTTAAATTGCAGGGTTAACATCTTTGGATATGTTGTTTAGATAGTGTTTATAATGCAATAATACAAGCAGCATCTCAAAGATCATTATGCAGGTGATTTGAATAATAATTCTTGTTTTGCAAATGGAGAAACTGTATCATCCAAGGCCACATAAGGGTCTTGTAACAAGGAGTTCAAGACCACTGGAACTGGATTTAATTCTCAGTTTGTTGTCCTGTCCACAGGGCCATGAATGCTTGAAGTAATGTGGTTGTGGAATCTCCATCCTTGGAGATACTTGATACACAGCTGAACAAACCCCTGAGCAGCCTGATCTAACTGGACCCGTTTTCAGCAGAGAGCTGGTTGGTCCTTGAGGGGCTTTTTCCAACCTGATTTATTCTATTTTGTGGTGGAAAATGTGTAACTCTCTTTTCTTATATTACATACCAAATTTATTAAAGTCTTATACTTGTGGTTTCTTTCCAGTATTTACATTTGCTTTACGGAAATCAAGAAATAATAGTCTATCACAATGTTGGCAAATAGCCTCTCTTTTCAGGAAACAGTTTTGAAAATATTGCATCTGCAATGAATGTTCACTAGAGCTGGTCAAAAACCCCAAAGCATTTCTTACAAAAAATACACGTTCCTTTTTTGGTTGAATATTTCCAACCATGTTTGATGTGCTATTTCATAGGGGAGAGTCCAAACCGAGACTGCAAAGGGAAGAGTGGTGGTGTTTTACAACTTCTAATATCAAAACTTTTTTAAAATGAAAAATGCATTCTGTATTCATAAGACTGTCTCGTGATTTCTTGCGTGATCATGGCTTCTTAGACACCATTAAAATCACCATTGAAAGCATTTTGGTGTACTTTTCTCCAATTTCCCTCCTTTAATAATTTAAAATCTTGCTGGAATACAGTGATTGTTCTGAATTTGCTGGCTTCACTTAATTTCACTGACCTGCAAATTATACTTCTTTGCTATATAACTAAATAAAATGATCACATGCTTGTCTGTCAGATGCAATTGCGTTTGCTATAGTTTGGGCTCTTCTTTCCACACAGCATTTGATTATAAACTGCGTCTGTTTCATATAAATAAATCAGTGTATTTTGCGAATCTTTCATAACCCATCAATTTAAAATGATGGAACAATTCAAGTTCTATAGCTGTTCCCAAGAAACCGGTCCCCAAGGAGTCATAGGCCTCTCTCTTAGCAGTGTGGACTATGAACAATCTACCTATGCTGCTTTTTATATCCAGTAAAATTCTGTATAATATTCTGTATAATTCTGTATAATATTTTGGACTCGATGATCCGGTGGGTCTCTTCCAACCTGGTTATTCTATGATTCCAACTGCCCAATGATATACACATTTTTTTTAACAAAATTGTGATGCATTTCCATATAAGATATTAAAACTATGCACATTGTTTCTCATTTCTAGGATAAGTTTTCACTGTGAAAACTGGTAACGTCACCTTTGAAAATATAGTAATTACTTGCCAAAAAAGTATTTTTCGCAATTGTTTTCATTAATGCCTACCTTAATTACCAGTCCATTCTACTGAATATTCTGCTACACATGGGGCAAAAAGAAGATGGTGCATTTTAAGGAAAAACAATAATCCAAATGGCAAATGCTCTGTTTAGAGTTTTTCATGAAATCTTCTTTTGATTTCATGTGGACATTTCATTTGGGCTTACAAATCTTGCAGCTTCAGTGGCTTCAGATGATGTGTATGAAACAGTCTGATAAGGTACGAAGCATTATCTTGTTGCATTTACCTTCTTGACTCTAGCAGTTTTGTCCATGTGATGCAAAGACAGGTGGAATGACACCTTCTATTTTCCATACCTTCTAGCCTACTGACATTTGTCTATATTGTGCCAGCTGTTGTTCTTATTCATCATTTATCTGTATGGGTTTAAAAGTCAGATGAAGCTTTTTCTGGTCTAAACACCAACTATAATCCCTCCCATCTGCTTTTCTGTACAGTACTACTGTCAAAGCTTAGCAATACACTTCTCTTCCTTTCTTACATAGCCAATCAAATTCTAAAAATTATAAATAAGTGTATGTAGTTCTTTAAAAATCCGAGTTCATGATTTTGCGTGCTTCAGTGCTTGCCAGAAGTCCACTGAAGTGTGTGCTTTATAAGACAATATGCCTGAGATATTTCACACTGTTGCAAAGAAAAAAAAATAATAGTGATTCAGATGGATTCTCAGCTGAAATGGTCAGCATGTGGTTGTGATTTCATCATACACTGTTTGAGAGGGAGACAGCAGTGGCTTCTTGGTGAGAAGTTATCAGCCTGTTCAGGGTTTACTAGATCAAAACCAATTCTTTAAGCTCTATACAGGCACTCATTTCCTAGGACATCTGTAGTACAGGCAGATGATCAACAAATTAGCATTGATGGGGGCCTCAGTGAAGGTGCCCTCGTTCTCTCTTTATGAAAGAGTAGGATGATTTCTCTAGAGATAAGCAGAAGAAATTACTGATATAGCCCAACTAAGATGCTTGAAGGCATAAAACCAGGTATTACATCGTGTGGTCAAAGCTTGGGATTGTTTATTGCAATACTCAATTTCTTTCTGGAAGTATTTATTGAAAAAAAAACCCTGCAGTATATTCGGTTGAACAGATCTGTTCTGAAGGAAGAACATTTTAATTGTTGTCACATGCAAAGTTTTAAAGAATACTGTTGTGCTAGGACTTTTTGGTACTTCCACTATGCTTTTTTATGCGATGCAAAGGGTATTTCAGATAGAAGTGTATTCTTCCTTTTGGCGAATAAACATGTGGTATACTTTGAGAGCCTCTCAGACTTCAGAGAGAAGAGCTCCCCTGTGGTCTGTCTTTAAAGAATAAAATTTACCTGGACTTCTTCTAAATGCTGTCATTAATATTTTCCAGAGATTACATCATAGATTTACAGGCACTGCGGCTTGATTCCTGGAAGGAATGAAAGGGCAGTAAGCTGGATAAGTTATTTGATTAACCTTATTTCAATGAGACTTCTGCTGTTTTCCTGTTTGTCTTTATTGACTAACAGAGAATGAAGAACATATTGTTTTACTTAGTTTTATATTCACAAAGGACTACAGCCCACCCCAAAACAGTCTTCACAATTTTGGTGGTGACTGTAGGGTTTTCCAGCTCCGTGGAAGATGGGTGAAGGCCAGGTTTTCTCTTGATAGATGTAGGCGTAGATCCACTGATGCTAAGGCTGCTGACCTCCTCTGACAACACACATTCCTAAGGACAGTTTATGGCATAAACGAATAACATTTTAATTTCTACAGAGGTGCAACAGCCACTGTGAAGTTCAGCATGCAAGTTTATCAGATTTTTTTTCTATTATTGCAAGCTGAAACTGTCCACGTTACACTGGCACTCCACATGTTTTTCTTTCTTTCACCTCCACCCCTCTCCTTCTGTTCCTGTTGCCTGTCTCCTACCTTGCTCTCTGGTACTTGAGAAAGGTATGTAATCTCCACTGACTGCTGAGGGCCAGTTTAGGTGCCAGCCCAGTGACTATGTTACACCTCATTCTTTTTAGTTTTCTTTTTCCTCAAAATTTTTTGGGTTTCCTCTTTTTTTTTTTTTCATTGAAGACTGTTACACTCCTTCCCTGCATCCCTCCTCACCTGCATTGAGTGTACTTTTTAACTCTTTCCTCTCATTTCCCTGCACCCCTCCCAGTCTCTCCAGATGGATCCTCAGATATTTTACAGGCTTTCCCCATCTTCCCCCTCTCTGCTTCTCTCACTTCTCTAATGGAGTCCCAAGGTCACAATTGCTGCTGCTCCAGCTGTCTCAGGCAGTGCTGCAGTTTCTCCCTCATCCTCTTTTCATGATGATTTCACCCCTTCTCTGTCCCCACAGTTGGAGATAGTGGGCTGCCAAAGTGGGAGATGAAATATTCCATTATAATGCGGCAGTCCTGACAACATTTTGGAAAGTCTTCAGTGAAAATTCCCAGGTAAGTCCCTGTCACCATTAGCTCACTTGTATTTCCCAGAGGTTTCCAATGTAATATTTTACAAGGAACTGATAGAAAGAAAAAGGTAGAATATAGTGGAGAAATAGCAGGAAATATTTCTTGGGACTTCTGAAAGATTAAAGTTCCTCCTAAGAGACTGTTGAGGAAATTAAGTTTTAGAGGTTGAAAAGGAAAGTCAAGTTGTGGTTTAGAAACAACACTAGTACCATTTAAGAGAAATTAAAGTTCATTTTTAGCACAGTACGGCCTCTGTGGATCAGGCTTAAAAGTATCCTACAGCTGCAATGCAGAAGTTTGTAACTGGGTGATTGGTGAGTACAAATCGTTTATAGCTAAGCTGCTCGGTCTAGTGCGTTGAGCAGTGGCCGATGAGTGGAAAAACCCCACAGGCAAACTCTGTGTGTGCGTGGCAGAGGGGGAAGTGGGAGGGGTGGCAAAGAGGGGCAGGGAGGATGTATTTTTTCCAGAATTATCAAAGGTTTTGGGCTGCTCTGGTAGGATTTCATCTACTATTGTCCTCAGTCTTGAAACATGCACATTACAGCTAGGATGCTCTTAGTGGTGTATTTATCTGTATATCCCCTCCCCTCTCTCATCAGATTGCTGCTCAAGACTCACTTCTAATGTCATAAAAACAGGTCAAGAAATGTTTAAGGCCAAAATTGAGAAAGAATGAAAGCAGATGGGGACATTTAGAAATAACCCCCCCCCCCAACTATTTACTCATTTTTGTAATTGTTTCAAATATGTGTCTGTATGTATATGTCCTCACCTATCACATACTGCTTATCCTTAGATTGTTATCATTTTGGCATAGGAGCATGTATGTTTGGGCAGCGCCTCACACAAGTTCATCCCTACCTCTGAAAGATGTCTCTCCTTCTGAAATTTTTCAATTCATATGAATTAGTCTTCCCTTCTCTAGTTCCAGGATCCAGTAGAGCTGTAGTTATTGGTTTTATTATTTTTCCTTCATGCTATGATAAAGCTGAGCTAAGATTCTTCAAACGAATGTGTATTTAACTTGTGGAATTCATTGGTTTTCTATAAAACTTTGTTGGATTTAAAAACAGGTGAGATATTTACATGAATTTTGTGTGCTTTTACACTAGCCAGGATAAAAGTGAATAATTGAGGTAAGCTTTCCTGCTTCTGAACAAGAACCAACCACTGTCTGGAGCTGCAGAGAAATTTCCCCTGCAGCGATGTGTGATGCAGCCCCTGAAAGATGATTTCTGTCTTTGCTGAAGCATCTGGTACCAGCCGTTACTGAAGGCAGGAGAAGGCATGAAAGGAACTGTGGGATTCATGTATTGCTAAGGCACAGGCACCACTTTGTTAGGGACAGACACTTCCAGCCTGAGTTGAAACAGACTAGAAGAAATTGAATTGTTCGACAATATTTAAAGAGTTCATATAAGCTGAGGACCCAGATTAATGTCACACCATTAGCATACACTAAGGATTTACTAAGCTTTATCTTTTTGTCTCAAATGGAAAATATTTTACATAATTAACTTACAGCCAAACTAGTAATTTGTTCTCTTAGAATGTAGTCAATGTGTTACTTCACCAGCAAATAATCTTTGTGTGACAGGATACACTAATGAACACTGGAAAGTGAGAAGAAACAGAGGTTGCAAAATAATTTAGTAAGCCTAAAGGTGTTTGAAGAAAAATGCCAGTGATTAGACTTCTTCTTCGGCACCATTTTCCATCACAGGTGGTCTTTAATCCAAGACCCAATAGTTTTATAAGAGACAGACTATAGATCAAATAGAAGTGTTAATGTTAATGAAGAAGTTTCTAGATGAAGTTATATAGCCCATATAACACAGTAGGTCTGAAAAGATGATCATTATAATTCTTTCTTGGTGTAAATGCTATCAATTTTCTAAATGTCCGCACTTCTACATGTAATTAGCAAAACTGCATGACTTGGCCTTGGAAGAAAATGGAACACAAGTATTAATTTGCAGGAGATATGTCCTGGCTGACTCCGAAACAGGCAAGGATTACATTACATCAAATTGAACAAAAATTTCACCATACTCAATAGAATACTACATGTGCAAAACTGAAGTAAAAAAGAAAACAGCTTGCACTATAAGCAATACAAAAAACAGTGATGTGCGCCTTACCTGTGCACAAACCATCGTGATAATAACTGCCCCATAGAAGGGTATCATCTCAAGGGATGTGATCAAGATAATAAAATATTTACTGTGTGTGCTACAGAAGACATAGACGCATGGACCACTCAAAGGAACAGAAGAGAATGACTAGACCTTTTGCCCTTAGCTGTTAATTCTCTCCCAGGGAATACTGCAAATATACTACAATGACAGCTTGAAAATACAGTTACAAATTTACTGATTACTTGTGGGTTTTATTTTTTATGATGGGGGCCAGAATAATGCTGTCACTGAGCTTCTTCCCATGTGTGGGTGGAAACCACTAGTTCTCTGTAGACTCTTGGTTTATTTTTTAGTGCATGATTGTCAGTTGGCCAGTCCACTTCCCTATAAGAACATAAGAGGTGTCATTCCTGTAGAATGAGAGGGTAAACTAAAAATAAAATGAATCAGATCCTGTGGGGAGTCAAAATAGAGTTGGATCAAAAAAACCCCATCAAAATCAAAGTCATCAGAAATAGATTTCTTTGTTGTGCTGACATTCTTGGAGCCTATCATAAGATTTTTTTTCACTTGAAGTAACTTGTATGCAATTTGTTCTTTTGTTTGCTGTTCATGCTTTGGGATATAGGACATACGGGACGAACATACCACAGAAATGCTAAAAAGAATGTTTTTATTACTGAAGCACTAAAAATTACTGAACCACTAAAAATACCTGAGTACAACTTTATTTCAAACTGTAGGTTGATTCTTTGATACTTTTACATTTGTACTCGGTGACCTCACCACTTCAGAGCTGTCCTTCTTCTTGTTCAGATCCTCACTCGATGTTCTATAGCCTTCCAAAAAGTTTTGATGAGAACCACTCACATAAGGAGCAAAACACAACAGTTACTTTATAAGGCAATGCTACATTAGATACATAGATACATTAGAAAAAAGGTTTCCCAACATTTGATTTAATTAGGTAAATTGGTAGTTCATTGCAGTTGAAAATTTTATAACAGATTCAAAGTATCTGTTAAAAATGTCATTATTGCCTACCTAGTACAGACATTGTGAATAAAGAGCAATGATTTTGAGTTAGTTGAAGAAAATAATAGGTGTAGCTGGAAAGACAGCTGAGGCAGAATTCCACCTGTTGGTGCAAAAAAGAGTCAGTGACCAGGGTTTTCTTTTCCATCTGAGCTTCTTCTATTTTCAAGTACTCTGATTTTTCTAAAGACTGCCTATAGAGAGCAATATCTTCTCTGTGGAAAGCATAAGACCTATACAACCTGCCTGCTGTCCCCATTGAGACTGGGCACACCTTTTGCTCTTGAGACATCAGTTGTTCCGTAGTTTGTGCTTTCTTTTATATTGCTTCATTGTTCTGGCTTTCTCCTTTTACCAAAATAAGTAAAATATTTAGATTTGCTTTCAAATCCCAAGTATACACAGAGAAAAGAAATAATTCTTTCTGGAGCACTCTTGGACTAATGGTTGGGTTTTTTCTTGCTTTGGTTTGAGTTATTTTTCTTCCAGAGCATTTTTTTTCCTCCTCTTTAATTTCATTCAGCCATAGCAACTATAGAAGCTGCCTGTGGCAATAGTAGGCAAGCATTTTTCCATTCCGAATGTAGTCTCATGGTATCCCTCTAAAGCAGTAGATGGAACCTTTAGGTGGCAGCCAAGGGCTACACTTTGAATCCTTAGATTTATTAGTTGTGTGGTTAATGATCTCTACTTCAGGTGTCAAAAGAGGATGTGATGAAGAATGACTTTCTAATCAATCCAAGCATAAAGCAGAAGAAATTTCACACAGGCGAAACAATTATTAAAAAGCTGGATATGTCTGCATATACAGGAATGCACCTCTGAGCTCTCTCTGTGGTCCTGTTGTCTTTCCACCACTCTGTCTCCTTCAATGTATTCATAAAATATTCTTACAATATATTATTAAGTCATCTAGAAATGCCAAAATGTTTCTAAATGAAGATAAAACTGTTCAAAAGAAACTGTAGACTCCAGAGAGTTACTCCTAGGGAAGAAAATGCATCTTTGTTTTCACAAGTAACCACACAGAGATATCTTTTGATGCAAACTGAGTTATTTTTCTAACTTACTGTCATTTGCATGCAAGAAAACATAGCCACAGTTGTATTACATAGTTTGGGAGTTAAAACCAGAAAATATGAGATTTGCAAAGAACTTTATATATTTACTGACCCCAGTGTTTTAGTTTGTGTGATTAACAATCACGTGCAGCTACAACTCATGTTGTTTACTCCTGCAGCCCACAGACAGGGTGAAGCGTTTAACATTGTGACTAAACCAAACCTACATACGTGCAGAACAAACATCAAAATTCAGCAGTAAGATGAGTAATTGTGTACTCTGATCAACAACCAAATATTAAAAATCAAGTAGTTTAACTTAAATTATTAGAGATTCAGTGATTAACAAGACTGGTATATATTAAAATTTGTGTTAGAATGTATAACTTTCTTTTAAAAGTTTGTGAACATGTAATGCCTGTCTGAGTGTGTGGGTATTTATTAGGTAAGAAGATCTGTTCTTTTTTCTTCCCTCGCCTTTCTTTTTTTTTCTTTCTTTTTTTTCCCCCACGTTCTCTGTGTTGTGTGAACTCATGTGAATGACTGGGGACATATGTAAGTCCCATTTCCAGTATTTCTGAATCTTTAGTTACAAGCAAGGATCTCTCCGGAAGACTTACAGCTTTTCTAATACACTCCTGGATTGGGGCTAATACATCTGCCTCCCTGCAGAGCCTGTTTGCTCCTTTGTGTCTAGTTAGCTCTGAGTGGAAGCAGAGTGGAAGGAAGATAAGCAAGTCTGGCTTTACCCACCTGTGGAGAGATGCTATGCTATTCTACTAAGGCTGTTATACCCTTACTTTGTTGATGCATGCTAGTTCACCTCCTGTTGCATAAAAAAGACAGGCATCAAACGTTACAAATTCTTTGAATTTTAATTGCTCATTCCCATTATCTGGCCAAAACTTCCTTTCATTCAAGTCCCTGCTTGACTGGCTACAAGATGTTTGCATTCACCTCCAGGAAGCAAAGAATAAGGCATCTGATTCACATGGTTGAAATTAATTAGTTAACGGAATGGTCTGAGCTGATGTGGAATAAAGCCAAGATACTAGAAAAGATGCCCTTGTTATTCAAGAGGCACTAAGAGATGTTTACATGATAAAAAAAAAAAGATAAAGACAAATGTTTTCCACCCAAAAGACCCCACTTCTGTTGTGTGCATATTCCTTATTACTGGCATTTTGTTTGTTGATATAAGAAAACGCTGGAGGCTGATTTGCTAGAAGTAGAGTTACTAAGTTGTTCACTTTCTTTTTAGTTAAATGATATATTACTGCAGGAATATTATCTTCAACTGAAAAATGCCCATCCACCTCCTATTCAGCCATGCAGTCTCTCTTGAGGTAAAATTTCTTTGGAGGCTCTACCTTATAATAGTGGTTTTCTAAGTGGCAGTGGCCAGCTGGGCATTCCTTCTGTCTCATGCTGAGCTGCACTAAGAAGTTTTGTGACACATTTTCCTGACTGGGGAGTATTCAAAATATAGGGGGGGTTTTAAAAGGTTTGTTCAGATGAGATGAGAAATGATCTCACAAGTTTCTGGAATGGGAGGTAAGAGGGAACGTGTCCAGTGTGGCGAAGAAGGAATTACACATTAGCTCATATAAATAATAATAGCAGGTGTGGGTAATTGCACTTTAGTAAAACTGTATTTGAAAGCAGTTAAGTTGTAGTTTCTTAGCAACAGCTACCGACAGCCACATTTTAAGTGGCCAAGGCTTTCAATTTAGGCAACACCCATAGACTGCTATACAACAGCATTAAATACAAAGAAACAGGAAAGCAGAAGTGTTTTTACACTCTAAACAGAAGCACAACAGAGGGCCAGAGCCACAGAGGAGGTGATGAAATAGAAAAAGCAGAAATTAGGTCTATATTTCTAGGTAAGCCTTTTTAGGAAGAACTGTTACGGAGAAAGGCATATTCCATAGCCTCCTCGATGTAAAGGATAGAGTTTAGGGCATAATTTCTATTTAGGTAACTTGATTATCTTGTTAACACCTTCAGTTATGTGGTTTTGTGTATTTGTCATGTAAAATGTATGTGTGCATATATAAAGGTGAGGTAAAGGATTTTATATTATGTGAACGAGCATATCTATGTTAGCATGAAATGTAAATGTTCTAAGTAATGATCATCACTTCGGACCAGGCTGCCAACAAGATGATTTTACACGTTGGATAAGAACAATACATGGAAGAAGACTGTGCTAAAGCCAGCCAAGAAGAGATGAAAGACCATTAAAAGAGGAGTCTGAAGGGTTCATCTTTTTGGCTAGTTGATGCAAATCTACATTTTGCTAATTCATCTTGTAGTGTCTGAGTTGTTTTCAGTTCTTTATGGATGCTACACAGAAAGCACTATTTCTGATTGTTAATGCTATCCCAAGTCAGCTACATCCTATCCTAGCAGTCAATAACATGCTCTTCATTCATTATCCATACAGCCAGTGAAAAGTTCTTAACTATATTTTTCTTCCTCTTTTTGAAATGAGAAGATTTCCTGGCAATACGTAGGCTTGTGTACATTGTCCTGGGGAAAAGTTCACCAACCCAAGATGGAAAAACTAATGTATTCATTAAGTCACGTCCTGGATTAACAAACTTCAAATCCTGGGTAAGTGCCCTGACTTCTGGTGTACTATTTTGGTGTGTGGGAATGTCAATCTTGTCTCTTACATGAATGGTATGGTATACTGGACCCTTATTCCAACTCTGTAAAATGCTTCTTACTTTTTAAAAGTAAAACTTGTGTATGCCAAAGGACAGTGGAATTGCCTTCTACAGGTTTTAAAACACCTTAAGCATTTCCGTATTTTCTTCCAAGTGCAAAGCATATTTCTCTATCTTTATCACAGACATTTATGAGTAGAAAACATGTTAGAAAACATTCTAACATAACATGCCACTGTGCCCTTCCATAAAAACAATGTGGTGTTTATTTAGAATGAGACGAAGCTATACAAGATAGACACAGTACCAAAGGCTGAGATATAGGAATATGCTTCATTTTGTTCATTTCACTAACTGCTTAACTTTTTTTCCTGTGTATCCTCATACAACCTTTAGTATGACAGAGATTCCAGTGTAACCACAGTTAAAAATCATTTAGTTGTTACGTGAGGCGAAACACATACAGTATTCCCAGAGGCTTCCTATGATGTCTCCACACATTTAGAGACAGTCCTTGGATTTGAAGAGAAGAACTTATTTATCCATGACTGTTTGCTATTAGATGGCAAGTCTCTAAATATTCTTTTGTCAGGGAAAGCATTTGAGCCTTTTAATCGCTTCTAATTGAAGTCTCTATCCTGCAGCTTTTAAAAACTGCATGTGAGACTTGCTGATGACTTTAATTTATTGAAATGAATCTAATATTGTTTTTCTTCTCACATTTTAGTGTTGTATTCCTATCTTGCTTGTCAATTCTCCTATTTCTTCATGTGACATAGAAGCCCATCTTTCAGTACTTCACTATCTTGGTTTTTTAATTTATATTCCATGGAGCTGATGAATGCCCATGAATTTCACTGTGGGATATTACACAGATGTTACACTGCAGGATATATTTACCAACTTGAATTTTAGGACAGAAAACCCTAACGCTGCATGAAGCCAAGTAATAATTTAAGTTGTCTGCAGTACCTTTAATTCTGATGAACCTGCTTTTTCTTTCCACAGGTGTTCATAGATTTCTCAAGCAGAAGCACTGAATTACAAAACAGAGTGGACTCAGCAAATGAATAGTCTGCTATACACTGTACCCAAATTTTCAAAAATGTCCTGAAATTTGAAGTACCTCGGAACTGAACAACACACTTTTGGATATCTGATTTAGTCAGGACCTGATTTTCCCTCTGGTTCCCACTGAAATCAAGTTGATTTCTGAAATCTGAGGGTGGTTGATTAGTTCAGTGCACACATTTCAATAATGAAAGCCACATATGCCACATGGGATTTTTTCTTACAGAAATCCAGTTTGGGTTCCAAACAAAGCTGCCCCCAATTTCTATGTTCCTTTTTTTTTTCCTAGCTGAATGAGGAAAGGTTTGCTTACATTGCCTAACTGATTTATTTTGATTTTTTTTTTTACTTTGTGTAATAGGAATGTATTTCTTTCAATATTTTTATTCAAAATGAATGGCACCATTTGTCTTTACTCATAGCTATTTCTCAGTTATTTTTGTATCATTCAAGTTGCACATTCTGTTTACTTCTGCTGTGTAGATTTTTAAGGCTGTCTTCATTGGCTGATGGCAGGGCACCTATCCCATAAATGAACACGTTTTTGTGGTTTAAAAGAGATAATGCTGTCTCTCTACAGCTTTTGTCTATTACTGTCAATTAAGTCATTGACACTTCATTTCTCTTTTATTGTCTGCAGTCCATGATTAAAACGCAGCAGTGACTCACTGTTACATAAAACTAGTCCATATTTTTCTTCTTAAATTTATGCTTCTTTTCACAGTATGGGTGTGCCAGCTCTAATATGCGTGTGGCATCACTGGGAAAGAATTTGGAAGCAGAATAGAAGTATTCATTCCTTTCACCTGAATATTCCACTTATATAAAGATCTTAAAGCAAGCAGATGGGAAAAGCCTAAAAAAATACAAACAAAGGGGAAGCAGAAGAAGAACAGGTTGGAATGGACCGGCTGTGAAAATTTTTTGAGTATCAGATATAAGACTTGAGTAGCTGGCATAGAGAATGAAAGCCTCATTAGCTCCAGATGATGCAGGTGCTGAGTCTGCCTTAAAATATTGCAGAACTATTTGAACTTGATGGCAGTAGTTCTCCTAAGATGGATGAATGGCCTTATCTGAGCTGGGTTCAATAGGCTGACACCACCTGAGCAATTAAATAAAACAGAGGTCCTTCCTTTTGTGCCAGCTTGCACACAGAGTTTTCAGCCTTCCTATATTGTGCAATGCAGGAAAGCTGACTTTGGTCAGAAAAATTTGGCAATTCCATGAGAATTCTTGAAATTATTTGAGTGAAAAAGTAGCTGGATCATTTTACTACTAGACTTAAAAGACCTGCCAATTTATGAAAACTCATGACAGTCCTCAGACATAGAGTCTTTCCCTGAGATGAAAAAGATAACAACTACAAATATGAGCTGGAAGTGATACTGGCTATCATTTAAAGATCACCTCTAAAATGACCTGTACTGTTTTGAAAGTAATTCTGAAGTTGTCTTGCCCTGTTCTCTTCCTCCCTCTCCTCCTGAGAATTTTGTTTGTTGGGGTTTTTAAAACCTGTTTCTGAGTAAAAACTTGGAATGTGTGTATATAACAACATAATTAGTGAATACAGTGAGCCATTCAAATTGGAATGAAAAATTCCCCACCAGATTTTATAACAGCTGCTGAAGTCATGTGGATAAGCCTGCTCTCAGTCTGAATATCCCAGGAAAGGAAGATCAAAGGCTTGTTCACAGCTAACCATGTCTAGAGTAGGGTAAAAGAAGCAAGGGAAAAATTATGTTTATTTTTTGAGGTTTTTTTTTAATAGCTTTTATCCCCAATTATTTTATAGAGAACAAAACCTCTGTTTTAAAAATTTCAGGCTCAATTTGAAATTATTCATCCAGATTCTCCATAGGAACAAATATGTTGCTATGGAGATGGACAAGAGCAAAGACAAAATATAGATACAAATAGATTCCCCAGATGAATGTACTTTGAGGCATAAGTATTCCTCTTAAACAAACACTATCCTGATATGCCTTCTTTTCCCCATCAAAAGTACAATAAAATGTCCCTAATTCTTAATGAATTGTTGCTGGTTGAGGAATAGCTTCTAATAATTCTTTTATTTTTTTTCATAAAGGACAATTTTTATTATTGTAAGTGTTATTAAAAGAAAAGGCTATGTCAGTAATAAAATGGATAAAACTGCAGAAAAAGCAGTGGTGAGGACTTTGCTGATGTAATGAGATCTTACTTGCTGCGAGTTCAGTATTCATAGTGAATGTGTAAAAATCTATCCCTTTTTCTTCATTGCTATAAAATATGCTGAGCCCATGTGGAACTTCTGAGAGAGAAAGGATGAGTGCTTCTGCTCTGAAACTTGTGCATCTGCCACTTGGCATAAGCAAATAATCTTCATTAAGCTTTTGTATAAGAAGACCTCTAACCAGCAATTCACCAAAGGGAATACTCATGCCAAGGTCAGCACTACATTTATTGAAGTACATTACTCTACCTGCATATGCTGTCTAAAATCATAGCTTCTACTTCAGATTAAATATCTCTTTGTAATCACTTATAGCTCTCTGTGAAAATATTAAGAACCCTATCACATTACATAAAAAATGCTAAGTTTTTTTTTTCCTCATAAGCATTATCTTCATAGATTGTTCATTTTCTGCAAGTAGCTTGAGGAATTTAATATACATGGCCTTTTATAGCACTGCATCACTGTACAGTACTGCAACATGAAGAAGAAAATATTCAGCAATAAATTAGATAGACCTCCTTTATGGATACCCCATTCTTAACGTTACAGCTGGAAGCTGTTAAAGCAAGTGGACTTCTCTTCAGGGATGTTTTAGAGACAATGAGGTACAGATTCTAAGTTATTTCTCTGCAGCTGTGACCACCAGAGAGGTTTTTGAGTGAACTTGACTGTATTTTATTATAATTCCTCTATATCGTATTTATTGCCTAATACAGATGCATGTGTATGTTTAGAATTAATCTCATTAGAGAACTAAAACACTTGGAAAACCTTCCAAATAACGTCAGGTGAGAAGTAGGCACCAAATTCTCTCCTCCTATGTAGACAGAAATACCTCTTTTAAAATGAGTTCTAGTTCCCTGAGAACTTAAAATTTGAATGTGGATTTTCTGGATCTCTTACATTTTCCTTTCTAAAGTGATATTTTTGGAACACACTGACACTGTTTTCAAAAACGGTCACTAATTTGATCAAGATTTGATCAAAGATGGACTGTCACCTCCTCATTTAGTTCTGGAGGAAGGCTGTTAAAATAATGCTCTTAGAAGTCCAGAAATATTATCTGAGCCTATTCCTTACCAAAACACTAGTTGGTCTCCTAGGGGCTCACTTTTAGTAACTCTCTCACTGGTGAGGTCAAGGTTAAAAGAAATATATTTATGCTTGTGAAGGACAGCAATAGGGAAAGCTATTTGGGACAGGTAGCCCTCTGCCCTCTGAGGGAGACGTGTGGAGAAAACTGTAAGCTGTGCATCTCTTTCAAAGCAGTCTTTAAGGACCAACCTGGCTTTTGTTGAAAACTAGAACATGAGAAGCATAGGGAGGGCTGCCTTTCTGCTCTTGCACATTCATTTTCTGCTGCCTATCTAAAAAAGTTTCAGTAAAATACGTAGTTTGGTACATACGAAACCTAAAGCAAGTTTCTCAGAAGCCAGGTATGAATAGTTTCTTTATATATTCTCAACGGGGAGAGAGTTTTTAGTAGTTTAGTTTAAAAAAAAAACCATGTTAAGCTATTACAGATGTGGATTCTTATGTTCCTTGGAGTATGTGAAAGCAGAATACTTTATAAAACCAAACCCAGAGGAAAGATTTACCTGCCCCATCCCCTGCCCAGAATTCTATGCAGTGATCAGAAAATCTCCCCTGCACTGAAGCACAGAGCACAATCATATACTCAAAACGTAGGTGATAAGCAAAGCAATCATAGAAGGCAAAGTCATATCTGGAGATGAAACTAGTGAAATATAAATGTCTCACCAAATGGAAAACAATTAAGCAGACTCTTTGAAAAGGAAATGACGCTTTAGTGACATATAGTGATATTAATGCTTGTCTAGATTTTTCCATCAAAATATGACATCAAATATGTTTAAGGGAATCAATATTATATTTTAAAGGAAAATTTGGTCTGTGCAGGTGTTCAGATTTCTGCTAAGAAGATCTGAATGATATATATCATTTTGGGGCTTGGCATTTCAAAATTTACTTGAAATTAAAAGTGAACTACAAGCAAATTTTGGTTCAGCTTGGAATAATGGAACTGAATAAAACTGAGCAAAGCAAGATGTAGGCAAACGTGAAAAATGTAACCGGAGCATGATTTTACCATGAAATAAATCCTAGGGGAAACTTAATGTTGTTGAAATTTGATGATGTTAGGTGTTCAAATGTCTTATACAGGCAAGTATAGATACTCTCTGATTTCTAGACATAGATACTGAGGCCCTGAACTGACTATGGCACGTTTTATGTGTTAGCAACAGTCATTAAATGAACATAAGTATTTTTATTCTCTGTCTCCAGAGCCCCAAGGACTAGAGGCTGTAATGACAACTCTAAAGAAATTAAGTCATATCACTTTTCTTTAAGACTGAGCTTTTGCTAGTGTGATAAAAATAATACAAGATCATTCAATTGAATTACAGAAAACCCCAGAATTTAAAATATTGCTAAACATTTTGAATAGTGATTATAGCAAATTATTTTTTTTCCCTACAACTACACCTTCTCATGCATGGTTTTCCTCAACTGCACTTTCTCTTCCTGGGAGCATTAGTCAAAGAAACACTGTAAAATATCTGAAGCCGTATGATGAAGTATTATTTCAAGGCAGGGGTCCAGTGTCAGAACAAAATTGACTCAAATCCTTTTTATGATATAAAACTGAAGCCACTGAAAATATTGTTCCAGACGTATCAGTGCTGATCAAACAGAAGACAACGAATATATCAACAAGTATTTCATAATTCACTGTTCTGTAAGAAAACTCAGATTGAAATGTAAAAATCTGAGAACCAGGAGCAATAAACTGGACTCTTTTCATGTTGCAGGTTATACATATTTCTTGTAGCAGCCTACCACTTCATAAATAACCGACTAGTCTTCCCAGAACTTTCACGTCTCTCCCCTGTTTTTGTATTTGGGTTTCCAATTCCTGATTTACCTCATTTACAACTTTTCCTTCTTATCTCTTTTAGGTTTTAATGATTTGCTATTTTATGGTTTATTTATCAACCAGTTTCTGTACCATCTTGAAATTTTGACATCGATAAAAATCTGTCATTTTTTGCTAAACCAAGGGGAAAAACACAGTTCTTTTTAATATCAGGCCATAACTTCTCTATTCCAGGAGAAGACTCATTACTGCTAAGGAACAAACATATGGTAACTACACAAGAAAACTGAACAGCACTTTTCTAGTTCTTTAACTGCTTTTTTTTTTTGAGGAGAGGTGGTTTGTTTTTTTTTTCCTTTTTTCACACTGTCATTTTTCTTTAATGCAAAGCTGCTACCAAGCACCACTAGGCATGATACCCTTTGCTGTGATACATAACATGAACTAATTATGTCCTGCCCAAAGAATTTCTCAGGAAGATCAAGCTGTCAGTGTGATTACAGAAAGCAGGTTTCACAATGTTTTGACAGGGAAGAGCTTCTGTTTCCTCATATTATCACAAACCCCAAAACATCTAGATCAAGGACTATTGCAGAAATTAGAAAGGTTCATGTATGCTACAATAAAATAGTTTTCCAGCCTGTCTAGAAAGGTAAAGGCAGATTTAGCACTGTGAGGAATTCAGTGTATGATCTATGAAGATGGAGCCACGATGAAGATCTTTATTTTATACATACAGACTCAATGTGCAGAAATGCTAATTGAGTGAGAATGAGAGCTGGGAATTTTCTGATGTGAAGTTCTTCTGCTGGAGAAAAATGATTTACTGAAAATGGTGTTATCCTGTGGGATATTGATCTCCGTAGACGCTTGTTTGGCTTTTCTACAAAGTCAGGTTTATACCTTGGCAGCTGACCTAGGCAGCAGATTCCAAGCTTTTATCAGTTGGATCTTCAAAAATTTGCTGGTTCTTAAGGCTCAAGTACTCAGTCCTTCCAGGCCACTACAATGTAGGATGTGAAAGGACTGGGAAGCTCAAAGCCCCTGGGAACTCACTTAGGAAGTCGGGCAACAACTTGGAATGTTTTGCTTCTTTTAAAATACAATTACAATTTCTGGGCTCCCATTAAAAAAATACATATATTAAATAAGCTTTGAGAGTTTCATCTTGATTTACGATTATTAAAAAATACTATTTTTTTTAATGGAAGCAGAAGCATGCTTCCTGGCTAGCTTGAAAGAGAAATGCTTCCTTAAAAATGAGATGGGAGATGGGAAGATAACATGATAAAAAAAAGTAGCTAAAAAAAAAAAGATGGAAAAGCTAAGTGGAGATAGACTAACTGAAAAATATTATTATTGCAATTGATCAACTATGTATTAAATGCAAGAAAATGTATTAGTATTAGCATGGCAATACAACCCTTTTAAAATATTCATAATAGCAGGTCAAACAGAGCAATTTCATATCTATGTTTTCTTTTTGTCTTTTCCCTTTGGATCATCAGCTGTTGTATTCAGCCTAGAGCTGCATGTTCACAGAGCTTTTATTAGTATAACACCAAGGGCAGGACTACTCACAGAGAGATAGTTCTCCTAAGGTGCCTCTCAAGATTATCAGCTTTTTGGAACAAAATCCAGGGGTGAAATTCTGACTTGATTTATATCACTGACAGTTATTTTTAACGAGACTATTATTATATTCTATTTTTTTTTTCAGTGTTGTGCAGGTCTAAGAAATTAAGTAGCCTTATTATCCTGTTTTTGGAATCAGCAGATCTTTTTTGATATCTTAAAGTTTACCGCAGTTTCTTCCAATTCTTTCTGTTCTTTCCATTCTTTCCTGTGATTTCTTTAAACTTTAATAAACTGTATTTTTGGCCATTATACAATTTATCTTTCCACACAGCTTTTCTGTGAAGAGGCATTCCCTAAACTATGATTATATTTTATGTGTGTTAGCTGCCTTTTATGCAGAACTCTCCAGAGAAATTCCACTTTCATTTTATGCAGAGATGTACTTGGTGACTTGCTTAATCATCGTCTAGTTCACTTGACCTTGCAGTTTAGGATTTTCCAGCTTCTCATTCTGTTCATCCCGACCACTAACATTTTAATCAACATTATTATTCACAGCCATTACCCATGAACTGGAGTATTTGAGTATTTGTGTGATCTTTATACATCAGCTGAGGCATTTGACTACTTGCGCGATCCTTATATAACTGAATTTTACTGGGCTCCTTCTATTTTTTCTCATCACAACATAAATTCTTCATCCGCCAGCCAATTTTTAAATCGTTTTCTTCGCATGTGGATTGCTATAAGTTTAAATCATTTTGCAGTTATTTACTTTCATAGTATAATAAAATCATAAACTTACAGAAAATTCTGCTGAAAAGAAATCCCAGGAGGCATCTAGTCCAGCTTCCCGCTCACAGCGACTATGAGGGTAGACCAGGTTACTCTGGGATTATTGTGGTCTCAAAAACAAAGGATGGAGACAAAACACCCTCCTTATAGTCAGGCAACGTGTTTCAACTGCCTGTGTGCCCTCATGGAGAAAGCTTTTCCTTGTATCTACTCTAGCTTTCTTTTTTTTTCAGTTTATGGCTATTGTCTCTCATCTTCCCACCATACATTGCTATAAAGATCCTGGCTTCATCTCCTCAATACCACTCCATCTTCTTGTAGGTAGTGCATTCAAAATCCCCTCAGGAGGATATTCTCCTTCCTTCATTTTGTGGCACATTTTTATATCTTTACTTTAGTTTAGATCCCCTCCCATAACAGGAAAAGTAATATAAGTATGGTTGGACTCGATGATCCGGTGGGTCTCTTCCAACCTGGTTATTCTATGACTCTAAGTGCAGCTTCTATACGCATTTTGCAATATTTTTCTGGACATAAATTTATTCCTTAAAATTCCTTAGGTCAGCATGCTGAGGCATATCGAAAAGACTAAATAGCTGGGAAAACCTGAAACAATTTATAAAATGAATATTTTCTGATGTCCCCAGCTAAGATAAAAGTCTACCTTTCTTGGCACGTGCTGTGAGTTTCCTCACTTTACGAATCCTGGAATCAGGATTAGCAGAGTGATACGTGTGTACATTTGAAATATGCTGCTCAGAAAAGATTGATCCATCTCATCCATTGGCTGTTCACTGCTGTACTGAGTGAACAATAGAAAATTCCTTCAGGATCTCCAGGAGGACTCAGAATATTTTGTTATTGACTTTGATATGTGTAGGTGTAAGACCTTGTCAAGACCTGTCTTTTCCTTTATGTATAAATACAACATTATTGCATTTTAGAATGAAAGCCTAAGATCTGTACAAGATTTAGTAGGTAGGTAGGTTCAGCATGCAGCT
Source organism: Phaenicophaeus curvirostris (assembly GCF_032191515.1). Classification (NCBI taxonomy): domain Eukaryota; kingdom Metazoa; phylum Chordata; class Aves; order Cuculiformes; family Cuculidae; genus Phaenicophaeus; species Phaenicophaeus curvirostris. The sequence goes on from NC_091397.1 coordinate 57,433,973, forward strand.
GTTGAAAAGCTTCATTACACATAAAAAGGGCAAGTTATGATCAGCTCTACAGATTTTTGTCCAGCATGCCAGAAAAGGATTACTAAAAGTGGCAGCAATATGGTCATGAAACAGTAGGGGGGCTACTTTAAATGCAATTTGTCCTTCTCACCAAGTCTGATTAGTCGCTTCATTAATTTTAGGCTCTTACTGTGTTTTTGCTCCCTGTAAATTCCTGTTACAATTATCTTAAATCATAAACTAATGGCTTACTTTCAGAAGGTCACCCAGTAGGTGGCACTCCCCATCTGGCTTAAAACGGAACCAGAAGCCAAGAAGAGAGAAGTCATGGCAAACACAGGACAGGGCAGACCTATCAAGCCTCACATACTGGCTGGTGCCTTCATCTCTGTCCCTACTTTCCCACAGCACAAGACGAGGGGCATCTTTCATGCCTTTTCTGTTGCCCCACTTGCACAGGAATCTTTCCAGATCATAGAATGATAGAATAACCAGGTTGGAAGAGACCCACTGGATCATCGAGTCCAACCATTCCCATCAAACACTAACCCATGTCCCTCAGCACCTCGTCCACCCATCCCTTAAACCCCTCCAGGGAAGGTGACTCAATCCCCTCCCTGGGCAGCCTCTGCCAGGGACCAATGACCCTTTCTGTGAAAAAATTTTTCCTAATGTCCAGCCTAAACCTCCCCTGGAGGAGCTTGAGACCTTCACATCCCCCTCTAGCATCTTTATGCTGTGGTTTCTTCCGTATTTCACGACCTGCTGCGTGACCTAGAAAAAGACTGAAAATTCAGAGTGGCACAAAGGAAACTGGTAGCAGCAATGACCTGAAAAGAGCTGGAGAACTTAACTGAAAGGTGACATGGAAGTCCGTAAAGTGCATGCTTGAAGAGGGCTAAGATAAGCTTGGCATTTGAGTGAATACAGATAGATTGACATGCCCACACATCTGTCCCAAGATGTATAATTCACATCTCAGTCTTCTATAGTATTTTGTGACCTTTTCAATATTTCAAGTTTTGCATAATTAGCATATTTCTTCTGGTGAGAAAGGTGGAAAGGTTAAAAAAGTTGAAATCAGAGATAAATGGATCTCTACGTTGAGTCAACTGACTAAAAAGGCACCGTGTGACACAAATTAAAATTATAATGAATGGAAAATATGAGACAGAAAAAAGCATCAAATATGAACCAAAATGTCAAGTTCGTAGAAAAGTTGACTCTGAGGTGGCTTCTACTTAGCCCAGAGTTTCTCTGTATTCTGATGACTGTCATCCTTCCACATCTCATTTTTCCCATTTGGAAACATCTCAAAAGTCTTTTACTTTCTTCCCATTCTGTTCTCTCTGCATCACCAATAGCTTTACTGTTCCCAAGTTCCCACAGGAATTGTTGAGATGGAAGGACATGATGTGTGACTGAGGTGACCAAAAGTGGTCGGCCACGTGAGAAAGTAAAGTTCCAGGTTTTGAGAGTGACTGGATGATAGTAGCATGCAGTATACAATAAATATAATAATATATAATGCAATATCTTTGTCAAGGCATGTTTGAAGAAACAAAAAGTGATGCTTCAGTACAAGCGCTCCTTTCTTCACAGTAAAGTCCATCACAATAAGCTTGTCTTCTGCTTCCATGCACATGTTGTTAGATGCCTTCTCTTTTTTTTAATTCCTTAATCTTATGGTCCGACCTCCTTCCACTATGTTCCCTTCCATAGCCATTTGCAAATGGAATCACAACTGGACAAAACATACAGGAGTTTTAAATTTAAGATAGACTTCTACGTATTTATCTACTACATCAGAATACATTCCAGGAAATTCTTTTTGATATACTGGAGTTAAAGGATTTTATGTTCTCATATGATGCTGGTGAAGTGCTGAAGTGGTATGTATATATGTAAGAGTGTGTGTCCTATCTTACTAGAAACAGAAAACCTTGTTTCTGATGAACATTTATCATACTCTCACCATTCAGGCATTGGTTTTGAGGCAAAAAAATTGTCACTGGCACCAAGAAAAATGAATAAACAATCTGCACTATGGCTCATAGCTATGAAGCGGAGGATCAGTTGCAGCACATCTTCCACTCCATACATATGTGTGGAACGTTTATGCATATGTGTATGGTCCTGTTCTTTCAGTGTGTAAACTCTAAATAGATTCTAATTTTTTGCTAAATAAAAATGAGAAAATGCTGTCACAAGCTGTGGATTCCAGAAGAGTTCTGTCATAGGTTGCATTCCAAGAAAGAGAGACCCACTGATGTTATTTCTGTTACAGAGCCATTACTGTCAAACTCAAGTCCTGTATACAGTAAGTCATAGCTCATTTACCCAGAATTGTGAAATTGTATCTTCTTCATTTGCCTGTCATTATTTTTAATCTTTTACAGTTGGGTTTTTTGTTGTTTTCTTTAGCTTTTCTCAATATATATAAACTGTATGCACATACCTACGTGTACTTCTCTATATTCATGTGTAAGTAAGTGAAAGTCTGTGTATAGTTCTTACTTTTTCCATATATATATTAATTCCAGAGGAAAATTGCTCTGAGTTGCACACACTTGAAATGTCTATTTTCAATAGACTGTCTGGCAGAAATAACTTTGTTCTGTTGGGGCCATGATAAGAGGGAGCTATACGAACACTTTCATGTCTGCATGTATATTCTCAGTCTTCCATTTACAATGACCTATATTGTATTTTAGATCTTTCAAAATGATCTGAATAAACAGGTTTGTCAGGACAATTAAAAGTAGCCGGATTTTTTAGTGGTTATCATATATTAAATTCCAAGTTAGTATCTTAGCTCAATTTACGGGCAGTGTCTTGCTTTCAAAGACAGAGACTGACAAGTCTGTAATTATAGTTGGCATAATTTGATAATTTTTTTCCCAGCAAAAGCAAATATGCAGACTAATTGCATAATGCTTCATTAACAGTCTTGTAAGAATAAACCTTCTGTATCTGACTGCATTAAATTTTTTTCATTTATTTTTTCTTATAATCCGTAAGATAGAAAAGCCTTGTTATCTCCACTTTACATGCCAAAAATTAATAGAGAAGATGAAGAAAGATTAAGGTCTGACCTTCAAAAGGTTTTAATTTCTTAAAAATATATTAAACAAATCTGAATTGTTCAAGGTCATATAGGAAATCTGGAGCAAATCAAGGTCTCAGATTCCAGGCTAGTGCCCTCTACACATTGTATAATATGCTAGGTAATGCAGTGATAGAAGAGATTACTGAAATCCCCTTAGGGAATAGAAAAAAAAAAGAAAAAAGGTGTTCTATCCTTTAGAAAAAAGTTGTTAGTTGTATAAAGGTTTGAACCTGCTTTCCATTCCCACTAATTTTTTGAGACCTGAAAGTACACAGTATTTTGCAGGAATGTTCACCGACAAGTGTACTTCAGTGTTTCACTCCTTGTGCTGGTCCTCAGAAATGCATAAGCACTTTTTATTCTGCCAAACAAATGAATGCTACAGGGTGCAATCATTCTTCTGAGCACTTTTTATTGTAGGTTGTCACTCATGGATTTGAATTACATGTTTTTCTCTGAATAAACTGAGTTCTCTGCCCAGATTTTTCCTATCCCCTTTCTGAGAATTTGACAAGTCACTTGATTAAAAAATCAGTTTATCAAAGCATTCCCATCCAAAGCTTTCTCAGGTCTTAGACCCACTATTTTTCATATGAATGAGTTTGAGTCTGTTCCCAGCACAGAAAAGCAGACTGAAATTTTATTTTCTTAAATTCAAATAAAATATAGGAAACATCAAACTTGAATATTGAATTCAAAGTTTTGCCAATGCAAAAGCTTAGACATAATACTACACTAAAAGAATTTATACAATAATGTTATGAACTATTCATAAGGTTGTATTATTTCAGGGAGTATAGATCATCAAAACAAAAATCAATCACTTAAATCCTGTGCATACTTGTTAGGAGGCTGGTGAAGTAAGAAATATGGAGAAGTATCACCAGACTTTTATGTGACAAAGTTTCCTTCCCAGAACCTGAATGATACCATTATTATCTACCTTTGGTTTTTCCTACCTGTTAGAGGAATCCTGATTTCCATAACCCAAAATAGAAAAAAATACAAAGGAGTCTATCAGTCCATTTGTTGTAGGAGATGCTGATATAGTGATGATGGGCTAAAGTACAAAACTTAATGTGCAGACAGCCTGTAGCCTCTTGGTTGTTACTATTTTTAGGGCTAAAAAGAACAGAATCTTTGATATTCTGCACAATACCTATATGGCAAACACTAATTCACCAGGTGAATAGCACATTCACATTCTATTCTGCTCTAACATAATAAAAATCCCAATATACAAGATTATCTTTCTAAATGTATAACTGGGATTTTATCTAAAACCTGGTCCCTTAAATACTGTGAGAAATTATTATCACTTTTGAACGTGCTGAGCTAAAGGAGTGGTAGTGGTCGTACAACGTACTGTGCAATATATAAATGATTCTGGCATCTTTCACTTTAATTTTATATCTAGGCTGTGTTTTGGAAGGGTAGCCTCTGAATTATACTTTGCATGATTATGAACTATTACTCATATGTTTTCTCATTATTATAATGCACTTTTCTCTGTGCCCTGTGTTGCAATCTGAGTATCCAGCCAGGCAGCTGGGAATGACTGCTCCTCCTCTGCATGCTAGGGAGCTTAAGCAGCAAAAGATTCTCTCCAAAGTAATACAGCTATGAATTCTTTTGCATGCCAAAGAAAATAAAAGTAGATGGAATTTAATTTATTTTTTAAAATCTCTTTTGTATTTTACCTCCTTTGATGCAGTCTTGAAAAGGAAAGTAAAAATTTTATTCAAAGTGGTTTTGTACCTAGTTTAATTTATCCATGGTCTGATTCTTAAGCTTTAAGGAGCATATGAATGCTTGAGTTTCATCTTCATCAGTATTACAAAAATAAAACACAGAAAAGCTGCTCTGGAACTAGAAGAAAGTTTTTCTTTCTCCCTTAAGATTACATGCGTAGTCTGAACATCAAAGAGGGCAACCAGAAAAGAAGAAAAGAGATGGATAAACTTTGTTTAGCCACCTTTCAGCTGGAGAATTGGACAGCATCGTTTACAAAACCCACGGATCATTTCCATTTAATGGGGAAGGGGGGTGCCACATAAAAAAAGACTTTTCTCTTGTCATCCTTCATTCCCTAAGCTGGTGGGGTCACTTCTAGCAGACAGTGCCTCTGCAAGCCTCTGGAGGATGGTGCTTTGCCCATGACGAGGTCACAACCTGTGCAGAAAGCTTCTCGTGTGCTGTCTGCATTCCCCCGTTGGTAAATAATGATATTATAAGGCAGATAGTGATAAATTATGCTTAACGTGATACTGATGCAAAAAAATCAGCCTTCAAGCATTTGTAAGAGCTGTATATTGTTCTCTTAAGCCCAACAGGATTTAAAGCAGGTCCACAGGACTTCTTAAAAAGGAAAAAAAATAAAAGCTGCCCTACTGTTAATCATTGCACAAAAAAATATGTGGTCAAGCTAGCCTCCATAACAAGCATTTTCTTGATGCATCTCACTCAGTTAAATTTATTACATAGTCCTACGAAGCCTTTCTACATCTTTCAACACATTAAAAATTCCAGAGTTGATTTATTTCAGCCCTTTCTCCCAAACCCTTCAGCTCTGTTAGCGCAGTGTTCTCTGTACAGAACATCTCTGCCCTTCTCTTTGCTGTAGTCTATTAGGCCAGTCTTGGCTCTACAAATTTTCTTCTTTACGGGCTTGGACATATCTTTGTTTCAAATACTCTTCTGGCATTTATGGGAGCCTTCATTTTTCATAGATCATAAAGGTACAAAAGGCTGTTGTGATCGTCTGTTTTGCTCTCCCAGATAAAACACTCCACCTAATTTCTCTGAAAAAGGCTGCACTTGAACCATAAAACTCTGCTTGTGCTGGAGGATCAGCCCCAGGGCTCCTCTCATAGCTTTCAGTAGGTTTCTTGTCCAGGAATAACAGGCAAATATTTTGATATCATATTTTCCTCACTTTCTGGACTCTTTGTTTGTTGGCACTATTTCTGATAGTACCTCAGTAGTAAAGGTCTGCATAGCAACTCACATGGTTTATCAAAGGTGACTACAAGCCAGGCCAGTTGAATACTCTGAAGGTCATCACCTGCAGGCAATCGTAGTCTGCAGCATCCTTCTGCTGCTCTCTTAAAAAGATGTGATCCTGGAGCAAACGCTGCATGGCACAAACATACCTGATTTACTATGTGTGCTTAATTTTGTGTCTAGTTAGAAAATGTTATCCAGTGATATATCGATATATATATTTTTAGTATATTAATTAGTGATCCAAAATGCAAGTTTAAAAATAATTTTATGTAAAATAAAAGCAAGCTGTGTGAGTTTTTGAAAATTCTAAGTTTTAGAAAATGCTTAGTAAACTTCTTTTTCAATTCTGTTTTCCGCATCAATAATATTTAATTCTACTTCTGATGATAAGCACAAACTCTTTGAAATATGATTGAAATAGAAATAAGAGCAAAAAATGCTTTTATTTCTAATCGTGTTATCCTGTTAGAAGGAGACTATGAAAATGCAGATGCATTTCTGGTGATTGAGTACACCATGTTACGATCCTTGTATTTAATGGAGAAAGATCTGCTGTTTCCATAGGAAAAAAAAAAGCTGGCAAAAAATGATGTTCTGGGATAGAATTATTCCACTATCAAACTAATAGGACTTTCCAACCATTCTTGTGTGTTCATGAGGCATAGAGCTCTGTTACAACAGCTTTTTTTTTTATTGCAAAGCTTTTAAAATATGATTCATGGGTGTTTCGTCAGTGGAAACATTCGTAGAAGATGTTAGAGTATTTTTTGTTTTCAAGATGTCTGTTAACTTCAAGTGTAAATATACAGATCACATTCAATAAACTCTTGCTTCAAATAAGCTGAAAATAAGTTCGTGCGGATAAAATTCACTTCATCGCAATTTTTGTTCAACTTCCCATGTGACATCTACTACAGCATAGAGACAATTTTTAAAAATAAAATTACTGTAGAAACTGAATTTTAAACACTTCTTCTGTGCTGAGGTAAAGGTGGATCTTGTGGTGAAGTTAAGCTATGATTAAAAAGTCTGCATGACTTTTGCAGAATTTATGTGTGACATCTGGAAGATCCTTAAGTAAGAGAAAAGATCAAAAGGTTTTGTCAAAACCTCTGCCTAATGAGATGTTTTAAAAATTATTTACGGGAAACATTTTTAGCCTGTTTGTTTGTTTGTTTGTTTTCCTTCTTTAAAATTCTATTTTAACAAACTAGTTATAAATCAGAATCAGGAAAAAAACAATTCTGCTCTGAACAAATAGGAACCTAACTTTCTAACTTTCCCTTCATTATTCTGCTGTATTTCAGATTACTTTACAAAAAACAGTTAAAAAGTAGATCCAAATTAAAAAAAAGTTTCCTATATATTAAAAAACGTAATAAGTAGTGATTGAACAAGATAAATAAGACAGTGTAGTACTTTTCTGAAAATAAGATTAAATGTATTTTGATGAAATATATTTAAAATAAATATATTTAAAATAAATATATTTAAAAATCTTTGATAAAAAATGGAATTCCATTTCTAACAAAAAGGGAACCTTTTTTTCTTGATGCAGTAATGGCCTTTACTTCTCAGCACCTGAAACAAGAACAAGTAGTGCTTGATCCCAGGGAAAAATTTGAAACATTTAATCAGAGGCTATTGAAGCCTTTCCTTCTGTGCAGCTCTGGGAAATGAAAACTTTCCTCTGGTCACTGTAATTTGAAGGTTTTCAGGGTTTCTGCTTCGAAGTCTGTGATGCTGCACTCCATTTCTGTGGTCATGCAGCTTTTAATTGTGAATGGCTTCTGATAAATGACTAGAAAAAGCATATATTTAGCCTGGTTCCTCTAACCAGAAGAAGAATTTTAAGGCATCAAAGCCCTTATTCTTCAAGCAACCACAAAGAATATCAGTGACTTACTTGGTTTCCAGTATTCACAGGAGAAAGAAGGAAAACGGCAAATTATAACAAAATTCTAGGTTGTATTCACCATCTTGCAAGATAAAGATTTGCCCCACAAATCACTGTACTGAATAAGCTGAAGAGATTCCTGCTTCTCAGAAGCTGAGTGCAACTTGATTCAACTGGGTTTTGCAAGCAGATGTGTTCCTGGTACACGGCAACAACTAGAAAAAAAGTCAAAACAAATGCACTATTCCAGTTACTAAAAATGCGATAACAGAAATCACGGATCTTAGGTCGGTGAGGGCTATTTTTGCAATGGTTTCTTCTAAACAGTACCCAGTTATGGCTGAAACGGTGAACTTTGTCAAGTAAAAGCAACTGATGTTATTCAAGCATCCTTGTATAATGACAGAAGGTTTAGAGTCCACACCATTACTCGATGTAGAGAAGTAGCTATAATGGTAAAGTTATGTTATTTTATCCAGTCTCGAGGTTCAACAACACTCATGGAAACTTCTGCAAGCATTCCAATGCTATGGAAAGCTTAGTACCATATGTAGCGAGATGGAGTTGGCAAGGGCTCCATTTGCTCATTACAATGCCCATGCTTGGAATTCGGCATGACTTCAGACTGTAAAAATATTACTATTGCGTGTGATATACCTGTAGTTTTTTTATCAAACTATCAAATTTAATTTGAATGAAACAAATGAGATGCTACTTTTCGAGCCAAATTAAGAAAAGCCATGATGACATCGTAAAGAATTTGACCACAATGATAGCATATATGTGGAGGAGCACTGGTTTTAATTTCTGAACTGACTAGAACATGTTGTACTAGGAAAACTGGGAGACGCGCAAAGAAAGAATCTTAAATGATTGTTTGAACTGTTTGCAAGTATTGTGAGTTTTAAAATCACCTCCTTGCATACTAGTTATGTGGAAAAATTCCAAGGAGGGTAGACCTTCTTTCCAATGGAAGTTGCAGCAGAAGGCGGCAATTCTTAATTCTTATTTTTTTCAGCACATTGCTGAACTATAGAGATAAGATATCAAGGAAAGATTAGCATCTTGTAATTCAAATGACAGAATGGGGCTGCAGTAGGAGGTTTTTCATGGTACAGTTCCAGATTATGTATGCAATGAGGAGCACTCACCTGATATATTATGCTAGAAGAACTCTAGCTACAGATTCCTTGGCAGAGAAGCAAGGATAAAAATCTGTGAAGGGTGTAAATTCTGAACTGCCACAGACATCTTGGCAGGAATGATTTGCCAAGGGTTATATTCTAGGACAAACCCATCAAAAAGATGTGAAGGTAGAAATTCTTGGAGGAACCTGAGATTCCAAGGAAGAGGAAAGTTCTGAAGAAGGCATGGCTGACAAATAAATCTAGATACCCAATTTCATCTTAGTATTTTATGATTTTTTCATTAGCTCAGGAATTGGGACCAGATGAGATACATCCCAGAGTCCTAAGGGAATTGGCTGATATAGTTACCAAGCCACTCTCTGTGATATTTAAAAAGTCATGGCAGTCAGGTGAAGTCCCTGATGACTGGAAGAAGGGAAACGTTGTGCCCATCTTTAAAAAGGGTAGAAAGGATAACCTGGGGAACTACTGACCTATTAGCCTGGGAAGATCATGGAACAGATCCTCCTAGAAGCTATGCTGAAGCACATGGAGGACAGGGAGGTGATTCCTATGGAGAAAAGCTGAGAGAGTTGGGGTTGTTCAGCCTGGAGAAAAGAAGGCTCTGAGGATACCTTGTTGTGGCCTTTCAGTACTTTAAGGGGGTGTACACCAATGATGGGGATAAACTTTTTAGGAGGACCTGTTGCAATAGGACAAGGTGTAATGGCTTTAAACTAAAAGAACCTAGATTTAGACTAGGTGTAAGGAAGATGTTTTTTACAACGAGGATGGTGAAACGCTGGAAGATATTGCCCAGAAAGGTCATAGATTCTTTACCCCTGCAAATGTTCTGGATCAGGTTGGATGGGGCTCTGAGCAACCTAATCTAGTTGAAAAGGTCCTTGCTTACTGCAGGAGGGTCTACTAGATGACATGAAATATCTCTTCCAACCTTAAACATTCTATGATTCTATGATTAGTATGTTTCCTTTAAAGATCTGTCTGCTTTGATGCATGAGGGAGGTTCTGGATAGTAGAAATGGGGATGGGAGGTGGGGACCTGAGCCGAAAGGGCATGGAAGTAGCACTGTTTTAACCAGAGAAATGAGTCCTGGAAGAAGTCTTTCTGCATGGGGCAACCTAGCACAATCCCCTACTCTGTAAGTAAATGTTCCAGGTGCAGCAGGTCAGCAAATAGGCAGCTGTAAAGGAAAGAGAGTGAAGTCAGTGCATAAGATGTGGTTACAGCTACAGAGAAGCAGGAGTCACAAGCATGAACCTCGTGTGAGGTTCAGCGTGAGACCTAACAGGTCACATCTGTTGCAAGACAGAGTCAGCTCACAACAAAATTGTTAAAGTCTGATTGGAAATATGTCTATTTGTTCAACCAAACACCAATATAATCTGTTTTCAACAGCAGTGAAGGCAGTAATGGGCCTGGTGGCTCTGATAATGAATGCTGCTCAAGCATGTATTTACGTATTCTCTTCATTATAACTGTGGCTTTGATCCACAATCATGACTGAACTTGCAGGATTTAACATGTTTATGAGGGGAAAAAATGATGACTTACAGCTTGCAGACGCTGCTGAAGAATTCATTTCAAGATCACTCTGGACTTCTTTCAGATCTGTAACTTGTTCTTCTCCCTTATATTTAAAATATTAGTGTTTTAATGGTTAGTATTTTACTATGACTAAATTTATCCACTATTAATAAAGTTAGATAAGGAGCCCTATTGCAAAAAATATTTCTTTATGTAGAAATATAGTCCAAAATACCAGTAGGCTAAGCCAGTGAAAAGATTAGCCAATAAGATGAAAGCAAAAATGTACAGTTTTGTACGGTCAGGTATTTCTGAGCACTTCTTACATGGTTTTACATTTGCATTACTATAGTTTAAAAGTTTTACTGAAGCATGCCAACATCCCTGTCCAATTTATTTATGTTTTTGAATTAGGCCTTCAGTAAGAAATGCAGGCAAAAGGAATCACCATGGATCCTCTGTGATCCAAGCTGCTATTCAAAACCACCTTACGTCGCAGAACAATTAAATTTTGTGTCTGTTTACTGAAGAGCATCTGATTTTTTTGTTACATTTTAAGATGTCATTACAGCCCTTTCTATTTGCTCTCCCTACTTGAACTTCCACCTACAGGGAAGTGTCACTGCTGGTCTAAACTCAAAGTTGTTGGAAGTCAGAGAAGTCCCAGCTGTTAATACTGCAATCAGCTTTGATGCAGAACTGCAATTTCATCACCATTGAAAAACCACAACTTCCTCACTGCATTTATTTTAAAAGCCAAAAAGAATTGTGTACAATACGGGGAGATACCAGGTTGCATTTTTTCGCTGGCGAGTGTTTCCTGAAACCACCCATCTCGTTTATGGAGGTTTAAAGATACTTTGCTCTGGTAGGTGTCAACAAAGATAAATGAAGGTAACAGGAACGAACCTTGCAAGATTTCTGAGTGAGCACTCCCTTGAGCTAGTCAGCACTGAAAATATTTGGTGCATTGCAGGAACCTGCATTCCAGAACAAGCCCCACAGAAGCCTCATAGAATCATAGAATCATAGAATATCCAGGTTGGAAGAGACCCACCGGATAATCAAGTCCAACCGTTCCTATCAAACACTAACCCATGTCCCTCAGCACCTCGTCCACCCGTGCCTTAAACCCCTCCAGGGAAGGGGACTCAACCCCCTCCCTGGGCAGCCTCTGCCAGGGACCAATGACCCTTTCTGTGAAGAATTTTTTCCTAATGTCCAGCTCCTATTTCCACTGCTTTCAGTTAACAGGGACCTAGTGTGCTGGATCAAAGCTCTGTATTTAACAGGTTTGGTGGTAAATATAGGAATCAGACCTACAGAAGATGTAAACTGGAATTACTCCGTTCCCTTAGCAGAGTTGTTCTGATTAATAGCAGCTGAAGATTTGGCGTTATTTCTTTTTTAGAACTGCATTCTCAGCACACGCTGTACTTAAGTGATACTATTTATTACACCTTGCAGGCTCTCTCTAAGCTGGCAAAACTGGCAGGGAGTGCACAGTTGCCACTGACTCGTACACCCCAGAGAACGGCTGGGGGTGCCGGCAGTGGGCGGAGGGCTGCTGCACAAGCATGCAGTGCTACGGTAGCGGAGACATTAATTACAGTCATTATGGTAATCAGAGGCAATTGGCAGTATTTCGATGATCTCTTTTAACTGCCATAGACCCAGAACTGACAGCAATCGTTCCCAGAGCTGGCCACGTCTAGGAGTGGCTTTTCAGCTGAAATGCTCTTGGGTTTCAGCCCCACTGCTCCCTAAGTGGCCAAAAATTATCTTCTCTTTTGGTATGCAATGTTAAAGACCATCTAGGAAGGTCTCAGGGTTGTTTTGTGCACTTCATAGAATCATAGAATCACCAGGTTGGAAGAGACCCACTGGATTGTCGAGTCCAACCATTCCCATCAATCACTAACCCATGTCCCTCAGCGCCTCGTCCACCAAGTTGGCCATGTAAGGTCATTTGGAAATTAGTGCCAGGTCCTGTGTTTCTTTTGCAGAGATGGTATTCCCAGGCTTTTCCTGAGAGGTGTGGGCTTGGTCAGCATTAGGAGGAGGTGTGATGCGTTCATAGGGCACCAGATATTTGTTATTATAGAAAAATATTTCCGTTCCAGAGATAGTGTTTTACAGATCGGGTGGGAGTTGGTAGGACTTTTGCATATTTACATTTCAGTTATTAAAAGGTGAGGCAATATTATCAGGATGGTGAAAGTGTCAGGTTAGTATCAGTTGCTTGTGGAGCTGAGATATGTACTCCAGAGCTCAGATTCCAGCTCAGAAAAAAACACTAAAGTAAACTTGCATATTTCTAATCTACAAAAAAGGAGAAGTAATTGATAAATAAAATCCAATCTGTCTGAGTTTTTTATACAATTCTGCAATAGTTTGGCTCAAACTGTTTTTCGTGCTACAGCCACTAACCAAACCCTGATTCCTTCTTCTAGTCGTATGCAACATTTGAAAGGAATTATTTACACTACTTTATCAGATATACCAACACAGCAAGACTGATAAATGACTTAATGAATACTTATGGATGACTAATGAGTACTTAAGGGATTAGACATGAAGTACCAGGTATTCAAAAATGTAGTAGACCTAGACTATTGCTTCAGTTATTGCAGAAATATGCAGTCATCTGCCTTACTGTAATAGACCAGATTGCAAGGAAACATTGAAATAAGCAAAAACATGCTGTGATTAAGGATGCCAGGTGATTTCGAGAAGGGACTAGAAGTCAGCCTTTAGCTTCATTCACAGCTTCCTCGATGACTTGCTATTAAGTTGCTTTTTAGATCACAGTTCAACAAATCAGTTACATTTGGTTTTGTCATTAAATACAGACTAAACCAGTATTAAACTTAAAACACGAGAAATACTTTCTACTACCCTGAGAAAATGTTCTTGACTGGAGGAAATATAGCCCTCGCTTTACAGTGGAGAAAGCACTGAATTTGTGGCCCTGAGTTTTCAGCATTTATTGGCTTCTGTATTAGTGGAGATATAATCTGTGATAAATGAGATGCATATTTCATTTGTAGATAAATAGTTGTAATTATGCTATAACTGAGAGATGTTTAGCAAATAATCATTCAAGTTGTAAGAAGGTATAACAAAAGGCTTTAAAGTGTTTGAGCCGTTCCAAAATTGAATTTTTATCAATCATCTGAAGCAAAGGCAAGAAGCCTCTTCTAGTAAATACCTAGTTTGAGTTTTAAATGGCGTGAAGAACATGAAACTCTGCTTATTTACACCAGTGTTCAACTGCTATCTAAAATGGAAACAATCAGTTCTAAGTTTGTAATGGTGCTAGAGTATATTTCCCAGTGGAAACTACCAGCCTGGTAGTTCAAATCTGATTTTCCGTAGAGCTTGCTTTCCATATGGTTACATATGACTTTCAAAAGCACCTGGTATCTCCTGACTCCCAGGAAGTGGCCGGGTTTCCAAGCTCTTAACATCTCATTGCTGAAAAACTGGTCCATAGAGACAATCTATATGGTCAAACCTAGCCACCTACTACTTAATTCAGCAGAGCTGTTTGGGATATACAATGATTTCATATTCTAATTCTTTATGTTTTATAAATGCACATAAATATCTTATTTTTTTCCTAGATGGACATTGAATAGTGAAGAGAAAAATAAAAAAATATTCCTATGACTAAGAGAAGTTTCTGGAGCTAAATTTCTCATCAATTTGTGTTTTGAACTGGATATTTCACTGTCAAAGAAGGACAAACCCTGAAACCTTCACTGGATGTTGTGTTTCATAACAGTCTCACTTTCTTTTGTTGTTTTCTGTGTGTTTCTCTGAGGTCTAATAATATAGTAATCTTTCATCCACAGAGATCCTTGGCTTTTCTCTTACCTGCATGAGTTTTATTCAAGAAACTTGAAGCATTCTACCAAATCTGAAATGTTTATCCCTGCACTGAGCTGAATTGAGCTGAACTGACTAATGCATTCACAAAGCAGTGGTGAGGAGGACTAACCAGAGTCTTAGACAGACACAGCATGATTGTATAGAACTTGTTACCTGAGGAAATCAGGCTAAAACCAACAAAACTATCTTATTTGTTTCATCTCTAGTAATCTTTTGATGTTGTCTTTTCTCCGTGGGAATAGAGTGAGTGAACCTTCCTTGCAAAGTTCTGCAGATTTGGCTCTGGGAGGGAGAGGTTTATTAGCAACAGAGTGAAAAAAGTGTAAGCAAAAAAAGAAGTTGTTTCATGAGCACATTTTGTATGAAGCAATCTAGCAACTAAAAAATCTAAACATCATTAGTTAAAGAGAGGAACTACAAATGTTTTCATGGTATTAAAGACATCATGCGAGTTCATCCATAGGGCACATGTTCCAACCCACTTCCTATTTCAAGAGAGAAAGAGATCTTTCACTACCACTTTCAGAGCCCTTTCTCCAAGGCCCTTTTGACAACCATATGCTAACATTCAGGAAAGTTCCTGCTCTCAAATTCTTCAGTCAAATTTGCCAACTACCTGGCACGATATACTTATTCCTTTGCTAGGATAAATACAAGAGGAAATAAACGATTTTTCTTGAGTTATTAATATAGGCAAATCTGTTATTTCATGGGGAGCTATACTCAAGCTGCTACCTCATGTGTAAACACCTTTGGCCAGAATATTCTCTGTTGTAGAAGTTTTGTTTTCACTGGTCATAGGGTGGTGGGAGATATGTATATATATAAAAAAATATATATATTTGACCATGTCTAAATGGCTTCTTTATATCCAGAATGGCCTTGCATTGTGTCTTTGTTTCCTCTCACACATACATACATAAATCACGGTGTAGACGCCACAACTGATTTTCACTGAAAGTAATTGTACAGATAACTATTATGAAGCTCAGGGTTTATGGTGCCACTCTTCTATTGGCTTGATGGGTAGGAGGTTCATATTTTCTCATGGGCTTTAGGAACAACCCAGACAAACCAGATGAGAACAATGTGTAATGTACACTGAAGCTTTGGTGTTTATCCCTCTTCTGATAAGAACAGCAGCAAAACTGAGATCAAGTCCAACAAGATATACTTCTTTCAGTCTCAGCTACTAAATCCGTTGCAGACAAATAAAATATGTTTACAGACAGGAAAGAAATGACCATTGTAACCCTGCTATCCTTGTTGGGTTTAGCCATCAAAATATGTAATTATTTAAACAAACAGTGGCTTGGCAGAGTTTATCCACTTCATCATGAAGTAAGAATTCTGTGATGCTGCTTGTCTCCTGAAGTTGGCAGCCCTAATTTCTGTGACCAGCTTTTCTACTCTCCCTATTCTAGTCACTGCGTGTGTGTAGACATCCAGATTTCATCCATGGGTTCCTACATACCTGTGTTGTCAGCTTCCAAACTTTCCATCTCAAAATTAACCTCATAGGTCCCTCATCTGTCCCCAAATATTCTTCCCCAAATTCCATCGATTTTAATGACAGAAATATAACTGAGAAGTGGATTGAACTTACTAAAAAAAAAAAGAAAAATATTTTTCCAAATGAGCCTACAAGCATCTGCTCTTACTTTTGTCAGTATGTAGAGCAAGTGGGTTTCCCCATTCACAAAAAGTGAAGTTAATTAAACACTTGAAAATTTTTATTAACTCTTTATGTAATGCTTACAATCCTAAGATCTGACAGTCTAAACCTGCTTTCTCGAAGGCTCTGCCTTGAAAATGTGTCAGACTGCAGAAAACCACAGTGTCTCGTCAAATAATATTCAAAGAAAGTTTGTTGCATTCTATGGGTTCCAGTGAAGCCTTGAAACAGAAGCTGATTGGTGTGCTGGCTTTGGCTGGAATAGAGTTAATTTTCTTCATAGCAGCTAGGTTTTTTTATTTTTACTGAAAACATTGTTGATAATACAGGGATATTTTAGTTACTGTTGAGGGGCTCTTATACAAAGTCAAGGCCTTTTTTGCTTCTCACAATATCCCATCAGCGGGTAGGCTGGGGGTACACAAGAAGTTGGAAGGGGACAACACAGCCGGGACAGCTGATCCCAACTGACCAAAGGGATATTCCATACCATATGATGTCATGCTCAGCATCTAAATCAATTAAAAGAAGGAAGGGGGGCACATTAGAAGTGATGGTGGACTATTTTAATATTGAGCCCCTTTCTGAGGCCCAGAGGTGAACTGAAACCCTACAGAGGCTTTTTATGGGTCAGCAGGATCCTATATGCAAGGTCTCACAAAGCTATGAGTGCAAATGTCCTCTATAGTGATCTTATAGCTGAGAAACAGATGAGAAGCATACAAGGTTTAATGAATTTTGGTAGAAAATGAAATGTATAACAAAAAATAAATGCTTGCTTTCTTAATCACTCTGAGTAAGCAATTAAGTGCCTCTGGCAATGGTTTCCTTCTCCTCCTGGTGTCTGATAGGGCTTTATCTGCCCTACATATTCTATTTCCAGATCTTGAATTTCTAAACGATACCTTTAGTGAGGTAGAGGAAATAGAAATTACTTAATCTTTCTGTAATACGTAGTTTTATTACAAAGTGAATAACTCCGCTGTGTTACTATAACCTTCTGCTTCTCCCAGCAGGGCAGAGCTCTCTCAATAATATATCTATCTAGCTAGAGCATTTGGAGATGGGGCATCTTTATTTTCATCTTTGTCATAGGCAATACCTTATGTTATTATGCAGAATAGAAGATTCCCACCCCAAAAATCCTATACGATCAGGAGGGAAACATTTTCTGGATCATGGGGCCAGGGGGTGGAGTATTCAGTCTCTGAAAGAAGTGAATGGTGCTGCAACAGATTGATCATTTAGTTGAAATGGAGTTGACACCATTTGAACTTAATTTTTTTCCAGATGAAACTATTTGCTGAGTTTCACCTCAGTTTCCTACACGCCCTGATCAAACACAACTACTTATTTTGGCAAGTAGCTAACTTTATGGAAATTGGCCCGCTAGTATTGACACAATCTGCTCCACAAACATCCTGGATTCTGCCTTTCTTCAGTTTTTAACCTGTTTGATTTATACTTCAGTTTTCTGGAGGCAGGCTTACAGTCCCTGCAAAGCCTCTTTTCATCAAAGGGGAGTTTCAGCTTGAGTCTTAAGTGCGACAAAAACACAGGTAGCAAATAACAACAGTACAGGCAAATCATCTCTTCTCTAACTCACTGTGACATTCCTGGAGCAAAGACCATTAATCTTATCTCGCTGTGGCTATAATCTTTGTCCCTCTAATCTTTTTCAACTTTATCCTGCAATAAGGTGAAATCACTGAGAAAAACACCTGCAATATAATGCCTTGGAAAACTTGCTGTTTCCTCACACTCACAGAGCCAAAAGGGAGCTTTTCCTTGGCACCCTCCTGAATGTCTCTGCTTTCCTTCCTTTGTAGGTGTCTTCTCAGGCCATTGCCACCCCTCCTTCCCTTGCTTCCTCATACCTGGTTGTCTGATTCTCTCACATGCACAGAGATGCCCAAACCGGTCTTACAGGTTAGTGAGATTTTGGTCACTGCATTCGTTGCCTGTAAATCTAATTATTTCTAGCTTTAACATTTATCAAAAAGCCATCCTTTGTCCCACTTCAGGAAGCTCAATACACCTGCAACACAGCATGTGAAAGAAGAAATCCCTATCTTCCACTGGCACACAGTGGAGCACATGCTTCTTTTTCCTTTTCTGTGTATACTTATCTCTCCTCCCTAGGCAAAACTCCCACACCACCTCTCTTGGTTTCAGGTGTAGTCATAAACCAGCTGAAGGCAATTATGGGTAGTGTAGTTCTATCCCTCCCTCCTGTCTGTTTGAGCAGGTGCTGCCAAGTACCTGCTAGACTCTACGTTCCATCAGGCTTTGCTCAGCACCCTGAAGAGAGAGGCGCACCAGGTGTGCTCCCAGCACCTACCTGAACCTTGAGCACGCCAGTGTTTTTTAAAGCTGGAGCAAGAATGAGAGCTTCTTCAACTCTCCTGGTATCTTGAGCAATGACATAAATTGGATCTAGGAGGAAGCTCTTAATTTCCAGAATGGTGAGTTTGCTTTTTT
The DNA here is from genome assembly GCF_032191515.1 of Phaenicophaeus curvirostris. Classification (NCBI taxonomy): domain Eukaryota; kingdom Metazoa; phylum Chordata; class Aves; order Cuculiformes; family Cuculidae; genus Phaenicophaeus; species Phaenicophaeus curvirostris. The sequence goes on from NC_091397.1 coordinate 57,452,711, forward strand.
TCTTTCTAGTGTCTTTTTTTTGTTTTGTTTAAAAGACTTCCGAAGGGCTGAAATATCATCGTATTTTACGTAGTGCTAATGCCGCAGTCTGATACTCTCTTTTTGTCCATAGTTAGTGCCGGATGCTGCTGGATTAAGTGTAGAATGTGTGTGCATTTTGAATTCCATGATATTTTACCCTAGGGTGGTTTGGGATGCATGGAGAAAGGCACGGCACTTGCTAAGTGCTGGTGAGGGCCTTTCCTGAGAGTATATAAATATATATATAAATATATATATAAATATATATATAAATATATATATAAATATCTATATAAATAATGGTGAACCTCTTACAATTGTAAATCAACCAATATTAAGCTGGACTTCTCTGTCTTTTTGCTTTTGTGAAGTAAGGTGCTGTAGTTAAGAGTGTGTGTGCACGTGTGCATGTGTGGGGTTTATGGTTTTATTTGGTTTTTTTCGGTTTTATTGAAGCACTGTATGAATCAAAATGCTCATCTTCATGCGTGCAGCAGCTAGACTGGCCTCTGGCTCTGTGAGCTGGGGATGTGGGCTGTGCAACAGGATGCTAAACGTGGCAACAGAGCAGCTATTAGAAATCCAGAAAATAGAGTTTAAAGAGCATGTATACGTCTGAATTTTAAAATATTTATACTGTATTAAAGGAACCTTTGAAAGATAATATCTCCAGGCTAAATGGAGGCAAGACCTCCATGGAGGCAAGAACTATCCTACTGACAGACTTCAAACCAACTCCTTTTACTGCTAAAAAGTGAGAAGCAGAGCTAACTGGTCTGTTTAAAACCAGAAACATTTAAATGAAAGACAAGAAAGAAAAACTTCTTGTTCTCTTTCCACTTGCTAGTACAACTTGGCTAATAACACCTCTTCTTTAATGTAGAGGAGACTGCTCAAAATCTTAACAGCTTGGGAAAAAATTTTAACTGACTTTACTATGAAATAGCAATAGGCACCCTCCTGAGTAAGTAAGAGAGGGAGGGAAGGAGGGGAGAATTTGTACTGAAAAGATCTTGGGAGGCACAAATTGCCACACTTTCCCTAGCCCAAACCCATGTATTTGACAGCTGTTAACATGATATGCTCCAATGCAGAACTTACACTCTGAAACCAGATGCAGTGTCTGTGTGGATGGGAGATGTACAATGGCATTTACAACACAAGATGGTTTTTGTTATGCTAGAAGCCATAGAATGGTGTTTACCTGGGATACATTAAAAACAAGGCATACCTAGAGTCGTATTCAGTAAACTATATAGCACAAAAATATCCTGTGGGAATGCGTTCAATGGGCTAATTATATGTTGCAATAAAAGGCTTATTGAGCATTTAAACGTTTGCTTTAAAACAAGCTGTCTCTCTTCCTCCTCTTTCTCCCTGTATTGTGAGAATGGCTAGTTGGGTTCAATTGCAGGCTTCTTTTTAGTCAACTTCCTTTTAGCTCTTTATTTTCAGCCTGTGGAGCAGGAATATTTGTGTTTGATGGACTGTCTCTGAGAGATTTCTGTGAAGGTTATATAAGGGAAGAAAAAAAACTTCAAAATTCACTACCTCTGAGGCTGGATGCCTTTCCCCTCTATTTTCCACAACAGATAAACTCAAGCTCCTGCATCTTAATGCTATGGTAAACTTTTTCATGGAAGTCCACCTTCAAGACATGAATATAAAATAGATGGAAGAAACACAAAAAGCACATACAATGCAGAAAGAGAAATCATGTTGTTGTAAAAGTGAAGAGTCTGGCATTTGGACAGAACAGTCAGATAGTCAACCTAAACCGATGGTTTCTAACAGGAGTCCTCCTGTCTCAAAAGTTGACCTCTAGGGTAGTGGCAGCTGAAGTGCATCAAAATTCTGCACCGCAAGTTGTGGTGCGTGCTTGCAAAAAAATGTGTAAAAAAAAAAAAAAAAAATCATAGCTCAGTCTGGAACTATAGGCTCTCTCATGTCTTATCCTACAAAATACTGCATAGGATCTGAAGTTTCCTCACAGATGCCACAATCAGAAATGGAATGAGATTGGAGAGGTTCAATAACATCAATAGCATCCTTTTCCTGACAGCCCCATCTCTGTCGCTACCACAAAATCTTTAGTTTAATTTGACCTTCTATCTTTTTAATGGTTTCTTCTATGAGAGTCTTTCCGTCTCATCTCTTACCCTCTTTCTTGAATTCATCTTCTTCAACTCTGCATTTTCAGGAATACATAGGAATGTTTTTCAAAAACAGAATTCTGGGCGATGATGTCATATACTCGTGGAAAGCATATATGTATTGGACCTGTAATATTTTATCAGATTTTCACCTGCTTCTCAGTGCAGACTAGGAGCTTATTTTCATTTCTGCGCATTGAGGAAACATCTTTCTTAAACTGCTGAAACTTCTCCTTAAACTTTTTCTAAGAAAAAAGGTTTCTGTCTCTACAACTACTTTAGAAATCAACGTATATGAGGACTTTCAAACTGCTTCTCTGAAAGCACTTCTTGATGTTCTTATCTACAACAAACTGAATGTTATACTGTCCAAATTATTAGGATTTCCTGTAGCTCTTTATAGCCTGCTCTAGTGTTAATAACCTCGGAAATTTTGATTTGTGAGCAAACGTTGTCATATCTCTTTCCGCTGACCTTCCCTTCCCACCCTCCAGACTTTACTCAAAGCACCTATTGTATAACTCACTAAGTGGAGGCACTGGAACACTTCTCTGCCAAGGGACAGCAGTGAAGTTGAATCAGGGCTTTGAACCACTGAAAACTTCAGAAAACTGAAATAAAGCTTTATAGCTTGCAGCAAATGATGTTTTGGGTTCTGGTTTGGTGTCCTGGTGGTGGAGAGGAAAAGCTTTTATGTTTGGATGTATCCAGCCATCCTTTTCAAGGGATTTTATAGGAGGCATATACTGCTTAATTTCTGGAACAGTAGGACTCCTTTCCTTGTGTAGCTGAACCTTACCTTGTAAGCTAGCCTGCTGAGGAAGAAGTTGGCGATATTTGAGCTGAAAGCTGCATTATATACCCCCAGGTGCTGCCTCCCCCTTGCAGTGTGGGTAACTCTGCAGGCTGAAGTGCTCTGGAGACCCTGGGAGTATCATGGCAGTCCAGAAGATAGTCTTCTAGGTCTTCTGCTTGGGATATGTATTTACAAAAGAATTTGGATAAAAGTTATCTGAATCCAAAAAGTAGATAGTGGAATCACTTTGCCTTTTGCTTCATCTTTCTCAATGGGGAAAGGATCTTTTTGATCCTTTGATCCTTAGAGAAAGTCTGCCTTCGCTTGGAACTCAAGAGTCCGTAATAATCCTTGTGTTCCTCTTTGCAAGACACTTGTGAGATGGGGAGCTGCCATTTTACTTTGGGTAAGTTCTTGCTCTACATTTAAGCTGCTGTAATGGCTGAGTGGAGTAGTCCCATATCTCATACCTTGCCATTACTTCTCGCAGGCTGGCATAGGTGAGCACTGACTCATCGTGCCTGGGCCCTGGGAGACCAGATAAGCACCAGTGTTGATGCAAAGGAGAAGCAGGACTGGTGTTTTCTGGAGCATCTACCCAGCCATCTACCCAGTCAGATGGCATCTCTAAGAGCAGGCTTAGCCTCCAGCTCAATGCCAGATAATCTCGTCTCTCATCTATTCCCTTAAAAAAAATTGGGACAATTGACCCTGTTTCTGTCCCAGGCTTGCTCTTTCTTTAATCTCTGTCCCTCTCTCCATGGAGGTGTATAATACTTCCCTGCATTAAATGGGAGTTCACAAGTCTTTAAATTGATTCTAAAATGTATTGGTTTATACTTTAATCTACACTGACCTCTAGTTAGATATAATGGAATTAATTCAGGTTATGTCTTTATTTACCAGTAAGAACTGCTATCAGATTTGCTTGTACATTGTGCCAGGCATCTTGAAGTCATTTCAAAGCAAGCAGCTCCTTTTCCACAGGTTGCAGCAAGCTTTATCGCAAAATGCTCATGCCACAACTTGATGTGGAGTTGTTCAAGTTCCCGCTTGAACCTATGTCCATAAAAAATCCAAAAGTTTCACCAGCAGGCTCAAAGCTTGTGACCCACCAGTGGCAAAGCCCACAGCCTGAGTTTTGTCCTATGATCTAATTGGGTCCAAACTTTGGATATTTATTTACATGGAGAATAAGCTCTATCTCTACATGTACTAAGCTGTGTAATTAAAAGGAAATTACTTCGTCTGAAATAACTGGGGGGAGTGGAGCAGGTGGCGGCAAGAATTTTAAGTGGTTTGTTTTCATTTGTACATGATCTCTTGCAATAACAACTCTGAGCCCTGAAGAAAAGCCTATGATGTGATAACCTTTTCACGAGTTCGCTCCCTCTAATCCATTAGCCTTAATTTAACAGGATCTCTTTAACGTGGGAGGGTTGTGATGCAGCAGAAAGAAAAGTATTCTCAATTTATTCATAGTACTGCCCTAATTCCTGCAGCACAAATTGTCACCTGTTGCTCTGTGTGAAATTATAGTGCTATGAACATGAATAATGCCAGTTTGTTCTTCTGCTCAGTGATCTTTTTTTTCCTTTGTTTACTTTTTTTTTTTTCATTCTTCTTCCCATTTGAAATTTTGTCTGTTCTCTAGTGTATATGCCAGTTCAGCTCTGGATGGAGACTGTTAATGTGCTTCCATTAAGTTGTATGCAAAGATCAAGTGAAATTAATAACATCATAAATCCATTTGTAAAATCTCATCAGTTTTCCAAGGAAACATCTAACAGCTCTCAGCAGAAGCATCTTCTGATTGAGGTGTTCGTAACACCTTTCTTAAGGTGTGAGGCAAGGAAAGGCAAACTCAAACCTGTCCCCTCGATTTCCAAGTACAGGACAAACAGACAAGGAGCAAAGTTGTTAGTCCTGCTGCTAGATGGTACACAGGCCATTGGTTACACTAGATGAACCAATCTTAAAAGGTTCCAGGGTAAAATCCATATAGTTTCAAGGACAGTGTGGAAAAGCAAGCATGGTTTCTTTAGTGAGACAACTGCTTTGGTTTTGGAGCACTCAGAAATGTTTGGGCTCTGAGGTATGTCTGTGAAAATAGCAATAAGTATTTGCTGCATGCATCATCCTAACGTAAATGAGTTAATTTCTTTATCTCATCAGTGGAGAGCAAGAGGTGCATTTAGTGGCTCTCGGAGTTACCTTTTCATAGAATAACCAGGTTGGAAGAGACCCACCAGATCATCGAGTCCAACCATTCCTATCAAACACTAAACCATGTCCCTCAGCACCTCGTCCACCCGTGCCTTAAACCCCTCCAGGGAAGGTGACTCAACCACCTCCCTGGGCAGCCTCTGCCAGTGCCCAATGACCCTTTCCGTGAAAAATTTTTTTCACGTGATGTCCTCCCCAGAAACGAATTTCCTTAGACTTTTCCACATCTCATGTTGTATATGGTAGCAGAAACAGAAGAGCAATTTGCTTGAAGTCTGAACTTAATGGAAGCTGCATTCACCATCACTGTATCTTTTTTAAAATAATATTTATTTATTTTATAAAAGTAATAAATTATCTCAGACTTCCAAATTTGGCTACAGGTCACTTGTTTTACCAGATAAACGAAAACACAGGAGAGAGAAAACTGCATGTGAGGTGTGTGCATATGTCAGTAATTTTCTGCTACCTGCTATGTGTAGCTACTGTTTGCTTGTAGCTGATTTTGATGTGTGATTTCAGCTTGTAGCTGCAAAGGGAGGCCAAACCTAGCAATGCCCAAGGCTGCCAGGAGCTGCCTTGCTTTCCAGTTAGTTGACTTTTCAGGGTGTGAACACTTCATGGCAGAGAAGGGCTCTTGTGGTATTTATGCAATTACTTTCAAAGCTCTGGTCTTGGTGGCAGTTTTCTTCACGTGGCACTTGCACATCCTCTGCTCTGTCCCTGTTTTTTTGAGTACTCTGGGACGACTTGTTTTTATATTTATGCAGTTCTAACAGTACGGGTGGGAGACACTGGAATGTTGCTATCGGTCTCTTTGGGGTTTAGTCTTTCCATCTGTAAACTTGTCTGTTTCCATTTTTTTCCCCCATACCTACCCTTCCTTGTCTCATATATTAAACAATCAGTTCCTTGTGAGCAGGCTGTGCTTGTTATGTATTTGTACAAAGTTTAGCAAAGGGATGCTATTCTAGCTAGTTCTACCAGGAGATATGAGAAAAAGTAAAACAAAACACTGGTTTGAGTCCCAACAGAATATAAACATCAGCTCTGGGGTCCAAAATTGGATTTTTTAAGAGTTTCAGTTCAATAAAAAGCACCCCACACAGTAAAAGCTAGATAAAAGTCCGTGGCCTTGATTCTGCATAGGAAAAGTAAAGGTGATTGCTTTGTTTCTTTTGCCTTTGAAATCTGTGCATAAATCAAACGTAATGCTTCTGGAACAGTCTGGCAACTATAGGAGCTGATAGGTTTTGAGCCTGTGGTTCCAAAATCTGTGTGTCTTGTGCCCCGTTCCTCTTGGGATGAATAGATGTGGGAGACTGAAAAATCAGAATATTTCTTAGGTGGCAAATTGTTCTTCTCCTAATGTGGGGAAAGTGTACTGAAAGCTCACTCTCTGTCCCTCCAGGCAAAAAATTTACAGATGAATTAATTATAGGTTAAGCATATATGGGTTTTTTAATGCAAAGCTCTAAAGAACTTTGAAACAAAATTACTTGTGTGGATGCAAGTTATTCAGCACACTGAATGATAACAACAGATATTGTCTTACTATTGTAAAATCTTGCTAAAATCAGCAATGTCAGGTGGATTCGCACTTTTAAATAAAATTATCTGAATTAACTTTCACAACAGAACAAGCTAGTTTGCTATGTTTGTCAAGACTGTCTGGGTGTGTGGTAATTTCTGCTTGGCACTGAGTTGAGTGAAATCTCCTGAAGTTCTGAAGATTAGAACTTACACCAAACTAGGTAAATATTTTTACATGTTCTTAGTGATGGTCTGTGATGTCATAGCCAATGCATCTGTATGGTGTTAGAGAAGGAAACAAGAAAGAGGGCAGGCACAGCTTTATGCCTTCTTTCTTGTCTCCTCACTGCCATATTAAATGCAAAGACAAGATAACGTTGTTTTCTTCACAGCAAATGGCATGGAAAGATCTTCTAGAGCTGAGTGGGGAAGTTTTCTTGGATGAGTAGACACCCATACGTGTATAGTGCCTGCTCATGCTGTTCCTGAACGATTGCAGCTCTCATCTGCCCCATCAAATTTTGCCCTCAAAAGTCAGCGTAGCCTCAGAAGGAAGAGCTGGAAGGGAAGAGATGTTAGGAACAGCAAGCTAGAGCTGCGCTTTTGCTTCTGGGGGTGAATAGAGACATTGGGAGTTTAAAGTCAGCATAAGAATGCCTAGACTTACATGGGGGACATCTCTGATGTGCTGTACAAACAGTTCATTAATCAGTTATGGAGGTCAGCCAACTGGATAGTGAGAACCTCAGGAATACTTTCTTCCTCTGAGCCATCCAGCAATGGAATGCAATGGAATACATATCCTTAAAATGCTTCTAGTGGATAATACTATCCATTGCTATATAATAGTGTGGTTTTCCTGGATGGGAAAATTAGCTTTACGCTGAGGTATTGCATCCATGTTAGTGGTGTGTATCATCTCCTGCTGCAAAAACAACTGAACACTGTGATGTAATGAAGAGAATGAAGTTGGATAAAGAATATAGTGACTAGAGGAGGAGGAGACCTGGAACAACTGTCTCACTGGATTATTACTTTCACCTCTGAAAACAAATAGAGAAAATATTTGATGAGTGACTTTGTCACTACTGCATAAAAATATATGTTATTGGACATGTTATTGTTCTTATTGTACCAAATGGTAGGAAACCATGGCATCTTGGCTTGGATCAGAAATGGCGTGGCCAGCAGGTCCAGGGAGGTTATCCTCCCTCTGTACTCGGCACTGGTGAGACCGCTCCTCGAATCCTGTGTTCAGTTCTGGGCCCCTCACCACAAGAAAGATGTTGAGGCTCTGGAGCGAGTCCAGAGAAGAGCAACGAAGCTGGTGAGGGGGCTGGAGAACAGGCCTTATGAGGAACGGCTGAGAGAGCTGGGGGTGTTTAGCCTGGAGAAGAGGAGGCTGAGGGGAGACCTCATTGCTCTCTACAACTACCTGAAAGGACGTTGTAGAGAGGAGGGTGCTGGCCTCTTCTCCCAAGTGACAGGGGACAGGACAAGAGGGAATGGCCTCAAGCTCCGCCAGGGGAGGTTCAGGCTAGACGTTAGGAAAAAATTCTTTACAGAAAGGGTCATTGGGCACTGGAACAGGCTGCCCAGGGAGGTGGTTGAGTCACCTTCCCTGGAGGTGTTTAAGGCACGGGTGGACGAGGTGCTGAGGGACATGGTTTAGTGTTTGGTAGGAACGGTTGGACTTGGTGATCCGGTGGGTCTCTTCCAACCTGGTTATTCTGTGATTCTGTGAAACAAAAGTATAGCTTTCTTCTCGGTAGATAGGAGTAGATGTCTCAATCAATGAGCTGGTAAGGCAGCTAGATTTAAAGACTAAATTTAGACACCTAAGAGCATGCAGTTTGTTGGGAACTTGTTACTTCAAATCTTCTTGAACTTGACTGTTCCCTTTGAAGAGGATCCACAGAGTTATTGTAGATTTTATTTTTTTAAAAAAATATAATTGCTCCTATTTCAGTTATAAACCCAACAGCAATGCTAGAAGCAGATCGTCATTGTTTTCATACATAGGATTTCTTACTTTTTCCTCTAAAATATGCAGCCTTCTGTGATCGGAGATGGATTATTAAGTGGGATCTGATGTTGTATGGCGGTTTGTCTTTCCCCAACTTCAGTTTTGTTGCTGGATCATGACCATTTTAGAGTTGATATGGCAGTCACATTCTTTCAGTAAAATTAGTCTGATAACAACATTATTAATAACTAATTCATTAGTAGAGAAACTATCCATTTAAACATGAATCTCTTTTGATGGATGTTTTTTGCTTGTCAAGGGCATGTGTAATTGCTATGTAAAGGGAGAGCCTGGGTGTTGCTTTTACAGAACAAAATACATTTTTATGAATTCACCTCCTTCTTCCCTTCAAAATTACTGTATCAAAAATAACTTTAAAATATTTAAGTGTTCCTAAATGGGCAGCTCAGTCTATTATTAACAACAGAGGCAAAGATTTTTTTAAATATGATGATGTCTTGGGGCTGAAGAAGAGCTCCCACCAAACTTTAGGGAATATAATTGCCATAAAAAGCAACACAAAGAAGTGCACTGTCTGCAGTGTACCTCTAAAAGTGTCCCTATGATTAAGACTCCCTCTCTGATGCTTTCTTCACTATGTTCCTAAATTCCCAAGGACTATTAAACAAGTTCTGTCAAAACAGATCAATACACAAAAAAATAGGTATCAGTATTTCCTTGTAAATATTATCACAATCTATCAAGCATACTGTTTGCGCTGTACACATTCCCTGTGTCCAATATGCAGTCAGTCAAGCAGAGCAAAATGTAATTTGTGGATGCGCTGAAGAATGATTTTGCTTACAATTCTTAACTCTCTAAACCAACCTTTAATGACAACCAGAGAAGGCCTTCCCAAATGGATTTACTTTTTTCTACTGCATTTAATAGAATTATTTTCCCAGCACTGGTGGCTGCCTGTTTTATTAATTTTTTTTTCCATCTTGAGCTGGTCTCATATCACCCATCTTCCATCATTTCTGCTCTCTCACTATTAATTTCCCTTTATATTTCCCAGAAGAGATGGAACAAGTGATTGACTTGAATCCTGTTCTGTCCCCCTCTCCTGTACCTCATTCATACTCTAAACAACCGGGATTTCTTCTTGGCTAGTTTATACTTATTGAAAGCTCACCTGACATAGTTTAAGCACTGCAAAACAAACTCTCTGTGTATTGCCGTGTTAACTTAATTTTTTGGTAGGGCTGTGTGTATTTTATGTCTCCTGGGATCTTTCTCCAAGTGCTCACCCCATTTGGTGTAAACACCAGAAAAGCAGAGGCACCTTGCACACGTCCGGATATCGTGTTCAATTTACTTCAAGGTTCCCATTGCATGTTTTGCCTACCCATCATCGATCTGCATCTATCCAAAATAAAGTGTCAGTATCCAGGAAGCATCATTGACAGGCAATTCAGTTCCACTGTTGAATGTTCAAGACTACAACCTGTTATAGTATAGACCACATCACTTTGTTTTATTGGTTATAGTATGGAATCGCAAAAAAAACATCCTGCATGTTTGCAACATAACCAGCCAATAGAAATGTCATTAAATATAATGTTAAGAACTTCAGAGCTGTGGGCAAGTAAAACACTGGCTGTTCCCTGCAAGTAGGTTCCCTGGTGAGTTCAGCCTTGCCATGGTGCTGTGAAACTCTTTTAGGTTTCCTGTTATTGCATCACTGAACCAGATGAGACATTTAAATGTTGAAAGTCAAGATAAATATCCCCCCTGCCTGTGCTTGGCCCTTAAATTTACAAGTAATTTTTTCTATGAAAAATGTAACTCCTGAGTGCCTGATTGTCAGTTCCTAATGAAGAACTACTTCACTACGTGACCTGGGTTTGATCGTCTGGAAACTGCTATCCTTCACTTTCTGGATGGATAGTGAATGTGCTATTTTCTGTATATAACTAGAAGAGTGTTGAACAGTAAGATGTTGCCAAAATCAAGTCTTCAGAACAGAGGAAGCCTTTTCTTTTAGTCATGCCCCAGTGACTCCACATTAGCTCTGAGATTGTAAATCATTCAGTACTGTTAATTCTACTGCTATTTCTGTCTCGCACCACTGCTTCCTGACCTCAAAGACCACAGCTCCTATCTGTCCGCAAAGCTGACTTTTGGCATCAACAGGCAGAGACATGAGCCTTTCCTAAGAAAAAGCATAATAAATACTAGGCAGAGCTGGGGGTGCTCTAAGCCAGGCTAGTGTGTAGGAGTCTAATACTTTATTTCCACTTGCCTCTGATGAGTAAGCTTCTCAGTTAAAGACTCAATGTAACTTCTGCATGCAGCTTGAATGTGAGTTAATGTCTAATTTAATAGAAAGAGAAGAAGAAATCAGGGTAACGAAATATCTTCTTGATTACGTTGGAAGTATCCTGTACTTGGAAACCCAGGATCACAGCTATAGATCTTAGGGACATAAATTTTGAGATTTTGAGAGTCCCTGTCACTCCCACTCCTCTAGGTCATTAAAAAATGTTCATGCTTGAGGTTTTTGTTTCATCCTAGCAAGTATTAAGTACCCAAGGATGGGCAGCATGCCTCTGGTTTACATGCAGAACGTGGTACATAGAGGCTTTCCCTCAGCTTTACAGTATTTTATGCATTATGGTGGCATTGAAACACTTGAAGCATCTAGAAATGGGAGCTTCTACCATTTAATGAAACTGCTAAATGAAAGGTGTTCCTTACAGAGTGCTTTCAATATCGGTTTTGAAGGAATAACTCTGTTGGCATCACGGTCAGTAATAACTTGTAGTATTGCAGTCTCTGTCAAGGAGCCAGAAATGTTTTCATAGGACCTCCAAAAGACAAGCTGTGCTTCCAAATTTATAAGTGAGAATCCAGTGTGATTTTTAACAAATGTTGATTTTAGGGGCTTTTGAGAGGTGGTAAGGAAATGAGTTCATAGAAGAATTAGGCTAATAAACTTGCAAAGATTTCTCTTTTTAGTAAAAAGAAGAAATATTGCAAATATTACAAAGTTAGATCCTTTAATTCACTTGTTAATGACATCTTTAATTTCCATTTCCTGTTCTTTAAAAAGTTACTAAGTAATCTAAGTTGAAGGCAAGGAGTTTGTTTCTTCCTGAGGCCAAAGAGAAACCACAGAGTATTTCAGAATGGTAGCTGAAACCCAAAAGATAACTTCAAAACTTAACTACATGTTCTTGAGGCTTCTGGAAAGCAATATTCCCAGATGTAATGTTTATAAATGAAAATAAATGCTCTGGCCCGTATGCTTACAACAAGCAATTTTAGAAGCATAGATACGTGGAATGGATGGAAGGATGCTTGTCTTGAAGAGGGTCTGTCTATGGTGTAGTCATTTTTGCTTGCACAGTGTCCCCCAAACCAGGCTGTAAAGCAGTCAGTTCTGGGTTATGCTGAGCTAAGCAGAGGCTGTAGAAACACACTCATGAACTCGTGGAAATCTACTGAGACAATGATCCACTTCAAATCCTCTTTTTTTCTACTGAGGCTACTAGCTCTACCTTTTAATGCTAGCTCAGATGAAGTATTACAAGCAGCATTTTGCCCATAACAAGCAGCAGTGTAGATGCATGTGAGGTTTGCAGAAAGATTAAGCTCTATTTCAGGAATAACTGTGACTGGCTCTGCACTTTCCAAAGTAATACATTTTCAGGTCATTGAAAGAGTAGGTACCGAACTTGGTAACTAATTAACAACAACAAAAAGAACCTAATAGATCAATTGAAAATGTTTTTCTATCATTATAGGCAAAGTGACAAATCACAGGGTCATACTAAAGCATTAAGGTTGCTGCCAATTATTGGTAAGGTAAGGGTTGAGACCTTTCAAGGTTGAATATTAAAAGCCATTTCTGTCTCTGTTCAAAGTGCCATACAGCTGTGTTTCCTTTACTGCATCATACACACCAGGCTAAGAGAATAAGTCAAAGACCTTATCGCTTCAAATTAAAGTTTCATTTGCTCTCCTGTACTACTATTAGCTACATACCACAGTTCAGCACTGTAATCAAAGATTAGTAAACTCTGACCCAACTACCTCTCACAAAATTCTGAGCAGTGTAAAGCCATTCCAGGTTACAAATACTGAGTGACAGTTAAAATATGACATATTACCATAACTAATGCTTGACTATAAACATGTTAATCTACTGAGAACGGATGGTGTTTTAGATTTGATGGTCATATGTAATGCCTTCTGAAATCATCTTTCTTCTGTGTATTACTTTCTCTTCCAAATTCCTTTTCTTCTCTCTGTTTAATAGAATTTAAATAATTCAGTATACTCAGTATCTGGTCAGATCAGGAACAGTGTATTTAACATTCTGGTGAATATACCTTGCTTCTTTTTCAGAATTAATCATAGAATCATAGAACCACTAAGTTGGAAAAGACCTTTGAGATCATCAAGCCCAATTGTACCTGTCCACTTCTAAATCATATTCCTAAGCACTTCATCTACCTGTCCTTTAAATACCTCCAGGCATGGTGACTCAATCACTTCCCTGGGCAGCCTGTTCCTATGCTTGCTAACCCTTTCAGTGAAGAAAATTTTCCTGATGTCCAATCTGAACCTCTCCTGGTGCATCTTGAAGCCATTCCCTCTCACCCTGTCACTTGGGAGAAGAGTCCAACACCCACCTCTCTAGAAGCAGCTTTCTAGCCACTCCACTCTTCCCCAAACCTGTAGTACTGCATGGGGTTGTTTTATCCCAAGTGCAGGACTCTGCACTTGGCCTTGTTAAACCTCATCTTGTTGGTCTCCGTCCACCAATCCAGCCTGTTCAGATCCCTCTGTAGAGCCTCCCTGCCCTTCAGCAGATCAACACTTCCTTGCAGCTTAGTGTCATCCATGAACTTACTATGGGCACATTCAATCCTTTCATCCAGATCGTTGATAAAGATATGGAACAGAACTGGATCCAGCACTGAGCCCTGGGGAACACCACTTGTGCCTGGACTCCAATTAGATTTAACTCCATTTACCACAAATCTTTGGGCCCAGCCATCCAGCCAGTTTTTAACCCAGAAGAGGTTAAGCCTGTCCAGGCCAGTGGTGGCCAGTTTCTTGAGCAACATGCTGTGAGAAACTGTGTCAAAGGCTTTACTGAACTTCAAGTACACTATACCCACAGCCCTTCCCTCATCCATTAAGCATGTCACCTTGTCATAGAAGGAGATCAGGTTGGTTTGGCAGGACCTGCCTTTCATAAACACATGTTGACTGGGCTTGATCACTGGATCGTCTTGTGTTTGCTGTGTGATAGCACTCAAGCCGACCTGCTCTATGACCTTCCCTGGCACTGAGGTTAGACTGACAAGCCTGTAGTTCCCTGGATCCTCCCTCCAACCCTTCTTGTAAATGGGAGTAACATTTGCCAACCTCCAGTCAAGTGGAACTTCTCTACTCAGGCAGGACTGCTGGTAGATGATGAAAAAGGGTTTGGTGAGAATCTCCACCAGCTCCTTTAATACCCTCAGGTGAATCCCATTCAGCCCCACAGACTTGTGAATGTCTAATTGGTCAAGCAGGTCTCTAAACATTTCCTCTTAGATCAAGGGAGCTTTGTTCTGCTCTCCCCTCCCTGTCTTCTGCCTCAGGAGGTTGAGTAACTAGAGAACATCTTACCTTACTATCAAGGACTGAGGCAAAGAAGGCATCAAGTACCTCAGCCTTATCCTCATCCTTTGTCACTTATGTCCCCCCTGCATCCAGTAAAGGATAGAGATTCTCCTTGGCCCTCCTTTTCTTGTCGATATATTTGTGGAAACGTTTTATTATCTTTCACAGAATTGACCAAACTAAGATCTCGTTGGGCTTTAGCCCTTCCGATTTTCTATCTGCATGTTCTCATTTCATCCTTGTAGTCCTCCCAAGATGTCTGCTCCTTCTTCCAATGCTCATATACTTTCCTCTTTATCCTGAGATCCACTCAGATCTCTCTGCTCAGCAAAGCTGGTTTTCTTCCCCACCAGCTCATTTACCAGCACATGGGGACGGCCTGCTCTTGTGCTACCAGGATTTCCTTCTTAAAGAGCATCCAGCCCTCATGGGCTCCTTTGCCCTTTAGGACTGCCTCCCATGGAACTTTATCAACCAGCCTTCTGAACAGTCCAAAGTCTGCGCTCCAGAAGTCCAAGGTAGCTGTTCTGCTGACCTGCCTCCTTACTTCTCTTACAACTGAGTATTCTAGCATCTCATGATCGCTGTGCCCCAGTCATCCGCCAACCATCACATCTCCCACAAGGCCTTCTCCGCTCACAAACAGCAGGTCCAGAAGGGCAGCTTCCCTAGTCGACTCACTCACCACTTGTGTCAGGAAGCTGTTTTCCACACACTTCAGGAACCTTCTAGAATGTTTCCTCTCTGCTGTATTATACTTCCAGCAGACATCTGGTAAGCTGAAGTCTCCCACAAGGCCAACCGCTAGCAATCATGAGACTTATTGCCATTGTTTGTAGAATAACTCATCAGCCTCTTCTTCCTGGCTGGGTGGTCTATAGCAGACTCTCACCACAATATCTGCCTTATTGGGTGCTCCAGAGATTACCCATAGACACTCAACCCTATCATCACTATTACTAATCTCAAGGCTATCATAACACTCTCTAACACAGAAGGCTACCCCACCACCTCTCCTTCCTCATCTACACCACCTGAAGAGTTTATAGCCAACCGTAGCACTATTGCAGTTATGTGAGTCATCCCACCATGTGTCCATGATGGCAATTATATCTTAGTTTTCTTGCCTTACAATAACTTCTAGTTCTTCCTGGTTTTTGCTCGTGCTGTGTGCATTGATGTACGTGGACTTTAGTTGGGCTAACGATCCCACTACACTTCTGAGGGACGTAGTCTTAGTTTCTAAGTGACTGCTCGCTGAATTTTCTAACTCATCAATAATATTTACATCTTTACTGCCACTTGAAGAGCTATCCCCCACTTCCTCTGAGGTGACAGGCCAAAGGTCCTTCCTAGTACACTGTTCCTCAGACACTTCTGAACTTCAGCTTCTAAAGTAAGTCTGACAACCCAACCTATATAACTGGCAAGTCATTTTTCCTCATGACAGCTAAAAGTGAGCCTGAGGAATGAGGCGTATCTCCATCACCAGCTTCTGTTGCTCGTCCTGTCTCTGCAAATGCATAAGCTCCATCCTCTCAATACAAGGGTCACGAATCATTGTGAATGATTGCATGGCTGAGTAGCACTATCTGTTTAAAGGTGCACGTTGGGATCCATGAGGAGACGCTGCCACAGGGGAGCTCTGCTCTTAACACAACCTGCTTTTGAAGATGGGTTAAAGTTGAATGAAAGGCAAATTGCTAGTGTTTTACTCAGGGATGATGATACTTTAAAAGGAATGTGTACTTTCTCATTTTTGAGAGCAAAGGCAGTGGGGAAATGTTTGCTTTTGGGCTTTTTAAATTTTCTTCCTTAACACTATTTTAAGCACAGCAGGGCATGTTTTCTTTGGTAGGAAGACTGGAAAGAAAAAAAAAAGAAATGTGTACTTGAATTTTAGAAGACCTGGAAGAGATTTCTAGAGGCATCACGCAGGAAAAATGCCACTTGCAGCAAATCTGTCTTCTGACTTTTGTGAAAATGCACTTTCTACCTGAAACTTCCTTTTCCTTTTAATGTGTTTTTCTTCCAAGGCAATTTTCTTCCTCTTTAACAGAAGTGCTGCATTGCTCCTGCCAGCAGCACTTGGCATCCTGACTCCCATACTCTTATGGGTCAAGCAATGCACTCCAGGCTTGAACAGCAGATTGCACCTCACAAATCCTTTCTTGCCCTCATCCAGAAAAATGCTACGTCTCCCAGTTCTCCCTTAGATTCAACTCATTTGGTTGCCTCCACAGGTGATGTCTTTCCAACTTCTTTACTTCTTAATACCCTGTTCTCTTCACGCTGTGAGCTGACATGCCATCAGTCAAATTATTCTTTGCACCATTAGGCACTTGTCAGTATACATCTTTCTTACTCAGCAGCTACAGCAAATGAATTCTCCCTATACATAATTCCCTCTTTCAGGGCTTCATGCCTTTCTCCATTGGTGCTGATCAACATGGCTTTATACAACTTATTTTTGAAAGTGGTTTTCCTTTTCAGTATCATCTTTTTCTGTCTTTGTGCCAGGCTAGTGGTGGAGGTTTTAAGGATTTCCCAGAGGGAACTTTTAGGAAATGGTTTATTCTATTTGCAGAAATTCCTAGCATTTATAAAACTTCTGTATGCAATCTTGTTGTCATGTCTCTGTCAATATACTCCCACTGGGTAAAGAGATTGTTTTTCTTTCTCTCCCTCTCTCCGTTTCCCCAAGGTTTCCTATTTCAGCCCCTGCACATCTACTTGCACTCTTGTACCCTTTCCTCATCATCACTTACTACCTCCCACTTCATACAGCTACCAAAATAATTTTGGCTTTTTTTAACCAATTAATGAACTGCTCGTAGCTTCTATGTGCTAACTGATCAGTAACTAATCAGAGATTAGTTCTGGCAACAAATAGACTGGTAGTCTATAAATGTAGACTTTCTTTTTTGTACATTTATTGGAAGTTTAGACTATGGATACCTTAGTGGATCAAACCTCCCCACTCCCTGAAGCAGAAAAGTAGAAGTGAAGTAGAATGACAAAAAAATCTTGGATATTTGTAATGTGCTCAGTTTTCAACTCTTTGAGATGCAGCAGGAAAGTTAAAACTTGTTTCTTTGAAGGAACCAGTACATGTTATCAAAGATACTCTCTCTTATTAGAGCTAGAAGGAACAGTGTCATTTTTGTACAGGTGTGAGATGTCAAATCTTTGAACTACATTGTTGGGATTGAGGGTGTGTTTTAGTTTCTAGTTTGATTCTAGTGGGGCATTAATAGCAGAAGCCACAATGTATCGGTCTTGGAAACTAACTTTCGACAATAAAAATGAAAATATGACCAGGTGTTCACTCAGGGATGATCACAGGAAGAATAATAAAGCAGAAAACACTGGAAATATGTTATACTAATTGGCAAAGGAAGAAACAGATCTAGCTTTTCCCCTTTAATGTTTCTAGTCAATCTTGTCTGAGAACAGGAATTAGGATGTTTATTTTTTTAAAAAATATTTCTTTATTCAAGACTTTCTGAATGGAAGTTATTGTACAATTGGCTCGGTTCCAATTGCAAGAAAATTATTTGAGTTATTTGCCTTCACTATGGATTGGGGTACCATGTTGTACTCCAACTGTAGCGTTCAGTATTTTTGCTGCAAATTAGGCAGAAAAGCTCACTCAGGATTGTAATGCTCTTGGGCAGACCCCATAAATTTACTCAGAAAGTGTAACTTCACTTTTTTTTCTTCTTCATCTGTGACACTTTACCAGAGCAAAGCTCTATTAGTCTTCAACAATTTCTCCTTTTTCAAATTGTATACCTCCTGATGTTTTCTATGTTTAACTGTTTCCTAGGAGGAAAGCACTTCCAGTAGTGGAACAGCTTCTCTAACCAGTGGAGAGTTTCCACGGAGCAGATCAGAGGGGACTTTGATTGACGTGGATGACCGGACGCCTTCAGTTGGCTACAGTATGTCTCTTCTGCTATTTTCTAGACTAAGGCTCACCACCTAAAGTCTTCATTTCTGCAAAACTCTAAAAAGTCAAGAACTATAGCTACACTATATGACCCCGTAAACGAATTTTTTCTTTCTTTTTTTTTTTTAATTGTTTTTATTTTGCAAATCATAGATATCCCTGAAATCAGGACACAACGTGTTCTCACGAGGTCTCCTAGGAAAAACTTTATGACATATAAGTCCTCTGTCCCCACAGCAAACATGGGTCAGGCAGGTTGGTAGGAAGCACCAGAAGCATTAAATTTAGATGAAGAAATGCTATTTAGGGTATGTTTATTGGGAGGTGAGATAAGGATGAGAAGAGGGAGTTATTAGCTAATCTACGCTAATTTAGGGTTTTAAGAACCAGGAAGAACAAACTAAGGTACTACGGAAAGTGCAATAAGGAAGGATATAGATATGTTGAAATAACAGTAACACTAGATGTTCCCTCTGAAAAATCCTTTACAAGAAGGATGGTATAAAAATGAGGGCAAACTGGAGTAATAGAAACCCTTAGCAAATAAAAGTGGTAGGAATTCTATTGATTACAGGAAGTGTGAGTCTTAATCGACCTATAAACCGGCTTCTGTGAACAGTTATAAATATAAAATATAATAGCATCTTGTCTTCAGAGCAAATAGATATTACTTCTAATAATGAATATTCTTATTAAAAGGCATACTTAAATATTTCACATACACTCTTACTTGTCTATTTAAGTGCAATCTCAGAAAAATTAATAGCAGCAAAAAAAAATTTCTCTTCAAATTTTAAATTGCACAAGAACTCATTAATTATACTAATGATTTTTTTTTTGGTAAAGGTAATGCTACAAATTCCTCAACCCCACTGAGAAAAATTGTAAGAGTTCCCTTATCAATTAAATGCAAGTGCGCTACCATGAAAAGGAGTCCTAAATAATGCATTTATCTGCACTATCTATGATGTTTGGAAAATGAAACAGTAGTTGTTTAATCTTCAGAGAGAGTTACATACAAAGGAAATAAATCCATGGTATTCTGTAAGAGGCCAAATATTAACAGAATGTAAGAGTTTAAACTTTATGGGACCTTAGCATACTCAACGTCAGTGAAGAGTCATAGGAGTTGATAATGATCAGCACCTTGTTGAAGATGCTTTACATCCTTCAGCACTAATTTTTGGCCATGTTTCTATAATAAAGATTCTTAATGCTACTTAGAAATCAATATTAACACTCTTTAAAAACCTGAAAAAGAAATATATAAATGATCTATTTGTATTTTAGGAGGATAAATTTTGTCACCTCTTAGCTTCACAGGCTATGAGTTGGAAATTAATGGAATGTCTCGAGTCTATATGTTTTAGAAAATGCTTATTTTTTCTTTTGAACAGATGTCAATGAAAGGAAATCGGATATGGATATTGACTGGTCCAATGTATTCAAACACACCCACACTGTTTCCAAGACTAACCCTTTCTGGAATGAACTGTCAGCGTCCAACCCTTTTGTAAATGACATAGCTGCTTCAAATAGAAATGAAAATAATAAATATCTTTCAATTTTAAAAGAAAAACCCTATTTGTTCTCTAAAGTATCTAGCAACAGTGATTCTTTGGCTTCCTCAGGTGATGAGCTAGATATTGATTGTCTTCTAAGAAAGACTTCAGTAAGAAGATCTGGACGATCCAAGAGTGTCTCTGACTTCCTGGATATTGTTGATACCCAAAGACTTAATCCTTGTAAGACAACGCCTCAAAAACCTCTAGCTTCAGACATGACATGGCTTCAAAATGACCGTGAAGCCTACAAGATGGCTTGGTTGAGTCACCGACAACTCACCCGGTCTTGCCTGGATTTAGAAGCCATGAGCCATAGTCCTGGATGGGCTCAAACTCAAGCTACAGATATTCATGTAGTTTGTAAACTGTATCATGAAGGGGGTTCAGTACAGCTACCTGACTCAGATATCAACATTCATGTCCCTGTGGGTCATGTATTACCTGGGGAATTCCAAGAAGTTGGTTTAAAGGCTATCCTTAACCCTCCATCATCGTTTAACAATGAGCTGTCTAGCACTGTAAGTCCTCTGATAGAACTTACGCTGAGCAACCTCAACACAAGGGAAGCCATTTTCCTAGAGGTGAAAGTTGCAGCTAAAGTGAAGAACGATCCACTCAGCCAAGTTATGAGTGATATTGTGTGTTTTTGCAGTCTCAATAAAGAAGGGCCTTTTAAGAAGTTAGAGAATTGCTACACTTATCAAGATACCGTACAAGTGAAGCTGATGGATCTAAGTCATGTGATGTATCTAGTGATTGCCGCACAAGCAAACAAAATCCAGCCTCCAGCAACTAATGTCTGGGACTATGTTGATAAAACTGTCTCAGTTGGAATTTATGGTCCCAAATATATTCACCCATCTTTTACAGCAGTTTTTACAGTTTTTGGTCATAACTACATTCCAGGAAAACTCACAATTTGTGATATTAAAAAGCAGGGGAAAAACATGCCTCCTGTTGTGTTTCAGCTGTGGGGAAAACATACATTTCTGCTTGAAAAGCCACAAGATCTAAACATTTCTTTGGTATCCTGTGATCCAGATTTTGAAGTAAAAATGGAAGACCAAAGCAAAAATATTAAAGGGGAAGAGCTGAAAAGTGGTGAAATGGTCCACCGACAATTCCTGTTTTCCTTGCTTGGATGTAGGGAGATGCATTTCTTTGTTTTTCTTGTTCAGATCAAAATTTTAAAAAGTAGCCAAGTAACACAGTTCCATGTTACAACTCCTGACCCAGCTCCAAAATTAATCAATCGGCCAAAGCACTTACAAAATCGCAAAGAAATCAAGTCTGCGCCTTTGCTTTTAATACCGACAGTTAAATATCCGAAGTTTCAAGATAGAACTTTGAGTGTTAATACTTACGGAGTGGCTTTGAAAACTGTGTTACGTCAAAATAAGATTGACTACTTGCTAGAATATTTCAAAGGGGACACAATAGCACTTCTTGGTGAAGATAAAGTAAAAGCCATTGGACAAACTAAAATAAAAGAATGGTATGTAGGAGTTCTCAGAAGAAAGATTGGTCTTGTACATTGCAAAAATGTAAAAGTGATTTCCAAAGAACAAGCTATGGACACTGCTGATAGTGAGATAACAACCAGGAATCTGGTTGAACAGATTGCATTGCCATTCAAAAAACTGACTTACATCTACTCAGTAGTTCTGTCTGCAGTATCAGAGAGTGTTTATGACTGGAGAGCTTTGGCTGAGGTGCTAGGATATTCACATATGTCTTTAAATGACTTTAATGAGGCACATATTGATAAAGAATCAGAGAGAGTTGCACATGTTGTGAAGAAGATGAAGGAAGACTGCCATGCCAACAGAAAAAAAAGACTATTTCTTTATGAGCTCATTGTTGTAAGTATTGAATGAACTCCTAGAGGGGCACTATTATGAGAGAGTTTGTGATCCATGTTGAGTATTTTCTGGTTAGTTACATTAGACAAACTTCTCTCATACTCTCGTACCAAGATTTCTATTGTTTGCAATGAGGATTTAGTTTTTCAATGAGGAAAAATGTTTTAAAATTAAATCATGCATATGTCTGATTTCTGCAGTTATGTTTGATATTTGATTACAAATCAGTATCTTAACCCAAAGAACACTTCTAAATTTTGTTCTTGATCTTCCAATGAAAACATCAACACTTTCAGTGGAACACTTTGCTTTTAATTGGAGGACAAGAAAAGACACCTATTTTTCTCATTAGCTCATAACCAAGCAAATAAAGAAAGGAGAATCGAACATATCTGCATTTCAGGATTTCACTCCTGGAATAATTTTAATTTGCTTGGTATTAAAAGATCACTTGGCATGATGGAATGGCTTAATTGTCATCAAATTATCAGTTCTGTGGGAGGGGTAAATCTAAAGTTCTTGGCTAAAATAAACAGTTTTTTCCAGAAAAGCAGTAGACAAAGGATCACACCTTAGTGCTCTAACTTAACTTTTAAGTTTTATGTCATACTTTTAAGAAGCTATATTTGATGTCCCAAATATTTTTGTTGGAAAAGTATGTTTTTTTCTTTAGGATCTGTAAGCTTGGCAGGATCCATAGGACACTGGAATGCTGAAGCAGCTCAATGCCAGCTTAATTTTTTCTTCAGTTTGTGGGCAGTTTTCCTATTAAACTTTTGGCAACATCTTTTTGTCAGAAAAACTGTTAGATGCTTGTAAGAACATAAAAAGGAGAGAAAGCTTTCCTGTGTGCTTTGAAATGCAGAATAGTGGTATAAAAGCAAATTATAATGTTCTGTTAATAAATACTGGTGAAGGAACACTAATGCAAATGATTGTTCCAGGCACTTTTGAAAATAGATTGCCAAGGGTTAGTGGCACGTCTTACCCAGGACACCATCATTTTGACTTCAGCTGTCAAGCTTGGAAAATACTGGCGGGAACTGGCGGAGAAACTAGTCCGACTCACAAAACAGCAAATCGAGGCTTATGAACTACCCCACCAGGGGAGGAATGGCACAGTAGCCCTGGAGGTAAGGCTCTGGTGTCATGATGTGTACACACTTGCTCCTCCACATAAACACAACCAGGAATCTTTATTTTTTTCTTGCTTTGTGCATGTATTTCCTTTTTGCATCTTGGCCTCCTTATTTGATTTGTAGGTAACTTTTCTTGCAATTAATCTAGATATTCCTTTGAGGCTGGCTTCTCGGTGTTATTGTGCCAAATTAATTTGCTGTGGAGGTGCTGGTCTCCATCTTGATCTTCATCTCTTTACACCCACCCCAAGCACCACTTTCAGTCCCTTCTTATTGTCCTGTCCACTTTACTCCTCTACTGTCATCTCAGACAGTGAGGAAAACCATCCAGTCCTTGCAGGAGCCCCTTCAAATCACCTTCAGTACAGCTTTTGCACTTTCCACTGAAAGGAATTTGCCTCCAATGTTAACCATTTTTCTTTCTATGTCTGTGTAGTATTTGTCACCATGTGGCATTAGTAGCATGACTAGAGGTTGGAAGCTCTGACATGAATTCCACTTCTATCCTGCTAGATAAGCATAGCAAATCCATGTTTTAATTTCATAATTTTCAGATAGGTCATGCTTCTTTGCAAAGCACTCTTGCACATACAGATGTGTGATTTTTCAGTAGAAGTCAAGTAAGTTCTCCTCTCAGATGTATTTTAGTGTGTGCCCATCTAAGGAGCAACTTATGTGTGTAATTGTATCTTGAGTGCCATTTGAGGTGCTGAGAGGTACCCGTGGCATCCATGAAATGTCAGACGTGTCACAACAATCAGGGTGGGACTTAGTCCATGTCTTTGAGGTGATGACCAGTCTGTGCTCCAGACATGCCTTTGCCTGGGTAGTCAAGTTGCTTTCTGCATTTCTCTCCTCTTTGACACTGAAGCATGTGGGTAGGTCCACTGTTTCCTACAGAGTTATGCTAATGAATTCTAGGTCCCAGACTGGGTTTTACCTCGAACATCTTTTATAAGTGCTGCTGAATGATGCTTAAGCCGACTTTCCTGCCATGAACTTTTACACTTGGGATTCTCTCTCGCTCTACCTGTATGATCATGCCCTGATTGTTGAACGTAACGCACGTGATCCAGCCTGAATTCCTTCTCCCTCACATCTCTGTACCCCAAGAATCACTATTTCCCATTCACAGGTTCACAACTACTCAACATAATTTTTTCTTCCTTTTTTTCATTCCCTGTAGCTGATTCTTTCTGTTCTCTGCCAAACGTATCCCTCTTTCTTGATCCAGTGAGTCTTTCATCTCAGTTTTATCTGCCTGGTAATGGCTTTCAAGAGATTTCTGCTCTAATCATGAACCGCTACCGCCTCTCATTCCCTTTGAATGCGCTGCCCTTCCTACCCAATCAATGTTTGACCAAAATTCCACACATTTACTTGCAGGGTTCTGCATTTTTCTGGAAAATTCTCTCTGTTATTGTTGTTTGCAAACACTACCTCTCATCTTGCTTTTCTCTTTGAGCTAGGTTTTGTGTATATTTTGTATATATAGTTGTTCAAGGTACATTAGTTGTACCTGGATGCACCTGCCTACTTACATTTTTTCTTTTTCTCTCATAAAACTCTTAGCCCCTACCTCTCCCTAGCATACTACTCTCTTTTATTGATAAAAATCACCCTTTTATTGGTTGGTTTTGCATTACCTTATTCTCAAATGCTAAAATAAAGCAGAATATGACTGCTTTCCATTTCCACTCTGGGGTTATTTTTTTTTTTTTCAATGTTAGATAGTGCCTTATCTAATTTTCTAGATCTTTGTTTTACTTGCTGAGTTTCATGTATTTCTCTGACAATACTTTTCTACAGAAGGAATTATAGACCTGAACAACATGTGACTGTACTGGCCTCCATGGTATTTGGAAATGTTTTCTCCTTTGCTAACAGAGAACTAAACCAATATTAAAACTCTTTTTTCCAGCACCAGACCTATTTATTTCAATATATTTATATATACTCTCTATATACTTTTTAATATATTTATACCTATGCACAGTCAATATGTATTTTTGTATATTTATATATAAATATACTTTGTTTTAAATGAGTCTGTTCCCCTGAAGCCCATTTTCTGCCTCTTACATACTCTTCTTTTATTTTAAAGAGTTTTTAAAGTTATTTTTATGATAAAGCACCTACAACATTCTCTGCCATTCAGTGACAGTGCCTACTGCCAGAAGAGAGTGCTGTCAAATTAATCATAAAAATTCCAATAATAGAGTATGTTCTAATTTTTAAGAGAATATTCACCAATGAATGATGAGAGTTTTGCTCTGCTTTTATATTGTTTCTCAAGGATTAGGATGGGCCCTGTGAATTTAAACTTAAATTTCAGAACTTTCTACTGAATTTCAGGGCTTTCTTCTGACCTCTGAGCTTCTTAGCGCTCTGGTGAAGTGAACCTCTACAAACAGGGAGCTACATTCCATTTGTAAATTTTTGTGTACGTTGTTCAGCAGGGCTGCAAAACTAATACAGTGTATATTCATACCTGTGTGGAGATGCATCCAGCAGAGATACAAGGTTAGCACTAGTCTGATTAATTTCAGAATGACTGCTGATCATCACATTTACTTAGCAGATATAAAAGAACCCTGATTAAAACCATCTTAGCCCAGCCTGAGGTGTGCAAATCAAAAAGCTTACTCATCAATAGCAGTTGGTGTGAAAATGGGAAATCAAGCAAAGATGGGGGAGTAATAAACTCTGACTAATTATTGAGGAGTATCTGAAAACATTAACCAATTCTTTATCCATCAAGGACTGTTCTACTATCAAGAGGATTGAATGGTTGAAAGATGTTTCTGCTTTTAAACTTAATATTTTTCTTAGTTGGAGAAATTTCCTTACAGATGATCACAAAGGCATCTTGAGGTACATACAATTGGTGCTAGATTTTGAAATGCTTTTCATCAGTAAATTCCAAATAACTTTACAGAGGATGTAGGTATAATTATCAGCCACTCAGCAGAGGCAGTGGCACCAGAGGGAAAACTCATGCATGCAGCTGAGATGAGACTTGCCCAGCATGCTGCAGTGATTTAATATTTTGTCTGAAAATCTACTTTGATATAATTCAGGAATGTCAAATGTAGTTCAGTTCAGCCGTTGCATTAAAATATGTTGATGTGGAGAAGAACTTGCCTTAGAAGTCTAATTTGCAGTCTTAGTTCAGTGTCATGGGCGTGTAGATTACTGCTGAGTTAATCATGCATCACTGATGACCAGTTCATAAAGCTTTTGATTTTCTCCCACCCTGCCACCCCCTTTTTATTTTCTTTCCTTTGTCCCAGGGGGAAAAGAATCAGTTGTGGCAAAGTAGAGAGAAGCAGGGTTTTATTTTAGGCGTATTTCAGCCAATCCTCTGATTGCACAGTGCCAGACTGACCTTCAGCATAAGTTAAAGCATAACATCTTTTCATACTCATTGTCTTTTGATACAGTTGTGAAGATTCAAGGCTGTACCCCAGTCCTTCAAGTAGCCAGGTCCAGTTGCAATAGAAGGAAAGGAAGCAGAAGAAAGTGAAAAGGCATAGCCAGCAGCAGAATATCAGGAAATCCCAGCTTCTCTTTTTGGCTACCTTGGTTATCAAGTTAGAAATAGGAATAGAGGAAACTTTCTGTTCTCAGCATAAATATGACAGTGGTGAGCTGCTTTATTTTATTAAAATATGTTGTAATATCTAGTAATTACAGTACTATATTATAAACATATTTTTCAATATAACTTGACTAATCAAAGAAAAGAATTCATCACTCTCCTTCCCACCTACCGTTAAATTACTTTTCTTTATTTATCAACCTTATGGTTATAACTTAAGGTAGACTTGCTTAAAATGAGAAGTAGGCATCATTTATTTTTGGTGGGGAAGGATACTTTGTTATAGATTAAACTAAAGGCAGAAACCAGACTAATCAGAGTATGAAATATGCTACTGGGGATATGAGTGTGATTGAAAAGAGAAAGGCAGCAGAAGTTGCAGGAGATGTTAACAGAAATTACAGTAGAGTCAAACTCAGGGTAAATTAGGAGTTCATAGCCCAAATATGGAGAAAAGTTCAGAACTATGAGCGAAGAAATTCTTCTCCTACCTAGCTCCTCAAGGGATCAAGTAAATAAAGTTTAAATCAAGGAAGTAAAGCTTTATGTTGTGTGTCATTTGTAAATTCATAGGATTATCTTGAGGAAGTAACCAATTTCCTCCTGAATTATCCTTCAGAACCATGAAAACTGCAATGCCATTAAAAGGGAAAGAGACATTAAAAAAGCCTTCTAGAATTCAGAGACTTCCCAATCACTTCTGTAAATCTATAAATGCACACACGTCAGTCCATAGCCTTTTATTACTATGCATCAGTGTGTTTCTGTTAAAACAACAAATATTAGCACCTTTTAGGAAAGTGCTGAGTTTATTTGTGCCTTTGTGTATCATCATCAATTACTAACTCAATCGCTCTTTGTAAAATCTTTGTTGCCAGTGAGGAATGGGAAACCAGAAAGTGGAGAGCCCAAGTTAATTTTGGAAAAGCAGCAGTTGGGAAAACAATCTTTTTGTTTGTAAACAGAGCAAACTTACTCTGGACATCAGCACTTTGAAAGATGCAAGTCCAGCTTGGTATCTGAATCATGCTGTCGTGGCTTACTTAATGTCACTAGACCAATGACATATTACACCTGCTAAGGATCTGCTTTGTATTTGTTTGGCATAAAATAAACATATCATAGTTTAAAACAAGAAGCACTGATAACCTGTCCTTTCATTTACTTTGTTTCTTGCAGAACACTCTTCAAATTGCATGTCCCGATTTAAAAAAAAATTAAAAAAAAATCATAAAAGCTTGTGACTCTCCTGCTTTTGGAGCGTTTGGGATTTTGTCAATAGATCATCTTCCAGAAAATATTTTTGTAGAGACAGGAAGCACATTTAAATGTTCCAGGCTAAGTAGGGAGACAGTGAGATGTGACAAAGGGAAGAATTAATGATCAAAAGCACAGATGGACTCTAAATAGGAAAGGTGCTGTTTGATGTATAAATTGCAAAAGTGACTAAGGGGAAAAGTTTTTTCCTTCCCTCACTGTTCTTTGAATGATACTTTCAGACAGAGATATGTTTCTGCTTCATGATAATAGTCTGAATGAAGAATTTATCTTCTTATTAAATACTCCTTTAAGAATCTGAGAGTTTCATAGAAATGAAGTGCATAAGGTTACTGGAGTTTTTATATCAACATGTCTTTTACGATAAAGCATCTCAGCATGGTTGGGGATCAGACACGTCTTTTCTTTTCTTCTTTCCAATGACTTTTCTACCATTGGAAAGATTTAGCTATTTTTTTTTTCCTTTGTCATTCAATTTCTGCAACTAAACTCCTTTATTTTTCTCCCTTTGTTCTCAGATGATGTGGAAACCTGCATATGACTTTCTCTACACATGGAGTGCCCATTATGGAGACAGTTACAGGGATGTCTTACAAGATCTGCAATCAGCCTTGGATAAAATGAAAAGCCCAGTAACAAAACATTGGCGAGAGTTAACAGGAACCTTGATTCTTGTCAACTGCATGGAGGTGCTAAGGGCAAGTGCTTTCTCTGCAATGGAGGAAGAAGAATAGACTACCATGACATGTTTTTGGAAAAATCTCTTGGGAAATTGTATGGTTGATATTTGTGTTTCAGTGATGCTTGCAGAACAGGACCGAATGCATTTTTTTTCACCTGAATTTATGTTGGGTCTCGCCGCGTGGTTCTCACATACGGATCACCAAAGCTTGCTAATGGCTACTGAGTAAATAAAAAAAAGTGTGGGTAATTGAACTTGTGAGGTCAACCAAAATGACTTGAATTCTATAGGGTTGTTTATAAAGGAAGCTCTTTCTGATTGCACTGATTTCTAGGTGGAGATAAGTTTTAAAAACAGAACAATGCATAGATGATTTCACCCCGTGGGGCCTAGGTTTACATTGTTTTCAGTGGAGCATTTAAATCTAAGTATTTAATACACTATTTTAATTGGTGCTCAAAGTTTTCAACTCTGTCAACTGGTGCAGGACAGCCTACAAAAAAACCATTTAAAATTCTTTTGTCCTCAGTTGGAACAAGATTAATCTCCCCTTCTCACAGAACAGAAATTCAACAGTTATTTGCACCTAGAAAAACAGGTTTGTGCTGCTCAGTCCTTCCAAAATAGATTCTGGAGAGGTAAATAGGGAAGAGTGGCTTTGCAGGTATAAGTGCTGTGGAGAGCTCATACTCCTGTTGATAACACTTTTTCTACCTTACTGTATGAAGAGTATCGGTGACAGTTTTTATTTTCTCAAAAAAAATGTTAATATTGGGGTGCTTTTCAGAGTCATTTATTTATGGAGCAATTAATTATCATTAGACATATGTTCTAAAAAGAACCCTGCGTAGATGCTATCAGTAAAAATCTTTCAGTTGCTGAGTAGCTTATTATAAATACAGAAAATACAGGCTGAATAACAGCTACAGGCTAACTGTCTTTATTTTATTTATTTTTTTAACATAAGACCTTAAATAATTTTTTTATTTAAGAGGCAGCTCTAAAACATTAAAGCAATTTTAAGCACCTTTGATCAAAGTAAATACAGAAACATCAGGAAACACTTGTGACAACCACCTGAAAAGAAAACTGGCATTCTGCCACTGCTTGCAGCTGATAAGACAAACCCAGATTCTTTCAGTAGTACCGCAAAGCAGTAGCATTTCAGCTCAGAACCTGTTCTTCCACTATTGTCTTATTTGATCTCTTCTAAGAAGGGAGGCCTTATGATTTAACACTTAAGCATCTTTCTTCCCCTCCCCTTTCCTCTAACTTGTTTTCTTTCCTGCTTTCCTTAAGCTTTCCCAAAGCATGCCTAGCTGAGAATGGGGCTGGGGGAGAAGCTCTTGCTCCAGTACTGGGTAAGCTCACTCACCAGAAGATCCTTTAGTATCATGGCATGACTGAATTAGTATGGGTGCAAGTCATCTGGCTTACCCCTCATTTGCAACAAAATGAGGAATTCGACCCACGGAACAGTAATTGTTTATGCCTATCAAGGAAATGTGGAGATAAAGGAGGCAGATCATCAGAGATCCCGGTTTTTTCAGGTGCCAGCACCTGTTTTATATCTTGCCCTGTGCAGTTTTAAAAAGAGATGTGGAGAAAATATAAAATATCATTCTCTTGTTATGTGTATGTCTGTGCAGAGACCAGCTTGTCCCCCAAAGAGAAGAAAGTATCTGTTGTCTTTCTCTCTTGTGCTGCTGGATAAGGAAAAGGTACATGCTGGTTCCTTTTAAAATGAGCTTCTTTGAAACTAAAGTGATAAATTCAAATATAAAAATTATAAATATTAAGAGACATTAAATTAAAATAAATTCTTTAAAGTAATACTTACAATGTACCACTTTCTACTTCCAGGTATATTTTTATAGGTTTCCTAGCCTGCTGCTGCTGTCATCTTAGCCCCTGCTCATAGCACAGACTGAGAAACCTGAACAGAATTTTTCAGTGGTGCAACAGGTCACAGACATCATCTCCCTGCTTGAAACTGCAGGGAGACACTTTTTGCTCTCTAAGATTTGAAATATTAGAGCGGGTCAGAGTTAGTCTTTCAGCTCCACTATGTTTTCTTAGCAGCTGATCTTCATGCATACTGGCAGGCTGTGCCCTCTTACTAAATACTGTTTAGCCACTTTCTTTTGGCTTGAGTTCTTCCCTCTCTTTTTTTTTTATTTTTATTTTTCCTGTTTTGTTAAACTTTGTGCAACAGCTAAGCAACTTGGCTGATTGTTGCTTCTGAAGGCAGGTCTCTGCTTCTGTCGTTATTTTGCACATCTTAAATTCTTTAGTAAATGTGTGTTTACCACATGGCCTATGGAAAATGAAATTAATTTCTTGTTACTAAGAACAGGAAAGTACAGGACTGTACTACTAGTCAAAAAAAGGAGGAAAAGCTACCTGAAGCACTATTTCTAGGTCTGTGATTCTACCAAAGATGAAGGACAAGCTGCCCAAAGCCTTCAAGGCTCAAGGACAATCTGCCCTGAGAAGGCAGCCAGAGATCAGGAACTCAGGAAGAGAAGTGCTCAGGCAACAGAGGTTGCTGCCAGTTATTGTCATGACCAGGCCCTTTCATTGCTTTGAAAAACAACAAAGTTGTTTCTGTCTTGAATGAGAGTTGAATTTGGCCCGTTAGGTTTTGCAAATATTGACTTAGTGAGTCAGGGTTCTCCATAGTTTGCAGAATAATTCAAATACTCCTCCAAGTATGTTTTTTAAAAGGGAATTTGTATCTGTCTGTAACTGTGCTGTATTCCAGGGTCTTTGACTGTGGGCTTTGTTCGTTAATTGTGATTCCTGTTTTTGCTTTAATCTTCTCTCATATGAATGAAATATGCACTCATGCAATACTCTGTTTACTTTAGCAGCCCACACTGGATATATTTAAAAAAAAAAAGGTATTAAATCTCCATATTTCATTAGTGCTCTAGAATTCAAAACCACAAAATGCCAGCTGAGAGTGAAAGCAGCTGCACTGAACAGCAAACGCACAACAAGAGCACATGGCTTTGGTAAACACACTCTGTTCTTGACCTTTTCTTCTTTCCTCCCACCTTGTCAAGAGAGAACAGCTTTCCCATGAGCCTGCACACATACCTTCTTGGGTTTCTGCGAAGCGGGATGAGTTTAACAGCTCCTTGGGAGGAGACAGAGAAAAATACCAGCCCCTGGTCATTGCCTGAAATGACCCTCTGTTTCCAGGTTTCTTTGTGCAGCCTGGGGAAAAGAGCTGTGTCAGCCAGTTCCATTGCCTTTTGTATGTGTAGGCAGAAAACAAACCCTAACCCCTTCACCATCCTTCTAACCTCTGAATAGATATATTTCATAAGCAAACAAGCAAATGAAAATGTTGTGAGCGCACGGATTGCTTTACGATTCCACCTACCCATGAAAAGTGGAAAAATGTTTCCCTCAGGTGTGGCTGCATCTGAATGGGACCAACACCTTTCGCAGTGGCAGCCACAAGAAAAATCCAGCTATCACTCACACTGAAAATGTTGTATTTTCAATTAAGTCGGGAGCCATGCCTGTTATTACAGTGCAGGGGCATCAGAGATCTATGTCATCTAATTGGCACAGTAACGTGACGTATTTCTAGATTAATAACAGTCAAGACAGGAGAGAAAAGGTGAATTGTACTCCCACATATTTTCTAGTCCTCCAGCTGGGTTGGGAGATGGATTCAGTTCCTTATATTTTACTTGCTTTTTTTTTTTTCTTGGAAAGCAGAGGCTTAGGGAAGGAAAATGAAGTTTCTTTTAAAATATAAGTAAAGGGCTACTCCCCAAGGCAGTCTCCAGGCAGAAGGTTGGATGCTAAGAGCAAGCTGCAACTTGAGGATTGGGCAGGGATGTTCTTTATGGAATTGTTCAGGGAAGAAAAGAAGAGTAGGCATTGGCCACCTTTCTTCCTACTGAGGCCAGAAAAATGGGGAGAGGTGGGCAAGTGTCTCTAAACTATTTTTTTTTTTTGTAAAAATGACTGATTTTTACAAATTCTTCATCTAAACCTAAGCTGTATGAAGAGCAAACATTAAGTGTCTCCAAAGGAGTAACTATATTTCTGTTGTGTTGAGTTGACTTCAAAGAGTTATTTGGAAAGTATTTCTTGACTCAGTAAGTGATCAAGCCAACAATGATAAAGGCAGTTGTTTAGAACTGCAGATGACAATCCCATGTTCCCAGTGAAACTAAGTGATCCTGCTTTTTCATCTGTTAGTAGCTTGTTCATCCAGGGGTAGATGAACAAAAATATGAATGTAAAGCTTTGCTGTTTTGTTCTGTTTGTGTCATAGTTACGAAAATTGCCTGTGAAAAGACCATACAATGAAGAGTAAGTGGATTGGGTAGTTCCCCAGCTCCCCCAGGAAGAGCATGTAGCAAATGGCATTCTACACATTAGTGTGAAAGACCAACTGATCTATTCAGTTCCCTGGAGAAGCCCTAGAACAACTGTAGATATGTAAAGAAAATGTTAGTCCAGTGTGAGTGATAACCACTGTTCTTGATAGTTCTGTTGTCAATAAATGCCTACAGACAGAATGGGGACTAGTTCTTCAAATAACCTGTCATTATTCTAGTGCAGAAAGTGCCATTTTATATTTGTTGTCAATGTGTGTGTATATATATTTTATCTATTTTTTTTAACTTACAGTATATATTTTTAAACAAAATAAACAAAGGACAACTATATTGTGCGCTGGAATCTTGCATGGATTTCATTTTGCTTTTGTAAGACAAAAAAGAGAAAAAGAAGATAGCCAAGGGGTAAAAGACCATAGTTCTCTTAATACTAGGGAAATGAGCAATGTCTTTTGTGCATTTTTCTTTATTTAGAAATTCTGTGGGACAAAAAAGGAATGTGTACTCCTTTTAGTGTGTTCATGAGCAAAAGTAATTTGCTTATATTTCTTTCTGAAACAGGATGAACTTACTGTTGAGAAGAGGTCTGTCTGTGGCACTTGCTGGGGAAGCCAGGCCTCTTCACAAGAATATGCTCTCAAATTTTCACTGCACAATCACGAAAGTAAGTTTGAAAAGGCGAATCTTTGTTTGAAAAGGTCAGTCAAAACTAACACAAGCTTCTGAACCTTCAGTAGAAAGAAATAATACTGCTGACTGGTTTTAATTGAACAACTATTTCAGTTTTCTCAAATAAAAATTTTACTTCTGATCTTTTCAGCTCAAATTGTCCAGTACTACAGCCTGTATGTGTAATCCTAAATTTAAAAGCAGGATTTTAATTTAAAACTCAGGAGCAGCAATTACTATACCAACTGGGAAGTCCATTTACATATCCATTCTGAGTCCTAAGTTTTAAAATGTAAATGAACTGGGCTGCCAGGAATAGGGAGGGCAGTATAATAGTTCCAAGACAGCAGACAAAGTGCATTCAACTCCGCTCCATGACTTCAGAGCTTTACACATTACATTTATGGTAAATTCAGAACAAGACCTAAAATACAGCCTTGTCAAACACAAAGCCCTAAGAACAAAGAGAACCAAGAGTGACAGGGAGGAAATGAATAAGGAATGACTGCTCAGTATGTCTCATAACAAAGAAGCTATCAGACAATGGGCTTAAAAATAAGTGAAAGTACCTTTTCACACAGTGAGGAATTGGAGAATGAGTTGTTATGGGATGTTGTCGACAATAAAACCATGAATGGGTGCAAAATCAATTAGTCAAATTGATGGAAAAAATTGGCTTGCGGATGTGGTCGTTTGTATACAGCCACTAGCTCAGTAGAACATAGAGCTGGGTACTGAAAATGCAACAGGGAGAAATATTATTCCATGCTCTGTTTCTCACACTCTCCCCTGGAGATGTTGGAGCTGGAGTGGGCAGGTGCCTGCTCTTCCCCTGACTTTCCAGTGCTCCTATAAACATAAGATTGGCACAGTCCTCGCACATCCTGGAAGGCTCCTTCCTAGCTCCCCATCTGCTTTCTGCCTCTAGCTGCACCAGTTTATTCAATGACAACCTTGGCCCCTCACCTGGCCCGTGGCCTCAAGTGCCAAGATCAACTAGTTGGACTCGATGATCCGGTGGGTCTCTTCCAACCTGGTTATTCTATGATTCTGACTGACGCGGTCGCTGTCAGGTAGAATAATCCTAAACTTTAGGCAGCAAGATGGCAACATAGGCAGAGCACTCAGGTTTGGCCCTGCCCCATGACCTTTCTCTCTCTCAGGATCCAGCATAGTCCTTGTTCATGTATCAGAGAGAAAAACACAAAGGGAGAAAGGATGAGAGGGAAAAGGAATGGCAGATTTTAAATGAAATCCCACGAGAAATCTGATTTCTTAATTCTACTCACAAGAAGGAAATGTTACTTCTGAAACCATTTCATACAATACCACCATTTATTCTTCATTCAAAAGCCTCTATTGCTATTAATAAAGGAGTTTAAAAAAAAAGTAACAGCTAATGGATGGTTTAATAATGCTGCTTATAAAACTAATTGTGTGTAACTGAAAAGTTCTCCCTAGGGTCCCATTTGCAGGAGGGTTAAATAGGATTATCAAATCTAAGAGAAAAAAAAAAAAGTCCCAAAGCCCTGAAGCCTCAGCAAGAAGATGTCAGAAAGCAAGAGGGAGTTGGGACATTTTGCTGAATAAATTACAGACCTTAGTCATTAGTGCCAGGGGATTATCTCATAGAAACAGAAATATGAATTGGCTCCAAATGCCTGCAAGCATTGTTAAAGGTTTTAGGTCAGAAGCCCCCATTTTCATACATGCAAACAAGTCTCTCTACCTGGAGACCTCCAGCCAGCAAGATAAGTTCATTTGCATGTCAGGATATCAAACTACTGTAGAAA
The DNA here is from genome assembly GCF_032191515.1 of Phaenicophaeus curvirostris. Lineage (NCBI taxonomy): Eukaryota > Metazoa > Chordata > Aves > Cuculiformes > Cuculidae > Phaenicophaeus > Phaenicophaeus curvirostris. The sequence goes on from NC_091397.1 coordinate 57,487,996, forward strand.
AACTAAATCGATCTTGTTCTTTTCCCTGTTTTTTTAGTCGCCTATAAAAGGCCTGTATTGCTCCATAAAGTCTTCCCCGGTTTGCTCATAGAATCATAGAATCACCAGGTTGGAAAAGACCCATCGCATCATCGAGTCCAACCATTCCTACTGCTAAAACCTCTTGCCCCTTTCCTGGGAGGTGTCCTCTCCTTTGGCCTGTTTGGCAGCCATGCAGCGTCTACACCCTGCAAAGTAACTCTTGAGATAGTCTCTCCTGCTCTTGACTGCCCCGTGCTCACCGTCTTGCAGCATTGTAGGTCCTTGTTGGGCTTTTACAAGCCCTGCTGTTAGCCCTCCCCAGTCCCGTGGGTAGCCACAGTGCCTGTGCCCAGCCCTTCATCTGGTTCTTTGCTCATGAATAGATTCCAGGATATGGTCTCTGATGAGGCTGAAACAACCTGGACACAGGCTACCCCAGTGGGAAAAAACCTGCTCGTGCAACACTTAGAATGCAGGAGAGAAGAAAATATCCAGCCAACAATCAAAACAAAACACAGAAATGTAGTAGTCCTATCTGTTAATAGATAGAAGATAAAAGCAAAGGAGGATTTTGACCCTAGATAAAAGAAACCTCACAGTTTTTTGGTTTCTTGTTATTTTTTCAATAAATTATGCCAAAAAGTTTCACAACAGCACAGAAACTAAGCTAAGTCTTCTGCTTTCTAACAGTACCTTTAACCTCACATGGCTTTTGTCTTTTAGTAAGACTTCTTATGAGTAGGATTATACTTTGGAGACTGGGTTGCAGAAAGTTAAGCACTGCTGACACAGGCACTTGACATGTTAGAGTCTAGGAACAATGTTGATGGTGCTTGTGAGAGAGTATTGCACTCCTGCTGACATTTGTGTCATGTTACTTCACCAGAGAAGGAAAACATAACAAAATACAGGATGTGGAAGGTACAGTAATTAAAACAACCTCAAGATATTAGCAGCCAATCAACACATCACAAGACCTCTTCACAGTTTATTTTTGTCTACTCTAAAGTATGTCTGGAGAAGAGGGGAAGGCAAAAAAGGAGAGGGAGGAAAAAGAGAGTTTGTTATTACTTGCACGGTTGTTATTTTTACCTATATCTACCAGCTTAATGGCTTGTCTGACACTGAAGATCTGCTATGCAGTGATCTCCAATAAAGAAAAGTGAGAAAAAGCAGCATAAACAAAGTGTAGGTAGAAAACTTTTTTTCAAGGTAACTCCAGGATTTTTCCAGGCTCTAGTTTAGCTTTTATCCATTGGGCTCCTCTGCCTTTATAGTTATTTGGCTTATCATGAAGCAGTATTTTAAGATATATTGGTCTTTTGGCTGCAGCAAGGTTGAGAAGTTCTGCACAAGAAGTATTTGAAGGCACTATACAAAGAGCATTTTTTTCTGTAATGTAGCCAGGTGCATATCCTTCACCACTGGCATCTTCTGCCACGTGTTATCCCTGCACATCACTGCAGATGGAGAAAGTACACTCCCCCTGACTGGTGCACCACCACACCATGAGCAGTTGTGGGATGGTCCTTAAGGAGAGAAGAGCTAGCTTGGGTTGCAGCTGTAGGCTCTAAAGTGTGATCAGCTATAGGATTAGCCCATAAAAGATGGTTTTATTCACTTACCAGTGGATCTCTGAGACAGGACACTTTTGCAGAAATCCTAACTGCTGTAGTTCTTTTATTTCAGCCTTGGCGTTGTGCATATGGCCAATTAAAATAAAAGCTGGGAAATATCTTTAGCAGACAAAGACACTGATAGAGGAGCCCCTCTGTCTCTCTGTGCAATACTCAACAGCAAGTTAAGACCTGAGACTGTGTGACACCCAACCAGCAAGATTGTCTTGAGAAAAGCCAATATTTAAATAATCCAAGAGTCTTTTCTAAGTAATTTCAGGTTCATCTTCAGAATGGGCATCAATGAGAATTTTGGCCACTATTTATGAACTGAAATATTATTTCATGTTTCCCTCTATACTTGGATCATTCCCAAAGTGAACAGCTTTCTTGCAACTGTGTATTTTCAGATGAGCTTTCTGTAGCAAGAAGGTTCTTTTAAAACTGATATCACTGAGTATAGGAAAAAGGGCATCCCAGGCTAGTTAATCTAAATGAGAAATCTTGAATCTGGGGCCACCTACAGGCCTCCAAATAAGGTACTAGCTTTGCATATATTTTTTCCCATCAAGACCAACTATTTTTGAACTCAAGGATACCCATTAACTTACAATAATGCTGCTAGCTCTCTCTTTTTCTTATTAAGGCAGAAGGGACTCATCAAAAGAAGTGTATGAGCTAAGGGTGCTCTGGCCCTTTATTATGTGCCAGAATAATAGTTGTCACTGTATTTATTAAAATATTTTTGTGATACAGCCACATTCACATGTTTTTTTGTCACTCAGTATTATACTTTTAGGACTAAACTGTTATAAATGCTGACAAAATACCCACCGAAAAGCCACCTTATTTCCCTATACTTACCTGTACTAAATGCCCTATAATAGCAATAGTAATTTTTTTCCTATTTTTTAGAAAAAGAACTTAAAATTCCAGATTTCTTTTCCTCCCATTCACCTTCCTTTTCTGTGCACCAAAAGGATGCAGCATTTTGTATAAAGTACACAGGAACATTTTTGTGGGAGGTACTTAATGAAATACTGGCAGTACATGTCTAAGATTATAATGAACACAAAAGTGCTTAAACAAACGCTAAGAGGAAGCCAGCATAGCACAGAAGAACAGGCAGAGAAATAATTGCTGAGGTTAACTTTAGAGTTCTCTGTGATGTTATTAGTTATGGCCCACCAAAATGTTGCAAAACAACTTGACTTAAAAGGAAATAAACACTAATGTCAGCTATTCTCTCAAGTCGCAGACTAATAAAAACCAGAATGAATCTTCATAATTCTGGAGTTAGTTCTCTTTCCTGTATTTCATTTAGTGGAAGATGCCTCACAGTTTCCATGCATTAATGCAATAATAATAAAAAAAACCATCAAACAACTCAGATTCCATTTGCTAGCTTTGTTTTGGTTTATATACAATTCTGGAAAATATTCTTCTGTGGCCATTAAACTCCTCAAGAGAGAGAATCAGTAATTTCTGAGCACAATACAGTAATAAAAGTTTAGCTTGCATAATCTTGCCTGTGCTTCTATTTGTGATTAGCTTAATTAATGAAGGAGGGGATCACAGGAAAGTTTAAAAGGCGTAAGTTCCTATGAAGTACCTACAGACATTAAAAGGCAAAGTCTTCAAAATTCTCTCCTTTTTTTTCTATTCTAATTGCTGGGTTGATTTTAGTCTTTTTTTCTCTTTTGTTTTGAGTGGGTTTTGTTTCATTGGTTGGCTGTTATTTAAAACTGGTTTACTGTTTCCCCCTTCTCTGTCACATTAATGTCAAGACCCATTAAGATTACTCTGAAGGCAACACAGAATTATAACGCTGTCTTTGTCCTTTATTACTCTTCTATTACAACTGTGCATCCTTCCACGTCCTTGCACATCTTGGATATTGATGTAAATAGTGAAAAAAACACACTGTGGAGACTTGTAGTCTGATGCTGAGAGGATGTAGCTGAGGGTCAGGGGATAATTCAGGCCAATATATTTAAAGGGATTTATTACTGTGCTATTAGTAGTAACTAATCGAGAAACAGACAGCATCAGTTCTGTGTTGTGTGAGGCACTGCATAAAGTCAGAGCAAAAAGCAGTTGTCAATATCTTCTTGAAGCAGCTAGAAAATTCAGCTGTAAAGGGCACAGAGATGCTCCACATCTATGCAGAAAGGTCACAGATGTCCACTAATTTACAACTGTCATAGCCCTTAGATCATGATTATTATTTTAATACCATTAGCCATCTGATTCTGCCACAGCAGTTAAAGTACCATGGACCTATTTCTCCCTCAAACAAGAATTTTACACACATGAATATTCACGGTTCGCTGCACAGGACAAGTCAAGGTGAATGGCATGAAGTAAAGGTCTGACTAAGAGTCCAGACTAACCCAGCTACCCTTTTTTGAGCACTATTTGTCTACTCCCATTACTCATTGGTCAGAACTCACATAAATGTCAGTATAATTTATCAGGGACAACGAATTGCAAACTCTTTCTGGAACTCTCTGCTTCGTTAAGTGCTGTGAGCTACTTCTGGAGAAGACTTGGAATCCAAACATACCTTTCACTATCTTGCTATGAATTGTATTGTTTTTCTGGTCGCTGCTTTCTGTCGGAGGAAATTTCTTTCAGATAACTGTGGTACCAGATCTTTAACTGGACCATGTAGCTGGAATAGTGCTCTTGCTTTACAGATCAGGGTACACTGCTAACCCAGGGTGCTCCATCACATTTTTGTCACGCATATAAGGAATATCCTCCTGCTATGTACTTAACTATGAAGCCGCACTTCATTCAAGGCAAGTCGAGGTAAGATTAAAATGAAAGCAAATGTCTCTGTAACTCCAAAGTAGGTAACGCAGTTGCACGTGTTTATACAAGACATTCAGAATTTTAGAAAAAAAATACCCACCGTGCTGAACAGACTTAATAAATCAGAAATATCTCTCTTTCTACATCCCTTATAAAACTGGTCTGCGGTCATATCTTACCAAGGTGATGTATGTCCCAACTTCCTACTGTTAGAAAGATGATCACTAGACAGATCTCATCAGAGAGCACACCTGGATCAGTGGGGCATGTTTAACAGTCTCCTCTTCAATGCCTTTTGTATTTGGTTATATTTAAATTTACTCTTTAAAAATCAAGGAGATTTCCTGCTTCTTAAAGGGTCAGTGCTCACAGGTGTATGGCCCTTCTCTCTTCTGTGCTGTTCTCCGATAAATGCCTGAAAGAAAAACAGCCCTTCATTTTCCTAAATTAGTTTTCTACTGATTCAGTGAGTTAAACTGGCTGCCTTCAGGGTCAAAGCACAGCTCAGCTGTCTTGTGATATCCCACCTGGAACCTCTTTCTTGGCCAGGAGACATCTGGCCATTCTGAATTAAAATAAGCACGGTGTCATTTTCTCAGAGAAAATGGCAAGGGAAAAAGCAAAAAAGAAGAAGGTTTAGGATGATTAAGTCTTTCTTTTATGGGCAGCACAAAACATGTTAGTACAGGTATTGTGGCATGTAATCATATGCACTCAACTGGAAAACCTTGTCTTGGCTGCATATAGCTGATCACCTTGCTGCTGTTGCAGGGTTTGAAGCAGCAGCTCCCTGGACTAAATAGAAGCGATGCTACACTGGGCAACTCATCATCTCAGGACACAAAATGGACATACTGAATGGGGAAGGTTTAGAAAGGAGCTACAGTCCTCGTAGGACAACATTATAATTGACTTATTCGATACCAGAGTGTACCTTCAAAATTTTCTGCTTCTTAGACTTAGATATAAAAGTTTGCTCATCAAACTCGCATGACTAGCGACCACTGTCCAGATCCACAGCATCTGTGTATATCAGCCCCACATCACTGATTTCAATATTCACTAAATGAGGCTTGGATCCAAAGTTTTTAAAGTGGTAATAAATACATACAAATATACACATAAGCCCCTCCCACTTTTACAATCCATTTTTAGTCTTGTTGCAAGTGTGCTTCAGTTTTACATCCCTGACTGAAAAAAGCTGGCCAATCCCTCTGGCATCCAAACCAGAATCAGACTCTGCAGCACTCTGGAAGCTATGGAGACTGCCTTTGGAATTTTTATTGCAAAAGCTAGCAGTAATTTGGAGAGACATTACAAATGGATTGCTGGTTTTGCTAAGCTGCTTTCATAGGCTTAGTTTCTTTTGGGAGGCATGTATCTATGAGACAGCCTGAAGTAACCAACTACAAAATGACCATTTGACAGCAGCAGCAGAATGTCAAGACCAGGGTTAAGTGAATAAGATTTTAAAGTAATTCACCTGAGGGCAAAGCACAATAATTGTTTTTCAGTAACACTCTGTATGTTCAACCATGAGCTCTTTCTTTTTGCCAAAATATTAACTGATAATAAACTTAAAGTGCTGTGATCTTTTTCACTCCTCTTACTTTTATATTGCAAAATTAGCTGAAAATATGTTAAAATGGTAGTGAAAAGCTCTGGTGTTTACTCAGCTGCCTGAAGTGCATAGAGTATTGTTCTCATGAAGGACAAAGCTGAGTCCAGTGTGGAGTGTGAACAGAAAATATTGGCACTATTTATTGTGCTCTTGACATTGAGGCATCAGACTGAGCCTTTTGCACATAGCTGGGTTATACTTTGGATGGTCACTGTCTTTAGATGTTTAATTATCATAGAATCATAGAATCATAGAATAACCAGGTTGGAAGAGACCCACCAGATCATCGAGTCCAACCATTCCCATCAATCACTAACCCATGTCCCTTAGCACCTCATCCACCCGTGCCTTAAACCCCTCCAGGGAAGGGGACTCAACCCCCTCCCTGGACAGCCTCTGCCAGTGCCCAATGACCCTTTCCATGAAAAAGTTTTTCCTAATGTCCAGCCTAATTAACTCTTTGTGATGGTATTCGCCAGGCACTGAATAAAAGAAAGAAAAGCTTCTCTCTCTCTCTTCAAAGTGTTTTTGCAGAGAGATCAAAACCTTAAGAAATACAACAGAATTCTCAGAGATGTCCAGTTTGGTGTAATTTTAACATCCTGCTTTAAGAAGGCGTATCACCTACCCCTTTATGGTCTTTAAATGATAGTTTAGTTTTACACCATAACAGATCATAGCAGTAACAGCTGTTTGTTCTCAAGTCATCTGAGGGATGCCTAACAGCACGCACCATATGGCCATGGTAAGACTTTCCAGCTTCATTAAAATGGAAAGTGAGAGAGAACATATTGTTTGTATATTCTCCATCTTAAATTGGGATGTAAACTTGTTTAGACACAGATCAGAAATTTTCTAAGCACTGGAAGATATGTTATTTTATGTTGTAACTAAGCCAAATGACCTTACTAGAGTTTTTCACTGTTCATATCTGCAATGAATTTGACTGTTGTGGGCAAGTATCTTTTTCTTTCTTTTAATGAAAACCACAAGAAACCCAAGTCAAATGACTGAGGCAGATTCTGCCTCTTAGAGTGCTGACTTACCAGTGTTAATTGAACAATGCATGTAAAATCTACAAGTTCATAATGTTTGTATTGTAAGGTCAGAGACACCTGCACAAGTTTTGAGACACCTAAAACCACACCTGCATCACCTGTGGTTAAACCTTCCAGCCATATCCTTCTGAGTTCTCAGTAGCAGCTCAGCCCCACTTCAGCCCTTTAGGTTTGCATGGTAAATGTGTCCCCATAGCTCCTCTGTTTCCAGTAAGAATTCTGCTTTGTTCTATGTGGAGGACAGAGCAGGAATCCTCTCTTGCAGTACTAGAATTTTCACACATGATGAGAAATGCATAATTAAGAAGACAAATACCACGTAATTCTATAAGTAGTAGTCAGAATTGTGGTAGGAGATCCACATTCAGTCAAAACAATTCAGACTGCTCAGTTCTGGGTTATGTTTACTTTTTCAAAAAGAACCGCGGGCCATACTTCTCCTTATGGACAAGTTTGTTTTCCTTTTTTTTCTTTCTTTCATACAAACAAGGAGATCAGTCTGACTAAAACTACCATGAACTTGTGTAGAAAGGGGAAACAAAAAACTATTTGAAGCTTCAAAATAGCCACAGAACTTTAGAATACTACTGTTAACTATCTTAAGCTTTTTATTTCAGACTGTTCAGGTCAAATACTTGTCCCTTTTCATATTACTGTTTAACTACATATTTCATCACACGTAGACCAAGTGTTTAGCAAAAACCAGAGTTTAAGGTAGTTGTAATACTGCTGCAAGCTATGGATCAGCTGTTCTGATTTCAAAGAAACTACGTTGACTCTCAATGAGTAAGGAACAAATCTCATACGAATTTTTTCTTTTCATAGAATCATAGAATGGTTTGGGTTGTCAGGGAACTGAAAGGCCATCTATTTCCAGCCCCTGTCATGGGCAGGGACATCTCCCACTCAGGTTGCTCAAAGCCTCATCTAACCTGGCCTTGAACGCCTCCGGGGAGGGGGCATCCATGACTTCTCTGGGCAACCTGTGCCAGTGCCTCACCACCCTCACAGTAAAAACTGTCTTCATAACATCTAGTCTAAATCTACCCTCTTTCAGCTTAAAACCTTTACCTGTCATACTGCTGCTGTAAGGTCTCCCTCGAGCTTTCTCTTTTCTAGGCTGAACAAGCCCAACTCTCTCAGTCTCTCCTCACGTGGGAGGTGCTCCAACTCTCTGATCATCTCTGAGGCCCTCCTTTGGACTCATTTTAATAGATCCATGTCCTTCCTGGACTGAGGATGCAGAACTGAATGCATTACTCCAGTATGTTCAGGCTAACAGGGTCTCTCAAACATGCTAACCAGTGCACTGACTTTCGGTGCTTACTCTATTAGCTTTGGTGCCATCTCTGAAAATAGACGCTGGGAGCGTGGAAGATATGTCCCAAGAAGAGACAGGAGGAGAGGGACACAAATGACCTCCCTGTACAGTACGTGACGTGCCTGACACCACCAAAGTCTTGTAGGATGCTGGGGGGAACCCCATCAGACCTGCTGGGTTTCCCAAGTGTATAACCGAAAGACTTGGCATGACAGGGCAGAGAAAGCAGGAACGGATTTGCACTCCAATACTAAATGGAGAAGTGAAAAGAATATAGATTGCGTGTATTTGGAGTCTACCTGGTCATTCTATTGGAAAAATTTCTGGGATTCCAAAGCCAGAAGGCAGCCTATTGCATTCTGCATCATGTATGAGGTTCTGATCCTACTTTTGTGCTTTTAAACTTGCTAGGAGATTGGAAAACTGAGAATTTTACTAGTGCAGTGTCAGAACACAGTATGCATAGCTAGTGCAAGATCTCTCTCACCTAATGCTTTTAAAAGGAAAAGATAAGCTTTTGCTCTAATGTCTGTAACATTTTCCCTTTTCAAAAGCTAACCCCAAGGTAAGCATTGCACATCATTTCTATTTTTAAATCCTTTCTTAGAATGGTAAAGGAAACATTTACACAATGCATTGAAGTTTGCATTAAGTAGAGGTGATCAGTAAGCGTGATGCTGTCTCAGCTCAAAGGTCTGTATTACAGTATTGATTTAACTGCACAAGCTTAATGCTGAGCCCTTGTGTTCTGTACTCATTTTTCCAATCTTTAACTGTACCAGAATGACTGTCTAAGCTGAAACCTATCCCCACTGCTTATGCTGTAGAAATTTCTTACACGAACTACCACTTCCCCACACTTCTGAAGAGTTTATAAAGAGTTTATTTGAATGCAATGGATTCATCAAAATACCATGATCCATTCTAAATTGAAATATATCTTCAAGATGAACTAATGACTTGAACTAGGTGATTTTGAATTATGAGTTTGAGACAAATGTGAAGTACTGTGTTTCAGAATATCAGTGGTTTGGGTCATCCTGATAACATTATAATGGTTACATGAAGCTATTTACTGCTTTTAGATGGGTTAAGCTACACTGAAAATCTAACTATTGTTCTTTCCAGTTTTAAAATATTCCTTCCCTTACACATCTAATCAATGGAGAGTTTTGAGAATTTTTTGGGGTAGGTTATTTTATCACCCAGTATTAAGTTTCTAGAAGGTATCATATTGACCGTCTTTTTGAAACCTCTTTGATCACTAGTATCCTCATTCTTGAGCATCTAATACATAATACATATTTTCATTCTTTAGATTTTCCTTATTTTACAGCTGAAATACTGATTTACATGAGGCCAAATAGGGACTCTGGAGCAGAGAAGTGCACTGAACTTGTCTCTCCCATTTCCTTGCCAGACTGAAGCCTGGGGTAGCCTTTGTTTCCCTATTCTGCTATTATAGTGTTGTAAGGAGATGGTCTGTTTCATTATTTCAGCAGTTACCAGACATACAGACCAATTATCTAGTGCTTGACAGTTAGGATGTTGTGGATTTTTTTCCCCTTCAGCAGCTCTTTCTTTTATTCTGGAGAAGTCGAGTAGTAATGGTAGAAAGATGCAGGAGGCAAACTATTTACCTTTGCTCTTGACAAGATTCTATGAGGTAGGCTAAATGGCAGTTTTTACTTTCCTCTCTGCAAAATGTGTTAAGAGGATTCAGAGTGCAATTCAGCTTTATTTCCACTGAAACCAAATATTTTATGCTCATCCTTAAAATGTTTTGCTAAACTGACCCTTTGCCATCATATCTGTAATATTCACTGCAGTGATCAAGTCTTTATGTGGTACTGTACATCAACCTTAAATTCTCATGTTTCTAAATATTTTATTTAATATAAAATTAATTCGTAACACTGAAATGTACTTGTATACAAGATTCTTGCTGGTACATTTATATTGGGTTAAAAAAAAATCACAAATAAAATATTTGGGCCTTCCATAGAAAACATTTTTCCTGATAAAAATCACTGGCTGTCAAACTAGTATGTTCCATTGGGCTTTTCAGCCTTCTCTCTACATAAAATTTTGTAGACTGGTTGTCAAAAAATAGGAAAAAAGGGATTTTGTGTAGTATGATTCGATGTGATTCTAATTGGATAAGTAGATATTGAAGCTACTGGTTTTAGGGAAGATGTGACTACCACAAATAACAATTATTTTAGAAAACTTTACTTCTGCTTGATCACTTAAAAAGAATGCAGTGTGAGTACTGCAATTATCCTAAGCATCACAGTAGCAGCAGAAAGCATTAAGTACTAGATTTTCTTTTTCCCTGATCTATTTTTCGGTTACACCTCAATTAAAAAAACCAAAACAACACATTCATTTAAAGGGTACTGTCAGTCTCATCACTTTCTACTTGCATCAGTGTTCCTACCAGCAAAATACTCAACTGTGTTAAAAAGGAACGTAATGGAAAAGTTGAGGTGTCTGCTACTGATAACTGCTCTGTTTTATTGTAATGCCATATATTCCTGTGGCAGGAGTAGTCAGAACACTTGGGTGAACTTGCAGGAGAAAAATACGTGGGTTTGTAATCAGGAGTACTGTGTCCAGTTCTGGAATCCTCAACATAAGAAGGATATGGAGCTGCTGGAATGGGTCCAGAGGAGGGATGAAGAGTTGACCAGAGGGCTGGAGCACCTCCCGTACGAGGACAGGCTGAGAGAGTTGGGGTTGTTCAGCCTGGAGAAGAGAAGGCTGCGATGAAACCTTATAGCGACCTTCCAGTGCCTGAAGAAGAGGGACTTTTTATAAAGGCATGTAGTGATAGGACTAGGGGGAATGTAGAGGGGCAGATTTAGACTGGAGATAAGGAAGAATTTCTTCACGATAAGGGTGGTGAGACACTGGAACAGGTTACCCAGGGAAGCTGTGGCTGCCCCATCCCTGGAGGTGTTCAAGGCCAGATTGGATGGGGCCTTGGGCAGCCTGATCTAGTGGGAGGTGTCCCTGCCCATGGCAGGGGATTGGAATAAGATGATATTTAAGGTTCCTTCCAACTGAAACCATTCTATGATGATTCCATGATGGTTACAGTGAATGATGAAGGAAGGAATAGGAAGACCCAGGAAATAAATATCTGGCTCTGAACCTGGTGTGAGGAGCCAAACTTTGGGGTTTTTGACCATGGGTTGGCCTATACAACACCAGTCTTGCTGGCAAATGATGGGGTAAGCCTGTCTCCAAGGGGAAAAAGGATACTTACCAAGAAGTTAACTAGGTTCATCAAAACAGCTTTAAACCAGATATGTAGGGAGAGAGGGACAAAACTAGGCTTGTTAGAAATAAGCCTGGAAATGGCATTCCAGTGTTTGAGGGATGGTGTGGTAGCAAGGTCTTTTGGACTGCCACCTCAGAAGTGGGGGATAGTTCTCCAAGCGGCAACAAAGATGAACAGGTTATTGATAGGTTAGAAATGATAGCGAGTAGTCTCTTAGGAATTAAGACTACTCCCCTCACGAGAGTGGCGGGATCAATAGACCAGCTGAAGTGCATCTACACCAATGCAAACAGCACAGGCAACAAACAGGAGGAACTAGAAGTCATTGCCCGGCAAGAAAAATACGATATGATTGCCATCATGGAAACGTGGTGGAATGACTCGCGTAACTGGAGTGTTGCCATGGCTGGCTATAAACTCTTCAGGTGGGATAGTCAAAGAAGGAGAGGTGGTGGGGTAACCCTCTATGTTAGTGTGTGTGTTGATTGCCTTGAGCTCAATGATGGTAATAATAAGGTTCAGATTAGACATCAGCAAAAATTTCTTCACCAAAAGTGTTCCCAGGCACTGGAACAGGCTGCCCAGGGAAGTGGTTGAGTCATCATCCCTGGAGGTATTTAAAAGACAGTATACGAGGTGCTCAGGTATATGTTTTTTTAATGAAGAGGTATGGTCGGACTGTATGATCTCAATGGTCTTTTCCAACCAAACAATTCTATGACTGTATGATTCTATAACCTCAGTGCAACTTTTGTTAGGGAAGGTTTCTCATGTTGCAGAAAACTTTTTTTGTCAAAACAACCAATTTATCACAGAAAGATATTTGTCTTGCAGTTTGGACATTCAGGTGAGAAGCAAGAATCCTTGGATTCAAAGCCAGAGATGTCATTACTCAGCCCAAAAAATCTGGATCGTATTGGTTATTCCATGCCTTCATGACCCACGTGTAACCTGAGTATCCTTACAACCAAAGCAATTGGAACTCTGGTTAGATCTCATAATCCAGTATTTCAGAAGTGGGAGAGTAATCTTAAGGAGGTTTTCATTTCATCCTGTTGCTGATCAGTACATTTTTTAGAACTGGCATGTAATTCTATAAGGCAGAAATAGCATTTTAGCAGTAACAGGAGTAAAAGCAGGGATGAGAACACGAGCAGCTCGATAGCACAAGATTCAGATCTGAGTGATGTACCTGCCCACTGTTGTGTGATACTCAAGAGCTTGGATAAGATTTTTTAAAGAAAAGCCTAACTGCAGCATTTGCAGCATGCTGCAAACCAGTTGATGTCTTGAGGCAAATTACATCTTCTTCTTCTTATAGTAATAATAATAATTCTCCTGCATTTTCTTTTGCAAAATGCCAAATTCATTACATCCTTCAGGTTTGCTGTCTACAGTAGATTTTATTTCCGTAAATCTTTCCATAGTATATTGCATAAAGCAATGTATTATTTAAGTGGATTCTGCAACACATTAATGACAGCTCTTTAACTGCATATAGAGGTTGTTCTCTGCTCATGCTCTACTTTGTTCTATTTATCATTTTATAAACAGAGTAAACCACAAAGACTTACTTTAAATTATATCTTTTCTTTCAAGCGTTTGATGTACAATTTGCCATGTTACATCTCCTGCTCAGAAATAAGCCAAATGCTTTGGAGCCAATATTATGTCCCTTGAAATCCCACTGACATACCTTATCTCAAATTTTCATGGCTTTCTAGACATTAGAGCAAAAAAGAAACGTGATAGAGAGAAAGTCATTCCCCCTTTTCCATCTACATTCAAATGTTAGAACATAACCCTGTAATCATAGGTCACTTAGCAGCTAAAATCAATACAGTGCTAACTAAGCAAAATTTGAACACTTAAACACTGAAAAATAAAATAAATCAAAATCAACTACAGTTCTCCCAGGCATCCTAACATCATTGAATCCGTGGGAAATCAGGAGCTTCTTTGGGCTTAAAAATCAATGATGTGGTACTTAAGCTTGAACAATAGCACATAATCATCTTGAAAGAAAAGACGGTAATATGAAAAGACAGATAATAATTATTTCTTCCACTCGGGTGTAAAAATCCTAACAAATTTCTGTGGTGGAGTAAGCAGCAATATACATTGACAAGATAAAAGACAGCAAACTTATCTCAAGTGGCTGTAAGTGTGCTAGGTGAAGAAAGAGGTAATTTTATTTTCTCATTTTATTTTCTCATTTTGTTTCCTTGTCTTTTTTTTTCAGCAAAGCTGGAAAAATACAGCTCTTCAGGAATCATAGGAAACCCAATAAACAACAAGGTGACCCTGTAGGATGGAGTCCTTCTATCAATAACCAGGACATGACTCAAAGGATAACAAACGCTTCTCAGAAGTCTAAGTACATATAAGGCTCTATTGCATTCCTGGAGAAAAAGATTGTTATCTTTCATAATTAAGTTGATAATTTTGGTACAGATCTAAAGGAAAAAAACAAACCCAAAATTAATAAGAGATCTCACCAAAAAGCCCATCCATGCAACCTTTTTAGAAAGACTTCAGGGAAAGTTATCAATGAAGCCTTACAGTAAGAATTTGGCAGAGTTGGGTTATTACACGTTTGATATAGCAATTAGCAATAACTTCTAAAAACATGTCTAAAAATGTAAATGCAGCTTGTATTGATGTTAATATCATTTTTCCTATAGCTAGTGAACAATACAGTAACTTTGTTCAGTTTAGCCATAAACTGGATACGTTAAAAGTGGTTCACTCATACTAACATTCAACAGCTTATCTTGCACTGCATCTCAAAAAGTCACCATTGTACATGAAAAAAAAATCTTACAATTTTATAATTCCCATTAAAAAATGTTTTAAAGGGACAGCCCCTATGTAGCTGCCATTCTGTTTGAATTAATCTGTATTTATCCACACAATTGTGCTCCTTAGTTCATCATCAACACAAAAGCAAGCTGCCCTTTATTAGCATGGAACATAAACGACATGGAATCTCCATTTTCTTTTGCTGCTCTTTCATTTTCCTCTCACTATTTCATTATTTTATCATGGCAATAAGACGTAATAAATTCTCCCCAAAGCACTCCTTATGACTTATTTTCATCACCACCAGCTTGTTAATGGCATATGAGGAAGAGAAACTAAACTTTCTCCTCCTCAGTGCTTCATAGTGATTCCAAATACTATAATGAAACCCCAAAATGATTAACAGCAAGTGTGTATCACTGCTCTTACAGTTCAAATTAAAGATAAATAATTCTGTTTATACAAGTCCTTGAGACTTAGAGAAAACTGTGCTCAGAAACTTGTTTTTCCCCTCCCAAATGCATATCTGAAAATAGCTAGGCATTTTGCAGCTGTTAAAACAATTAATTAATCTTGAGATTTGAAATTGAAATAAATTAATATAAATTACAGCATAAGCTGTAATGTGAAAGAGGCTATTGAACTTAATATCTGTTGGTTGGAATTGGTATAGCTTACTCATAAAACACAGTTACCTACTTACTTAGACAGTGAAAAGTTTGAAAGATATATGTAACGACATAAGTGGATCCACATACACCACACTGGCACTTCAGCAACATATAACATTTTCCATAGGAAACAGGATGGAACAGGGTCATATAGGAATTTGACCTTTACCCATACTTCTGAAGTATTATTTCAAGTACTGGTCATTAATCACATGTATTTTTATTTTACTGAATTTATCAATGGGCTCCAAAACCATGGAAATTCACGAGGACTCCACATCCTATAAATGTTTGCCAGCATATAGACTCAAAGGAAAACAAGTGAACATCACATTGCTATTAAGTACATATTGATTTTGACAAGTTATTTTAATCCCATTCATTTTGGCTGCAAAATATTTTGGAACAGGCCTTTTTTCTTTAGACAAAACAATAACGTTCGCATTTTCCTTCTGGACCAATTGATATATGAAGACTTTGCTGCTGAGCAAAGTAAAGGCATATTTTACAGGAGGCTATAAAACTGTTCTGGCTGAGATGTTTCTGAAACAGCCTCACTACCTGATGTCAACCTTTCATATACCATCACTGTATTCTGTGTGTTCTGACTTGCTTTAGTTACCTCACCTTCTAAACAATGTTTTGTTAAGTTTTACCAATCAAGGAGGTCTAAATAGTCAGTTCTTGGCTTTTTAATGCAACATCTCCATATATGTTAATAATTCACCTAGGAAGTTTCTGTGAACTTTTATGTAATTTATTGTGATTAACTTCTGTAGCTACAGTTTTGAATTTCAGAGTTACAGAAATCAATTTAATCTCACTCCCTGGTTCTGAAGAATTACTGTGAGACTCTCAGGTGTCTGGGCATGAGCAGGGGCCCAGGCAACCATGGAGCTTGGGAAGGAAGCCCTTGCTTTGCCATCACATCAGCCAGCTGCTTCAGAGCCACAAGACTTGTGACTCACACTGTTAGCCCTCTTCTCTCAAAGTAAACATTAACCTTCTCTATTAAAAAAATTGAAAACACAAGCATGCAATGGTACACTTTTTTTTTTCTATAAGTGAAGTGCAAGCCTGGCCATTCTGCATCACTACAAAAATGAGATAAGTTTTGGATAACAAGCTGTGTATTCATACCACAACCTTCCTGCTTCACCCCTGCTTCACTGCACAAGAGCTGTTCCTACACATTACCAACAAACATTAGTTCAAAGAGAGTCAGATAGACTGCATATTATGTTAATAGTATAGCAGACTGCAGGAAAAGAATCACGAGTCAAGTGATACAGAAGATGCTGCCTCACTGTTAAATAAACAACCAATGTCCTCCAGCTCTAACTCATGGAAGAAAAAAGTCTGGAAGTCGAAGGAGGAACCCAAAAGTCCTACAGAAGAATGACTTCTTGTATTGTTTATGAGAAGTCAAAAATAAGCAAATGTATTACTTGATGATATCATCCTGGGCTAGTAGAAAACTGTGACAGGGTTCCTGTATAAATGCCACAGGACTTGGCACTGGACCCACATTCTTGTGCAATGGCCTCTGCCTTAAGCAGAGTTTTTACAGACCATTCAGAGTGTTAGACAACATCTGTTAGAAACAAATTCCACTAATTAGAAACCTGTCCTAGAGCACTCATTCATGTGAAAATGTTCCTTTTTATGGGGATCTCTGGGCTGGTACCAGTTTAGCCCATCCCAGGGTGGCCCCGGGCAGCAGTGGGTTGTGAGGAGTGGGGAGGACCAGCCACCTCCTTGGTGGGAGGTGCAAAGCAACATAAAAGCAATTGCCACCCTGGGACCACCTACGTCAAGCTGTCCTCCAGTTATTGTTTCTGTGTTAGCATAGTTAGATTACCTAAAACCAAGGGAATTGAAATTATGTTCTCAAACCCAGTACAACCACAGTCACTGTAACCATAAAACTTCTGAAGCATTTCTGTGCAAGATACCTGCTTTATTCATGCCAAGCTAGAGTGCTGTGAACTGTGGGCTGTTAGCCTCCCCTGCCCTCCCTCTGCCCTAAGCTTGGCTTTCTGAAGACTCAGTTTAAATGCAAAACGAGGTAGCAGCCAAGACTGAAATTTCCCTTGCATGTTAATATTCAGAAGAATTCTATAATTAATTTCTTAAGGGGCTGGGAAACAGAGATTACCTATTTCTGAAGCAACGTAGGTCATGCTGAGGTCCTAGAGATTTGTCCATGCCGTAGCTGTGTTTTACTCTTTCTTTATAAGGTGATGCAAAGCTTTTGGATACCAGCCACTGCATAATGATCTCCCCAGTGGCAGTCTCTCTCATGATCTACAAAGGCAACACTGCCATGGCTGCAGGGTCTTCTGCAGGCTATTCTCTTTTCCAGTCCCTATGAACACATCGTATTTTAGCCACCTTTGCTCCTCTGTATCTCACAATGAAGTTTTATGTAGATTCAGCACCAAGTCTTTAAATAACATGCATCTAACTTGCGAAAGAAAATAACACCTTTTGGTACCCATGTTTTTTTGCAAACATTAAGACTAGTGGCTGCTTGCTGCAAATTTTAGTATTTATGACTTCTTTTGGGAAACCACTTCATTTTCCTATAGTCCTCACATCTGTTCGTGCAGAGCACACTAAGACTTCTTTTGAAAATAAAGGAGAAAATAAGCCATACATATTTATAATACACTAAAAATATTCCATTTGGTTTATAGCACAGGGATCAGTTGAGCACAAGGATCAGTTGAGACTGAATTTGGAGCATTTTCTCTGCTCACTAAAGCCACCTGCTTTTTTATTCAAAAGGTGAAACAAGACTTTGTTGTATGTGTTGCAGGATTAGCAACATATTTTAAAGGTAGATGTAGAATCATACGCATTAGTCCATTTCTAGCTGTAGAAGTGACTTTGATGAACCTGAGAGAGAAAAACAGATGTCTAAAATCAGCCTATTGCTCACTGTTCATTGACAATGAGGGAAGTTAATACCCCTGTCCTCCATGCTCCTTCATATCTCAGTTCCTTCTGTAGCACCAGCTCCTTCTTTCTTTTTCTCCCACATAATTTTCCCTTGAATTTGTGGTCAACCTGCTTTTCTGGCATGATGAGCACAATTTACTTTTTATTTATCCAGAATACACTACTAATCATCATCTACACTGGGCAAGGAAAAAGAGAGCAGGTGACAGAGCATGAAGAAGGGTTGTTGGTGAGATGCTCCAAGTGTAGCCAGCAGCCCTGCCTGTGAGCACTGGCAGGGGTACAAGACTGACAGTTGCAACTTCCATCCCAAGAAACACTTGAGGTTTTTTTTCATGAAGCATGATGTCATTCTTCCTCTTCACTCCTCCCCTTATATTTCTGCCAACAGAATCTTTCAATTTACTATTCCATTCACAAAATTTCTCTTTTTCCATGGTCAACCTTTCTTGAAAGTTAACATTTCAATATCTTCTTAGCATTTCCTTAGATGTGATCTTTTAGCACCCTTGCAAGAACACTCTGGAATTCCTGTCTCCAGGATTACATCTATTACCATTTTAATTATTTCCTGGCCAGTTTCTATTTCTCAGCTGTGAGCAAACAATCCCAGCTTAACCCCACTTTATGGAGAAGTCTTATTAGATTATAAAAGGTTGAAATACACAGAAAAAGGAGGCTGAAAAAGAGGAAGGTGACAAGGAGCAGGAGAAAACCACACAGGAAATACAAGAAAAAAAAGTTACAAAACATTAAGGCATGAATAAGTAGAAAATGGAACGGTGAAAAGCCTCCAATATGTTTTGATTTTTAATGTTTAATGGAATAAGAGCATAGATCTGATCTACAAAGACTGCTGACACATCCTGTGTGAATGCTACACCCTCTTGTACTCCAAGACAGGAGGCATGTGGAAAACCCATTTCTAACTGATTGTTCTAAGTGATTCTCTATTACACGACAAACATTGTCAGAGTTATGCTACAAAATGACTTTGCATGTACTTCTGCTCCTTCAACAAACAGGCTACTGAGTTTAAAAGAGCGGTGAACACGCAGCCAGTGAAGACTGAAATTTTATGAGGAAGAAATTCTTAGATTACATTGTATTACATCATATACTTCCTTAACGATTATTTGAAAAAAACCCAAATACAGTCTAGTAAGATGAAAAAGCGAACTATGAAGCATTAAGTCTCATTGTCTTTTCTGCATTGCCATGGCTAGGCTAAAGTCCAGCTACTGGCTACCCGTAACTGAATACTCAAATGATGCTGTTTGTACTTGCTGAACATAGTTTTACACCCTCTTGGTATTGCAAAGTGGCAGCCAGCTACTGGTGAGGCTGAGAAACCTGCTGTTCCTGGTGCCTGCACGAAGGCACAGAAATTTGGAGGAAGCTTAGAACAACAGTGGTTGAAACAAAATAGTTCCCTTGTTCCCCTTCAGCAGTGTGGACTTGCCAATACAAGGTAAGCTTTGCCATGACTTGATGATTGGGGCTGGGACAGCTCTGCAGAGGAGCTGAAGCTTTGATTTTAAATAAAAGGAACATTATCAACTCAAATGTAAGGTTGTGTTCCAAGAAAATCTGAACTGTATTCTAGAAATTCAGTGGTTAGAAGGCTAGAAGTACATGACAGAAGAAATATTGCAGCTTTGTTGTCGATGGAGTAAGGAACTCGTATGAGAAGGGAAACTTGTATCTGTTTTGGTGTTTTTAAAAGTAATTTATTTATTTTTTTAAATTCAGTGATGGCACCATACATCCATGTATCTGCAGTGAGCGTACATTTTAAATGAGGTCTTTTCTCTACCAATCAAGCACACTAAATGTCAGCTTGCAGAGTCAAACACATGAGCATTCTCTAACAATAATTACACGTTGACTTCTAACTGTGACAGAGGAGTTTCATTGTAAACTTGGACTCTTCCTTGTCTGATTTCTTTAAAGCAAGCCAGGACTCTATATTCCCCTTTCCCCCACCAGGAAAAAGATGCCAGCTACTTGTGGATTTCAAAGTTTAGCGACTGGTAAGAACGAAGGTGTAGAAAATTATTACAGGAAAAAGGAAAGGAAAGGAAAGGAAAGGAAAGGAAAGGAAAGGAAAGGAAAGGAAAGGAAAGGAAAGGAAAGGAAAGGAAAGGAAAGGAAAGGAAAGGAAAGGAAAGGAAAGGAAAGGAAAGGAAAGGAAAGGAAAGGAAAGGAAAGGAAAGGAAAGGAAAGGAAAGGAAAGGAAAGGAAAGGAAAGGAAAGGAAAGGAAAAGGAAAGGAAAAGGAAAGGAAAGGAAAGGAAAGGAAAGGAAAGGAAAGGAAAGGAAAGGAAAGGAAAGGAAAGGAAAGGAAAGGAAAGGAAAGGAAGGAAAGGAAAGGAAAGGAAAGGAAAGGAAAGGAAAGGAAAGGAAAAGCCTAAATTATTTTTTTTTTAATAGGAATGCTTCTGTCTTTGTTACTGAAAATGTAAAGTGAACTCAGAGTAAGTTTTCAAACTTTCCTATGCAGTTACAGGCCTAAAGATTTCACTTAAATGAAGGCAGGCAGTCTGACAATCACCAGTCTTCAAGAGACAGGTAATTTACTTAAACAGCAAGTATCAGGAGACTTCAGCTTAAAATCACAAAGTAGGCACTGCAGAAAGGCATGTTCCTTGCCAATCAAACCGATAGAGTTTAGGTACCTTTGGGTTCAATGGTCCTTATTTTTAGCACAAATCCATTTCAAGAAACAGCTTTAAGTCTGGATAAAAGTCACGCGTCAAAGGGACAAGAGTGGTGTAGAGGAACCCTTAAAGGTCTGTGGTAAACTTAGAAACTTCACTTGCCACCAGTCTTGGGTAGTGGCATGAGACATAGCTACAGCTGTTCCACTGCAGGTTATCACTGCCACCCCTTATGTGGGATAATGGTGCGAGGGACAGGGTGTCTCACTAGTACCCAGAAGTGCTGAAGAAGCAATTATTTTGATTTTTGCAAAACTTTAACATTGTTAAAGGTCTCTCCAAACACTGTCTGAGACTGAAAATCCAAAGAGTTGAAAGAGGGCAGTAATGATCACGTAATGAATAACTATGAGTAGGAAAGAATATTAATGCTCAATCACATAATAAGTTCTCATCAGACATTAGAGTCCCCTAAATCAAAATGTGTGAAAAGTGACTGCTATATTACTTCAGTTACAGAATCCATTCTAGTTTTTACAAATGCATAAAACAGAATAAAAGGCTATAGTTCTTTGTAAATTCCAATCAAGTCCCCTTGCATGCAATTTATACCAATGCACACTGTGAGGAAATAATAATACTAAAAAAAATCTTTGGAGAAGGAAAATGAGCTTATTAATGGACAGCCAATACTCCTACAAAAATCCCTACTTTTTCGTGTTCCTACAGCATTCAGCAAATTCCTTTGCACTAAAGCTCCTAAATTTCTGTAGGAGATCACAATAACAAATAACAAGAGTTTGTGCTTCTATTGCACCTTGTCTTCTGTTACAATTTGTCTACGATTGTCACTAATTGAAATTCCAGAGCTTTGCCATGAGGTAGGCAGGCACTGTGGTCTGGATTTGAAAACTCACTAAGTGCCAAATCAAAAAGTCCTACAGACTTACCACAATAGAGTTTTTCATACCTGTGCCATAGACGTCAAAGATGATTCTTCAGGTTGGTCTGTACATCTCGAGCCTCACAATTATGAAATTTAGGCACAGTAATGTTTATATTTTTGTAATTAGAAAAAGTATATTCCCTGATTTTTAAAAAATAATTATGAGATTAATTATTAAATCAAGATATAACAATACCAGTCAGTCATTTTGCTGTGAAGACTACATCTTGGAGAATCATAGCAACTGCAAGGTAAGTTACCCCTTCCACCTGTGATAGGTGTTACCCAGCTGGCTTACTGTTAAATAAATGTTCTTGCTCCTTTAGTATACAACCGTTGGTACTACTCCCACAAAACTGAGATTAATTAATAACCACTTGGATACTTTGCACATTTCACTTGTTAGAATGCATTCAGATATGCAGCAGAGGTCCCTTTTCTCCAGATGAATGAACACAGGTATGATTTAGTGCCTCTACTGTGACAACAATACATGTTATTCTAATTAGGATTTATGAGGTTTTGATGTCAGTTCAGACTTCTTGAGTTTCTTGTCAGAAGTACTGTAGAGACTACAGTCTCTTGTAACAGTAGCCTATGAGACAAATTCAGAAACTGGAAGACACAACAATGATATATTCACTTGCATGTAGCAGAGATGGGAACTTCTGTAAAGCATAAATCTTTTGCAAATGTCAGTTTTCCATCATGAACTGGAAGGACCTCTTCTCTGGATAGCAGATTTGAAAAATATGAACACTGTTTCTTCACTTGCTTTAGCAGTTATTCTGAAAAGGTTTTGAAAGATTTTAAAGCCATCCGCCATAAAGCATATTGGTGATATGCAGTAATAGAATAAGAAATATAAGGGACTTCATTTTACTGTTTGATGATTACTGTTTTGTCTACATTAAATGCTGGCTGCAAGGTGTCCAGAAGCCCAGGTGATCAAGACTCTTATACTGGTTATACATCGCTTAAACTCTTGTATATTTAAGCTTTTATACAGATTATCCTTTTTATTTTACTGATGACTGTCAATCATCCCTGTTTTTTCAAAACTTTGCTGTGATAGGACCAGGATGTCCATTATAGGAAGACCTGTAACCAACAGCGATGAAGCCTAACATGTCACTGTAATCAACAGTGATAAAGCTTAACATGTCGGAGAGCAGATGGAGTACTTGGTCTGCTGATCCTGGCCATAAGGTGACTTGCTTCCCATTGTACATTATTCCTAGAAAACAGTGAAAAAATTAAATCTAGAGGAAATTTTTTTTGGTCAGAGCCTAACAAAGTCCCCTATATGGATTCCAAAACCTCAGAGTTTCAAGAAACTTCTATCCTCATACTACTTTGGTTAGAAAGTTTAGTAGTTCATACTGTGAAGGGCTTAGGAGCTTCGGGAAAAAAAACAGAATCTCAAAATGAAACAGGCAATCAACAGCAATAAAAAAACAAGTTTTCTTTGAAAGTGAGAGCCTAAGTCAGACACAGGAATGGTTGGACTCGATGATCCGGTAGGTCTCTTCCAACCTGGTGGTTCTATGATTCTATGATAAAGTGCTCCAGAATTTGTATTAAATAGTGCAGATAACAGGCTTTATTTTCTTCACATTCATTTGTAACTAAATGCTGTTCCTGGAATTCCAAAACTATCAAACCTAAAAGCAAGAATTGCTCTGAGGTGATAAGGGCACAGCAACAGCACTATATTGAAATTAGTGGATTCTTATTCTTCTCACTATCTGACTCTAAGAGCTACCATAATTTCTTCCAGATGCTTGTATTAAATATACCACTATTCCCAGCTCTCAAAAGTACTGAATCAAAAGCTTCAAAACTGCATAAATTGACATTTTCTTTGTGAATGTATCATGGGCATCTCCTCCCTCTCCTTTCCCAGCACATCTGCTTCCCTCCAAGCGGGTAATGCTCCCACCAGAGAGGTTTCCTCACCCAGCTGAGCAGCACTCACTGCCAGCCAGATCTGAGTCATCGTGTGCCCTGAATGAGCCCCAGCTCCCCTCAACACCTCCATGCAGATGTTCCAGCATGTGAGCATTAGTGTTTTGCACTCTTTACTGCCCTCAGAATTGACATCCAAGCTATAAAAAGCACTTATGATCACGCTTATCAAGTGCATACATACTGAATTTCCCTAATTAGAAGATGAATGGGTAGAAATAGGCTAGTGACCTTTTTAGTCCTGTGGGGGCATTACTAGAGCAAAAGGTACTATGTAGAACTAAAAATATATTTATATTCTAAATATATCATAGAATCACCAGGTTGCAAGAGACCCACGGGATCATCGAGTCCAACCATTCCTATCAGTCACTAAGCCATGTCCCTCAGCACCTCATCCACCTGTCCCTTAAACACCTCCAGGAAAGGCGACCCAACCACCTCCTTGGGCAGGCTGTTCCCATGCCAAATGACCCTTTCTGTGGTATTGCATCTCTGACCTCTCCTAAACTTTCTTTCCAGATAAAATAAAAAGCCATCTTAATAGGTTTTACGCAATTTCCCTGGAAGTAAAGGATTAGGTCTAACATTATTTAGAGAAGGAATTTCAGTCTCTCTCTGATTCTGAATAAGAAGTTTTAAGTTATTGCAGTCGAGGCAGATTATTGCTTATATCCTTTTATGAACAGGCAGAGCATGAAAAGACATCTTCTATCCAGCAAATCCATGTAATAAACTATTCCTTTTGACAACTCACACTGCTTCTGCTGCTTGGACAATTTGCTTGTGCGACCTCTGCCACACACACATGCGACAGAGCCCAAAATAGATCTGGAAGATGAGTCATGATGTTCAGGAAGGATTTCAAAACAAATAGACCTATTTATTCTTGCAGCTGCCTCCTGAAGCCAGTATATTTTACAGTGGTGTTATTGATTTATTCTCATTATTTGCATCTGAGAAGTTCACTTCATTTTGCTTTTTTGGAGGGGTGGGATTTTGCATCAGGTAATTGAAACAGGACTTCAGTTCTTCAAAGAAACATTTCAGGACTAAATATGCCACACGCATTCTGGATGATCTAAAATGAGAACATCACAACTAAGACATCCTCAACACGATAAGGATTTTTCTTCTTATTTGTCAAATGCTGTGTAGATGCAGAGCAGTTGAATTCAGCATTGGGAAAAATAAGAAATACAATGTTTTCCTGTTATTACTTTAGGGATGCTCCATACTTACAGCAAATCTATGCAGTATGGATACTAGAATGTTATATTCATTGTTTATAGCTTCGTAACATGGTGGCAGTGCTACATAACTAAACGGAAATATCTAATGACAAAGCATAATTATAAAAGTTTGTATAGCAGTGTTTTCAGGTGCATACGGCTCTGTTTCAGAATAAATCCCACTGCCTTACGAAGTGTAACAAAAATTAAGTGAACAAAACTCTCAGTTTGGTGTTCTGACCTAAAATTTTTTTCTTTGACTAACAATGATGAAAATTCTTATTACAAAATGGTTCTAACATTTGACTGCCAAACCCATAATGTTTTAGCAAATCTAATTATCCCCTTAACATAATACTACTTATATTCAAAAACAATATACTTCGTTTACTTCAGTGGAAGCTGGATCAGACCCTACTAGAAAAAGATAATTACTACCTAAGTCTTAGCACCTTATATACTTCCAGCGTAGCTAACTTAAATGGCAAAATCTCTGCAAGAAGATTATAGACTTAATAATTTACTATGACTCCATATAAATTATTCAAAATTTATATAATGGAAAGTGAGAGACAAATAAACTTCAGGCAAAGTAGCAAGTGTTAATATTGATCAATGAAATTATTATGTTTATTGCAAGTAACCCTTGTTCCTTGTCAGTAGGTTGAAGTGAAAAGAGGGCATAAATGATGGCTTAACTTCAGTAATACAAAGACAGGATGAGGGGAGCCATCTGTTGCTGTAGCTTGTACATGGATTTAAGAATGCCAGGAACTGACCATTTGCTTTGCGAGCTATAACATGAGAGAAGGGCCATCTCTCACAAATTTCATTATAAGGTCCTCAGTCAACAAGGTAGGTAAGATGAATTTAATTTTACAATGTGACAATGCCACAAAAAATACTGGCAGACTTCTATTAAATGTATAACCTGATATAATTTATAGCCGGCAGGCAATAGAGATGACTTCAAAAGGATGATGATTCACTGAGATGGGTTTTATTAATCAGCCCTTACAGGTTATGCTTATAGAATTGGGCATTTGCATTTGGATTAATACTGTTGAATTTGTTAAAAAAAATCTACATTTCTGAAATGCTGCTAATCAATAATTAAGCTGATGCAGACATTATAAAATACTTCATTCTAAGTCCCTTATGGTAGATCAGACCCCAGGCAGGTGACAAAAATAGCATCATTAAAAATATAAAAGCAGGAATATACACTCAGTCAAAGCAAATCAATAAATGATTATTGATATTAAGTATATGAGCGACAAATATATCACTGATTACAAGAAAATAATAACTCCCTTATTTGTTTATATTTTGCAAGCAGTGATTTTGTCCTTCAGTTAAATTATCACTTATTTCCACTCCTGAATCTGGGTCTCCTGCATTTTTTAAACAAAATAAAGTCTCACCAGTATAAAATGAAGATGAATAAAAAAGTCATAAAAGTATCATCCATATTTCTGTGTGTCATAATGAAAATATGATTTTGACTTTTGTCTGGCTAGATAATGTTTTGGTTTAACCCATGAAGTCATAGATGAGGTTGTAGAATGCAGAGCTCATTCTAAAAATAGAATTTACTCTTGCAAAGACAGCTCTGGCTCACTCAGCAGACTGAGTCTGTTACTAAGCAAACTTGGTAACAGGTATAGTTTTGAACTCTTCCTTTACTTGCTTTGCCTCTAGAAATTTACACTTCTTATTTTTATAGGTAGAGAATTTGAAAACTGCTATTGCATTTTATTGATTTTTGGTTTTATATAGCAGACTAGGTGACTTTATGATTTTTTAAAGAATATTTTAGTGCCTTATATAAAGGAATAAGCACTTACCTTCCCTTTCCCTTTGAGTAAATTTCCATGGAAACTGAACACATTGTGTTATCCTTCTGGCTGCATTTCTTGTCTCTCCAAGATAGCACTTTGATTAAATGTGGCTTCATAATTAACTAATTAAAACCACTACAAGGGTCCTCTAAAGTCTCTGCTAATCTTTTTTAAAAAAAAATTAATATTTTAATTTAGTTTAGCATGCTTGCAAGGAAAACAAGAAATTGTATTTTCTCTCCTAGCTAGATGCTGGTGCTACTTAACAGTTTCAGTATAATCACAGAACTTCAACAATATGTGTTATCATCAGCTCTTGATTCAAGACCACCTATGGGCTCTACAGGATGCCATTAGTTCCTCACTTTCCTGATTGTGAAATGCCTTTTTTTTTAGTGCCAACTCGTTCCACAATAAAATTTCCCAGTCTCCATTCTCTAAGCCATTGTCCTCTAATCTCAGGGATCAGAAAAAGAGACAGGACATAGTAGTTCTTTCAACCATGACAGGCTGTAGCATTTTACCTAGAAATGTCCCATTTTAGCACATACAGGTCCTGCTAGGGAAGGAGTAATGGGTTCTGATGACTCACTGCAGATGGCTTTTCATCATATCTACCTAGTCTAGGAAGGATAAAAATGGTTTGGGAACAGGACCTAAGTTATATGATTAATAGTCTTTTGATAAGTAGCAGAACAACCCGAGATCTGAACTTAACTCCAATAGATTTTTATTTTCTTTGTTGTTGAAGCCAATCCCCTTCCCTCTGAAAAGGTAAATTGATTATACTCCCAGATAGTAGATTTTAAAGAATTCCGTGACAGATAGCTCCACACAATATATTTCTTCTTTTTCATCTCAGTCCATCTGATCAAAGGCAGAACTTTAATTGTACATTTCCTTGGAGAATTGATGAGGTGGTGAGTATTGAGAAAGTAACAACAACTTGTTCTTATGCATGACTTTGAAATGAGACAAAATAAAGCATCTCTTGCAAGTCCTAAGTGACTACAGACCAGGACTGAAAGTAAGCCGAAAGTATGATATGAGAAAGCAGAAAACCAGAACTGTTATAAGCCACACATTTTTAGGTCTTAGGCAGTGATAGTCAAAACTGGAGAAAATTCAAATAGTGTTTCCTTTGACCTGCAAGGACACCTACTGTCTCCAAGTGCAAATAATATCTGATTCTGTCACAAGAGATAATATTCAACTATTGTCCCTTAACTCAGATTTGACAGGTTTATGATGAAACTGCAATACATCTGAACAGAACATTATTTTTTAGATAAAAAAGGTGTCTTGATATTCTCTTAATTAGATTGTATAGCGAGAAAATGAAACCAGAGAAGAGCTTTCGAGTCTGAACCAACCCACAACCAAGGATTTCAAATTCTGTGTTGAAAGAAAGGAAAAATGGGTTTGGTCAGAAGATTATGGGTGATTAAGTAAATCCGAAACAGTTGTACAGACAATAGTAAGACTCAGAACAGCGAGTGTTCCAAGGCAAAGGAGTCACCTTGCTCAGATAAATCTGGGTATGATGTTTGATAGTTGTATTAGAAAGTTTTTCACATCTTGTATGGATGGGAAATCCTGATCCTACAGGTCGCTGTTAGTCATTGGAGATGGTTAATAGAGATTATGATGAGCAAAGGCCACTAAACTGTGTCTGAATGTTCAGAACCCAGGTGTCCTCTTTGGGTACAGGTGGGCAGATGTCCTAATTGTCAAGGAGCAGTAGGGGCAGGTGCTGCCTGGAGAGAACGGGGACTGAGGAGCAGCCCCACAGAGCCTGACCAAGGAGAGAAGGTTTGGATGGTAAACAAGGTCATCCAAGGGTTCAGTCATCACCCAGGAAGTCCACAGTGATGAGGCAGGTCTGAGGTCAAGCTAGAAAATCAAGTCAGTGAATTAGGGTCAGAACAAGGGACATAAGAGAACAGCCACAGATAAGGCTGTGACATAGCTTAAAAAGAGTTTTGGAGCAAAATAGGGTGGGGAAAGCATTAAGTCTTATTGGCAGAAATTTCTTAAAGAGTTCGACTAGACACCGGTGCCATTATCAAAGGTCATGTTGAATCCGGGTAGCCAAACCCCAGGGGGAGGCAGATGCACTTAGTGCTCTGGCATTAGTGACAGCCACTGATGAAACAAGTTGTCTGTGTTTATTTTGAGGATAGTGGAAAAGGACAGCTACATGCTTGGTGATTAGAAGCATAGAATGGTTTAGATTTGAAGGGACCATGAAGGTCATCTAGCCCGAGCCCTCTGCAATGAGCAGGGACATCTTCAGCTAGATCAGGTTGCTCCAATCTGACCATGAATGTTTCCAGTGATGAAGTAAAACAAATAATCTCAAAGATGTCTCAGATCCTGGGAGCTGTATGGACCTGACTCTGAATAAAAGCTTTTGTCCTAGACTTCAGAGTCATACTTTTAATTGTATGAAATTTGATTTAGCAAAATATGCTGATTCCTAGAAGTCAGCCTGCACTTGCCTTGTTAACTGTCTCCTTAAATTTCAACAGTAAATCTTCCTGCAGCAAAGCCACAATTACAGACCTGGTGCACTGATGCATCCATTTGAGTACCGTCTCTCCAAGACCATAACAATTTGTGCAGTGATATATGGATCTACAGAGAGGGTGTCTTATATTAAACAGGGGAGAAGCATTCAATCACTGGAGTCCATACAAACCTGTGAGGTCTGTTACTGCCATAGTATATAGAGGGATGGTACCTCAAGATGCACTTATATCTGGGCCAGGCTTCTTCAGAAAAGGAGCTATTTAGTGCATCCCTGGATGAAGTCCTGGTGTGTATTAATATTCACTGAGTGGGTATTCTGGGGCCTAGAATCTCCATGAAAAAAGCTTGGAGAAGCATGCCCTCTGTTATGTGTGGGCAATGTTCTGGTAGAGAATGAAAATGATATAAGAATAGAAGTCTTAAATAGAAAGAATGCAGAGTCAGAGTTCGATCTGTATTTAGCATGATTTTATTACAAGATAGAACTTATTGTTTCTGTTTAAAAGAAATCCGCAGTAAGAACCTCTGGGTTGTTAAAATACTTGTGCTCCAGATTAGTAAGAATAAAGGAGAATAAAAAGACAGAACCATAGAATAGAATAGAATAGAATAGAATAGAATAGAATAGAATAGAATAGAATAGAATAGAATAGAATAGAATAGAATAGAATAGAATAGAATAGAATAGAATAGAATAGAATAGAATAGAATAGAATAGAATAGAATAGAATAGAATAGAATAGAATCACCAGGTTGGAAAAGACCCATCGGATCATTGAGTCCAACCATTCCTATCAAATACTAAACCATGTTCCTCAGCACCTCATCTGCCTGTCCCTTAAACCCCTCCAGGGAAGGGGACTCAAGCCTCTCCCTGGGCAGCCTCTGCCAGTGCCCAATGACCCTTTCCATAAAAAAGAAAAGGCAAGACAAAGACCATTTGGTATGACTTGATGTCCTAGAAGCATGAAACTGGTGCTGTTTCTTTTGGAAAACAAACCAACCCTGACTCCTCATAAAAAAAAAGAAAACTAAACCCAAACCCCACAAGTGGTGTGAACAGGAGTGAGTCACAAAGGTTACCCCAGGGTCCTGTTGTCACTCCAAACAAACAATGCCACCAGAAATAGGTGACATATTACTCAAACCTGACACAGCATGAAAAGTATAGCCTGTCACTTTACTCAAATGTCACTGCTAACAACAGGTAGAGGCACCAGACTAGAGTAAAAAAATGATGGAGAAGGAAAAAGAAGCAGACCAGATATCTTTCATAAACACAATATGCCTAGTACTTGATCCCTCAGAAGATAACTGAACACTAAAGACAATTGTGGTAGGATCTACAATTAATTATACATAATTTATAAATCTGGGGATTGAGTCTTAAAATTGTACATTGGAAGGAAACACATAACATCTGGGTTTGTGCCTTGTGCTACAAACATCTCCTGTACCAAGAGTGGTGTAGCGCTTGTTTTCATAGACAGTCAAGTACAATATAAAACAGTTTTCTTTTAAACCCCGGTTTAATAAATGTTTGTTAATCGATCCCCATTGGACTACACATCCCACTATCTTCCACTAACAACCTTCAAAGTGTTTAAGTAGCTTCTGTAAAAATCCAACAGTAATTATAATTATTTTAGGTTACTCTGGAAAACTGCATCTGGATGATGGTAAGAGAGAATCTTCAGACTTTGTTTCTGGGCAATGGCTGGTCCCTCTTAACTAAAGAGGTCAGCAGGAAAAGCAATGGTTTCTTCAAGGAGATATTTTCCCTGTGGCTGGCACCAGCCACATCATCCATTTACATCCCCTAACTGCAGTTATTCTTCATGATTTTCACTCACCAGTAACCTGAACCATGCGAAGGGCCCAATTTACCACCTAGTCTTTCACATTGGTAGCACAAAATCTTTAGCTTAAAAATGGAAAAGTCTAATTTTCATACTTACGTCTTTTTTTTTTCTTGAAAGTCAGATGTAGGCAGTATGCAGTGGGCCCCAGGGTCTGTTTCATGTCTATTTTTGTACCACTTCTGCTTGTCCTGCAGAATTTGATAAATGAGGAGTTGCAGAGTTGCTTATGGGAATATCATTAAACAGAATTAAATTGTCAAGCTCACTAATTATTCTGAATAAACTCAAAAAACCAAGCAAAGGGATTTTTTTTAGCCCCCTACAATGGATTGTATACAGCCAGTCTGTGGGCATTTACATTTTTATATTCTAATAAATGCATCTTAAAATGTAAACATAATCACTTACAGAAGTGGGGGGCTGGATGCAGGAGCCTTTACTGATATTTGTATTGCTTTCTGACTTTGCCTAGCAAGCCCACCAGCCACCCCAATGTCTTTGTGGAGCCCTGTAAACTGCTGTGACTGCTATCCCTTCATGCTCAGTCTGCATGCGTTTGTCCTTTATTATGGAAATATGCAAATAATTTTTTTACCATTGTGAACAACTAGCTTACAAGGGAAAATAAAAAACTCTTTTGTCTTGCATTCACCTATAATTATTCAGGCATGTTAAATGGAATGGTGGAGAGGAGGAGTCTGCAATTTAATTCTAATAAAAATATCTACCACACAAATAAGCAGCATGCTATCAGCTGTGGCTTCATGTGAAAATCTTGACCCATTCAGTATTGTTTAATTTCAAATCTCACATTGCAGGCAGCCACTAAAAATAAAATCATAAGTGAAAAAGAACACATGATATAGCAGTAATAAGAAGACAACAATAGGATAATATAACAATAACAATTACAACCACAAAGACTGTCCAGGGAAGATAGAATATATTTCAGTTTTAGCCAAGAAAATGTCTTATTAATGCAGGAATGAAATTAAGAATCTAATCTAATGGAAACTTTCATTATTCTTGCAATTTACCGACATTGACCTCAACAAGGGGCTGAATAAAGAAGCATGAAGCATCAAAGTGTTGGGGAAGCAGCTCTACATTTTTGCCTTCATAATAAAGATGTTGGAGCTTTCCTTGAGGACCAAACTCTTCTTTGCCCAGGCTTTGAAACTGCTGCACATACTCCCTCGGCAATGGCAAGAGAAAGTCCAAGAAGAGAAAGAAACCTTAACATGCAGCCATCTGTAGTATTTCTGGGCAAGAAACACAGCCTTGAGCCCAATATTAAATATTTCTTAAACTCCTGATTAGGAGTCTTGCTTTATACTGAATTCATAGTGTTTCCTGGAGGTCAACCTAACAGATCACTAAACAATGCTTTCAGAATTGACTTTGCACCAAGCACTGTGTCATCTAGGTATATTTAGTTATGTGTAACTTCACCTACATTACCATCTGAAGGCTTTGAGTATTTGTTGCCACTATTACCTCCCTATGTTTTCTACTCCAGTTCCATAAAGGAGTTAGACTAATTTGCTTATGCACCTGCATACAAAGGGGACTGTAAGAGAGGTCATACTGAAGTTTTGAGCAGAGCCCGGACAGGATGTCATTTCTGATCGTTTTCACCTCTGTTCTCTAAATCAGTAAAAAATGACCTTTTGGTTCGACAGACCATGATGAACTCACAAAACTGTCTGTGGACTAGAATATACCTTTACCAAATTTATTACTTAGAAAACACTGCTAAAACTATCAGATCTGTTTGTCTGATTGGCCAAAAGGAAGTTTCACAGCGCCTCAGAGCCTGTGCTCACCTGAGAAAGGTTTGGGAGGAGAGGCAATGAGTTCTTCAATTTGGAACATAGAATCACAGAATCACCAGGTTGGAAAACACCCATCGGACCATGGAGTCCAACCATTCCTATCAAATACTAAACCATGTCCATCAGAACCTCATCCGCCCGTAAACACATAGAAGTGGCTTTGAAACAGCAGAATTTTTGACTTATGCTCTGGAAGCACAGAAGAGACATAAACAGAGAGAGGTCCAGGCTAACGTGTTAGCTTAGAACTCCTTTAGACAGCAGAACCCATGGCTTTATATTGGTCTTTACAAGGGTATTTTACTTTGGCTCATCAAGGTGGATGAGCACCCTTGGATTTCATCAAGAGAAATCCCATCTCAAGTTTCAGGTTCTTATTTCATGTCTTCGACAACTATTTCACCAGAAATAGGGCTCTCATGTCTACGTTACAGCCGAGCTTGAATGTTTTGCTAAATATTTATGCAGGGCCTTTGCTTTCTCTTGATCCTGGATCCGTAAAGTTTAATAGCCTAATTTTTTCCAGGTTTACAAATGTTAGTTACCTTCACAAAGATTCTTTCTGTCTATGTCACCATTTTGTAAGGCTCCCTGACCTGGAGGTACTTGCTGCAGTTTTGGAGGCTGGTTGGAAAGCTCTGAACAGGGCTCTCCTGAGACCCCAGCGCTTCTCAAGCAGGGTAATATGTGTCTCTCTCTGTCAGCCTTCCTCTGGGAGAAATCCTCCACCTGATTACTTCAAAAAATGCCTGGGGACATTTTCAGTTTTAACTGGTGGTTTTGACAGGAACTGGAATCAAAATAAGGACTCTTGCCAGAAAGGCTTTAAAGAAGTTTTTGTTTGAGTGTCACTGTCTGTGCTTTTACTGCTGACATGAGCCCTTCACTAGCCTGTAGGGAGAAGTGATTAGGACTTCCTAACAGATAAATCCCACAAGGATTACACTCATCTTCCTGTCACTAACAATGACACGAACACAGTTTTATTGTAAGGATGAATCAAAGGTTATGCAAGAAGCCTTTTTCCAAATCCCATTTCCCCATTTGCCCAGTGCTGACTCCTCTTACTCAAGATCTGCTGGATACAAAACCAATTACTGGAAGTCTGAGAGACTTCCACATTCTCTGCTTATAGTAGTATTTGTGCTAGTTTCAATGCTTATTTTTCTTTCAGGTAGTGATGTATATAAAAATCTACACTAAACAGTGTATGGAAATCCGTTCACCTTTTCTGCGCAGTTGCCAGGACCAGGTTGGAAATGCAGGACTGGTCCCCAGCAGCAAAGCTCTAGCTACCAGTAGTGATGACATTGAAGTTCAGATTCTTGTCAGGTGTTGAATGTAGTTTCTTTGGACTCAGACATCAGGGCCATTTAAGCCAAGTAAGGATTTCTACACTGCAGTACAATTTGAAGGATGGTAGAATGATCTGAAGTTACTATTCCTGATGTTGAGCATAGTAAAAATACCCCTCTCCATTAAGTTACAGTAATTGTGAAATTCCCTTATTGTGAAAGAGAAACATCTTTTAACTCTTTCTGTTTACTATCTGGCAAGTCCATGTTCAGGTTTATTTTGCATACACTCACTTTCATGTTTCATATCCATTCAAAATTAATAAATAACAGCATATGCTTTATTTGTCTCCTTTATCATTTATAGTTTGTTGCTTTCATTCCAAGTATATATTATTGAACAGACTAGATGATGAATTTTTGATGAATTTTTGAAACAGAAGCCAGACATAGAAGCACTGGTTAAGTAATTGCACCTATAAATAACTTCAGAACAAGGCCAAATATACAGTAAAACACAGTTTGCATAAATAACTCACGATCTAATGCCTGCGTTTCAACCCACTAACATAAATCTCATTAGTCAAAGACATACTGGATATGGTATTTTCAACATCCTTGCTGCTTGGGACAGTAAGTGTTTCCCACATGGTTGTGATATTTCTTGTACAAACAGAGGATTAATGTGAATTGCTACAAGAAGTGTGAATTGTTCCAGGACCTCTTACCAGAAGAAGAATGCTGAGGGTCTGGAGTGTGTCCAGAAAAGAGCAACGAAGCTGGTGAGGGGGCTGGAGAACAGGCCTTATGAGGAGCGGCTGAGAGAGCTGGGGGTGTTTAGCCTGGAGAAGAGGAGGCTGAGGGGAGACCTCATTGCTCTCTACAACTACCTGAAAGGAGGTTGTGGAGAGGAGGGAGCTGGGCTCTTCTCCCAAGGGACAGGGGACAGGACGAGAGGGAATGGCCTCAAGCTCCGCCAGGGGAGGTTCAGACTTGACATCAGAAAAAAAAAATTCATGGAAAAGGTCATTGGGTGCTGGCAGAGGCTGCCCAGGGAGGAGGTTGAGTCACCTTCCCTGGAGGGATTTAAGGGACGGGTGGACGAGGTGCTGAGGGACACGGTTTAGTGATTGATGGGAATGGTTGGACTCAATGATCTCGTGGGTCTTTTCCAACCTATTGATTCTGTTATTCTGTGATTATACGGGTAAGATTGCTGCTGGCCTTCATCTGTGTGCTAGTGTGCTGAAAAGGCTGGTGGTTTCCAGTGACATATAGCTTCTGAGAATCAGCAGGCATTCACAGGCCCTTAGTTATGAATTGAGAGATTTCAGTGTTTATATTTCAAGAAATACTGTGTAACCCTAACTAGGTAGGGAAGAAATGAACAATTCTCCATCTCCTATATAGAATGAAATCTCTGACCATCAAGGCGTTGAGAAGTAGTTCATCATCAAAAGGAGCTATGGATTTTTTAAATTTCTCTATATGCTAAAGTCTCATTCAAAAAGAGAAATGATTTTTCATTTCCTTTTCTTTTTACTATGTGCTCCCTGTTTTTATAGTTTGCACATATGTGCACATCTCTGAAATATTTGGTTTAGTTCTCCAGTTTCAGAGAAAGCATACAGTTCTAGGCTTTGCTCAGAATGCCAATTTCTTTAGGAAAAAGCTGAAAATATACCTGGCAGAAATAGAAAGAAATAAAATAAAAATTAATGAAAGAATCTGCTCAGATGAGTGTCTGTTTTCCTTTTGTATAATTTAGTCTTATTTTTAAGAAAATATTTTTTTCAATGGAGATTTGCCTGAATACATCCTCTCACAGTAAAAAACTTGACCAGGATGATGCACACAGCATCTAGAACTCGCTGCTCTAAGTGAGCTCACTTGCTGCTGTGAGCGAGCTCTGCATTCCTTATCGTGTTGCTGATTTTATTTAATTATTTTTTCAGAAACCAACAGTGCATTCTGTGCAAAAGCAGCAGGAAATTGTTTAGCTCTGTGTCTGTCTAGTATGTCACAATTTGCAGTATTCTGCAGAGTTCACAAAAAGAAAACAGTATTTGTTCAGTACATTTCTTTCTTATTGTATGTTCCTCTCCCTCTACTTAATACTGCACAAAAACAAAAGCATGAAAAAATCTTAAAAGGAAATACTTGTGATAAGTTGCTTTCATTTGCTTTTAATATTGATTTAATACCAACAGTCTTATGATCTTCAGATTCTTGTTCTCCATTCAGAAAGAGATCTGGCTGCTTTGATGCTTAAAATGCCAAAACAGATGTTGCACTATTGCTCCTTGTTCTGGTTCTCCTCTGTTGTCATAATTTTCTTTCCCATTCTCTTTCAATATGATTTGCAAACCTCATTCACATCACTTTCTAAATGAATGAAAGAGCATCCCAAATTTTTCCCAGGTTCTGCCTCCCTCA
The DNA here is from genome assembly GCF_032191515.1 of Phaenicophaeus curvirostris. Taxonomy (NCBI): domain Eukaryota; kingdom Metazoa; phylum Chordata; class Aves; order Cuculiformes; family Cuculidae; genus Phaenicophaeus; species Phaenicophaeus curvirostris. Next base: position 57,524,779 of record NC_091397.1, read on the forward strand.
TATTAAAATCCTCCTGTGTTTCAGAGACTTCCGTTTTGGTCTCAGCACCTAAAAATTAGAATCTCAGCAGTTCAAGAGGAAATGTCCTCAAGCTCCACCAGGGGAGGTTCAGGCTGGACATTAGGAAAAAATTTTTCACAGAAAGTGTCATTGGGCACTGGCAGAGGCTGCCCAGGGAGGGGGTTGAGTCACCTTCCATGGAGGGGTTTGAGGGACGGGTGGACGTGGTGCTGAGGGACATGGGTTAGTGATTGATGGGAATGGTTGGACTTGATGATCCAGTGGGTCTCTTCCAACCTGGTTACTCTATGATTCTATGATTCTGTGATAATTTGAAATACATTGATCTCCCGAAGAGCCAATGACTTTTTTCATAATATCTCGGTAGCTTGAAAGGGCTCCTGAGCTTCATACAGATCATACAGTGCTTCCTGATAGAGAGACTATTGACATATTAGCACAACTTATGTTAACTGTCTCTTCTGTATAAGGGTCATCCAGTTCTGCACATCTATGAAGACATTCAGTGGCATATGAGGCATACGCTACCTCAGAGTTGCTGACTACAAGCGGTGAGAAAATATGCTTAGGGAAAAGAAAGTATGCTTAAGGAAAATATGTTTTTCAGCTACTCAGTTTTCTTATTTTTCTTTTATAGAACATAATTGGATGTACAACCCATGTTCTTCATTCTGTGTGCATTTTCTGTGTTCATTTAAACTTTGTGGTTGTCAGGGGAGTGAGACAGGGACAGCTGGACCATTTATGGGATAAGCTGCAGAAGTGAAATGAATGTGTAAAAACTAGAACAAGTGTTTCAGCAGCAATTCTTGCAGTGAGTTATTCACCAGAGTCTCACTACAGCATTCAAACCTTTTACCTCTTGTGCTCACTGCTGCTAGGCTTTTAGGATAACCATAATATAATGGTCCCACTGGAGAGTCAAGTCATCAAAAAGGCTCTTAAAAAGACAAGTTAAAAATCTTGTTGTTGCATTTGGCTAATGGTGATAACCACCATGTTTTAATTTGCAAGCATATGAAAAAAGACCTGAATTCCAATCAAATTAGAAGATAGATAAAAATGAGTTTAATCCTCTGATTTTTTTAAAATTGGAGAGGTAGGAGGAACAAGAAGAACAGAAGGAATCCTGGAAGTCAATTTGAAATCTGTTTTTTATTTTCTTAAGCATCAAACTCTAAAAAAGATGATTTATTAAACTATACAAAGGCTCATTGTTCTTGGACAATTTAAAGAAAATAAATTCTATTTTTCTCCAGATTTGCCTGAATTTTGCATGTGATATACATGCATGTTTCGTTTTAACAGCACCGTGTAATTCTGTCACTTTAACTGGAGAGAGCTACTGTGTAAGCAGTTAAACCTATGCTGAAATCCTTTTCGATGTCTCTATAAATAGCCTCCCTTGGACAAGAAAGATTTTGCTTGAGTGTAATTTATATTCATAAAGGATACCAGACAGTAGCTCCCTGTAAACATTCAATATTCACTTGCTATTGCCTTTTTTCCTGAAACAACTCAGCATTTGCAAACATTTGGAACAGGAAATAGCTTCTGTCACAGACCTCACGGTGAAGTAACCGTTGGCAAAAACATTCTTTCAAATGCTGACATTTCAATTTGTCTTTGTGGACATATCCAGGATGTTATGAGCTCCAGCTACAAATAAATGAAATATTAATGAAAGGGTTTTATCAACATGCATAGTTATCTTACTTCTTATCCAAGAGTTAAAGTCTCGATCTGGAATCTATTTGAATCAATAAAATGAAATTATCTAGTTCAAGCTGCCTGCAGACCACACTCTAACTGAAAATCGTACTTCTATTATTAAGTATATTGATTATATAATGTCTATAGACATTAGAAATCCTAAATTGTTCTAGAACACATTAGCTTAGAATACTAGAACACAGAGTATAACTTACCAGTGGGAAAAGGAAGAAAAAGACCATCTGTATAGGGCAGAATAAACCTGTACATATTGTAAGAAGATTGTTCTTTTAAGTAAAAAAAAAAAGAAAGCACTTACCCAGCTCTGGGTTTTCATGTTGGAAATTCTGTTGCCAGGCTATATGTTTAACTGTATGTATCGTAGTCTTAAATTTGATCTCACTGAATTTACAGATATAATTTCTAATCATGTATAAAGGACAGGTATAGTGGAATACATCAAATATAACATTAATACCTTAGAAAAGAATAAAATAATGTAGTCAATTGCTAAGTATGCTAAAGAAGTCATAACAGTCTTGGGTCTAAATTCTTCTCTTTATGAAGTTTTCTGAAGCATGTAACATTATTCTTGGATTTAATCATAAATACATGGATTGATAAAGGTTTAAACACCAATTTATATAATATATGTCCAGATAGGCAGACAGATGCCTACATACACAATAACAGCATATGAGCAATATACAGCGGATGAAGATGTTTGATAGATGTTTTAAATACCAAGAAGTTTCTCATCAGGGAATCAGCTAATACTAACTGAAGATCATGCTTGACACTATATATACCTTGAAAGTAGAACAAAAGCCAGAATGAAGGTGCGTGTTAAAATTATGATAACAAATAAACATATTTTTTAATAATAGTTGTATTATTTTTAAATAACTCACGTTAAGAAAATATAAACTCATATCAATTTTAATATTCACTACAATGCTATTTTTAATACTCAAAGAGGTAAGACCATGGCTAAAGTGTCAGCAACCTGTTTCTCTTCCATCTACTCCTTTCACCATGATTTTTCCTTATCAATGGATTGCACCTCAGCTTCCCCAAAGGTTAAATATTCCTGGGTTTGGAACAAGGGATGCAAGAAAAGGCAAGAGATGATTTCTTTTCTTCTATTTGATCTCCTGCATATATACATACAAAGCATTGATTGTCAGGTTTGAGGCTATTGAGAAGTTTAGTTAAAGGAAATAGAACTGTAGCCATCTAAAACAAGCATGGATTTTTATTAGCCAAATGAGAGAGAACAGCACTAAACTGTGGAGTTTTTCCATCCAGAACAAAGAATAAACAACTCCAAAACAAAAACAACAAAAAAAACCCACTGACATTTTAAATACACTAGTTAACTGGAAAGAAATAAAGAAAATGTTAAGCACTGCTGCTGCCCATTAATCTCAGAAATGCTAAGGAATAATTAGCTTTGAATCATGGCCTGAAAAAGCCTACAACTCTCCCTGCGCCAACCCCTAACCCCCCGCGACCTCCCACAACAAACCTGTAATTGACTGAAGAAACTAGAAACGTAGCACCTGTAGTGTTTTGAGGATTCCACTACAAAGTCAAACAAAGTTTTACTCTAAGCTGACTGAAGTAATTGATTTTCCAAACCCTCATCTCTGCTCATTTGCCATCCCATTTCATCTATAAATGGGAAAATAGAAGTAGAGAGATCTGATTTAAATTTATAGCAGATCCCTTCTCGTGGTGTCCAAGAAGTAAAGTAAAGTAGCCTTAAGGAGAGAGCTAATCATATTTTGGCCTATTTTAAGATTCTTGAACTGGCTAGATCATCCAGTACAGTTATTCTAACGTAAATAGAAAATGGACAATTAAACTACCTCGGATTACACAGACAGACACGTTTGTAGCAAGAGGTAAATTGAAGTCCTTCCAATCTTGTCTTTGAATCCATATTCCTTATAAAATATTATATTTGAAAGTTTCCTTTCTTTTAATATGATGTCCAAGACATTTTCCCCCTTGTTTGCTTGGTGTTTTGCTGAAGGAGTCCTAAATCACCTGCAATATTTATTTGTAAAATATGTCCTCTCCCTAACTTTATCTTGTCCTTTGCAGAACAGTTTAATGTTCAGTTAAATGAACAACTTAAATCCAGAAAGAGAGAATTAATATCACAGCCACACATCCACTCACAGTGAAAGGAAAAGCGATGGATAATGCCATAAAGCTAGTACAATTGATTAGTTCAAGCTTAATTAAATTACATGTTTTCTGGAATTTTATGAATTCTTATTTTATTGTTTTCCTTTTTATTACATGCTATTCAGAGAAAAAAAATCCCTGAAAATAATTCTTACTGTAGAGAGAGACATAAGAAATAAGTGATAAGAAGCAAACTATTTTAGCTTTGACAGTACAGAAGGTTGAGGTAGAGATATTTCTAACAGATATCAGAAATAGATTAAATGAAGGTAAGGTCAAGCCTCCAAATGTGAATCTAATTTTAGATCCCGCAAGAAACATTGAGGTTTTCCAGGCATATATTTCAGGAAAGCTTACCATCTGTGTGGTCTAGTTCATGTAAATAAAACTCTGATTGATAGTAAGTGCTATATTTAGATACTTCAGATACTAAAAGATAGGTTCTAGAAATGGAAGGTATATATTAAAACACAGAAGAGCAGAACTCACCTCTATACTAGGAATGGTGTATCAAGGTAACTTATGCTCATTAGTAAGTACTAATGAGACTAGTCAAGGTTAAACTGCTTTGATTACTGGAATTTATAATTCCACCAAAGTAGATACCTAAAAAGAAAGACACCATACCCATCCCAGTTTCTAAATGCACATACCTAAAATAAAGTTGTATTAGCATACCTGGAACACGAGAGATTTCCCAGAAAAGAATTATTCAGAGCTGTAGGCAGAACAGCCAAGAAGGGACTTAACTATAATTTGCTATGGCTAATTGTAGGCAGAAAAAATTCCCCATCTGGCAACAGTCTGCCTGATTACCATCCTACCTCACCTCTGGACAAGGGGACCCACTGACTGGTTACAGTCACACAGATAGATAGCCAGATTGTTTCCTTTGGGAGGAGACTATACTTCTATTCCTGAACGGCTTCTCAGAAAATCTAATGATACCACATTAGCAGAAATAGTGCTTCATCAGGCTGACTACAGCCATCAACAGAATGATGGCTGATTTGGAGCTCTTACTTATGTGGCAAAGGAACTCCACCTGACCTAGAATCATAGAATCATAGAATCACCAGGTTGGAAAAGACCCACCAGATCATCGAGTCCAACCATTCCCATCAACCACTAACCCATGTCCCTCAGCACCTCGTCCACCCGCCCCTTAAACCCCTCCAGGGAAGGGGACTCAACCACCTCCCTGGGCAGCCTCTGCCAGGGACCAATGACCCTTTCTGTGAAAAATTTTTTCCTGATCTTCAGCCTAAACCTCCCCTGGTGGAGCTTGAGGCCATTCCCTCTTGTCCTGTGCCCTGTCACTTGGGAGAAGAGCCCAGCTCCCTCCTCTCCACAACCTCCTCTTAGGTAGTTGTAGACAGCAATGAGGTCTCCCCTCAGACAATGAGGTCTCCCCTCAGACCTAACATCCACGCAACTCGTTCTACGCTTGTATTGATTATATCAAATAGATGTTGGTAAAATACTAGTTGTTAAAGCAAAAAGAATACCAATCAAAGTATAGGAAATATTCTCTTCTAAATACAAAACTGTAGCTTTTAGTCAGCACTTATATTTGGGTTTGCTTCAAAATGGGCTGAAAGCTTATGTTATGAAATATTTACATTTTACACAATGCTGATCTTTAATCAGCTTTGAGCTGAGCACTTGCAATCCCCACAGCCTTCAGCAAGTGCTGCGATTGCCAGCACATCTGAAAGTCTTTTTTCAGAGCATAAAAGAAAACAAAAAGAGAACTATAGCTTGATTGGTTGTAGAGTTCATTTTGTGGTCCGCAGCAGTGGTATAGTTGACGTAATCCTGCGGGTTGTAATCCTGGACACACCAGCACCACAGAGAAGCCAGCCAACAACCTAGGGAAGTTAACTGTGCAAAATCTCTGGTTTTACCCGAGGGGCACAGCTCAATTCATTCCCCTAAAAAAGCATAATTTCTGAGTTCCAGTACAGACAGAAGATGTCTGTGAGGCATACGCAGTAGTATTACATGCACAACACAGCCTCATCAGAAGATACACACAGAATCATAGAATCACCAGGTTGGAAAAGACCCACTAGATCATCGAGTCCAACCATTCCTATCAAACACTAACCCATGTCCCTCAGCACCTCGTCCACCTGTCCCTTAATCACCTCCAGGGATGGTGACTCAACCACCTCCCTGGGCCCAATGACCTTTTCAGTGAAAAATTTTTCCTAATGTTCAGCCTGAACCTCCCCTGGCATGTTGCAGGAATGATAATGCCTTCTAGGAATTTGAGAACCTTGAATTCAAATATCCTTCAGAAAGTAATAAAGGCTAGATACAACTGTTTAATAAAAGTATTGTCTTTATTGTTGAAGTTGTTTATAGATATGCACATTCTATGTACTAAACATGTTTTAGAACTAGTCTATTAATTTCATTCTGTGCTTTCCTTTATCCAATCTATTTCATTATTTTAGACAGGGCTGTAAATAACAGTATACATTTGACAGAACCCTAAATACTATAAGAAAATAAGTGACTTTTGGGGAAATGTTTTCCCCTTCTGTGCCCATTCAGAGACAACATTTTTTATTTTTAAAGATTGCTTTTACTTACATCAAACAACAAAGCAAGAACTGCACATATTTTGAATACAAAGGGGAACAAACATGTATTAGCCCAACATAAAGACAGAGGAATACTTTTCACTGGTGGTGCAAAACAGAGTGCAACTTTTATGTGAAATCTGTTGGTTTGACTCGGAGCAGATCTGGAGATCTCCTGAAGGCTGAGACTCAGACCCTGGGTAATCACAGAATCATAGAATCATAGAATAACCAGGTTGGAAGAGACCCACCGGATCATCGAGTCCAACCATAATGCAGCAGGACTTCCCCTTTTGCACCATGCCAGGGACATTGGATTTTGCATCTCACAGCTGTAGCAGGGGTATACCACAAATAATAAAGAAAACATTATAGCGAGTAAAATGTTCCCAGTGTGGTATGGGTAGATTGGAATATTTTGCACAGCATTTGCTTAAGCTTAAAGAGGGTGTAGTTAACTCTTCAACTGAAACAAACCTGACTGGAACAAGCTGAGCTCTGTCCCAAATAAGATTGATTGAGTGGATCAGTTCAAGAGATAAAGGAAATCAAGGGGTCTGGTGGTGGGTGAAATGATAGGGAAAAGGGCATTTTACGATATCGTTTTGCTTAGGGAAAACATTTATTTATTTATTTTTATCTGTGTTTTCTCCCCTCAAATAGACACTAAAGAATGGATGTAACTTGATGGAAGATTCTGAAAAAATAGGTCTGCAATGTAAACACTTATATTGCTGGTGGTGCACATGTATATACCCAGATTCTCTTTGCACAATTGTGCTGGGTGGAGACCATGCTACTGACAGATCTCTCTTTTATAGGAGGGATTTGTAGAGTTGTCTGCAGAAGAAATCTGAGTTAAGGGTGAGTTAGGAGGAAAAGTTAATGGAAAAGAATTATTGTTGTTCTGCATAGACAAAGTGTCAATAAAACAGAATGATCTAATTAAAGTTCCAATGATTTTTATTATGCTGGGGTCAGAACAGCCTAGACACTTTCTCTACTTCTCTCTGAGTCCCTGATTTCTTTGAAAAACATACTCTGACATCTCTTTGGGTCATCTTGTTGTCTACAATTTTTCAAACAAAATTCCTTTGTGTATTAAAAATTCAGTGACAGATAAGAATAAAATTATATTTAATAATGGAAGAGCTTATATGTATAAACTGGTATTTATACGTAGACCTGAAAACGAAAGGTCTGCATTTATAATGATTATAAATCGCATCTTCTTCCTACTAGGTCTCCATAGAAACACATTTAGAGATTTGTCTAATGGTTACTAAGATAGGGATTTAAACTGTGGAGTCTGAATATTACTATTCTGCAAAGAACCTGTCTCAGTAAAAACAGTTATAATTCTGTGAAATAATGAAGTAGCATAGCTTGATTAAAAGAAATGTTAAGAATTCAGGCTCTTGAGAAATAGTAGGCTTCAGGGGACAGTTCAGAAATTAAAGATTATAATGATCTCCAGGGATGCCAGTAGTGTAATTTCCAAACTATATAATTACCTTATTAAATTTGATGTAGTGTACACATGTAATCATATGAACACATATGAAAGTCTCTGAATCAAGGCAAGATAGGCATTAAATAAGCTTGTGGTCCCGTAGCACACAGGAAATCTGAAGTAACTATTTAATGCTACTTCCCATCTTGTTTCAAGAAATTTAACAAATAAATGTACCAGGGGACTCCCAAAAGGGTAGCTGAACAAAATGTCTATGAACAAAGCAGAGGAGAGCTTGGCAAGGACAAAAGGCTTTATATTTGATATAAAGATAACAAAATTACCACTGAAATGTCTTGAACCTGTTTCACGCATCAAGGAATCCTTACTTTAGGACTGTTAAACTAAGACTGCTTCACTAAACACCCCAAGGGACTTTAGCCCTTCAGACAACCCCTAGAAAGATTTTTTAATACAGCAAGACCCTTAAAATAGTTCCAGGAGGTGATTACCTGAACCACTCAGCCCAGCAAAGATGCCCAGTGGGCTTGACTTCCTGCTTTTTCTCTGATTTGGCCATTAACTGAGTCTTAGTTATAGTTTATAAAAGAACAGTAGTATTTTCCTCACTTAGGCATGTTCAGGTCTTAGAGCTTTGGGTTTCTCCAACAAAAATCCTCAATAAGCACAAAGAATCGAAATATAATGTCAAAAAATTATAAAAGGTTACTTATGAAGAAAAGTAGAGATCAGTTATTACAGTTTCTTCAACCATTCAAGCTATTAATTTCAGCATGCCCAGTTTACAGTAAATTCAGTATCAGCATTTCCCATATGCGTGTAATATCTTGAGACTATTGTGTGAGAGGTACTTTTTAAATTAATTACACATATAATTCTTTCTTCCGTTGGTGCTATAACATCTGATTTTCATGGGTATATCTTGTATTTTCCTCCTTGCAATACTGCAGTGCTCAAAGAGACAGAGAAAAGGTGCCAGTCAATATACTTCATTGAGGACAGCTATATTTGAAAGCAGCTTAAATTCTTGTGTTCTTCACAGGGGATTCTTTAGTACTTTACAAAAAACATTTGACACATGGAAGAGAAAGATTAGAATGGTTTGGACATAAGATGAAATGAAACATTTAATTAAATATTAATTCAATATTAAATGTACATACAGGACGTATGGTTGTCATGGTTTAGCCCCACATGGTTAAATTTCGGCAGCTAAATCCATGCAGCTGAGCTTCCAAAATCCCTCCACCCTCCCACCCTAAAAGGAAAGGGGAGGGGAAATGAGAAAGAAAAAAAAGACTTGTGGATTGGAAACTAAAATTGCAGATTTAATGAGATGAAATAATAATAACCCTAATAATAACCCTAATAATAATAATAATAATAATAATAATAATAATAATAATAATAGGAGAAGGAGGAGAAGTTATTATTGTTATTATTAAGTAATAAAATATAGAAATATATGAGATAGCACCCTTTCTCCACCCCTCAATGATTATATATCACCACAAATGCTGCAGAGTGGGCATGAGGGAATGGATCCATGGCTAGGAGGGAGCTGGACTCAAGAACTTGATTCAGGAAGACATGGGTCTGGGATCAGGAACAACCAGACAGACAAGGTCCTCCCTGAAAGTCAGTCATCACAGAAGAGAGTGAAACCCTTGTGATCTCTCAGTTTTGTTCTGAGTATGATGTATATGGGATGGAATACTCCAGTGGTCAGTTTAGGATCACCTCCCCTATTCACACTCCTTGCAGGTGCAGCCCTTTTTCTACCAGCTTGAGGATCGCCTTGGTTAAATATAAGCATTGGCCTTTTTGCATACCAATGCCCTGTGTTATCTCTTTAGAGACTGTCTCAAAAACATGCAGTTAGTTTTCAGAGAATGAAGTTACTTACAACAACTGATTAGTCACAAAACTGACTCTAGTTTAGCTCAAACCACAATAATGATATATATATATGCGCTATTTATATAAGTAAATATGCACATATATAGAGCATACAGTAAATATAGCAGTTCTGATGGAGTACTAGTTTATATTACAATATATTTCCTTCAGCAGAATCATAGAATCACCAGGTTGGAAAAGACCCATCAGATCATCGAGTCCAAGGTATTCTTTGTTGGACCTATTGCACCAAGGATGAGGGGACATGGAGTATTTCTCCCTCAAGAGAGGGGCGGTAGCTTTCTATACAGTTTTCTTTAGGGATCACAGGTCTGTTGCTCTGCTTCCTCCAGAATCTTTCATTTATTTTTCAGTGCTTAATGTAGATCTATATCTTGTGCATTTTGATAAAATGCTGTGGTGGTCTCAACTCCTGGCCCTTGGGTTCAGTGGAATATTTTGGAAGGAATAGAAGTTCTGGGCCCTCCCCAGAACAAGTCCATGGGATGAAACCAGGGCAAGGACCCTCCAGGAACTTGGGGCAGATTGGGATTCAACTGTATCACTTGCACAGTGGAATGATGGGTCTTGTGTGCTGTGAAGAACAGCCCACAGCTAGGTGTTGGGAGGGGATAAAGGAAGGAAATTCCTCTGAGAGGAGACCAGGTGGGTCTGAGAAATGATATTGGAAATCGTTGCTTTAAAAAGCAGAATTAAGGTGTATCCTCTGTTTCTCATCAAGAACACTGTGGGCAGCTTTGTTTTCCAACTGTTTGTTTTTTTCTCTCCTTCCCAGCAGATATGGCTCTTCTGTGTTTAAAGATAAATGTATTTCTTGATCATAATTTCTGCGCCCTAATGAAAGCTCTCCTCACAGACTCGTTGCTTCTCGTGCCTTAGTGGTGCTCACACCTAAGGAAAAGTGGGACTAGAACCATTTTCTGATTCTGATCAAGTTCTGGACTTAACCATATTTCCTGCCTTCCTGGTCATATCCCTGTGTGTCTGCACACAAAAATGAAGACCATTCATCTGTCCCAGTCAGAAAGGTGAATAAAGACACCTATAACATTATCTCCCCAGGGTGTCCTCCTTTGGTAAGTTTTCTGTGGCTGTGGCAGTAACAAGAGCACACAGAAGAACTATTCAAGCCAGGCCATGAGAGCTGTACATCTGTCTTCTTGCCTACTTTGTCTCTGTACATATTACAAATAATATGTCTTTATGTATAATGCAGGAGAAAAGTTATCAGTGTCATGTCAGTAAGTGGTCAGAGCTGGTACAAGCAGGTGTTAAAAAAATAAATGTATCTGACTGCCATACGCCGTATGTAATAAGCTGACTTTCGGTTTTATGTGTCATTTAAGAAAAAGTGTTGCTAGGAGCTGCAGGATGAAAATAGACATTTTTTTTCAGAGGAAAAAGAAAGAGAAGCAAAAGGAATAGGTAAAGGTGAGAAGAAGAAAGGATTTGGCAAGACAGTAGCTCTGAAAGATGTCTTCCAGCTCAGACAGAATTTATTGATTTGAGATACGAATTGCTGGTTTTATGGTCCATATTCTGCAAAGAATCCATCTATATGATCACAATGGTCCCTTCTAGGTTTAAAAATTATGACTTAAGAGTAATGAGTATGTAAATGAGTGTAATCCGAAACATTAAGCCAGTGCTCCTTCTTCCAAATCATTGAGTCCCATCTTCTAAAATTCAGAAAATTAGCTACCACAATCACAGTACAACTTAAAGTTAAGTATATGTCTTATGGAGTAAGACATACATAAGACTAATGGATATCTGTCACAGCAGTGATTTGATTGGAGTAGTGGTATACTGACTATTTTTCTTGAAAACTGACTTTGGACTGTTCTACTTCAAAACTCACTTTCAGAATGAAGTGTCACATGCACCTGTTGGGGCCATATGTTTCAATGGACCTTGAGCAGATCATTATCTAAACTTTTTCTGAATTTTCCAGTTCTAAAACTGAAGCTAACGTTCCTTGTTTGACTAGATGTAAATGGCACATTATGCCTTCAACCTTATGTCACTTGCCTGTCTGTTCTTTGATCTTTCTTTCTCTTTAACTATGCATGGTGTATTTTGGAATAAATTTTGCATAATGAAAAATTGAAACTGTAGCTGTAGGTACTCCTTGAGAACAGAAGTGTTGAGAAACGATGAGAAATAGTTCATGTGCTAAGCAGGGAGCATGTCAAGCAACAGAGCCTCTACCTTGGATTCAGCATGGAATTCAACACAGAATTTGTCTGATGCTCACTGGAAGTAAAAGGAGAGGGAGTGCTATGGGAATGTATGCTATAAATTCTCCCTTGCTGGGAAAAGGCAGGCTGTGGGCTTTGTTTTTAGTGATTTGCATCAAAAGAGAGCAGGAGAAGGCTTTCAGAAAATATTTGGGAGTTCCTTTCTCTGTGTTTACTTACAATGACACCAGCTTGCTGCAGTTAATGTGGCCAAACAAGGATGTGTGTTTCCCTTAGTGTTTTGCATCGGTCCGTTTATAAAAATTTGTAAAATAGAACTTTAGCATCACTGCTTCAAATAAAAAGAAAGTGGAAATGAAAAACTGATAAGCTGTATCATTTTCTTCCTCTGCTTCTTTGGGACTGCAGAGTACTTACTCTCTGGGACAAAGTGACAGTGCTGCTGAGTATAGTTCCAGTAATATCCAGTAAAATGATTGCACCAAGTAAGCCAGCTGAGGATTTGTCTCCTTGTTAGGCTACATGATCATTAATTTTAGTCTACAAACAGGTTTTACTGTCAGAGTTTATCCTGATTGTTTACTCTTCACATTGCTACCTTGACTCTGTTCAATTATTATATAAATTTCACATTTTTTTTTCTTTTCTGTTTTATTTTCTTCTGCAGTCATTAAAGAGGACCGTAATTGGACACATTACTGGGAAAATATGCCAGCAGAAAAGAGATAGGTGCAAGCCTGTGCATTCAGTTAGATTACAGACCATGAGTTTATTACCAAAAGGTATCACTGGAAAGCCCTGAAAAAAGATGCATTGTGCTTCACAGATGCTAAGCTGCATCATGTCTTCTGTGCTTAATGCACAAAAATTGATTTGAGCTGACTGTGCTGACTATTTGCAATGTGCTATACCTGCTCTGTACTGATTATATTACAGGTTCTGTTCACTAAGAACTAGGCTAAGCAATCAGCATGACTACAGCAAAAGATATTATTAGGTACTGGGGACTAGTGAGAACGGTTGAGAAGAACCAGTCAGAAATCAACTGAGCCCAAAGAGTATGTGCAAAACATCCATTAGTTCAGTTAACACGCACACACCTTTCACCCCTTAGACTAACACTGCTGTAACTACAGGCTCAAACACACGCCAGTCAAGGCGTGTCAGAATTAAGGATGCCTCATCACCCATAATTAATTTCCTCTTGTGTATCTATTAGGACATATTCACATGCTGATTTTTCCATCGAACATCTGCTTCCTCTTGCACAAAATTGGTAATGATCACTTAACGACCAGTTATTTAATATTTTTATGTTCACCCCATCATTTCTAGAATGTACTCAATTTTCAAATTGTGTTTTGAAGACATGATTATTGATTGACTAGGCTTGTCCTTGGCAAACATCACTTAAGGATCATGGTGTCCAAGCCTTGGGAACATTGTGGATCAGAGCCTGCTCTGAAGACCCTCAGATTAGTTGAAGTCAGTATGCCTGTAGAATCTAGAACTGAATCTGGTCCATGAACACTCAGCTGGGCCTCACTCATTCCAAGGACTTCATTAATGAATGAACCTTTTTAAGATCCTTCTGAGATGAGAGAGCTGTTGCTGTTCTTCCTCTAGATAGAACATAGCTAAACTACAGAGATCAAAATTAACTTGGATGCTCAACTTTAAACTGGCCTGAATATTTTTCCTTTAAATAAGCAAGTAGCATCTTTACTTTTAAAATATGAAGTACAGCTTCCACTGGCATGAGTAATAAGTCATGGAGGCTAAGCACGTTTTCAAACTTACTTTTATATTAACTTCTACTTTAATGTAGAACATATTTTAAAAATGTTGTAATATTAAAATACTTAGGCTTTATTGTAACAAAGCAACATTATTCTCCCCAATGTTTTTAATGAGGTTCACGGGGGTGTTTTATAAGTCATTTTAATTCCATTTCATGATGGTAACAAAAAAAATCAAATTTTCAGCATTTTCTGAAGAATGGAGTCATCCCCTCCTGACTTATTTATTTGCTACTTCAAAAGGCATTGTGCAATTTGGACTGGAAAGAGGAACACCAAACTAATTAAAGATAAAATGAAAACAGCAAGAATTAAACAAACAAAACCAAAGCAAAGGCATGCAGAAAACAGTCCAGGAAAAGCCCAAAGGAATCATTAATGCCATCATTCATTCAAGCAATCAAGACAAATGACGTCAAGGTTTCAGAGTGCTGTTTGGGAAAAAACAACAAATGTGAAATACAAATTTTGTGTCCCACAGAAGGCAGTATAAGTACAGAAACAATGAATTCTTGCAAGACTGACAATAATATTTCCACTGCCTCTATCCCTATGCTTCCTATAGATTTCTTTATTGTATCAGCCTTCCTATTTCAGTCGAAATCATCCTCATTTCATCATTTTGAAGGAAAAGTAAACTGTAAAATACTGCTGTTATTTAGTGATAAATAGCAGTAATTTTAGAAATAAAATACTGCAGTTTTAGGAGTGTTATTGCTGCAAGCTATTTCTGAGTGAAGAGATAGAAGGATTAGGGAGACCTAAATAAAGTTTTAGTTAATTTTACTACAGTTGCTAAATTCACTTATCTCAGATAAGGACGTTGATATGGAGTTTCAGTCACAGGTGGACCAATTTCAGCAAATATTTCTCATAAAAAAGGAATGGGAGTTGCCTAACCCAGTGAGATTTAAATTGCTAAAACTTCTTTGTTTTACTCTATTAAAGAAAAAAGTACAAGGAAAAGCATACATTGATGTGAAAATGTAACACAAAACATCAAGCATGAATCCACGGAGGCAGAAAGAGATGTCAAATTCAAGTCAACGTATTTTTACTCTATTCCACACATTTTCCATCTAACTCTTTGTATACTGTCTATGGCCATCCCAGAAAAAAAGAATTGAGGAAAAAGTACTATTAAAGTCATTATTTTGATTACTTTACTTTAGGACTAACACAGAGGTACCACTCTAAGAGGAAGCAGACACAAACCAGAGGTGGGAAAGAGTGAAGAAATGGCATGGTGCAAGTAAGAAATACAGACAGGACTAGCTGAAAAATAATTGAAAATGGCAGAGGGAGGAGGTTAGAAGTTCCAATGAAAAGATCAAGAATGGCAATTTTACCCTGGAGTTAGTGCAGAGCTGGTGAGGATTTAATTAACGACATTGGCCCTGAAGGAAATTACTCATGAAGTTCAAAGTTTGTCAATTTTCTTTTCTCATCTCATCTTCCTAAACTGTAAAACTCTCTATTCAGTATGATTTCTGTTTATTTCCTGTAACTTTTTAGTATATCTGAGCAAAGGATGAATGTTACTAGCGTTTCCACAATGAGACTGCAGATATCTGGAGTGCTAACTTGGCAAGTCAGCATTTACCAGGTGCCAAATAATTTATCTCAGATTCCATAACAGCATGTGTTGAATGTAATGTATTTTCTACACAGCAATTTAGAGAGTTAAAGTGGAAGGAAATTAAGCTGTGTGAAGGGAAAATTGAATACATATCTCAGGCCAAATATCAGAAAAGCAAAATCTGAGTAATTATGATAAAACAAAACACTAATGGGTGGATGGATGGATAGCACATATACTTGAGGGAAGCAGGGATAAAAAATGGTTGCAAAAGAAATACTAAGAAATCTGATTGGAAAAATACTAACAAAATAAATCATTGGAATTGAGGTTTACCATTGTGGCAGGCTCCAGTGTGGCCTTGATGTGCTCATCTTGGGAGGTCTTATTCAGGGATGTGCTATATTTTTCTAATTCAATACTTTTTTTTAGCCCCAGCATAATGATTTGGCCATGTATGACTGGGCTCTAGAAAAGCACATGGGATTGCTGACCAAGAACCATAGCCACAGCAAACTCTTTCACTCCTACTCAGCTGTGAGTGTAAAATAGCCACATAGTCATGGGAAAAATGATGTTGAGGACCTGTTTGCTTCCTTACCTCTGGAAGGAAGTAGAGATTAGAAAGTAGACTCAAGCAGAGACTATCAGACCATCAGAAGTTGCTCAATCACCCTCCATCTCTCACTCTTCTGCCAGGCAAGAGACAGGCACCCTACTCCAGGTTTTGCAAAGTCTTTTATTTTCATGTGGAGATGTAAAGCCAAAGCCCTTTCCTCACATGACTTCAGCCTGCATCAAATAAACATCACCTGCAGCTACAATGAGCTTGAGGATGTGTTACTGGGTTGCTTTCTTTTTGTAGCATATTGGTCTTATCCTCAAAGACTCCTGGTGCTACACAGAAATTTGGTTATCAGCTCCTCATTTTTAGCCTCAGGGATGGGAGTTTTGCCAGAACAGGATCCCAGAATATATGAAGTTTCTCTGTGAGGAGGAGCTCTTCTAATGTGTCCCTACTCCATTGGCTTGCAACCTGACAAAGAGCCATCCAGTTCACCTAATCTGCAGCTGGAATTGGATTCATTCTCTTTTTTCCCATTCCCGAGCAACAAAAGTTCCTCTTCTTTGCCCTCTCATGGCTTGTTTTCTGCCTTTGATCTGAGATGCTCTGCTGCTTTAGGAGAGGATGCTGAAAGATGCCGTAAAACAGCTTCAAGCTAGGGGGTAGGAAGAAGAAGATGAAGGACTGAGGAGCATGGCTGCTGGTGGGAGAGGGAGTTTGGGACACTGTAGACAGGGATTTTTAGAGCTATGACTGGGTTGGGGCTGCGGGATAAGAATGTCAGTGATTTCAATATCATTGCAGCCAAATGATCATTCAAGAACAAAGAGTAATGTAAGGATCAAAACTGTTTTAGAACTTGTCTGGAAGGTTAATTGCTGACAATTGGCTAAGGAAAACTAAATATTGAATGAGAGATCATAATGTCACAATCTTAATTTAAAATATTTAATAATTTGGAAAGCAGAGGTAATCATGCACTTCTGTTTGTTTGTTTTTTATCTTTTCTAGTCTGACTCATAATAGTTTGCTTATTGAGAGAGAAAAGATGAAAATGCATAAAATAAAAAAGACATCATGATATTTAAAATTGTTGATGTCCTTAGCATACAATTTATTTACAGTGCATGGAGAGAGAATGAATTTCTCCTCTGCAGACTGACTCATAGGAGGTGCTGTGGAGGACTATTGCTCTCCACTCCTAAAAGAACAATCATTCTATGTCAAAACTTGGAAAACTGAAATTAAGAAGGTCATGGATAAGTAAAAAATAGCAGAGAGGGAAAATAAAAGTTATGGGAGTTCTATACATCCCAGTATAACTTTTGATGTGAATATTAAACTCTGGATTGCGAAAAAGTAAAAAGTTTATAAAATTCTGCTTGATTCCACCCTTTAAGAAATGGTGTAGTGACTTCAACAACTTAATGGGAAGATTTTGCTTGCTAAATCTGAACATCAAGAATGTGCCACACTACGAATATTATTTTGTCTCATCTCTTTCCACTTATCAAATTAATATGACTTTAGGTAAAAAAAGTAACAGAAAATTTACTCCTGTAATGAAACTGTTTCTAAGAAACTCTACAGCTGCAAAAAACAGCTTGGAGAGAGAAGAATTAGCAATTAATAAGATAATTAATCAATCTGAGAAAGCTTGTCGGCCTGAATCTTGTATAAAACTAAGTGCCATACTAATACGATCTGCACGTATAGCTATCATCAACAGGTAATTCTGTAAATAGGATATAAATTCAGATATATCAGGTTTTATTTATTTGCTAGTTAATTCTAGGCATCTGTACTCATTGAAATAATACTGAATGATGACCAAATTAATTGAACTCAAGTATGTCAGGACACTTTCTCGTTTCACAGCAGAGCTGAGTCAGGTCTGAATTCATAGTGCTTCCTTGCAGACCTCAGCACTGCAAGAGCTGTCCGTACATCAGCTCCACTGGACACAGAAGAGCAGGAAGGAAAAATAGGTTAATCTTGTTACTGAAATCAAGCTGACCTGAAACTAAGTTATAGTTTCTTATTCTGTCTATGGAATATATTCTAGCAAAATGTGGAACCTGTTATATTTTTTAAAGTAGCTGAAAAATTTTGGCTGGTCCTCCTTAATTACGGGTAAAAAACAAGATTAGCTTAAGGCCAACATTATTCTTATTTAGCTTGTTTGCTCTCTGTTTAAAATTTTACATAATTCTTCTCACTCTGTGTCTGATCACAGTTATATATTGGAGCAGTAACATTTATGCTACATCATTTACAGATCTTATATGAGTAAAATTAAGCATGTGCCAGAGAGTGGATATAATTTCTGCCTTGCAGTGAAAACTTTTATAAATAAGGAGAGGAGAAGGGAAAAAAAAAAATCCTTCAAGGGAAATACAGCTGTACAGCATCCCAGTTAAAGGGTATTGAATTATAAACCAATTCTTGATTTGAACTAGAAATACTTCAGGACTGAGTAGCAGCCATGCAACTTCTTTTTCCCATCATTCATACATCCATTTTATGTATTAGAAGCAATTTAGAGGAAAATGTGGTAAATAGCTGGGGCCAAAGATCTATGGATTATTTTCTCTAGAATTTGTTTTCTACCCTTTACCTTATTCCTCATAAGATTTAGGACACCATTTTGTTGAGAGACAGCTTTTAAAGCTCTGCTAACTTTAGCTACTCTGACAGCTGTGTTATTAAACTCTTAGTTCAGCATGATGGAAGCTCATACATAACACCTGACGTAGTTAGACTTTAACTGACAGTACTTCATAAATTACCCCATTTGCACTAATAATTCATTTCAAAGGGAGAATGCGGCTTTTTTTTTAGAACAGCAACAACAAAAAAACAGTGTACTCATCCAGTGATGTTTTGTAGTGCTTCGGAAAACAAGGTGCACCGGGACATTTTGCTTTCTTGTGAAACTTGCAGGCTGAGAAACATTTGCTGTGGTGGGATAGCACAGTCTGAAAGAGTAACCATGCAAGTGTGTTAAAAGAAAATGGACAAGACTCAGGAGCTGTGAGATTTCTGGCTTCACTTCCTTGCTTTTTCGTAGTGTGTGAAGTCTTCTCACTGATCTATACCTCATTTACTCATCAGCAAAGTGAGATTGGTTAATCCTTCTTTCTTTTTTATTCCTATCATTCTATCCTAAGCTTGCCAAAAGATACACTTGTACAGATAGATCCCTTGATTGCTCCCAATTGCCCTCTGCACTGGTCATTTCAGTGTTGTGAGCTAATAAATTACCCTGTTTGCAAACTCTTTGTGGCTACATGGAGTCTGGCAGGGTGAAGGTACAAAGAGATTTAGATCTTCCTCCTGCTCACTGTCAAGTGGTTAGTGATGCAAGACTGAAAATATTTTATACAACACAATATTTTCCAGTAAGCCATCTAATGTGCACCTCCTACTTTCAAGCAGATCTACTTTTATATCCACCAGCATACAGTAGTATGGAAAAATATAGAGTAAATTCACTCTAAGAGATAGTTTTCTTTTGAATATAAAAATATAAAGGAGAGCAGATAATAAAAGATATATGAAAAATATTTTTCATGTGATTTTCAGAAAACTGTGCATTAAGAAATAATGGACTGTTTTAAAGCCTATGCTTCTAAACTTGACTTCTAAACTATACTCAAATTGTATCTCTGTTGATTGTAAACAATTATGCTGTAGCATAATATATAAATGTCAATCTTCAGCAGCACTTTATTTCAATTATTTGGCTCCCTTTTTTATTTGCTCTACATAGTCAGTCATGTACTCATGGCAATAAATCTGCTGTTTTCAAGAATGTGATCTGTATGAAAAGACCTGTAAAAATGCTTATAATATTCATAGATGTCAAAAAATCATCTTAATAGCCCCTTATTTGTAATAGTGTGACTCCAGCCAATCCAGTGAGTCTTTCACCAGTGTAGCACAAACACTCTGGAACATCAGGCTTCTGTTTCCTCTACTCTGAGGAATTTGTACTCACATTTAATTGAACTTAAACCTCAATTTATAGGGTTTAGACCCTTGATATACTAGCATTTCACTGAGTAAAATAAGGAAAGCCCAAAATCACCTGAGATCACTTTTAAGTAAAAGTAGCAAATTTGAGAGGTAAGAAAATTTTATGCATGTAAAGAGAGATTTTTGCATCACATACAGGCTGATATGTCAGCCTGATGCGTCCTGTCCTTGCAAGCACAGGAATCCATATAATGATCATTTAGTCTTCAGTGGTCTATTGAAAAATTCCCAAGCCTTAAATGACTAACTCTGTAAAACATTTTCTAAACCTTCTAATAAACACTACAAAGAATGGTTAAAAATTGCCACAGGAAATGAGGTGGTGAGAATGAAGGAAAAAATCAAGGGCGCTACTGAAAAGTAGTTAGTAGTGACCCACATTCCTTAAGATTCTCCAGAGCATTTGGGTTGCACTTTGGGGCAGAAAACAGTGGAGTGACAAAGGCCCTACCGGCTTGCTGCATCCTTTGAAGAAGAATTTTGAAACTGCTACGTTTTGATAGTACTTGCATTCACTGAGTTTCTAGTAAAGTTAACAGAGACTAATGATTTCTGACAAGTTCTCATTTATTCAAGACTGGGGAATTTTGAAAAAGGTTTGGGGAAGGATTTGAGCTTTTGTTGTTGTTGCTTTTCTATATTTTTGACTGCATCCTTAGTTGTTTAGTTTTCCAGCTGCAGAAATTCGGGAGGTGAGAGCCTTCTGGATAAAATATTCATCAAGACAAATACTACCTTTTGCAGACAGGATTACTTTCAGTAATAAATACTAGATTTTACATCTCTTGCATCTTTCAAGCTTTCATTAGAAAGCTGTCTTCTTTTGGTTTGCTGATGATGCCAGACTGTGACTTTA
This sequence comes from Phaenicophaeus curvirostris, assembly GCF_032191515.1. Lineage (NCBI taxonomy): Eukaryota > Metazoa > Chordata > Aves > Cuculiformes > Cuculidae > Phaenicophaeus > Phaenicophaeus curvirostris. Next base: position 57,545,732 of record NC_091397.1, read on the forward strand.
TTATGTATTTTTCCCTTTGCTAAATGCCCTCCTCCAACACTTACAAGTGAAAATGCAAGATTTAGTAGGCTATTTATGTGTAGTAAGAGAAAACAAGGTCTTTGGATGTGGAAGGTGGGGAGGAAAAGGGTATTTTCATTCTTTCTCAAGAATTCCCCTATCAAGGTGGAAGTGGAGGTCTTTGTAGGTTGTGCATTGGCAGTTCTCTCATCTGTTTCTTCCAGCTCTTTGATACCCTTCTCACTCTCACTCTCTCTGTGTGTTTTTTTAAAATTATTTTTATACCACAATTATAAACTTAATAAGCAAGAGCAGAGGAGAAATTGACTTCTTGACTTTACTTTCATTCAAAGAAAAGGTTCATACAAATGGTTATATTAACTAAATTTGTAGAAAAAGATAGAAATATAGAAATGTTTCTATGAGTACAGTTCCTGACTCTAATCCTATCTCTTAGTCTGCAATCTGGGACGACGTGTAAATAATAGATTGTTTAAAATATTAAATGTGTCCCTTTTCTAAAAGACTGTGCTGCCTTTGTGGCTGATGATTACATAAAGCCACAAACAGTCTCACCCACAAATACAGAAGCTTTTTACTATTCTATATACTGTACCCTCCCATATCATAGTAATATGGCCAAAGGGAATAGAGTCAGCTATGTGTGGAGTATAGAAGTTCTTCTAACAAGATGTAAATTCTTCTCGGAGGCTAATAGCCAGCTAATGGAATTTTATCAGGAAAATGAAATAAGAGTATGACTAAGGAATCTTGTCAGGGTTTTGAAATCCTACCATAAATTAGCACTTTTCTGGGCTATCTCTATAGAGACAAAAGTGAAATGAATAGTAATACAGAAGATCTTTTTTCTTTAGACTTGCTCCAAGGAGCAAATACCAACAATGTGGAAAAATTTGGACTCCCTTTATTTTTTTTCTCCAGTCCTGAAGTAGCTTCAGTATTTTAGTCAATGCCATTAATATGGCAGCTTTGGCAAGTGCTAAATTTTCTATTAAAGCTAAATAGAAAATCAATGGCGAACAGTCAGCAACCATATAATCTACTGTGACTAACGATGTCCTTGCAGCTAATCTGTAAGTACTGAAGGTCTCAGGGTGCTTACTGATGTCAATGGGAATTGGTGGTGGTGCTGGGGCAAGGTTTTCTGTTTCTTGTTTGTCAGGCAGAATTCCCTCACTGGGATGGCACACTAGCAAAATTCTGTGCCCTCGTGAAATGTCAGTGTTATCTGAGAAACTATTTGCAAGATTTTTGTTGTTAACTGCAGGAGGAGTGCTATGTTTGGCCTTGCTGTCAAGCCTGTTTCTGATGTGGTGAAATGAAATATGTGCTCTGTGTTCCCAAAAAGAGGTTTTTTTGACAAATGGCAGAATAATAGCCCTTACTAATTTGTATTGAGGTATACACGCTGCTGGCTTGGTGGCATCACTGCAGCAAACCGTGAATCATGAGCAAAATGGAAAAATCCCTGCTTTTTCTGTACTGGGAGTGAATACAGAAGAGGCTGTTGTCTGCCTCAGATTTTGGGCGCTGGCGTTCCAGCTCTGGCTTTTCATTTTTTAAGAAAAGTATGCAGAAAACCAAAACTGCCTTGAAAGAATATGAATAAGAGAAATTCCCTTCCAAATATTGCTCTTTATATTTTATATATTAGTATATCCAAATAACATCCTTATTCTCCCAAGGTTAAAAAACAATTATTCCCATTTCAAGCACCTTAAATGTTTTAAATAAATGTTCAGTATGTGGATTTGGCTCTTCATATACTCCTTTCTTTCTTTCCTATCCAAGTTTATGAATCGTGAGTTCATAATTCATAAATCTGGTACGCAGGACCAGCTGTGTCCCTGTGACTTTGAGAGACAAATAAAAAAATGTTGTCTTCAGTACCCGGAAGCCATTCAGTGACTTCCCCAAGACATAAATTTTCTGCAATGATGCTAGAAGATCACTTTTATCTTTCTTTTTTTTCTAGATTACATTTACTATTTCATGGATAATTAATACGAAGCTTGAAAATGTGACCTGAGTACTCCTCAAAGGATTTATTTTTATATAAAGAAAACTTTAATCTCAAATATTAAATACCTTTCAAAAAAAATCTTACTTTGTCTTAAAATAATACTCCATTTTTTTGTAGGTCAAGTACAATAGACACATGAATTTATTGCAACTCATCTTTTTCCTTGATAACTTTGTTTGATAGCTTTTTCTGTCTTTGATTTGAGCTCATTTTTCATGTGATTTCCCTGTTAAAGCATTATTCTCCTCCTAGTTCCCTCAATGACAAAAAATATATATTGTATTTTCCATAGTATGCCTAAATGCTAAGTATACAGAATTCTGCCTTTTTAAATTGTGAGTAAAAAAATTATCCTTTCCCCATTACATTAATGGAGAATTCCTAGGCAAGAATGCAAATAAAAAGCAAATCTATTGTTATTTCTTCCTAACTCGCCAGTTACTGGGCACTGTTTTATGGATATGTTGATTATCAGCATCTTTTGGTTTAAGAAACACCAGCTATCCTGCTATCCTTTCTGTCTTTCATTTCTTTTCTAAAAGGAATGAAAAGAGTCAAACAGACATTTTTATGTTGCATGCAGGTACCTTCTATTTAAAAGACTTATTTTTTTCAGTTGGCATGCATGGAATCATTTGTTTGATTCTTAAAAGACAAATACTACAGATATAGTCCTGCGTATCCTCCACATCAGTGTGTGAATTTTTGTTGTTGTTTCAGTGTTTACACAGTAAAGACAAACATCTGCTTCATATCTTAGACCTAAGCTTGGATCAGAAATTCTCTAAGTTTGGGAATTTGACTCCAGTCAGGAAGACTATGATTTTGTAGAGAGAATTGATAGAATTTAATTTAAAAATCTTGCTGCAGGATGACAACATGAAGTAATTCAAGAATTTTCTTCATTTATTCCTTGTTAAATGCTTTTGGCTATATGAAGTTATTTTTTGCTTCATTTATACTAATTAACTACAAATTACCAATAAAATGAGTTAATGAACACTATTATTTTGAATTTAGTATGTTGGCACGCATACATGTACGATTGAGAAGTGGTCTGCCACTACTAGGAAAATAAATGTCTGTTTCTCAGTGTATTGTAAAGCATTTTCTTCCTGGTAAAATTACTCAGGTTGTTTAGGATTCTGGGAATCCATTTTTGAAGATTTCCAAGTAAAAATCTAGTTTTCTGGCCATCTATCATATGTTTTAACATAGATATTAAGCGATGACATTTAGACTGTGTGTTTCTAGTTAGTTGCCATTGGTACTCTGCAAATACAAATTTTAGCAATGACAGACCAGTGCTTATTGATTAAAAATGGATAGAAGTGGTTATGGTGAAGGATTTCATAAATCGTTAAGTTCCTGCTTCCAGATACAATGAATATTACAGTACACTTGGGCAGAATATACATTTTTTTATAGCTTACGCACCCCCCACTCCAGCTTTTTACCAGTTGTTCTTTCATTTTGGCACAAAACTACTAAAAGGTTTATCCAGAGTGCCTCATTGAAGAGCTCATTTTGTAGGGTCCTTAGCAAGGGGCTACAGAATCATTCTCTGCTGGCAGAACACTGGAAGAGTTTTCTGGTGGTCTTTTAAAAACTAGTTTTCTTTTCTTGTTCTTATATAAGGCCACCGCTTATCTTCAGAGTTTGTCTCAGTGGTTGACTCATATGCTATGTATTAGATGCAGCAGCTCTTTGACCTGAACTAACCCTTTCCCAACTATTCTTCACTTGCATCTTGGCTACTCTGGCTTCTCGTTGAGGTGGCAATTATTCTTTACACTCCGTGTAGTGAAATATGATGCCACTGTGCTATACTTTATATGATTTACGGAGGAGTCTGTAAATGGAACAGAAATTGTAAGAGCTGAACTCTGAACTCAACTTCTTCTTATGTCTAGCCATAAACTGACCAGCTTTCATGTCTTGTTCAAAACTTGAAATAGTGAAGGCTTCTTGCTGCTTATTGCAAGTAATGTATGCACTGCTTCCCATATATTTGCAATCTGAATCTAAAGCTCAAGTGAAAGGAATGGGGGGGGGGGGAAACAGAGCTCACAAGTACCTTTACAGGCACAAGATAACATACCAATTGGCAAAAAGGGATGTCAGCTGACTAGGGAGCAGAGATAGCACAGCTGGAGTTATTTTCTAAATTAACTGCTGTTTTTTAGGCGTAGAGAAGACTTTTCTTGAAGGTAGTATTAAGTATTTTGCCTTTTCAGCACAGAGGGAATTTTTTTTTTCTTTTTCATAACATAAAGATTGCAGAATATTATTGCAGCTTGCTGAGGGCTGAAACATTTGCATTAACTCAATGAATGTTTTATAACTGTATTTGTGAGAGCTAAACAAATTGCTGATTCCCCACTACAGCCCATTTCCTCATCCCTCCCACTCCATTCCACATCCAAAAGGCTGATTGCAAGTGAGAACATGAATCATTTTTTGTTTATCCTTCCCTTGTCTCATTGTGCTATGTGCTATAAAGACAGGTGCTATAAAAACATTACAAAGGATGCACTTATTAGGAGGGCCGGGCTGTGCTTTTCCTAGATGTTAAGATGATAGTCTAAGGCATTAAAGAATAGAGCTCCTTTCTCTGCTACAATGGTAACCACCTTTGTAGAGCCACATCCACTTAGGGATTTTGGCCTCATGGAATCCAAAGACCTCAATTAGGTAGACACGTGAGCTCTGTATGCTGATATACATAAGTATATCTGTTCTGAACTCCCAAGACTCACTAAAGTGGCTGCTCATTCTTAACAGCTCACAGGGGGAAATCCCAGGGAGAATGTGTATTTTCAGCATACCTCCTGCCTCCACGTTGTTTATCCATTGCTGGTAGCAACAGGCAGATGCCAGACCACGTATGCATGGGTGCCTTGTTTTCCACAAAACATCCCACCACGCGGGAAGATAGAAGTTATCCAGTACCCAGGTAAACTGAGACAACATATCATTTGCATCTGATGAATTCAGTCATCGTGGCTTCTTCTTCTGAAGATGTTCTGCTTGGGAAAACTGAGGCTTGTTGGAGACTTGGTAAGGTAACAGGGCACTTGCCCAGCCTTCAAAGGAGACTTTCATTTCATTCCTTCCTGCAGTCAATGCCTGATGTAAAACATTTCATTACTTTAAATAGATTTCCCAATGAATATCTTAGTTATAAGGCAACAATGGCATGCTTCTTCCTGATCAAATGGATATTTAATCAGTCTGAGGGGATTAGTTTTAACAGGAAGGAGTCAGACAACATACTCCTCAGTGAGGTATTGCTGGGTAGTTAATGCATTGCCTGAGGAAATGCAAGTTCAAATCTCTTCAAAAGGAAAGAGAAACATATGTGCATTACCAATACCTTGATTATGCACCTGGATAGGGGGATAGAAATGCACAGTACCTTGTTTTTGTTTTATTTTGTGGTTTTTTTTACTGTGGAGTTCAACTCTCCATTTGATTTAAATCCACAGAACATAAAGGTAGAAACACGTTTCATTTACTCAGGCTGTCAAGAATAAGAGGATTTGTGTCCATGTGTTATTCTTACTCTGATAAAAGTGAAACATGTCGTTGTTTAGGCTGCTATCTAATCCAGCAAGGCTTTGAAGGTGTTATGCAAAGGAACAGATGGAGTCCAGGCACTGTGCGTGTATGGTTTAACACAACTGTAAGACTGGACTCAGACTTAAACTAGGATGTGCATATTGCACAAACAGTAAGACCTATAATGTCCTTGGCCACCCTCCTCCCCACTAGATGTGTACCAGGTAAATTGAGACAACATATCATTTGGATCTGATGAATTCAGTCATCGTGGCTTCTCCAGATCTAGTACAGAAGATGTACTGAAGATGCAGTACATCTGAAGATGACTTCATTGCTTCCTTGAGGAGTCCTAGGTACAATGGAAGGTAAACCGCATGAAAATAGGAGAGAAGGAAACACAAGATGTTAATTATTTACAAAAAACTCCCACAAATAGGTTAACCAAAGCACTTTTAAAAATGAATATTTTAGAGAATAATTTGATCAACATTGATTTAATGTGTTATACTCTTTTAACTTTAGACTTTCAATTTAGTCAGTCAGTCAAATCGAGAGTTTCATTTGGACCTTCCTTTTTATTGTGTACATATAGCTACAACAAATAAAATATACAAAAAACTTGTCCCATGTGAGTGAAAGGGAAGTGAGAGGTTCCAGCCTATCTGTTCCAGCTTCAGTCTACTTGCACTTCCAGGTGGATAGTGGTATCTGCTAGCTTTTGGGAACTCAAGTTTCCAATAACGTTAGCAGCTGTGGCTGGAACAAGGCTGCTTTCTCTGTAAGCATCTGCCCAGAGCCTTATTTCCCAAGAGATTTTGAAAGGCTTTTGGCTTTTCTAGGTTTGTATAAGATCTAAAGTGGCTGATATCACATATCACATCAAACATTTTGATACAAATTTCCCTCTATTGTTCTGATTTTTGTTCAGCAAATATTTTTTCCTCCTTCTTTTTTTTTGTGGAACTAACAAGCATCAATTGTTCTCTGTTACTGAAAACAGAAAGGAGTAGAGAACACCACTTTCTATTCTTTATTCACATAGCTAAGAGTTTTTATTAGATTTTTGCTTATACAGAAGCAAGTGGCAATATAAATATTTCTTGTAATGATTCTAAGCAGATAGCTTGTCTCCCTAATGTAGATGTCCACTAGAATTCCCTTCCAAAGATAAGATTTTTGTCTGTAGAGGGAAGTCCTTGATTAACATTTTTTTTCTGATATGCAATTTTGAAATCAGTTGCAGCAGAGGTAAGAGCCGTATCCATTGATTTTCCTAGTTCTAAGAGAGTCTAGATACAACTATGTTTAAACGGTGTTGCTTTCCAGAAAGCAACCATGTTTTTTTTAATATTCTGGAGCATCTAAAAGTGCTACTCCAATATACAATACACAATACTCCAGGTTTTGAGATCAACATCCTGATCTGAATGGAATGTCATTTAATTTGGTACTTCCCGGACACTCACTTTCAAAAAGGGGTAACTTTCTAATGCAAACTAAACAGTTGTTTTCTGTACTTACAGTTTTAACACTGTTACCAAATTTAGAAACAGATGAGTAACAGAGGATTGCTACCTCTTTTTAACTTCCCTGGTTCTGCATACTGCTCACAGTTAAAGTGCTTTGGATCTGGAGACAGACATTTCTTTGTATCTTCATATTTTCCTTCAGACTGTATTACATTCAAATCTCCTCTGCAAGATTTCTCATCATTTATAACTTAATGATAATGTAAAATTGCACTTAGGGAATGCTGGTGTCCCTTGGGTATGGCTAGCTGGAGCCATCTCCTGTTCAGACAGTAAACAGACTGGTAATGACCATCCTCATAAACTTAAACTTGGGGTTTATTTATTGTTTAATTTTATTTATTGATTAATATCCCAAATAAATACTGTTTTAAAATACAGGTAATCAATTTCCATATTCTTCAGATTTTATAAAAGGAACATTAAAAATCTAATTTAAGTAAACTCTTGTGGGTTTTTTTAAGATACCAGATCATGCCATGAGCATTAAATTATCTTGATTGAAGTATTTAGTTTGTGCAGTAAAATTTGCAACTGTCTTGTGTTCCTTGTGGAAGAAAAAGATATCATCTTATCCAGATACTTAAGGTGAATGCTGAATTCTTTGTAGTTGATATCAAATAGAAAATTAATCGTATTTAATATACAGACAAAGGCTATTACTAAATTAGTGGATAAGATCTTTTTTACACTTATGGTCATAGTGAAGAAATACTTCAGAAATCTGAGCTAAGTAAATGTTTATTCAAAGAAAGAGACAGAGAGAACAAGTATAGATATTATTAAGGAATCCTGGCGTAGAAAAGGAACTTCAGGTTCATTACTTTGTCACTGAGAATAAGAAAATTCCCTCAGTCTAGCATCCTAGTCCTTCTGGGCTGTTTCTTAACCAGCTAACCTTACCCTGAAGCACAAAGGGGTTTTTTCTTGCTCATAACTGACCAAATTTCTTAGATAGAGAGGAAGCACAAGCAATCCGGAAGCACAGAAAATGTAACAAGCCACATATTTTTACAAAGGTGAGGGTAAAATGACTACAAAGAAAACAGGATGAACACACATAGAAAGAAACCTCAGAATAAGTGACATATTTCCTATGATTACAGTCTGAGGTTCAGACACAAAGACAGAAACACTGCAATTGTACTTTTTTGTTTCTAAAAGATAAGGAAACTCTGAACTAATTTAAAAGCTAACCTTGTACAGCATTGGTTTAGGTGACTTCAGCTTTATTTTAGGGATCCATTCTGTAATGCACCAAATCAGTCTCTAAGCACGAGGAACAGTTTTAAGGAATTAGAAGATTTTTATGTTGGATTTGAATTGCTTATGTTTACCAGATAACAATACAGTGGGTATAATAGCTGTGGAAAGTGTAAGTATGATAGATCCAAGACTCTTTAAATCATAACATTCATAGCAGAAATACCACATTGTCTCTGCAAATACCATTCTGCCTTGATACTTGCCAGGAAACAATGTTCTACAATGCATACAGCTAGGGACACCTGTAGGAATAGAATACAAAATAATCCTTCTGATTAAATTATTTATGAATTGTGCTTATGAATGAATCTTCAGCTTGGATCAAGACAGATGGAATTGAGCATTTTAATTTAATAGTTTTGCATGGTTCTGGCTTCCATCCCTTAATGCAAATAACTATTTCAAATCCACATTTTCATCTCACTCCTTCAGTGTGAGAGTTAAGTAATCATGACTTCACTAGTCTATACAGGGAACACATAGTTGACATTTGAGAGGAAAATTGCTATTTAAAGACTAGCCACCTATGAACATCAGCATCTTCCTAACAGCAGTGGCTGTTATCAGTCTTAATGCAGTCTTACACACCTGTTGCAAAATTCGACTGGTATTTAGAAAAGTTTGCTGAGATTGTTGGGTTCAAGGTGATTTAGAAGTACAACAGAAACCCTACTCGTGGAAGATTGGGGGTTGTTTTCATTGTGCTTGAAAGATCAGATATCCATTGAAATCTCCATTTAAAATTGTCATTTTGAGGCCAAGCCCACTTGCGTAAAGTTTAAGATACCAAACATGGTTTTGTTCATGATGAAGTGTGATGGAAATCTGTCATCTCTGTAAAGCATCTGCTATTAGAAATAATGTATGTACACATGTTTTAAAAAATCTAGTGTTAGTAATTGACAAAAAATTATGTGAATCTGTGAGATCATGAGAAAAACTGCCTTATAGCTTTGTAGATAATTTCTGTTACATTCCTGTGAGGCATGCTACATCTCTATCTCTTTATCACACTTTTAATATGATGGAAATTGAAAGTCAGAATATCTAACTAGGTCAGTAGGGTGTCCTTATTTATGAAATAAGCAGAGCACATAACTGATAGATACAAATGGTGTTCATCAGACGTACCCTCCTGAAATAAATGCCTGGATGCTTCCCTGGCAGCGGCAAGAACAGGTGCCCTGGAGGCCTTTGTAGTACCTCTATCCACACTGCTCCAGGGATCTAAAATTAGCTATGCAAGATCTCTTTCTGGAAATTTTCTTTCATGTGGACCAGTTAAGGAATTTTTTCAATGGTTCGCTAGATGCCTAAAACATTAGATGACAGTTGTATCATTTCCCAGCTGGGTCCATCTGTGGAAAGTGCTCCTGGATTGAAATGAGACCTGTTCTATTATTGTTGTTTTTAATGGCCACTGGCTTTCTTTCAAGAAGAGACAAGAAGGGAAGACATGGGATTTTGTAAACAAGATCCCCTGTCTGTGTTAACTTCTGTTTGGGGACTGTTGGTGTCTGGCATCCCAAGCACTATCCTGCTAAACACTCTGTATGGAAAAACTGCTCAGTGAGGAGGGGAAACAGAAAAGAAATTAAAAGTCATGAGGTTTATTGTTTGCACAGCAGTTTGACAGGAGCATAGAGCCATTTTGACTCTCTCAGAAGGCCACCCCTGCATCTGCTCAGCTATATATTTCCTACAAAATGAAGTGCAGTTAAGAGACTACAGGCACTTGACAGCTATTCTGTTTTGCTCATAGGTATATGTGCTGTTAATTCGGAAACAAAGCTATTATACTTCAGATAGCATGATGTGTTTGATAAAGGAAGCAACATGATAGACTGAAATACCACCCTTTCAGGCACTGAAAATTGCCAAAGCAGTTCTGTTTAGGCTCAGTGGGTCATTTATCTTCAAATTACACAGCTGACTCGGCACTTGGGTGGGTTAAGAAGTAAGCAGTTTTGACATTTAGCAGCCCAAGGCTTCTTTTCTCCTTGAGAGACTTGCATGTCAGCTATGTTAGTATTTGTCTGCTGCTACTCTTCTGAAGCAGATGGTAAAACCTCACGTCAGCTGGGTGGTTGGGACCCTTGCAGCATTTAGCAAGACTAACCAATTGAATTATAACTGCTTGAGCCCGCAGGTATCGAGTACCGTATGATTTGTTATTACGGTGTTTTAAATATAGTCTGTGGAAGGTACCAGAACATAGCTCTGAATATATTTTGAAAAATCCAGGGGACAAAACAATAACTCACAGAAAACAAAAAAGAATATTTAGGAGGAGATAAGTTCCCTTCTGTTACAAACAGCTCCATTTTGCCTATTGTAGTCATGCTCCTGCATATATTTAGACTGCATGCTTAGTCTTCATTATATCTTGAAGTTATTTAAGCATAAGATCTGCTCAGAATGTAGCTCTTCCCTGAAATACATGCAGTTAAGGAAATGCAGATTTCAAAGCTGGAGTCTGTATAGATGCTGAAGTGATAAGCCTGAAATAGCAGAGAACATTCAACGAGGTTATTGCATCGGCACCTCAGCAGGCACTTCTGTTCAGTTAGGCATAAAGCCTGAGGGTGAAGTAATGACCATTGTGGAATCAGCAGTTCTATTTTTAGACAGCTCTTTTCCAACTCTCATCCTCTTACAACACACTATTTGCTAAATTGGAAAGAGTACATCCTAAAAAAATCTGAATAACTAGAGATCATGAGTATTCATGCTACAACGTAACAGCAATGTTTCAGAAGATCCCTTAAAACGAAGTGAAAATGCGTTTATTCATAATCAATGTCTCCAAATAAATGCCTAGCAAGGGATATCTTATTTTTAGTTGTTTAGCAGTGCTGCTTAATTATGCCCCTGCTGAAACTGGGGAATGTTGTAAAGAAAAGTAATTAGAAGAGGCTGAGCATTTGCGTTAAGGTACTATTGTGAATACAATTAAAAAAACTGCCAGTGCCTCGATGTGGAATGTTTAGTAGTATACAAAATCTAATCCAAAGCATACATTATGAATGACATTTTTAGCTGCATGTTCCAAATTTCCTTTGCATTGGCAGAAGACAGCTGAGGTCTGCAACCTTACAAGACGAATGTAGTGAACGTTTTACTGAAAATAACACAGACGACAAGTGGAGCCATTTTTAGTTCATTTACCATCAGCGAATGTGTTGAAATATGTGTTCAGTTCTGTATGTGCTCACATAGTGTACAATGGGCATTATCAGAAGATAAAAATTTGCCTGCAATTGAACAGTTTCTATAAGCTACTCATGAGCATCCACTATTGGCATCGGGGATTTAATCATGTACGCTATCTTCTTACTTTCTCTGTTTCCTGGTGGGATAACCAAACCTTCATAGATCTGATACTTCTAAGAATGCTTTGGACTACAGAGTTCTTTAACTATTTTGCAAAGTCTGCTATCAATTCAGACCTATTCATGAATATTTGCATTAACATTTGTAAGCTTGCAACCAAGTGTAAAGAAGGAGAGGAGAGGGAGAGGAGAGGGAGAGGAGAGGGAGAGGAGAGGGAGAGGAGAGGGAGAGGAGAGGGAGAGGAGAGGGAGAGGAGAGGGAGAGGAGAGGGAGAGGAGAGGGAGAGGAGGGGAAGGCAGCTTTTCCTGCTCCGCCAGCCTCTTCCAAAATTTCTCTGTCCATCTGACCAGGCAAAAAATCCTTCCAGACCACAGCTTAGCACTCAGTTTGACCCTGAATGCATGAAAAATGCACAACCAATTCCTTGCTATGAGAAGCATAGGTTCCTCCAGCCAAAATCTCATCTGCAGTTATGTCCCAGCTGCAAAGCTCCAGTAGGACCTGGCCTGAGATGCATATACATATGGTGATGGCAGTTCAGTTTTGGGGTTTTTTTTTATCTTCCAGGAATATTAGAGAAAACTCAGAAAGAAAGATTCCCAAAGAATGTGCTGCACTAAAGCATATTACTAGCTGTGCTAATGCTTAAATCACAGTATTTCTGCTGATGGAAACACTGTGTAAACAAAAGTTAGCTATTTACAGTGACCAAAGAAACATATTTTGTGGTTGTATCTAACTGAATGTTCTTAAGTTCCACTTAAGATAATGTGTTGACTAAAACTCAGCATTTCTCCCTAGATTCCTAAGGAATTAGCTCTCACTCTCGACTGGCAAACCTACTTAAAGTTAGTTCCTTTATTATATCTAGTTCACAAGCCTGTTTTTAAACTCAGACCTTAACCTTCATATTAACCCCAGCCCCAATCTTATATTTAACTGCACAGCACTGCCCAAAACTCAGCATGTTCCTTCTAATCCTGTCATAAATTTAGGTCAGCTAACTTTTCACAAATCATTGTTAAGCATGTATCATGAGGCCCTCTCTGTCCAAACTCCTAATTCTTACATTATTTCCAACCCTACTTTCCACTGTAGATTCCAGCCAGGTATCTTTCCTGTCTAAAAATGTTAGTTTCAGAACCCAATAATAAAAGCTGTATATTAAACCCTTATTCTGTTTCTAGTCCTGTATAAACGCTCTTCACACGCTTCGTAATAAAGATATCCCTCTGGTCTCTTGAAAAGCTAATCTGCACTTCGTGGATCACTAATTGGACTTGTGCCTATTTGCTCTCAGATCTGAAGTAATTGTGTTCCCCATTAAACAGAAGGAGGAGCAGCAGCTCCTCATCGGACAGTGAGAGTGGCAGAGCTACGTCCCCTTTGACTGCATGAGGTCCCCTGAATTGGCCAGTGGTCAAAGTGGCCCAGGTGGCCAAGAAGGCCAATGGCATCTTGGCTTGTACCAGAAACGGCGTGACCAGCAGGGCCAGGGAGGTTCTTCTCCCTCTGGACTCAGCCCTGGTGAGACCGCTCCTCGAATCCTGTGTTCAGTTCTGGGCCCCTCACCACAAGAAGGATGTTGAGGCTCTGGAGCGAGTCCAGAGAAGAGCAACAAAGCTGGTGAGGGGGCTGGAGAACAGGCCTTATGAGGAGCGGCTGAGAGAGCTGGGGTTGTTTAGCCTGGAGAAGAGGAGGCTGAGGGGAGACCTCATTGCTCTCTACAACTACCTGAAAGGAGGTTGTGGAGAGGAGGGAGCTGGGCTCTTCTCCCAAGTGACAGGGGACAGGACAAGAGGGAATGGCCTCAAGCTCCGCCAGGAGAGGTTCAGCCTGAACATCAGGAAAAAATTTTTCACAGAAAGGGTCATTGGTCCCTGGCAGAGGCTGCCCAGGGAGGGGGTTCAGTCACCTTCCCTGGAGGGGTTTAAGGGATGGGTGGACGAGGTGCTAAGGGGCATGATTTAGTGTTTGATAGGAATGGTTGGACTCGATGATCCAGTGGGTCTCTTCCAACCTGGTGACTCCATGATTCTATGATTCTAAGATGTCAGACTGACATCCTTATTTCTGCTAGTAAATTTGCACCTGAGGCCTTACCCTTAATTGCAGCATTTCTCCATGCATAGCAGGGGAAATAATAACAAGCCTGTGCTAGAAAATTGGTGAATTTGTACATACTGGGAGTCGCTTTGCAATTTCTTTTCTCCGTGCTCAAAATAGACCATGTGCAAAACCAGACCCAAAAGATAATGAGGTTAAACCACGCTATGGTTCTCTATATAGAACACAGTTACCAAGCCAGTAAATAAAGATATTTCCTCATTATCGTCTTTACAAAGCAATACTCATTTCTCTCTGATTGTGATACTTAGTATAAAAAAAGCAACCTGTATGTGTATTGGCCAAGATGGAATGATTTTCCTTATGGTAGCCCACATGGTGCTGTGGTTTGAATTTGTGGCTTAAACAGTGTTGATAATAGAGCAGTATTTTGGCTGCTGCCAAACATCGCTTGCATGGCATCAAGGTTTTCTCTTTTTACCACTCTGCCCTCATTCTCTCCTCCCTTCAAGTAAGTTGGTTGTGGGTGGGAATGAAGCTGAGAGGGGATGTAGCCAGGACAGTTTACCCAAATTAGCCAAAGGGATAATCTGTACCATATAGCATCATGAATAGCAATAAAACTGAGGTAGAAAAGAAAAGAGGCTGTTGCCTTCCAACATGGCCATTGCTCATGGGTAGGCATCAGTCTGCCTATGGAATGGGGCAAGTGATTGCTTTTGCAGACTTTTTTTTTTTTTCTCCTCTCTTTCATTCACTCGTTGAACATCTTTTACCTTAATCCACAAGTTTTCTTGGTTTTGGTTTTCCTCTTCTCTCCCCTGTACGGCTGGAGGAAAGGGAAGTGAGCAAGTGAGCATGAAATAACAACTCCTTATATTAGTAAATCAAAAATATTATAATTTTGGATACCCTGGTAGATCCATCCTGTGGCTTGCCTGTATTTCATAAACCTCTTAATGAATGCCTGGGTAGCTTCTCTCTGGCACTAGCATCCTTTGCAAACCCTGTAGCCCAGCATGAATGTTTCTGTCAAAAGTTATCTGGCAGCTGGATAATTCTGGCAGTCCAGAAAGCTAAGCCATGAAGAGCATAAAGTATATTTGGTTTTCATACTAAAACTTCGTATGGATTCTTATTCACTGCATTCCTACATATTTGACTATACATGTTTATTTTAGGACTGAAGACAAAGTTTTACCGAATTAACATCCAGGGCTATGCAAAAATCAAATGTGGGTATTATAGGCATATAGATAAGAATCTCAGCTGGAAGAATTTAGAATTAGACTCATCCCACAATGTTTCAATGACATTCTTTCCTAATGACAGTGAAACTGAGAAAGAGAAACTGGTGAATAGCAACCAGAAAGATCAGAAACAATATTAATGCTTTATTCTTTTTAATTTCAGCATTCAGTGCTTTGTCACTAAGCCTCTCTCTGTCTTCTATCTTCCTCACTACACTCTGGCTACTTGATAAACAAAGACGAGGAATTTTAATGGCATCTACCTTGTCTTATTATTCCAGCCAAACCATGCTTTCTGTTAAGTCATTAATATAGTAGATACATGATTAGTTTCATAACTCCACATTAGGGGAAAATTACAATAACTTAAGAATGAATTTGTAACAAACTCTACAGAATTAGTTATTAGTACTTCCATGACTCAATCTTGACATTTAACATAATTACTTGTTAAGAATGAATCTTTCTGGATAGGTTTTCTAATTTCTCAGGAATAGATGGTTGGGCTATGTTAAAATCTCCCACCGAATCTTATTAAATGATTCAGCAATTGTGTTCACAGGATTGCAACTCTGAACTCGCTTTTTGAATTGTAGTGAATGTTCCATAAAACCTGAAAAATAGCGAAACTTGTCATTACGAAACTTTCAGCACAGAAACAAAACAAAGGGTAACATTTACAGATAATCTTACTTTATCACTGAAATGTGCAGGAGGAGTTCAGTTCTAAAAGCTTTTGTTTTATCTTTAAATTCAACAAATCCTTTAAATTATGCCTCCAAGAAAAGAAATTTGCCAACTGTTAAAGACAGAATAACTTAAACATACATACAGTAAGACATAATTGGGCAGTGAGAGGACAGTGCTGTTCCTAGAAATATTAATACTCGCTGGTGAAGAGCCTGTTGAATGATTTCAAGTTTGTGGAAGGAGTGTAAAATTAGTTTGTCCTCCTATTAAAAGAACTGAAATCATGAAAGCTTTATAGGTGTATCTTCAGTTCCTCATTTATCAGGGTAAAACAATATATCCTTTCCTGAACTTTGGTTGGGTGGAAGACATCCATGTGCTATGACATTGCTATTAATGTCACAACTGAGCACCAGATGCAGTTTTAAGAAAGCAGCTCTACATTTAAACATGCAACCAATATTGAGACATGCTTTTGTGGCTCAGTCTTTCCAAATGAATAGTTCAACTGCTTAGATGAGATTTTGTACACACTAGAAATTGATGTCTTCATTGCTACAAAGGATTTCCCTAATACACAACAGAATATCAACAGGCTTTGATTTAAAACACTTCTAGGGAAGGGCCAATTCCACTCAAAACACAGATTATCAGCAGATTAAATGAAATGAAGTGTGACAGCCTCATACAACAAGCTGGTTTGATCCTGGGTTACTGCCCCATGCGCCTACCACACCTGATCTCGGTAAGTGGAAAGCTAGAAACAACGTAGTTCAAAGTGAAGCTGAAGCAGGTTCTCTTTCTTTGTGGGTAGTAGCTACTATGACTCTCTCTTCTCAATAGCTCCATAGAGCACACGAGCACGGATGAGTAACCTGTATACAGAATGTATCAACACTCACTTGGCCAAGGGTACAAAAATAGCTTCAGGAACACTGAAGCTAGCACCAAATGTCAGGCTTCCAGTCTTCATAAATCACACCATCATCTATGCTTTAAAAAGCTTCAGTGTTGAGAAAATATAAGCATGTGATAATTTTCTGCATGCATCAAGATTTCCAAAATATACAGAGAGGCCAACTCTGAGGCAATACTTTGAACTATTTAGGGAACGTGTGCTACCCTGAAGAGAAAACATCATCACAGACCCAACAAAATAATCCCTGAAAGATTAAGTCACTATGGTTATGAATTGCCTTAAATTGCACCAAAACATGACACAGGTACTATGCAAAATGGCAAATGAAAGTAACTCAAAGCTCCTGAAACCAGCTGTGCTTAACTCTATCAAATGGTAAATTGCAAAACCTCTTGCTTGTCATATTTCTCTTGTGAATGCTGGCAAAAATCTCTATGAAAGGTTTGTTTTGACATAGGGAAAGAGCTCTTCACTATGTTTCATCAGTAACCATCTTCTCTACGTGAAATATCTTTCTAAGGTTGAAGCAAGTGTACACTCAAACCACATCTATTGTGCTGACAATTTTTCTGTCTTCTGTAGTAAAGTTCAAATGCTAAGATGTAGCTTGCTTTTAAATTTTAACAAACATTTATTACATTAGCTTCTTTTTTTTTTTACAGACTTTTATTACTTTTCCAGTAAAACTGGCAAATGGAGGAAATCATGAAGTTACTAATTTTTTTAGAAATAAGACTGCTCATAAAAGCTGTGAGGCAAAAACACACATAGATTGGAATTCTGGTTTCACAAGTACAACTAGTGAAACTGATACAAACCCCAAACCACAAATATTCAAAGACTTGATTGGAATTAGATCTCAAGCTTGTCTTTTTGGGGGGATCATAGCATTGTAGGTGTGATAATTCACAGTGATGGTGTTCCTGTCAGAACTGTAACCAGTTTGCGAATGCTTATAGTCATGTTGGCTCATTGTGATGAAATATCAAACAAATCTCAACTATAGTTCTCACAATGGAGAAACGTCTCCCAATGAAGCTTTTAAGCAAATATTCTTTCAGTCTTTCCTAAATCTTCATTGTTTGAAAGACTGTGTAATTTTGAAGCTTGCTCTGCAATGTGTTTTAAAGAGTTTATTCGTTCAGATCTTCATTGGGTGAAAATCTGCTTGCATCTATGGATATGTAAAACCAAAGTAACCAACCTTTTTTACACAGCTTTCACTGAACTTAATTGGAAAATGCTGTCATTTGCTTAATTGGAATGGTAATCTAAAATTTACAAAGACAACCCAAAGGAATTAAGCACAAAATCACCACATTAAAATGCTAGCTTGTAGGTGTATTCTTAGCTGCCTTCCTACCATGGAAATTATTCTAGACATCCTAAGTATAAAGATAACTAACTTTCTACCTTATATAATTTAGTATTTAAATAAACTCTGATGGCCAAAATTAGTTATCACATAAGCCATTATAGATGAACACAGAGGAAAAATCTGAATTGCATAGCGCATCTTTAGCAGGTCAATGTTTAGCTCTGAGTTGGTCCCTAAACATCATGACACAAACAGCTTGTTTAAAATTCAGAATATCCTTCATTGTCTTCTCTCCTTTAATCCTTTCATATCCTCTCCATCATGCAGTACTGTGACACAATTACCTTTTCTGTGCCTCTCTCTAGAAAGAAATTCTATATAATAACATGCTTCTCGCATGAAGACCAATTTGAAAATTGGTCTATGAGCCCTCAAAGTCGACTCAGTTTGGTGGAATCAAACACTTATGAGAAAAATTACATACAAAAGGGGAAAGGACTTTCAAAATTTTCCAATGTCAGATGCCTGCTTGTGCTGCTTCAGAAGTGTTTCTTCTGAACGGCTAACTGGGATTCTGGTGGAACTATAAATTAACTTTTGATGTGTTTTATGTTTTATTTTTTTTTTGTTTTCTACTTCTGCTTTCATATAACTTTTATTAAATGATTGCTAGAACTCCTTGAAAACTAGTTCTTTTGCTAGACATATTTCTCAGTAATCAGTAGTATTTCAATCACCACATCAAACTAGTGTTAGACCCCATCCTGCATAACGTATATTGTCTTAAGAATAGAATCAAAGAACGGTTTGGGTTGGAAAGGACATTTACAGGTCATCTAGTACAACCCCCCTGCAGTGAGCAGGGACACCCTCAACTAGATCAGGCTGCTCAGAGCCCCGTTTCACCTGACCTTGACTGTTTCTAGAGATGTGGCATCTACCACCTCTCTGAGAAACTTGTTCCAGTGTTTCAACACCACCAATGTGAAAAATTTCTTCCTAATATCTAGTCTAAACTAGAACATGAAGCAAAAGGATTTTGGGGTGATAAAAGAGGTGTCCATAGAAAGCTTGTGCTTTTTTAAGTCCAAAAGAATTAATCAGAGATATTGTAGCTGGACAATGAGGAGTCTAGAGTAGGGGAACAGATTATTGTAATCCACAGGACTGAGTCTGCTGCAGGTCTAAAAGATGTAATGACATTGGAGATATTTAAAATGAAATATAATGAATTATTCTACCTAAAGCTCTGATTATCAGTAAATACTCCTCTCTGTATCTATTTGACCCCATGAAGAAGAACTGTCAGTGGAACTTGTGATGATGGAGGTCAGCAGATACTAATTTAACAACATTTTATATTTACTGTGTATAGAAAACACACATTTATTAGCAATTCAGTACAGTTGTTCTTAAGATTTCTGTCCAAAAATCAAGACATAATGATAGCAATAGTTTTGTTGTTGTTAGTTGGTTGGTTTTTTGTTTATTTTGTGCAGGATTTTAGTTCTGTCTTTCCCTAGTAAAGGCTAGGGACTGGGTTGTCAGTCTGCTTTAAGAGTGGACAAGAAACTAGGACTAAACTTCTTTCTTAAAATGATTCCCTGCTTTCCTGAGAAGAAGCAAAAAACAATCAGGCTCTTTTGAATGGCTTGTCACATCAATTCAATTATCACTTCTTAGGGCATGCTGTGGGCTGAACATTGAAGCTACACAGCTTTCATTTTCACCAGATCAGCTGGTTGAATGTTTTTTGTGATTTTAGCACTGTGATGAACAAGCCTCCAAGTAAACTGGAGTGATGTTCTAGCTGTCCTAGGAATGTTCATCTGCCCAGAACTATTGCAGTATGTGTAAAAAAGCTTTGTCTTTTCTTACGCCATCTGGGGATTCCCAAATGCTGACTAAGCTGGTGGCTGCCTACAGAGAGCAGATATAAACTCTTTGTATGGTAATCCAGCAGGAAAAGGAAATTTAACCAGAACCAAGATTTTTATGGCTTTTACTTATTTGTTCTTGCAAACACTGAGTGGATGGTTCAGCTCAGGTTGTGCTTTGATAAAAGAAATCAAATATTCTTGGTTATATTCAGGCCATATTTATACTTCAGATATTTTTAATTGGTGTTTTTAAGTCCCTTGGGACAGATTATTTGACCACTTTCCAACAAAATAGCCAGTTTGGGCTGACCCTGTTGACATGAAGATGAGCCCAGAAAAGTTGTTTCTTTCCTTTGACTGAGTAAAACTGGCTAAACTCTATCTACACCTGATTAAGATGGAAAGCAGAAAGGATACACTATGTTAGGGTATTAAGAATTTTTTCTGATTTTCCTAAGGCTGCCCTAGGTTATGTTCAGGCCAGCTTTAAGTAGCAAACTAAACTAGATGCAGTATAGCATATAGGTAGCTCACTTTCCGTGATCATAAATTTCTTTTGCAATAAGTGGATTTAGGCTAAGGAGAGAATATAACTTAGTGTGCTGCACATTATATGAGTCAACCATGGGATGATCTCTGCTGGGTATCCACAGGACTTCCTTTATCTTCTGTGTCTTTAATATGTGACTTTCATACTGAATTGCTGTGATATTGATGGGTTGGATTTCCTCACGCCAGCAGATCAGATTTTGCAATCAAATATTCTGCCCTCATTTCATTACTTTTAAAAATGAGATAATCTATTGCTCTTAATTTGTGGATAGCAATCATCTTCTAAACAGTTCTACCACACTATAAAAATCTGCTGAGGAATTGGTATCAGGGTCAAGTGTTAACGAAGATGTAGAATCAGCAGATGAGGACTGTGGCAGTAACCATGCTGACCTGTCCCCGATGAATATGTTCCTCTGATCCTGACCTGTCTTTTCATATACTTAGTAAACTTATTATGCCACATTTGCTATACTTTACCTGCCTCTTTCTCTACTCTCTACCTCTCTTTTTTTTATTATTTTATTATTGGAACATCTGTTTTCATGTTTCCTGCCTTTTCAAATTCTCTTCTGTGTCTGGAATGTAATGGCAAACAGGTTACTGTCAAAACAAAAATCCCCAGACCTTGCAACTTACACAGCTGTGCACTGGATTTAGAAAAGAATGACTTTGACATTGGTAGTTTAGGCTAACTGAAGCTTTTATAAATGGTATGTGACTCTTTTACAACTGCAGCCTTACATTTCCACTTTGAAATATTCATTGCAATGGATTATTCTCCTCTACATGAAATTCTCTGGAGTAGCCCTTCTTATTTTCAAGTTGTACTTAAATTATACTACTCTGAAATTAGTAATTCTTTTATTTCCCCATGGTAACAGTTTCTAGATATTCAATAACCTAAAGAGGAAATTATTATAAGAAAATTACATAAGCATATGCCCTTGAGAGCTTGAAATGATTGGGATGATTAGAATGGACAGAAAGGCTACATAAGAAACCTGAAAAGAATAGCCAATATTGGTGAGGGTTTTCTACATAATTTATTTTAATTTAACCTTATCCAGAGATTTCTTTAACAGTCAACATAATCAAATGACTAAACCATTCATCATTAGTTTTGTGTTTACTTTCCTTCTGCTGATGTATATGTATAAAAAAGTGATAATAAAGCAAATGAAAGCTGCCTACTGCTCCATTTGTCTTCATAGTTCCCCCCTTGTCTGTTCCATGACTTCCTGAGCTAGAAATGAGCTTTGAGTCTCCTCCCATGCATACAAGTTAGCAGCCATTGAACAACATCTAAAACTTCTGAAATCAGAAATCTTAAATGTGAATGTGAATTATTTTATTAGATGTTATTTCATTGGGAGACTTGCTCTCCTGTTGAGGCTTTTGCATCCCTCGGTGAATTTTACTACCAGGTATTCTCCTGCTACAGACTAAAACCTCTTGGTTTTCTGCCACTTTCTTAAAATTAGGAGACTTCCATTGTTTTATTTTTCTTTCCCAAACTGTAAAATCCTTTGATTTATAGCTTTGCTGACAGATTTACTGAGCTGGAGGATACCCTTGGTTATCAAAGTAACGCTGTAAGATTTTCACTTTAACAATTATTTTGTAGTTCTAAAGGCATAGCACAGCTCATACTGTATACACAGTCTACCTCACCCAGGTTTTTGATTCTTTTGTGGTGTCAATCAAAATAAAAATAAAGATGATGCTGACTGCTCTAGGCTAAACATTTATTTGCTTTTATTCATCTTGAAATGGAGAAATCTCTTTCCTTTTTTCCCTTCTTAGATGTATTCCTCCTTCTCTTTGGGAGATTATGCTTCTAACAAATATTTCCTTCCCACTTTTTAAACATGATTAGGACTTCTCAAGACAAGGACTTTAAAAACTAAGGTAGTGTGTTGCACAGTGTGGTGAATATGGCCTTGCCCAGACCACATACAGAATCTTCCCAGCCAGGATGTGTTTGAGAGAGAGGAGCTGAGGGAAGTCCCACGAGTCAGAATTATATTCTCTCATCTTCAGAAACAAAGTATGTTGACTTTAAAAGACTATTGAAAAACCTTGCTTTTGCAAGTCTGTTTTGTTGGATGGAATTGCTTGTCTGGATTGATGAGGTGGGATACTAGGAAAGCAAGTTCAAATATTTTCTTAAGGACTGGATTTTAGAAGGAATTTAATATTAATTTTTGGGAGCTGATCTGACTGTTAGAGCTATTCCTTCTGTATAAGCAGTGATTAATTTGCCACGCTACCTGGGCTTGTGATAGGTTACTATTATTTTGGCCTCCAATTTATTATGACCTCACTGTGGATTTGTGGCAGACCTCACAGTAGATTCTCATTGTGTTTCGCTTAATCCACACCTTTGCTTTATGTGCTCTCTCTCAGGATAAAAATAAATACCCTGAAGATCCACAAGGAGAGAAGGAGCTAGTGGGGAAGTTCTAACAAAATAGCTTTATTTCTCCAGCATTCAAGAGAGCCATCTGCTTCAGAATAAGCAAAGCCTTATAGAACGCATTTTGTTAGCTTGCTGTGAACCATCACAGAGAGCTGATTGTTTCTCAGTCCAGCCTACAATAACCAATCCCTCTGGCTTGTCTCCAGTACTATCTAGAAAGTTTTCTTCCTCAGGCAAGAAGACTTCCCAATGTGATTTACAGGCCAATCTGGCTATCCAGACAGATATTCAATCTCCTGACTAATACAGAAAAAAAAAAAATGTGTCTCCTTTATTCAACCTAACCTCATTTTTGCAGAAGGAACTTTATTAGGAGTATTATTAGACTCTATCTAAAACTTTTTATGGCTTCATCAGCTGGGGATGCCAGAACACTCAACACTGATCAAACAGTCCTCCCATCAAGGCCAATGGGATCACAGTGAGCCTCTGAAAGAATTGCTCCTGAAAAACCTCGTATCCTGTTAGTCGTCTGAATGCTCTGGGCTGTAACAGCAGGTACTCCAGACAGCTATCCATGTTTATTCATTGCATTCTGATAGTATCCAAAACATGTCCTGCTGCGTCCACATCCCCATAAAGCCAGATTTGAAGGACTTCTTTGCCATTTTGGCATTGTCTTATTACCACCAGAATTTCACACCGACTGAGTATTTACTTACGCTGTGATAGTAAATGATTTGTCTGTACTCAGTATGTATAAGTAGCCTGTCTTGGGTTGATGTTTTGTACTGTGAATTTTGCTTTTCTATTTTTATTTTTTTTTTAATAACTGTTTAATACTCTGAGAAGGTTGCTCAAGCTCTACTGCTTCTGAATTGCAATGAATGAAGAACTGGAAGCCTGGCAATAAACGTCCAACACCATTAGGATGTAGAAAAACTAGCCCCACAACTGCCTTAGTCTATACTGTGAATGTTTTTTCTTGCATTAAAGTAAACAGAAGAAAGGGCTACAAAATTGTGTGGCCAGACAAACAAAGAAATTATTTACTGTTTTAGTTCATGCTGATTTTATTAATATTAATGTATATTTTGTAGAAAATATTCCATGACCAATTCCAAACTAGAAATCTACTGTATGAGAAGAATGCTAATAAATATGATTAGTTAAGTGAGCTTGTATTTAAATTAAAAATTGATCACAAGAAAATGCAGTTTTATTCTTGCTCTGTCACCTGGTAGAAAAATGAATTGCACCGCTGATATGGCTCACTCATCTAGAAAAAGTAAGCAGGTAGTGGGAGATTGGTGTTTAGCAATTTCACTAAAATAGTGAGAAGACAATAAAGGTGATTTGCAAGGCCAAGTAAATATCTAGAGAAGAACAGAGGATGAGCTTTACTGAAGAGAATATCATGAAAGTGCTCATACCTCTTCACAGCACCAAGCAATCCCTTTATTGTCTGACTAGATCATGACTGAACATGTTGCACCCTGTCTGAATCAGCAGCAAACATCCCAGCTTCTCCTTTGGATGCTTTGAGCTGAACCACCATGACCTAAGACACTACAGAGAAAAAAAATGACTGGATTACTCATCCTTGGTGTGTTTAAAACCATTTTTAACCTTATGAAGTATATATAGCTTCTAATTTACCTGGAGTTTATTTGAGGATTTCCAAAAATAACATTGTGAAATACCAGTACAGGATGTTTGATTATACATATAGCAACCCACTTTCTCATCATCATCATCACAAGGTGCCTAAAGCCCTTGTGTATTTAGACAGACTTCATTATAAAAAGGAAAAACTAGTTAATAATTTAAACAAGCTAAAAAGTTTAAACTCTTCATATACTTACCCTTTTTAACAAAAGTAAGCTGAAGTCAGTTCTTATTGTCTGCACATGCCTCCTTTTCCCATGTACTTTGTAACTTTATTACTTTTTCCAGAAGAGGTTTTAATAGTGGGATGCATCTTCACCAGCTTATCTGTACGGGTTCTTGCTGCTGTGGAATTTATCTGAAACAGATACAGTTCTGGAGCTCACTCTTAGAAAAAATAAAAATGGAGACTGAAAATTGAAAACTGAAGTAATTTTTCTCAAGTTCTACAGCAAGTGGCGTTTACAAAGTCTAATAGCAAGATTCATTTTTTTTGCTCAACACTGCTAGGGTCAGTCTTTATTTATAGTAAGTTCAGTAGTATTTATATTTATATTTATATTTATATTTATATTTATATTTATATTTATATTTATATTTATATTTAGCAAAATGTGGTATACACTTTTTAACTGAAAAAAAAATGCCATTATTACATTGAGAGCACCTCTCCTTAAATAACAAAAATGTCATGAAAAGGTAATCCTCAGAATAAGCAAAGCATAATTAAAGAGTGGACTAACTAAAAAGTAAGGATAAAATAAGGCAGTGAGAACACTAGAGAGAGCAGAAAAAACTTGTTTCTAATCATATTTTAAATGGGACAATGGCATAGAAATATAAGAATCTATTCTGGATTACTGAACAGATGAGCGAGCTGCATCAGGTTTGTCTTTACTAAATTTTGCCTGAGCTGAAATACATAAAGGCTATTTACTCCATATACCTGGGTGCATTTAGTGTTCAGATAAAAAAAAAAAAAAAGCGAGATCTCACGACTTAAATTTGGAGGAATTCAATAATTCAATTGGTTTTGGGTTTTTTTGCACAGACACAAGAAAGGGAGATGGAATGAAACATGAATATTTGACCCTGATCTTGATACTTGGCTTCCTGCATGTACATATATCTAGTTATGTCTTCAAAGAATTAACTTCTTAGAAGAAGCTAACCCCAGTGAGTAACTCTGAACTGAAATGAAAATTATATGTAACTTGTAAGATCTTAAATATATGAAAACAGCTGAAGAAATATATGAACATTGCTACGAGGGAAATAGAACTTGTGCTTCTGTCAGTAAACCTCAACTGTATGGATGCATCTTTAAGTGGTTACTTAGTCTCTCAGAGCTTAAGGACCCCAGGTACTTGTTCATACCTCGCATCATGCCTTTCACTAAGTCTTCTCATACACTTGGTCATATTTAGAGCGAAAAAATTTCCCTTACCTTGTTTCCAGTATGATTTTCTGTCAATTCTTCTTCATTGAAGTTTAAAAGGAGTTAAAATATATACAATGTACAAGAAATATTTAGGAAAAAAAGTAGTCTTTAGGAAAAAAATGAGCATTATGTGGTGGGTTGGCCCTTACTAGCAGCCACTTGCTCACTCTCCACATTCCACCAGAACAGGGGAGAAAATAGGAAGAACACAAGAAAACTTGGTAGTCAAAATAAAGACAGGGAAATCATTCGGCAATTCCTGCCATGGGCAAAACAGACTTGACCTGAGGAACTTAACTTACAACATTTAATTACTGATTCAGGTATTGGGAAAGAAAGATGACAAACCTTCAAACACTATGGGATGCAGCCCTTTGTGGATGCGTTTGCTGTGCTGTGGGCTCATCCATGGGCTGCAGTTCCTTTGAGAGTGTCCCCGCTCCACCATGGAACTTTTCCTGCTTCTCTGGCCTCGTTCCTTTCCTCTCATTTCTGAAATATGTATTCACCATAGCACCACAAACTTCTCTGGTTCAGAGGTGACACAAACCCCACTGTTTGGCTCAGTTGTGTCCTGTAGTGGATGCATTGAGGACGCAGCTGGAATCGACAGTCAGTCTCCCTCTTCCCTCTTCAACTCGTCACTTATACCCACACATCAGCAACATTATTGCAGAGAATAAATGTATTTATCCTAGAATCATAGAATTACCAGGTTGGAAGAGACCCACTGGATCATCGAGTCCAACCATTCCCACCAATCTCTAAGCCATGCTCCTCAGTACATCATCCACCCGCACCTTAAACACCTCCAGGGAAGGCGAGTCAACCACTTCCCTGGGCAGCCCGTTCCATTGCCTAATGACCGTTTCAGTGAAGAATTTACTATCAAGTACTGCTTTTGGAAATCAAATTACCTGCTTGTGAAAAGTGCATGGCAGTGGTTGTTTAACTGATGAATAAAGGAGAACATACAACTTGTCAGTGAGTTCCAGCTGATTTGGTATCTAATGAGGGCTTATGCAGAGTACTAATCTTCGGCATCATCCCTGAAGTTCATGAGGGCCTGGATGCAAGTCGAGTTGAGTATTAACAAAACTGGAGACGCAACATACTCTTGCTCAAAAGCCAGACAGACCTGATTAGCCTGACTAGCACCAGCAGTAAATGGCTTTTATTCCTCCCTAGTATTAAGACAAACTACAACAAAAATCTGCCATTAATCTGAAGGCTGCAAAGTTCAATGCCTAAGCTGCTGGTAGAGACTGAAGAACTACTGACAGGAGAAACTGGTATAACCAGTCTCATTAAGGTGACTATATGCATATTTATACAAATGAATTGCATTTTTGTAACAGTTATACTATCAAAACGTCTCTGACATCAACTGGTGAGCAGGTACTCGTTAATGCTCTGCAAACACAAAGAATGTCTCACTGCCTAAAACAAGTTGAAGGCAAAAAAGGAGTTCAAGATTAACATGTGTTTTTTCCAACAAGCTGAGAAACCAAGCATAAGTAGCAGCTAGAATAATTAGCAGTTAGTTCTTTTAGACAACAATCAAATACTCACTCAAGGCACTGAGTCAGTGTAGCTAAGGCAGAGCAGCCTGTGTAATGAACAACACACATGGATTTGGATCAGCTGCCTCTCACTCCTGGGCTCAAAAGCATCAGGTGGAGTAACAGTGGGCAACCTTTTTGTACAGGTTCAGTGGTGTGAGTGGCACTGAAAGACACCACTGCTCTTCCCCACATGTAAATGCAGAAAAGACTAAGAAGAAGCTGCTTGGAAAATTGTCATCAAAGTAGCTAAATTTATGGAAATTAATTTCATAGAAGTGTTTTGGATTAAATATTTTACATGGTTCTGATTTAGCAGCAACTTAGAAGGTATTGATAATTTGAAGTAGATCAAATTGTTGGATTTTAGCAGCACTTTATCATAAACCAATTTAATACTTAGCAAGGTGAGTGCATAGAATCTATTATAATCAAAACAGTGACTTAATTATAGATTTGAGAATGGCAAGACTCACTTTTATTTATTACACAGTATCTAAATCATAAATATATAAGCACAGAGGTATAAGACAAATCTGTATGTTTAAGCAGATAGATAGAGAGAAAAATGCAGAGGTAAATAGAGGGGTTAGCCTACAATTAAAATTTCAATCTTCTAGAGTTTAGTGAGAATACTCAATACAATGGCATTTCTCAACAGGCAACAGTTGAGTTCTCTGTTTTTCTTTGTTTGCTGTCTACTTTGTCAGCAAACAATAAAGTTTGCATGCTACTCCTGAGAGTAGGGGAGTTTGCTGCAATCCATAAGAGCTCAAAGGGACTTCCACAGGACCACTTACTCATAGAATCCGAGAAAATTGTTTTTCATCATCTATTTTTTCCACTCTGACACAACTTGGATGGTGTAGTTCTGGCACCTTTCACCAGCTGTGTGAGTTCATAACTTTACCAGATCATACATTTCTAATACCACCCTCTTTGGGCCACAATCCACGCGTCAGGCATTTTAAGCTGTCAGGAAGTGACTGATGCTTGGTCTCTTTCTCAGGCAATAAGGTTCTTGTTAGCCCTCTCTTGCAGCCTGTCCATGTCTTCCTTCAGGGCGACTCTCCCTTCCAGCAGTTGTTACTGGTTCTTCATTTAGCAAATGTATTACCTTTCTGCTAAGCTTTAGATCAAGATTCTTGTCCTAAAACTCTCCCCTCAAAAATAAATAAAAAATCTTCTGTACTTTGCAGAATCAACATAAAGCATTTTTTTAAAAGAGGAAGTGACATGTTCACAAGTGCATCTGAGTCAAATTCTGCAGGTGCTTAACTGAAGCTTTTATTAATAAACACATTTTTATATAATGGAAATCTTTAGACAAAGATTAACCAGGAAGACGATGGAATAAAAATTAAGGATATTGGTCTAAATTATACATTACAGGGAGGGAAAACCTAGCTTAAGATTCAGAGGACCAAGCACAACTTTACTTTGCCATTTAAAGGAATAAATAAAAAATAGGAATAACAACAGCAAAATTTGGTCCACAGCTCTCCTGCCTGTTACCATGTTTAGTCCATGAGACACACACTTGAGGTAAGATGATTTTATTCCAGTTTTGTGACATTTTAGAGTCACTTCGTACCTTCTCTGAGCATGAGCTTGGTGGGTGCAAAGCAGGAAAGAAGAGCTCAAAGAGAAGAGTCTGCTGTCAGGCAGACATCAGATTGGGAATGTCAGATGTCTGCATAAATAATTGACAACTACAACAAAGTTAGGGCATAAGTCATTCCCAACCAGACTATATTTAAAACTGCTAACCTGAGCAGGCTTCATATTCCCGGAAACATGTCTGAGGTTCATCTTAAAACCCTGCTGTGTTTCCAAGATCAGTCATCAGCTCCAGTACATTTTTAAGTGAGAGTTTTACTAAGCCAATTACTGCACATACTAGCTATAGGGAAAACTATATCTGATGAAAATGAAATACCTTACATTATATATATTTCTTGCAAAGCTAACTTAGAAACCATCTGCTGTCACAAAAAATCTGTCTGGGTTTATGTGTTTAAAAGAATTAGCTTCATTTGTGATCTGAGGTTGTGCCTTGCTCAGAGATCTATCAAGAACTAGGTTAGTTGTGGATTTAATGTTAAATTCCAGTCAATGCATAGGCAGAAAGAACACGACTACCATCCAAAGAGTGTGGGTTTTGTGTGCCAAACCACCAAGTGGACACCAAGCTCAAAGGCAAAATTCTTCGGGGGATGACTCTTCCCTGCTCCTACCAAAGTCAGTGGGAGCACCATGCCTACATTGCAAAGCAGAGCATTTGACAAAGAAAAAAGATATATTTCCGCAGAGAAATCTTTCTTGTGTTCTTTATGAGCATTGTTTAGGGTTTTGGGTTGTTTGTTGTTGTTTGTTTTTTGGGTTTTTTTTTGTATAAGCCTGCAAAGCTGCAGGATATTGAGAAAAAAAAATATTGGATGAAATCCCAGTTCCACAAAAGTCTTTGGGAAAATTCCTGTTGACTTCCCCAGGGTTAGCTTCCATCTACAGTGCAGTCCCTTGTGTATTCTTTCTTGGTGGCACCCAAATAAAATGTGCTTTGCTTACAAATCAAAACATAGGGTTTTTTTTTTTTTTACGCTGCTAGTTCTTTCAGCTCAGCACGATAGCTGAAATACAAGCTGTGCTTTTCTCTGCATCCCCTATTATTACCTGTCATAAAGAATCCACAATTAGGGTTTAGCTGGCAATTTCATTGCTACTACAAGAGGCAGATGAAAATCCAGATTGTTCTTCCAAAACCATTTTAGCTGTATGTTGCTAATATAATAGCTTTTTATGGTGGTGTGGAGTAGTAAGCAGATACGTACCTCTATCCACATTCTCAGATCAGAAGCCCAATCAAATGAGTGAGATGGACTCCCACCTAGTAGAAAATTAATATACTCCACAATGCTGATATCGTGTTATTTCTAAAGTTCTGTAGCCAGGTTGACCACAGCAGCTATTCCAGTGTACCTGATCTCTGCATGAGTTTTTCAGATTACTTCAGTCACAGCAAGATCAAATTTGTGATACTTGACATTAGTACCTCCAGACACACACAGGAAGAAGCTGATAGCTTAAAATATTTTTTAAAACAAATGTGATTTAAAAAAAAAAAAACCAAAGAAGAGGAATATTCATAGATGTGAGCATTTCTACAATACAATAGCAATCTGATTAGGAACTTTGGTTTTATCTACTGAGGAGTGAGAAATGGAAGAGGAGAGAGAATGAGTAGGGAACAACACAAGGTGTTGGCAGGATGAAGAGGGACTTTTTCTTTTGTGGATTGACAAGTGGAGCAGGAAATGCCTTGTACCCAACTTGGGATTTTACAGTCACGCAACGTCTTCACACATAGAAAACATTAATTTTGATGTTGCATGTAGGGAAGACAAACTAGTTGGCCTACATCTTAATCTTTGTAGTTGTCACAGATAGAATCATAGAATCACCAGGTTGGAAGAGACCCACCGGATCATCGAGTCCAACCATTCCTATCAAACACTAACCCATGCCCCTCAGCACCTCATCCACCCGTCCCTTAAACCCCTCCAGGGAAGGAGACTAGTATGATGGCTTGTGGAAGGCATCAGAAACCTCACATTCCTTTTTGTGAGAAATCTTTCTAACTTGATTTCTGCCCAGTTGGAACAAAGTCAAGTTAAAATGTTCCCTTTTGCCACAGAATGTCAACATCAAGTTAATAGTCATTATTATACATAGAGTAATTTCAGTTCAAGCCACAGAAAATAGAAAACAAAATTACTAAGAGGAAATTAAGCAAATCTTTCACATTTCTTAACTTAAAATATTATTGAAATTGAGTCATTCCCATGTAATTTATACTTTCTCAAAAGAACCATTCTCTTAAAATTGTTTGACCCTATCCATTTATGGATATTGTTTGTACTGGTCTTCTTATTTGTTTCTTTTTGCATTACTGCTCAAATAATTTCAAATCGTATTTTATGCTTATTTGGCAACACAAAAAATTGAAGCCAGTGACATCTATTAAAATAGCCTATGTCAGATATTATGCTGTATTTACATCACCCTGAGGCATTTTCCTATGATCTTTTTGAATTAATTTAATTTGAAAAATGTTGTTCTGGATTTAAAGTACACTGAATAACAGTCGGTTGTTTCAGAAACTGAATAACAAGAAATAACTTCAGACCTTTTCATCAAGCTACTAATTGTTTTGTTTATTTAAATTAAGAAAACTGGAGGCCTATGGATATGCTATGAAGTCTCAAGATTATATACCATTCACTCTGCCCAGCAGGAAAGATTTAAAAAGAAATTGGTAATTAGTGTTTTTCTTCAAATCCTTCTGTAAATGGAGAGCAAATAATTTAAACCAAAAAGCAGTCATTTGTTTCCAAAAGATGGAAAGGCTGGCTTGGTGGCTCTTCAGTTAATTTGAGACCTTTGTCCTGTTTGAAACAAGAATGGAAGCCAGGGACATAGTCAGTTTTCAAGAGCTAAGGTCGTCATCATGAACCATGTCACAAGGAAACCTTAAAGAGTTGGGGACCTTCCTTTTAATAAGGATACTCTCTCACTGACAGGCTCTGGGCCAAAGCATCATCATGTCTGTCCAAAACCACAGAATTCCATGCTTCAAGCTGGCATCACAGCAAAACCCTGCTGATTCAGATTTGGAGCAAAAACACTTATTGTGTTCTTCTGAGTGAACAAATGGCACTGGAGCAGGCACAGTGCTGACACGTAACGAGAACCAACCTCTGACAAGGACGTGCTCTAAATCAAATCAGACAACAAGGAAAGCACAATATTCCTTCTATATCAGTAAAGAGAAGAAGGAACGTCAAATAATTTGAAGCAATACTAAAACAGATGTAATATAAAAAGACAGGCTCCTGTAAACAATATGTTTTGGTTTTTTCCCTGTATTCTTCAAATTCTATATCTTGGTTTGTAATCTATGTCTACAGTGAGGGGAACTATAAACAAATTATGAGTGACACGACAATCTTCCAGGGGTGATGGCTTTCCCTGTGGTGCTACAGCTCTGAGAAACAGCTGATGAAGAAAAAGGTGTACGTGATGTGGTGGGAGTAAGCAAAGTTAAAAACCATAATTATTATGTAGTTCATTTTAGGGAAAGCATGAGAGAGTCTGTGAGAACTTTTAAAATACACATTTCTTAGACCATTATAATTTTATTTTAAGATGCTTTAGTTTTCTCTCTGCATTCACAAAATAAACCCTAACCCTCAAAAATAATTATGCAGTAATAAGCAGTTTTTAAAGTAGTTTGGTGTAATTATCATTCTGAGCTATAACAGACAATGTAAAAAAATGTATCAGGAACACATGTCAGGGAATGTGCTTTGAATCAGAAACCACAACACAGCTCTATGATTGCCTTTTCAATGGAAAACGCTAAGTAAAAGTGAAAATATTATTGCAATACAACTGCTAGAAATTATTACAAAATGAGTCTTTACTACTAGCTAGTACTCACTGTTCTGCTGGTTGGGAAGGTATGGCATTTTTTTTATCTCTCTATTACAAGTAATTGCTGCCAGATGGATGTAATTTTAAGATCATTATTTGTAATCCTTCCTATGCCCTCAGTACTTTACCTTGAAACAATTGCAATTAAGATGTTCCTCAGCACCATTTTGCTGAGACACATTCTTTTCTTGCCCACCCAAGTTAAAACGCTACTAAATTAATCATTGTACAGTTTAGCTAAGGAACACGGCTTTATTGATAAGCTGCTATTTTTAACATTTAATTAGCAAGAGTCAGAGAGCTGATTAGCAGTACCATCTGACAGCAGAGATCATTAAGGCTCGGATGCAAACCTAGGTGCACTACCTTGTCTCACCGCGTGCAGGTGGCAATTTCCTGAGTAAGCAGAGCTCTCCTGATGGGAAGCATGGCAGGAGCTAAGTGGGGGGAGATTTTGACAACAGGACCTGGTTTGTCAGGTATGTGTAAACTGATCTGACTGACACTCATGGGAACTACACGCACCGAGGGCAGCCAGCAGTCCAGAGGACTCAATGTGTGTCTCTAGGGACGGTTACTTCAGATAAACGTGTTCTTCAGAGCTGTAAGGACAGAATTCAAACATAATATTACATCTTGGATGTAATATTGGATGTTGAGGCTCTGGAACGAGTCCAGAGAAGAGCAACAAAGCTGGTGAGGGGGCTGGAGAGCAGGTCTTACGAGGAATGGCTGAGAGAGCTGGGGGTGTTTAGCCTGGAGAAGAGGAGGCTGAGGGGAGACCTCATTGCTCTCTACAACTACCTGAAAGGAGATTGTGGAGAGGAGGGAGCTGGGCTCTTCTCCCAAGGGAAAAGGGACAGGACGAGAGGGAATGGCCTCAAGCTCCGCCAGGGGAGGGTCAGGCTGGACATTAGGAAAAAATTCTTCACAGAAAGGGTCATTGGGCAGTGTCCGAGGCTGCCCAGGGAGGGGGTTGAGTCCCCTTCCCTGGAGGGGTTTAAGGGGCGGGTGGACGAGGTGCTGAGGGACATGGGTTAGTGATTGATGGGAATGGTTGGACTTGATGATCCGGTGGGTCTCTTCCAACCTGGTTATTCTATGATTCTATGATTCTATGATCTATAGCATATATTCATATAAAACCCAGGTGTGATTTTCTTAGGTGAAAAGGAAACCAGGGTGGCTTTGGCCTCCTGCTGCTAACACTGGCCATTTTTGCATGAACTCCCTAATGATACAACAGCGATGACTGAACGACTTCCCCAAAACAAACAACAGATCCAGCTGCTGCTGCTAAACCATCATCAACATCCAGAATTTATTGACCAAAAGTTATCTCAATTTTATAGATGGTTGTAGTAGGATTTTAGTCTATCAATACACCCTGAGTTATTTCTGCTGTAAAAATTATTTGTAGATGTTGACTTACACAATTCAATATTCTTTCATTCAGTAGAAAGATTTCTACCAGCTAGACAAGGAATTGGATGAGACTATAGATCTTTAATAAAATAATACGTTACAGAAAGTAAGAATTTGTTGGGTGTAGCCCAAGAAAAACTATGATTTCCAGGTATCAGTTTTTCAATTCTATGCACTCTCAGCTTACCATTTTGGACTTCTTTTTCACTTTCTCCATACAATGTGGTTCTTATAAAAATCATTATTACTGTTTGGCAAAGACAAACATGGAGACATATACAACTGAAAGAAAAACCTTTGGTTAACCATTGATTCCTACTTCTGCCTAACACTGAAAAACTGGAATAATTAAAATTTAGTTCCCCAATACTTTCATTTTATTTTGAATTTTTAATTATTTTTTTCTTTACTCTCCATTGAGCACAAAAATTTAACAAATGCTTTGCAAAAGTAAAACGCAGCAAAAGAAAACTCAGTTCTAAACCTCATTTAGGAACTCAGATGCCCCATGCTGAAGGACTTTGCTAGACACAATGCATCTCACCAGTGGAAAAAATTACTCAGTGGGAGATAGATTCTGATCTAACGAAAAGAACTGGCAAAGGGGAAATAACCACAATCCTCGTTCATCTGCAAAACTACCCTAACAGGCTTCAGGTTAGGGCTCTTAGCAGGGTTCATCCCAGCTGTTACCTCTTTCATGACTCACGCAAAGAATATGAGCAGGCAATAGCTGGAGCCTGGACTCTGCCTTTTTCTACAGTGTATTGGGTGCCAAAAAAGGGAACAGATACTGGTCCTGAGGTTCTTGAGTGCTGCTTTCTGGGTTGGCACTATTCCTAGTTACTGCAGCAGCATAAATCTCTATCATGCATGAGTTATACAGTCTGTCAGGCCACTTAACATGTGCAGGTTTGTTCCAGCCCTTGTTCAGACCGCGCTCCCACTTAGGCGAATGTGAGCTTTATGAATCTACATGATGCAGTCTGTAATTACTCTGATTCAGCAAAGCCCTTTAGCACATATTTAGCTGTGCATGTGCTAGGTTCATACTCATTCAGGAGAGTGTTATTCATAAGATGAATTTTGAACACACGCTTGAGTGCTGTACTGTATGAAAGCTGATATTACTAAGACACTTTCTAACCTTTATTACTTGAATGCACTGCAGGATTCTAAAAAATGATGGCAAACCTATAATGTACTGAGGTTCTAGTTAGACACTCATTTATGGCATTTTAGATTTGATAATGCTTTCTTAATGCCTGTACCGTAAAAAAAAAAAGTTTAACTGCCTCCAGATTGGAAGGGTTTAATTGAATCTCGATTTAATGGATTTCTGCAGAATATGAAACTTATTCCACAATGTGAAGGCCAGAGACTGAAAGATGGCAGAATGTCAGGCAGGTTATGTAAGTCATGAAATTCAAAGAGCACTTTAATTTACTATCCTGCAGAGACTGTTTATATATTCTGTTTATATAGCTAGGCAGTAACAATGTTATCTCTCTTTTGCTTTGTTTTGAACATCCAAGGTTGATGTACTAAAACAAACAAACAAAAAAAGGTGAATAAATCAGGATTTTTTTCTGGGCATTACCTTGGATGAATTATTTGGAATAAAGTTTTGTGTTACTCTATCTCAGATCTGTATGCTTAGTGTTCATTCCAACCAGGAGAGTAAATTGGTGGAGACTTCTTGCAATGAGAGACAACATAAATGTCATTTGAAAACTACTCGGTGTAGTGCAGAGGACAAGATGAAAATGAGATGTTTGGAAGATGTCAGTGAGATCATTGTGGCATAGCTGGCGAGAGGAAAAATATCTGGTAACTTTGGTATGCGTACACCTAGGATGGTAGTTTATTACTTAAAGTGCAATAGCTTCAAGACAGTGGGCAGATTGCAGAAATGGTCTGAACAAAATACTCACTGTCTCAGCAGACTTCATGATTACTGAATACAGTATAAGAAAGCATTGCATAGCAATGGCTTTTTTAAATTTTGGAGCTGCTACTAGCATGCTATATATGTCCATAGCACCTCTCTATAGCTCCAAAGCTTCAGAATGTAGCTATGACATGTAGTACAGAACTATGGAATAATTTCTCCAGTGGCTCAAAATGAGAGTGAGAAATTCAAAGCGTGTCTATTTAGTATATTACTGCAGATAATCTTTTTGGCAACCATCTAGGCAAAGGTCCTAGATAGAATCTTTTTTCTAACTTAGATCTACAGGTGGTGTGAAAATCCTCCTCTCCTGTCCTAGTTTTTTTCAGAGCTTCCTCTCCTCCCAAGAAACCTTAAGAGAGGCTGAGATGTGGATTGTAATATACATTTTAGAGAGAAGCTGGAGAGTTCAACAAAACTCCTTCAGTCTAAGACCCCGTTTCTGCCTCAGTTTCTCATAAATAACATCAGGATAGCTTAAGTCATCAGGTTGCTGAGGGGAGCAAACTATTTCATCAGACATAAGTCAGATGAAACAGAGACTTAATGGATCTCTCTTCCTGCTGATGCACAGCTTGGGGTGTGCAATGCAGACTTTGTCCCAACACTTGATTTCACAGCCCCTTGGCATCAAAACGAAAAGTCCCCATCATTTTTTTTCTTAGTTTTATACCCCATACTATTTCTTCTTTCCATTCTTGTGGAAAGAATGGCATTATAAGACCCTTCTCTTCCCCTCACATATTCAAAATATTCATGTCCACGCGTACTTGCAAGGATAAGCAAGAGATAAGAAGACCCTGCATGACTTTCCAAACACTCTCACTTGTCATTCACTTCATGGCCAACTGAACTGTCCCATCTTTTCTCTCAAAGCCCCAGCCCACCAAAATAACCACTGATTTCTCCTAAACTCCTTTATCTCCATGAGCACTACTGACACTTCCCAGCCCTGTAA
Source organism: Phaenicophaeus curvirostris (assembly GCF_032191515.1). Lineage (NCBI taxonomy): Eukaryota > Metazoa > Chordata > Aves > Cuculiformes > Cuculidae > Phaenicophaeus > Phaenicophaeus curvirostris. Next base: position 57,583,064 of record NC_091397.1, read on the forward strand.
GACCCTAGCAACCCATCTCTGGTTTCCTACTCACCTTTCCCAACAAGCTATGCTGTCATCATCACAAAATTACTTTTGCTATCCCCAAAATAGGGACAAAAAAGGGTAGAAAAATGCAATATTTTCCTACATTGTTAAGAAGACTAGTATTGCCTTTGTTTTCCTTCATCATGGAAACAAACACAATACGTTCCATTAAAATGTTCTCTCCCTCTGGTTTGTAACATAAAACATCAGTCCAACTCAGAATGATAAGTTACCAGTCTCCAGTCTTATCCATCCCCACCCCTCTTTGCTTCCGCAAAGTGTGTACAGTTGAACATTCCTGTGTCCCTACTAAAGAACCTGTTTATCCTGTGAAAAAATGTAAACATTTTATTGATCATCTGATAAATAATTACTCCATACACACAATGTTTGACCATACAGTTCAAAACAGTTCCTAGAGCAACCAGTTTTTCATTCTGCCCCAGATTCCCCAATGAGTGACATCTCCTTTTAGTGAATCAGAGGTGATGGATTTACAAAACTCATCCTCTGGGTCACTGAATGTCATTTCCATCTGATTTATATTCCCCAGATTTCTATGACAGCCTGCTTAGCGCAGCACTACTGCACCAAGAAGTGTGCAGGAACTGGTTTACAAGTATTAAATCCATGTTAGGAATAGAGGAGTACTTGTTTTAATTAGGCATTTCAGTGCTGTATATTATACACCTGAACAGAGCTGCTAGGCAACCACAGGTCTCCAGATGCATTCAAGGGTCTTCCCAGATTTAGAATTATCTGCTGTGGAGCCAGGGAAACACAGTTCCTAGGAAAATTTAGTCTTTTCTGATGATCGTTTCTTGCAGTTTCCTCAGAAACCAGATTAACATAGAAAGTGTGTTTATTTAACAGGACATTGATGTTGGATGAAAGAGATCTTCTCAGTTCAGTTACAAACTTTATGTACAATTTTAGGCAAGTCACTTTAAAGATCCTTTGCCCCCCACACTTGTGTGTAACATAGGGGTAAGTAATTTTACAAGTACTCTTCATTAATATTTTGATGAGGAACAGGAGACAGAATTTGTGCACGGATTTATGATCTCTTCTGCCAAAGAAGAATCCCATCTAATCAAGCTAGAAAAAGGTGCATTAAGGGGAACAGAGTTTCTTACAGTGGTAGACAGAAAGGGGAGTTAAGAACAAACCCAAGAAAAAGTAATATATGTCTACTGTAAACTTGAGCTATATAGAGTCCATCCAACTTTCATTACCCAACCAAATCCTGAAAACATGTGAAATTTTTCCACCAAACATCAATGATTGTCACAAATCCTCTAAGTTCTCATGAATCAAAACATGCGTCAAGTCGTTTTAGAATATGTCATCAGATTGATTGTGTGATATCAACCAGTTCCTTAATGACTTGATCCAAGAAAAATAATCATGACCTAACAACCTTAACAGCATGTCACAGATCCCTGCTTTGCTACCCAATCAGCAGAAACTTTGTCTGAGTATTGAGTTTTAAACAGACAAAATAGATGAGAGTCCCTTATCTTCTCCCATACAAGATTCTGATATGCTTCCCTTCCCTTTGAAGAATGTCAGTGCAAGCTAATTTAAAGCGTGAACAAACTGAGGAGTTTACTCATGTACTAAGAGTTGATTTTGCACAAAGTAGAGGGGATGTCATAAAGGCTGGTTTGTATGCGTTTCTATAGATAGGATGCAATTAATACAGCTGGTTTTAGAATGAAATCAATTGGCATCTCTTTGTAGAACCCAAGGGATTGTACCACCCAAATCACTTAAAAGCTATTTGTTAGAGTGCTGCTCTCCACTGCTTTTCCTTCGGTCAAACTGAATTGAAGGGGTACAGGTGACAAAACAGTATAAAGAGAGGGAATCTGCAAAGTAAAGTGAAAGTAGAAGGTGCCTGTGAAAAGCAACTGATATTACTTGTGACTGGCTCGAAATAAATCCATAAGGTAAAAGAGTAATCCAGTTCCCAAGATCACTCAAACTTCAGTTTATTTACCCAATACTGCTACCTTATACCTGCATAGTAGTAACACCAGTGTTTAGGGAGTGAGTGCCTCCCCTCTTGGTACTTCATCAACTTTTTATCTTCTAAGCAGCCACAGGATGGCTGTACAGTTTCAATTTTATTCACAATTTACCTAGGCTGAACTGGATTCAGTGGCCTGAATTCTGAATTTAATGCAATAGGCCTGGTTCTTATTCGCAATATAGCTCTTTAAAGTATTCTTTTAGAGACACATGGAACTAGGGAATAAATAAATGCAACCACTTTAAGAGGATGCATTCAGCTACGATTACACGCTCAGAAGTGTTACATAAAACTGTTCATTTCCAATGGAGAGGCTACAACCTTCTTCCTATCTCTCCCCTTGGTCATCAGAGACGTATGAAAAGGACTTAGCATAAATGAAGCTTTGCACCCTGATTTTTATTTCTTCATTGCCAGTACTATGTCATTCACTTACCCTTCATGCAACTGCATGACTAGATTTTTTTTGTCATGAACCATTAGTAAAGTCTCCAATGATAAAAAAAGAAGAAAAAGAAGTTTTCCTTCAAAGAAGTCAAGAAGTTTAAATTGATGAGTTTTGTTCATGAATCCAACAGTTTAAGTTAAAAAATCTGAAGCCTTCTTGACTGTAGTTAATTGTACTTTGGAGATGAGATTTCAGTATTTAACTTTCTGCAGTTATAATGAAAACTTGCCTGCACATTGAATGATTTTTAATCCCTTCCCCCAGTATTACATCATAATCTTTTTTGTTATGGGAATCAGAAATACGGGAAACACTTCAAAACTAGCCAGTTGAGACAGTAAGCAGTTAAACAACTCTAGAAAATAATACCTTAATGCTGCAAAGCATGTGCTGAAATGCATGCATGAATTGTCCCCATGTGTAAAGTTGATTGCCTAGATCAGCACAAAATTATGATGCAGCACCACAGTACAAATAAACTAAAGTGCTTACATGGACAAAGACTATATCTTTTAATTTTAAAAACATAATGATTAGAATATTGCATTTCCTTCCTGTCTTATTTGAAAGGGTGCAAACCAGAGATAATTCACACAGCTCCTCTTGGGCATTCTTATTAACTCTGACTGAGGTCTTGCTCAGCTCTTCACCTCTATGCCATCTGCAGATTAGAAAGCAGGCATCTAGAGCATTTCCTCTCCTGCCACTGGACTCTAGTTTTCATCTGTTCTAATAGCTGCCACAGGAAGTGATTTCCATCTAGGACACTCTTTTCACAAGGTCTCCTTCCCCACATCTTTCTGACAGCATATTATGACTGAAGTGGAAATGTTACATAAAATAAGCTGTTTATGGAAATCTTATTTCTGTCACATGAGCTCCATCCTGATATGACAGGCACTCTATCTGGCTGCAAGTATTAAATATATTAATTATATCTTTCATTATGCAATTCCCCTCTTATTACCACTGGGTTTTGTAGTCCCCGTAAAATACACTCCAAGCAGTAAAATCATTGCACCTTAGCACACTTCAACGTTTGTAACAATGTGACATAATAAGGAGACTGTCATTGTAGAAACACCTTCCTACACCCATGTGGGTACTTGAAAATCTGTGCTTTCTCTATCCTCCTACATAAATATAGTAGCTTAGGAACTTTTATGCTGTGCCTTGATTTTTAATGATAGCAGATGTCAGGTACCATTTAAAACATAAGAGAAGAAAAGGGGACAATTCAGCTTTAACTATAATTCAGCTTTCCTTTAGATGCAGTCACCCATTCTGCTTCTGTGAACTGGGAAAGATGTGAGAAAATATGAAACAGATGAAGTTTTAAAACAGAAACCATTAAGTTCCTATCTTAGGACCCCTTTCTCTCACTCTCTCGCAACATAAATAGCTTAAAGTGACAAGACTTTGTTGCCAGTGTAACTCCACTCACAGCAATTAACTATGCAAGCTCTCTACAAATGAGAACTAAGCTCTGGCCTGTGATGGTGGATCTAATCTTCTCAAGTGTATGTAACACCTACATATAGTTTGTCCTCTTGCACTTTAGCATCCTGTCTCCCTTCATGACAGTGCTTCAATGCCTGTCTTCTCAAAACACAAGACAAAGGTTTTGAAACCCAAAGAAATAAGTGCAATCAGAACCTTGCTAATCTCACACTCTTGCCTCCAAATTGCATCATCAAAATAACAGACAAGCCTAGGCTGCCCTTCTGGATTCTGATACCTGAGTGCACGATTTCTATACAGGTAAGAATTGTAGATTTTTGCATTAAAAAAAAAAAAAAGAATGTACATGGAGAAAAATAGCTAAAACCTGTAAGACACTGATGTTTCTGAACCATGATCTAGATTTTGGGATATAATTGCTGAAGCAGTGCTTTTGCCCTGTTGTTAAGGTAACTCTTTAAAGGTTGGCGATCCATAGAAGACCCAAGGTGCTGGACTGAGTATGAGTTCATCACATTGTTCACCACATTTGGATTGTAGAAATGCAGTCAGAGTGGCAAAGCATTCCCTATTATCTTAGCCACAGGAACAAAGACTTGCACCAAGCAATCCAGCAGGGCTCAAGGAGCAGCTCTAGATGTTGTATTTTGCTGTGTTGCTCATTTGCTTTAGGACTGCCACTGTTCTGGCTGTTAGAGTGACAGGAATGGCTACAGCAGTTGCCTGTTTCAGCAATAGTGTTTTTGAAGAGACCAGAGAGTTTAGCAGTGATGAGACATGATGGACTCCAGCCTCTTTGCTGATACAAGAGGAAGGTGGAGTGCCTGCTGGATTTGGACACAGTACCTGGGAGGAGAGAGACCTGCGCCCCAAGGGGTCTCAGTGACCTGGATGAAGGCATCGAGTGCACCCTTAGCAAGTCTGCTGATGACACTAAACTGGGTGGAAGCATGGATCTGCTGGAGGTTAGGGAGGCTCCAAAGGGATCTGAACAGGCTGGACCGCTGGGCTGAGACCAATGGCAGGAGGTTTAACAAGGCCAAATGCCGGGTCCTGCACTTGGGGCACAACAACCCTATGCAGTGCTACAGACTAGGAGAAGTCTGGCTGGAGAGCTGCCTGGAGGAGAGGGACCTGGGGGTGTTGGTTGACAGTGACTGAACATGAGCCAGCAGGGGCCCAGGTGGCCAAGAAGGCCAATGGCATCTTGGCTTGGATCAGAAACGGTGTGGCCAGCAGGTCCAGGGAGGTTCTTCTCCCTCTGGACTTGGCACCGGTGAGACCGCTCCTCGAATCCTGTGTTCAGTTCTGGGCCCCTCACCACAAGAAGGATGTTGAGGCTCTGGAGCGAGTCCAGAGAAGAGCAACAAAGCTGGTGAAGGGGCTGGAGAACAGGCCTTATGAGGAACGGCTGAGAGAGCTGGGGGTGTTTAGCCTGGAGAAGAGGAGGCTGAGGGGAGACTTCATTGCTCTCTGCAACTACCTGAAAGGAGGTTGTAGAGAGGAGGGAGCTGGGCTCCTCTCCCGAGTGGCAGGGGACAGGACGAGAGGGAATGGCCTCAAGCTCCACTAGGGGAGGTTCAGGCTGGACATTAGGAAAAAAATTTTCACAGAAAGGGTCATTGGGCACTGGCAGAGGCTGCCCAGGGAGGGGGCTGAGTCACCTTCCCTGGAGGGGTTTAAGGCACGGGTGGACGAGGTGCTGAGGGACATGGGTTAGTGTTTGATAGGAATGGTTGGACTCGATGATCCGGTGGGTCTCTTCCAACCTGGTGATTCTATGATTCTATGAAGCTTTGCGTGGAGGCAGCTTGCATCTGGCATCTGTACGCACCAGCCCAGCGGGACGGAGGAGGTGCCGGGGGGTGGGACCGGAGGGGAGCGCGGATCCTTGTGGCCCCGGGGCGGGGCTGCTGTAGCGCCTCTGCCGTGCATTGGGTCTAGAGTCATACATAAATATAGCCGGGGTGGGCTCGCCGCGCTCCTACACCCGGGAGGAGAGGAGGGGAGAGAAACAAGGGGGTGAAAAAAAATTAAAAAAAAAAAAAAAAAAAAGAGAAGAATTGCTAGTGAGGTCATTTCAATGAGAGCGCAGGAGGCGACGAGACGAGGTCGGCTCCTCGGGAGGAGGCGCGGCCCCTGAGCTGCGCGGCGCCGCACCGCCCGCCGGGCCAGCACCTTGGAGAGCTCCGCGGCCCCGGCCGCCCCCGCGGATGCTCCGCGGAGGAGGGAGAGTCCGGGGGCGGCCGAGGAGGAGGCGGAGGCGCTGTTTCCGCGGCTGATCGGGAAGGAAGGATGACCGAGGGAGGATGTGCACCAGCAGCCAGATCATCGGGAGCCTCCTGGTGCTCTCCGTGCTGGAGATAGGGTTAGGGGTGTCCAGCGTGGCCGTGGGGGCGGTCAGTTTCAGCCTGGTCCTCACAGAGCATAAACCTCAGCTGGGAGACTCTTCTCCGGTATGGAGCGGGGTGTGTGTACGTTAGCCATTTCACTCTCTCTTTAACTCTTTACGGTGACGATCCGACCGTGCGAGGGCATCCCCCTCTCCCTCCCCTCCGCGGGTGCATGTCGCGCCGGGAGCCTCTCCTGGTCCATGTTGGGGTGCATGGGGTCCGGTCCGCGTCGAGGGGGGCGCTGGGGATGTGTCTCGGGGTGCTTCTTCCTCGCTCGGCTTCGTTTTTCAATTTTGCTGTGAACAATTGAACTTTCTGCGAAACCCGTTCTCACACCCGGGATGCCCGATGCCTCGAGTGGAACGCGGGCCATAGCTCAAAATCTTTAATTTGACCCTCAGTTTTGCTTTTAAAAGGGAGCAGCCCTGTCCCTTATGGTGAAACCATCGCAGGGTGCTCTGAAATATAGAATCATAGAATCATAGAATAACCAGGTTGGAAGAGACCCACCGGATCATCAAGTCCAACCATTCCTATCAAATAACGTCAAGAGCTGAGTTCTTAGCTTTTGGAGGAAAAAGTGAAAGAGGAAATTGGAAGAAAAAGGAAAGATATGTTCTCATGATCTGGGCATCCTAAGCTGCTTCTAAAATAAACAAAAAAGTCAGACACCAACAATGGGTTAATAGAAGCAGCATGTTCATATCACAGAGCATTTCTCACTCCTCAAAAATGTTTTTTTTTTTCTCAGTTTGAGAGATGCATGTTTCTAGGAAGAATTTTTTTCCTCCAAATTGTTATTTATGAAACAAAGAGAAGGAAATATTGAATATTCAGCCTAAACATGAGTGGGCATTTTTGAATTCCAAAGCTGCTTTGGGGAAGCTTGGATTAGAATCATAGAATCATAGAATCATAGAATCACCAGGTTGGAAGAGACTTAGACAGCAATGTTTCTAAAAGGATTGTTTGTTTTGCTTGAAATAAGATGATAAATGCAAAACGCTTTTGGTTATTCATCAGCATAACCTACTGTAATTTATAGATTCATTCTGACAAAGTGCTTCAGGTAATATTCTCACTGTCAATCGTTATTAATTATTGACAACAGTCATAAATATTTTTGGCAGTATATAAACACACACATCACACTACACTGCAGAACAGGTACATGAGAAATGAGAATGAAGACCAGATAAGATGAGATATTGGCCAACAGGTAATGATATTACCAAAATCACTTCAAAGAGGGAGGTTTCTGATCTTTGCTGATGAAGAAAAAAGATTGCTCAGAAACATGTGTCTCTCTGAAGATTTAATAATAGAGGGCAATATCCTAGGTTGCACTGGAGTCAGAGTTTAGACCAGTCAGTGAGATCAGTATTTTATGCAGTGATTGCATTTTGTGACAATGCTATCCCAGCTGATACCATTTCATGACGATGCACATTTCCTGCACAACTGCCTCATTCATTTTTATGGTTGCTGTTACCCCAGAGTTTGTTCTAGCTATAGATTAAGATCCTATTACATTAGATGTTAGCTCCAAGGACCTTATAATCAAAATATGAGGCAGATGCAGGATAAAAGGATGTAAGGGAGTATAAAGAAAGAACAAATTGGTATAACAGGTGGTTGCCTTACCATACACCAGCAGTCTGGCTGATTTCAAGCTGTTTGAGGGCAGAGTTTTAGATAGGAATAGGATAGACGACAGTGAAGTGATTTTTTCAGATATTTATAGGGTATTGTCCCCATATGTCAGTGGAGAGGCATGGAAGGGAACCCAAAGGGACTTATTTGAAAATGTAACCAATGGGTAAAGGATGCCAGCTACCAAAGCCAGAGGAGGCAGGCATCAGCTTCTAGGAATCAGGCAAACAGCTGCATGTTGTGCAAGCAGAGAAAAGCTGCAAAGAAACTGTAGAGTGAAAGCAAGCAGCTGATGTTTCATGTAGTACAGGAAATGAGAAATCACAGCAGTATGCAGAGTGGGGTGACATGGTTATAAAAGTGTATTTACTTTGCCTTGAACTAAAGATCTTTGGTCTATATTGTCACCATTATGGCACCCTCTCTGTACCACTCCAACAGCTCAAATTATCTATTAGGTTGTGTTCTGACTAGAGGACTACTAGCAGGTGAGACTGGAAAAGAAAAGAGCCAGAGATCTATCATTCTTCAGGGATGCTTAGGGCCATGATTAACTAGGTCCAAATTAAAACAACTGGAAAAAGGTTTGTTTGTACAAAACTCACCATTGTCCTGCTGCAGAAATTTTATAAACCACCCTTCCAGTCACTGGATCTCACGCTGATGTCATGTGGCCTGTATTAAAGAATATGTCTTGCATAAAATATGGGATTTTTTTCCAATTCACAGTCTTGAATCAAGGTTTTCCCTTGAGAAATGAAAAATAAGGTAAAGAAAGGGAAAATAATACTTGGCATGTTAGTATGTAAAATACTGAAGTTAAGTTGAACAGTGTCATGTCTTCTGTAGTAATTTACCTGGAAAAGTGTTGACCCTGTTCTATCCTTTACTTTCGTGGGTGGAACTCAGCAGAGGCCCAAGTTCATAAGGAAGCAGATGAAGATAGCATCACCATGGAAACCTTAACCTGAATTCCTGAAATTTGGGCATCTTAAAATCACACACGTTCTATTTCCTATGCTTGCCTCCTTACGATGCTTTGTATTTGACACACATTAGCTTTCTTCTTAAAAGAGTTCTTACTGTTCACTGTTTCCATTCAGCCAGATAATTTACTAAGGAACAGACCTAACTTTAAGCATGTGCATCCCACCCACAGGATTAGAGACACCAGTGAAATTAAGCAGGGGCTCAAGTGCTCTGATCTTGCATACCCTGCGTTATGTATAAACAAGCCAGGGAAAGTGGACTAGACAAGAACAAAGAAATGGAAAGCCTAGACAATATCTACATGAAAAAATGCATGGAAATGGGAAAAGGGTTCATAAATTCATTATTCTCATTGGAGGTGTGCTGGATTAGGATAATAGTAGTTGTTTAAAAAGTAGCCAAGAGAAAACAACTGAAGGTGTGACTGACTTTTCAAATTATCTGGAGTATGTGGACATGACTATCCAACTTATTTTAAATCATAGCCAATCTGTTCTTTTAAAAGTAGGCCATGGCTACTAAATGGGGGAAAAAATACAGTCGCATAAAACTGAAGGTAAATCTAATGTTGATTTCTGGATTTTATTTCTGGTTTTTATGATTGGATTGGTATAATTTTCTCCACAGGCTGTACTGAGTGTCCCCCAGATTTCTTTTTTTTCCTGAAATTGAGGTGTATTTCTGCAATCCAGCATTCCAAGAGAGTTACATGACATACCATAGAAATTATCCAACCAATGAGTGCTGAACCACTACGCTAACACAGCAAGAATGACAGCATCCATAGCAAAAGCTTTTGCACAAATTAAAAAAAAAAATCAGAAGATGATCCTTCAAAAAGTATTCACAGATATTTTTGATATAGTCACATACTTTTCAATCTGTATTTAGAACATAATGGTTGCATCACTATCATTGTAATTAGTGACTATATAGTCATACATTCACATATGCATCTGGCTCTAATTCTCAATTATTCTGCAGTGGTGAATGAACTCTTGTTATAAATAAGATTGTCTCACAGAGAGGGAATATGAGAGACAAAAGCCACATCTTTAATCAAATATGCCATCTATCTTCATATGCAAGAGAGAGTAATAGTTTCTTCCTTTGTAGGGACAAACATCTAAATGCATTTTAAGGATGTCAACTGGCCTATCTGTAGGTAGTGGTGGAGTTTCTATTTCCATGATTTGTGATTGTAGCACAGTGGAACTCCACGTGCCCATTGCAAGTCTGCATTTATAGTTTGGCTGCATAATTTTGCTCCAAACTGACACTTGCAATATTTGATTCCAGTGACTTTTTTTGACCCAAGAATTGAAGGAAAAGAAAAAGATTCAGTCAGTATGGAAGTCTTCCAGAAGAAGAAAATAATTTTAGACTGGTAAATCAATGTTGGTGGCCTAAAATTTTAAAACATTAGATTTTGCATCTAGTTCTTACTGCTGCCAAATTTCCTTTGGAAAGAACAGTCAAACTATTTTTTTTTCCCTAAAAGAACACTAAAAAATCCACATTATTGTTTAGCATGCAGACAAAATGCAGATGTGATCCTACTTTATTTTAACATGTGTATCGCATTTTCATCAAACTGACTATATTTATGGCTGGCTTCTGCTCCTGATGAACCGCAGCGCTGTCGGTGATCTCAGTGGAAGCTGGAGAGAGTTCTCTACTTGAGAACTCTCAAGGATGAGGGAGGACATGCCAAGCATGGGAACTCCTTGCCTTGCCTTCACTCCAGCTGTGAAGTCTTTCAGTAGGTTTTCTTTGTTATTCAGACACTCCAGAAGCTTAACCCAATCTGGAAGACAATCTATCAAAGGGAATTTGTAGTCCCCAGGTTGTATTTGAGGGGATCTGTTGAATATAGACTGACTTAAGCATATGCTTAAATATCTAGCTGAGATTAGACTTAAGTTCATCTGAAGGGGAAAATCTTTGATTTACTATTTTTTGAGATGAAAACAATCACGCTCTAAACTAAATATTTGTTACAAAACCAACAAAAAGCATTACTAACTGCTTGTTATTCTGATAGGCTCTAAACAAGTAAATAAATATTATTTTGTGCTGAGAACTTGAATGTTTCCCCATATGACCAGAGTTGTTTTGACTCACTGATAGCAGGTAGACTTTCAGGTTCAAAGAATAATTTCTTAATTTCCTTGCATATTTCTAAAAAATATTTCCCATTTTTAAAGCATCTCTGCAAGTCTAGAACGAGATGAATGGAAACACTAATCACAGGGAATGGGAGAGAATTTAAACTGCTTGAATATGGCTTGAATTAGTGGGAACTGTAGCACCACCTGAGCTGATAGAACCAAACAGGACACTACCAGGTCAAGGTTTTAGCTCAGATTAGGCATGTTTTAACACTATGTCTCACTTCAAATGGCAGAGCAGGACGGATTTGGTGGGACACAGGGTTGGGTTGTGGCAATGCTGCTGCTTTTGTTGGTGGGTCTGGATGACTTGCAGCCAGCTAGACATTCCAGTCCCCACAACACCTTGCATGTGACAGCAACATCATTGCAGAGCTTATTGTGTTTCTCTATGGATGTAACAACCAAACCTACTACCTAGGCTCACTCTTTTTGCCTGCTGTCATTTTTCTCTAGTTTTGTTTTCATGAGTGGACTCTGTGCACTTTATACCTAGACTAAGAAAACTTAATCCTTGTTCTGAAATACTGCTTTGAAGAAGAGTTAGAATTAGAGATGCCTTTTCTGCTCAGTTCACCCACTAGGGGTTTAATCTTCCTTCTCATTTGAGTGGAGTTGAAGCAAGAAAATTATTAAATAGAAGGGTTCTTTCTAGACATTACTACTTTCAGATTCCTGGGTATTCTCACAGCAGTCATATGTTTATACAATTTTATTGTAAAACACAGATTTTCTTGTTTACCACCTGACAAGAGCAGACAGAAGTGAAGCTGTTTTTTCTGCCTTGATGGTTTATTCTTCCAAGTAGAGCATTATTTGAATAGGTATGATATGCTTGCATTTTCAATATGTTATATTCAAATTTGGAATAATTTCCCTTCTTCTGTTTCATCAGATACATATGCACGACCCATATGTAAAAGTTGGAGGGCTTTCTACAGAGCGTATGTAGTTTGGGTTTCTTCTTTGTCATAAACAGTAGTAAGAGATGAAGCAGTTCTTATATTCAACAGGTTTTTGCTACTATTTTCTTCAGCCTCACTCCAGATTTTCCATAGACAGTTTTCATTTTCTCAAGGGAATTACATTTACCATTGGTTTTGCCTTCTCAAAACAGAAGAAAGATTTCTTAGCTTCAATATATCAAATAAAAATAGTTCCTTTTCTTCTGCATGATGGAAACCAACAAATCTTTGGCTCTCAGCAGATATAACTAAAACTGATTAATTTTTTTTCAGACTACCAGAGAGAAAGCCCCCTTTTTCTAGGAGAAAGTTAAAGAGGCCAAGTATTTTTTTCCAGAAAATATGAAATAGGGATAGATCCAAACCACAGAACTGGAATCCAAATTGAGAGTTCAGCCTCCTCACCAAAATTTCTGGGTATTTAGATCTGAGGTTTTGTTTTAAGCCCATATTTAATATAAAGTAAATTAAAGCAGGCTGAAAATAGACATTCTCCTTTTCTGGGAGGTCTTTGGTTCTTTATTACATAGTTCAACAGATCAAAAGAGAGATTTTCAAATATCTATCTTGAACACAGGCAGGCACAGATGCAGTGTGAATGGCAAAGACTCTGCAGACATATAGACACTAACCGCATCACCTTGCAATCACACTACTGCTAGCAGAGGGGCTCTGACTCCCCTAAATCCCTGCTAAATCTTTTCTGATTGCAGGACTGAGGCACTCACAGATCACTGAGTCTCTAAGTAGCTTTTATGCTTTGTAATATCTTTGAATTTTTTACCAGTCACCCAAGATTTGTTCTGCCCCATCTGTTATTGGATGATGTGGTCAATCCTTGCTTCCTCTGCTAGTCTTGACATGAAACACCATATATCATGGGAGGTATAAAAAGTAACTAAAAGTAACATCAGAAGCAATGGGAATTGATTGCAAATAGTGAGTTATGTAGGGTTTTAAGTGATATTGTGGATCTTTTAGCCCTTTATGATTTTTCTGATGAATAGTAGTTAAATCAGAAGTCCAACAGTGAAAAATCAGTTTCAACAAGTCCAGCTGAAGGTCTTTCTCTGTCTCCCCAGACATTTTGGAGGGCTTATTAATTTAGCTTATACTTCATGAAATGTTTTAGATTTTTTCTTGCCATGAGCTGTGAACACTTCATCTGATTTGATCATTCTTATAAAGAGCTTATCTTCAGTGATATATTTCTTTTCCTCTCCTGATTTACTGTATTTTCAGCCTAAGTGTGTTTGCCTTGACTTGCTTTAGGGTTGACATGGTTAGAAAATGTAACTACATTTAAGGAGTCCAAGAGGTTGGTAAAAATTGACTGAGGCTAATCAATGATCAATAGGAGCAAGTCTTCACCATGACAGTATTAGTAATGGGTAAACTGTAGTCCAGTGTAACTCAACAAGCCAAGTTTAATGAGTATGACATATGGACATGAAGATGAAATATTTCAGGATAGCCAAGAACAGCCAGAGAGTGGCAAGACAACAGAGTCCTCAGTGGCTGTATTCCAGCTGTCAGTATTGTAAAACAGAAGAGTTAAAAGACAAACAGGAACAAACATATGGAATTCCTTTTGAGTCTGATTTGTACTTACATTCTTTTTCTGGTGCAAAAACCTAGTGTAGTTTCTCCCATTTACTTTTCAGTACTGCTGAGACATCAAAAATTGTACAGGAAATTACTACTAGAGCACCAACTAAAAAATTCCCAAGGCTCTATCAAAAAGCAATGATTAGAGTCAACCACATAATGTCCCACTGAATTCCTAACCTTTCTAGAGATCTCTACACTGAGAAACCTAAGTCATCTCTGCATAAGCAGTGCTCTTGAGCCCTAGGTACTGCTAACATTCTCTCTGTAAAGCAGCTTTCCAGTGCTTTCAGTGAATAAGAATCCTCTTCACCGTCAGAAAAGAATGGTAAACTTGATTTATCATTTTCAACTCTTCACATAAGGTTTAATTGCCTGATGCTATGGCTCAAATCCATCCATTGGTTTTAACAGAAAAATGCCTGCTGTCATAAATAAATAACCACACTGTTTTCTGAGCAAGCCTTTTCTCCATAAATGTAACACACAGTCATCTAAAAAAACCCCCAAATAATATTAATCCTTTGCTACTGCCAAAGTGCTTTTCTTCCAAATGTTTTTAACGTGTTCAGGCAGACTAGTGCGTTCGGTTTCACAACTTGCTTGTCTCATAGTCGTACAGATGATCAAACATTGGCATGACCTTCTCAAGCTCACACAGAAGAATGTGAAAGAACCAGAAATACCCATCTCCTCTGAGTTAGAACCGAACTGAATAGAAAAGAAGGGAGTAGAATAATTTCAGCTGGTTCTTTGTTGAGTTCTTTAACCATAGGACACCTTATTCCTTTTGTATAAATAATGTAGATGTACAGATAGAGAAAATACATACAGACTATATATACAGACCCTGTCACAATAAAATAATATCGTAGAACTATAGAATTGTGGAATATCTCAAGTTGGAAAGAACCCATAAGGATTATTGAGGCCAACTCCCTAAAACTAAACCATATGACTAAGAGCATCATCCAGATGCTTCTTGAAGTCTGACAGGCTTTGTGCCCTAACTCCCTTGGGGAGCCTGTCCTAGTGACTGACCACCCTCTCAGTGAAGAATCTTTTCCTAAAGTCCAGTCTGAACTTCCCCAATTCCATTTCCTCACGTCTCATCAGTGGTCATCAGAGAAAGGATATCAGCACCTCCCCCTCCACTGTTTACCTTTAGGAAATAGTAGCCTGAGATGAGGTCACCCCTCAGTCTTCTCTTCTCCAAGCTGAACAAGCCAATGACCTTTTTTTATACAAGATGTATTTTTTAGTCCTGTCCAGTCACTACAGAGAGAAATTATATTATTAATCCACTTTATCAAGTCTGACTGAATAGAACTTAATTACAGTGATGTCTTCAATAATTTTTTTATTGTTTCTGCATTAATGTTGATAAATACAAACCCCTACTTGTGCGAATCTGAAGCATGCCTAGAGTTGAAGGCAAACTGCAATGATAGGACTGGGAGTGAAACTCCAAACCTTCACTGAAAGTCTGAGTGAAAACTTACAAGGCAGGCGTGATAGTTCTGAGCTGAAATCTCCTCTGCCTGTGTGAAAGGGGCAGAGCAAGCCCTAGGATCAGTTTTTTTGATTTTTACTCCAGTCAATGAGCACTAGTAGCAATCATAGAATCATAGAATAACCAAGTTAGAAGAGACCCACCGGATCATTGAGTCCAACCATTCCTATCAAACACTAAACCATGCCCATTACAATTACCAGTTGTATGTCCTGAGCCATTCAGTACCATGGTCTACATGACCCAGCCATTTCCATCATCAGAATCCATAACCCACAATCCCATCCTTAGTGTAGAGGTTAACAACATACAAAATTTAACCCTGTTCATTGTGGGGAACTGATTCAATGGGTCTAACTCAGAGTGAAAATACATCTCAAGGCTTATGCTTGCTAATAAGCAGGAACTACTCCAGTTGGAGAGAGATATTACAGCAGTTTCTCAAGGGAGATACTGAAGTTGCAAAATTTTGGAGGGCAAATGAGGTATGCATGTAATATATTACATGGATCCTGAATTCTTTATAGAAACTGCTTGATTTTTTCTTTATTTCTTATATAACAGCCAGGTCTGTTCTGTGATTTCATCCTGAATCAAGATCAAGTCGAGCCTTTCACTAGAAATACCAACTCAATGCAAAAAGAATGTGGAAAAATCTGTTTTTAAAACTATAAATTTACTTCCCAATAGAGGTATAGGGTTAGCTTTACTGAAAGTATGTAGCACACATTTCTTAATGAAGGAGTTTATGAGGTATCAAAGAAATCTGTCGAGAGTATTACAGACACTTGAAGAAAGCCTTATTGCCTTCATACAACTACTGTAATTCCTCCACAACTGCTCCCTCAGGGACTATTTGCTGCTTCTCTCATTAAACTTTTCTACAGAAGGAAAAAGAGATATCTGAGAATGTCATTGGTCTTTGATGCAGGTGACTAAATAGCATTAACATCTATTTGGTAGGGGGTGTTTCTGGTTCTGTTAATTAGTCCTAATGCTCGATGCAACAATTAGCAGATCAATTTGTGAAAGGCAACTACATGAAAAAAAGTACAGATAGCTTCATGCTATCTCTTGCAAAGTGGGCTGTCTAGAATCTGAAACAAATCTTCCTACATGCTTAGTGTAGCTGCATCAACAGATGTACTTGTATTTACCCCTGCACCCACAGAGGTGATTGAATTGCATTTTTGCTCAGAATTGCAGGACAGCAATACATGTGTGTTTCTTCAGTGTTTCAGATGGTTGGATCAGGGGATTAAGTACTTCAGCTGCACTTCAGGGCAGATGATTTGGATCACTGACTACTACCTTTCTAAACTTTTCTGAAGAAAAAAAAAAGAGTAAAAAGGCATCTTTTACTTGCAACATTGGGTGGTTTTCATGATTTAGTTACCCAAGCAGCTTAAAAGTAGGATTATTTTTAAATTTTTTTTCTGAATAATCATGCTCAGTCTGACTTCTCATTCCAGTTATTTTCTTCTCAGATAAGTGTGTTTATGGTTGAGTTATAACTTCCTGAAACATATGGTTTGTGATAAAAACACTCGCAATTGTAAACATTGCCTAACCTGCTGTTATGGTCACCAATACAGCAGGATTTGAACTTGAGACTTTAAATGATGAAATAATTGTGGTTTCTTTTCTTTACAGTTTCTACTTTGTGGCATATGTGGAATATTGTGCGCCAAAAAAAAATCTGGACTTGTTGTAAGTTTTTCTACTGCATATACAACATATAAGTATCTGAAAGTTATACTTATCTAACTTGAACTCCTCACTGAGAGCTTGATGTTAAAGACATGATCCTGTTGTAAGTGATAATGCCTGGCTTAATTGTCTGTCAGCTTGATTATTCTGCCATATACAGATGGAAGTCATGTAAAACCAGCATAAGTGTGAAGGGAATCAAGATCTCTCTCAGTTTATTTTTGAATATCAATGAATTAAATTCTGTTACAATGATAGTCTCATTTCTTAAAGCATGTGGACCATAGTTTCTAAAAACTGTCTGTTCTGGTGGTCTTATGGAATAGCCACTTCCCAGTGGATTGCAACGTACTGTCAGGATGCCACATTTGTGATGAAATTCTCATCCCAGCTGTGTTCAGAAGTGGTCTATAAAGCTCCATAAATTGTTCCTACCATAGTAGTTAAGTACATGTAACAAAGCCATATTGAGTAACATCAAAGGTCCATGTAGATCAACATCTGACAGGCCAGCAGTATCAAGGGAAATGATTAAAATGACAATTTAGCAATGAATATCTCCATAGTAAGTTCTTTTGCCCTTGAGTCATTTGTGGTTCAAGGGTATTGTGAACCAACGTGACATCTTTTTGATTAAAGTGATAGGAGATCTTTAAACATGTCTCAATTGCAGCCTGTTTCACATCCTCCTGAAATTCCCAGAAACATTTTAACCAAGTTAAAAGCAAACAAAAAAAAGCAACTAACCACCTAGTCACCACGTTTACCTTCTAAGGAGCTGCATCACATATTCTTCTGTTGTTTCTGTTGCTTCTTCATTCAGCACATTCACCTTGAATGCTTTAGAAGTCCCCACAACAGCTGTAGGAAGCCTCCAAACTGCTATTTGACTGAACAAATTAGAACAAAAGGCAGAGTCAGATGGCGTGCAAAGCAAGAGAGATTCACTGCAAATATATGAGGTCAACCCTCCTGAGGAGTAGTGAGAAACTGCACAACAGAAAATTACGACAGTCTTTTATGTTACTGTTTTGGATGAGACTCTGTAAATCAGATTTTTGTCCCAGTAGTCCTTCCATTGACTTTATTTTAACATGGGCAACTCCTTCTACCCAGCTTTATTTCACATGCAGGGCTAGTCTTAATTCTTGTACTCCAGAAGCTATTGTATTCCTTTGGAGCTCTGTGTGAGCTGAGGGAGTTAAAAATGGGTGTCTGTGAA
This sequence comes from Phaenicophaeus curvirostris, assembly GCF_032191515.1. Classification (NCBI taxonomy): domain Eukaryota; kingdom Metazoa; phylum Chordata; class Aves; order Cuculiformes; family Cuculidae; genus Phaenicophaeus; species Phaenicophaeus curvirostris. The sequence continues at coordinate 57,601,260 of NC_091397.1, forward strand.
GTGTTGCGATCCCTGATGCTATCAAAGCACTGAATTATGGTTAGTCTCATTTTTTATATGAAAGAATCAGTCTCTAAAAAATGATACTGTGACATAACCTCTCTTGTGTTTCCTGACAGATGATACTATTTTCTGCCTGTTGCATCTGTGGACTAATTGGAGGAATCTTAAATTTTCAATTTCTTCGTGCTCTGACAAAGAAGTCGTCTGCTCTCTATTCTTTGCATCTTGCCTCCATGTCTCTTGCATGCATTGGAATTGGTGGTTGCACCCTTTCTTCATGGCTCACTTGTCGGCTAGCCAGCTATGAACAAAGGCGAATGTTCTCAGAAAGAGAACATTCATTGCATCACTCCCATGAAATGGCAGAAAAAGTGAGTTTTGTGTCCTCCGTTATTTGTTCTGCTTCTCCTAAAATGCCTCTGTATGTGATAATGTTTACAATTGGCAAGAGTTGTATTCAGTTTTCAGATTTATATGAGAAAGAACTTCTGGGAAATGAAATGCTGCCATTCTGTGCAAACTTTATTATGTTGCATTATATGGAGCTATTTTTAGGTACTGTATATTTGCAGTACATCCATTTCAATGAAGTACATCCATTTTCAACATAATTCCATTGTACAGCTATTCAAGGGCTTAGCTGCTAAATATAGCACATCATAAATAATTTGAAGCCTTATTAATATGGATTATCATGTATTGTACTGTGAAAAAGCACAGAACACTTTCTATAACCACATCATTGCATGCTTCCAGGATTTAATCAATTTATTCCTCTCCCAAGTACTCAGTTTATAAAGTAGGTTATTTAAACACAAAACCCACAGTTCACAGACCTGGATGACTAAACCTAAGCACTTAAGGGCATATTTAGACATGTAAATGAAACTAGTTGGATTTGCAGCAGAACTGAGCATTTATTGCCTTTCTCTGTTAAGAGGAAGTTTACCAAGGTGTCTAGGTCTATGTTTAGGCACTGAAACTTAAGCTCCCAAAGTTGAGCACGTAGGGCCAAAAGAATTAATTCAATAGAGTTCTTGAAATCAACTCTTTGGATTTACAGATCTGATCGGTATTTGAGGAGAAAATGTTCACTGACACCTTGTGCTTTATGTTTGGACTCTGTCTCCAACGTCTTTCATTTGAGAAATAAGTAGAGAAGGGAATAAAAGTCAAGTGGACTGTCCATCTAAACCTCCATGTGCAAGTTTGCATTAAAGTTATGTTCAACAGTCTGTATCACATCTACTGAGACCTCTGAACAGCAGAGCAACGATTAGTTCATTCAGATCATAAAATGTTTTCAGATTCCTTGAAACAACATGATCTAGGAGTTAATTGTCCATTAGGTAAAAATGACTTGTCACTGTTCTTTGGTTTCTTAACTAAAATGAGGCTCCAAGTAGAAATACAGACTGAATTCACTTTAAAGAATGTTTGAAACATATTTTAAATAGTTAAGTAGTATAGATTACGTAAGTAACATAAAACAGGGTGATAAAATCAAGGGAAGAGATACACTCCCATCTTTCATTTTAAAATGAAGCTAAATTCTGATGAGCTATGTAGGCAAGTATTACCATGGTCTTGCAGATGGTAGGTTATACACTGTCTTTCAAAGAGTTTCTTGCCTCAACCAGGACAAAGCTGAAGCTCACTTGAGAGAAAAAGACAGAGATAAACAAAAAAGGCCTGGGAGGAGAAACCTTTCAAAATACTAAGACCTGCCAACCCTATCAGTTAGGGCTGAAGATGACCGTGTATAGCTCTAGTTCACTGCCTCCTTTTCTGGGCTGTTGATCTATTGAGCTTTTAGACACTTAGTGGTGAGGACTGCCAGGTGCCCACTTATCTTGGGTGCGAAGCCATGAGGCGTGTGCACAGCAACCCTATTGCACATGCTTAGCAACGTGGGATGCACCCTACCGATAGTGGACTCCTTGCATGTGTGTTGTAGAATCAAATGCATGTGTAGATGATCTGATCTAGGATGCCTTAGACCTACAGCTTGTGGACTGCCTGCTGCTTGCAGGTTTGAACACATTAGCTCAACTTTTTTAGGTATGCCCCTAAAAATTAATGGAGGCTACTTAAATTACATTAAACCAGGCCCTAATTTAGAAAAAAAAAATCTTTAAAGTGTTTTATATATAAGACTATTTTGTATATTTATACTGATATACAGTAACATAGACATGTACTGCATGTGCATTTATTTGTGCTGTATTTATTGTATAATTGTTATATTTATATTAGAGATTGAGGGGTATTGAAATAACCGACCTGCCCAGCTGCCCGGTGGTTCCCCCGACACCAGAGTTACCTCCAAGGTACGCTGAACACTAGGGAGCTACCATGTTGTTATGTCACTTCAGGAAGGGCTGCTTCTAAGGTGAACTCATAGTTTCAGCTAATCGAAGTTGGCTGATGCTGTGATGTCACTCTGAGTCAGGAATGGTGCTTCCAGGTAGTGACATAATTCTACGTGGTGAATGCTGCGATCTGGAAGTCGAGTATTTAAAATATTCACCCTAGCTATGGACATCCAAATGCTCCTATTTGGATGTTACCACCATTGACTCACTGTGCTTCTAATCTGTGTGCTCCTTCATTTCTTGAATTCAGTGACGTTTTTATATTTATTATTACTTTTATTTTTGAAAACAGAAATATTGGGGTAAAAAAAATTACTTTCAATGTTTTCTGGAATGATAATATTCTAATATATGATGCCTGCAGAGAATTTAAGTGATAAAGCTCACAAAAGGAAACTTACACTCAGTCTTGAGTAGTCTTCTGGCAGATTGCTATTAAACTGTGGCTGAATGATACTTAACATTAAATGGCTTTTATCTTCTTAGTCCCTTTCCCAGATGACTGGAATCTTCAGTGTAGATTCAACAAGTGGTTTGGGCACCTACAAATAGACAACCACAGTTCCTTGCTCCAGACCAGGCAGCCAGCAGACCATGACCCTGAGTTCAGTGTTAGGCATTCATGCTTCCCTTCAATGTATGAGGAGCAAAAGGCACCATACAAAACTATAGAATCATAGAATCATAGAATAACCAGGTTGGAAGAGACCCACCTGCCAAATGGAGAGGTAGGAGGTAGAAATGATCAAAATTCAGTAAGTTTGCACATCATCTTTTCTCTGAAGCTTACTTTTGATTCAGGAGTATTAACTGGCAAATCTGTTTGGTTTGATGGCTTCAAGTTTACTTTGTAGAGAGGAATAGCAAATCCCTTCTTTAAAAAACTGTGCAGACAACAATTAAGTGTTGTGATCTACCTCAAAATGTATCTAGTAGCACCTGAGAAAGGAGGCATCAGTGCTTCACTTTATGTGAAATTTTTAAGTTCTGGTCTCTGCCTCCCAAACTAGATATAAATAAAATATTGTGGATTAAAAGAAGGGAGAGAAAGAGCCAGGCTACAAATAAAGACTAGGTCATGAAATTTTCTTCTCTTTATCTACTATGCTATAAAGTAAGGCTCTTTCTCTCTGTATTTCTCTCTGTTTAGCTAAATGAATCTTCCTTTTTTTCTTCATAGTAACCTCCATGAAGGGGGACAAACAAATCCCTTTGTTTCCATGTTTTCACCACCGGTACTGAGGAGGTGGAAGAATTTAATCTTTCCCATACTGAAAAGTGCTTCTAGTTCTCATGCAAATATTTTAGAACTAGTCCAATAGTTGCACTTCCACCTGAGTTTTAAAAAGAATAGTCCAAATTGCATTTTTATGTGTGCCCATTCCTCTTGGCATATTTGGATGTTCTCAGGGATCTGTCATTGGACATAAGCAGAAGAGCACTTCATTTCTGGATTGCGATTTAATTTGATATGAAATAGGCCAGGACTGCTCAGAATAAGGCAGTTCTGAGCATAAGCTCCACGTGGCTTTGCAGCCTTGAAGGTTGAAGAAGCGCTTAATTAATACAGCCATCTCTAGGCTTAGACGGCTGCTAAGTGGGTATTGTTTGGACTGAAATCTGAGAATTAGAAAATCTAACTCCAAACGAATTTGGGTTTATATACTTCAGGATTCTGATTCATGATCAGGTCAGTTTACTCTGGGATGACTCATCTGCTTCTTTGGTAGCAATTGCTGAACTGCTAAAAATTGTAGTCTGGCATATTAAGTGAAAACTAAAATCAGTTCCCTCCCAAGGCAAGCAGTCAAAACCCTAAGATCCTCTTTGGATCTAGACATGTTTCCTGAATGTCTATTGTAGCTAGCATCAAATGTCATCAATCTGTAGCATGTCAGCACAGAAAAAAGTTTGAATTGAAATTAAGGCCTGATTACCATCTTGTTCCTTTGAAGATTACCACACAAGCTTGAGCTGATGCACTTTCAAAGGACGATGTCACAAAACTTGCATGGATGCCACCAATGCTGAATATGTGGTCCAAGAGTAATGTCCAAATCAAACAATATCAATGAGTCTATCAACTTTCAAATGTACTTTATATAGCAAGAAATGTGATTTCTGGCTTTTTTGTTTTTGTTTTTTTACAGACAGATATATCAAGCCAAATAAAAAATGTAGTTTGAAATTCAGAGTTTGCTAAATTTTTGTTACAACCTTAGCTAACTAAACTTCAAACACTATAAAATAATTGTAATGGTAATCAGTGTTTTCTATTTTTGTTGCAGGAAATGACAGACAACCTAAGCAATGGTGGCCCACATCTGATTTATAATGGAAGTGTATATTAAGAAATTTTAAAAAGTTCCATGGAAGGAAGTGGTTTTAGACTTTTCTTCAGGAAAAAAATGGACTCCAAGAAATTGAGAAAATGGAACTGTCTTAGCTTTTATGGCTCAAATGTCTCAACTGCAGAACAGCACAGTTGCATTTCCCTTTTAGATACATGTTCAAAATTTATCTCCACAACATTTTACAGACATATGATATTAATTCATTTCCTGGCTACTCTTTTCAGTTTTTTTGGTTTGAGTAACTTTTCAGAATTGTGATAGTATTTGAAATAGACTTCTCAAGACTCTTCTCATGAAGACTCAAAACCCAGGAAAAAATAATGAAACCAGATCACATTTAGCCCAGTCACAGGATTCCTAAAGAGAAGTGAAAAGAAGAGGGCAAAGGAAGGATGTTTCAGGGGAATCTTTTTCCTCCCCATTTAGAAGCATGTGGTATAACGTGACAGCTCCAGATCATGTGGAACACTACCAGCAATGCATCTACACAGTCCTCCCCACATTGCAAATGCATCCAGCCTTGGTTTTCCTAGTAGATTGTATTAAAAGAGAATGCACATTACTCTTCCAAAAGCCTCCCATTTCACACTCAGTGTGTAAATGAACAGCGTGCTGAAAACAACATCGTCTTTGTTTTGAAAGACAGAATGCTCTAAGAACACCATAAATCAAAACCTCAACAATGCCTTGTTGTAAAGAATCTGTAAATAGTTCCAATTTGTGAATGAAGCATATTTCGTAATTTGTTCATAAAAGATGACAAATAAAATGAAATCTAACCCAGAGATTACAGAGAGATTTGGGGTGGTTTTTTTTTCTTGTTATAGAGATCTAGCAAAGCTGAACTGCTGTGCATGCAGAAGACTGAAGATGTATGGTTAAGGCTAGAACGTGCTGATAGTTCTGCAGTTAGTTTGTTAAAGCTGTCTTTATGTTAAAACAGCAGCTGTAACTGACCCCAGAATTTATTGCAGGACCAACTGGTCCATATAACCATGAAAAAAAAGGAAGAAGTAATCTGTAACAGTACATTTTCAGCATAATACTCATATAAAATATTAATATAAAATCACTTATATACTACATAGTGGGTCTATGACTGTGCTGTAAAGCTCAGCTCTTCAACATGAATTTGAGATATGAGCATTCTTGATGACATTTGGCCATTTATACCCATGTGAATAGAATTTTATTATTACACAAGACATGCCATAAAAACCCTCTAGAAATTACAATTTTTGTGACACTATACAGTATAAAATAAACTTAGATTCAATTATCTTAGGATTTTTTAAGTTTGTAAGGGAGTTTCACATCTAATTACAACATAGGAAACATCTTCACTGTGATTTAAGGCTCTTGCTTTAAATTTTATGCAAATAAGCTGGATGGCTAAGCTTGTGAGTCCAAAACCAGTCCATCTCATAAGATCTCTCTTCACTTATCTACTGCCTCGAAGGGCTTTTCGCTAAGTCCCTGATATGCTAATATATTACATGTGTTAGTAATTGCTAATGACACTGTCCCAAGTTCATAAAAAATACAGATACTGTCATAGCAAAAGAATTAGATGTTAAGGTATCTCTTCTCAAGGAAAGGCTTCCCCTTCCAGGTCCTAACAGCCTTTAGACTAATAATAATAAAAAATATAAAAAATAATAATAAAAAATTACTCAAATATCCACTTCAGAAATACCTGGCTGAGATTCATCACTAGCTCTGTAGGACAACCGTAAACTTATAGTTTGTGGAGAGGAGAGGTATCTTGTGACACCTTAGGACTGGAAACGGTAGCTTCAAATCCCAGACAGTGGTTCACAATTGCAGTTCAGTATCTGCTCAGGAATGACTTGATAGAACAGACCATAACATCACAACACTTCATTTCTAGCATGGTAGTAAAACTACGGGATGGTGCAAGGAAATAGGTGATTCTTCTATATCCAAGAGAGTAGTCCAGTGCAACGGCCGCTTTCTCATGCTTTGGAAAGGAAAAGGAGACATCTGCTAAGCTCACAATGTCAGAATCCTTGCTGTAACTTATGAAATACAACCACAGCATTTCTGCTGCTTTTCAGGAAGGAGAGAGGTCTGGGCCCCAGAGAACAAAAGATTCCATTGTTTAGGGTTGAGGCTTTTTTCTCCTTCTGCTGCCAGGCCTGTAGAAAGCAGAAAAACTGGCTGGTCCCTGCATTAATAAAAGCCTTGAAAATACTAAGCTGGAATTCAAAAGACTTTGGAACAAACGTAATAAAGAAGACTGCTCCTACCTGAGACACACAAAGAGGATCAGAATTCATAAATTCAACATAAATTACCATAATATATGAATATGCTATGGGAATTCTAGGAAATTAAGTTCTGTTCCATAACTGCACAGAGAGTTCAACTGTGATGGAAATATATTCTGTATGTTTTCATTGCTGGTACAGTTGAAAAGGACATTCATTCCACTTATTAAGCTACATGAGAACAAAACTTTCAGTTTTCAGAATGTGACCAGCCAACATATCTACATCAATAGCTTCAAGTCTGTGCGCCAAAATCCATTTTAATCTAAGTAAGATGAAGTGTGTATTGTCCTTGACGTAGTTATTTCTGATTCATGCTGCTGTAAAAGCTGAGGCTGGCTCAGAGTCTCTCAGAGATATTCAGTTGCTATTTACTAGGTCAAACAACACTCTTCCTCAAGGGGGTTACTTATTGAACTTTGTGCACAGGACTTAGATGATAAGTTCTTAATCTATGTTTCAATAGTTTAGGATATATTTTAGCCTATGCTTGGCATTTCATAGAACTTCAGCCTATGAGAAACCCACACGCCTTGAATTTGCAACAATCAACAGTTCTTATTGCAAACTGTGCAGAAAAATACATATAATATGTTTTAAATCTTTGTCTTGCACAGCGTTCAATATATATTTGTTGCATTAGGACATAGGATTTTGCCTTCGGATGGTCTGGGATGGTATGAAGGACAGTAGAGCAGATCAGATTCAGTAGGAAATTTAAATGCAATAAGCCATAGTCTCAAATAGTCATATTTATACCAAGATTTTCCTTGAGAGTGCGATTTTGAAAACAGAGAGAAAAGAGAGGATAATGGTTTAAGCCATTTTTAATCCTTTGATCCCAGTCCCAAGCAGGTTAAGGAGTTAAAAGGTGACTTTTGTAATTAAAGTTTAGAAATACCTAAAAGCAGACTGGTATTAGACTAACATATTGTTGTAGATATCACTGCATAATCTTTCTGCCTAAACTGATTCTAGCTAGCTTTCCCTTCCCGTGTCAAAGTGATATATTTAGCTCCTCTATAAACCTCCAACAAGTTCCACAAGGTAGTTTTACATCCATCTGGAGACAGATTTTGAAGAATATTTTCAGAACTTGTACTAGGCAGGCATACTTAAAATTTTCAAGGGGAGGGAAAAGAAAAAAACAGGAAAAATCCAAGAAAGTTTTTGGTAAAACTTAGTTTGATTAGAGTGAAGATGCTAAACTCACTCTAGTTTAACAGTGTCAGCCTGAAGAACTCTGAGTGAACTTGAGTAGCTTGTTCAAGACAGGCTTTTCTCCCCTTAAATATAAAGGTATGAAAATGTGATTCAGTGTTCTGAAGGAAAAGGGTGAACTGGGTGGGATGAATCAGTAGCAGGAATTTTAGCAGAAAGTTATGTGCCTGGAGAGATTTGTTTGGCTGTGGAGGTGTTGTTTTGCTCACACAGAAGAAGCTTTGATTTGGAGCAAATAGTCCAGAGGGCCACACCAAGATCTTTCTTGTCATCTCTCTATAAAGTAGTCAAAGAAAGATCAAAGACACAGGACAGACATATCTACTTCTGCCAGGGAACTACAATAAGCTGTGCAGAGCAGCCTCACAATTGCTCTGTGGTTCCCTCAAATGAGCCCTGAGCATATACAGAATTGGCAGTTTGTTTGGTTTTTTCACCTTGTACTACATTTAATTTGCTGTAAGGTATCTTTTGTGTCCTTTAACCACTGAGTCACAGCAAGTTGCTTTAATGATTTTCACATGAGTGTAATTTTGCTTTGTAATCAGTAGGTTTTTTTTTTTTATCCCAGATATCCTTTCTAAAATCCAGTTTTAATCCTGCCACAAGCTGTAACCTGTGTCCTTCTAAAACTATATGTAGTTATGGCACACTGAGCCGGCTGACTACGTACATTAGTTAAAAAGGACTCTACATCCATGAAAACAGCTGTTTTGATGAACGAGCTTAATGTGCACTGGGAACACTCTAGGAAAGCAGGCAGGAAGAGGGACCACAGGCACAACTGAAAAAGCAAAGTGTCACTACAGTGCTGCATATATTTCTGCTGATAAAAACCAGGTATATGAGTCAACACAACTTCTCTTTGTATCCTTGAGAAAGCAGACATAGAGGTAAAATAAGCTAAGAGCTGCAAGGATTTCCTGCCCTCTTTCTCACAACCCACTGCTAGTAGCTAGCATGAAACAAATCGTGTACCTCGGACCACAAATCTGTGCAGCTCCTCTCCTGTAACATTAGATGAACCCTTTTTTTTTTCTCTCCCATTTCACGCTGATTCAAGTTAGGAGGTCATGTCATATATCTTCGCTTATCTCTTCTCCTCTATTAAAACACTGCTGTAACCTTTAAAGTGTTCAGTATTGAATAAATTCTTACCTTCTTTGTCCAAAGAAAGGAAAAGTAGATAATTCACTTCATTTTACAGAGAGATAGCAAACAAGGCAAATCTAAATCTAAATCTAAATCATTAAGTCCAAACACCCAGACTGACAGTATTAAATTCCTGTTATTTGCCACACTTAATGATACCATTGCTGTCTTACCCTCTGAATCCAGGCATAAACTCCAGGAATGCTGACAGCTAATATTTTTCTGAGGACTATTTATTAACTGTGTAGCACTCTGGAAAAATGTATGTGCCAGAGCTCCTTTGGTAACCATCACACATAAAGGACAATAGGTTAATATTGACACCTACACTGTGGTGGCAGCAGCAGGGATCTTGCAATGACACAAGAGTTCTGAATCTAAATGCTAGAAAAGGCATGGGATTCTGTATGATTGCATTTATGCAAGAGATTGTTTTGTTTCTATTTTATACTTGCTAAAAATATTGTCTAAAACCATGAATAACACCAGTAAGTTTGCAAATTAAGATATTCAAGCATGAAGAAATACCTGAATGAATTTTAAGACTAGAAAATACATTATGACCAACCAGTTTTTCCTTCTGTATAGCACAAGACGTGATACTATCTGACAATTCTTGTATCGATCACATAACAACTGCGTAAGTGTTGTTTAAGTTTAGGTGTTTAAGGCACGGGTGGACGAGGTGCTGAGGGATATGGTTTAGTGTTTGGTAGGAACGGTTGGACTCGGTGATCCGGTGGGTCTCTTCCAACCTGGTTATTCTGTGATTCTGTGATTCTGTAAGCAATGTGCATTTTTAGAATGAAATCTGATCTTTATTTGAAGACTTAAAAACATGAAATCTATCACCTCCCTTATTCTAATGAGAAGGAACTCCTCTACTTTAAAACGATTTGTTTCTACACAGATTTTGTTGCTTTATTTCCCAGGCACAGGCTCTCACTCTGCTATTTAAACAAAACAACAAAAAACAAAACAAAACAAAACAAGCTTCAAGAATATATAAATACTAATTTGTTGCAATTTGTCATTCAAGAAAGTGTCGCAACATTCTTAACTCTGTAGTAATTCTACAGCTACAGCGATAAGCTTGTGTGGACACAAAGGAACCAATTGCATCCCTGTGGTAAGACTGGAAAAATCTGAAAAAAAACCCTAATTCTGAGAAAAAGGGTTTAATGATATATCAGCATTTCATACATCCAATGGCAGTAAAATAAAAAAAAAAGAAATGAAACCCAAGACAGGTTTGTTCAATGTATCTTTAAAATCTTCACTTCCATTTTTTCATTTTAATAGATCTCTTTTTTTGTTCAATTTATTCTCTTTTGTCGTAAGTCTGGAAATTCTCTATGCTTTATAGTACTATAATCAATATTTGGTTTGAAAATCCCACACATATAAAAAATAATGAAAAAAATTAATTGTTCATGCTTCATGAACAGAGCATATTATGTAAGTGTAGCTTGGGACCCAACTTATTAAATACTAAATTAATGTCCTTTTCAAGGACTACATATAAATATACACTTAAAGAACTGCTTCCACTGAGAGCAATGGGACTAACACTTACGTTTAAAGTTAAACCTGGACAACTGTCTCAAACAAGGATTCTTTTGTGAATGACAGCCTAACGTTGAGATGAGTCCAATGACTAGTAAATATTCTTGGTTTGCAGTGACGTCAATGTGAGAATCAGACCCATAACCTTGAACTCTGCAAAAGTAGCAACTGAATATGCAGACCAAAGTGATCAATCAGTGAATCTTATAAGCACAGATTTACTAGAGGAAAAAAAGATTAAAAGGACAAAGGGATTTCAACTGCCTTCTCCTTTCCTTTCCATTAGCACCAATAGTGAAAAATGCCCATTTATATCAGTAAATGCAATCAGAGCTGCCTTGCCTGCACAGTCCCCCAAGGCAGACTGTCCCATCCTTCACCCCTCATAGGATTTATAGTCTGCAGTTCTTGCAAGTCTTTAAGATTACTTTTTTTTAATGGTTCCCCAAATGCACAACTTTTAACTGCAAAAAAAGGTTTGTGCGTGAACTCTGAAGGATTGTTTGGAAGGATTTACTTTTGATTTCAAATACATCAATGATATTAATTGGGTCTGTCAAGGAATGGAAACACAACAGATGCTCACCAGCTTAGTGGCAAAGAGAAGAGGTTCTGTCAAAACAGCATATTTATTTGGAGTCTAATTTCAAATCTCCTGCTTTGCTGACACTCATATCTTTGGCATCTATATTTTCAATGTTTATTCTACTGTCTTACAAACACTTAAGCAGAACTTTTATTTCCAAATCAAATTTCATAACTTGGCAGACTCATGCTCACTTTATAAATATAAGAACTTAAAATCCTTTTCCATATAAACAAGTATATTATTTCCTACCAAAAGTGTGTGATAGCCAAGAAGTTCTATTATTCTCAATCTATAAATCTGTGCAAGACAGCACATCCAAAATAAAGCATCAGCCCAGGCATAATTACAAATGTATGTGTCCAGTGAAGGTAAATAAATAAACAGCTTCTAAGCATGAAATAGCAGTGACTTGCCAGGAAAATTAGGCGAGAATATCCCAGAGGTTCATTGGAATATCATGTGGTGAAAAATGACAGGAGGCCTTTCCTCCTAAGATTTCCACAATGCTCTGGTGATTTGGAAATTAGCAAAACATGAGGAACAGAAAGACACCCCAAGTTGTTCTCTTCACTGGTACGCACGCAGCCCAGCAGAGAGGAGGCTTCCAGGGAGAGCTGGTCAGGTCCTCCTCTCGGCAAACATCTGTGGAGATGGTCCAACAATGTGCAACACTGATGTAGGCAACTGCTCCAAGAGAGAGAATGAAAAAAAAAGTGTATTTTTCCAGCTGACACCCTAAATACTCTGAATCGCCACCTAAAATCAGGAACCTATGCAGGAACTGGGCACTTAAAACTGAGGCTGCCATCAGAGGACTTCATGGTTCTACTTCTTAAATCACATCTCAACAGCCAAAGCTCATTTTGCTCAGCCTGAATGTATCCAAGCTCCTATCCCCATTTCCCAGGATTGTTCACCAAATGTCTTGCTACAGGTTAAACTGCGAGGCCCTCTTCTGTCGAGACGATGTATGCATTATTTACAGCACATTTACTGCACAGAAGAGCATCCAATGCAGCACAGCTCTGGGAACTACTGATTAGGACAGTCAGCCACGAGCCCTGAACCTTCCGTCAGCTTGTCGCAGCATTTCTTTCAAGTTTGGATGTTGTGAGTGGTGGCCAAAGTGTTTTTTTCCTCCACAACTGCCTAAGCAAACCTGAAAATAGAAGCAGACTACTGAAAAAAATCAGCACTACCCAATGCCACCTCCCTCTCCAGCAGCTGCACGACAGCTCAGTTTTAATCCCATTCATTTTTTCCTGTCCTCTGTCAGCCTTACAGATGGGTTGTTACAAGCACTCCCTGATACTGCAGGTTTGCATTTCCTCCAGCTGGGAAGGGAATTAAAAACACTTCCCAGGTCACTCTTCTAGCCACTGCATAAAATAATAGCTTGTCATAGAATCATAGAATCATAGAATAACCAGAGACCCACCAGATCATCGAGTCCAACCATTCCTATCAAAATAGGAATTGTCATCCCCCTCCATCTGAAAAAAAAAAAATGACCACAAATATGGTAGTGGTGGTGGTGGGAGGGTGAGCAGACAGCTGAGACTATCCATGTATTTTGCAAGTATTCTCATGACATCACAGATTAGGGCCCCCAGGTCATGTTCTACTTAGTGACTGGCTCCCAGCAAGGTTTAGAATGGAGCTGTAGAAGGAGCCTTTTGAAGAGGGGCAGGTCATTCCAGTGCACCACACAGCATTCAGGCAGCATAGCACATCTCATACTGATTTTTGTCCCACAATTAGAATGGAATTTTTGAATTGCCACCTGAAATCCATCTCAGCCCCATTTTATCTGTTTACGTCTGTCATAGGATCTGATTCTTTTTGTGCAACAGTTCAGATCTTTTTTCCACCAACACAACGCAACCTAACAACAGTTAGGTTACAAAAATACATACAATGAAGAAATACCTTGTGGGATGTTACACTGATTTCAATAGATCGGTATTTAGACGATGTGCAAAGTCAGCATTAAGCACAAGTAGTTAAAGTAACTGCTCTGTGCCCTGCTCTCCTGATCTAGACTCCTCTCACGTGCTCCACAGTAACTGTGCTGATGGGAGTTTGCAGATTGTTGAATAAGCCCAGGAGATTGGTTCACTGGTGAGAGAATAATTTAAATTCCTAATTCAGAATCTTGCTGGATAGCCCTCTTTTCAAAGGCCAGCTTAGCCTGGGCAGCTACAATGCCTGTGGAAATATATAAGACTCCAGCCCTTGCCAGCCCTTTGACATGTGCTTAATTGTTAGCATGAGGTTTCATTGCAATCCATTTTCAGAACAAAGCAATGTTTGCCTGAACGCTGAAAAGCTGAGATTTTAAATGCAGTTCAGCAGGAGGCTAGCAATGTGACATTTCTGAATTTCCTTCAGCACCTGATCATTAGCAAATATCAGCAACGTCACAATACCAAGCGGCGCTGAGAGTTGCAACTGGAGGTCACGTTATTTTTGGAGCACAGAGCGCTTTGAAAAAGCCTGTTTCAATTTGCGAAGTATGCTGATGCAATACACTGCTGCGGTGCTGAGTAAACACGTTAGCTATACTCTGCCTCACCCACCACATGCTACGCAACCTGAAATATCTGCTGAGCAGCAGTGCAACCAACGTCATTAAATAAATGTCAGTGAACCAACAGTAACCACATAGTGGCATCTGGGACATTTATATCCTGATTCGAGTTGGGATGAATAGTCCAGAATTCAGCAACCAGAGTGTTGTAATTTTTGGTGAAAGATGGTTCCTATTTTACAGATGACAACCACAGTAGCATTACTGTTTCACATCTGTTTAACTGAACAGTGGCTCCTGTTTAACATCTTCCTTAATGATCTGGATAATGGGGCACAGTGTAACCTCAGCAAGTTTGCAGACAACACAAGACGAGGAGGAGATGTTGAAGAGAGCACGTTGCTGTGCTGCCATCCAGAGCAACCTTGACAGTCTGGAGAAGTGGGCTCACAGGAACCTTATGAAGTTCAATATGGAGAAGTGCAAAGTTCTGCAACTGTGGAGAAACAACGTATTTTTTTTAATACTTTCACCAGCCTAGGGATCACTAAAATCATCATGACTACCGCAGAAGAGTCCCTGATTCTCATGTTTTGCTTTGCTTTGGTTGTTGTGTCAATGTTTGGGGTTTTGGCTTTTTTTTTTTTGTGGGGGGGGGTGTTTGATTTTTTGTTTCACTACAACCATTGCGTTATCTTGGGATTTTTGTGTGTGGGTGGATGCATGTGATGGTAAGGAGTTGAATCAGTTCAATGAGAACTCCATGAGCATCAAACTAAACCATGAACTAAGCAGGAAGTTAAGCGAGAACAGAAAATTTTCTCTTTAAACTAGGACAACTTGGCAATTGCCTAAAATTGCCTAGGTCTGTTCTTAAGCCCTATCACTTAGAGATATCGTTCAGGCACCAAGCGATACCTAGCAATGAATCACTCAGAGGTGACTGATTCTCAAATAGTTTTCAAGATAAGAGCTACTATATGAACAATACATCGGAGATTATCTGAACTATTGCAGGTGCATTTGCTTCAGCACCTAGAGCTGCTGTACTTAAATGCAAATAACACCCAGCTCTTCACTATCCACTCAGAATAATGACTTTTCTTTATTTTCCTGAAGGTATATGATGTTGTAGTTGATAGCCAAAGCCCCAGCACTTCTAAGAGAATCAATGAAAGCTCTTCTGAAGTAGCATGTGCTGCTGGAGAAGAGTAGCAGAAAAATAAATCTGGAAATGTTTGACAGTGGTCATGTTATTTTTATGCCTGTCTTCAAGCAAAGATTGAAGAGGGAATTCTTCATCATTTAGGCAGATTTTTATATACCATACACAGATTAAAAGTAATTAAAACCTTATCTTTGACTAACAAAGGATACTCCTGGAAAAGTAATCCCAGTATGTTGGGGGAATAAGCAGCCAAACGTTATGACACTTAACTCCTCCTCTTTGTTTTCCAACATGAGCACAGAATTCCCACCTGATCTGAGGTTTTGGGTTTTTTTTTAATTTTTATAGACTGGAAATACAATGACAACAACTTTTTTGGTTATATCCAAACAGGTCCATATTTCATCCAAAACAAAACCACAAGTCACAAAAAAAAAACTAATCACATTTTTTAACCTCAAATAAGAATTGTCTCTAGTTTCCACTACATTTGGTGTAAACGCTTCAGGTTTTCTGGTCTTTCAGTAGAAAAGCATATACCTTTAACTGCAGAAGAAAATACAGACAAAAGAGAACAGAATTTGTTACCATAAATACAAGTGGTAATCTACCTGTTTACATCTGTGGATGAAAAGAAAAAAATATCCACGTAACTGAATTCCTCATCCTTGCTTTTAATACTTCTCAAGTGTCAACCATCCTTAAACTCACTTGCAATAGTCAGATTGCAGGACTGGGACCTTAGTTTGAAAGCAAAAATAATCAAATACCTTTCAAACAGGTGGTTACATTGGATTTCTTTTAAATGGCAAACTCCTTAAATTAGAGATCTGGTCATTTTTCAGTTAAAAAAGGTAGGGTACAAGATGCAAAACTGATAATAGCGCTGCAAGTTAAAAATTTCTGTGCCTCAGCAAAACCAATATAATTTCTAGAGTTTGTCTAAGCAAGGATTTAGGTAGAAATGTCTAAATATTCTTCATTTCATTATAAATGTCTTTGTAATCCTTTACATTATTTAACAGGATATTAACACTAAAATGACAGAGAACTAGTAGAAACAGAAGATTATTTTGGCTTCTCTACCAGCTTTCGTAGTATCTTGAAGAAGTACAGAAGTTATAATGCAGGATGGCAAAAATACATTTTCTACTCTTAAAATTAATAGCAGCTGGCTTTTCTGGAAGCAATCCCCTGTGAATCTTTAATTCCCGTCTTTCCTAACAATTTTTAAGAAAAAGAATGGAGTAAAGGGTTGCTTGAAGTTTCTCAGAGTATGAACTGCAAAGTAATATAGCCAGATTGTTAAAAGACACCTCATTTACCCCATTTACAACCTGTGCATCCACTTCAATTGTTAGCACAATTCATCAGAAGCACTTACAATGCTGTAGAAAAGCTTCTAGCGTTCCTTATGTTGGCATGGGCTGCTTCCCGCTCTTGTTTCTGTGGCAACATCACCTCTTGTATACATGGGAAAAGTCACGTTCTCACATGGTTTCCTGTACTTTCAGCCAGTGTCTGAGGACAGTTCACTCACTGTCTGGAAGAATAGAGGAGAGAGAGCATCAGATCAACAGCCAGATCGTCACATGTCACGATACCTCTGTGATTGAATCCATGCCTTCAAACACCTGCAAAGTTGTAAACCATAGAATCATAGAATAACCAGGTTGGAAGAGACCCACTGGATCATTGAGTCCAACCATTCCCATCAATCACTAACCCATGTCCCTCAGTGCCTCGTCCACCCGTGCCTTAAACCCCTCCAGGGAAGGTGACTCAACCCCCTCCCTGGGCAGCCTCTCCCAGTGCCCAATGACCCTTTCTGTGAAAAACTTTTTCCTAACGTTCAGCCTGAACCTCCCCTGGCGAAGCTTGAGGCCATTCCCTCTAATCCTGTTCCCTGTCACTTGGGAGAAGAGCCAAGCTCCCTCCTCTCCACAACCTCCTTTCAGGTAGCTGTAGAGAGCAACAAGGTCTCCCCTCAGCCTCCTCTTCTCCAGGCTAAACACCCCCAGCTCTCTCAGCCGCTCCAGCACCAGCCATCCTACAAGCAGGTTCTCTTATTTTCATAGTGTAAGGCCACTTGGGTACAGTTTTTTCAGCAATATATTTATAGATGAGACATTTTATCTCCTGAAGAGAGATTCCCAGTGTAGGCAACACTGATCACTAGCCATACCAGCCATTGCATGGCGGGCAACAACCTGCTTGGAGAATCAAGAGCCAAACACAAGTCTAGTCAGTCCCCAAATGTCAGGAGATACCCATCCCAAACATCATAAATGTCACCACAAATCAGGACAAATTATTATCTGAAATAAACCCATAATTGCTGTATTTCCTATTTCTTTCCTTTAATGTTTGTCTATGTAATTTCCTAGCTATTAAAGATTGACCTAGTAATCACTGATCAAATGATGCAGTCTGCACATTGTAATACAGATTAAATTTTCAACTTGCCATGCAGTTACTACCCTTCTCTTGGATGACTGCAGTTTTAAGTATCGAGGCTTTAGTGTGCCATCTGGTGGATTTTCAGCATTTTGTTCAAGTACAAACCCAGTGATAAAGGGATGTCTGATAGGGATGTATACTGACAGAAGTATCTACCTTTCTTGCTCACTGTCTTTGTCAGAGAGAAAACAGCATTTTCATTTTCATCCCATACTTGCTTCAATTAGGTTTTTGCCTGAGGGTAATAACTCCTACTTCCATTCAAATGAGTTTTTACTATTGTTAACTACTGTAACTTAAGCTAATCCCCTACATTATGGATTTTATATGTAATTGAATGGTGGCTCTCAAAAGAAACCAAAAAACAACCAACCTTCCACAAAACTAGCCTAACAGAATTCCATATTTAGGGCCAGAAGTTGAGACCCTCAGTGACATTTAGATGCTTAATTCTCGGTGACCAAACATGCTTGGATGAGTCTCTCTTTGGGATGAGGGTTAAACAAAACTGAGAGTTTTAAGTACTGATTCTTCATTGTAGGTACCACAGCAACTGTCGTTAAAAATACTGCAGGTTTTTATGTTACCACATGAAAAACACGAAGCCAGCTAAAATATTAGAAAAAACCCCAAGCTTCTGAGGATGAATTTTGTATCCACCCTTTCTTTGTAACTGTGCAGCACTTCTTCATTTCTCTTTTTTATAGAGCACAAGTTGTATGATGAGGAACCTGTGATGGATTCAATTTCAAAACATACTAAGTCCTTTGAGCACATGGTCCTAAGTGGTGCATCTTCTACTCCAGAACAGTGCCACAGGCACTCTCCAACTCTGCACAAGATGCAGTATATTCCATTACAGCTAAGACTTCCAGGATTTTAATACTGGATGGAGGCTGCCCTCTGAAGGAACAAGCTGTAGCTGCCACAAAAGAGCATGAATGGGCTGCTGGATAAGGCTTCTACCCAACATATGATGTCAATTCAGAAAAGTGGATTGATGGCAACGGCTGTATGGGAATAAAAGAAAAGACCAGCTGAGAGGTGCTGGATATGTGGCTGTTAATTAGTCTCCTTACTGGAGTCTGACCTTTCCATAGAGAAAACAAGACCAACAGAGATAAAACAGAGAGGAAAAGAACAATAGTGATTGCAAATGCAGCTTTTGGTTTTGGTTCCAATTGTTACTGGCAACCGGACTGCTAAAGAAAAATAGGCTCAGCACAGTTTTATCAGCCACTGTGAGACTTGGCAAACATACCATGCTGGTTTAGACATTGATTTTAGCTGCCTTTTTGGACACAGACTCCGTGCAGCGCTGCCAAAAGGTCAGCTGAGACAGCCTGTTTTTCAACTGAAAGCTAACATCAAGAAGTGAACAGCAGATATATAACTAGGGAAGAAAAAGAAGATTAAAAATGAATGTGAGGATATCAGGATTAAAGTGTTAAGTGTCCAGGCACTTTTCAGAAATGAACTATGACTGGGGGAGGTGGCAGTTGGATTGAGATTCCTCTATTTGGTCAGGACATCTTTTATAATTAGCTAACAAAAGCCCAAGTCTGGGTCTGAAGTATCTAGAGTCTGCAAGTCAACAAAGCTTTTGGTCCAGATAAGTTATGTTGCATCATAGTTGGACTCGATGATCCGACAGGTCTTTTCGAACCTGGTGATTCCAAGATTCTATGATTCTATGATCAGCAGGCAGCAAGACCTGACAAAAGTGGATTTGCATGGAAACACAGCTGACGCATAGACCAGGTTTCTACACTAGAACAGTTTCAAGGAGGCTACTTTGAATTAGCAGTGGCCTGACCCTATGGACTTAATGACCATTACGATTTAAATTTTATCCTTCAAATTATTTTAGCTTGAAAGGAAATCTGGAAGTCCCAGGAATACTCTGCAGTGAAAACAAAAGCACGGTAGCAGGAATAAACAGAGACTCAATCAGAAAGTGCAGATCTGATGTAAACTAAAATACCCACATGTGGCCACAGCACAATCTGCCTTGGGGAGCAATTCTGGGCTTCCAGGCTAAGCGGTAATGCAGTTGCTGAAACAAAACTCTCCTTAAAGTCTACCAGCCTTGGCCACATAGTTTAGAGTTTAGTGCAGAAGTCCATATTTTTGTTCATACTGCCTTTCCATCTTATTTGGAGTTTTTATTTAAGGAGCAGAGTTATGTTTTTTATTATCCCGGATAAAGTTGAGTGTAGCCCTTAGAGTATTATATGTTCTCAATATCTAAATCCACTCATAAACAGGAGTTATAAAACTTGTATTTCGTTTAGGAATAGATGTGGATGCGGTTATTGTATAAGGTCTTTAACTAAAACTGAAAGCACATCGCAAGGATTAAATATGATCTGAATAGTTGAAATAAAAAATATAAATATTTCTTCCAGAAAGCTGAAAGCATATAATATACAATTAATTTTAACAGACATTAAATACCTTGAAGGATTAAAGCCACCAGAGAATACAGATTACAGTAGATGAAGACATTTTCAGTTTTGCAAGTTTGGTCTGACACCTGAAAGCCATTGTTATGTCAGTTCTCTAACAGTAATCCAACTTTATTTGCAGTAAAGTACTGCAAATTATACCACTGGTTTTACCTCTGAAAACTAACAAAGTCCTGCCTTCTCAGTGCATTCAGTCAATGCAAACCTTTTGGTGATACAGTATTTGAGTAGTTTCAAAGGTTTATTCATCACTTAATGTATTATCAGGAGTCCAAGGATTTCTGGTATCTGACATAAGTCCTGTTTTTATAGAACCACAGCATATCTGAGGCCCCCACAACATAAAAGGAGTTTTAACACCTTTAATGAAATTAATACATCAAAAACGTATTTAACTCTCTGTGTGTTTTCAGTTTGAAAGTGTACATTTACTAAAACAAGTCAAGCTGATATAAATCAGATTTAAATCAAAGAACGAATACCTTTTTCAAGGTTTTGCACCACTTCTGTTAAATCAGTTTAGACTCAAATCTTAAGGCAATACTGTGCAATTTTGTGTTCATAAAGGTCTGACCTTCAAGGATAAATTCTTTACTAACCAGCCACAACTTCCATTGGTTATAAAACAGCAAGCTTTTTGTTATTACTGTGGCTCACGCTGTAGGTCATTTGAAATGTACAGTGCACCAGAATCCCTTTCTGCAAATTTCATAATTTTACCTTCTTTTTTCTTCTACCTTTCAGTATTGTGCTTAATAAAGCATTACAAAATTTCTTGTTATCTGCACAAATTAGACTCATGCCTTAGCAATACAAATCAAATTCTGTAGTCATAGTTCGGGTTGGAAGAGACCTTAAACATCATCCACTTCCAATCCCTCTGCACGGGCAGGGACACCTTCCACAACATCAGGTGTGCTTCATCCAACGTAGCCTTGAACACCCCCAGGGATGGGGCATCCACAACTTCTCTGGGCAAGCAGTTCCAGCACCTCACCACCCACACAATGAAAAATTTCTTCCCAATTAACATCACTATATACGAAGAACATAATTTTAGGTTATTTGACATCATATAACAGCATGTGTCATCTAATTTACCAAACGTTCAATTTAAATTTACAATAATTTCACAACCCAGTGTTTCACCTAAACTACCAAATGTTTGACTGTGGTTCATGAGGCACTCAGATGCATCAGGGCCGGGGTCATTCCATGCAAAACCAGTTGAAAAGCGAACATAAATTATGCCAATCACAGAGGTACAATCCCAACAGGAAGGAAATGGTGAGCCTGGGCGGATACGAGTGGATTAGGGAGAAAAATCGCTATCCCCAAGTGATACGAAAAGTAGCTGTTCTTACAAAACATGGAATATTTTGGTTTAAGCTAAAGTTAAGTTCAACTAAGTAACTGTACTTTTGAAAGTTAGACTGAACGTCCTTCTCATACCATGTTTTTTTTCAGACAGTGCTTTTCCAGACACTGTTCACTCGTTGGAGATTACATCTTGTGTTAAGTATGATCTGTGCTGAACAGATGTGTTTTCTTCTATAACCACCTCTGTTTACAGTCTTTCCACATCTCAAATGCAAGGTTGGGCAGAACTGGCTCCAAAGCTCAAAATTAGCAAGAGATTTGACTGTTGTGAAGTTCATAATAACATTAAAATTAGTCCCCGGGGTAGAAATAAAACTATGCATATGAAATGGTGATTTGTAAACAGTGAGATGGAATGCATTAAAATGTGTTAAAACAAGATTAACAACTAAGATAATGATCCTTATTTTGCTGTCACCCAGAGTCATTGAGATTAACCACTGAGATATGGCTACACCTTAACAGCTCTGGGTGGGATTGATTTCATCCACCCTGGATATGCAGAGAGGTTCCAGGAATAAGGTGTGTTTATGACTTCATGGAAAAACATGAATATGAAAACACCTCTGTGTATATAAAGTTCTCTGAAATCACTGTTGGGTAGAAGCAATCTGAGGAGGAATCCCACGTCTTCTCCAACTCTGGATAAAGTGTACCTGCCTTAATAGTTAAACTAAGCCCGAGCTTCTTTGTTTCACATAAGATTTCTAGGAAAATTTATACGTATGCATGTAAGGGGGAAATAGTTAACAGCTGGAAGAGGGTAGATTTAGATTTGATACAAGGAAGAAACTGTTTTCTGTGAGGGTGGTGACGTACTGGAACAGGTCGCCCAGACAAGTCGAGGATTCCCCAACCCTAGAGGCGTTCAGGGCCAGGTTGGATGAGGCTTTAAAGAAGTGGATCTAGTGGGAGGTGTCCCTGCCCATGGCAGGGGATTGGAACTGCACGATTTTTAAGGTCCCTTCCAACCCAACCCATTTTACCATGCTATGATTACCAGTTTGTAGGAGCAGTTTTTAATCTATCTGTCTGGTTTGTCCCTATATTTGTTAAACTTATATGTAATATTTTAATAGGATACAGGCTGCCCAGGGAGGGGGTTGAGTCACCTTCCCTGGAGGGGTTTAAGGGACGGGTGGACGAGGCGCTGAGGTACATGGGTTAGTGATTGATGGGAATGGTTGGACTCGATGATCTGATGGGTCTTTTCAACGTGGTGATTCTATGATTAGGATACGGTTTAGTGGCAGATAGGAATGTTTAGACTTGACGATCTAAGAGATCTTTTCCAATGTAGCGATCAGGATAAGGGTTACACACCCTATGATTAGGATAAGGGTTACATATTAAATACTCCATCATGATTTTGTATGCCATTTACATGGCTGCTTCCTTCTGAAGGGCAGGCAATTCCCAAACAGGTATGTTTGTTCTTATTTAACAAGGACAGGAATGCTTAGGATTTTTATTTCCTTCATGCGCAAGATCAGCTGTGAGCTACTCAGACGCTAATAAGCTGTTAATTTCAAGAGGAACATAACTCTGCCTAAGTCCCAGGCGCCTGAGGACGATGGAGGCGACGATGGAGGCGACGATGGAGGCGACGATGGAGGCGACTACAAGCCCTGATCACTCCGTCCCGCTGCCCAGGCCTGATAAAGGATTCTCGCTTCCCAAAACGAGCCTTAAGAGCGTTTATTCGCAGGCGCCGTCGCTCCCTCACGCATCCTCCGCCCGCACCACGTGACCTCCCCGACGCACGTCCCGGCCCCGACGTCGTCGCGGCCGTGACGTCATCGCGCCGCGCCGCCGCCCGCGCGCAGCATGGCCGTGGCGGGGGAGCCGCCGCCGCCGCCGCCTCAGGGCCCCGCGCTGCCGGCCGCCGCCATCCCCTCCTTCGCCGCGGCCCGAGGGCTGCTGGGCCGCCGCTACTCCTGCCTCGTGGTAGCGCCGCGACGCCGCCACATCGCGCTGCCGCCGCGGTACCTCGGCCGCAAGCGCACCGGCATCCGCGCCCAGCTGGACACCGAGCTCCTGCGGTACTCGGAGAGGTGCGGCCGGCCCGGGGGGGGGGCCCGGGGCCCGGGGAGGGTGGGCTCGCGGCGGCCGGCCTGCCAACTAACGCTGCCATCGCCCCCGTTTCTCCCTCTCCCCCTGCGCTCTCCTTCTCCGCCCCTGCGCTCTCCTTTTCCGCCCCCCCGCGCGCTCTCCTTCTCCGCCCCCCCGCGCGCTCTCCTTCTCCGCCCCCCCGCGCGCTCTCCTTCTCCGCCCCCCCGCGCGCTCTCCTTCTCCGCCCCCCCGCGCGCTCTCCTTCTCCGCCCCCCCGCGCGCTCTCCTTCTCCGCCCCCCTGCGCGCTCTCCTTCTCCGCCCCCCTGCGCTCTCCTTCTGCGCTCTCCTTCTCCGCCCCTCCTGCGCGCTCCTTCCACGCCCCTTCGCTCTTCTTCTCCCCTCCCCCGCGTGCTTTTTTTCCGCCCCTGCACGCTTCTTCTCCTCCCTTCTCCTCCCTTCTCCTCCCTTCTCCTCCCTTCTCCTCCCTTCTCCTCCCTTCTCCTCCCTTCTCCTCCCTTCTCCTCCCTTCTCCTCCCTTCTCCTCCCTTCTCCTCCCTTCTCCTCCCTTCTCCTCCCTTCTCCTCCCTTCTCCTCCCTTTCTCACCTGTTCTTTCCTTCCAGCCTTCAGGGTGTCCCCGTGGCTTACGACAACATCAAAGTGGTGGGCGAGCTCGGGGACATTTACGACGACCAAGGGTTCATCCACATAAACATCGAGGCAGACTTCATCGTCTTCAGCCCCAAGAAAGGGAAAAAACTGTTGGTACGTGACCACCTTGAAGTTTGATGAGGAGGGTTTCTTTATTAAGTAATCAAAGCTTGGATTCCCTGCAGGCCCCTAGGAATTACGTAGAGTTATGTTGTACTTTAAATTAGTAATTTATTAGTGTATGAGTAGTTTACAGCTGAAAGAGAGTAGGTTTAGGTTAGACGTTAGGAAGAAAAATTTAACTATGAGGGTGATGAGGCACTGGAATAGGTTGCGCAGAGAAGTCGTGGTTGCCCCATCCCTGGATGAGGTTGGATGAGGTTTTAAATAACCGGATCTAGTGGAAGGTCCCCTTGCCTTGGGGGGATGATCTTGAAGGTCTCTTCCAAACCAAACCATTCCATTATACAATGATTACCAGTTTGTAGGAGCAGTTGTTAATCTGTCTAGTCTGTCCCTATATTTGTTAAATTTATATGCAATATTTTAATAGGATACAACTATTAGGATGAGGATTACATATTAAATACTGTATTATAATTTTGTATGTAACTTCTATCAATGCTTCCTTCTGAAAGGCAGGTAATGCTCAAATATGTATGTTTGTTCTTACCTAATAGTGATGGGAGCGTGTAGAATTTTCTCATGAGTTTATTTATTTCCTTCAAGTACAGGAGCAGTACATCAGCTGTACATGAAGGCTGCCCTTCAGTAAAAGGAAAAGTATGGCTCATAAAATAGGTCTAAGCTTGTTAACACCCTACGGTCAGTACCTGTTCAGAGTTAGCTTATGTTTGTTTTTGTGCCATACCTTTTGCAACACAGCTTGGGTCTTTCTAACTGTGATTAAGAAATGAATACTAGGTAAGGAGTGTAAAAACCCTTTGTGTCTTTGGTTCATCCTTGGGGAAAACAAAGGTGAATAACGTTAGACATGCAAATATGTTAGAAACTCACTGAATGGAATACTTAAATCCTATGTCGCCTGTTTCTTTAGTTGCTAAGTAGTGCTCTGTCAGCATGAAGGGAAGTAAATCGGACTCAAAGTAGCTTTAAAGCAAAATTAATGGCTGTAGTGTGAGGAAGTAGTTACCTGTTCTATTCAGTAACTCACTGTGGCTAAATCCCATGTTTTGCTTCGTTTCTCCTGCACATACAGTTTCATTTTTGGTTTGGGAGAAATTGTATGAAGAGCATATCGGAACAGTTTTGATTTTAGTGAAGAAGAATTAGCTTATTTGCTAAATAAACTGACTTCATAACTTGTGCATATGAAATCTTGCTGAAAAATGTCCACATGGCAAATGAAATACATGAATTCTTTTTAAGGGATGATCCATACAATACCTTCATATGACTTCCTTTTTCTTTTTTAGGGTGTAATTAATAAAGTGGCCCCTAGTCATATTGGCTGCCTGATACATGGATGCTTCAATGCTTCTATCCCTAAACCTGAACAAATGTCGATTGTTCAGTGGCAAGAGCTGGGGTTAAAAATAGGAGATGAACTGAAATTTCAAGTTTTGCATTTGGATTCTGATGCAGCTGGGGTGTTCTTCATTCGAGGAGGACTCACTAAGAGCAGGTGTTGTGCCATACTACAGCATATTTTTAACTGTTTTAATGGATTTGTTACAAGCTAAATGATTTGAATTAACATTTTCATCTATGTGCATAACCGAGAAAGCTTAAACCCGTGTCTTTAAATAGCCTTTGTTAGTTACCTGAAACTAAACTTTCTAGTGTTGAGGACTCACATGGAAGTTTTCCCTAAAAAAATAAAAACAGATTTTATTTTAGCTTTAAAAAGCTAAGTGTGCCGACCTGTGAACTGTTGATTGCACAAATAGTGCATGTTCAAAATAACATCCCAGGTGTATAGAGTAGCTGTGTTTAGAAATGTGGATAGGCTTTTCAAGTGAAAACACTCAATTGTTGAACATAGTATTTAAATTTATATCTACACACACACCTGTTATTAAACTGCAGTTATATGTGAATGATTCAATACTTGCTGAAGCACAAGAATATACTTTATCTCAAACATGACAAAAGAACATGCATCACCTTTTTCCTTTCATTTATGCCTCTAAATTTTTAGAGCAGCTTGCTAAAGATATTAATAGTGATATCTTTAGAAGAGTTCATTCAGATGTTTGGGGTTTTTTAAAGTGGTCATTTGTTGAGCAATTTTTTTCTTCCAGTCTGGTTATATTTTTAATTAAATGTATGATATGACTACTACTGGCAAAATCATAACATTTTGGGGGTTTGGTTTGTTTTTTGTTTGGTTGTTTGTTTTCTTTTTAATCTGGAAGGATGCTTTGGATTGTTTTAGTGAACTTAAAATCAAATTTAACAGTTTTGTTCACGGTGCCACTGGGGACGTATCCGCCTCCATGATTTTTAACGGTATTCTTTCAATGTTTGTCTTCCTAGATATTTTCTCCAGTGCTCTTAGTTGCAAGGTACCTGCTGGGGCTTTGGATTTTTTTTTTTTCTTCTGAGTCTTCTGACATCACCTTGTTTTAATTGTATAGACTTCAGCAAGGCAGCTGTTTGGTAAAAACAGCGGTGTCTCATGTATGAGTGGACAGGCTGTTGGCTGTGCATGTTTGTGACTAACTTGTAAAAAAAAATACTACGCAGTGTTACAATGTGTAATTATGAATTAGTGGATGAAGTCCAAGGAAAGAGGAATTACCAAAATGGTCTGTACAGTGTTTTAGAGAAGAAAATTAGGCTAAGATTTGAACAAGACTATTGATTCTATGGGAAGTAGGAATCTAGTCAGGTAATAGGAGTTGCTCTGAAACTACTAAACTGACTTGATCATTTTCAGGAACTAGAGCGTAATGTTCTCCATTTGTTGTTGTTTTTAGTAAATGCTTATCTTTTATCTACTTGATATAAGCACTATGTTTTGGCCAATTTTGACATTTCACTGTGTGGGGTGCACTTAGATGTCTCTACTTCAGCTTATTTTGTATATTTCTTTACAGCATGAGGCCCAAAAAATCTGAGACCATCACTGACAGTACAAATGGAGATGTTATTCCAGAGCTTGACCACCAGGAAAATAGCTGCAATGACTCTGGGGGAGGTGATGTCACAGAACAGCCTCTAGGTGAGACAGATAACACTGGGCAGGAAAATGGAGAGCAGAGTGTTGATGCTGTGAATGGAGTATGTGATGATAAAAACAAGAAGAAGAAGAAAAAGAGAAAACATAAGCAAGAAGAACAGGAACATGTATTGCCTACCAGTGACTCCAGTGGTTACCATAGTGACCATAAAAAGTCAAAGAAACAGAAAAGAAAGCATTGCAATGACATTGAAGAAAGTGAATTATCTCAGATGTCACAAGAGCCCAAAGCTAAAAAGAAAAGAGACTAAAGTCTGCAGTGCCTTTCCTTAATAAGATTCAGGCATTTTTATAACCTTCCAATAAAATCCAGTTTTCAAAATGTGTGTGTTTATTTCTTTACTAAACATTCTGCTACATGGGATGACGTTTGTGTGCATATGTGCATAAACACCTCTAAATGCAGGAGCATTTGAAGAAGTGACAGAAGAAATTCTCGGTGGCTGAGATTTTTCTTATTATCATAGGGGTCCATGAATGCCTGTGAATGAAACTTTACAGCCTGACTTAAAGGTTAAGTAAACTCTAGAGTGTCTTGGATCTTTTAGAACCTCTTTCGTGGTACTCTGGGAAGAACATGATCTGTTGATTCAGAGCAAGAAGAGAAGGCAGAAGACTCATGTACTCTAGTATAATGACATACCACTTATGGGTTAGAAGGCCACTGACATATAGGCTGATAAAGCAGTTGGTAATGGGGCATACTTTGGTAAAAGTTCATTTTTATGCATCAAGCTCATTGATTTCACAGTTTTCTTTGGGGGGAACAAAACCCCCAAAAAACTATAGTGCAGTTCCCAACTTTGTGTTGGTTGTAACTTTCAAATGCTGTTTTCCAGAATAGTAGGTACCTGTCAGTATTTTCCAAACTGTTGGAATTAGTGTTAGTGGAAAGTTCTGACAATGGGAAAATGACAGACAAAAGTTAACAAATGTTTGCCTCTATTAAGAACTAAGTTTCCTGGTCTATATGTATGGTAATTTTTCTTAATACCAGTACATTTGGTCTCCTTTTTTCCAATGCTTGAAATGAACAAAGGAAAAAAGCCAAACTAACTTTCTGTGAAATTTGATCATTATAAATTTTTAGTTTTCTTTGTTCCTCTGGACTAGAAATGAAGAGTTGTATTGAATTTTTGGTGAAGCTGAGATTTTTTGAGTATAGCAAACAAACATTTGCAAAGCTTTATGAGGCCACGTGACTTCATATCTGTTTGCTATGGTCCTTATGTTCCTTTTTTTTTCACAGTGCAACTCTGAGTACAGCTCATTTTGTCACATAAAGAGAAGGTTAGAAAGTAAGACTCTCTTCTACAACAATAATGATAGTTGCACAAGGTAACTATCAGTTTATCTAGAGAAAACATTCTGGTTTTTTTCTGGTTTTAACATTAAGTTGGCAGCAAAGCCAATACTTCAATCTGTGTTTGATAATTTTTTGGTTTTATTATGAAAAATGTAGTTCCAGCTTAACCAGCTATAATAAGTTTCTGAAGTGGGGACTGCTTCTGTGTATTATTATAAATATTTTGATTCTGCAAACATTGCAGTGCATTGCATGCCTTTGGCAGAAGAGCAAGCTTTCTTAGAAGAAAGTATTTTTAGCACTGATTGAAAGAATTGTTTTGTTCTCTCTGAAACTTGCAATGATCTGCAGTGTTAACTTCTGCCCTTTGTCTTGTCCTTGCTTCTTTTAGAAACAAATTCTTTGGCTTTGACTTGGCAATTTTCTGCTGCTTCAAATATGCAGCCCAGACAGCTCAGTGGGTGAACTCCAGGGAAAGGAGTTTTTAAAGGGCCTGAGTAAACCAGCTGCCTTTCGGAAAACATGAGCCTCAATCAAATCTGCCTCTGAGTCAAAAGTTTGCCTTTGGAAGAATCCCAGCCTTTGGTAGCCCTCAGACAGTACAGACCTTTGCTGTAAGAAGCATGAGGGTAGTTACATACCCAAACTGCTGGAGTATACCTGAGAAGAGGTTATGTGATCTAATGCTCTCAGGATGATTAGGGTTGGCTATGAAAGGACTGAAATAGTTTCATTCTAATAAGGCATATATTTTCTTACAATAATGTTGTTTCTATTCTGCTATTTAGCTTTCAGAAATTCTGTTACCTCAATAAAGCCTGAAGGACTTCAGTATCCAGTTGACTTTATTTCTAAGGAGAAGAGCCTTTGTCTTTTGGATTCATATGAACAAAAAAGAGATTGAATATCTCTGCAGTGTCTTGCTGTGACAGGTCTCACTGAGCTTAAGGTAGGTTGCAGTCTTAAACGTTTTCAGTGCAGCAAGACACATCAGCCTGAG
The DNA here is from genome assembly GCF_032191515.1 of Phaenicophaeus curvirostris. Classification (NCBI taxonomy): domain Eukaryota; kingdom Metazoa; phylum Chordata; class Aves; order Cuculiformes; family Cuculidae; genus Phaenicophaeus; species Phaenicophaeus curvirostris. The sequence continues at coordinate 57,631,030 of NC_091397.1, forward strand.
CAGCACTGGACAACAGATACAAGCAGGCGCTTCCTTGTATTATAAAGTTTATGAGAAAACTTGGTGAAGGTTTCTTTCTCTCAGCAGTTTTCTACTGAATGTTTCTAATTCTATAATGAGAAATGTAACAAAGGATAGAACCATATATTTTAATTTTCTGTAGCATTTTTTGTTTGTTGATCTTTTGTCTTTTCCTTACCTCTGAGCAAAATCTATTCTTTAAATGTTATTTCTAGTGGTTAGGAAAACTTGACTACAGTAAGTCCTGATACTTCCTTTTTATATTGTAATTATTTACAGTTAGTCTATTTCTTTACTTGACCAGACTTTGGAAAATGGTCTAAGAAAATTCAATTAATTTCATGGAAAACTGACTAGGGGATAAGGATTTTTAAAACAAACAAACAATAAAATGAAACAAAAAAATCCCAAACACTAGGGATTTCTTAATAAACCCAGAGTACAAAGTCTAGAATTTAACTTTAAGGATATATATATTTTTTTTAAATAGAACCAAAAGGGTTTTTTCCTTCTAAATTCATGTTTTGGTGAAATTGAATGAATTTAGTCTTTTTAAGTGTGTCAGAATATGATTCCAATAAAACTACTCCAATCCACTATTCATTTACCCTTCATATGTCAAATCGATGCACGATTTCGAAAAGTCTGGCTTTTGGAAGAGTTCTGCCTGTTCTTGTGCAATACCACATGGCGGAGTATTGCTTTTTCTGTTGGGCTTTTTCTCCAAATCTGTCACCTAAAGAACTCACAACTTCTGTGAACTATTATTTGATGAGAGGAAGTTTCTGATAAGCATAAGATGTTTTAACTTCAGAGTATTACTTTCTATTAGTGCTGTGCTACTGGAGCAACTACAAAGTCCGTTTTCAAAAAAGCCCCAAAAAACTCTGAATGACAAAGGACATTCCTACGTTTGTTGTACTTTTTGATTGCTGCTGTTCCACTTTTGGACTACAGTCATAATGATTCTTTTCAATTAATAAAGTCAATGAGAGACTGCAGACTTCTTTCACTTGCTCCTTTGTGACATAGCAGGGTACTTCTGTATCCCAGTCAACTATAAAGAAAACTTGTTTATTCAGTTGAAATAAGGCTGGTAGAGACAGACAGAATTTGAATGTGGTATTTCAGCATCAAAACCTTTGTGTCTACCCCAGCTGCTCTGACTATATTAGTTTGGTTTATTATCTAGTTTTCATTTATCTCAAAGTGCAGTTAATACATATATTCATCCATTTTTTTCACTGTTCGGATTCCAGATCCTTTCTTTAATTTGGCTGTATAGGGGAAAAGGCTTGTTTGACCATGCTGTGAATACAACCTTGTGCAAATATGGTTTTGTGTAGGTGCATTTGTTTGTCCTTCCTTAGTAAATTTTTCACTTATTAGGCAGTTTGCAGACTTCTGTCTGCTTAACAGAAATAGTGAATTGCTGAATTCTTGTAAGTTTCATGGAAATTAACTGGCCAGAGAAGATAAATTATATCAGCTCCCCTGTTTGAAGAAAAAATAATCCAAGTTCCGCTTTGGTGAGCCCTAACCCCTTTGACTCCATGGCAGTGGGAAAAGTTTCAAGCAGAATTTCACACTTTATGAGGCATAAGGGGGTGGGGAGGGAGCTCTGGTGATGAGGAAACGACTTGGGTTTGTCTTTACTACACTCAGGTGTTTGGGGCTTTTTTATAAAACGTAGTTATTTAGTTTTTATTCACACCTCTGTTTTTTCTGGGTTTGCTGTATCGCCTCTTGCTACTTATCTGTTCACCTCTGCTCTGCTCACATGAGAGGAAGAGACTGAGAAGTCAATGCGAGTCTTCAGTTCATCAAGGCATTTTAGTTTTGACGTAAGTCCACTATTAATCATAAAAAGCTCCGTATTGATCAAGTCAAGTCTCAACGGCTGATGTAAGCCCTGGAATTAAGGTTTCAAAGAGTGAAATGAAGGTGCGGGAATTTCTGTGCTTAGTGCCAACCTTCATAGGCTGCTATGCTATGACAATGCCACCTGTAGAGACATTTGAATTCTATTAATGTGAAAAAGGTGACTTCAGATTGCACTTCTACCCCTCTGCAATATGTCAGTCGCAAAGTAAGATACAGAAACTGTCCTGGCAGTTGAAACTGTAACCCAGTTGACTCCACTGAACCATAGTAATGTGCTAATTATGCTTGTCCTTGTTCAAGATAAGAGTGTCTTAAGTGCTTGTCTATAGAGCTTCACTGGGAAGGTTAAAAGGTGTCTTAATCCTGTTTAGCATGTTGAGTGATGTTCCTCCCTGAACATAAATCCAAGTGTTTTACACGTAACCAATGTAACCATTAGAATCTTACAGAAAAGGTGGATGGCAAAGTCTTTACCTGTAGTAGTGAATTAAATCTCGAGAGCAAATTGAGCTCTGCGTGTTACAATTTGTCTTTGAGAATGGTTTCAGGTTTGGGGGGGGGAACCCAAAAATATTAATAAGACTCTAGCATGTGTGTGAATTTTGATTATGGAATATGTGACTATGTTTGTAGTATGTCTGTGCTCTGGAGTGGATTTGGGTCTGGCTCACATTGCTTCAGTTTTACTCATTAAAGTCCTTATTGACTTAGTTTAGGAAATGGTGTGATATTTTTAAGGTTAACTGGAGAGTGAAATTCTCAAAAATCTCAAATATAAAAAAGACTAATTCATAAATTTAGAGGCAATCAGTTAATAAATGCACTATGAGGGACAGTTAATGGGATATAATGGAGCTGTGCACTAAACTATGAAAGATGTTCACACTGCTTTCTAGTGGGATGGGATATTAAAATTACTGTAGAAGCCTATAAAAACAAAACAGTCTATGTGGGGCCAGTGTTCATGCAACTCTGCTTATTAGAACTCTAGAAAAAAGAAGCTTCTCTTTGACAGATACCATCTGTACTTAAAGGTTTTCATTCTGTTAGTCTTACTAAAAGCTCACTACTGAGCTGTTTAATTGCTCTCAGTCTTGAAATAGCAACAATGTACTTTGAATAAAAAACTTTAAAAATTATCTTTCTGTAAAAGTTCTTTAGTGCTAGCAAATCGTCAGTGTTTATTTGTTTTCATGCACAAAATTTAATCCAAAGCTCTTTTTTCCCTTTGAGTTGGCAGACTTTGTAATTGGAAAAGCATTGCAAGCAAATTATAAGGGTAGTATTCTCACTAGTTCAATATAAAATTAGCAGACTGTTTGTAAGATCGATATTAAAATATTGTTTAAGTGACAAAAAGTAAATTCAGTGTCTGTGTAATTTATGTAGCAAGATTTATGTAGTAAGACTATGCAGCAAGGCCAACTGGGACTTCTGCTGAAGGCCTTTAGCTTCAACAGTTAGGAGGGTCTGGTTAGAAGGTTACAGGAGAGTAGAACTCAGTCTGCTCTTCATAACATAACCTATCAATTTGATCCATATCAGAAAAAGAAACAGTGTTAATATTTTATGCTAATTTAGACAGAATCTCCAACAGTTTTCTTTTGGCACTGTGCGAGTGGCGTGTCAGCTGTCTCCAGGGGCCCTTGTCAAAAGTAGAGGAAAGTCTCCTGCTGTGCCAATACTGTAAAATAAATAACATTCTCAGAAGATTTGTAGAGCTGGAGCACAGCGTTACTAGTTGTCATAAAACAGACAGAAAAAGGGTTGCATTCTAGAAGGCAAGACTTGGGAAATGACTGATCCCAGGGAAGGATAAGTTTGTTGGTCTGGAAACATCATTTGAGGAAGAAATGATGCTCAAGTGTCCAACAGTTTGCAAGTTCAAAATGCAGATCTATAGCTGAACTTCATGTAAGCACATTTAACCTTGTTTGGTCTGGAAATCTCATGAATCTACTTAATGTAGAAATACTGCGACTTTTTATCAGCTCCTGAATTTGCTCCACAGTAGATATTTGGAGCCCATATACTGTTAAAATGCTAGTGTATTTTAACTGTCCTCCAGGATGTTTCTTGTGCTTGCACAGCCTTTGTAATTGAATTTGACCATAAAACCAGTATCTTCTTGTCACCAAGTCCTCCAAAATGTAAAGCAAACAGAGGAATTCCCAAGTGATTATAACTGAAATATCTTTTACCAAGTGTCAGCATAGTCTCCCATAAAACCAACAATTTGATGTGTTTTTCCACACTTGCAGGCTTCCCCCATTTGGTGTGGTAATAAACACCCCCAAACGTTGTGCCCTTGATTGTTTGATTCCAGTGATGATGAAATATGGAAACGAAATGAAGGAACACAAACCTCATCTGACATTTATTTGGAGACTGTGTGAAGCCTACCTGACTTTTCATACATCTCATTGCACCTGACAGAAGTGACACATTCAGCCTTAGCCATGTCTAGTTTATCTTGTCAGGGTCTGAAACAGACAGGGGGAACCTTTCAATGTTGAACTTCACAGAATTGTGACCAGACTAATAAATCTGTTTATTTTTCCTCTAAATGCACTCTGATTTCCATAACAGATGCAGCTTGCGTGTGTGCTGAGGAATGGTAACTCTACCATCACAGACCTTTATGGACACTTTGCCAAGAAACTTATTTTGTGAATTCCTCAGCTTTTTTTTTTGTTTTCTCTCTCTTTTCCAACACCTAAATACCTGCAACTGGCCTGGCTTGAAAGCTGCCTTTGCAATTTTACTAAGGCACTTACTTTGATAGCTAGGAATGACCTTGAAGAATGATTAATACGGTGTGGGGGTTGATGACATAAATCTGTTAAATTGTGCCTGATGTACAGCTCCGCACGCAGGAATGTTTTAGCCATATTCATGTACTAACATAGTGACACTGAACAGACTGTGGCAGATATAAAATCTGAAAAAAAAAGCCCACAACTCAAAGACATGAATTATTTTTATGAATTTGTTAGCCACAAAGTGCTTTTGGTAAAAGAATATAAACTTAATGAAAAATAGCGAAGAGTGATCTTAATACATTGGGATATATTCTCTAACTTGCACAAATCCAGAGTTTTTTTCTAAGAATGTACATACTTGCCTCAGGAAAGAGAGTGTCCACTCTTTCTGTACTGTATTGATTGTAATGCAAAACAATAACAAGATATAGTTAAAAAGAGAATAAAAGTCCAGTTAAGTAGTCCAAGGAATAGGGCAAAATCCTTTGTCCTAAATGTAAGTCTGCAAATCTATCAGTTGCTACTCATTTTGGATGTACATATTTAAAAGACATGGGTTAATTTCCTCCTAGCAATAGGAAAAAAAAATCATAAAGATGTAGGAGAGAGGATATATGTTGTACTTGACTGGTAAGAAATGAACTGAGGTTGCTATCTCTATCCAGAGAAAATGCATGTCTCTTTATTTTGCCTTTGTGACTATGGGAAATTAGCTGAATAATTGGATTTGCAGAGGAACAACTGGAGAAAGTTTCTAGCAAGGAAGTCTCAACAGTAGCTCGCACTGTACTTAATCATAGGAAATTACTTTGATGATCTTTTTGCTGTATATTGGCAGCGAGTCCCTGTCAAATACCGTTTTATCCCAATGTGATTTCATTTTCCTTCAGAAAAATTTTGGATAGGCTGCTGAGAGGGAGATGAGTATCCTAGAAGTACTTAAAACACAGAGCTCTGTGCCAGGTCATCTTTTCCATTGCACAGATCAGCCGGCACGTTTCCATTTCCAGCCTCATCCCTTCCACCAGCTCCAACGTCTGTCAGTGCTGCAGATCTTCATGGCTGCACAGAACTGGAGAGGAGTCCAACTGCAATTTTAACAATAAAATAAAATAAACATTCTCAGCACAAATAGACTATTCTGGTTTCCATGTCTGACAGTTTGGCACCTTTCACAGCACTAAATTAACTTAAAACATTCATCACTACATATGCTCTGAGAGAAGGAAAACAAGTACTGAAAGGATTTGAGTCTTGGTAAACTTTCTATTTAAGATGAAACAATCATTTAAACTGACAAGAAAAGGCTGTGAAAACAACTCAAAAAAATAACTTATTTCTATTTAAGACTCAGCAAATATTAAGAGAACAAGAAATGGTACTAAAACGGGTGTTGTGCTCTTCTGTAAAAGTAATAGAAAAATGACAAGACTGATTTACACGAAACTTCTTGAAACCGTTCTGCACCCCGGTCTTTCCCAAACTAGAACTTTGTATGCCAAGTTTCAGCTTGAACTGTTTTTTAAGGAAATCGTTCTCTTACGTATGAGAATTATATAATGAAGTACTCATATCTTAATCCTAAGTGCAGTTTCAAACGTGTCATTTTTTTTAATAGCACAAAATATAATACAAAAACCATTTGAGTGCAAAAAAAAAAGTACACATTCTATTAAAATTGCAACATGTGCAGAAACTTAAAGAGTCTTAATACGGTAAAGTTTTAAATCATGCTACTGTATCTATATTCCAGGAAATAGTTTCCTAAAATACAAAACTAACATTAATATTTTTGCTAATGTTTATGAGCCCGGCAAAGAACTTTGTATGATTTTATGGGAGGAGAAGGCAAGAAGCCTCCTCTGTATGTTTTTGTGAGAAGTGATAGTTCATAAATTAAAACGTAACAGCGATTCCTCTTAAAAGATGAATTTGCATGGCTCATGACTATCCACACACATTTTGGCCCTGTTTAAGATTTTCCAAGTGATTCACTCTAGGTGGAGGTGCTCCAATAATTTTGTTTTTAATTCATCAATATAATTTTTTTGAGACCTTTCTGGCTTTCCACAATCTGAGAGTCCATAGTCAGTTATATCTTGCTGAATCTGCATAATGATTTTCCTCTGCAGTACAGAGGAATAGCAAGATTTGTCTGACTATAAAGAAAAGAAAACAGCCTTATAAAACGAACCACATTTTATTTGTCTTCTGACAGAGGACATTTTCTGAAGGGGAAACTTCTAACAAACCCATGTATTTATAACACAGAAACCAGTGTTTCTGAATTTTGAAACCCATTTGCCATGTTCATGAAAACACAGAGGTTTATTGCTAGGATTTTTAATTTTTGTTATCTATTTGATCTCTACACTTAGAAAATAAAATGATGGTGACTACTTATATATTTCTTTAGCCTAGAATTCTTCAAGGGTGCATTACAAGGAGCAGTGGATCTGGATCTAATTCTAAACTCATGTGACAAACATACTTGCCATAGACACCTAAAAGTCAGATTTAAAATGTCTGTTTTGATTTTCCAAGCTCAGATACGAAAAAAAAACATGCAAATAGGATGAAGAGTGAATAATGTAGCTGACTAATTTGTTTCTTTGGCAGTAGTAATTTAAAGTGCTATGAATAGTTCAGAAAAACTATCCTTCTCTTCAACAATATAAATGTAGTTGCACAGAAATATCTGGAATGTCTCTATCTTTTTGCCATGACCTTTGCTTTTGACATCTCTGAATCCTTACTTGCGATTCCTATTATTCATATTTAAACCAACATAAAATATTCAAAAGTGTGGGTGATCTAGTTCATCCATACCAGAACAATGCAATCAATGCAAGGACCAGATAGAAAACCATATCAGGTTTTTTTTCCAGAATGTGTTCAGAGACAGTTCAGCACTGCTCTGACAGCCTCACTCATGTAAAGCACCAGATTCACATAGTAGCTTTTATTCCATCTTGGAGGAGCGTTGAGTAGGGGATTTAAGTGGGTTTATATTCCATTTTATCTGATGCTTCTGTCTCATCTTGCTGTAAATCCCTTCTTCCCTAATCATTGCAAAAACAGATAATTTATTATAATCATAGGGAGGGAAGAGAGAAATAGAAATAAACAGCGGCATCTGTTCCTAAGTCTTCCATTTCTCTAAATTTCTGTATTACTCCATTTTCTCGTTTTTCTTTTCCAGCCTAAAAGAAACACGAGACTTTTTCACCCCCTCTTTATATATAATTTTATAATTTTTTTAACTAATAAGTAGAAATGTCATAGGTTGGCATTATTTTTTCAAGAAAACAAAAAAGACCGTGTGGTGCCATCCAAGATACATTGAAATATCACTCATCAGTTTTTGACTATATCACTGCATCCATCTCTTAGCTAATACTGCCACTTCTCCTGTGTTTATAACATTTACCTAAAATGCTGTGCAATCTCAGTTTTATGTCATTTCTTTCACTATCACCTCTCTTTAGGCTCCCTGGGAAATAAGAATTCAATTTATCTTGCTGAATTTGTGTCAAATTAAGTGCTCTCAGATACTTTTCGAGGTTATTAGGATTATCCAGATCCAAATAGGATACATGAGTCAAAAAAGAATGTAGTCTATCTTTAAAAACACATTTATTTCAGGTCAGGGGGTTGGTTTTCATCCTTTGCCTTTCCACTGTGTTTTTTCATGGTATTACATTTGGTGATGCCATCTACAAACTGAAGATCCTCTAAGTTTGAGTTCTTTGGTGTTAGCTATCAGGACTGCTTGTGGAGAAAACCTGTACTTTTTGGAAATCCTTTAGCTGAGAGTGGACTCTGCTATCAGTAGAAGGCAGCATCAGTGCCAGTATGATATAAATTCACCATAAAGAACTATTCTACAGGCTTGCCAAATGTGTTACCCAGCCCGTTATAAACCAAAATTGACAAAAAAAAAGGTATAGAGTGGGACTTCTGAATGTACTCACCCAAGGTGCCTTTTATCACAGTGGCAGAATAAGAGTGTGTGCTCCACCCAAGAGCTATTATATTTTTATTTATGAAGGCTTGGTTTGTGAGCGCCCAGAGAGAGGGGTTAGTAACACAGGCTAGGAAGAAGTCTCCAGAGCAGAGATTTTTAAATTATAATTGTGTTAAATAAATCATAGCATCATGGAATCATAGAATCACCAGGTTGGAAAAGACCCATTGGGTCATCGAGTCCAACCATTCCTATCAAACACTAACCCATGTCCCTCAGCACCTCGTCCACCCGTCCCTTAAACCCCTCCAGGGAAGGTGACTCAACCCCCTCCCTGGGCAGCCTCTGCCAGGGACCAATGACCCTTTCCATGAAAAATATTTTCCTGATATCAAGCCTGAACCTCCCCTGGCGGAGCTTGAGGCCATTCCCTCTCGTTCTGTCCCCTGTCCCTTGGGAGAAGAGCCCAGCTCCCTCCTCTCCACAACCTCCTTTCAGGTAGTTGTAGAGAGCAATGAGGTCTCCCCTCAGCCTCCTCTTCTCCAGGCTAAACACCCCCAGCTCTCTCAGCCGCTCCTCATAAGGCCTGTTCTCCAGCCCCTTCACCAGCTTTGTTGCTCTTCTCTGGACTCGCTCCAGAGCCTCAACATCCTTCTTGTGGTGAGGGGCCCAGAACTGAACACAGGATTCGAGGAGCGGTCTCACCAGTGCCGAGTCCAGAGGGAGAAGAACCTCCCTGAATCTGCTGGTCACACTCTTTCTGATCCAAGCCAAGATGCCATTGGCCTTCTTGGCCACCTGGGCCACTGCTGGCTCATGTTCAGTCGCTGTCAACCAACACCCCCAGGTCCCTCTCCTCCAGGCAGCTCTCCAGCCAATATCCTGGTCAAAGTGATTGTATTGCTGTGGGTGTCTAATACACTGTTCAGTCAGCATTTATCCTATCAAACTCAGATATTAACTTCTAACAACATCTCTTAGGAAGAGCAGGAGTCTTTCAGCACTGTCCTGTTTATGTCTTTACATCAGTAATTATCTTGTCAAATTTGGTTCACTCTAGATGTTCCATCTTTTTTTATACTGATCAAACTCCACTGCACCCTAGTGTGTGTTTCAGCACCACAGCTGTGAAACTAGAGAAGGATTTCCAGATGCAGATTTAAATGGCTAGGAAGCAAAAATGGACTAAACCAATTCCAGCTATCCTGTCAGGCCATCTTGGAGACCTGCTACTATTATCCACACAAGTAGCATTTGGCAACCTCTCCACTTAACTGGCTATAATTTTAAAATCTCCTTCCCCGTGAGACTGGCTGTAAAATCAACATGTGCCAAAGCACCAGGATTTAGTTGCAAAAGGGCACGAGAACTTTGGTGAAAATACTACCTGTAAGCTTGGTTTTGAATATGAAAATCAAAGGTGTCTGCTTCATCATTATCACAGTAAGCTGGCAGCAATTTATTTTGTAGTACATGTGTGATCTGGAAGCAGGGCTGTGTCCACGTGCCATGGCCAAGCGCCTGTCGACCTGGGCTCCACGACTTGTCCCTGGGCAGCGTCACCGCAGCTGGCTCTGGGAGTCCCTCCACGCCTCCATCCCTCCTCTTGTAGCTGTGGCAGATGGAGTTTTCTCATCACTCTCATTTTTGCATTCTCATTTTTTAACGGAAAGCCGTTGCTTTAAGAAAGACACGTTGCCATTTTTCTAGACAATACTGGGTTCCTAATTGCTTAAACACATGCAGTCCTGCAGGTCCCTGACCAATATAACTGACAAGCAACGTTATGCATATATATAACAAACTCAACAGGTTTTAAGTTAAAGTAAAGTGAGAAAAGCTAATTGGCTGAAGGGTAAGCATAATAAATTATTGGGGAAAAGTGTAGCTGATCCCATCATAAAACAACCAGAATGAGAATGTGCTACATAATAAACCAAGTGTTACTGTTTTCTACAATCACTCAGGCTCTACATTTTGATTAATTGCAGATTCTGAATTACTGAGAAAATAGCAGTTAATTACCCCTAACACCTTTGCAGGAACAGCTTGGAGCTGACTATGAAATTAGCACTCTGAAGTCTGAGTTAAATATATCATTTTAGCTTAATGGAATTTAATAATATTGTAATTCAAATGCATGTTGCACAAAAATAATAGCTTTTAATACTGAAATACCTTTATTTGATCTGTCCCATATTTTGTTCACACTGACATTTATTGATTTCTTCTGAAATAACCATCACTTCCAGAAACTGGAGGAGAAAGCTGGGAGTGCATATTTCAGGAGGGTATTATTCCCTGGACCCAGCAGTCTCAACAGAGTTTTGATGTGCTCATTCTGATAGTGTGACTGACTTTTCCTGCCATTTCTTTAACTCTCCCAGGTTGATTGCATCCAGTTACCTGTGATGGTCTTGGAGTCGCAGATGGCTGTGGAAAGTTTTAGGGAGATTTTTAGAAACGTGGAATGCTCCAAAATTTCATCTTTTTAGGAAACCCCACTGGATGGTGCTCGGCAGCGCTTACCACAACCTTAAAATCCAATCCTGGGTTCTTCTAAACTTCGATTAAAATCAGCACGTTATTCATTAAAGTATAATTTGTTTGGACATATGGGAATAGAAAAATAATATCTGATGTCTGTTTACAGTTTGATAGACGCTATGAAAATTAGAAAGGAATAACCAAGCTAATAGAAAACATATGCCTGAGAATTATCAAATATGTTAGTTTAAATAACAGAACCCCTCGAGGTGGTTGGGTTGTCTCAAAAATATTGAACTCGATTTTACACTTAGGAAAATCCATTTAAGGTCAAAAATAGAAAAGTGTGCTACAGTGCATCCCCACATCCAAATCAGAATCAAATTCACGCAGTGTTCAACACTTCTGATTCAGAAGATAACGTGATTCCTGCTTACAACATGGCAGCAGAAGCTTCCCAGAGTCGTCCTAAACCTCGATCCAAATAATTTCTGAGTCCTAGGTTGTCCTTTCCATTCTAAGTTCAAGACTCTGTGAGCCTTTAAAAGAAAAGCTCTTCCATGTCTGAAATATCTGAATACTTAAAATATTGGATGAGGCCTGGATCTAGGTCCCATAGTTCAGAAATAACATCTGTTTTATGCGATCCATTTGAGGAAAGGAAGGAATAGTCATTAACAATTAACATTGCATTTACCCTGCAAAACTTGTGTACAACTTTCAGTAGGGAAGATAGGACGGTATGAGCAAGCATGTAAGCTCAAATAGAAGGGATGTTTCCAGACATATACCATAAAAATAGAGTTAGTAAAAAAACACTGAGGGTGAAAAGTGGACCAAGAAATATACAGAAGTTTAGATTACCTGCCAAGAGTAAGAGTGTCTCAGAAAGGTAATTCAAAAGCCATTTGCAAAAAATTGTATCAGTTATAGAAGCTGCGTTTTATACGTTTTTACATTTGCAGGGGAAGAAAAGGTGAAAAAAAGTGGGAATAATCAAATATATTCACTTTTATTCCCAGACTTACTAGAATTGTGTTAGTGAAAGAAGACTAATCTGCGTGTCCAAACTCACAAGATCATATCAGACTCCCTTGATTTCATAACCTCCTTAGATTTTGTCAGCCATAACAGTCTTGTCTACAAACCAGTGAAAACTTTCTAAGCAAAAAGCCTCTCCCTGGACAGACTTAGCTAAATTTTATTAACACTTTTGCCTTGCATTGACTCCTGACTATGCTATTGTTTTTCTTCAGACTGAACAGAATGGTTTACACATTATTATATATATTGTATATAATGTTATATATTATATATTATACAGGAAGAGCACATGCAAGACTGGTAAAACCAATTTAACTCGTTGTAATATAAACCATTAAAGGCTCACTGTTTGGGAATCTGTAATATCCACTGTGGATGACAACAATTTTTCACTGTCATTTTTTATATTAGTTTCAAAATTGCATTGTGGCGTAGTTTGCACAACTGGGAGCTGATGTTTCCCGAGTACTTATTCGGTGTAACAAAACTTATTGTTTAAAATACAGTAGGTATCATTACCCAGACGTGCCCTAAACTCTAGGTGAGAGTTTTGTACATTGCTGCATCCCTGATCTCCCTGAGGGAATCTCTGCATCACAGCCCCAAGCACAGGAATGATCCCATCCAGGTCAGTGACACTATTACAGAGAGATGTCTGTCCTGATGGCTGGTCCTGTCCCAGCCCTGACTATGCTCTCTCCTCCTGCTTTTCCACTCCCATCTATCAGTTCAAGCTAATAATGTTTCAGTCGACTGCTTTCATTGCTTAATTTTGCTTTGTCTTGCTGGGCCACTCTCTCAACAGAAACACTTGCTGAATACTTGTCCAAGGTTTTACTTTCCTCTAGAAGAATATGTCGAGAACGGTCCCTACAAGAATGGGAATGGTGCCCAGCTGGAACTGAAACTCTGAAAGCAAATCAGAAATTTTTCTGCTGATTGTGTTAAATCTTTGCCATGCATTTTGTCCTTTGCAAGTACTTGCCCTGAATTTTTTATATTTTTTAAATTTCTGCATGCTGTGTTCAAGCTAGAGGCTACCTTGTGTGCCAGGTGAGAATACAAATAAAAATCTTGCACCAAGAAATTAAGTATTCTTTAGCAAGTTATAAAAACAATATCAATGAGCACTTGGTAAAGCAATCAGAGTCCCAGCTGAAGCGTACAGCAAATGCAGTGACCTTAGCCTTTCTCTTTAGATTTATGGCAGCATTGGAAAGTAAACTAGGAGCCATGTGGCTCGAAGAACAGTTGAGTGAATGCATTGTTTAAATTGTTATGGATGTTAATTAGATTAGCAATCTGATGTTGAGACCTGCAGAGAGAAGGGAGTGTGCTCTTTGAAACTCATTCTTCTGACCTGAAAATTCAGGAAAGATGAAGCCCTGCAGTGGAGATACTGGTGAGGTTCTACTGAGTCCCAGAATCCTTATCACAACAGCTATGAAACAGCAAAGCAATATCTGGTTTTAGAGACAGTAGCATTCCTTAACTATTCAGTATAGGCACAACCAGGGTATGGATGTTATACACACTGGCATATTCCAGTATCGGGTCTTTTATAATGTGCTAATAATTTAATTTTTTTTTTTAATGGAGCGGTGTCAATTCAGAAACATTAGAAAAATTACACTCCCAATCTACCTACTGATCATTACCAAAGCAGCTGAGCATCTTCCATATCAATTAGGACAATTAGTGAAGTCTTTAGAAGATTTCAAGGAGTCCTTGTCATTCTGCCATAGTCTATCCTGAAAAGCAAGAAAATAAACACAAACATTTTTATAAGAATTTATTTTTTTTTAATCCTGTGGAATTACACTTCTTTTATGCTTTTGGCAAATACTGTAACTGACTGCTTTAGTAATATAATGGCAGAGTATTTGGCTTTCTTCTTATAATCCATTTTATTTTTTTTTTCAAATTCAAAGAAAATATGCTACTAAAATCTTCAATCAAACCTATAATCTTTGTCCTCCAGTATCCATATATTACTGTTTGAAATGCTCATGTATGTGCACTTTTGCTGAAGTAGGGCTACGGAAAGGACAGAGAGATATCTGCTGAATCTGCTTTTCTTATTGCCTCACGGGTTCCTGTGGAGGTCTGGCAGGTGTGGTCTTGTTTAATCTTTCAGAGGCCAGAATACACCTCCTGCATGTCACTGCTGCAGTTATAAAGCAGGTTGTCAAATGAAGCTGAATATAAACCAATCCAACAGCCAGAACTTCAAACTTGCTATTTTTTTTTTGTGTGTGGAAAAGGGTGAAAGGAGTTCTAACTTATGGAGGAACTTACCTAAACTTCACAGTAGATAAAAGCAATGCCAGTCCCCCGAAGTCAGTGCACCAGTGCCCTTTCACTTCAGCCAAGCATCTGATAGAAAACTTTCTGATGTCAAAACACCCAACTTTTGCAGAAAGGATGATGAATTGATAGGTTCTCTCAGCTCATGGAAAGAAATTCTAGTTCCAGAGAATTATGCATTGCAGAAGGCCCTTGATAAGAAGCTATTCAGGCAGTTGTGTTTCTTTCTTATGAATCTCAGATGAGTTCTTGGACTCATCTTGCATCTTGGAGTAAAAAGGGGTTTTGCTTTGTTTTTTACTGGGGGTGGGAACTGAAAAAATCCACAACTGTTAAAAGCTTGTGTTCTTCAAATAGTATAGGACAGAAAAACTTCTTTTCCCTTTCTTGTTCTCCCAATGTATGATGGAGCCCTCATGTCATTACAAAAGTTTCTAATTTTTTCTCTCTTTTCTCTTTATCTCTCTTTTTCTCTTTTCTCTTTATCTCTCTTTTTGATTCCATCAAACAGATGAAAATGATACAATACATCTCATTTCCACTTCTCATCCACACGTTTTTTCATGCACCTCTCTGACTCTCATTACCATCCTGAATGTCCCGAGCCATCTCTATCCATAGAAGGCTCATGGACATCTTTCAACGCGTGCACAGTTTAGGAACCTGCTTAAAAACCCCAAACAGTGCGTTAGTCTGTCTTCTGACAAGATTAGCAAGAGTGTAAAACACTGAAATGAGAAACAGTCACATCAATAATGTCAGGATTAGTCCCAACAACGCGAAAAGAATGTTAATGCACCTGTGCCAGGCTTAATTGCCATGACTGTGGACAGCTTAGCTTTGCATTTTCTCATCAAGCCAGAGCAGAGCAGGCTATAACCGTGGCTTCTCAGTCTGCCTCTGTACCACTGGAAAAACAATCCTGCACTGAAAAGTGAACACATTTCAGGGAAACCTTTTTTAACATACAAAGAATACAAAGGTCAGTTACAGTTAGAACAGCCAAAAAGTGTGATGGCCCCTTATAACTGAACTACTACTCTGCACAGCCTTCGGTGCAGTGAGTGTATGTAGGGGAGGGGCGATGTGTGGTGGTTTTTGTAACTGCACTCATCAGATTTGGGACCAGTTCTGCACTTTCTACACTACAAACCTATTGAAGGTCCAGAGTTTAGGTCTGTATCTGAGGCAAAAATATATTTTTAAAGATTATTTGCACAGAATTTACAATTTAGAGGATCCTCCATCCTGAAACATAGCACAGGACATGAAGGATAAATAACCAGGCACTGAAGAACTCTAAATGCCACGGTGACATACGTGACTGTTTAATATTATTTCCTTTGAAATAACTGGTGGCTGTTTGCCCTCCTTCGAAAGAGGCTTCTAGCTAATTATTACATGCCAGAACTACTGTATACATGTATAATATCATCAATCCATATAAGACCTCCTACACCCTGTACAGTTAGGAATCCTTACTTTCTTTGACTACTGGTATCTTCCTTTTTCATACTTCTACTACTTTTGCCTCCTTCTCCTTCATTCCTGTAAATACACTCACCTTTATATTAACAACTTATTAAATAACAGGGAGTATAATCCCAAGAATATCAAGTTTTTCAGAAAGTCTCACGTCTGGTGAAGACTGTTTCAGGTACACATAGGTAATGTTGTTATGTAACTAGTAAAAGGCATAAGTGTGTGTGTGTTTCCAGGACTGCACTACATCCTTACTGTGTCTTGCTTACAACAGCACAATTAACAAAGCTTACACCAGCCAAAACTCTTTTTTATGCAATATGTGTTTTGACAATTCTCAAAGTAGCTGGACTAGCAGCCACATTTTAATGCATCTCTTCTGTCCAAGTAGCATTCAAAACCAATAACCAGCCCTGGTTTAAAAAAAAAAAAATAAAAAATTCACCCAATGTAAAAAATTTCCCTAAATAAATTTCCCATTTTTATAGATTTGTACACCGGTACCTATTAATGGAAAGCCACTTCTAAAATGCTAAGCAAGATTGTAGATCATGTAAAATAAGTATTTCGTGTCCTGGGGAGACCTGTGGTGCCCAGGAGCCAAAAAGAATCTCAAGGATAAATTACTATTAGTTAAAAATAGGTTTTGCTTTAAATTTTAATATTGTGTGCAAGGGCACATTAAGCAGGGGTTTTACTTAAATATTTTGCTTGGTAGCAATTACAAGACTTCGCCAGCTACTCCTACCTATAATTCTCATTTAATTGCAAAAATTTAATTTCTTGTCATCAGGAACCACATCTTTTTGACTAGTTGTACATCCAAATTGAAAATCTGGGTGTGTGCCAGGAGGCGAGCATCAGCGAGCACCACAGCATCCCTCCAAGGTGGACATGAGACTTAAATCTGTTCTTTGCTTAAGCTATGAAAAAACTTTGAAAGAGTCTTAGATACTATTGCGCCATTAGAGACACTAGTAAAAATCTGTGGTTTATATAATTACCTAAGGCATGACAAGAACGTAGCAGCTCTTTAATGTTGAGAGAAGTTACCTGCCTGCTGCCTAAGCAGCAGAGGATGTTCTGTTGCACCAAACCAGCAAGGAGGTAAGGGCTGACATCCCATGGTGCGTGGGCTGTGTGAAACTGGACTGAGAGTACGGTGCATGTTTACTGCCTTGTAATCTTGTCTGCAGCTAGGGAACTTTAATTTTGTTTTGCTTATTTTTTTTTTTATTTAAAAATATCCCTTGGCTTGGCTTTTCTTCTCCCTTTCTGTGACTGCCAGGTGGAAGTAAAAGTGATTTAGTGAGAGAGAAAAAACAGTCATTTCCTACCACAGGACTTATACCTCCTGCACATTATCCCATGCGTAGGGATAGGTGCAAGACCATAATCCTGAAAGAGCACCAAATACATGGTGTGTTGAAGGCTGCTTGCCACAAAGAAAGCTGAAGCCTGACCCAAGTGGACATAGAGGGTGAAGGGGGTGAGTAGAGAGTTAAACCTCTTTCACAGACTTGCTTAACATTTCAGAATCCACCACTGGATTTGCAATCAGTTTGGTGGTGGAGTCTTAGAGCCAAACAGACGTCTCGCTTAAGAAAATATTTGTACGTCAGAACAGAAAGTTGTTTGTCCTCAAGCAGGAAGCCTAACACAGAGCTTACACAGCAATGTATTCTCAGTCATGTGGCCGAGACAATAAACATACATCTTTTGATCTGTGTAGCAACAGAACACGTATCTTAGTTTATGCTGGGACAGGAGATGCAAATCTGCCAGTAGTCAGTGCTCTGGTGTGCTTCTGCACATCCTAAGTTTCACTGGGCTGAGGCTAGTGGACTTTAAATAAATGTCTAAAAAAACTCTAAATGTGTGCCAGCATGTATGATGGTTTGAGCCTTTATATAAAAACATAGGAACGTGGAGTCTATTCTGTATAAAATATTATTTGCCTTTTAACTATAAATTAAAACTCTTTAAAATGTTTCTTCCTGTAGGCATACATTTACCAGCAGTCTTTTCCTCTTTATATAATGCAAAGGGGGGCTTTAATATCTCTCCCGGGGCTACAGAGGGCACAGGTAGAATTTTAAAATACGATTAAAAATTTTAAAAATACAATTAAAAATTATCTCTGTAATTGCTGTTAGATTCAAATCTGAGCAACATCCTCTGGCCATTTAATAGCAGTGCTGCCATTATAACTTGTTGTCATACAACATTATACAGAAACCACACTGGTACGTTATTTCCTAGGCTGCCTCTGTTTACAAATCTAAGAGCCTCGCTTAAGCGCAGCCTGCTGAAATGCGGTGCTGTTATTAGGAAATGTGAGTGGGCTGAAGTGGGGATCCCTGCAGAGTTAACTTGGCAGCCTTCAAGATCCTGGCTCAACCTGATATTAAAAGTGAGTCATCAGTTTACCCACACAGCAGGATGTCACTTTGTACTTTTCTCTGAGAGCAGCTCAGCAGAAGGCCAGGAGATCCAGCATTTGCTTCTCTAACTAATAACCAGCTGAACGGAACTCATATTTAAAGAAAAAATGGATTTTTTTTTTTGTTGCTGTTTGATCATTGGGGATTTTTTTGGTTTGGCTCTTCAATTTTAAATGTTGGTAACCAACAGAAGTACGAGTCAGGTCAACCACCTGGAAGGCTAGTTTGCAGTGCATGTTAGTTGCCTGATATAGGCTGCTTTGTTTCCACTCCCTTTCTAGGGATCTGCAACAGCCTTAGCTCCCTCAAAGTTATTTTTGTACCTCGTAGGAGCTATTTGCAGCTCAAATCTTTAATTCACGTTAATTTGGGACTAGTCTGTTTTCCCAAGAGGATCCACAAATTGCCTTGCGCTCCTTGAGGGCCTCGGGTAGAAGGTATGCCAGTGCTTACAACTCTTTGAGAAGTAGGGGAATTACTTTACCATAAAGAATCATAGAATCATAGAATAACCAAGTTGGAAGAGACCCACCGGATCATCGAGTCCAACCATTCCCATCAACCACTAACCCATGTCCCTCAGCACCTCGTCCACCCGTCCCTTAAACCCCTCCAGGGAAGGTGACTCAAGCCCCTCCCTGGGCAGCCTCTGCCAGTGCCCAATGACCCTTTCCATGAAAAATTTTTTCCTAATGTCCAGCCTGACCCTCCCCTGGTTGAGCCTGAGGCCATTCCCTCTCGTCCTGTCCCCTGTCACTTGGGAGAAGAGCCCAGCTCCCTCCTCTCCACAACCTCCTACATACAGGGTGAACATCCCTGCCAGGTTAATTGATCAAGACTAGGTTTTCCTGCTATACAATCTAAATATCTAATTAATTGGTCTTTCATGCAGTATTTTCTTGTTCCAGCAGTTTTGTAGCAGTACCAGGTTACATGTGTATGTAGTGTGAGAAGTCAGGGTGGACAGGCTGCTCCCTGTGCTCTGAAGTTGTCTTACTACTGATGTTGCTTTTCTCTTGCCTTTACCCTGGTCCATCAATCACATTTATATGCTTCTCTCTAATTGAGGCAACTCTTCTGCCTCTTTTACAACCTCAACCAAAAGTTCATGTTTTACATGTCCATTTCCCTGATTTATAGGTACACTTTATTTAAAGGTATCTCCTTCAGACTGCAATTTTTGTTCTTCTTTTTCCCTACAACTCAAGATAACATTTATATGAGTAAAGTTAAAGCATATGGATTTCAGTGGATTAGGGCATCTAAATATAGGTTCTTTCCTGAAGCACAGAATGCCTTTTTCTCAATTTTTCCTGGTTCTGAGGAGAAGATAAATCAGTACAACAGTTCACTGGTGGTCCTATTATAGTTCCATAGACTTGCAGGAAAAATAAAAATGTTGTGAGTGCACAAAAGAAGTCGATGCCACAGTTGTTTTGACTGCAGAATTTTAATTTAGTGGATTCTATATTCCCTAAGTATACACTTTCCCCCAATGTCTCTTTATTTTATTTTGATTTAGTTCAAGAAGCACTAGTTTTATGTACCTTCCTCAGTCTGGACTTCTCTTATTTATGGCTGTAACAGGAAAAATCATTGCTATTCATTTAATGTTATTAATTTCATGACACTTCTACAGACTTGTTTCATGTAACCACAGGTCCACTAAATGCAAACGCATGTTTCAGTTTTGCTGCTATTCAGTGTTACTGATACCTGGGACAAAATTTTTTTTCTGCTTGTTTGCATCCTCCCAAGCACAAGGGCTTGGTAAAGGAAGAAAATAAAAATTACGTTATGCATGAAAATGGTAGAAGAAGGGAGGGAAAGATGCTGAAGAAAAAGTAAATCTTTCTGAACAACCAAATGATTTGGATTATGAAAAAAGAGAGTGTCTAATGTCAAGTGCCTCTTCACCCTTTAAGTGTGCTGTGAAATAAGATCACTTGTCTTGAATAGGCTCCATCCTAACAGCAACATTCTTGAACTTATAAACACTATTAATTGTGTCAAACTTGGAGTCTGAATCCTGCAAACCCTTCCTATGTAAAAATGAATGGGCCTCATTCATAGCTGAAGTAGGTTTGAATGAGCTCATCTGGTTATGTTACACAGGACAAACTTTAATGAAAAATTCTGCATTCTTTTCTCAACAAATCTTTGAGTTCGATATTTTAAAGTAGACTGCATGTCAACAAGACCTCTTTCCTATTTGCTACAATTAAGCTGAGAAAGTCATGTGTCATTAGAAAGCAACAATGATACAGAACTTTCCAAAAGGAAGAGCAAAAGCTATATGGAGTCATCAAATCCTTTCTACGAACTGTTCGCCAGCTGTGCTGCAGGTAAAGCCTCTGTTATTAGGTGTAATACAGCTTTATGTTTCTCCTGCAGATGAGATCAATACCTCTTTTACATCTTGACTTAAGCACATTTAAAATACGGTTGTTTTACATGAAATTATAATTATGGGAATAGAGAGGAATATGATGAAAATAGCCTTCCTCTAAGCTTGTTTTTGAGGAAGAAGCTAACATACAAACAGCAGCCAAACCAGAACAAAAGGTCTGTTCACACTGCAGTATATTGGTCCCTCAGATTTGGTGGCTCAGATGTCCCATGCAGCCGTTCTCCATGGCATACACTGACAGGATGAATTTAGCTTCAGCCTGAGATAGAGAAGGATACCCTGGGAAAAGACCAGTGTGAGCAGCTTGGAATGAAACTAAAATTTTAGAAAAAGTTTGATATTGTAATTTATGCTTTTATTTTTCTTTCTAGAGGTGTAATAAATTACTTAACCTTTTGATTTGAGATCAGTATCTGTAAATTTTTCTGGTTCTGTTATCTTTATTTTACGGTGCTTTGCTGGGTTATGGACAGGATGTTCCAACAGAAAAATACTGCACAAAGACTGGCATTCCTCTGGGATGCCGCTGTTTAGGAACTATTTTGGTGTTTGGCTGGATATCTCAACTTAACAACCTGGTAAAACCATGTTATACAAGCAGGAGATGTTTCCTCTATCTGGTAAACTCTGTTTGAAAACATACTTGAGTTTTTTTTTCTTTAAATATGCAAACGGACCTTGACCACCCAGACTGAGTCATGCAGCGTGTAATGCCAAGAAATCCTACTTAAGTTGTGATCTGAGTCGATGTGTGAGGGCAATGAGGCTTATGAGGAGGAGATGCCAAACCTGTTTTGCTGTTGCACTGTGCAGGAGAGGGAACATGATGAGAAAGCTTTTGCTGGGATCCTGGAGTGCAGCGATGGTGGGCTGGAGGTGCACTGGAGCACTCCCTAAGGGAAGTGGGGAGGAAGGAAAGACTGTCCTCTGCAGTAACACAATGCTTCATGCATCCTCTGAGTGACAAAGGCCTCAGGGACTGCTGAGATCTCTGTCCAAGTGGCAAAGGGTTTGTGACATCATTACTTAGCTCTCTTCTTCCTTTGGGCTATGAAGTCCCTGCCTGTGAACTTGCCAAAACCACAGTACAGTCAGTAGAGTCTCCAGAAAGCTCTGTGACAAACCTCAGCAGGGTGATCAATAACAGCACATCTCAGAAAAACAATAAATCAGCATTTACGTACCGCTTTACATTTGCAAAGCACTCCTCAAGCATGAATTAACTAGTACACAAAAACACTCCTATCAGAGTAGGTGGTTCACAGGCTGTAATGATGATGAACAGGCACCTTTAATCCAAACCACATTGTTCAAAATCAGCAATTGGTGCAAGATTGCTTATAAAATCCAAGGATAAATCAGTGATCAGCCAAAAGCAGAGAGATAACGCTAAATGGTGGGTTAACAGGAATTTCCCAGACTTTGTCTGGGTGGCAAACAGAAGACAGTCCTTATTACAGAACTCACAGGCAGAGCCTGGCTCTCCAGTCTCTTTTAGAGGTCACTTTTATCCAGGTATCTTACTTAAAGCAGTATGACTTTAGTGTTTGGTAGGAACGGTTGGACTCGGTGATCCGGTGGGTCTCTTCCAACCTGGTTATTCTGTGATTCTGTGACTGACACAACAATGTGTTACTTAGTCTTAGTACATGGTATATAAGGTCTCATATATACGTGATAGCAAGGACCAAAAGTTCATTCCAGGCGGTGAGATGGAGTAAAACTCTCAGAAAATGGGGAGAATGTGAACATACGGGACTAACTGAGAAAAGGAACACTCCAGGCAATTGCCTAGCACAAGAGATGAGAAGAGGAAGAGATGAAACTGTAAATGAAGCTCTGCCAGCAGCATAGCACACCCAGAGGGAAAGTAATCCCTGGATCCATGGGCAGGGGATGCTTTGGCCAGTTCTGGTCCTCACTGTGTCCAGATTCAGTAAGTGCACTTTCTGTAGGACAAGACCTTGAAAGCTTATTCCTAAAGTTTAATGTTTAGATGTTAAGTGGATTGTTGTGCTATGGCCTTCTGAGGAAACTGCAAGGAGTGTGAGTCAGGACTGCTGTATTAAAAGTCTGGGTAAAGAATAGCAGAATCGGAGTAGGTGAAATAAATTGCTGTGCTAGTTTAATAGACTAACCTGACCACCAGGCTGTGACAGAACAAAAACCAGATCACTTTGATATTTCTGAATTAGCAACTCTGTTTCACATAAGAAGGAATATTCAATCACCATTTTTCTTGAAAAGTATAACCAGATGGGCAAAATAGTCCAATAGCCAAAAAACATGTCTTTTGAGAGCCATTCTGAGGCATTCCATAGAATAAAATACCCTTTTCTGTTTGTTTCTAGCAGCTTTAGTTTCAGGTCCTGACAAAAAGGCATACAGGACTAACTGTTACACATGGAAAATGGTGCAATGGGAATACTAGCAGCCTAGTGAACCAGCTCCTGTAAGCAGCTGAGTTACTCCATTCTTACTGAGGCACAGATCCTGTTAACAGGGTTTTGAATTGAGTAGGAGTTTTATAATCAGGGAATCAATACCACTAGGGGAAACTGATATTTTCTGGATTCTTTCCTCCACTCTTTCACTCATAGTGTGTAGTTTAGGGCAAGGCACTGTTCTACTTCAGATGCAAAGTGAAAATATCTAAGAAAAAACAAGAGGATCTAATTCATCTTCCCTCCACTTGTCCTTCCCCTCTGGCTACCCTATACTTGTTTTTCAGGTGATACTATTTTTTAAATGTACAAGGTCTGTTTCAGGGAAGTGGAATTCATCACTCTTCCATCCCTGTTTCCTCTTCCATCCATTTCATGAGCCTCAGATGTCTCCAGCCCTGCTCTGAACAAGTTTATTTAAATTTTGCATGGAGAAGTAGAAATTGTCCTGCTTCACCACTGCTGAATCTCTCTCATTTTAAGTTCTGCACGATTAGGGGAATGGCATGCAAAGGTAGTTTTGATACCGTGAAGAATCAGAGTGCTCATCTTTATCAAGCCAGGTTCAATCTCAAAGTTCACGCTAAATACTAAGTCATTATTCCAAAGAAATACACAGCTACTGGAGGAGTAAATCACTCCTAGAGAAATCGTTACCGGATTGTAATAGAATGTTGAGGAAAAAAAAAAAAAACAACAGAAAGGTTTAAGAAAATGAGAGCAAATTCTCACATACAAATCACAAAATGGTAGAATAGAGGGAACTTATCAATAGTAGAAATATATACTAATAAACTGTACAGTGAAGAAACCATTCTAAACATGATAAAACTTGGGAGGTCTGCAACTGTAAATGTTGTGCTAAAACTAGCAACCTGATATTTACTTACAGAGAATTACATGTTATTTCTCTCTAATATGCATTTATTCACACATATTCATAAATACATATTGCACACCAAATACTGCGTGCATGTGTGTGCATTATGGTTAATAACTGCTGGTGCAGTGCCTGACATCTTGTTTTGGGATGGTTTTGATTCAGAAAATGATTAAAGGAATATCAAAACCCTGTGTAGTTCTCTTCTGGGAACTGTCTTGCTGTATAGTAAGAGGCTGGGTTTGCCTGGGATGACATTCATATGAGACGTGATGATTTATATCATCGAACTGCCACTTCACTCTTTCTGGAAGAGCATCACTAACTTTACAGAGCAGATGCAAGCCTACAGGTTAAAATTAGGGATTTGCTTTTAAAAAAGTCTGAAACGCAAAAAGAAACATATTTTAGGAGTGCATGTGTTTGCAGTCCTGTGTTGGTGAGGGATAGACATAGACAGCTATATGCAACAAGGAATCCTTCCTTTCTATATAGCTCTACAGTTCCAAGATGGATAAACCACCATCTATCCCCCTTTTAGTGAGAAACTGGATGTCGCGAGTACATTTCCTATCCTGTTAGATGATTTCTCCTTGAATTTCTGTGTGTAGGGGACAATACTACATTATTTCCAGGCTCAGGACACAGTAAAATCCTCGTCTGCAGATTTCAGGCTTTCTTTTGCGTGGCTCGGTTATCAGCTTTCTGTCGGGACTGCATTATGCTTTTTGAAAGAGGTGGAAGACCTGCAGGCAAAGGTTTATTTTACAAGCTGCCAGTTAAGATGTGTCCTAATGAATTGAATCTGGCTAACTCTCCATCCTATATCGAGCTTTCCAGACTTGCAAAGCTTTGAACCTCATACATGAAAGGGGAAGGTATTTATTGGAATCTGCTAGGATTGAAACTTTGCTGCTCATCTGAAGGTATCGTTTGTATTCCACTTCATAAAATAATGAACACTGGAGCTGTCTCTTGTGAAGAAACCAGCAGTCTTGTCCAATTTTAGTGGTAAAGGTCATAAAAGTTAAGTGTTCCAGCAGTGAGACCAGCTCTATGGAAGTCTTCAAAGGACAGGATTCTGTCCTGTCCAGAGACTAGGGTATAAGCATTTCAAAGACCTAATATGTAAGAAGGCCCAATTTTAACTGCATTTTCATGTTATAGATGGCAGATGGGTCTTTATCCAGCATTTAGGAGGCTTGAGTGATATTATTGTGAAAGGATTAATAGATATGGAAATAGTTTGTCAGACACATTTAGACCAAAAAAAATATTTTAATAATTTAACTTCCTGTATTTTCTATTTTGTGTGGGGTTTTTTCCTTTTTTGTAATGAAATCTTAATCTGACTTCATTTGTGACATAAACAATCTGCTTTAAAAAGTGTTTTTTGAAAAATGTATAAAATAAATGTCACAGAAAAGGTCTATATTCAAATAGCATTTGTAGATCGATTGCTTGCGCAAATAGGTAAGTCAGGTATTTTATCTCATTAAATACTTTTCTATCATTTAATTTTGCTGTAATTTCTTCAGTCTTTTGCCCCAATCTTGACAAGTCTCTCAAAATGTACAGTCTGTTATGTATTTCGAAAAAAGGAAAGCCCTCCAAAAAGAAATCCATATCCACGGATGCAATAGAGCTGGTCTTTCATTTAGCAGCAAGCCTAAGCCACAAGACGTTTTAGTCAAGATTGAGTTTACATATGCCAAGTGATTTTTTGAGAAGCCAGTCATATTAACTCCACTGCCAGACTTGATACACATTTTAGTCACAATCAATGATGCATAAATAGTTTGCATTAAATGAATGACTTACTTTCATGATAATTTTTTTCTTCCTCGTAATGTGCATATATTTGTCTCATTTTTTTTAATCTGATTTGTATAAATAGTTGAAAACTTATCACCTGCTCCTAGGTCTTTTCTAGGAAATATATTATCGAGTGAAGTTAGTCCCAAGTGATTGGTTATCTGGTGGTTTCTGAAGAACACACATGTAGTAACATGACTGATACATAAAAATCTATTTTAAGTTGTTTAATACTCAGTGGAAAATACTTGTGCAAGTGGAACAACTGCATTCAAAAAGTTTAAGAGTATAAAAACTGAGTATAAACTTAAACTGAGTTTAAGAGTATAAAAACTGCCTTATTAGGACAGACTCAATACTGAGATGGCCCCATATGTTGAAAGAAATCAAATACAGCATGATCTTTCAGTGAGTAGATCAGCCTAGCTTAGGGTTTTCTTCAGTAAGGAAACATCTTGTGAGCATAGACGAAGATAATTTTAAAGAGAATTCAGGCAATACTTGCTGTATTTAACGTTCCTGGTTGCTTTGTTGGTAGATAGAGTAAAGCATAGCTGTTGTGCAGACCTGTTGTGCAGTGCTAAACACATGCTGTGTCCCACCCCAGGGCTGACTGCATCTCACTGACAGGAGAAAGGATTCCTCCCTTATTATTTCTCCTTATATATCCCCTGAGGGACTGGTCAGTGCAGATGGTGTACACTCAGCACTTTTCTTCCCCTTTGACTAACCAAATCACTATTAAATGACCCCCAATGGTCTGAAAAAAAATAGAGTAATGAAAAAACATCCACTATATGCTCTCTGTTAGAGTTGCCAGTGCCTCACAAGCTTAGCATTGGAGCCTGAGGAGAACACCGGACTATAACAGGAAGGGTGATAGAGGGCTTCACTGTATCTTTGAGCAGGATGGTATTTCTAGCAGAGATTAAAAGCTGATATTGTTTTCTTTTTTATTTATTATTTGATGACAGTATAGTTCCTATGGAAAATTAATATTAGACCAATATGATGACACATACCGATGAACACTTCCCACTGTCCTGAGAGTTAATACTTCTTTTCACATTCACTTCTTTGGTTTAATCACATGATATAATAAAATAGTAGTTAATTTTTAAAAACATCAGGCAAATATCGAAAGCAGTATGCAACCCACAGCACAGTATAGCTTTCCATATTTACAATAAGTCCCATGCAGTCCTACAATTAATGACAGATTTGATTTCTCTCGTGCTTTTCTGTCCTTATTACAGCAATCATTTCCATTTTGCCTCTCTCAAGTCTTTTTGCAGGCTCTCACAGTGATATTTTTCATGATCACTCACTTCACTTTCATATATTATTCTAGTTTTCACTTCACTTTTGTATTATTATTTCAATATTACATTTAAACTGTTTTTTTTTCCTCTGTTCCACCTCCCACACTCCCATATTGATATCACATATTCCACCCTCATTTCCTCAATATTCTTGGATAGTGGTTTATGCAGAGAGTCTTCAGCTGAGTAGCATTCCAACACGGTCACTGGTTTGTTTGTGAGGTGTCTACACCACGTCTGCTTCAACCACTTGACAGAGATTTTTTTATAGCCATAATGGTTTGGAGAACTCATACATATTTCTGCATCATTTTGACATGAAATGTTGATCTGGGTTTTTTTAGTATGTTCCTAACACTCAAAGTGGACTGAAGAGTGCATTGATCACTAAATAAGTGTGAGAAGGGTGATTTTAAGCTAGACTTAACACCAAAAGTTAGTGCCTTGGGACACCTATAAAAGAAATAGAAATGAAATAAAAATATTTTCAGTTCCTGAGACCATGTGGGGAACTGAAATGAGGATTCTTTGAATTCTGTTACGAGCTAATTATTTCTCGCCTGATCTTAGCATATTTTTTCCCAGACTTATTGGGCTATATTGGCTTTTCCACAAAAGCTGCAAAATACTCTTGAATGAGCATTTCATCCTAAATTATCCCAAACATTTTCAGTTTATTGTTATGGCTTATAGTTTTTGTCTCAGGTTAGCATTCTCCCTGCCCCCAGATACATTTGTTCTTCCTTCCTACTGAAAAAACAATATAATAATTTAGAAGTTTATTAAGTATTCGATAGACTTGTCACTGATGTTCAGATTACAGTTTTACTGCTACATAAACATAAACCCACATTTAAAGGAAAGAGCTGCATGGAGGCAGCGTAGGTGCTGTTACGAAAGCTGGTGGCTAGAGGGAACTCTTTTTCCTTCTTGGAGAGAGTGGCTGGCTCTAAATCTTTCCCTGCAGCAAATCAGTCCATTAAAAAGAAAAAGAAGATGGGAAAATCCTTGAAACAAAAACAGTAACATGAATGAGAAGTGTTTCCAGTTGAGGGTAGGAATTAGATGTGTCAATGAAACGTATGACTTCTACAGCAACAAAGAGAGCCTGTGGATGTCCCAGTCCAGGCAAAGAGGCAGGTCATACCTGGTTAAATGTCCTCTCAGCTCCTTGGAAGCTGTTAGACTAGTTACAGCAGCGTAGGTCACCTTGGCTGCAGGGGTGGGTGTTTTAATTTCATGGATGGGGGAAGAGAAGACCCAGACCCCAAAAAAAAAGAGCTGGGAGTTTACAGAGCAGCAGTAGGTAATGCATTTAGGTAACAGCTACTGTACTATTAGGCCCCTAGGTAGGAAATTAATTAAATATGTCTTTAAATATGTAAGTCACAGCTTTAGCTGAGCTGTTTGGATGTTTAAAGTTAAGCAGCTTTAAAGTGTACAGGCATCAAATTGCTTAGGCTTGGGTGTCTTGGCTCCAGCTGCACCCCTGGGTACCTCCTGGGAGGGAGGCACTGGCTGGATGGGTAAAGCTGTTGTTTGGAGAGCATGTTGTGGTGGTGCTTGGCAAAAGCTGAGGTGTGGGGACGTTTGACATGGGCATAGTCTCACTCTCATATGAAACTGGATTGTGGCCAACTTGTGTACCTTACCTAGGAATTTGGAAGTGTTCCGGGCACTATAGTGTGGTCTGAGACCTATTTTTCTCCTGCCTATTATTCACAAGCTTGGATAATGTCCTGAAGGATCACATAGTAGAGCAAATCACGCAAGGAAGGGCAAAACAAGGATGGAAGATTTGGAGAGGAGATTATATTGACTAATGCTGACAGCATAACCTTACTGTCTGATTTAATGCTACCTTACCCCAGTTCTGTTTTACTCCGCTGAGATCAATGAGGATGGTGAGAAAGTAGCGTAAATCTCTACATACACCTTCCTGTTAAGTGAGTAAATCTGAAGTTATGGACACACCACAAGCTTCAACTGTCCTTATATGGACTAGCTACTAAAAGCCAAAGCCCACAGCCTTTTTATAGGGTCACCCTTACAAACACAGTAGGAACCAGGTGTAAGCATTTCAGCAAATGTTCCTGCAGATGTGCTCCAAATGTTCTCAGCTGTGCTCCAACAGTGCTATTTGCCAAGAGATGTTGAATGTATCTCGCATGCAGCAGCTGTGGCTATATCGCTCAAAAAACACCGTATTTGACAGCTCCTGCCTGCCTGCTTGGCTTTGAGATAACGTGTGGGGCACTCAGGCAGGCGTGGCCCAAGATTTCAATCCTGTGTGAACATGCCAGGGTTGTGTTTGCCAACTGCACAACATACAGGGTTGATCCCAAACACGATCTCTGTTCTGTCTGTGGCATGCTTTTAAGTACTGAATGGTTCAGAACAGTTCAGTTGTGCCAAATGAGATCAAACGTCCATCTAACCCAGCACTTTGCCTCTGGGAGAGACAAATAGAAGTAGGTAGTGGAGAGTATAATACTTCTTCCCAGAAATACTTTCGTATCCTGCAGGAAGTTATGCTTCAGCAACTTAACCAGATGCGATACCTTTCCATTTAAAGGATTTGTTGTGTCATATCCACCCCATCCTGCAACAGGGAGCTCCATAACACCATTCTTGCACTTTTCAAAACTGCCAACAGACGTTTTTGATGTCTTCTGGTTTCACTTGTGAAGACCATGAATAGACATTCCCTGTGCAGACACTCTGCCCTGTGTATGTGTTGGTCCTCAGGTATCTCTAGAGGCCAAGGGTCCTAATGCAGCTAAGGCTCCTTCACCTGGAAGTTGTTCCATACCTTTAATCAGCCCTGTCACTCCCCTCTCTAGTTTTTTTCAGTTCTACTGTGTCTTTTTTAAGATGTATGCGCTGGGGGAGGGAGCCATAGCTGCTGAACTAGGTCACATAAAACCTTGGATGAATTCCTGGATTTCTATTTTAATGTCTCTGAAACCTTGGAAAAGGTTTAGAACTGTTCAGTTTTCTTCCTCTCTCTCTCTCCCTTCAGTAGAGCTACTCCTACGATTAAGGGAAACCTCCCAGCCTCCCAGTTTGCCAGTGCGAAGCTGGAAGGGAATAGTGTAGCTAGAAGGATCGCTACATTTGATCCTCTTCAATCTCAGGCATCCTTAACATATAATCTCACTCACAAACTGGTCGAGTCCTGTCTGAAAATAAGCTGGTGGTTTTGCCCCCACTACTCCTACTAGAATTCTATTCTGGAATCTCACACTCTCGATCATAGAAAATACCCGTTCCAGTCTACCTTTCTCTAAAGTCACTTTATGCATTTTTTTTTTTATTCCTCTTCTCTCTTTAATTAATATTTATTTTCCTGATACATTTCTGGACCACATATATGCTCAGCATGATAATGGTCAACAAGACATTTGCATTTTTCATATTGACAATTGCCATGGTCCTGATGTGATCAGTGAAAGAACCCAAATACATCACCTTGGCTTTAGGTACCCTTCAGTTTATGCAGAGATTACTGTTAATAATTCCCATATATATAGTCTTGCATTTACATTGTTGAAATCTATCCTACTTCTGTTTCTCCAGCTCTTAGTTCTGCCTCTACAATGCTCTCAGCTTCCTCTGTGCTGATGGAAATATTGACGACTGGTGCTGAGGCAAGTCCATGAGGGATTCAACTAGCAATCTTGCCAACCCAACATCTCGTCTTTGAGAGCAATCTGACCTCATTTCTCTTTCTGTCAGTCCTTTATACGCACCATACTTCTTCATTATTAATCCCCCCGTTCTCCGAATGAATGAACAGCCGCATTGGTACAGTACAAAGTATTTAACTGAGGTTGAATTGTTCTTGTTTGCAAAATGTGGTAATTTTACTAAATAGTGTTATCAGATTAGACTGATATGATCACCCTAACTAAAACCATGTTGCATTTTATAGTGTCTCCAAGAATTTAATTATTTTGTCCTTTAAACTTTGCTCTACAGTTCTCCAGCCCTCTTGAGCTCCTGCTGATAGATTTAGCTGGAGTTTCCTCTTTCTTCAGTGCTGGCCAAAGAGGAGAATGTAAGCACCTAACTGCCACTGCCAAATGTCATATATGGTTAAAAATCCTTGCCACATGATTTTTAGTTTCATGTATGTGTTCTTTCACTATTCAGAGACAGACGTGAGCAATGATTCTTACTAACTACATTTTAACTTCACTTGGATGTGATCGCTTCTATTTATATTCACTCAATTCTTTTCAGTGCCTCTGTCTTACATCCTCAGTCCTAAAGAATTAATTTAATTCGAGAGCACATCTAGGATATTTTTAATATTGCATTCTCTTCACCGCAGCCCTGCTTCTTCCTTTTTTCTTTGTTATTATGACCAAAATAATGTTTACTGTGCAAGTTCTTTCACAAACCCTAATTCAACTTGTCTTTCACCAAAACGTGAGTCAAATAATGGAAACGTTGAACTTCAGTGTTTTGCGGGACTTCTTGCCGTAACGTATACATTATTTAGACTTCTTGATTACAAAATGTAATCCCTCAGTTAAGCATGCTAACTTTTTTGCTCTGGTTTTGTTTTCTCTCGTGATTTGAACTTGATATCTGCTGATTCCCAGTACTGAATGAAAAGAAAACTCAACATTTCTGTAGTGTTTTATAGTGCCACAGCTGCAAGATGGAGAAAAGTGACTCGTGCACTTCCACTGATGTCTTAGACATATCTCACAGCAGGGAAAAGCTGGGAGGTGGCAATAAATTTGCCCTCTGTGTCCTGGAAAAAAGGGTAGAGTAGCATTAAAGCAGCTCTTGTGGCTAAGATAGGATTTGTGCCAAATGTGAAAGGCAAGGTAGTCCAGTAAAGGTGGCTTACTTCTGGTTGATGACAAACTTACCTTTATTGCTGTGTTTCCAGAACATCTTCATTAAGACATTTTTAAAATGTAGGTATGCAAAAGTGCCTCTTAGCTTCAGCAAAGAACATGTGCTCACTAAGGGCTTTGAAGCACTCAGATTTATAAATGGGAAAGCTGAAAGCAAATTTAATAATAATCTGAATCCTACCCTAGAGCACAGAGTCAGAATTCTCATTCATAACTAGACTAATGGTTAATTTGGAGCATTTAGTGGAACAGAACTGGTCATCATGAAGCAGAGGCAGAGGCTGTAAAATCTGGCATGCTTGAGACCTCTGGCTTACAAGGTTTTAGGTTAAGCAAATATGTCAGTATTTGCATGTTCTGCACCTAAACCCTGTAGCTGCTATTAGAGCTCATGGATTACAAAAGCTGAGTTATCATAGTGCTGAGTTGCCAGGGCAGGTCCTACCATGAGATTTTCTTTGTTTTTTTAAGAGTATTTAGCTCCATCACCCTACTTTTTTCCTGAGTTTCTTAGCACAACACAACTCTGCTTGATAAACAGATAAATAGCAAAATAGATCTTACTTTATTAACACTAAATATGCCATTTTTGTTCACTCTGTATCATTCTTTTTTATTCTCCACTGCAGCTACCTTAAAGATGTCTAGACATTTGTCTAAAATAAGTTTTCAGACAATAAGAATGGAAATAAATGAAGCTGTGTGCATGGAGCAATCTCTGTCCCAAGGAAGCAAGTGACATTTAAAACTTCTTGCCTTCTGACGAGTAATCTTCGGGTATTTTCATACCGCAGAAAGTCCTTTTAAATATTTTTAGTCTCAAGATTATGGGAGGATTGCCAGGTTTTTCAGAAGGTGCATTGCCAAAAATGTCTGTGTAGGAAGAGGAGAAAGTACTCAAAAAATAAAGATATTCAGCTCTTTTAACCCAAATTTCAACTGCAGCATGCATGCTTTCTTTCATTCAAAGAACAAAATGCCAGGGCCAACACACACACACTTTGTAATTTTCCTGATCCAGAGGCTTTTCCAGACATATGGCTGATGACAGTAAAAATTTAGAGAGGACTCTAACCAAATCTATTTTTTCTCTACTTGCTTTTCCTTTATACTCATTTTCCTGTTCTGAACTATGACAGTCTATAGAATTGTATCTCAGAAAACAAGAATTTCCAAATCTTTTTCATCTCTTAGCTTTCTCATAATTTTCAGTTATTCAAAACAACTAAACCCTGGATTCCTTTTTTTTAGGAAAAAAAAAGCTATAATAAGTTAAAGATTTGTGACTGTGATTGATTACAGACTACAGAAGACCAAGAAGGAAAAGTCTTATAGATAAATGGAGTATAGTACTTACACTTGCTGACGTGGGATTGAAATATTCCACTTCTGCTTTTGTGACCATTGGGTTCACTCATGGGAGCTAGAAAGTGAAACTGGGTAGAAATGGATTAGAAACACAAACATAGTCCATTTTCCACTTCTAAAGAGTCCATGCACAGCACAAAAGTAAAAATTAAATGAGATATTAAAATGTCTTTCTGGTTTCGAGCTTGATCCTGCCTTCCATTGTTCAACTAGACTGGAGTTAATGGGACTCCTCTATTCCCATAAGGATGATTTAAGCTTTTATTAGTAAAAAATAGTTATCTTCCTTACGTGCTGTTCATCTGTGGAGTGCAGAGGAAGGCAGACAGAGGAACACTCCTGAGGACCATGTGGTGGGGGGTGGGCATACCCACAGCCCTGCGATGATACCGGAGCCCCTCGCCATCCCTGGGCTGAGCACAGCCAGATGGCTTGTGTCTGCTCACCTTGGCCCAGGGTAGAGCCAGCACGGGCAGCCAGAGCTGCACAACAACTTTGTGGGAAGCAGGATACAAGAATCTTGCCTCCAGTTCACGCTCTTCGAGGCATCCAGGATTCAGAGTTGACCCGTTGAAGTCACTTGCCTGAAGGGTAGCTGCACTCCACTTTCCAGAGCGGGAGCCTCTAGTAGAAATCAGCAGCTCTAATTCTTGATTTTAGTTTCAGAGCTCTTATTACATTTCTAAATCTTCTCCCTTTCCCTCTGCAATAAAGTGGCCATTGTATTTATTCATGCTGTGCTGGAATGTTTTTTTATTTACAAGAACTATAAATAATTCTAAGCCTTTCAATGTAAGTTTATTACCTTAATTTTCCACCACTTTTTGTTTGTTTGCTTTTGTGCACGTAATTTTTGTTTTCATTCTGTCCTAATTTATCTACAGTCATTTTACAGACAAACATCTAATGTAGTTTGTACCACAAGTGGCTCAAAGATCTCAGTCTGAGTAAGAAACATTTATTGATGTTCATACTTTTTTGGCAGATTTTTACTTACTCTGTATTCAGCTTAAAAGTTACACTGGATATCTGCACATCTTGAAGAAAAATCAAAGATAAAAGAGTTTTGATTTGTATTACCATTTATTCTCACACAGGAAAAAAAAGAAAAATAAAATCTGAAAAAGAAAAAAGTCCTACTTCCTTAATATAGCGATTGTTAAAATTACATCACTTATTTCGGGTTCCCACCTCAACTGAAGTTGTGAAAAATTAAATCTTGGAGAGCTACTTTATACTCAGATAGATGAACAGTCTGTGTGCTCTTAACGTAG
This sequence comes from Phaenicophaeus curvirostris, assembly GCF_032191515.1. NCBI lineage: Eukaryota > Metazoa > Chordata > Aves > Cuculiformes > Cuculidae > Phaenicophaeus > Phaenicophaeus curvirostris. Next base: position 57,665,815 of record NC_091397.1, read on the forward strand.
AGTATATTTCAGAAGGCATAGGAGTGAACTGAACCTGAATGTAGCTGAACAACTGAAAAACACATATTCCAATAGCTAAAGAGGTTAGGACTCAACTAGCAAATAGCCATATTCCTATCCCTAATTACCAGGGGCAAAAAAAGAATTACTTAGAAAATATACTGCATTGGACAGAGATTGATATTGCACAAGTGACTTCTTTTAAAATTAAATGGCAAACATCCTTACCCTGTAATTTACTGGCACAGCTGAATTCCCCAGGGTAACAAAACAAACTCCAGGGCTGCAGTGAGGAATGCTCAGTAACCTGTGGGCACTGCACAGCAACAAACCTGCAGTGTCTGTGATGTGGGAGGGTGCTGGAGCTCAGACCTGCAACAAAACACTCACTGGAGTTGCTGATGGAGAGATAATACAACTCCCTTTTCTCCTCAGCTTACTGATATTTAGGGAAGGTGAATCCTGACATATGCAGGTTTTACATGACATAATTATAGTTTTAGTCCTGATGATATTGATGCAGCATTGCCCCCTCCAGTTTTTGATGCATGAACATCCTGTATTTCTCACATGCCATAAATGTCCCCTTCAGTAGATATGAAATATTCCTACCAAGTTAATCAAAGTTTCTAATCTTATTTTTTTTATATAATCCTGTGTTCTCTTTAAGTCTCATTAACTGCTTCCTCCTCATCCCTACCTCAAGTTAAAGCTTTTCTTCTCTTCAGGGTTTCCTGCTGCTCCTGACAGAACCTCACTCTCAGTTCTTGATCACAACTGCTAAAATCCTGTGGGCAAACCCACCAGTTTTTGCAGAGGACTCTTATACTGGGGTGAAGATATCTGATTTGGCAGCTTTCAGGTGTAAGAAGTTTGGTGTGGTGAATCCCCACCACCCTTCTTCTCCTTCCCTCCTCAATTATTATTATTATTTCTCTAGAAATTTCATTAATCTAATTTGATGAGACTGCCTTCTAAGGCATGTGCTGTTGTTGCTTCTCCTTTGGCTGACCTAGGATTTTTATGTGTTCTGAAGTAGCAGTTTATAAACTGTAATTATTTCAGCATTTAAATGACACTGCTGTAAGATCCAGAGTTTGCTTTTGCATGTACTTACAAGAGAATTGAGTGAAACAGGATCATATGCACCAATGAGGTTTAGAAGTCACAAAAATTATTCTTCCTCACTGTTCCTTCTGTTCTAAAAAATCATAAGAAGTCTCCGAGACAGTGAGAAAGTCTCATTTCCATGCTTAGAAAGCTCATTATACCCACTCAAAGTCTCTTTGCACTGCCAAAGGATTATTAAGAGACTGGAGGGTGGATGTGGAGTGACCCGAAATTAAAGCAAGAAAGACCAGCAAGATGCTCTACAGCTTTGTGCTAACTTGTTCCATGTACTTCCAGATAAAAAGTTCAGGACGGGAGGTTGGCACAAAGCATGGGCTAACGTATTCGCAGTGCAAACTTCAGAACCACAAATAACTTATTATTTCATAGTGTGATTTCTTTAAGTGCTGCTAGCCCCAAAAGGCTAGTTCTTAACTGCTCAATTTTCTCCATTGACTCTAATTAGAGTTTTCCTTGGCTCGTGATCCTGGTGAACTTGGAGAACTTTAATTTTATATTTTTATAAACCTGCTTTTCTCACCAGGTGGAGTGTTCCCTGCAAACCCTGAATCTTATGAACTTTCCAGTACACTTTATAAGATTCTTCTGTCTAAATTTTTGACTGAAGATGGAGGCATTCCACAAATCCCCAAGCAGAAATCATTTTGTTAGCCAATTTGTGCACTGTATACAGGAGAATATGGGATTATTTGTTAAGAAATTTACTGCCAAAAAATTTATGGCTGTAATATAAACTCACAAGTGTCCCTTTCTACTGAGGGGGAGTTGACTTCAGTAGCCGTATGACTGATGATGTGACAAACTGTGATAGGGAATGCAGCTGCTGGACCAGGAAAACAGAGTTCCTAAAAACCAGATACAAACCAGAGAAATACCTTTAAAAGGAAACAATATATTACTATTATTATTGTGCAAATAAGCAATCCCTTCAAGAACCCTGAGGATGACTTACTTGTTTTTCACGTCTGTATTAGCTTACAACAGGTAAAAACATGAAAGTATTTTTTACTACTGTATTACTTATCTCTACCTCTTTAAAATTATTTTCCCATAATTTTCTTTTACGCTTTAGCTAGACTTACTTAATTTATTTTGTTTTTAATTAAAAATAGTTCACTCCTTGCAGTTTTTAAGGTGCTGCGTGATGCTTTTGTGATTTACATTCTATGTTTTATAATGTAAGTTTTAACAGCGATTTCAAGTATCCACTTAAGGTAAACCTAAGGAAATTCCGTGCTGACATGCTTCTCTTTTAAATCACAATGGTTATTTTTGGCTTTTACTCTTTGTCATTTTTAGTTTTTTCCAGCACCTTCTCTCCCCCTTGCTTCCTCCTGTTTTCTCTCCTCCTACTCTCCAAAGCATGGAGAGTTTCCAGTTTGGATTTGAACTCTGCAGCTGGTTACTCTGTCAAAAACCAGCTGAACCAAAGCTCCAGATTAAGGCTGAGCAAATAGTTAATGGATGTTTCTTTTCTTTTTGATCTGAACCCCCACCCCCTCCTATTCCAGAACTTTATCTGAAGTCAAATGAACCATTCCATTCAGTCTCCAAAATAATGCTTTACTTTAGAGTCTGTTAATTTCATTTTGTTTTTATTGTATTTTTGTATTCAATTAGGCAACTTTGATCTCAAATCACTGTTTTGAAACAAAACATTCTGTTTTGAAATCAACTGAAATGAAGTATTGTAACATAAAAAGAAAAAGCCTCCACCTTTTATGGCCAAAACTATTCACCACACTTGGCAAAAAAATTGTGAATAGTTGTGATTGACCTAGAACTAGCGTTCTTTGTCAAATAAACAATTTTCTTGGGGAAAAAAAAAATCTGTATATACTCTAAATATAATATGCAAATATAGAATACTCTGTGTGAGTGATGGTCACAAATAAGTGTAAGCATATAAGTGTAAGCATACTGTAATGCAATTCCCTTTGAATTCAATTATCTTAGTCCAACTGCCACATGAAAGATACAAATGTTCTTCTTTACCTCCTTAATAAAGACAAAACTCAAGGATTAGAGTGGGGTTAGAAGAACTGAATGTATGCACCTGCCTGCTCAATTCTCTCTGACCCTGGAGGAAAAGAGACACCAGGTGTCTGACAATGGTGGGATGGGAATTCCCTTCAGCAGTACCTCCAGGAGCAGAGCAGGCACACAGCACAGCTGTGGCTGGGTGCTTGGTAGGATGCGACTGTGCCAGGAGGACTCAGCACCCTGAGCTGTGGCAGCCGCGTCAGCCCACACTATCCCCAACGCTACTGAAGAATCATAGAATCATAGAATCATAGAATCATAGAATCATAGAATCATAGAATAACCAAGTCGGAAGAGATCCACCGTATCATCAAGTCCAACCATTCCCATCAAACACTAACCCATGTCCCTCAGCACCTCGTCCACCCGGCCCTTAAACCCCTCCAGGGAAGGGGACTCAACCCCCTCCCTGGGCAGCCTCTGCCAGGGACCAATGACCCTTTCCGTGAAAAATTTCTTCCTAATGTTCAGCCTAAACCTCCCCTGGTGGAGCTTGAGGCCATTCCCTCTCGTCCTGTCCCCTGTCACTTGGGAGAAGAGCCCAGCACCCTCCTCTCCACAACCTCCTCTCAGGCAGTTGTAGAGAGCAATGAGATCTCCCCTCAGCCTCCTCTTCTCCAGGCTAAACACCCCCAGCTCTCTCAGCCGCTCCTCATAAGGCCTGTTCTCCAGTCCCCTCACCAGCTTTGTTGCTCTTCTCTGTACTCTCTCCAGGGCCTCAACATCCTTCTTGTGGTGAGGGGCCCAGAACTGAACACAGGATTCGAGGAGCGGTCTCACCAGTGCCAAGCCCAGAGGGAGAAGAACCTCCCTGGACCTGCTGGTCACGCTGTTTCTGATCCAAGCCAAGATGCCATTGGCCTTCTTGGCCACCTGGGCCACTGCTGGCTCATGGTCAGTCGGCTGAGAAACAAGCCTTGTTACAGTTGGTCGTGAGACCAATTTCAGAAGACTTTTGGATGAGGTGACCTCCATCCCTCACTAATTGTAGAGAGGCAAGCCAGGCTTTGAGTGGTATAAAACTACCTACATTTTGTCTGTAAAAAAAAAGGTTAGCCAAGAAACCACCATTCACCTTTTTTCTTTAGCCATGCTAAAATAAACCCTCCCAAGTTGTGACTGGTAGCACGTAAATGTTTCAGTTCAAACTGGGGGATGCTCTGAGGAGATAGAGCGATAGCTGGTTTTGCAATACAGCAACAGCCCGTTCATCACCCGGCACACTCTAAGACAGCTCTCCTAACATTTGTACAAAGAAAAATACCGCTTATCATATCTTCCAGTATTTATATTTCTTCTCAAAGGTAAATTAAGATGTTGCTTTTAGCTTTAGTTCTGTTTAATGTTATTCAGATTTCAGTTTCAGCTATTTCACACCTTTCAAGTTCATAAACATGTGAACATTTTGAAAGATGTTGTTTGGATTCCATTTGGCTTTGCGGTATCTGGCTCTGTTTTTGTTTATGACTTGGTTCCTATGTTTTTGAATTTGACTCCTGATTGCTTTTAAAATATTTGCCTTTATTTTTTACCCTCCATACTCTCCCGCTGAAAAACTGATGCATTAGAAAATCTTTGTAAAGGATATGTGCCATTCTATAGCTGTGGTTGGGAGTTATGTGAGCCAGAAGCTAAAACAAAACGAGAACAAAGAGGATTTGATAAAAATACCCATATAAAATAGTGGAAAATAATTTGATTTCACCCTATATTGCAGAGAACAAAAAGAATTTTTTTTCCGACTCCTGTGGACAAAATCACTCCATAATAATAGTGGTTTGAGATACCAGTCAGTGAAGTTTGAATGAAATAAAGTAGGGACTTGGTCTCTGAGTTTCCCCAGCCAGGTGGTCTTCTCAGAGAGAAGAACCACATTATTTTTTGTGTGTGTGTGTGAGAAACTTCATCTTTGACATCAAATCTTTTTTATAATGTGAAGTTCTCATCCAAGATGCCACTGTTACTGTCCTTGCTGCTGGGGCTCCCCTATAACTAGTTTGAATGGTTGGCCTCTTCTTTTTTTTGAAAAGAGGAAGTTCAGTCCACAATCTTTAGCCCAGCTTTTCTTGTGACTCACCAGTATGTACCATAAATAGTTAATACTTGGAATCCACAGATGGAGAAGATGAAAGCACAGAAAAATTAAATGGCTGGCTTAAAGACGAAGAGTGAGCCAACAGCAGAGCAAAGAAAGGCACCTTCAGCTCTCATTATACTATATAACTCCAGTCAAGACAATTCAGCCTTCAAAAGGGAGAACTGCTTTGCACAACTGATTATTATTTTGAAGATTGTGGCTAAAGTATGATGCCCTTTTTGTCAAATTATGGAATAACCTGTAATACTTTACCAAGACAGCCCTGTTTCGAATCGCCTCTAGGGACTGATATATTTCACCCCTAGGGATAAAAATGTTACAGACTTTGGAAGTATGTGCCAGACATAGGTTCACAAAAATGTGAAAGCTGGGTCCTGTTTCCAGTCAGAAAGGCTAGATATGGGAGTCTTTGCTTGTCTGCTCTTGAAAAAAAGAGGTATGTTTTTATTGGAATCCAGTGGCCCCTTTACATTTGGTTTAAACCCTTTCCACTATCTGCATGTCAACTGTAAAATATAGTACTTACATTTCAGGGATTCAAAGTGGTAAATACTCATGAAAGTAGAAAGGCAGAGGACTGTGGCTCCAAACCTTTCTCAATACCAGTCTCTATTTAGTATTGCAGTATAGGCTATTACAGAGACTTTAAGCTTATTGATAAAGGTGGACTGAGTTGTCAATTTTTAGTGAGCCTTTAACAAATTAACCATTGCCATTGACCATCACTATGTGGCACCTTTAAATAATATGGGGTATTCTCATCCTAAAACAATTTAGAGAAAATTTCTTATTAAAATGCAGCAGATATTTAGTTGAATCAAAGGCTGTTAAATCAAACAACTTTCACTGAAATGAAAGAGAAACATCATCCTTTCTGCAGGAGGAATGGCAAATGAAGCCAGACCAGTGGCTAGAGATCTTTGTGCTGGTCTGGGTTACATGGGTCGTCTCTGCATGAGTTGGACTCACACAATTCTGACCTTGTGTGACACCTCCTTCCATGACTTAAGCTGGGATGCCTGCTCCCAATTCCCACTTCAGTCTTCATAGATACACCTGGGAGAATTCTTCCAGGTTTGTCAGTCTCACAAATGACAAGAGAAAAAATTGTACGTGGCTTTTTTGAAGTGGAGTATTTTATCAAATGCTTACTAATAGGAAACTGCATCTGTCAGATGTGCTGTGTGACTTCAGTGCCAGCACAAATGGATAGCAACCTCTACACGTGTCACAGGAGCAGCCCTATACTGGGATGGGTGCCAAAGAAGGAAGGAACAGGAGTGTAAAGAGAAATTTAATGAAAAACAGCAGAAATCAGTGCAAGACTCAAAATAGAAGAGAAAGCAAAAAATAGCTGATGAGTTGCTTTTATTTTTTTAAGAAAATGCTTCTACATAGAAACCTTAAAAATTTTTTCTAATGTTATTTCTCCAAATGAGTATAGTTGCTTTAGCTTTGTATACAAACATAAATAAAATAGTCCAAGCATCATAGCAAGTTCCCAGCTACGCTTCACAGGGTTTGGTAGTTCTTGAGAATATTGTGGTAGTCAGTGAGATAAGAGGGGCTCCTCCAGGAAGAGGCTGAGATCCCCTAGAATCATCTTTCTGGAACTTTATGAGTATCTCTTTCTCACCAGAAGCAAAGACTTGAAGTACGTAACCAAGTTCCAGAAATTAAGTGATGTGAATATCCCCCTAACTGAAAGTAAACATGGTATATCTACTTCCACTCAGAAGCTATTTTGACTGGTTTCTTACGGCTTTACAGCCACAAGAGAACAGTGAACCCTGGTGGAGAAATCACATTATCCTGGCCCTATATCCAGTAAGAAACATTTGATACAGGTGTAGGAGAAGCACTATTTGGTCAGAAATTAACACAAATACAGTAAAGGTTTTATTTCCTTATTAAAAATAAACTACAATATTTTTACTGTTAAAGAATCTACTTTGTATAATGTATAATTCGATAAAACAGTGACAGATCCTTTTCCCCTATAGGGCACTTTAAACATGTTGCAGTCATTTTTTTTCTGTAGGACCCCTGTTCGTTCTTGCATGGATAATTATGACCAGACACCAACACACCACTGGTCTTTGCTCTTGGCATTGATGTACTTAAAGTATTGCCCTATCTTTTTTAGGAACGCCACTTCCTAAGCCACTGGTACCGTGGGAAGGCTGTACTATTTGTTCTGTGGTTGCACTGAAGATCTGAGATCAATAATTTGCTACTGGACTGAACAGAACCACCTTGCAGGCGTGCATCACCTGGTTTTGGCATGATTAAGGTGTTCCTGTGAGGTTTTTATCGGTGCACTGCACTCTACTTCTCCTCATCCTTGAATCTCAGAAAGTGTCACTGGACAGCATGTCCCAGCCAAACCTCACTTTCCACCTTGTTCAGCACCGTGTAAAATATCTGCTTCTTTCACTATATGGGTACTTCTGCTCTGTGACCTCCTAGTTAACCTTCACCTTCTGGGAGATGGTTTGATTCATTTGGTGCGAATGAATAAAAAAAAAAGCAAAACAACAATGATGAGTTGGCAAGGGAGAAGGTGGATTTGGTTTTGGCTAATCCGCATGCTGTTTATTTTTTCTTGGCTTGTGTTTCTCTGTGTCTGATGGGGCTCTCAGTTACTTTCAGTGTGCATGTACGCAGAGCAGCCCTGCTGCAGGCATTCAGCTTTTTTACACTGAGCAAGAGAAAACACAGTTTTGGGGGTGATTTCTGTACACTGCAGGGAGGCAGTGTCTTTCTGTAACCACAAAATAAGCTCTTGCCTGCACTATGGCACTGGTATGCCTTGACTGTGTTCCTATGTTCTATACAATTTATCATTCAAAACATGATGCATCAACACACAAACTATTCTTTCACATTTTTAGTCCAGTCCATCTCTAAGTAGTGTCCTCACTACAGCTGATGTAATAGCAATCCTATTATTTGGGAAGCCAGTGTACTTGGCAGTTGTAGCACACTTTGTGGGGTTTCTGGTTTTTTTCTGGTTTTATTTTTTCTTTCTTCGTTTTTTTTCTTTTTTCTTTCTTCTTTTTTTTTCTTTTTTCTTTTTCCTTCTTGAACAAGAATCGTTTAAGGATTACTTTATGTATAGAAACCATTGCCAATATTTTCTATAACCATCCAGTAAGAGAAAGTCTATTCCACATGCCTAGAACCAAAGCCATTTTCTTTAGGAACTAAAGAGTCACTGGAGTGAAATTTAAGAACATTATCAATGACTTGGAAGCTCATTTAAAAATTCATTTTCAAGGCAGGATTAAAGAGAAATCTCTGTGGATATATTCACATTTTCATTAAGCATGCTCCCTTGCTACACTGTTGGTTAACAGTTATTACGCTGTCAAGTTGTTATTTTAAGAATCCATTCAGGGATCTTGAGCTCCAGTATAAAACCATATGGTCTATCAACACATGCCTTTACACTCCTCCACAAACTATGTCTTTACCAGCAAAGCACTTTGAAACCTAATGACTATATGGAGATGCAAATCATACCACCAATCCATGAATATTACTAAATGGTGGTGGCGGTGCAGGAGGGCCCTTGGGTGGCACGGATTAAACAATTAATTTCAATAACAATTATGATGCCTTGATTGATTTGGTTTTGTTTGTTTTGTTTGGTCTTTCTATTGCGACAGAAGGTCTTTTGAACTTTTTTACAAGAACAAACTTGTGTATGTTTACGCTATAGGTGAGGAGGAAGGTCACCAGCTTAGGATGTGAGGCACAGAGATTCAGTTATCTGCTCTACCTCATTTAAGGCACAGTTTTTTGACTTCCCTCCTCCTCATTCAGGAAACTGAAGTCTCTTTTTTTTTTTTCTTGGTACATTGCACACAGCAACTCTGCATAGCTCTTTATGCAGGATGTGCATGGCAGCTGTATGTGCTTCTCTATCTCCTGGCTGACAACCAACCAGCTTTTCTGACCAAGGCTCCCTTCAAGAACAAATATTTCTGTAAAAAAAAAAAATTGATTTCTACTGAACATATTTTGCCAAAGTTAGACCTCATCAAAGCTGGTCTGGCTGATCTTATTTAGCATCTAAAGAAGTGCTGACCATCTAACAAGGTCTGCTCCAGGTTATCTCTAATTACATAGTACACGGGCCCCTGAGAGGACTAGGCAAATCTGTCTTCAGAATCTCTGATTTCAAACACAGAAAGTCCATAAAGTGAATGAGTCCAAATTTTGCTAATTTGGTGTGTGAAAAGTACAGTTCAGTATTTTACTGCACAACACTTTCACATCATCTTGGCTTTGAGCAGGATGTTTAATCCAAGAGGGTTGTCTGAGTGAATATTGATATTTAAATGTATGTCTAGAAAATAAAATTACAGCAATATGTCTTTTCTGACCTGAATGGAGAAACTTTCTCTGTTTCTTTTCTCAAAGTGGAAGGAAAACCAACTTTTCATTTTGTGCCACCCATACCCACTGAATCAGCTAACTGTTCAGATTTTTAATGAGAAGAATTTATACATAGACATCCACTTGGCCTCACCTTCATCTGTCTTGAAGTACACACTTCAAACCCTGATTCCTGAAAAGCTCATTTATATCTCACAGAGGTTAAAAGGATTTGATTTGTGTAATATTAGTAAAGTTTGTAGAATTTCTGCAGACTCGTTGCTTTAGTTAGTTGCATGGGGAACATAATTCTTAAGTAACCAGGAATGGAATCAAAAACTGTTGCAACCTTGACACTTATATTAAGATAATTCTAGGGCCTTTGAATGAAAGAATGCTATTCTTGCCTGTATTTTCACTATATTTTCACAACAGAACTTTGCATAGCCAGCCCATTGGAAATACCTGTGAGTTGCAGCTAACCATCACGGCTTCATTTTTTTGTTGAAAGGAAGAAATCAGAGAACTGACTAGCCCTGTGCAGGGACAGGCATAGGGTTAGAACAATAATAGAAGTGATAAAAAGAGAGAATAAAAATGGCTAGAAGTGCTAGGAATTGTATAGGCTTCTTTTTCTGGATGTGTCTAAGCATAATATTTCAGCACATTTCACAGCCAGCCAGTGATTGCATGCACTAGTTGTAGTCTCTAGGCAGGGATTACTCATTTCATACATCATTTAGAACTAATTGTAGTGATTCTGCAAAGTCAGTGCATACCCTGGATGCAAGATCGGGAGAAACTGTTTTTGTTTCAAAGTCTTTTGATGTTTCCATTTTGAAGTATTTCATTTTCCCTTAGACAGCATGCAGGCTGGCCAATGATATGCAATACACTCTTCTCTTTTAAAAAATAAAACTTTTTAAAGTGAAATTAAATCTTTGAGAGTCTCATGGCTATATACTCGTCTACCCACTTCGTACTGGGAGGCTAAATGAAGTTCAAGGCTTGTAGACTTCATTAAATAAATGGCTCATAATGGAAGGCAAGCATACATATTTAAAGCATGAGAGTACTCAGAACTCTCAGAAATGCAAAACCCATTATATATATGTGTGTGTATCCTTAGAGAGAAGTTCTCCGAATCTCCTGGGTAACGAGAAATACTGTATATGCTTTAAGGAGAAAGTAGTAACTAAATCTGCCACATGTCCCTTGTGGGCAGCCCGTGCTCATCCCATGCCACATGAGGCACTAGCATGGGGTTAAGTTCTGGTTTCCTGGGCAATCTGAATAAAGTTAAAACTTATAGTTTAATGAACATTTACAATACTTTGGAGAAGTCTAAGACAGGCTTGTAGCATGAGTTTGACAGTTGTAGAGAAATTATATTGCACATAGGTCAGTTTTGACTAACTACTTATGACTTTTTGAAGTATTTATGAGCAATCAAATGTTATTTTCAATAAAAATACTGGTATTATTATTCAGAGTCATTGTTTAAGATTTTGTAATTATATGTTCATAATCATGCAATTTCAATGCAGGGGGAAAGTCTTCAAAGTGTTTCATTCGTGTTTAATTGAACTAAAGTAATCCAATGCCTCTCAACGCTTTTCAGACTTAAAGTAATTTCATATCATATTAAACTCTAATTAAAAAGTCTAACACAATTTTGAAGGATCTGATTACAACAATTTTCCATGTGTTTCTGGCATGCTCTGGTCCCATAATTGGTAACACTAACAGATGGATTGTCCTCAGATTGTGGTTCATGCTTTATAGTTCATGACTTATTAAGTGTGCCAATTAGAATGTTTTGATAACATTCATTATGTTAATGCCAGTGGAAAACAACGGTAGAGAACTTTGAAATTTAGAGAAAATACTATATAAATTACACAGAATTTTCTGCTTGAGCATGGCTTTTCTGTTTGTTTGCATCTCTTTCAAGCATTTAAGCAGTTTATGAATTTGTTTTGTTGTTGCTTAAAACCACATCGTTTCAGCCTTTCTTGCAATATTTAGTTCATAAAAGCCAGACATGATCATGAGACCTTTGGAGAATCTTCTTTGATTATGAGTGTGTATGAGGAACTTTGAAAGTGGTATATTACTGTCCTCATGTTAGAAATGGAAAACTAAGACAACAAAACTGGAATTACTTGTTCAGAGACATCAGGCTGAGGGCAGAACTAGTACTGCACATCAGAGCTCCTGCATTTCATAACATCACTGCTGTGGCAGTAGAGAAAACTCTACTTCTCTATGTGTTGCCAGGCAGCACATGGAAGAAAGGGAGACCCAGACACAAGTCCTTTTGCCACTAAAGAAATGGAACAGTTCATTAGCAAACTCCCCTCTGTTGCATGTCTTAGAAAATTTTTATCAAATAAAGTTTAGCCCCAGATTTTGTGCTGGGCTATGGAGGGCCCAAGAAGTGTGTAAATTGTGCAAGAAAAAGCTCCAAACAGCTCTATTATGATATCTGTGACCCACTCACACAGACAAATCGTGGGTATTAACATAACATGTTATTCAACATAGAAACAATTGTTTGTAAGTTATTCTCTTATGCTAAGCATGTATTTTCTGTCTTGAGAAGAGTCCAGCAAATTGTTGAGCTCCTTTAAAAAATTAAAAGTACTCTAAAGAACAAAGAAGTTGGGTTTCTTCTTTTGTTGGTGTCTCGTGGAGGCTATGCAACCCATCTTGCTCCCTGTTAATGATTCTAACAATTGTACAATGAGTAGCAAAAATAAATTCAGAAAACAAGGAAACTACTAAGAACAATTCTTTCAAGTACATATATTATCCGGTAGGGGATCATCACACTCTTGAAGAGGGAAGAGGTGATATTGATTTCATTTTATCAAGGCAAAACTCTCTTCTAAAAGACCACCCAGCAAGTTAGTGGCAGATTTGAGACAGAATCTGTGAGTGTTGGCTCCTAGCTCTGTTCAGACTAAGGTGTTTGACTTCCCTTTACCCTGACAGTGGCAGGACATCACTGTCCCAGCCACAAAGAGCTATTGCATCTTCTCTACAGGATTCCAGTATATTTTTCTCACCTTTGGCACTACTGTAACAAACAGATTTGTTGAACTGAACACAGCAAAGTTCAACAGCGACCAGAGTTACTGGCAGGAGATCATAATGTAAACATCTGATTTATAAATAGCTGAGAAAGTTTATCTTTTTGGATTTACAAAAACATGCTGTCATGAAAACAGTTTGCTGCTATTGTAAATACCATGAAGCACAACATACGTGAAGTTAAAGCTGAATTTGTCTTGTGATTATCTATTTGCTTGCAGGCTCCCCTCTCCAAAGCCTCTGCGTCTGAACAGCACCCAGGATTTATAAAACAAAATAACAAAAGGTCCTGAGAACAATTGTGCAGAGATATACTGTAGGCTTTCACCATGCCCAGTGCAGTAACGAATATCTCTGTATCCTGCTTTATTGCCATGAAACCTTTGGTAACTATTTTCTCTTCTGGTTGTTGGATGCAATTAGTTAATCTGAAATTAAATGCCAAAAGGCCCTGTTTAATGGTTTGAAATTTATAATCTTATATTGTTCTGGATTTGAAATTTCTCCTTCACATATGCATCACAGAGTACTAGAGATAGTAGTATTCTTTTTCGCCTAATAAGCCTCAGAATCTCTATATAAGGATTTATTAATTGTATCTAGAGAAATGCAACCTCAAAGCTCTCTTTCAGTTTTTCTGTGCACAAAAGGTACATTTTCTTTTAGGAATCGCTTGCTACAACATAACAGAGAGATAGTTTTCCAGCTATGTGACCCTCCACCTTTATTTAACAGGACAAAAAAGACTGTGAATTTGAACTTCCAATTGCAGTAAACTTTCAGTTCCTATAACCCCGGGGCAAGGATTCACTCAACAAAATCTAGAAATATAGAAATTATTAAATACAGTGTTTTGAATGCTTTTTACAAATACTCCAGGCAAAATGAAGATGTAAAAAAAAATCAGAATGTTAAATAGCACAGGAGAAGAAAGCAGCGGTCCTTCACCTTGCTCTCTTTATGCTGTTTCATGCCATTTCCTTCTCTGAAAATCTGCAGTTCTAAATTCTGATTTGCCCTGACTGATAGATATATAAGTTAAGATCTTCATGCCATATTTTGAAAACCAGATTTCTTTATTCTTTCAGAAGGACTCAGGAAAACTAACTAATATCTTCTTTCTTTGATCACAGCCTTGCCTATGAAAAAGACAAGACCAGAAGGTTTCCTCTTCCTCCTGAGCCCGAGGCAAGAGCGAATAGTCCTGCTTCCCTAGTAACAGATATTCCAATTGGAGACTGATTTCAAGACTTTATGTCTTTTTGCTAGTTTATTCGCTGATTAAAGAGTTTTAGAATGTGGGGTTTAGTCTCTTCTGTTATCTAACAGGTGCTGGCTAGAATTCAAATTTAAAAAAAGGCAAAAATTAGTGAAAGCCTTTGGCCAAAATCAGAGCTTAATCAGAACCAGAATCCCTTCTGAATCCTCCATTGCCGATTCATACGGTAGTAAAGGATACTGCCTTCAATTAACTGCAATCATCATTTATATTATATCATTTACAATTGAATTAACTCATTAGAAGTAATGCATTACAGCATGAACTTCACAACAGGATAAATATCTCATCTCATGTGAAAACGCAGAGGTGAATTTGAAGGCTTTGATTCCTTGATGTAGATGCCAAACGACTAACTGCATGTGGAGAAGACGTGCACTGCACATGCCCATTCATGGTCTCCATCAGATGTGTTTCTCTAAGAGTAATCAGAGCATGGGGATGTCTTTTCACAACTGCAACACCTTGTGTGGCTCTGCTCAGCATTTCCCAAAATCATCTCAGCAAAGGAAATTGCCTGAAGTTTTTTGAGTCTGTTGATTGAGCTGTTTATTTCCTAAACATTATCAGATTTTGAAAGATTTGTTTTGGCAAATAATGACTTTTCCTGTTTTCCTGCTGAGTAAAGTTATGCTGGCTCAAATTACTTGTCAAAGATTTATTTTTCAGTAGATGTTAACTATCAAGTTCTTTTTTTCTTTTTTTCTTTCATTATATGTTCAACAAAATCAGCTGACACTGAAGGTTTACACCGGCTGTGCATACTACAGTATCGTGTTTCTAATTTATTTTCAAAACTCCTTTGAGCAGATCTTATTGAAGAGTAGAGGCAGTCTACTTAGGAATCAGTTCTCTGCTACAAGCATCCTGGCAGGCACCACTAAACCCCTTTCCCTAGAGTAAGCACACCCAGTATCTTGATTCAGCCTCCATCTGGTCTGTTGGATGCTTCTTTTTCATCCTTTTCCTGCATCTATGTCTCCACTCAGTATTTTGGACAACTTTAGATGAAGGTAGAGAACAAAAGACCTGCAGGACAAATACAAAACTAAGTCATTTGTTATAAATTTGAGCTAGGGCCTCTTTTCATTGTTCTGGTAGAACATAAATGCAACATCAGTTCTTGGAGGTAACCATATCCCACCAATGTTAATGTGAAGAAGCCTGGATGGAGAAAACTGCGTCTCCCTTGTACCAGATTGTGCCTTCTCTCTGCCTTCTGCTGCAAATGGGCAAGTGGGAATTTTCTGCAGACTGCCCTAAGGCTCTGGCTTCCTGCTGGGGCAAAGATGCAGAGTTGTCTGCCTCTGCTCTGTGCGTGGAAAAGAAAGAGAGATCTCAGTCTTGAGGGACTCTAGGCAGGAACAAGTCTGATGTTGTGCTTGCCCCGGTATTGGCAGGAGTATCAGAGATCAACGGAGGCTTGAAGCTCTCCATGCTGCAGGATGGTCTGCAGAGCTGCTTTAAGTGTGAACTGATGGTCCTTGAGCCAGGAGCAAAAGCACTTTTACAGCACAAGAATTGCCATTGATTTAGGTTCACGTCCTTGGGATCATTCTCTCATACACAGTAGGCACAGCTGGTAGATAGTCTCTTTTAAAACTATTTCTGTTTAGTTCTTCTTGTCAAACAACCATTTGTATTTCAGGGAATATTAACACCATGAAACTCTGGCCACAAGATTCAAGAAGCTCAAAACATAAGATGTGTTTTGACAGAGTAAATGGCAGTGTTTATCAGTCCTAAAATGTGGTAGAACCGCTGAAGAGACTTGTAAGATTAACACAACCCCTGGCTCTCGCTCACTTAGTAAGTATACTAAGAATTACAGCTAGGTTATAACTAAGGACAATTTCATCAACTCTTTGACAAAGCTTTAGGCTGTGCTGGTGATCACAATTAGTAATTGAATTGTGGAAGTAAGTGCCAGGGCAGCTCATGATGCACTAGTGCCTGCAGGAAGAACCTTGCAGCAGGGAGGGGTTCACTGTAGACGACAAGCAAGCACGGGCTGTATGGAAATACAATGATAGACTAGACTGGAAAGACCAACAATACAGAGTCAATAGATTACTTAAATTAATCACCTCAGTGATTTAAGGACAATCTGATAAATAGCTCCACAAACCACAGCACTTCAGAAGAAGTGTTCTGCAAACGGGGCTGTGCTGTAGTTGCTCTTCCCCTTCCTTTCTAGAGGGTGACAATCATGATGACCACTGCAATAATTCAAATTCAGTCAAATTATGTCAGTCAGACATAATGTTAGAGGGAGGAAGACACTATGTTATCTTTAACTTTGCTTGGGTACCTCAAATAGTGTGGTTTTGTTTGAACTGCACCCTTTCCCATGGGAAAAATGGTGTTAATCTTCATTATCCTGGTATGTTTCTTCTTAGAAGTTCTTTTTGCCTCTTCGCCATACTAAGTCCAATTGAATTTACTATCTTTCCATGAAGTACTAGAAGCACATACTCATTTCTACCTGAGACAGGGAGATGTCAGGAACTCAGAAGCAAACTCCTTAACTATTATAAGCTGATATAGCTCACTTCTAGACATTTTGACCCTAATTTTCTCCGTCTAGTTTTTATGTGAATGAAATACCAAATCTCCATTCTCACTAGTTCCCAAACAATCTGTACCAAAGAAGAGGGACATAAAATCTTAAGTTTTCTTATAATTATTAGTCACTTCTAGTCTCTGTAACTGGATAAACATCTAGAAGATGGATTCTATAATTGCATCTCATTTCCAGTGATGACAGTAGAGCAAGCAATGTTCTTCCAAAATCCAGGGTGTCTAATTCCAAAAAAGCAGACCAGAGGGGAAATGAAAAGCAGCACAGAAGATATCTTTTTCTGGGGAGGATGGAGACAAATTTGTCCAACTTCAGGAAAAAGAAAAAACAGAGTATGTATTTACATAAAGAGATAACAAAAAACTGTGATGAACATTTGTTTTATGTGTGTATTTGAGTAAAGTATGACCATGTCGATAACTGCACAACACCACAAACTACAGACCAACTCCTTACTTTGTTGATTTAGATGTAGTGTTTTCTCTATGGCCACTTCTATTATACAATGTTATCTGGAGCACATGTTGAGTGGTCCGCAGTTCATTAATCTGATAAAATTAGTGCGTTCCACTGACATTGTGCACGGTTAGCATGTCACTCATCTCTCTTCAGTTCAGCATACCTTTCCAAAAACGCATTTCCTAATCCCCAGGCTATAATCTCATTAGCACTGCCAGATTCTAACCAAATAAATAGAAGTAAAGGTTGATTATGTAGACAAAGCACTGTAGCTCAATTCACGAGCTAAGCACTTCAATTATTAATTTACCTCAGTGGAACAATATTGATCTATATCAGCTGGAAGCAGGTTGCAGAGTCCTTAATAATCTAATGTCTGTATTACATTATGCCAGAACTGGCTGAAGTACTAGTAGCAGTGGAACACCACATAGGCTAATTTTACACAGGAAAAGCCAGGTTTGATAATTAAGGGACACCAAGTTCTGTTTCTGTACCCAAGCAAGCTCATTAAAATTAAGTTTCTTTATTTCAGTGCAACTTTTCCTTGGTAAGTATGTATACGATCCTCTTGAAAGCAAGAAGTTAATCACACTGGCAGAAGAACCATGCAATACCCAACCTCCCTAAAATCTAGACCTCCAGCCTGAATCTCAAGTACACTGGGGTACATTTGTGCTTCTCCATCCTTACAGAGCTATGCTAATTCCTGCTTGGTAAATCACTGAAGGAGTGTGTAGAGGAATCCTCAGTTTTTAAATCATTATGAAAGTTGTTCCAAATGCTACAGTGCTACTGTATTCATGATGTAATGGAACGGTTTTAAAGTTACCCCTTGCAACTGAAGAACACAGTGTGCCTCGGACTTTCTCCACACAACTTACCCTTTGGGTCTGGCTCATCTTCCTGGAGCTGTCACCCCCTCAGGATATTTTAAATTATGCCAGTAGGTACATTTGAAGAGGAGTCTCCTAAATATTAGTGGAGAGGGAGAGCAAAGCTGCATTTGTGCCCTGCATCTGGAATGGCACTGCGGGCTCCTAATCTGTAGCCAACAATCTGACCCTCAAATCAGTACTGATATGTGATAAGCCTGACAGTCTCAAAAGCAGACCTGCACATTTTTTTTAACTCTATAGTGGTTTTGTGGTGAATCCTTCCCCTTTTTTTTTTCCCCTTCCAGGATTGTGATGGAGCCACCATCTCTTTTATATTTGTATTCTATTCATGACTGGGATTTGTGTCACCAAAGTTGAATAACTTTTACATATGCTTGCTGAATGATGAAATTGTAGGCAAACAACCAAAGAAAGTAAGTGAAGATCAGGAAAATCAGTTAATTTCTTTAGTAAAGGCTATATGTTGCAGTATATCTTGGACTGGGTCCTCATTCATGGCTCGTCGTTTTACACCATTGTAGTAACATAAACCAATCCTTATGTGGTTTAAATGCCAGTACAGTTACATTTGCCTTCACCGTGGAGCTCTGTTAAAAGGTTTTCAAATGAGCTGAAAAATGGAACCACAATTTTTACTGCATCATTTCTTTAATGGATCCACCTTCTCCTGAAGTTTACCTTCTGAAGCTGTGATACCCATTACAGTACAATGGTCTACCAGAAGCAGATGGTGTATTTTCACAAACTGAATCTTTCTATTAATGAGTTAAAATGAAAAGTCAAAATTGGTTCTTTCTATTTTCTTTTGATAAAGGTATTCTAAAACCTGCCAGGATACAAAGTTTTTGTAATAATTACTTAAATAGGAAGCTGAAAAATGGATGTAATCCACATTTTCCAGTTAACATTATATCATTTCATTCATTAAACAGACAAGCTTTGTTACATTTGTTCTGCACTACTATATGGAAGTTGTGGTTTTAACATTTACACATTTCAGACTATTACATTTTAATGTTTAAACATGTCAAGTGATTTTGACCAGACCAAAATCTCGAATCCTGTAACAGGTACAGATTTGCATTTTCCGCATGCTGAAACTACGTGTTGAAAAGAGCAGGTAAGCAATGTTACAGAGTGCTGATGTTATATTCTAGGGATTTTTATTAAAGAATTAGGTAACAAATCTCTCAAAAGTTGATGTTTCCATTACTTAAAGGTAACCTGAGGCAAACCAAGTCCTGGATTTAACAGGATAATGGTCTCTGAAAAAATGGTATGATACGCCTACTAGTGATCAGTTCTTTCTCCTGCTAACTCTGCATTTCTTCCAAAAGTACCTATTCACCCTCCATCACTTCTTCTAACCCTTCTTCTAAGCAAAGTCAATAGATGGGATTTCTCAAATGTCTCCTAAGAAAGAACCCTATACAACAGAAGTTAATTGCACACAGAGAGACTTTACTGTCTCTCTCACGCGGGTATAGATGAGAAGAAAGTGCACTGCAGCCACCAGCCTGTAAAGCAGGTGAGAGGGAGACTAATAACATCCTCAGAGTATAACCTTGTGCCCGAAGGGGGGAAGATATGAACCTGAAAGCACAGACTGCTCTACTACAGCAGGATACAGGCATGTGAATGTTAGGTGGATTTCTTTTTCCTTCCTTCTTTACTTCCTTCTTTCCTCCCTTCCTTCCTCCCTTCCTTCCTTCATAGTGTTTCTGCGACCTCTAAATGCTTACTTTGTAAGTGCAATCTTTTTTAGCATCTGCATGGAAACATTGACTTCCTCTTCTTTTTTTTAAACTTTAGAAACATTTGATCTATCAATTAAAAAGTCTTTAACCAAACACGGTAAAGAAGGGAAGAATTGAACAAGCCTTTGCATTTGGCAGGAATTTTTAAGACTCACTTTGAACAGCTGGACTCTTTACAGTCCTTGTGATGCAGATTAAATGAAAATAATGCATGGCAGAAAACAGCTAAATCATTTGAACTTTGAGAGTTATAGCCTAGAGCCATTTCACTACAGCTCATTAGGGAGTTTATGTTTACAATGTAATGCCTTTAAATAGATTTGATTTTTCTAAACAGGGTTTTGTAAATTAGAACTTTCCCAGGGGGCTAACGAGACGCAAGCTGTTCCAGTTGTGGAGCACATCCTGACCGAAGAGGCAGGACTGCAGAAGAAATGATTTGCTTAAA
This sequence comes from Phaenicophaeus curvirostris, assembly GCF_032191515.1. Lineage (NCBI taxonomy): Eukaryota > Metazoa > Chordata > Aves > Cuculiformes > Cuculidae > Phaenicophaeus > Phaenicophaeus curvirostris. Next base: position 57,685,989 of record NC_091397.1, read on the forward strand.
AATGCTGAGTCCTGTGCACTGTAATTAGTTGAAGGTTTGCGAGTATCATGGTCATCTGATGTGTGATTAATACTCACCACTTCTGGGGTATATTCACAAGGTTGTCAACATCTCAAACTTGGATGCAAGTATTGCCACCTCTCTGCCCCCCGATACTGAGATAGCTTTAAAAATCATGACATATTAAGGATACATGTGGTGTCATCTTGCTTTTTAGGTGTTTATTCTCTTGTTCTTTTATTTCTGTAATAAGGAAAGTTTGCCACTTTTTTTCCAGTAGTTTTGGAATATTTTCACAGCACTTGAAGCATGTTACAGTATTTGCATTCTTTTTACTGATATTTAATTTTCTTTTTCTGTTATATCAGCTGGAGACGGATAGGTCTGTCTTTGTTGATCATTTCACCTCTTTTTAAATTCTAGCAAATATGAAATACCACCTAAAACTAATAAGAAATTATGCAAATATGAAGTAATAAGACAAAACCACCACCATCAAAGGACACCATCCTTAGGGAGATTCATGTGTAGGATCTTGGTTCTTTTCTTTTAGTTAAGTATGACCCTGGTGAGTACTTCCCTTCAATAGCCTTCCAATATTTCAAAAGACGAGTCTAGGCTAATTCACTTTGAAAAGAGATGGGCAGACTCTTCTGTCTCATGATTACAGGCATTCCCAAAGGGGCTTCCAGTTTCTAGGGACGTTATTGCCAAAACACTTCTCCAGGAGATTCAGCTACAGACTAGAGCAAGGTACTAGTTCAGCTATCCCTGTGCAAGAGACATTCATCTGCTGTGTCAAGAATCTCTGAAGATTTAGAAAGGGCAAATCTTAGACTTATGGTTGCATGCATTTCTTACAGAGCCTCCTAAATCATGTCCCTTTTCTGAGACCTGCTCCATCCCAGGTCGGGCTTTTGACATCCACGTTCTATCTGAAGGACCTGACAAGTGTATCATATTTAGAGATGCAAGAAAACTATATACTTAGCTGTGAAAATCTCCACAGGCAAATTGCTAATCTGAAAACTTTAATAATGCATTTAGTAAGAAGTGCAAGGGCCTCTTATGTCAGTGGAGTTCTATTTCTTCTTTCTTTCCCTTTTATTCCCACTTCTCTGGGAAACAAAGTCAGTGGGGAGTCTGCTGAAGTACAGAATATCAAATACATACGTGGCAGCTTATTTCATGTATCTCACCACCGCCCTAGATGTTACTGACAAGCCCTCGCACCAAGTTGAAGTTAGAAGTATTATACACTATCATTCAAAATTGTTTAGACTTTTTCTTTTGAATCATGCCATTGCTGTATTTTGTACATCCTCCTGACCACTCTTAGCAGCTGTAACAACACTTGTGGTATTACCAGTAATTTGCAACTTATCAAACATGATTGAACCTTGTTCTTTTGTGTAAACGAAACAGAACTCTCTGGTTAGCTTTCTTTATACTTTGGAAATAGTGCAAAGGAAACCAAGTCTATATTTGCATGCCAGACAATGAAACATAACACACAGTGTATACATGCCTTTGACACTGTAATTACTAGCTGTTGTTTAGATTCCATGTATGGTCACTGGCTTTGGCTGTGTTGGAATCAGCTGTATCAACATTTAATCAAAGTCTTATAGATTTTGTTGTATATTTTTCTAAAGTCAAAATGGAAATTCTGAGACTAAAAAATAAGTCCCTGTGTAAGAAAATGCATGCGCACTGCTCTGCAAAAATAATGAACCTTTGTGGCATAATGAACAAAGCCCATTGGAGGTTTGGTCTGTAATGTAGCACAAAAGAACAGGCAATTTTTAATTTGACTGACTTCTTCAGGATTTCAGCAACTTTTGATGAATGCTTCTGGAAGTTGTACTTGAAACTGTGTTAATGTCACTTTGTTTATAAGGCTTAGCTTGCCTGCTAAAGGGTATTGAGCTTCTGCCATAGCTTGATCTGAATCATACCCAGCGTCTGGAAAAATGTGCTGGTAAGGCAAATTCAGTGTCCACTACAGAGTCTCAATAAAGGGCATAGAGCATGAAACTACTGCCTGTGCTGCTGAGTACCTGCAGACAACATATCTGAGCTCTGGGAGCTGAGCACACAGCAGTGAAACTCCAGAGAGTGATCCCTGTGTGGTCCATGCAGCTTTGTACTGTGCTCAGAAAGGTGAAAGAACATACTGTGTACTTAGAAGGAACAGTCAAAATGAAAATCATAAACCAGAATGTGCATGTTGAATAAGTCCTTTCTCTATTAGTCTTACGGTCCAGCTCAATTTGAAAAAAAAAATTAAATAAAAGGAAGCAGTTTATCATTTGCCAAATACCATGCAGGTAGATTCACAGTCCCACTGAAATGCACCTCCCACTATGACAAAATCCATTAAAGGTGTTAGAGTCCCTTGAAGTTTTTATATAGGAATAACTGCTTTTGAGGTTCCTTTTTTTTTTTTTCGCTGATTATCTCTGTAGGACCGGGGAACCAGTGGGATTAATGCATCTCAAGAAAATGATGGAAACAAGGACTTCTTTCTGAAGAAAGTACTTACTGAATTTAAATCCAAATGAGCAGAGATAAAGTCCTTATTTCTGAATGTTTCAATACATCCAAGCCCACAACAGAAAAATAGGAAATGTCACAGTTCCTAGCTGTTAGACATGTCCTTTAGCATTCCCAGGGGATGGAAAGCACAGGTTTCACGAGACAACAAAGATGAAAAAGCAAGCAGAGAATGTTTAATGAAAAAGTGGGTGGGCTGGAAGAAGTGAAATAATGAAAAAATACAAACAGTTCTAGGCTTTCAGGCCATGTGAGTGAGTAAATTTTTATTGCTTACAGCAGAAGTGGTAAACTCTTAATGTGCCTTTCCTCTTGAATATACCACTGGAAATAAATGCCATTTTTCTGCTTTGAAAAGAAAAAAGAGAATGTGAAAGGAAGAAAGGAGAAAGAGAGGAAGGGAGGGGAAAAAAGAGACAAAGCAAGCAAGAGGAGGAAGAAAAAGATGCAGGAAGGAAGGAAGGAAGGAAGGAAGGAAGGAAGGAAGGAAGGAAGGAAGGAAGGAAGGAAGGAAGGAAGGAAAAGAGAGAGAAACAAGGAAAGAAGGAAAGAAATGCATTGCTCTAGCTAGCTCTATGTTAATTAATATTGTTTCCACCTTCTAACAAGCTACAAATGAAAGTTGGCTACTTCTGTATTCAAAAAGTGTGTTGAGGGGCAGACTACCTTTGCTTTTTCACATGCTGCACTCAGTAGAATCATAAAAAAAGAGTAAATATCAATGATATCATTAATAGAACTCAGAGTGAATTTTCCAGAATAGTTAATTGTATTGCTGGTAAAAATATTAATATTTACTCCATGATTATAACATTACGTTACTGACTGAACAGGGAAGCACAGAAGAGTTTGAAAGGTATTGAGGAATATTGAAATGGATTAAATGATGCCAGTCTGATATCAGTTACAAACTTCTTCAAAGCATTTTAAGGAAACTTTAGTTGTTATTTAAAATTTCGTTGTCTCGTTTGAATCACTGAAGTAATTTATCTCAAGAATGATTTTAAAATCCTTAGAGAATTCAAAGTAACTTATTTTTCTGTGTGGAGTTTTAGGTGCATCTTCAGTCCAGGTAAACCTACAGGTGCGGGGGGGTTGTAACTTCTTTGGCATGAGATTAATTGCTGCGAGAAAGCTGCTGCCACAAAACCACTGGGTAAAGAGAAGAAATTTTATCAGTATGAAAACACTGCAATATGGTTAAAGGAGCAGTGATGTCAATATGATAATGGTAGCATATCTGTTCATAAATGCCTAAGAAATAACAAGAAAGACATCTCTTGTTGAAGATCAGCGTTAAATGTCAAAACTGCCTTCACATAACCCTCTTGGAGAGATTTCTCTAGTCTCTGGAGCTGCTTTCATGTGGCTGATATTAATGCAGTAATCCTGGATTCAAACCTTAGTGACTGTGAGCAGCATTTGTACTAACGGCACGTAGAGGGAATAAATGAAAAAAGTAGAAAGTTTAAATAAACAACCAAAACCAGTTCTAAGACAATTCCTTGTGGATAGATTTAATTATACAAAATCAGTTGGGGGTAGAAGGAATCTCAGGAAAACACAATTTTTTCTTGGCTGAAACATTTTCATGTTTGAACGTGGTTAAATACTCTTGAAGGATTTTATTATTAGGGGAGCAACATAAGTAACAGCTGCTGCTATTGGTATTTACAAAATTATTTCCATTATAAACCTCAATTTTCCCTTGCAAAAAAAATGCTAGAAAATCACTTTTTGGACTGCAGTGTTTCTCTCTGACTTTCTGAAAGTTTGGTTTCAAATTATTTGGACAATTTTGTATACAAGAAATCTGTATTAGAACAACACTTTTTCCTCTCCAGACTGATCAGCTATTTGAATGGCTGCAGACTTTGTATTGAACTGGAACTACTTTTCACTGAGAGGCACTGTGTAGCTTTATTCTGGATAGAGCAGACTTTGGCTTGAGCAAATTCTAAGCATTCAAAAACTGAAATTTGAATAGATGATACAGAAGGAAAGACTTTTTCTCTGACCATAAAGTGGTTAGTCAAGAACCCATGAGAGAAAGTGAAAGCTTTTAGCTGGTTTTGGTGGGCACTGACATGAGTTTTAAATGTTCCACTCAGAAAAAAATACAGCTTGTGAGTTTAAGAAGAACGAAGTTAAACCTTAGAAAATCTCCAAATTGGTATAAGCAACTGAGGCTCTGATGAGAAAAGACCATCCTTTCCTGGCTCCTATTCTTACTCTCCAAAGCAATGAATTCCTGAGCCCAAAACACAGTGCAAGAAATCCAGAGGTCCTCATTTTTCTACATAAGTTTTCTAGTGATTGTCCTTAGCTACTTTCTCCTCAAAATCCTTAAACTGAAGTTGGAAACCTGTAATGTAAGGCATTTCTTAATGGCCAAACTTGTTTCCATAAACAGAATTTCTTGCAGAAAACTTAATGGCCTGTTGAATGAAAAGCAAGTCCAGTATTTAGAGAAGGGCAGCACAAAAAATTTTTTCACAGAAAGGGTCATTGGGCACTGGCAGAGGCTGCCCAAGGAGGGGGTTGAGTCCCCTTCCCTGGAGGGGTTTAAGGGACGGGTGGACGAGGTGCTGAGGGACATGGGTTAGTGATTGATGGGAATGGTTGGACTCGATGATCCTGTGGGTCTTTTCTGACCTTGTGATTCTGTGATTTTGTGGGGTTCCTCACACACCAGAAGGCAGGACCTAATTAGGGCTACATTCTTGCAGGAGTATCAGCCACCCACAGAACTTCTGCATTTTGTCTGAGAAAAAGATGTGCTGAAAAATAAGTTGAAAGAAGAAACTCTCTGGAACAACTATGCCACTTGACTCAGATTTCACCTCCACTGCTCCCATCTTAGTATGCCTGTCCAGTGCCCTGACCAGGAATGGTTGGATTCGATGATCCAGTGGGTCTCTTCCGACCTGGTTATTCTAGGATTCTATGATTCTATGAAATAGTCTGTATTGTATAGGGGCATATAAACATTTAGAGACATGGTGACCCTCCTAGTGACTCCAGCTGGCAGGCATATTCAGAAATATTTTGAAACATTTTTGAAATATTTTGAGAGCTTTAAGGTATGGTAAAATGCCACTTCTGCTCTGAAAGCCACAGGATTACAACACCAAGGAACAGAACCTCCAGATGCTGTCTAGACAATTAGTTCCAGATTGTGGAACTTGCAGGTTTTTATCTGGAAGAGGGCCGGCGGGGTGTTTCAGTCCAAAAGAGTTTCAAAGACTGAGCTCCAAAATAAAATAAGACAATTACATGCAAAATATGTTCACTAATGCACTCAGATCCTCCAAAGAAAAGAAAGAAAAACCTGATTACAGTTAACATATAATTTAATAGCCATATACATGATTTTGAGCGAAACTGCAAAGAGTAACTTGCAACTATAAATGATTCCCTTGGTCTTTTAGACACGTGTATCTTATTTAGGGCCAAAAGGAGCAGATTCCCTAAGTTTCATTGATATCAGTAAAAGCAATGAATGCCCGGCTCAGGCAGCACACTGTAGCTCAAACAGAGGAAGAAGAAACAATGAAAATACATTGATTTAGACAGAAATTTAAACATTTTTTTCCAATCATTATTAATGTACTACTTATGCTTTATTACTACATTTTTTTACTAATACACTTCACTAATTAGTATAGTTGAACTTCTCATACTTGTATATTTACATTACCTTACATCATATGGCAAGTATAAATCTTCAATAGAATCCTGTTGTGAAAAATTAGACTATTAACAATGTGTATTTAATTACCTTATTACACAGAAAACTTCTATATGTTTATAAAAAAGGTAAATAACATCTATCTATTACTATCCATCTGCCACCAAAGTATATTAAAATAGAAATGAAAAATATAAAATGTTGTAATGTTTATGCCTCCTTTGTCCTCCCCAAAAGGCTTGATTGTTCTATGTGTTAAATGGGTGTGTTTGGCACCTGTATATTTAGGTATATAAAGTAAGAATATAAAGACTGATTATTCAAGATGCTGGTAGAAAAAGAGCTCTGGAGAAAGTAATTAAACACATAGTTGCGTGACATTTGAAATAGAGCTGTAGACTTACTTTTAAACAGTTTGGGCTATATATTTCAATACTTCAAGCCAAATTATTCAACACTTCATGCAATCCAGATTTTTACTGAGTAGAACTACATCACAGAGTTATTTTTTGGATTTTGTCCTGAACTTTCCATATTTCCCCCCAGCATTTGCATTCAAACACCTCTCTGGAATGTGCACATTTTAATCCTTCCAGAAAAATATAGCTGTTGGTGGGAAATCCTGATCTCAAGGGAAGTGTTGATTTGTCATCTAACTGTAGCCAGATTCGTACTAGGCTTTGAGTATCATAATAGTAACATCGATCTGGACATTATATTCTGCAGGGAGAGCAACGAATGGACTGGTGGGGGTAAGCCACCTGTGCTATTAAGCTCTTGGCATGTTGAATTTTGAGATGTCTAGAGCTTTTTCAGTGTGACTGACTCAATATATTGAGCAGCTGTAGTTAAAAAACTAAGTATTTACAAGTGCATGAAGATGCTCAGATCAGACATATGTTCATTAGTGGGGCACAATATATTGATTCATCATAGAAAATGATGAAGATTTTTATCTCAAGTGTTGCTTAGACTAAAGAGACACCAAAGTTACAGTTCCTTTTAAAATGTCCCCCACAGCCGAGATATTTTAAGTGATGAAGATCACACCACAAAGTCTTTCAGTCTTACTGCTGTCTACATTTATCTTTGTTCATACGTGTTTCTAAGCGATGAGTTGATGATTCACAGTGGACACAAAAGAAGTCTAGACCAAGGTATGTGAATGTTACTGTCTCTTCAGCTTTATCCTTCCACAAAAGTTCGCTCAAGAAACATATGGCCTAAAAGATGCGTGTGAAGAGCTATTGCAGATTTTTTTTTGAAACCACTGCAATGTTTTTTTTACTCCATATGGATGCTTGTAATCTAGGATTGCAAGATATATACCCTGGTTGCCAGCAAATTCAGATGAATATTTATAATTTTTGTTAATTACCAAAGAAGCAGCTCCTGTAAAACTAAAGAGAAGAGTGTGCAGTATGTGTTAACTTTGCAGGTTTTCCATCTCTGCCTGTTACTCCAGGGTCTGTTAAGAGACGAAGACCAAAATTTCCTAGAAAATTAAATGTTAAAGAAGTTGTGCATGGTGATGGTTTTGGTTGGAACTGGAATTGGCTGAAAAGTGAACAAAAAGTACTTCATATCTACCAATATGGAAAAGAAACATTCAATAGGTTATATTTCTTCCCCCTAAATAAATAAAGAGTTACTCAAGTAAAATCTTTTGAGTTGTAGTAGTTACAGCTAGTATAAATATGAGGAGATCCAGTTCCTCAGAATGAAAAAGAAAAGTGAATGCAGTATATCTGGCTTAATCATTAGGTCTGGTATAGAAAATGACATTGTTAGTGCCAACGGTTATAGAAAAGTGTATTTCTCTGAAACATTTGTGAATGATCCGATGAAAAATCTGGCTATGGAAAGATAGTAAAATGCTCATGAAGCATCTGTTAGACATCCATATAGCTGGATGATAGGTTAACTCCTCAGGATGAATGTAATCAGTATAAAACATAAATTATTTTCTCTCCTTTTTGTCTGCTTTTATTATCTTTTTTCTTTTTATCTTCTCCTTTTGTGCTCCTTCCCCCCATTTCCCATTGTATTCAATTAAGCTTCAGAAGCATGCCAGATTTTGGTATGATTTTTTATTTTTCATACACCAGTTTGCTGTCCTGTCAGCTCTTCTCAAACTTAGAATCATAGAATCATAGAATAACCAGGTTGGAAGAAACCCACCGGATCATCAAGTCCAACCATTCCCAACTTGCCCTCTTCCACTGTATTTTTGCTTCCGTCTTTCAGAAAATCACACAGTTGACATGAAAGGACATCAATCATAGCTATTCCTTGGGATGTATAAAATATGTGCATTCCATGCTGGTTGAATAGCATTAAGCAGCTATGGTTAACATTCAAACAACAAATATGTTAAATATATTTTGAATTCTGCAACACTTGCTATTCCAGTCATTAAATGAACTTTGCAGGTGTTCAAATACACTGCTAATCCTGGGGGTTTTACTAAGACTGTTAGCAATATTAAACTGAAACTCTGAAACCTAGGCACACTAAATAAGCTAAAAAAAATAAGTGTTGATAAGTGAGCTGAGTTATGCTGCAGCCGGAATATTTGCTGAAGAGGAAAAAATAAAGTCACTTACAAAAATCTCAGTAAGCTTCATTTTAAGTGTAGTACCAGATTTAACCACTTTATGGGTCTTCCTGTTTCCTTTTCATGTAAACATGTTTCTTAAAGAAATACAAATCTTGGAATATGTTTCACATCACTATGCTTTTATTGAAACTCTTTTTGTTAATGCCAATCTCTAATATTTTCATTGTGATAAGCCATATGCAATGGAAAGTTGACAGGGAAAAGTCCTGTTTCCCATCAAAGGAAATGCCAGGGTTTACTATCAGGAGTATGCCACAGAGTTATTCTCAATATTAAAGCCACTCTGCACTTACACTGTCTTTCCCATTATAAGCTACCTTAGCCTCTCACCCTAAAAAAAAATAAAATCAGCAAAAAAGAACACCTAAACTCAGTCATGCGCTTAATTGAATAGAGACAATTAATTTTATAAACAGGGATTCCGAAATAACATGTAAACCTTAAGGGGAGAGTTCAGTAATTTTATCATTTCTGCTTGGAAACTTACAGGAGCAGCATCCCAATGAATATAGAAAAAATAAATTTTGGTAAGCATGTTTTTATGGCACAGGAAATAAAGAGTTTTCTTCTGAAATTTTCTTCTGAAAGAGAAGACAGAGTGTTGCTCCATGACTACTCCTCATTACTGTAGGGTTTTGCTCCTTCACATTTGCTGGCTCGAGTTCTGACGTGGTCTGACACTGCCTAGGTTATGAATGTGTATTTATTTCTTAAGTCATTTGAAGAAAGTTAAAGAGCTGTAAAAACACATGGAACTATATCTTTTTAAACCATTTGATTACCAAAGGCATAATTTCATACCCAGAATAGCCTTCTTATTTTTGTCTTTTTAGCACAAATAACAGAACAGTAAATACACTACAATAAATTTAGGATTTATAGCTGCTGCTTTAACACCAGCCTTTAAGTAACATTGTTGTTTATGGTTTTAATAAGGTCATGTAGTTGAAGAAGTTGAAACTTGCATGCAGTAGCCATGTGACTTGTTTAGTCAATCACAGCACAGAATATTTTTAAACTCATTTTACAATGGTGTATAAAAGCTTGTCTCAATAACCATCTGGAGAATATTGAGTTTCATAACTGGTAGGACTTATTCAATATCCTTCTCCCCACAGGAATAACAACTTCAAAATCTTCAAAGACTCATATCTAGCTGGAGAAAAGGTGTTTAATGTTGTTAAAACTGGAAATTGTGTAGAAGTAAATAACTCTTTTTGATCTACCTGAAAAATGACTTTGTAAGCCAGGGAAACAGTTTCCTCAACTGTCAAGTTTTCCCTATAATCAACATTTCTTTCTCTTTTCATCATTGGATTATTTATTCTTCAGCAACCCCAAAAATGTCCTTTTCTGACTGGTGCTTAGGATGCCAACTTGATTATATTAATGGGAAAGCTTTGGGGTTTTTTTTCAAAACTCATAAAAAGATCTTGCCTTTTTTTGTTCTCCCATTTGGGACTAGCTTCCTGGCAGTCATGCATGTTCACAGGAGCATAACGGTGAAAAGGAAATTTTCTGCCTAACGCTAACTTTCTGCCACTTCTGAGTAAGGAGGGGGAATTTTGCTTTTCAAGGCGGGCGATGCAGCTGGGCTGAGGTCAGCGGACACAGCTGGATCCCACCGAAGGACACTGGCAGCCCAGCGCTGGTGGGTGTCTCCTGTGCCAGTGTAGGGAAGCTCTATGCATTTCAGACTCCTAAAGTTCACAGCATTCCACAAAGACCAATGAAGTCACTGTTTATACATACGAAAGATGCATTTTCTAGCTACCAGTGCATACACAGTACATCCCACATAAAAAAACTTGCCTGCAGTCTATTCCTTTGCAAGCTTGCTTTGTGTTTACAAGTCCTATCCTGCTGAATTCAAGTAGAAAAGCTTCACATCGTAATATGTATTTCTGAAGTAAAAAATCCTCCTGCAACAGACAATGCGGTAGAGAGATAAATTACACTTTCCTCATCTATGGTGGGGAAACGGAACACTAAAAATTGGAAAATAATAACCATCCCTTAAAAAATCAAACTCCTGAACAACATCATGCAAAGATTACATCTTGGAGAGGGATTTAAAAATGACACGACATGTTAATAACTAGGCCATACACACAAAATGCTTAAGAATTACACATCTTAGTGCAATCCCGTCTCTTCCCCAAACCATTTACCAATACTTTTTTGGACACTAGAACAAAAACCACCTCACTGAAAACACACTAGTGCATGAACTTTTTTTTTCCCCTGTTTAATTTGAGTGAAGACTTTTTATCAATATGAAAGGATGATAACCCCCAGAGTAAACACTTATCTGTAAAATAGAGATTATGCACTTAATAACATTTAATATTTTGGCATCTCAAACCTCCTGTGTAGATCAATCTGGGAGAGTGGTGTTTATTTTCTTGCTACATGTGAAAGTTCATTCTCAGTATCAAGTTTGTTTGGTCCACTAACTTTGTTAACCTTTGCATTTACTTCTGTATTTGATGGCCTTTCATGAGCAGCCTCTTTAGTAGCTAGGATAGAAACAGTTACATCAGGGTTAGAGGTCATAGCCATTATGGGATTTCAACTTAAAACAGTCACTGCTTTAGGGGGATCACAGTATGTTTATGATTAATTATTTTCTCTGTGAGAGTTTCTATGAACAAGATTATTATAGTAATATATAAACCATCTGGGTAACCTTTAATATCTACCTACTTTCTTGATGAAATAATAATCAAGACTCTGTGAAAAATCACTCCCTTCCTAACAAGATGCTACCAGAGCAACAGTGCTTTTTTCCTCTGCCTCTGCTGAGGAATTCCAGGGAAGGATAAATAGGGAAAAAATCTACACCCAGTGCAAGTACACTTTTAAGGGAACAAAATTCTTTGCAATTTGATGCAAATTTAAGAGCTGTATAATTTTTTAATGACACACTTTTAGCTGTTTACGTATTTTAAAAACACACATGCAGATGAAATTATCTGCATAAATTGATTTTATATACCACTCCAGAATGTATTTTATTGAAGTCAAAACACTGAATAACATTTTTAAAAAACTAATAAAATTAGTTTTATATCTTTAAGGAATACGTTCCCAATCACATGGGTCAAATTCACAGTGCTCAAGAGACACTGAAATCATTGCTTAGAAACAGTATTTGCTGACTTCACCAGGGAAACAGTTTAATCCTTAAAGTAATCAACTTTCACCCTCTTCTTGAGTCTTTCAACTTTTAAGTTCTCACTAGTCTTTTTGAGAAAAAGAGCTCTAGGAGACAGCTATTATTCTCCTCCATGGGATAGTCCACTTCATTCAGGCAAGTAATATCATCTTCTGTTTACACTCATCTGAAACAAGTGCACGAGGTCACACTCTACACTCCGATGTTTTACCAAAGTTAAAGGAAAAACTCTGCAGCAGGACACAACAGAGCTCCGAAACTCGAATAACCTGGGAAGCAGACTTTGCATGCCTACTTATTTCTTGCATTTGATCCTCCTGGAAAAAAAAAAAAAGAAATCCCAATATCATGTCCTCAAAGCATTTTGCATATGCTGAAGCTCTGTAATAGAGAAGTCAGCTTTGGACGCTATTTCCTTCTATCTGTTTTTAAGTCAGGGACTAAAACCTCAGTGATGTAAACTCCATTGATTGCAGCTCATCCTTTGACTGGATGTACTGAACTTAATCTTTAGAACATATTATTTTCAGGAGGAATAATTGTTGAAGCAGTTTAGAGGAAAAAATAAATAACAAACCAAAGCCACAATGACTTTCTTAGCATAGTCCTAGCAGAGTGGCAACCAAATTATACAAAAAAACCCACAATATGTATCTAAAACAAAAGTCCTTCACAGTTAAGTCACTAGCCCTAAAATCTACTGGCTAAACAGTAAGGAAACTAAGAGAGCTATACAAATTACATTGACTGAGAGTCTGAAGTGATGATTTTTTCTGCAGTCTGAACCTCAGAAAAATCTATAAAAACTCTGCATCATGTGGCTTTTCAAAGCCTGACTTTGGCTCCTGTGAAAAATTATCTATGCAAAGAATTGCTTAAGCTACAATAACTGTGCAAGCTGAGAATAACAGTTGCACACCACTGTATTGTAACACCTAAACCCCTTTGCCTTCTAGAAAGAAATGTAGATTTTGCCTCCTTGCGACCCACTCATTGACTGACTTCTCTGCTCTGTTCAGCCTCTGCTGAGTGATATGGTCATCCAAAATAAGCAGGGAGCTGGCTGCTAGTTCTAGCAGCCTGTAATGAGACCTCTGAAAGCAAGAAAAAGAATCAGATTTTGGTTGAAAAGCCCTGGGCACATGGCTAGCCCTGAAAGATATATTGAGGAGAACATACTTCAAAACAAAAGCCTTGAGTAATTTAATCACTGGCCCTAAATCTGCTGGCTGCATGGTAGTTGACCAAAAAGTTTCCAAAATATGTGTCCAGAGGATCATCTTACCAGTCACTTGCCCCAGCTACAACCAACGAGGCTATTACAAGAATTCAGACTATAGTTGTATGATATTACATTGTCTGACACCTTTGCTTTATACTGGTGCTCTACAGAAAGCCTTGAAATTACATGTAGAGAGTGTTTCTTTTTGATGACTATAAATCCCTGTTGGCCACCAATATAGCATTTTGGGGGAATATTTCCACAGCAGAGTAGCTACTCAGGGACTTCACTGTGTTGAAGGGACGATGTATCTTCATCCAGCTAAACAGGTGCCCTTCTCTATCTGTCCTAAATATCTCCTCATTTTGGCTGAATCGTGCAGAGGGCAGAAGCCACTTGTATAACAGTTTTCTGACTCATACATGGGGTATGTGTGACAACTTGAGGAATCGCTCTGCAGTTTCTAGGACCCCACCCAGAGGGAAAACCCTTTTATTTTGCTACAGCCGTGCTTGAATTAGGATTACTGCTAACCACAGCTTCTCTGTGTACCTAAACTGATTTTAGGTATTTTAGTTCATCCGAACGCTGACATCAGGTCCCTAACTTCCCATTTCCTGAGAGTATTTTTCAAAACCCCTTTGATCTTGCGACTACGCTTTAACCATAGGAACCCTCCACCTATTGATTTTGGTGCCTTTGGTAACACTATGAAGTCCAGCTGCTCAGTCAAAATTGTACTGTTATTTGGTAGCTTGAAGTTTGCTGAAAATAGCTTTATATACTTACTTATATACATCACTTATTAAGCATTCTTTCTCAGTTCCTCCTTTTTCTCTAAGATTGTGGTTTTATCTATATATGGCTAATAAAGTTTTGAGCAGAGCTGCAGCTTTAGGAGCAGGCTATCCACCCTAAGCATACTCAACACAGTCTCAACCCAAACAATGGCATGGTGCTGCTGGTCACAGCAAATGCACTTTTTCCTCGTTCTCCTCTCTTTATGTATGCTCTGTGGTGACCGGTATCACCCCTGCCACCACTCCTCAGGTTGCTGCATGCCAAAAGCTGAGGGCAGAGTAGTTCTCCTATAAAACAATTCTGCCAAAAATGTTAACTATCCTTGAGGTGTAGGTATGGAAGAAAAGAGAGAGGTTCTTCTTGTGGGGAAAGGGGTTACCAACTTAATTTTTACCTCTGATGGTAAATTTCTACATCTTAGCTGGAATCAGTGGAAGTTTGACTACTTGCATCAGCTGAGAATCTACCTTAGCCTGTGCGGCTACCCCATCCTATCTCCCTGTCTAGTTCTAAACTAGAGGATGAAGGGAGGGAATCTCATTTTTTTCTCTGTTAATAATGAGTTTTGCTAGGGATGGAGGGATAGTGTTCCTCCTCCCTGGGAGGTGTCCTTCCTCTTGTGGGGAGCCGTGGGACAGAGGAGGCACAGAACTATGTTCAGGACTCGTGTCCTGCATGGTATGTGGTGAGGAGTCATGTCACCTTTCTGAGCATGTCTTAAAGCCGTGACAAAACCTGCTGTTTGGCACAGGAGCCACCTTTTCTTTTTTGCATTACACAGGATTGGGCATGTTACTGGGAATTAAAGTATAATCCATTACTGTGATAATACAATAATAGACACTCAGCAGCTGCTTCAGCAGATCTCATAAAACACAAATGGCCTTCAAAGTGGTACTCTAAACACTGCTGCCCTGAACCATGAGCTCGTGGTTTTTCTCTTCTCACTTCTCAGGGCTTTCCATCATCCTGCCATGCTCCTCAGATCACATCCACGCTCTTGCTCATATCCTGGTTGTGAGGCACTCTACCTTATGCAAAGCTTATTTTAGAAATTCTGTCACATCCTGCCCACTCTATTTTTTATCCAGCAGAGAAAGACTTGACACTCCAGTTTCTAGTAAAGCAGCGGGGGAGACCATTTGTTTCTTACCACTATATTTATTATGTTCAGTCTGCTGAGGGAGGTTGGAGAAGTGACCAAAAGCAACACTCACTCTAGTTCCCAAGTAATGCCAACTGCTCCTACTTGGCATCTGCTAAGCCATCCGCTCCGCTGGATATTAAAAGATCCTGCCACTCTTCTGCTGTCTTAGAAATCCTGATGAGGACTTAAAAGATCAACATGTGTTTTTACCCTGAAGTCAGACACGCTTTCTCCTAGTGGCAGCATTAACAGAACCTCAAAGAAACTTTCCCAGAACTAAAATGAGAGCTGTGCTCAGGGGTCGAGCCAGTCACCTCCTAAAATAAAGCAGGCTCAGCCATGTGGGCTTGTCACTGGAGAAACAGCTTCTCAGGCAGGGCAAATCTGACAGATTTCTGCTGACTGGACTGCAGCAAAGCTGACAATTTACACCAGATGAGGGTTTGCCCTAGAGCCTCTGAAGACATGGCCCAAGAGTGTATCCTGGAAAACCTCAGCTGCTGTGAGAGCTCTCCTTTCACTAGTTGATGGTGAGGTAACTGCCTTCCTACACTGCTGACTGAAGGCAGCTCAGTAAATCTGTCAGCCCAAAGGCAGTAAATCCTCACAAGCACACAGGGAAGAGTGGAGGGGAGGAGACCCTTGTGCCCAGGAGTGAGTACAAAGGATCAGCGTGTGCTGCAGCAGCACTTGGATGAGGAGCTGCACTTCCAAGAGATGAGGAGCCCTCTCCTGCTGCCACCCCATCAGTCTGGCCCCCGCTGGGCTCATGCTGTTTTGCTGGGTGTAGTAGACACCATGCCATTGCCCCAGCTTCCCAGCTCTCGTGCAACACAGGGAGGACCTGCTGCTTTCTGGTTGTGACCAGAGACCATTCGAGGTCTTGCTGGGCTATGTGTCCAAAGAACAAACTGACAAGGCGAGCCAAGTGTTTACTCAGTGCCTACCTCTTCTGCCATGGAAAATGGGCAATGCTCTATTTTTCTGGGCTCCACAGAAATTCATAGAGGCAACCAGCTTTCTTGCCCAGAAATCTACCTCTGACTTGACAACAAATGCAGCGCACAAAATAAATTATTTATCTTGATTTTGTTTCAATGAAATTCTCACTGCCACTTACCCTTGCCTGCTTCTGCCCTTTTTTGCCTTGCAGACATAGAATCATAGAATCACTAGGCTGGAAAAGACCCATCGGATCATCGAGTCCAACCATAACATGCACATGTCTGCTTAACCAGCTGCAGTTTACAACCAGGCATAAGGCTGGTTTTGCATCTTTCCCTTCACAGTAGCTTAGTGCAAATTAAACACAATCATAAAAAAATAAAAAGAATAGGTGAGGAGAAGGAAATCTCCTAGATCTTCACTGACTGTGGAGGGGAGATTACCTTGAATTTTAAAATTGATCTGGCATCATTTTCACAACAGAAATACAAGACTTGCATTTTTCAGTTTTGATCGATATTCTTCCTAGATACTGAAATATGTCTATTTTAATTTTATTATCTGTCAATAATTGCTCAATAAATTCTTTTCACTAATGAAATAAATTATCTGTTACAAAAAGATCATTAATTAATTTAAAAATAGAAGTAATTCTATTCTTTAAAGAAAGTTCTTAAACTTATATGTGCTCTCCAGCGCATTGCGCTATGAAACCTGCAAATAGAAAAGCAGTCTCAGTTCTTCCAAGGCTGTGGGCTAACAGACATTCAAAATATATTAATTAATGTCATACCCATCCTCCTGATAACTTTACTCTCACTTAGGCTCCTAACCACAGCAGCAACCAGCAGGGAGTGGCAGCTCTCCAAGCGCTGACTAGGCAGCTTAAGTACACAGCAGCAATGCTGGGTTTCTTCTGCTCAAGAACTAGAAAACTTCATAAAGGATGCATTCATTCTACTTAACCACAGTTTATAGTAATTTGCCTGTCAAAATTTGTTGCATCTTTCACTTGAATAAATAAAGAAAACATGACAAAAAAGGAGAGATTGGAATTGTGTGCAGTATCCGTTCTAAGAGTTGCTAAAGTTACTCCTTCAGCTTAACCTTGTACTGTGCTATGAAAAAAAAAAAAAAAAATCAAAATTTCAAAATAAGTCCATATCCAAAACCAGGAAAGCGTGTGAAGAACAAGTATTCCTCCAGACTCGAGGGTTTTTTTTTCCTGTCCCAGTTAGAAGCACACCTAAAGTTTCTCTCAGAATCCACTTATACCTTTGTCAGACCTAAGCCAGCTAGGCTGAAATTCTCCATGCCAGGATTCTGCCTCAACTTCAATTTATTCTGGTATTTTCAGCTGAAATGGGTTAGTGGTTTGTTTAAAGAAGCTTATTGAAAATATAACTTAGTCAGGAGGCAGGGTGATAGTCCAATTGTCTCCTCTCCATGCTCTCAGAGGCTGTTTATAACAAAATAAACTTGAAATCCCACCTGGAAACAAGGTCGACTTCGATGTTCATTCTAGAGCAAAGTCTGCCCAAAGGCTTTATAAAAAACAAAAAGTATCTCAGGATTTTGGATTAGTAAAGCAATAGCTCATGATAAATTTGCAGTTATAAGAACTGTGGAGGCAGACAGATTGGAGGAAGAGACCAAAATTTGTTAGCTTCCATCTCAATAGATGGAGAACTGGATAAAATCAGACAAGATCACAAAAATTGTGTAGACATTAACACAGATTGCTAACACTTTTGTTAATACCTCTTCTGTGTAGGTCTATGTAAGCGCATTTTAAAAGTATATGTATGTCTAAATTGGTGTTTACAAGGTGAAAAATCTAAAATTTACAGAACATAAAATATTCTAAAAAGGTACGTTAAGTTGATCCAAAATGTAGCTTTTATGATAATTCATATTAGTAACCTGGTAAAGATTGTGTCTGTTCAATGTAAGGGTAGGAAATGGATCATGCAACTCATACCAGACCATGATATAGGAAGTCAAATTGAAAATATAAAGTGAAAGAAATCTGAAAAGGACTTAGTGCGGACACACAGCAGATATACTATAAAAGAAAATGGTATCTTATTATTAAATTGTTATAATGCAATTACAGATTAACCTTTGACATGTTAATTAAAACTCTTATTTTCTTATAAAAAGTCATAGTAAGCTTCTTAATCATTTTGTGTCTAAATATATCAGTCAAACATGACATCACAAACAATGAATGGAATGAAATGATCACCATTTATAAATCTTTAACTATTGTAGTACAGCAATTTTTGCTTCTTACTCAGAAGTGTCTGATATTTAACACGAGAAGTACAAAGTAAAAGATTTCTATTTTGAAAATTCCAAATACGTACGCAGTTGTGCTCTGTTTAAAGCAAAATAAGAGTGTGCTTATTGTGGTACAGCCAAAATTTACAAAGTGAAATCATGACATTTCTCCAGGCTACTTCTCTATGAATCAATTTGGGATCTTATATTTACCCAGTATAACCTTTCAGCCCATTAGTTCAGCTGCAAAAGTCACATGAGAGCTAATGGAATTCCAGCAAAGTCTCTAACAGGTGCATTTTATAACATGTCAGATCCCACAGTTAAATGATTAAAGGACAGCTCTCTACTGGATTTCCAAGTAATAAACACCTATTTTTGATACAGAAAACACTGGGAGGCTATACCAGCTGAAATAACCTACAAACCAGTTCTACTTGTTCTTACACATCTCACTGGAAAGCACACAAACCCGTTCACCTCTTCCTACTAGTAAAATTTCAATGGAAAGCAGACCAAAAAGTCTCATTTTTAAGATGTTACACCCAAAACATGAAAGAATGGTCTGCTAATCAGATCAGTCTACTGGCAAGGCAAAAGGTGTTTGCTCAGTCTTACCTTTGAAACACTACCTGTTACCACCCTACGGCTAAACTGCTATGCTCTGTTGTGGGCAAAGCTCTGATCAAGATGTATTTGACCCTTTTATGTCCATGACTGTCAGAGAACTTTCTTAAAAGTAAAGCAACTGTAATCCCATGTTCTTTCCCAATGATCTTATGAGGAACGGCTGAGAGAGCTGGGGGTGTTTAGCCTGGAGAAGAGGAGGCTGAGGGGAGACCTCATTGCTCTCTACAACTACCTGAAAGGAGGTTGTGGAGAGGAGGGAGCTGGGCTCTTCTCCCAAGTGCCAGGGGACAGGACGAGAGGGAATGGCCTCAAGCTCCACCAGGGGAGGTTCAGGCTGGACATTAGGAAAAAAGTTTTCCCAGAAAGGGTCATTGGTCCCTGTCCGAGGCTGCCCAGGGAGGGGGTTGAGTCACCTTCCCTGGAGGGGTTTAAGGCATGTGGACGAGGTGCTAAGGGGCATGGGTTAGTGATTGATAGGAATGGTTGGACTCTGTGATCCAGTGGGTCTCTTCCAACCTGGTGATTCTATGATTCTATGGTTCTATGATCTTTAAAGGTCTCACAGTCACAGAATGTTTGTTCAGTGCTAGATAGAAAAACTGAATAATCAAAACCCATTAATACACCCAGTGCAAAATTATGACGATTCTTCATTGATTAAGAAAACTTCATGGGGGAAAAAAATTGGTCCTTCAAAATGTAAATAATCATATTTTTTACCTGCTTTCTTGTTTGTCTGAAATTTTACTTATTTTACAACCACCTCTGATCTGGCCTTCCTGTACTACCAAAACTAAGTCAGCATCCTCATTACATGCTCAAGTAAGGAACAAAGCTCTAATTTTCCCCATAAATACATTTTGCTTATCTAAACTTTTCATTTGTTACTTTTCATATCTCATTCTGTTGTCACCCTGAGGATACACAATATCAGTTCTCTTACACGTTTCTCTGATTTAGGGCTCTAATTTAATTATGCCAGTTTAAAATACCACTTTTCCCACTGTCTAATCCAGTAGCAGTCAACATGCAGAGATATGTATGTCTCACATTTCAAATTAGTTGCACACCTTTATGTCCAGGTTTTACTGATATTTCTTCTCTGAATTTAGTACGTGCCACTTGTAGACATTATAAAAGCTCCTGTAGGTTGAGAGGAGTGAAAAAAAACCCTGTGTGTGAGCAGTATGACCCAGATTCTGCTACGTAAATGCCATCGATACACGAGACATACTGTCCCAAAATATCCAACAGGTTATATAGCTGTTCATGACCACAACTGAAAGTCACTAGCTGTGCTAAGCAAGAGCTGGCAGGAGGATCCTCCTGCATCCTTTGCAGAATAATGATCCAATATTCACGTTCGTCTCCTGCATCATCCAAGACAGGATGTTGGATTGGTGAAATGAAGGTAGGATTTGATTACTTTTCATGGTGGAATTAATGTCTAGTAAGAAGAACTGGTGCATTTTAGTGTTTGATAGGAATGGTTGGACTCGATGACCCAGTGGGTCTCTTCCAACCTGGTTATTCTATGAGTCTATGATTTTAAAGTCCTATTTCAAAGTCCTATTTGTCCTTCAGTGAAAATATTGCTTCTTTACCCTTTGCCCCTCTTCAATGGTTCTAATCCACGTTTCTCTCAGACGCCTACCTTTATGTTTCATCTCAGATCTGAATAAAGAATATGCATCTAGCCAATCCAGTCTGCCAAAGGAGTTATAAAGTACAAATTAATACTATTTTAAGAAAAAAGTATATTCCAGTCATTCCTGGGCTGATCAGATTCTGCAAAACTCTTTATTAAAGAGGGTGAACTCTCTGCCATTAATTTTTACAGCTCAAGATCCTGCAGTATGTCAGGCTTTTGGTGAGAACCATAGCTAACACCTCCACGTCTTTCTGATTTGCAACAAAAATCATAATTTTACAGGAAAAAAACCACAAAACTCCTCTCCACATTGACACTGGAGTATACAATGAGCTCCTTTGGAGAAAAAGAAAGAATTTTCCTCACTGAATTTTTTGGGGTTTGATGCTGTGGTTAGGACATCAAATAATGAAAGTTATGTTAGGTGTTGCCAGAAATTTAAGAATCGTATATATTTTTTTATACTGGAAAAATCAGCTTTTTGCGTGAGAGAATGGGAAAGTCTGTTTTTCTTTGTCAACTAAACCCTTTGAGGTTCTTCCAGCCAGTTTGCTGTTATCCTTCACACAAAACAGCATCAAAGTAGCATTCAAAGAAAGGAAGCAGCAAAAGATAAGTTGCTGAAAATAAAGCCTGCTACTGGAAAATGTGCTTTCAAAGTTTCTGCAAGATGGTGAAGTCTATTTTTCTCCAGTGGTGCTAGATTGTGAGAAAACCAGTACCGCCAAACCTGTCTAGAGATTAATCTTTTTCAAAGCTACTGCATACAAAGGTGTTTTTACATAAATGCCATTCATACTTAAAAAGGTAATCCTTTTAGAATTGCTATTTAGTTGGGAGTGGTAATTTCTTAATTAAGATTTAATTGTATATTATGTTTATAAATATAACCTCAAATAATTTTCTCATTAGCAAATAGTTCTAATTTTATTTATTTCCACCAAAAAAGGATATTTTTTCCACAGGAATACCAATGCTACATGAACTCCCATATCCTTGAATTTCATTCTGATGTTAATTTATTTCTTTTTGAATACTGGAATTGCACTGCCACTCTAGCACTTTTTATCTATACCCTGTCACTACTAATAAGGTACGTCTGGGTGTACTGCTGTATTCTAGCAGAATTACACTGTCATTTAAGGCAGATAGTAACACAACTTGTGTTTCAAGCAGTCTGTGGAAGGAACACTAATCTCAGCCCCGTATTTCCAGCAGAGGAAGCTGAGTTGACAAAAGGTTTTCAAACAACTACAGTTCAAATACTCTTTTGGAGTGGGAATGCACTTATTCTTTTTTTTAAAAAAAAAAAAATACTGAAAAAGGGGAAAAATTCTCAAAATATACTTCCTTCTCATGTTAGTTAGCATGTCTGTATTTTGTATTTTTTATTATTTTTACGTGGTTGCTGCATCTGTGTTTACCTCTCTCCTGGGACTGGTCAGAGGCCTGACTGGGGGCATTTTAGCCCCTTTCAAAACCAGAGTTTAACCAAACCCTGTGCCACCGAGATAGGTTACTCCCAAGAGTCGATCCTGCTCAATTTCTACCTTTCACTGACATTTTGACAGAAATAGGCAGGCAGCCCTTCACTAGTCTGGAGATACGAGGACTGAAACAAGTGTGAATTCAAATGGCTGTTGATAAATTGCTCTACAAGGTCTTCACTATTAATTTCTGTCAGTAGAGAGTAAAAAGGCAATGGCTGCTCAACATTGTTCCAAAACCAACACCTCCTGTGATGGGACAGACCACACTACAACGACAGATCCGAGTCAGTCTTGCTCAATTGACTATTGAGTGCTACCTAAAATTATACGGCTGGTGTTGAACAAGGGTATTGTTCCCACTCCACGTTACAAAGCTAAGCCCCACATAAATAACAAAAAGGGGATCATGCCCACATATCTGCTCACCAGAGCAGATGGGCTTTTGTAGCCTGCCTCTGACAGGATTTGTCTTTTGTGAAAGAATTTCCATCCATTCTCTTCTCCAAGCCCTTCCCATTGGTTTCAGCTTGTGGAGTGGGTGATATGACCTGTTAATGAGATTGACTGTACATGAGATTGACTTGGAAGCTGACAAACGGAGATGGCTGGAAGTGCTTCTAAGATAAAAGTGCCAAATTCTTTTTATCATTTTCTGCGGCCTTTGGAGTCACAAAAGGAAGATATACGAGGTATGGTCTGAGGACAGAAAATAGCTTGGTTTAGAAAGCAAAGGACATACGCAAGCCATTCATATATCTGGTGGATGCAGACATAGCTGACATCCTTCCCACCACAGACTTTAAATAGAAAACAAAATAATGTAGAAAAGATTGTATTGTCTTTCTGCCCAGGTTTTACATAGACAGAAGACCCACTTTGCAAGAAGGCAAGTGGATGTGACTGGCAGTAGTTTTAGGATGCCTATTAAAATGTGCAAGATTAATGCTGCATCATAACAAGAAAAACTAATTCATTAAACTATTAAAGAGGTACTTATCATGAAAGTGCTTATTAAACAGACAGGATTGCAGAAGTTAAGGATCAAGGAACAACTGATCAAAAACTCACTCGGCAAGTCCAAGGAAGAGCATTAGACAAAATGTCTACATTGAGGTGCATCGTGGCACTTTAGTTTGGGACCATGAAGAAGTCCAGTTAGTTCCCCAATTAAACTACCTGTGTGTTAATTATAGTAAGGCACTGTAATCTGTCATTAGTGTTTGCAAAATGAGCCTTCAGACTGAACATGCTAGATACTAGTAACCGTCAAATGTTGCATTAATATGCATCCCTCAGTCACTGCAGTTCCTTAGTCATAATAATAATAATTTATAATTATATATTATTATTATTATGACTAAGGAATTATTATTATTATATAATTATAAATAATAATAATAATAATAATAATAATAATAATAATAATAATAATAATAAGGGCCAGGACACCTGTGAAGCCATTGGAGCCAGAAACAGCCTCACCACACAAGTGCTGTACTGTGACTCAAGAAATCCACCCCACTGAGATGTCATGTATTAGAACATCTCTTAGGGATTAAACCCTTGCTTATCTTGGGAGCAGCAGTGCTGTGTTACTTCTTTGGGTCTATACTGCAGTGTGTCTATAAATTTACCCATTTGTGTTACGCTGCCTCGAGAATCTCTATCTTGTGCATGTATACTCGCTCTTAATAATCTTCTAAGGTTGGGTTAGCACCATGCATTTTTCTCAAGCAGTAGGATGTGAATTAGATCACAATTTTTGACATGTGCCCGTCCATACTATGTACTGGATGTTTTATGGAGGATTTGTTCTCTCTAAAATTCCAGCAGTAAGTAGTAGGTTGCTAATTATAAAGGAAGAAAGTCACCTTCCCTCTTAGTGTAAGAGTTTAAGATTGTTTTGTGGGAGTGTTAGAGGAAAAAAGAACTTATGCCAGCAATGGTGAAAGTACAGTCAGTCAATTACAAAATCAGAGAACAACCTGCAAGGATCACTGAGTCCAACTCCTATCCCTGCATAGGACAACCCCAAAATTTACACCATCTGTCTGAGTGCATTGTAAAAGTGCTTCTTGAGTATTTTCAGGCTTGCCACCATGACTACTTCCCTGGGCACACTGTTGTCTCATGTTCAACTTGCCATCAACCAGAACCCCCAGATCCCTTTCCGCAGAGCTGCTCTCCAGCTTCTTGCTCCCCAGTTTGTACGTATATCCACGGTTGCCATGTCCCAGGTGCAAAACCCAACACTTGCCCTTGTTAAATTTCATGTGGTTGGCGATCGTCCAGCTCTCCAATTTGTCTAGATCCCTCTGCAGGGCCCCTTTGCCCTCAAGAGTGTCAACAACTCCCCTCAGTTTCATCAGCAAACTTGATTAGCAAATCTTTGAGTCCTGCATGCAGGTCAATAATGAAGATATTAAAGAGTATTTGTCAAATTAAACGAGCGTGTTCTCAACTCTTTCTGTGGAGCTGTTGTCTTACCCTTGGAGAAGGCCAAAGTGAGGTGATGCAAGTGAAGAAATGCAATGGTTGGAAATGTTTGTTAGACTGAAGTATTAGATTAATAGTTGCAAAATGGAGTTAACATGACTTCTCGGTAATAATCATGGTTTTTTTAACAGAATCCGCAAAGGCTCTTTCATACTGATTCCTGCAACAGTGCCATTTGGCAACTGCTGTTTAAAAGTGTTGTGACACCATGTGAGAATCATCCAATAACATTCTTGGGAGACGTAATTTTGTTTCTTTTAAATATACCTCTCTCAAGTTCTTTCAAGGTTAAAGAAGTGTATGGAAAGGACACCTACTCTTTAAGGCTCTGTTTTCTTAAATATTTTGTCTCACAACAAATTCTGTAATTTGAAAACAGAGAGGGCACTGTCACACATGCAAATGAGGAGACTTCACAGGCAAATAACTATGGCAATTACCAGCATGTACAATTACATAATTTGCACCTACAATCACTGTGATTATACAGCTCATCTAGGCATGTAATTGTTCACATATAGTGAACACGCAATTATGTGATACAAGATTCTCTCTTTGGAGTTAATTTTTTCCTGCTGTTTATTGTGCATGTAAATTAATAAAGGCATATTCCTGGTGAGAAAAGGATGTGATGACTGCTTATATCCTCATGGTTATTTCCTATAAAAATTATGAAGTGGTTGAAAACCACATTATATGGGCCAAACTTATCATATCCTGAGTCAATTAAGTTCTGTGATTTCAGGTGAAAACCAATTAAAGGTGACTTAGAAACTCAAAACAATAATTGCGTTAAATTCAAAATGCATTTCTAAAATTAAAAAAAAAAAAATGGAGAAAGTTACAGGAAATATGCCAAGAGTTTTCTTGTGCTTTAAATCATACTGCACAGTAAACTAAAACTTTGGGAACCTTAGTTAGAAAATGTTACATGTATGATATAGAAATATCTGTCCCAGCACTTATTTAAAAACTAAGGTGACAGCAACGAATTGTGTGTTTTTAAAAGGCACATGAGAGTTCCCTGGAAGTTTCCAGTGCCCAAATGATCAGCCCTGCATTTTGCATAATTGCAAAGGTTTTGCTGGGATAACGAGAAAGAATCCTATGTCCAGAAGGCATAGCAAGAATATAATGTTTGATTTGACGTGAAAGCTCCTGTTTCACTCCTGGAAAAGAGGAAAAGTGGAGCAGACTGTCAGTGCTAAAGCTGCTGTTCCCTATTGCATTACTTAAATGTACTAACAAGTGAGGACAATAAAGACACCTTTGTCACAAATTGACTACTCATAACAGAATATGAGTTATGTATAAGAAAGTGAAAGGAGCTTAGCTTGAAGCCATAAAAAGATGCAGTCTTTCTGTTTATTCCTGCTTCTGGAAAAAAAAAAAAAAAAGAAAAAAAAAAAGGAGTAAGATAGCATTGCATTTCTCATACTGTCTGTAGATAGAACAGCTTTGGATCTAAGAATTAGAGAATTAGAGAGTGGATATGCTTGCAGATCCTTAAATATCGAGTATGAATGAATAACCTGTGGTATATAAACACATGCAGGTGAGCAGCTGAAATTTGCTACAAAGAAAATTAAATGAAAAGGGTTCACTGTGGCCATGATCATGATAAGCTTATTTCCTTTGTACAGAAATGTCAAAAGAAGCTACAGCTAAGACCCCCACATTGCCAATTTAAAGGTGTCCCCTAGAGTTTATTTCTAGGCATTCACATTATCTGTCCAGAAGCTTGGCCCTAACTTTCAAAAATTCTTGGCTTTAATTAGCTTTCAGGAAGACAGGTCTCTTGCTGGACCTGGAGAATGACATCATATTCTCCTTATAGTGCGAATTTTCTCATTACAGTGGGCCTCTCAGTCCCCTTAGCAGATGCAAGACCATTCTTCAGTTTTGGTGAGCCCTGTTCCTGCTCTGCAGTAGTTTGCTTGAAATACAATGAGATAAACAGAGTCACTACCCTGAAAAAGCCACCTTCTAGAAGAAAGGTAGAATCTTTATGTATAAAGCCAACAGGACCATGGGTTCCAGTTTTTAATTGCTGTACTTCTCCTAATTCCTCCTGGTAAGCAAAGCTACATCACTTTTTGCCTCCAGTGCATGCTTTCTCATTATGAGATTTGCCTGAGAATGCACTGGCTCCGCTCTCACTTTTGATACAACTCAGACCAAACTCAATTGTCACAATACCCAAACTGTTATTTTTTAACTATTTCAGGATTTAATCTCTCCCAATAGAAAAAAAAAAAGAGACATAGAAATCATCATTTCTTACATTCTGTTGCATGACTCCCAAGCAGAATATCTGGTGCCTTTTGCTGTGAATTGCAATAGCAAAGAGTGTGATGGGAAGAAGTTCCTTGCATCATATCACTCTTAACTGTTTAAGTTCTTCCCCATCCCCAAAATAAAAGCCATCCCAGTCCTTAGAACCAATCTGGACTACACTCTAAAGGCCTCGGATGTTACAAGCTATAAAAAAGCCATCAGGTTTGCTACCATTATTAGAGCTGAAAGTTCAGTTTCTCCAATGAAATGTTGCAGTGAGTAAGAAAACCATAATGGGTATATTGGCATGTCTCTGCTACTGCTGTAATTAGGCCAATCACAATAAATACTTGCCGAGTGTTTTTCTGTTTAAAAAATGTCATTACCTTGGACCTTCTACTGGCTTTTAGGCTTTTCATCATGATTAAAGAAGGCTAGACTGAAAACAGACTACTTAGGCTAACATTGGTGTTGCTTTCAAAGATGAGGATGAGGAGGAAGAGTGCCAACTGTGCACCTACAAAAACAGCTGAATGGCAAATGTTCCTTGAATAATTTTGTACATTATAATCCTAATGAAAATGAAAGGAAAGTTAACTCATGCTGCTTTTTAAGAATATTTGAATGCATTATTCTACATTTCCTTATATAAATACATACATACATCCCTTAAATATGTATATATACAAGAGAAAATATTCAATTATAATTTAATGTCTTGTATTCTGTTTCACATTCACAAGTGAAAATAGCTCAGATAAGCCTTCACAGAAAATAGCTACGCTTTACTCAGTTGAATTCTATAGAACTTTCTCATCGGTTTATGTCATTGTTTGTTATATACTTACAAATTCTAACTCTGAGTTTTTTAAAATGACAGTTGAGGATGAAATCCAAACCTAATTGAAGTTTTCAAGAGTCTGACAGGGACAAAATTTGCCTTTTATGACTATGTCTTCATCAGTAGAATTGAAAGTTACTGCACAGCATCGTCCAGCATGAGATGCAGTTCCCTGTGCTATAGAAAATGGTCAAAAACCCCACAAAACAATCTTTAATGAAGTGATTTTGAACATTGCATTGTTTTGCATAAACATCTATGCCTTATTTTCAATTTAATTTGTTTTGTAACCAAATTGACACTGACCTTTGTTATTTGCTATAACCATAAGCTCATATGGTTTTACAAGTATTTTCACAGGAACAAAGCAGAGATTAAAGGCTCTCATTTATAAATCCCAAATACTGGGAATGATAAACCAGTTGATCTCTCATATGCAGTAGACAAGATTCCTTTGCAACTAACCTCCTTGCTGGGAGCTATGGAGTTGCCCACTCTAACTATGGTGAATCTGCAGAGCAAAGTGAGGTTTGGTGAGCCCTTGAGCCATTAAAATCACAAACAGAACTCTTGGTAATGCACTTAGCTTCTTTTCTGTCCTTTTCCTCTCTCCACTTTTCCACTGAATTCTCCTCCTGCCCTCTTTCTTTCTGTCATCTGCTCCTCTGAACACCAATAGATGTTTCTGAAAAATGTGGGTTTGGTACCTATAGGGAGAGACCTCTGCCTCCCAGAGAAAATGTGTATTACAGTGCACAGTCTTCTCTAAGAATTTACCTCTGCATTTTTTCAATGCCAGCTGCTTCTTTCCATGATTCTTTAGCTTCATTTGATTAGTATTTCCAATATTCCTAAATCTTTCATACCAGCCACCCAGGATGTTATATTTTCTGCAGCATTTCTAGGTCAAGGTTTAAATGGCAATGGGTTACCAGAAGTAGGTTTGAATGTCAGTGAAAACCATAGAAGAACACAGAGTTAATGAGTCCTAGGTGAAGCACTGTGCTTCTTGAAAAGAGAAAGATCAAACACAATTTTTATCTAAATGTTGCCAGCATGAGGATAGTGTCACATACTGATTATAAAATATCCTCAAATCTCCAGGCCTCACAAGTGGCAAGTATAAACCTTAAAGCTTGTTGGTCCTTGGTTTTTCTCCTAGTTTTCATAACAACTACATTATGTTCCTTGTAATGTGCCCCTCTACTTTAAAAAAGTGGGCTGATGCCATCTGGTTGCATTGTAAATATCTATTAAATGATAAATTCTTGTACTTGGATCACCCAAAGGCTAAAAAGCTACCTTAATATGTTATCCACTGTTCAGAAACGTTATCCCCAAAACAGCAACGTGACAAAAGGATTATCATTCAGTCACATCAGATTTTCTCTTTGGAAGCAGTGTATCTCTAATCATACCAGAAGCCTATAACAGGAGATGACCTATGTGGACTAGCACCTTAGAAGTGTGAAGAAAACACGTAGAATGTAATTAAGACTTCCTATTTTGCTCTGAAAGCTATTAACCTGCTTTGTATAGATACATTTATTCTGTGTTGCAAGTAGACTGAAAATTCTTGACAAGATATGATCCCTATCATAATCATTATAAACACGCATTTGGCATATAAAGTGGTGAAAAAAATATCACATACTTGGATCTTCCAATAATTTTAGGCTCAGTGAGGACAAAGGAGGTAAGGAAGCATCGAGTAACATATTTACCTGGTTGTAATTCATCTGTTTATAATGGTTTTATCGTTGTTATTTAGGTAAATGAGGCAGGTGAAAAATGCATTAATACTTGGAAAATGAATAAAAGAAAAAGAAAGTCCAATACTGAGTAATCTATGGACTAAGCTCCTAGGGGTCTTTAGAAATAAATGTAGCTTTTAGGTTAATAGTCTTGCGAATACCTTTTCTTACTTGAATACACAGCAGATCATTGATTTTGTGTGCATGGTAAAAGAAGGTTTCAAATGTGTTCACCTACTCCTAGGTATTTTTGTGGTTCATCCTTGTTCACTGACTAGTTCCATTCCAGATTTCTGCAATAATCTCCCCCTGTTGACATTATGTTCAAACCCTTGCAGCTAAATACCTATCTTCACGTATTTTGATTAATACAGAATGTGGATCTTCTGTAACACTGGAGAAATTCGTATTGTACCCACGTCTTTTTTCTGTTTTCATAGAATCATAGAATCATAGAATAACCAGGTTGGAAGAGACTCACCGGATCATTGAGTCCAACCATTCCCATCAAACAGTAAACCATGTCCCTCAGCACCTCGTCCACCCGTGCCTTAAACCCCTCCAGGGAAGGGGACTCAACCCCCTCCCTGGGCAGCCTGTTCCAGTGCCCAATGACCCTTTCTGTGAAGAATTTTTTCCTAATGTCCAGCCTGAACCTCCCCTGGTGGAGCTTGAGGCCATTCCCTCTCGTCCTGTCCCCTGTCCCTTGGGAGAAGAGCCCAGCTCCCTCCTCTCCACAACCTCCTTTCAGGTAGTTGTAGAGAGCAATGAGGTCTCCCCTCAGCCTCCTCTTCTCCAGGCTGAACACCCCCAGCTCTCTCAGCCGCTCCTCGTTTTGCAGTATAACAAACTAAACAAATGGAAAGTCAAACAAAAACTCCTTCAGCTCTCCCACAGATCTTCTCCAAATGTATCTCAGGGGAAGGGCTTGAGCTTTCCAGCCACTCACCCCCCTTCCTGTACTGTCTGCTTATAATCTAACTTTCTTCATTAACTGGAAAAGAAGATTAGCTGCTTCTTCAACTATTCATACTTTCAGCTATGAATATCCTCTGTCTTATTTCCTTAGTGAAAACATACAGAATTTGGCAATCTGTTGTTACTTGAATATTATTCCCTCCCCCACTTTATCCTGAGCTTTGACAATGGAAGTCCTATTGTCTTATCTCTGCAATGCCTCTGCAGTTAATTTCATGACACAGAAGTAACTCTACTGAGTTAAGAGGCAGGATTGTGAAAAATTATCTCTCTTGTAGGTTTCCTGTGCATATGTCAGTGTAAAGTAACAAGATGTGCACTCACCTGCTAAGTAGCACTTTTCATTCAGCATGGCATGAAGCTCTTCCTTCCAGTCCTGCCACGGTCTAAAGTGAGGAAAACTGTGTGATGACAAAAGAATTTCAGCTCTTAATTAAAAAAGAAAACTAAAAATATTTTAACCATCAAAATTGGACAGAAATAATGAAAATATGAACCTGAAAAGGTGTTAAATCCAAAAAGTAACTACGCTCCTCCCTGCCAGGAAATCTTCAGTGTGCCTTTTCTAACTTCAGCTTTTAAGTCAATCTCAAGATTTTTGACAGCTTTGGTATAGCAGTAGTGTGGGTAAATGTCTAGAAGAATATTGCGTTTGGAGGTTTCTTACCCTTAATTACATTTCTCAGCACAGTGTTTCTTTACAATACCCCCCTGGGGCATCTCACTGAGTCTGGCCATGCACAGCTTTAACATTATCATTTTGTAAGTGACGGTTAACTTGCATATCCATATGCTTCCTTTCTCTTTTCACTTCAACTGGTGAGCCACTTACCTGACATGGAAAGCGTGGGTTAACCTGAGGAAAACAAACTAAAACAGAAGGAGATTAGAGTAACCCAGAAAATGATATAGCAATTGGCATCTTTTATTTTATATTTTCAAATGTGCCAGGTTTTCCCATACAATTCTGAGTTCTGCAACAGAATCTGCAGCCTGACTTCTTTCCTTGTCAGAAACTTCAATAATATTTTTCAACGCTTAATCCTCACCTACTGAATCCTCTTTAAAACAATCAATGAGCTCGCTTTTGTATACAGGTGTCAATGGAGAAAACACCTGATGTGCATCTTCTTCCTTTCTATGTCTATCTAATTGTAAAATGAAAAAAAGTAGGGGGGGAGCAGCACAATGGAGAACTTATATGTCACTGTTCCCCTGCAAGCAGTCTTTGCCCTTCTCCACCTCCTGCCCTCACTCCCTCTTTGAATTCCTACCCTGAGTCATTCTGGATGTGGACGTGAGTCTTCGCTTTAACTCGTTGCAGGACGGGGGCCCAGATGCCTGCGAGAGAAAAATAAAAATCTTGGCAGATTGCTAACATATCAAGTGTTAATGAATACAGTTCTCTAATTAGAAATGTCTGCAAGAACTGAGTAATAGGATCCTTTGAAAATGTGACAGTTTTTAATTTCTTTTGTTTGTAGAGTTTATACTTTTCTGAATTAGAGCTTTTATCAAACTGGCATCAGACTTTAGGAATGACAATAATATTTGAAATACAAATAGAGTTTCTTTTTAAATTACTAGCTAAGCTAATATTTTATTGAAATTCTGACTTTCTGGACTTTGTTATGTTAATAGATATAATTTAAGAACCTTTTTTTCCTTCCTTGTTTTCTTTCACTGCTTAAAAAAAAAATCCTAATGAATATAGGATTGGCTGAAATTTGCTAGCTAATTTTAAGAAACATCTTGACTTTTTTTTTTTTAATTTCAAATGTAATACTTCCCCAGATGGTAGACTTTGTAATTCATGGCACAAGTTCAAAAAGGTATATTAACTGCCTCTAAACTGTTCAGCATCAAGCATATACTGGACTTAATTGTGAATTGGCTTAATATTAATTAAAATAATTTCCTCAGCATGAAGTTTCAGGAGATGCAGATGGTTTTACTTCTGTGTGCCCACCTCTGTTTTACACCACCCCACCCTGCCCCCTCAATAAAGAGAACAAAATGCTAAAGACCCAGAGCAGCACATAAACACTGTGTGTCCCTTGGAGTCCTCTAAAGGAGCCTGAAAGGGATGATTTCTTTCATTCTTGGCCAAACAGTGATAGACAAACAGGTAAAAAGGCAAGGAGAAAAATACCATTTACTCACTGTAGCAGCAGGAAATCGAGCAAAGAAAATAAACAGGGTTTGAATCCCGGGCCTTTAACCTGCTAGTGAGACAGTTTTCTACAGTTTCATTCTGTGCACATTTGTGTGCTGGTAAATGATGAAGGGGAGGTAGAGGAACTGGAGGCTTGTGGGATCCCTGGGACTCCCACAGCTACGAGCACAGCTGTACAAACACACGCAAGCTTTGTTAAGGTAGGGTGGGCAACAGGCTGAAACTGCTGAGCTGATCTGACCTATAAATCCCTTGCAAAAGCGCTGCCTGAGAGAAAGCCAGAAGTTCTGTGTAAATGTTTTACCCAGCCAATTGTTTTTGGTCCTCTTCTGTATATACATAAAACCTCTAACATCCTCCTGGCTAGATAAATGTGTAAGTAGGTGCTTTGAGCATCCTGCTGAATTGCTGATTACCTGGGGGGGTTGGGGGTTGGCGGTGGGAGGGATCTGTCGGTGGATGGAGGAACTAATAACTCAGGAACTCATTCAAATGAATGTTGAGTTTTAAAGGATACGCGATATATCACATAAATTGATGTAGAGCTAGTGGCTACAGGAAGCCTAGAAAAAAAAAAAAAGAGAATGTGACATCCAGCAGCTTGCTTTGAGGGGAAGGATGATATGAATTGGTCAGATTAGCAACTGGAAGATTAGATTAATTATTTTGAATTGAGATGATACAGTGTCTCTCTTCCCTTCCTCCCCTCAGCCTCCCTCAGCAGATTTCCCATTGCTCATCTGCAGATACGTTCTCAGGCAGCAATGCAACCCTGCACTGTCCTGAATGGATGCGGACAAGCCCTACAAGAGCTAGTCCCCCATAATACTTACTATGCAGAGCACAAAGCCATCAGCACCCTTCAAGAAGAAAAAGAAAAATAAAGGATCTTTCTCAGACTTTTTTTTCCCTTTCCAAACATTTCTGAACTCTGTGTGACCTCCTTTACGACTGAGTCTAAGCACCTTTAAATACATGGTAAATTTAGACAGTAGAAAGGATGGTAACACATCACAAACTGAAGGAAGTAACAAAAAGTGAAACAAAAATGAAGATGAAAATTAGGCAGCCTACACCAGAGAAGGCTGAAACAAAATGTGTGGATTGGAATATTAAATGTAGTGTGAACTGTGCAACCTACACTCTATTTTCTTCCCCTTCACCATTCTTCCCACAACCTAAAAAGCAGCTAAACTACAGGGGGATAATACCACACTTAGGTTTTATGAAACAAAATCAGTAGGAGCAATGGGAATAACGTCACTCCTCTGAATGATCAAAATCCACCAATCCCAACGAGGTGTTAATTCTCGTCAGACCTGTTGGCTGCTGTGGCAGTATTTGAAATAAAGTTGCCCTGAAGTCTTAGGAGGCCAGCTTATTCTCACAGAGTTTAGTGGAGTGGAGGTATTTTCACCCAGCCTTCTCCGAAAGAAGTTTGAAGAGGAGGAAAGGAAGAAAAGGCTGGGAGTGAAGAGTGGGTCAAGCATCATATATTGGTTCATTTGTTGGGTGGGAATAAAAAAATGTAGCAGATGTTGGGTGATGGGCTCAATATTCCCTGCATGAGTTCTGCTGCTAAAGCTTTTCTCCCGTGACTTTCAACATCTCTAGACCTTCCCAGTGATCTGATTATTTGGTAATTGGAATTGACTGCCTTTTATGCTGTATATTTTAAAGCTTTATGTCAGAGGGGATCAGAGTTAAAATACTGTTGAACCTGTACTTGCTTTAGCTTAAAACTGAAGTACATTACTAGATAAGCAGAAATCCACGTCTTCTAAGCTGGTGCTGCCTGAAAGGGTTGCAAGTCTAGGAATCTTGAAGAGTCAATACTTAAAAGACAAAAAATCAGTAGCAAGACAACAATGCAGATGTTTGACAGTGATTTTGTTTTGCCTTTTCTCTTTTCTGTCTCTAGAAATATAATTTGTGCTGTTAAATATGGTTAAGATGACTGGACTTAACATGTTATTTCTCCTTGTGGTGAAACTAATTAAGCTAATCATGCAGTGATTCATGAATACAGATTACGCATTGAATGGACATTTCAGTCATCTAGAGACTGTTTTTCTCTCTCTGGGCTTTAAAGCAACAGACACAAAGCCTGAAGCTTCTCAAAAGCCAGTTTTCTACCTTGAGGTGGACCATTTTCTGCTATGGCATTGAGAAAAGAGAGAGGCAAGAGGGGAATGAGGGGATGCTGACCCTGCCGGAGCTGCCAGTAGCACTTGGATCAGCTGCCTGTATTCTTGCTTAAGCAAATTAGGCTGCAGAGCTGTGGTCATTTTTACACTACACCCTATTTCTGACTAAAGGCCAGAGGCTGTGTGCTGGGTTAGTCCTGTGGAGACTGGTGTCCCCTAGAACCATCTACAGTTACATAGGAGGTAAAAGACAGCATTGTCTTTGCACAAGTTACTGAAAGGTGCCTTTGGAGTTTCTGCAAAGCAAGCAGACTCTTGGGGTTCGCAGGTACAATGTACAAATTAACAACAGGCTGTTCAGAGAGGCTATGGAGTTCCTCGCTTGGAAATATTCAAAACACAAGTGGATGCAGCCCTGAGCAAGCTGCTATATCTGACCTTCCTCTGCACGGGGGGTTGGACAAGGCCAACTGCAGAGGTGCCAGCCAGCCTCAGCCCTGCTGTGAGCCTATCACTCTGTGAACAGTAAACTGTGTTTGCTTGGGCTTGACACGCTGCAGCAGGAGCGATAGAGCCTCAAAAGAAAAAAAAAAGAGTAGAAAAATAGGGTTACTTTTTCTCACTGCAGTAGCAAGCTTTCTTTACTGAGTGACTACTCGGCACCATCACTCATCCAGTCACCGCGCAGATAACCTGCTCAGCACCACTGGTGCCTGCAGTCAGCAGGAGGTCCCAAGCCCAGTGGCCGTGAGCTGTGGGATCAGCCCAGGCTGGCAGGACTGAAGACGCCTGAGACATCACCATCTATGACATGCCCTTTTGTTTATTTGTTTGTCTGGTTTCTTGTAGAACGATCATGATATGGTCATAAAGCACAGCAAGATGTAATGATAGCAACACATAGGTATTTGTAGTTATTTTCACTACTTTTCTTTCTGGTCACACAGAAAGTTGCCTTTCAAGAAGAACAAACACTGGAAATTTCTGTAGAGAGCAATTATGAGCTGTCAACTGTCCTCAGACTCTGATCATACAAGGAATTTTATTTTATTGAAATACCTTCCTGACTCTGGGCTCTGACCTGCGACCACTTCAGCAGATGACATCCAGGCAATTATAGCTGAAACTCTGCAACAGAACTGGTAAATATTGTACTACCAATTCCTTTCAAAATGTGCCATGGCAAAGAAGGTGAGAAATTAATGACATTTTGTACATTTCCAGAATAATCTTCTTATGCCATGTGAGATCTTAGTTTTCTGCTGTACTATCCAAACACAATCAAGTGAGGAGGTGTAACCTCATGATAACATTAGAATCAAGAGCTTGTATAAAATTGTTAGCTTTAATTTCAGTTTCAGACTTGTAATGGCACTTCTACTACCATGACTTCCATTCATCTCAGAAAAGTGTTACCAAATGCTTCCTGACAAAGACATGTTACTTACTGATGGAAATCAGTACTTATTGCTAATCTGAAAAAACAAAGGCCAAATGAAAGTGGATTATATTTCTTCCCCATTTACCTTCCTCTGTTTCGCTAGAGCTTTTAAAAGTGTATTTATAATACAAAATAATTTGCAGCTGGTGGATCTGAACTTGCCCTTCATACCCAGGCCAATGAGTTTTCAGAAGATAAATCTCTTTTCTCAAAGAAAATCAGGGGTGAAACTTTGGTCCATCAAAAGCTAATGCAAAAATCACATTGACTTCTCAGGAGCCTGATTTTCATCCAGTATATGGCTGCAGCTCTATTTTAAACTGTGATCAATAGAGATGCAATGTTCTTACTTGTAGCCACTGAATATCCTCACAACATGGGAAATACATTAGTGACATATTTTATAGTCTCAGTACAGAATACTTAGCTTGCAATTTGTGGTGCGTAGTTCATTCCTAGTGGAAACTTGAGGAATCAGAGTATTCCTGCAGAAAAAATTCACATGTTGGTTCCAAATACGGCCTCTGAGAACTTAGGTGGAAAATTTTTCTTGTGTACCCATTAATAATCTTGTGCCTTGATCAGTTCTTCTAATTTGGGAGCTTCCTTGTGTAGGAAAATTGCTCGGATGAATATTCATAGCAAACTGAACTGAAATGGATTATAGATCCTATCAGAGGAAAGATTTGCTGGTTTATCTCAAATGAAAGTACAAAAATATGGGGTTTGACAGTATTTATCCAGCTGTTGTGAAAAGAGAGATTTTTAATTTTTTTTTTAGCCTGAAATAGTCTAAGGATTTTAAAACAGAGATATTTCTTTCCAAATGCTGACACTATTTCTTACAAATGAAGGAGAAAAAATCATCACTGTTATTAAGCATGCCCCCGAGTGGGAATTTTCTGCTGTTTCTTAATGTTCTTCTTTTGCTACTCTGTGACAATCAGATCTATGAGCTGGCATGCTTCATTCTTCTTAAGCAATTGACTGAAGGCAGGAAGTCACTTTGTTTATAGAAATCATGAGTTAGACCTCTGGAAGTGCTATAAAACAACAGATAGTGAGGTGATCATTTTAAAAATATTTTAACATTTTTCAGGGGTCAAGTTTCATATATGAAGTGGTATTTTCCTTGGGGAACTTTAGCTGGACCAAATCACTCAAATTGTTTGAAGTTCTCCCTGAGATCCTTGTGCTTGTCTATGCTGTTAATCTCCTGTCCACTTTGATGTAACACCATGACTAAGCTATATGAGTTCCCCAAGCATTTTTCAGATCAGTCTGAATGCAAATAGAAGATGAGAATGTAAAGTGATGCTTTCAACTGGTAAATTGTTCAGAAAATGTGCTGACAGTATAAGTGAACACAATCTACTGCATTTACTTTGTTCCAAGTCAGAGGCATGAGTAGCCTGCCTAACTCTCCTATTTGTCCCCATATTCTTTGTCTATTTTGCTTTATAAATGTTTCCAAGACATTAAAAAAGGAATTATGAATGTTTTGATTTAACTCTTAAAGCTCACAGACCATTTAATATACGTCAAAATGCATGTGAACTTCTGCCTTTGAGTAGGAGAGATATGGAATGGATATTAATGTTCTTATTTAATGCTTATGCTCAGAGGTTAACTGGGATCCATATGGGGAGCACACTGCTGCCTACTGAGGTGAAACGCAGAGAAATCTCCATTAGAGATGTCTCTCTAAAAATTTACAATTTCCATAACTCTATGGGGAAAAAAGCAGAAAAAAAAACAGCTGGTGGAAAGTTAGAGGCTTCTTTCCCCCTCACTGAGGCACGTGAAGTCAAAGAAGCTCCATTGATTTAATATTGCGAACAGATGATGGAGAGGTGAGATCTCCCAGTTCCACGTAAGGGGGCTGTGACTGACTGCTTTTTCATCGACCTGATTGGTCAGAAAGACAGAACTTGTGCAATCTTAGTGCCAAACCCAGCACTGCTACCTGCTTGATACTTACTCATTTTGCCACCTGCAGCTCTGAAGAAAGCACCTTCAAGAAAGCTGCTTTTCTGGACTGTGAGAAATCATGACAGGGGATAGGGAGACTTCATTAAGGCTCAGCTTCCAGAAGAACATATTAGAAGATTGTGCATTGACTTAGCAGAACCCAAAAATGGCAGTTAAAGTTACCACTCACCCTTCAATAACACAAGATAGCCAAAATATGTCACCTGAGAACTCTGAATATGCTAAGTTTATACTTTTCAATACAACAAATACTTCCTGAAAGACAACACAGATGTTATGAATTATCCTTTACATCATTTTGGCACTGAATGATTCCAGTCATAAGTTGGGACAGCAACGCTCCACACATGTGCATTAACAAGGGAGATTCCCTGTCCCAGGCTCCAACCAGCTTGTGATCCACAGTTTAAAAGAAATGTCATGGAGAAAAGGAGTAGAACACATTTATGAAGACATTTTATGATTAGCTTCCACTTTGTCTCTGGTGGCAGAAGTTCTGTGCTGATACTTCTATTGAAGGGCTCACATTAGTCTGAGTATCCGTGGTTATGTTAGTCCAAAGTAAAATAAGGATATTCCAGTTGATTGCCATATTTGTGATTGATTGTTAACGGTAAAATTAGTGAGCTCAGAATTATTTCTGAAAGCACCCTAACTGCTTCACAGAGTTTCCTATTGCTGCTCCAAGATATTTTAAATTGGCTTTTCCACTCTGTTTCAAAGTGTTAAGCTATCTGTTACGATTTATAGGCAGCTTTTAAAATTACTCCACATACATAGGCAAGGCTTACAGCATAAGACAGTATTTCTTATGCATTTACTCTGTTGTTTAAATAGTACAATCTTTCTGTCAGTCAGACTATTTATGAAGTACTTTGCTCAAACTGGTTTAGGGATAATTACTTTTATTCCTATGTCATGAGTTAAGTACTTAAAAACTGACTGAAACAGCTACTAGTCTTTTCAGTTCTTTAGACTTCAGACATGGTGATCTCATGGTCATCCCCAAGAAGCAGAAGGTTTTCAGTATCTGGATAAGAGATAAAGTATTTTAAAGGCTGAAGTAAGCACAAGGAAAGAAATCAGGAAGACGATGTGTAAATTTAACATCTGGACACCTCATTTGGAATAACGCTTTCTGATGCAGCAGTGGATAGAGTAATCTTTCCTGGAACTTCTGGTAGTATGAATGCCAAAAGCCAATTCCCCTGTGATTAATTTTTTAGTATGGTCATTCATTATTAAAAAGCTCATTCTGATCAATTGCCTAAAATTAAGAGTGAATACTCAAATGCAGAGCACCTAAGCAGAAGCACTCATTTCACATCAAACAGGAGACTTGCAAAATGGATGTTGGGGCAGTGGGATTCTCCTGGAGCTTTTTCCTTGATGGAGTCAGTCACGTCATCTACCCACTCCTGGATCTGCCTTTATGCTAAGTCCTGCTGCTGCCCTGGAGTGCTATTGCATCCACTGACATGTGAATCATAGAATCATAGAATCACTAGGTTGGAAAACACCCATCGGATCATCGAGCCCAACCATTCCCATCAAACACTAACCCATGTCCCTCAGCATCTCGTCCACCCGTCCCTTAAACCCCTCCAGGGAAGGGGACTCAACCCCTCCCTGGGCAGCCTCTGCCAGTGCCCAATGACCCTTTCCATGAAAAATTTTTTCCTAATGTTCAGCCTGAACCTCCCCTGGAGGAGCTTGAGGCCATTCCCTCTCATCCTGTCCGCTGTCACTTGGGAGCCCAGCTCCCTCCTCTCCACAACCTCCTTAGGTAGGACTGGTACCAAAGATCCTGCTGATCTGATAGTCAGCACCAGGGACCATAATCAGTCAAAGAGGAAAGAAAAACTCTTGCAGACCACAACTGTTTTCAGCCCAGGGGATTTTCTGAGAATGATTCAGTTTGTCGTTTTGGAATCCTCTCATGCATCCAAGTGATCTAAATCTTACAAAAACATCTGAGCTCCTTGTTGCTGGTGGATACAACAGTAAAATGCATTTTGAATTCCAATGTCAATTTTAAGACAATGTTTCTCCCTATAATTTTGCTGAGGTAAAATCAAGTG
The DNA here is from genome assembly GCF_032191515.1 of Phaenicophaeus curvirostris. Lineage (NCBI taxonomy): Eukaryota > Metazoa > Chordata > Aves > Cuculiformes > Cuculidae > Phaenicophaeus > Phaenicophaeus curvirostris. Next base: position 57,726,386 of record NC_091397.1, read on the forward strand.
AAGACAACCGCAGAAAACGTTGTTTAAAGGCACCTCTGATGACAGGCATTACATTCTCCTATCTTACAGCAACTGTCTGGAATCTAGTGCTCATCATGACAGCAGTCTGTAGCCTGCTGAAGATCTGCTGAATAGTGAATAAGTGATAGATCTGCTGAAATAGTGAATAAGCATGGTGTCTGAATCATACTGAGTAATAATAAATCTAAGTCTGTACTAAAACTCAGGAATAATTCTGATGTGAAAACAAAAAGAATGTTTTTAAAACAGGAACTAGTTGTTCATTTTCCATATCTGAGACCAGTAACACTGGAACATTATCTAAAATATGACACTGCATGTGCTGGCTGGTGTTTGGAATCTTGCGAAAGAATCTGATTCTATCACACTATAAATAAAAAGTTATTGTAACTGTGGTAACTGGAGAGGAATGTACAGTGGTAGGGGCAACTAAGCTGGCTACTGGCATTCCTCTATGACATTTGGCTTTCTAGGTCTGCACTAAGGTTAGCTGTGTGGATATTTCATAGAATCATAGAATCAACAGTTGGAAGAGGTCCACCGGATCATTGAGTCCAATCATTCCTATCAAACACTAAACCATGTCCCTCAGCACCACATCCACCAGTCACCTTCCCTGGAGGGGTTTAAGGCACGGGTGGACGAGGTGCTGAGGGACATGGGTTAGTGTTTGATAGGAATAGTTGGACTCGATGATCCAGTGGGTCTCTTCCAACCTGGTTATTCTATGATTCTATGATTCTGTTTTATTTCTTGTGGTGGTGGAAGTGTGGACCAAACTAAAACAGGCTTGAATAGTTTGAAATGTGTTGAAGAGAAGGCAAGAATCTCATTTTCTTGGCTAATATAATATGTCCATCATCTGAGGGGTTTGTAACAAAGCATGATGGATCCATCTTTTCTAGAATAATTGCAATTTATAATTGCTTAGTGATGTTGTCACCTAGGAAAACTGAATCTCTCACACTGGTGTTAGATGATCAAGATATTAAAAGCTTATGTTATTTCTTTCAAGAAATAAAGTATGCTGTGATATCAACTTTCACCCTGGGTCTCCCTGAATCTTGGTAATCCTCTGCCTATTTATTTCAGATAGCCAGTTGAGATGAATAGATTTAAGGATTTACAGATTCTTTTAATAATTGTTTCTGCACAATCCAATTTACAATGGATACGTGCTTTGTAGCATTTTGTTGACAATTAAAACCAGAAAAAACACAGTTTTCCCTCTGCAATACAGAGTCTTGGATATTACGGAGACCAATGTTATAAAAATGTCCATTTAAATTTTATCAGCCTTGGCTCGATGTGTTTCTGCTTTCCACCGCTGGCACTTTGATTGCGTGCAATGTACTTATATATTGGTGCTTTTATCAAACTTTTTTTTCTCTTACATTAAATTCGAAGTCATTCATATTTGTTCAAAAATAATCATGTGTGTTTTTTAAATTAGACATGCTTCCAGCCCATCTTTCATGCTTCATTACGGTGCTGATAAATGTTTTAAGACAAATATTACTAACAGTTTGATTTTGATTATACAAACACTTCACTTGTTTAGATTTTACAACATTTTATAAAGTGTTTTCCTGCCTAAAATATGGAGCTCTTTCATTCTTCCAGCTTGTGGCCATCTCTCTTTGATTGCTTTTAAACAAATCACATTTCTGCATGAAGCATCATTTGTTCTACTATTGCACTATTCTGCCTCAAGTTTAAACTAAGCGAAGGGATCTCTGCTTTTACCACGCACATTTACCTCTTCAGTCATGTTGAGATTTTCTGGAAGTCTTCCATAATTACAGTTTCAAAATATGCCAAGTACAGTAACAAACTGTCTGTAGTCTGCTGAAACACCTCTTAAAATCTTTGAAACCGATACATTTGTGATTCTTCATCTCTGTTCATCTGGAGGGAAGAAACAATAAGAGAGAAAATGACAATTAGTGGAATGGGCTTCCCATGGGTTTTTGTGGATACATTTGTCCACAGAATGACAGGCTGATGAATTTAGGTGACCTGTGCATATGTAAAATTGCCATGGCACTTCACAGAGGAAAGCAAAGCAGGATAAAATAGTGTCCTCATGTGAGGGGACTGTGGCACGAGCAAGTGGGACTCAGTCACGGAGCCCAGCACTTCCTCAATTCAACTGGTGCCAAGACTGAACTTGATTGTATTGAAAATACACTTAGTAATATTAACATTAATACTTATTTACATGTGTTTCTGTAGTCCCAACAAGCCTTCTGCCTCTTAAAGACAGACCTCAAACATATTATATGACCATAATTATCAGCCCCCTTTTCACCTCTTTTTTTTGAGATAGATCATTTCCTTCAGATGTAAGTGCCAAAAAAAATCTATAGGCGTACAGCAGAACTGTTGCTGGTTTAAATCCCCTGTATTTTTTCAACTGCTAAATGTAAGACTTTATGTTTTAGATTTTCATACAGAAAATATACAAGAGCTTTGTGGAGAATGTGCTGGGCATGCAGTAAAGTACACTATGCCAAAAGTATGGTATGTTTCTTCTCATAGTCTTCCTCAGGGATTTTATTTGTGTTGGTTCTGGGCTGCATTAAAATTGCTTTGTTAAAATATTTCATTTTCCACTGTCATTTGATCATCTGTAGAAATGCTTCTTATTGGTTAAAATTTTTTTTATTATCACCTTCACTTGAAGGTCCCATTCCAGCTAATATAATAACAGGATATAGTGTCAGGAAATTCATAAACCATAAGAACACTAAATCTAACACACTGCAAGCAAGTTATATGTATGACAACATAAAACAGTGTGACATGCAGTATTATGAAAGGTGTTGTAGAACTGAAGATTGTGTATATCATGGTACTCACTAATTGTCCAGCTATGACAAAAATCATCTTGGGAAATGTCTATACAGTATGAAAAAGCAGCTAATGCACCATCAGAAATAAACCCTGGCCTCAGTGCAATTGTTTAATTTAACATTCTGAAGATGTGATATCATTTTTACCTAACTGCAAAAGACTGAGCTTTGAAGTAAGACTTCTGAAAATACTGAGTCATTTCCTGACTCAAATATAAATTGACTTCCAAAGCTGTCATTGCCTAAATCGGCTCTGAGTGCCACTAATCTGCAAGAGAAACTCCTTATTTTAATAGATTCACAGTGGAAACAGATGCAGCTATAAGGATAAAGTATTTATTTTCCATCATAACATTTTTCAAGACCTTTGGTATCAAAGCAAGAAAATATTAATGCATTTTTGTTAGAGTTGCCTTAACACAGTGCAAATTTCTTTATACTATTTTAATAATTTGGAGCAACATGCAGAAATTTTTACTTAACAATAAAAATAATAATACTAGTTTGCCATTATATAACACCTTTTACTTAAAGAACACAAGGTATTTTACATCTTATACACATTGAAGGATGATGCTTTTTTCTGATGGCTTAGATCTTCTCCGTTTGGAAGGAGGAAAAAAAACAGACATGCAAGAGCAGCTCTACAACACTATCTCCAACTGCAGAAGCATGATGCTCTCTGCTGAATAAGTGTTAAATGGACACAGAAGACAAAGATGGAGACTTCCTGCTCTCTGACATTCACAAAGACCTTGTTTAATATTAACAGAAGTCATTATGAAGAAAGTGTTAAGGCTGTGATTGTCTGGGCAGATGTGCTTGAATACAGCACTTACTGATAAAATATGTTTGTGGCTGCAATTACAGTTTCTGCATCAGTTCAGCCAAGCTTATGATGCTTTGGCTGAAGCAAGCACTTGTCCTGTTCCTTCAGCATTCCTTACTCATTCTAATAAATGCAACAGTCCCTCTAATCTTATTATCAGCCTTTCTCTTTCCTTCTCCATCTTTAATTTTTCTGAAATATCCATTGAATTAACTTCATAGAATCATAGAATCATAGAATAACCAGGTTGGAAGAGACCCACCGGATCATCGAGTCCAACCATTCCTATCAAAACTTCAGAAGATACTCACTTAGACCTAGAAAGACCGTGAAAGCTGATGGCTGGAGGTGTAAGCCAGGGAAGAAGCTTGACACAGCTGTCTTGTCCCCATGTTTCCACCCTTGGCTGCTGTCAGAAGCAGAATACTGTTTGGGGTGGACCTTAGCTCTACCCCCAAAGGGCTGTTTTTAAGAATGACTTTGCTACTAGTCTGGCAGTGTTCTTAATTCCCTGTGCCTATCTCTGTGCTCCTTGCTATCCAAAGGTAAACATACAGACAGCTATTTTCAGAAAAGTGTGGACAACTTCCATGGCTTTTTCTTCAGTCTCGCAAAATGCAATCCTTACACTAACCCCAGTATCTCAAGTCAGATTATGTGAGATTTTTGGCCTGAATTTAAAAGAAGAAAAGAAAGCTTCTCGCTCATTAGACTATGAAGGAAAGTTTGAAGCTAGGGTTCCCCAAGGTTCAAAAGGGAAGTCAAGTCATAAGAATAGCTGGCATTTCTTAGTATTTTTCAAAATCTTCTGTGTTTTTTTAGTCAGTCTTATGATTTTGGCAGTCTCATTTATAGACTGATTTTAAATGCAGAAAGACCAAAGCCCTGACTGGAGCTCCATGTAGCAGATTTTCATTAAGCCAGTTGGTATTTGCTCATTTTGGGATGAACTCCAGATCAAGGGTTCCCAAACGGTAGAGGTTTGTGGGGCCGCAGCAAGCAAATTGTTGCTAACTCTCAGCAACACTTGAGGCAGAGTTTTCAATGAAATTCTTGACAGTAGATATGCTCGGTGTGACATGACAAACTGAGAACTCCGAGACTAGCACTTTAGATAATTTAAGCCAGTCTTTATGCCTGCTGTTGACAAAACCTGGGAGAAAGATTGCAATATTATCCTAAACCCATGCTGTATTCTGTTCTATAACCTCTTTTAAGTGTTTGCTCTGGCATATTTCATCATAGTAAAATCTCTGATTTCTGCCTCTTGCAGTTTGCCAGGTTGCATATAAATAACATCTTCCCATAGAGATCAGGAATTTACAGCATTTTGCTTTGTCTAATCCCCTAGGGTAGCAAAAAGAAAAAGGGGAAAGAGCAGGAAAAAAAAAAAACCCAATTATATGCTGATTTGCTAATGTTTTTTTTCAGATTAAATGCCACTTTCTGTTACAAAAACTGCTGTAGTTGAAGCTGTCAGTTTTCTGAAAGCTTTCACATGAAGCCCTCTCATAGCTAACAGAACGTTGGACAGTCAGGCTCCTTAGGGGGCCAGAAAAACTTTGACAGAGGTTTAACAGCCCTTGAAATTATATCCCCAAACCTTAGAAAGCCTGCTGGTTCAGTGGGAAAAGACATAAGCTGACCAAGTTATAAATAAACTCTTTTATCACAGGCAATGGTGTCTTGGTGACTTCAAAGGACAAGTGAGAAGACTGATTTCTCTGAAGTCCCATAGACAGTAAGAACTTTATTGTGCTGGACAGGCAAATCTTAGTCCAGAGCTGCAATTTGATAATGCTAAACTTTTTTTCTTTATTTCCCCTCTCTTGTCCTGTTTTGATATCATTGTCTGAATTTTTAGTAAACTGAGTTCAGAAAACTTTCGATCTCCATTTGATGTCAATTTGAGACCTGTGTATTTAACACTTTGATTTCCTGTGCAGACTTTCTCTAATCTTGGAGCTGACACTATAAACATTTTAAACGGAATGAAAAACAAATTTGCAATTATATACAGAGATACTCACTGTCAACACTCCTTCTGCAGGTGAAAATGAAAAGATGTTCCTGAGTGCACTGTAAGCATTATCTGTTTCCATCTGTTCCAATGTGGATTGGTGTTGCATATTAATACAAAGAAAATGAAAGGCTGAAGTATATTTTAACACCTGCTTTACAAAAAATAAAAAAAGGTTCTGTAAACATGAGTTAGTCTTTGAAACAATCCTGGACTTCTTATTTTAAATATTTCCCAATATGTGATCCAAGCAGGATAAAAACTGGAGTGCCTCAGAGCAGCAAAATATCAGAGGACCCCAAAGCACAAAATTTTTGTAATTCTTAGCTCTACTAACAGTGGATTGTTCATGCTAAATATATGCCACTGTGAACATTTGCCTTTTAAGGGCCTAAGGACACATTTATTTTTTTTCAAAAGGGATTCTATTACTAGTCATAAGGAACCTACTCATGAGACACAACAGAAAGAATGAAAAAATGTCCATCCAGTTTCAATGTGCATATATACTGAATTTTTGGTGAGGATTTGGTATCTAGATGGGGAGGAAAGAAATAGATAAATTAGGACAAACAAGGCAGCATCAGCATGTGAAGTAATTTGCATTTTTGTAGCGATTAAGCCATGGACTCATTGATGAGGCAACAAATGAGATTGCTTTATTGAGTGGACGCAAACCTTATATAGTGCTTCTGTACCCAGTCAGCAGCTACCCCAGTGAATTTCCACCTATGAGAATCCCATAGTTACAGCAATAGGGTGCAACCCACTATGTACCACAGATGTGCCCTTTATCTTTATGTTTTCCATCTAATGCATTCTTTTCTTATTAACTCACGGGTCTTAGTAAGGATTCCAAGGTCTCAACAAGCTAGCAAGCATGAGAACACTGGCTGTTTGCTCTGTGCTTGCTGCTAATATCATGGGTTTGCCAGCTTACAAGCAACAGTGGAATCTCTTATGCCCTCACATTTTGGTGAGTGATGCACATGTGGTTTTGTCATTAATGTCTAAACAGAATGGAAGCGTCTCGTTCTTCTTCCTCCCTTCTCCCACCAGAACCAAAAGTCTACCTACTGAGATAAGGCAAGGCCCATATTATTATTAGCCTGTTTCAGAGCAATTTTTATATTTAAATGAATTAGTGGACTTCTTGTCACTGTTACACATTACAAAATTCATTTGAGCCATGTCTGCAGGCAACTTGTTTTATTTACACTATTCAAATCAAAATACGGTATACTTCTCTCTGTACGCAAGGAAAATCATGTCAGACACAGATACACAAAGGAAACACTGAAGCACAGAATATTGTCATTGGCAAAGTCAAGGCAAGAAGTTGACCAGCTGCCAATATTTGAGGAGAACCAGCGGAAGGGGCATTACTCCAAAGGACACAAGCCTTGAAGTTCAGAGATGCAAAAATCTTTCATGTTGGACAAAGACAAAGAAGAAATGTTCCACCTGTTTCATGTGCCAAAGAAGCAGCCTCAATTTTGTTCTTGTTTTGTATCTTGATGGCAGATAACTCTTAAAGGAGGTAGACAGTATGAAATTTTCTTTAGGAAACATCCCTGCCAGTTGAGGAAAAACCTAGAAGAACAGAAGCCTTCCAGGAGAAGGTAGCTCAGTGAGAGACTTCCACATAATCTCTAAAATTACACAACAACTTCTCTACTTTTTATTTAAAAGATAAGTTACTTTCACTATTTGATCTCTTCTTTTTGCTCCTGATGATTGAATTTTCTGCATGTGGCACCACAAAGTGTCACAGTGAAGGATTGCACTAAACTGGGACATGACAGCCCAATTGTGTAATTGAACAGTAGAACTATGCTGGAGAATTTGCTTAAAAACAAAATTGTCAAATTGTTAAAAAGCAGACAGTGATTTTTTTTCTTCTTTTTTTTTTGAGACATTAGAAAGTGATGATTATCTGAAAATCCAACCTCATATTGGACGCCCAGAAGCACAAATTATAATATTTCTAACAATCAGAAGCAAATGGATTGAACTAAGAAAACAATGTTCAGAAAATATCTCACTATTTGTAAAATGCATACTTCAACTGTGCATCAGTGTGATGTATTAGTCACAAGTTTATTCCCAATATAAACCATCTGATTGCAAAATTCTATGTATTGACATTTTCAGACTAGGTTCTTTTTTAATTTCGTGAGCACCTTTTTGATGGAGCAGAAAAGAAAAAAATCAGGAATTTCTTTGAACACCTTACCTTCTTTTTCTCTTCCTGGCAAGGAAATCCCGTGATCGTCCTTTTTATATTCCAGCACCATCTTGACAGTTCCTAAGCCACAACGCACCTTTGCTCCTTTCGTCACCCTGCTAACTTTGTGTTGTCCTCCAAGATATAGTGACACTTTTCCTCACACACCCTCAGACACCACACAAGCCAAAATCTGTTTGGGATCAGGTTTTTTTACATTTCTCAGACAGATTGCTGTGGGTGAACTTATCTGATCTGAGTGTGATCATGTTTAGGATATGGACTCTGACCATGCATCATCCATCATGTGTTCTTGCTGTTGAACATGATATTCCCTGGTTAGACCACAGGCATTGAATTACTCAAAGATAGCTCAAGGACAGTCCTTAAGCAGCTATTTCATGGAGTCAGTCAACAGATGGTTGCATCCTAAACTTGATCACTACGTTGTTATAGTACAGATATATTCAGAGAGTATTTCAGGGGCATTTCTTTCTATTCAAAGATTGTTGTGCAATTCTGGATTCTGACCTCTTATCCTGCAGAACTGTTATTAACATATTATTAATAACTGTCAGTTATTAACATATTATGCTAACATAATATGCTTTGGAGCTTGCTTTGGTCACCATGACGCTTACTATTGTACAACTTTAATAATATTATAACCCTCAACCTACCTTCCTGTGGTCAACTTTCCTTAACTTTCATAACTGACCTGCTTGATACATGCATGTATTTATATCAATATATAAATATATCTTATTTCCAATAAATTAATATTTTCTTCTAAAATATGCAGTCATTGCAATAAAATTTCATTATTCTGTTTGTATTCCTTACTTTTATATTAATTTAATCTCATTATAAGTACAGAATCTGTAATAAAATATTAACAAAAAACTACCCTGCCTCTCCCTCAAATTTCCTGAATTACCATTCTAAAGTTTCAAATTCTTCTTCTCGGATTATAAATCTTCCCTCAGCATTAAAAAAATAGTTTGTGTATAAAGATGCATTTTTGCTACTTGAAGCCACTACACTGAACTCCTGGCACTATGTATTGGATGAATATTAAGGAAGAAGAAAAAAGAAACAAAGCACCTTTAAAATTCTGCTACACACCTTCCAGCTTGTCTTTCAGTGAAAATTATACATCACTGTCCTATCTTTATTCGATCCAGCTTTATATCCTAATGGTCCCATATCAGCCCACCACTTAGTATTATTCTAATATATTTTATGTTATGTTTGTCTTGAACTTAGAAGGTGGCATACGATATCTTTAATATTTTTGCCACTTATGTCTCCTTGTAGCATCTTGTAAAGATTTGAAAATGTATGTAATTAAAAAGCCTGTCTTGAAACATTGATTCAAGGAGCTACCTGCAAATAAGGAAAATGCTTTAGTGTGAAATTGTCATAGACTTGACACCATCCTGTTACAAGGACTGATTTTCCAACTCTCTCAGATTTTTATTTGAAAATCAATAGTTCAGAGTTAAAGAACCAAACTAGATAATGTCATCAGAAGTGGCAATGAAAAAAATTCTTGAATAGTGCTTTTTGGAAGAGCTGCAGTAATATTTTTATTATTCAGATTTTTTAAATAAAAATTAAACTTAGTTGCTTAATCTTTTGATGTGCATTTGTTTTTGAGACTTTGACTGCCACTTCAAACACTATGTCTCTGGGAATGGAAATAAATGTTAGTTACTATAAATGCTGTTAGAACATTATTTTAAGCAAATTTAAATTTTTAGGTTGGTATTGAAACAACTGGCTCCCATGAGATTTCACCATGTTCTTTAGCAAAAGTGTTGCTGTGACTTACAGTCTGAATCTCTAGTTAGATCCTGGTCCAGACCCTGAAGGTCTTTCATTGACTTCGATAAACTCTGAAACAGGCAGTTGATTGCTTTAATACTAAGCTGTAATGGAGCAAGAATTTCCTGTCTCCAGTGCATTTTGCCTAAAGATTTACCTGTAGGCAGGGTATTACTAAGTAATATCACATTATAATGACTAATTGCATTATAGCAAATCACTTTGAAGTCTAGCAGAGAAAAGAAAGACCACAGAGGAGTCCACAGCCCGGTTTATGACACAGTAGTAGATTCCTTCCTTCTTCTTTCAATCTTCCATCAGCATTGTAGCTGCCAGCTCTTTGTCATCAAGATGGTCACAAAGAGTTTCCAGATACAGGAAATTCAGAACTGAAAATAAACTAGAGGTAAATTCCAAATGCATCAGTTACCCTGTGCTCATCTCTTGGTAACTAATTGTTCTTCAGCATGAAGTGCCTACAAGGTGTTTGCACTATCTATTGCAAATTGTCTCTTGCATATATAAAGTGCCAGACTAAAGCCTAGGACACATTCTTCTGCATCTCAGGTAACGTGCATCTGTGTTGGGCTGAAATGGTAGTTCTATTTGCTCTCTTCAACTACCTGAAAGGAGGTTGTGGAAAGGAGGGTGCTGGGCTCTTCTCCCAAGGGACAGGGGACAGGATGAGAGGGAATGGCCTCAAGCTCCACCAGGGGAGGTTCAGGCTGAACATTAGGAAAAAATTTTTCATGGAAAGGGTCATCGGGCACTGGCAGAGGCTGCCCAGGGAGGGGGTTGAGTCACCTTCCCTGGAGGGGTTTAAGGGCACGGGTGGACGAGGTGCTGAGGGACATGGTTTAGTGTTTGATGGGAATGGTTGGACTCAACGATCCTGTGGGTCTTGTCCAACCTGGTGATTCTATGATTCTATTTTCCTAGCAATCCCTGCAAGAAAAAGCAAGTTCTGATACATCTCAAAGTGAAAGTCTTCAGTCTGGCAAAGCAGAGATATTGCTTTGTCCTGCTAGAATGAGACAGAATGCATACAGCTTGACTCTGTTGCAAACCGTTGAGAAATCAATAGAAAAGGATAGTGTAAGCCTTAAGAGGAGGTCTTCCTGACTTGGGGACACCTTGGAGAAGCAGAGACCAGCCTTGTCTCCAATCTACTGAGTGATCATAGGCAATCATTTTGCTGCTAAGTGCATGAGTTTCTTGTCTTTTAACTAAATATCGTAAAGATGTCTACAGCCACCCCATTTAGAAAGTGCTTTAAGATTTACATGTAAAACTTACACAGAAAGGGAATGTGTTGTTCGCCAAACTTGTTTCGTTGTTAAATAAATTAGACTGCATTAAATTTATGGTTATGTTATTTTATTATGTCCCCAGTGCTAGAGAGGCCTATCAAAGCAGGGAATAAAATAATAATGTATTTTTAATATAACATTTGAATGTTGGGTCCATGCACGGAAGGTCAGTAGGAGAGGGCAGAAGTCCTAAAACCTACTTGGTGTGCGTATGTTCGCTTCACTGGCTGTCAAGAGCTGCAAAGAGATGAGGGACTAAGTGCAGAGCTTATGCTGCGTTGCTTCTGGGCAACAGTTGGTTTTCAGGCTTTGCTGAGCTGTACAGAGGAATGGATACGCTGCATGAATCATCTTATTTCATTCCTTGGCAGCCTTATTTTGACTGTGTCCCTCTGCTGTGAAGTGGAAATTGAGAGTCTAGTGTGCAGCCGTGTCAAAGACACTGCGAGTACTTTTTCATGGAGTGGTTTCCACCTATCATGATGAATACCTACAAGACCTACACCTTTCACAAGCTTCATCTTCTTTATCCTCACTGTATGGTAGCTACCACTATTATCATATAAAGGGGTGGGGAGAGAGGGAAGCTCTAGACCCAGAGAGTGTAAGCAACATGTCCAAAGCTACAAAATAGGTGTGGCAGAATGAGTTCTGAATATAAGTCTCCTGAGGGCAAAGCAAGGGCATTAATCATCAGCTTTCCTAACCTCACCCACTCCTCTTGTCGTCTGTCGGATTATCTTTTGCTTTCTTTCCATTTGTGTTTTCACTTAGATTTTGAGTCTGCTTGGACCTTGCTTGTTTCTTTCTAGAAAGCTACTTTATTTTTAGGGAAGAGCTTAAGAGGCTTCACTGTACGCGTTCCCTTGCTCTTCCCAAATTCTGCATGGAGGTTTTGTAAGGGCCGAGTGCTGAGGTGGGGGAGCTCCTGGGCATACATGCAACTCTGCTTCAGGGAACACTCTGCTTCTCTGGCAATTCCTTTGATGTTTGACAATGTATTTTATTCAAGGAGTCACATTTCACCTCCAATATATTAAAGTTTTGTCTGTGGTTCAAGAATCACCATTAGAGTTGTTGCTTTTTCTGTGTTTTGGTCTTGGAGACCTAACAAATCTGTAGCCAATAAAAACTCATTTTTTCTGTTGTATGCCCAAAAAATATCATCATGTAACTAACAAATATCATATTTTGGTTACAATATCAGATGGGCAGAGTTTGTTACCTCCCAGCAGATTAACCTTTGAATCTTTACCGATTCATTAACTGTGCACATCAGTCACCAGTTTTCAGTAAAATTTATTGCAATTAAGTATTGCAGTGCTGTGGAGGCTGAATAGGATTCTCCGTTATCAGTACCATTAATGGCTTTCTGAACTGTTGCCAGTTCATTCACCCCACCCAGCTTTCAATAATAAAATAATTTTGACAGAGGGCCCATGTTTCAACATTTTTAATAAAAACAAAATAAAAAAACCATCAGTAACAGAGCAGTAAAGTTTTCCCTCTCTTTCCTCTTTGCCAAAACTAACAGAAAGGAAAATGTCAGCCTGGCTTGACTCCAAAAAAGGAGGAAATTGAATGGTCTTAGTTCTTATTCTTTGACTAGTAGCATTGTGTACATAGAAGACTTGACTCTCGGGCTCATTTTGACGGATCTGAAACACAGATAAGAATGTAGAAGACTAGATTCTGTAATTTATAGCCAATGATTCTGTTTAAGATCTTTCAGTACCACATAACAAATCAATGTGATTTAGAAAATAACATGGTTTCTGCCATTGACATAAGCCATATGTGAACTGCTAAGCTACTATGTTAGCCACAGCTATAAATTTTAGTCAGTAGGAGGAGATTCTTTATGATTTTCTGCTCAAAACTATTTAATCCGTTATCAACATTTTGAATGAGTTCTTGCTAAATTGTAGTCTGGTAATGCACTGGAATGTCTCTCTTACACTAAGGGAAGACAGAAAACAGCCTTCCACTCAGTTTTCTATGGAACTCACTCACTTGAACATTTTAAAATAGGAAAAAAATTGAATCTTACAGTTCTGTTAATATGCTACAATCATGTACTGGTAACTGATTACAGCCTCACTGACTATACTGCATGTGATCTGTCCAGATAACACTAATGAAGAGTCACCAATGCAAACCCCAGCGAGTGGAAGAGCTAAGTAGCTGTAACAGACTGAAACAGAAAATAAGTGGCCAGTGTCTTCCCTAAAAAAACTCTAAGGTTTCAAACTCAGTTTGAACTTCTTTGTGAACTTCACGCTTACCTCTGCTTCCTTGTGCAGTTGAGGTTACTGAAAATTTGATGACATAAAAAGAAAGGGTAAACATTCACAGAAGAAAAGTGCCTAATGGCTCTCTCTAAGGTAGGGTTCTTTGGGAAAAAAACAGGCTTATATGACATGTTTGAGGCCAAATCTTCAATTACATCATTACCCACCAAGAGGAAAAATCCTGCACTTCCACACATGCTCATTTGCATGTGCAGGTGTTCAACCAGTGCAAACTTTGTAGGCAAGTGAGTATGAGGGACCCCTTCCCAACAGAAGGAGACTGTGTGGGATGGGGTCCTCCCACTCAATGTTAGACACTTACCTAGGTTGGTCTACTCAGCTTCTGTGGCTATTGACAAGAAACAGGTACTCTTGGAGAATGATCTGAGTCTCAATTGGCTTGATTACTGCCTTGAAGCACTTCTTGGGGCAAAGAATTTCCCTGCTGAAGCTGCCTCAGGTAACTGCCTTACGTAGGATGGGGTAAGTCTGTACCTACAAACCTCTGTACCGTTCATGTAAACTGCAAGCATATGAAGCAGCATCACTAGACAGGGCAGGAAAGAGGCAATGGGATTTGTCTCCCATAAACTAATCAAATTCTGTGGAATGAGTTTCGCCTGAAGGACATCCCTTACTCCCTACTGGCAAGACCAAATCGCAAGAAAATCTTATCCAAGGCTTAGGAGCCCAATACTCAGTCAATCCACGTCATTAAAATAGTGGTTGAGTGAGAAGTGGGTGGAATGGTGGAATAATCAGTTTACTTTTCCCAGAGGTAATGATCTCCTGGAGCTGCAATTGCTCTTTACATCCTTCATGTTGATGCACCTCCTCACTGCACTGGATTTTCATGCCAGGGAAAAATGAAGTGCAGTCCATTCCCATTTTTGCTATGCCCTAGTTCCTAAAGAAAAAAAATCCAGGCACATGAGTTCAAGGGAGCTATGACACAGTGCCTTGTCCCCTTGGGTAAATGGTGCTCTCCAGCTCTACCATTTAAAGGCAACCTGTGCACTTCAAGTGAAGAGCTGATTGTATTATCAGAGCCAAGTATTGCTTCTGATGCGGAATTATCATAGCACCCTGTCTTAAAATAGGACAGCCCAAGGAAATTACAGTACAAGCTGACCCATGATTTCTTGAAACCCAGGCCAGCAATCCTCAGCCTGGTTTCTACATCCCTGGTTTCTACATCCCTGGCATAGAAATCCAGCTGCATGGAGCTTTGAGAAGGTAATCTGAAAATCTCTTTGTGATGTGAATAAAAAAAATAGCTAGCACAAATTCAGAGTGTTTCTGGTGTGTACATTTATTTTGTTTATTAAAATATTCTGTGCTCTTGTAACAAAGCACAGCATTTGGAAGCAGTTCTGGTGTAAGGAAATGAGAACAGATTTCCTCAAGTGAAGGGATACTAGGAGAGAACCTGTTATAACTCTTAAACAAACAATACCAGAGGTTGAACATTTATTTCTCATCACTGGTCCATGAAATAATTTTAGGAAATGCACTGATTGGGAAAGTATTTGGTCTGGCCCTGTGAAAGTGTTACTGACCTTGGCTATTAGCAGAATTCTGGCTCCTACAGTGTGGATGTCATTTTAGTTGTTAAAATACTGGTATGAGGTATTGAGTGTTAATGCTGTGCAACTTCAATAGCTTGTGAAGATTAAAGGAAAATTAACATTTGTATCATTTCCACGTCCCAGGCTTTTTTTAAGAAGCCATTCCAATCATAGAATCACAGAATCATAGAACCATAAAATTGTTTGGTTGGAAAAGACATTTGAGACCGCTGAGTCCAGTCATGTGGCATAATCGTACAACCAAAAAACTGGAGGAGAGACATTTCAATAGATTAATTAAGTGAAGATCATATCAATCTCTCAAAACAATTAATTTCAGAGCATCTAATTCCTTTAAGAAAATACATCGTATAAGAAAAATACATATAAGAAAATACATCATACAAGAACACCTTTGAGAAAATACATCAGGAGACAAACAGACTTGTAGTGAAATCTTTAAAAGCGGCTAACCTCCCTAAGAATTTCTGAAAAGCTCACTAGGTGCTTGTTTATACAGATCTAATTCCCTTTAATTTTATCAGAATTTAGGTACTAGCCAGTTAGAGGGCCTAATCACAACAGAGTTCTGGAATTACACCTAAAGGAAGAAGAAGAAAAGGAAAATGAAGCAGAAAAATACTTTTGTACATTGCAGGGGTTTATGTGTGAAGTTTTACAGTACAACACAGAGCTAAAGAAAAGAAAAATTCTGATACTGATACTTTGTTTTTCTATTTTACCCTGGTGTGTCCTTAGAGCTCAGATTGAACACAGGAACTGCTTATGAAGACAGCAGCACTATAAACAGTATCTCAGCCTTAGCTGGGAATTCAGAGGATAGAGAATAAATGCCTTTCTTGTATTGTGAAACTATTCATTTTCAGTTAGTCTTCCAGAAGAATACTGAAGACAGCAATAACACTAGTGATACCTAGGCTTTTAAAATAATAAAATCAGGTATTATGTTTTTAAAGATTTTTCTATGCTGGTATAACCCCCAAACACTCATGAAGCTGTTCTTGCAGAGAAGTAAAAGCAAACAGAATTTTGTGCACAGATAAAATAGAAGGAAAAAAACCCAAAACCAACACCTCTCATCAAGCTTTCTAAATATATTTAAACATTTGCTATGCAATTAGATATCTGAGAATATTTTCAAATTAGCTCAGCTGAAACTAGCTGTTTTTCAAAATCCTGCTCAGCACTGGTTTCATCATACCTAACTTTAAGTTATTACTTTAGATGCTTAACTTCAGTGCCCAGGCTCTTTATATTCTCTTCAAAGCCAACAAACATAGTCAGACACCTACAACTAGATCACAGGAGATCTCTTTTACCCTTGGGTGTTAGAGGTGCTTAAGGCAAAAAAACTTAGATATATTAACTACTGCCTAATGGTAAGGGAGGCAAACTTTGGTCTGCAACTGATAATAAACCTCAATACTTTTCAAGTTATGGCCTTGGACAATACCTCTACATCAAGGTGATGAAGAACACAATCTTCTCAGTTCCACCCAAGCGAGCTCCTTTCCTATGGCTTGATTATGACTCAAGAAAAATCAAAATTTGATTTTGAGAGTCGTAACGTGTACTGAACATAATCAGAAAAAGTAGTTGGAGGTAGGTACATGTCTCATTTAAATCAGTAAGGAATTTTCTATAATAGTTCAAAGGACTGTCTTAAGGAAATTTTAGTCTGCTACAGCTTCAGGTGCAAATGCAGAAGACAGGACACCTCCCTGCAAGAGAGCTAAACATTCAAGCAGAGTCCAGACCATATCTCAGAGCTCCACCTACTCCAAACTGCTTGAATCTTTGCCCTCTGCATGGTATTTACTACAAGTTCTGGTTCAGAGCAAAGCAGATAAATGGTTCCTCTTACTGAGTATTCCACGTTCTTTGTGTGATGTAACATCTGTCAGAAAGTTATAGATTGGTGTTTCAGTTTTATGCAGTACTGTTGCCTTTGGCCTCAGAACTAAAACCAAAATAAATGTTAGCATTTTTGGACTTTTTGCTAAAACGACGCTATGCATTCCTTTAATCTTTCTTTCTAGAGACACTGTACAATAGTTTCCTTGTTTTAGACCTTCAGAATTGCTGACATTAATGCAATTATTTTTGACAAGTTGAAAATCTTCCTGTAATTGAGTTTCTATTTGACTTTAATGTTTGCCCCATTTGGAAGGCCCTGTTAACAGATTTCAAGCTGTGATAATAATATTTCCTTCCTCTATTATCAAACGTTCTAATCTGTTTTCTTTCCAGATCACCACTGCTCAAAATGGCCAGGAGATATTTTTCAAAAGGTGGAAAAGGTCTTCTTTTCAAAAGCTTAGGGTTTGAGGACTTCTTACTTCTTATTTTTTTTTCAATGTACATCCAAATGACACGGTGATCTCAACAAAATCCAAGTTAGTGACATTGGAAGCACAAAGCTAGAATTTAATGTATGTTTATTTAGTACCTTTCATAAAACAGTGCCATTTAAAAAAAACAATCCTCTATAATTAATGTCATGTATTAACTGATGTAAGTACAACGAAATATAGATTTACTGAAAGCTTTTTTCTCAGCTGTAGATGCTATAAAGCCATATAATAATTACATTTAAAGTAACTCCCCCCCCCCCAAGTTCTCTTCCTTGAAATATTTTCCTTTGCTTATATGATGTTTCTTATTTCTACACTCAAGGACACATAAAAGAGTGCAAAAATTAAAGACTTCATTCTTTACCAGTACAAATTTCCTGAACTGTCACTCACAGAAGTTGTTGCCACAAACTTTCTCTTTTAAGGCACATTGACAATGAAGTTATCGTTTTGGTTTCAACCTGATTTTCATTTTTTCCTGGCAGGGTTACTTCAAGTAATTTATTCTGAGTTATCCGTGCCAGAGTACAGCCACGTTACACTAACTAATAGGCTCTGGGGTCTTTTTGACTATCTGGTAGTCTGAGTTTAAAAGAAAAATGTCAGCCTTCAACTCTGGCTGTAACCTTCTGCTTTTGGAAAGTACAGCTAGGAAACTGCATAGATATTAGAAGCAAAATTGTTTTCCGTCTACTCATTATTCCAACTGATATTTAAAGGATGAAAGATAAAGCAAGGTTTTACTAGAAATCCCTGCCAAATCAGCCAGACAAAGGACAGTTTGATAGACAAGGAAAATAATTTTTAAGTACTGCCTACTGCAAAACCTTGTTTGTGGGTTACAACAGTTGGTGGTCGCCTAGACCAGCAGGTTTGGCAAGGACGTATACTACCATTCAAGTATCACCCAAGATGTGCATACCAGCACTCATTTGAAGTATCAGTCAGATTTATTATGCATTTTTAAGGGTGTTTGGAAGTTGGAATCAGATGAGAGAGGCAATAGGTATGATCTCAGCTATTATTTCATTGATGCAATTATTGACAATTGCTCTGATGTTCCTTCTCTGCAAAATTCAAAGGAAATTCTCTCATTACCACTGTAGAAAAACGAAGACACAACTATAAGGACATAATAATTATGTCCATACTCTATGGGAGAACGGCTACACTGTGTTCATCCCCTGTATGTTTTCTTTGCCTTGTATACAAAGTGTTTAAGAGGAAGGAGAAAGTTCCTATTGGAAGAGGGCTGGCCCAGATTTCTGCCATGTGTATACAGCAAGAGTGATGAAGAATATTAAAACCTAAGGCCCTTGGTCCCTCAATACACTGGCACTGGGCTGAAGCCATACACCAGAGATGAAGGCTTCCTATGCAGGACTTACAGTCAATGTTACAGAAAAGTCATTAGCTGCCCCCGTGTTGAAGAGAAATGTAGCCGGGAGACTTTTAATGAAAGGTGGAATTACAGTACGTCACAAACCTGTTAAGCAAATGACAAAATAGCAATCCACTGTGTTTCATTGGCATCTGGGATTCATTAATAGATTGTGTTATAGAACTAACAAAGAAATGCTTATTTGCTACATCTCCTCAAACAAAATAAAAATAGACTTGCAAATTTATGCACAAATAAAGCATTTATATTGAGTCTAGCATTACTCATGGATTCATGATCCTGCTTATCACCAGATACTCCATAATGGGTTGAAAAAATGAAAATGCCCACCAACCACCCCCTATTTCTGAGCACGTGCCAGAAACAGAGTTATTCATTCATTGTTCTTTTTCCCTCATTAAAGAAGGCAGTTCTTCTGATGGGGTAGCAGGAAGCATGACCCATTCCATGCTGTGACTGGAGAGCTTGAGACCTTTCAGGTCTGAAACCTGAGCAGGGAAATGAGAAGGTGCAAACCTACATAAAGCAAAATGAACCCTGTGTCATGCAAGAATGTCGAGTTTCACACAAGGCTGGTACTGGGATTTTAAGGCTGTGATGGATGTGGGGAAAAAAACATGCCTTGCAATGTTGGAGTGAAAGATTTTGTAGTTGGTATGTTGTCCTGCAAACCTACAGCTTATACTTTTGTTCTAATTGGTGTCTCAGTGTCACATGTATTGCCAAAAATTCTTAAGCTTACCATAGAACCCTAGAAATCTAAGTTTATTTTGAAACATTAAAATATGTTTCTAAATATCTTTTCTATTGCCATTAGACTCTGCCATATAACCAGAAATGTGCAGAAAAACCTTTCCACAGAAGAAAAACAACTGGCAGAACTATTAGCCCCAAAAGACAGCTATGCTGTCCATTGCCTGCCTTTCCTGCTGATGGAGTGATGCTGTGTATAATAGCACCAGATAAAAGGGACTGTATTTTGAGTAAATAAGCATGGACATGAAGACTATCTGGGTACAAAGTTTTCAAACACCTAGTAGTTTCCTGGCTGTGTTCTTAATGTATGCAGTACACTGCTGAAAAGTTTACTATACTTCTCTTTGCAGCATGGCATTGTGAAGTAATTAACACTTCTTCATGTTATTGCTTTTTCTTTTTCTGTTTACACATTTAACAATGTAGATTTCAGTTCATGAACCAGAACAGGAATTCTGCGCAAGAATTTTTAACCTGCAGTTTCTGTATAAACTGTCCCTCAATGTCATTAGCTTTCTTTGGCACCTCCTAAAACACCCAGACTTGAAATTTTTGTAATTTAGGATTCCCTGGAGAAGAGTCTAGCTCTGAAGGAATTTATTTTAGCATTAGGAAAGATGAAAGCTACGAAGTTATTACAAGGCCTTAGCAACAGAAAATATAACTTGTTGATTTTATAAGACGGAACAGAAATCAAATGCTGGGGAAATCTGTTTAATTCACCATCAGGCAAAACAAAGAGCATCTCATCAAGCATGCTGATGAGCATGTTTGGCCATCAAAAATGGCATGATATGAAAATGAGGTTGTTTGAACAAATTTTTATGCTGCATTAACTGGATGCATGAGTGTAGCAGGAATCTAAGCAGTGACAGTACTACTAAATGATGTAGATATTTCTGCATATTCTGCTGCATTGCATGTTAGGCAATACTGCTCTGGATATAGGTTATAGAGATATTATAGAGTTTATAATTTGTACTACTCTCCAGTCCCATATTCTCCTGCAAAACATCCAAGAAAATCTTGTCCACAGTTGCTTCACTGGTTTTTTGGATGCTAGTGCCTCCATATTAGCTAACTGGTTTGTAATTTGACATTTTGATTGGACATGAGGTAATGCTGAATAATCAATAGGGTTATAACTGATATATCATACACAAAACAAGATAACAACTAACACAGAAATCTTCACAAACTGAGTTTTTCTATAGATGAAAGTGCTTTGCCATTTTTGCCCGAGTAGCACATTTTATTCTGGGGTTCTTTGTTTTTAATTTCTTTTCTTTTCACATGACCACATAGATTTAACATTTGTGGGAAGGGATGGAAATGTTTCTGTTACTGAGTTTTGCCACCGTATTATGACTCATACCAGCATGTGCTTCTTTCCCTGTACAGACAGATATTTCAGTCTTTTAATCGTGTCTTATTCTCCGTGAACTGAGTTGCTGAATATGCAGATTTATAAATATGCTTGTGATAGCCCTAGACAAACTATTATGTTAACTGTGCAAAAGTCATACAGTTTTTACAGAGTTACATACAAAAGCTTTTCAGATTCATATCAAGGACTTTGGATCCGATTCAAGTCATTTTGTCCCGCAGCAGCAAGATGTCTTCTGTGAGCTAATTATCTAGGCTCCATCTATAACCAGTGGAGAGAACCAGGCACATCTAGGAGGTGATGTTTCTCACATTGATGTCTTAGGTTGTAGCTAGGTTTCAGACTTAACATATATTCCTTTGATAGGAATGGTTGGACTCGATGATCCGGTGGGTCTCTTCCAACCTGGTTATTCTATGATTCTATGATTCTTTATATTACAATGTCTATAGCTAGCTTTTAAGGGTCTTGTGTCAGTGTAGAGGTTAGAAGTTTAGGAAAGTACAAAATCGATGGAGTCATGATTTCACTCTTCATATTAGGCATGCGATTACTGAACCGGAATGATGACTTAAGTTTTAAAGTATTCTTCGTTATCTCTGTTTCTATTGTTGTGGTTGGCAACAGTCTGATTTTGTACGTGCCATCTAAAATAGAGGACCAAAACTCATCTCAGAAGAGATGATGCTTCCCAGAAGAAGAAAAGTTCTCAAATAAAAGCAGTGATTGATTCATGAATTTGTGGACTGGTCCTCTCTCTTGTCTTGGCTGGCTTGCTGGTGACCAGCTGTGTTCTCTACAAATACCAGTAATATTTCCTCTGTATTTTCACATCTTTTAAATTTAAAATCTTCTCTTTAAAAAAAGTAAGGTTCCATCTTATTTTATTTATTTGATTGTATTTTGAATTGCTTAAGCAGGAGTGACATGCAAGACATAGTTCCAGTTATATCAGAAAGCTATGCGTGAATTATTTGGGCTGCAGCGTTTCGTGGCATGAAAACATGAAGCAACATGGAAATCAGACAATTTAGGGAGGGAAAGGAAGGAAGGAAGGGATAGGGTAAAATTAACTACATGATTTCATATCCTTTAATGTTCATGAAAGATGAATGTGTTATACCTCCGTAGCTTCTGAAGTTTAACATGAAAAGTTGTGCCTTTTGAATGCTTCTCTAGCAGCAAATTCTTTAGATTTGAGACAGATGATCAAGTGCAACTAGTGAAATGGCCATTTTGTCTCTAGTTCTGATGGCTATATCAGAGTTCTCTTTTCCACGCTTTTACTATATTGAACAGCCACCTCCAGCTGCTAGATGGCAGAAGCCAGGTACAGTTGAAATAACACTGATGAAATGACTAAGACCCACACTAGCTGACATGGGAATTTTAGTTCAGGACTAGGAAATCATAGAATCATAGAATAACCAGGTTGGAAGAGACCCACCAGATCATCGAGTCCAACCATTCCTATCAAAATGTAGTCTGTCTGTGAAGCATCTTTAGGAGTCTCTGAGAAATGCAATGCCCTATTATATGTTAAACATAAATGTGTTAAATTTGACAATATTTGTTTGTTGTGAGGCATTTCACAGCACAATTCCTTGCCACACATCAGTTTTGTAACAATCTGGATGTGCGCCATTCCAAGTGTGGGTTTCACAAGGTATTCATGATAATGGTGCTATAATAAATGTCTGTACTCTGAGAGCAGGCAAAGACAATACTCTGAAGACCTTCTCGTCTTTTAGTCTGTACTTCTTTGTCTTAGTGCCCAGAGAATCTATGCCATTATTTTGATTTTTATACACTGTCTTTGACCTAAAATATTTTAAGTGTGGATGGGAACAACCTTGATTATTGGAATTTGTTACATACAGATTTATTAGACAGAAATGCGAGGAGGATTTCAAATGTTGATTTCCATGAATATAAGAATTTTTAGCTTCAAAAATCAAAAAGGGAGGGCAGCTTTCAGTGTCAAGATTCCCTCTTTGTTTGAAAGACCAAGCATGACTCAGAGCACTTTATATCTTCTTTGTGTGTATCGGGACACCAAGAACACAAACTCATTTTGTGGGGCAACAGAGATTTCTCATGTTAGATAATGGAATGCACATACACACATGCAAACAGTCGAATTGCAGCATTAAAAATTTAATTTACATGAAACGCATTTTAAATACGGAGTGTTTATGCAGTCACTTCATCACAACCCCTTCATGACTATGAGTCCAAACAGTGCTAAGAAGTTATTTTTAGCATGCAGCTGACAATGACTCATGAATTGGGAGAGAATTGTAGCAGTGGAGCACAAAGGAGGACATTGCCAGTCTCCATGTGTTCCCACAGATAAACTCAACATCTTGCGTGGTGATAGACTGCGTACAAGGATGCCTCATACCCGGGTGCTGAGGTGGTTTTCCTGCAAAACAAAGACTGGTTAGAACACTATGCAGATCCTTAAAAATCAAAGGCCTCTGGTTTTATAAGTCCACTTTACAGACTGATTTTGAAGCTTTCGTTTTCAATGCCAGACAGGTTCAAAAAGAAGTCTGTTTTCATTCCAGCTGGGCTAATCCATATACAATGTCCTTTCCTACTATTTACTAGACTGTAGCTATCAAATGAAGATATGGTGTCTGTGTTTGGGTTAGTTGGTTTAAATTCTAATGACCATGATGTAATTATTATAATCAAACAAAGTTTGTCTGTCTTTGGACTTGGGACTCTTTGCCATAGACCCAATAGTTCTAGCCCTGTCATTAAACTAACCACAACACTGCCTAACTTTAAATTAGCAGTTAGTTTGCCATACAAAATTGCTTGGCCCTAATTTACAACTTACTTCACCAGGTTCTTCGGGTTTTTTTAACAGTTTTCAAATATTTAGATAAACAACCTCAATTTGCAGTAGATTCTTTGTTTGGTTGAATTTTCCCTGGGTTTTTTTGGTGATTGTCATGAGAGATTTTTCAAAAGCATCATTAACTCTCTTCACATCCAGTGCAACAAAGACTTTTGGGTAGGTTTGTTCAGAAGAACTTAATTTAAACCAGTGCTGAAAATGTCTTAGAAAATAGTACATTAAATTCATCTTTTCTAATAACCCAATTCCTCTGTGGTTTTACCTGTGTTTAGAAAAAAATTTAGATTGCACGTGACATGCTTTAATTAGGAGAAAAGGTGGGAACTCTGTATAAATTGAAATTCTGAAGCAATGAAGGGAAGAGAAAGAAACAAGATTCAGATTATTGCTTTGTTTAGCTTCATTTGCTTTCATCTCCTCCATGTCTGAAAGTTTGGTTCCTTGCCTTTGGAAGTAAAATGTCTTCATTTTTTACATCTTTTCTCTCTAGATGGTAAAATCAGAAAAAAAAACTCACTCAACACAACTATTTCATCACTCTTGTAAACTTCACTATTTTTTAGGTTTTAGTACAAAAACCTGAGCTGATTAAAGAATAATGACACAGATATTCAATATATAAAGACATAATGTAAGAAAATATTAACAATTAAATGCATGTAGTTCAACAGAATGCATTAACAAGAAGAACTTAATGATATCTGAAGATTAAAAGAAAGGGGAAGGAAAATGTCCCATTTGGGGGACTTAATAAGGACTGATTTGTAGGACTAAGACATGAATTTATGCCAAGTATTAGGAACAAATTCCTGACAACGGTATGTTGTCAAAGAAAATCAGCTCAAGGAACCATCTATTTGGGAATTTAAAGCTACTTAGGAAATAAATTCCACAGAACAGTTCTTCACTGGAATAAGATGGGCTGTCACTCTAGCTGAAAATCTCAGATGCATTTTATTTTCTTATTTTTAGGGCATAGGACATCTCTATTAGCTCATCTCCAAGTTATGTCTAGGGTGATACCCTGTTTCTGACAGAAACACATTGAGGATGTTTAGGAGACCGTGTAGAATGAAGGTGTGTTTAAATAATTTGAATAAGAGTTAACCAAATGAGATAAAAATAAATAGTGAGGAAGTAGTGTGCGATTTCTTTTTATTGCCACTTGTCTAGGAAATCCTAACTGAAGTGTTAAGACAATCATTAAACATTCTTCATCTCATCTTCATGCAGCAAGGATTCCCTTTTAGAAGGAGAGGCAAATTCTTTGACTCAAATCAGACAAACTGTTGTTAAGTCTGTAGAGGGATTATTTCCATATAAAGGGTTTACCGTAGGTTTAGTTGTCATGCTGTCCAAGTGCCCTACAAATGCTTGCATGCATGCAACGGTCTCTCCTGGTATCAGAGGATTGCTCAGCCCCTGATATTCACTTGATATTTATCTCATTACTAGCTACAAATATTCTCCTGGGGATTTAAAGACTCTTGCATAAATAAAGCTAACTGTGACTATAATAGAAATAACATTTTTTTTAACCCAATCTTAAATGAGATTAATTCTTTAGCATAGCAAGCAATAGCCAAAATTAAAATTCTGAACAGCTACACTGAAAGTTTAGTTCCATGCAAATATATGCAGCAAAAATAATACTGCTTTTGTCAGAAATCACTCATTTCTGATTTTATTATTTTTTGGAGCTCTGTTCAAAAAAAGGGTCATCATTAGTGTAAGGCTGGGCTAAGATATGTTGAATTGAAGCATAAAGAGTTCTGGTTGCTGCACCTGCTATGGTGAAACAGCCTGCTCTGATCTTTGTTTTCTGATTTTGAGACTACTCAGACTCCAAAGCCCATAGTGCAGAACCAAATGGAATGTCTTTGCACAGACATGCAGGCATTTATCTAGCTCTACATAAATAGTGATGGAAAAGGGCAAAAGAAACCAAACTAAAGTGAAAGGAATAAAAAAAATGGAAGGCACTTTCCTGGAGTCAGGTTCTGTCCATTTAACTCGGTACAGCCATGACTCACTGGGCACTTCTTAACTGCAGCTCCCAGTGAACAGAGGTTTTGTAATGTCCCCAGAGCCAGACTAGACTTGTCACTGACTTCTCTATTTCCAGGCCCAGAGCAAAGTGTGAGGCTACCAGCCTGCCAGACAACAAAGACGACCTGCCTTCCAGATTTTCCCGGATCACACTGAATAGCCAGTCCAGCTACCAGTAAGTCCTTCTTTCCTGGTCACCCCATCTGGAAAGCAGTGAACAGAGATGCTTTGGAGACCAGCCAAATCTGAAGTGGCTGCAGTAGATGAAAAGTAACTTTCCAAGCTGTCCAAACCCCTCTGAAATCATCAGGCTAAATTCTCTGACTATCTTAATCCTAATTTTCTAGGGTTTCCAGAGACCTGGGAGATGATCGTAGATATTTATGATCTCCCCTGTGTAATGCAGGAGCAGAGCTGGCTGCACACCAGCTAACTCCCCTCAGCTTGACTGTTGCTTCCCGTATGCTGGTTTATGTTAAAATCTGTCCCATCTGCGCATTCCCAAAACTTCTTCCCCCATGGCATCTACCGGTGTTTTATTTTTTGCCTCCTGTCATGCCCTGTTGTTGGACGAGCTTGAGACTGATCACACCTCATTTTAGATATCTGAAAGTTAACTGTCAAATTAGGTGGTTTTTCAGCTCCCCTCTGTAATCCATGAGAGTAAGTAGACAGATATGGATAGGGATTTATCCTGCATGTCTTCAAATACCTTTCTTAAAATGGGACAAATTGTTCTCAGAAGGTGCTTATTTCTCCCTATGAGTGATCAGAGAATCAGCTTAGATAATTAATTTAGACTAGCTGCCAAAATTTTAAAGGGACAGAGTTAGAAGGGAAGAATCCAGCTCTGGTCAAGGTTTGAGGAGCACACAGCTGAAACTCTGTGCTTTGTCAAGTAACCAGACAAATAGAACAACCAGTTGACAACTTCTGGCACCAAAAGCTGACAATTGGTCTTTGTTGCAGTTTTAAAGAAAGATAAATAATGCACAATAGCTAAGTGCCTGAGACAAGAGTAACAGGCAGCAGGAGTAATGGAAAAAAGTGGGAATTTGTGTTGCTTACCATGAGAACAGTAGCAATTGCAGGAGTTACTGCTTTACTGAGTTGAGAAGTTCAGGAAGTATTAGGAGCATTAGCAGATGACTTCTGGGCTGTGTAAATCTTCAAACGTGTCTCAACTGTAGCCTGATTTTTTTTCAGTTAAGGAATTTTTAGAAATCATTTCATGTTTTGCAAAATAAGGTGTGCTTCTATTTTGAAGTACAAAGGGACATAAGCACCTAGAGCATATCCCTTTTTTTTTTTAAATTTAGTTTACTGATTACCTACCTATCTGTCTGTCCTAAAAGACTACAATAGCTTGGTGGCACCACTTCTGAGGACATAGCCATGTCGCTTTTAGAGCAAAGCAGAGTTCAGCACCATCCCAAGCTGAAGAAACCAGTCCCAGTCGCCTCCCAGGGAGGCAGGAGTAATCTTTCTCTAGGCAGGTATGAAGGACTAGCCCATAAAACATGATGAGGTGTTTTTCATTTCTTACCTTAACACCTGTTAATTAGAGCTAAACTTATCTCTGTTGCAGTCTCACTGGTTTCCCTCTGCCAGCCCTCATGAGACGTGACCTTTTGCTGCTGCCACAGCTTCTAGATTCATGAATGTTTTTATTCTTCCAGCTACGTGAGTCCAAGTGCTAACCTGACTAGCCTTCCAAGAAAATGAAATAATTTAATGGGAATGATGTAATGCTGTGAAAGTATGTTCAGGCTCTTGCCGCTGTCCTGCAAAAGACTTTCCTCCCAAAGAATAAATTATAGATGACGAAGTCTCCTGCAAACCACCCACCCACACTCAGCCTTTCTCTCCTCTTGTCAACAAAATGGATCAGAAAATAACCCATGTTTTCATTGCTTCAGTCAACCACAGTGTCTGCATTATTACTATGCATGTGAAAAGTAGAGGACATTGCAAGCAGAAAAGCATAAACTTCTAGAGCCAAATATTTGCACACCACTTTAAAGTTATTTTTATCCACAAAATGAGATGCTAAATGTGGTTTACTTAACATATTTTGCTCAAACTTCATTCACCTATAGACCACTATGTTATATGTATAGTAAGTAAAATAAAGATGAGGAAGTGGAATATATGCATGTAATCCTTTTCTTTTTTAGAAGAAACGAGGAAATACTTATGATTTTTCTCAGTATTAGAGCCAACAGTTTAAAAACCCCAAAACATACAGATGTTGAAACAAAAACTGTGATGTTTATGAAGAGTAGTAACTATTGAATGAAGGTAAAAATAGAAGACAGCAATATTTAAAACTTTTGCTGGTTCTTATTTTAGAAGATGACTACACAAAGCAAATCTAAAGAGCGGGATAGGATTTCACGTTTTATTGGCATTTGGGGAAACTTTATACTCTGTCTCTGGAAAATCAGAAAGGGAAGTGGTTGCAAGGAATCCAGATAATAATGTATGGGAAAGCCAGCTAGAATTTACAAGGGAGTGGACTGTGCTGGTAAATCAAAAGGTTGCAGGTCACATGGCTAACAATTAATAATAGTGGGGTGTTCCACCAGCAAGCAGTTTCTCCATTTTCTTTTCCTTTATTACTATTTCATTCCCACTAAGCTACTAAATTATTTTTCTTAACTATTGGTGCAAAATACATGCTGTTAGTAAAAACATATCAAGTATATAATGAGAAGCAAATAAGCCTACTGCAGTTTCATAAAAAGACAGGAAAGTTCCAAACTATAGGGTGTTTTGTTTTTTTCTTGCTGAGAAGTAAGATTTTATGGCCAAATGTTATGAGAAACAAGTATTCACAAGAAGCAGAGTTTCAGTGCTCAGATCGGAGGCTCATTTTTAGCTATATAGTGCAAACCTCGCAGGCTGTGCTCTTGACTTGGTGCCAGTTCTCCAGCTATAGTCTCAGAAACGGATGTTAAGAGACAATTACTGACAGCATCCAACTACAATTTGGAAATAGTTTTGGTTGCATTCCATAACACCAAATATCACAAATGTCACCCTTGTAACCCACCACATGATTCTTGAGGAACTAACTAAGCAGTATCATTAAACAAAACACATTGCCTTATAAAGTGAAAAGGAATACCAGCTGCCTGTGTGATTCCTCTTCCCCAAATGTTTTGCCCTAAACCCAAAGTATTTTGATGTATTAATTTATAGGATCAATATCCACAAGACTTTTAAGCAGAGAAGCAGGTAAAGAGTGCTTTTCAAAGATTGCTCTGGAGTACGTGGGGAGGAAAAGCTCACAAGAAATTGGGTATCCAAGGAACTATCCTTAGAAACAGGCATCCACACCACTACTGAAATTTGTCTGTCACGGGACTCAGGTTTACATGGTTCAAAGTGCCTTCTTATTGACCACAAATAGTGCACATCTATGGGTTTTTGGCCTTAATTTTATGTAACAAGTGAGCTCTAATGAAGCTGTTAAATTCTGCTTTCAGAGTTCCTGATGTAAAGGACTTTCAAACACTCTTGCCAATACTAGTAATGAAAACTTGAAAGCAAACATCAGCAGCAATGGCATTTTGTCTGGGTTGGACTCTGAGTTCACAGCTTAACTCTACAGTGGTTTCATTGTTTGCTTCTAGAAAGGAAATGGTAATTTGTCAGAATTCATCCTAGTTTAAAAAAAAGTTTAGGAAGTGCACTCGAGCAAATTAATTCTGAATGTATTTCTAGTCAAAACTGAGCTAAATCATTCTTAAGGTTTCAGGGGTGAAGTATTTCCACAAAGCTCTCAGAATACTGTCCATAAAGATAAAACTCCTACTGAATTCAATGGAGAAGAGATTGACACTAGACATTTCTGTAAAGATTTACACATACCTTCGTTTCTCTAAAACTTTTTATTCATTGTTTAAAATGACAGCATACCATATGGCATAAGTAATTGGACTGAAGGTAGTCCAAGGTGGGAAATTTATAAAAGAATTTGAGAAGATTTACTGATGCCCTGATTAATATTTTTGTGTAAAGGAGAAACTCAACAATTTTTCATCAGCTAAAGACAGTGTGGTCCTAAGAATGAGTTTGTGTGTTCAGAGCAGAATGGAGAAACAGAATTCCTCATATAACTTTAGAGATGGCTGTTGTTTTATAATAAAAAAACCAGTCATGCTAGTACCTTTTAAGCCCACAGCACCTTTTCTTCCATAGAATTTTAATGTGCTTTTTTCCACTCATCAATTGTTTTATCCATTCTGGAAGGCTCTTTCATTAAGCATAGCCTGTAAGTCATGTTTAAGACTATGTACAACACATGAAACTTCATTATTTCCGTTGCTTTAAAGTATGCCAGATATGCCTAGAGATTTCAAAATTTACAGAAGAAAATGTAAGCTTTAACTTTGGTTTTCACATAGAGTTCAATGGGAATTGTGTATGTCAGAGCAAATATATTGCACAGATAAGGTCCAGAATTAAGGTTTTGGACATATTGGACAAATAATAAAAACATTTCAATATGGATCACAAGCTCACTATGCATATACACAGGGAATAATTGAAACTGGCATGCAGAAACAGAATCGTACAATTATTAAAGAACAGTTCAGAAACTAGGGGCATAAGCTTAATATAACTTAGGAGTCAAGGAAGGCTTGGAGCAGAAATATATCATTCAAAGTACAATAAACTTGTGGAATATGTTGGAAACTATAGATGACTTTGAGACAGCTAGATACTTTTTTTGGGAGAGAGAGATGAATGAAGGATACTGTGTCAAAGTAAAAAGATAAAGATAAAATTGAATAGAAAGATATTAGGTTCTTGTACAGCTCCCTTCCTACTGAAATGTCCAAGATGTGGTGTAATCATGCTATTCAGTCTTGAGAATCTAATCTAAAAAATTACATTATCTATAATGACACGGGAAATTTGCTGATTGTACATAAAGTGTCTTGTCAGAATATGCTAATGGTTGGATTTACAAAAGCACTCAGTAATGCTCTAACTTTGTTCTTATTGAAGATAGTGAAGCAGACTTAGGCTGATGCTTTGTTAAATTCTAAATCTGATGTTCATACTGTTTCATTGCAACCTTTTCCCTGAAATTTAACCCTAACCTTAGCCTTTCCCTCAGCAAATTAACCTTGGCCAGTGTCAGATCTAAACCTAGACAGAAAGTTCTAAGGTCATCAAGCAGAAATCCAGTCCATCATTATCTTCCAGACCCAGCTTTAGCCACTGGACATTGCAAATGAAAACATGATACTTACTCCAAACTTAATCTCTGCCATTTTGCACAATTCTGTGCATTAAACTGGAAAGGTGAATCCCACAAATCTAGGTTGAGAACCAAATTCAAACAACATTCAAAACTAATTAATTCTTTCAAGGTCGAGCATCTGTAACATTTGCATTTGCTTTATTTCATTGTAGAGTTGCTTCCCAGCACCAGACCCAAACCAAACCAACTTTTCCCTTCCAGCACCATTACCAGCTCTTAGCCATTGATGTCTCTTTACTTGACATAGAACCTTAACTTTGTTCTTGACTATAGTCACATCCCTTAGCGCAAGTGGTTTAGGCAAGTCCAACCACGTGACTCTAACAAGACTAGATTGAAAGTTAACAATCTCTCTCCCTAGCCCCTTGTCCCCTGCCATCTCCAGAGGTACCTCAACACCTATTTCTCTTCCAGCAGTTGCTAAACCTGGCAGTATGACTCATTCACAAGCTCTCTGAGTCCATATTCCCATGTGATTTGTCCTGGTATTGATGTTAAACTAATATATACAGATAGCTTCAAACCTGAGTCAAATAGACTGATGCCCACTAGTATGGTCACTAAACTTGGATTTTGCTGGATAATTTAGGTCTAGGGATTGGAATTAAATTACAGTTGTGCTGACTACTCTTAACCTTTCATATATTATGTTCACAGCTAAAGTTGGCAGGAATATACTGAGCTGGTGTGAAGGCTTCATGGATCAGTAAGGCTCCTTGCTTCACAGCCAGATTGGTTTTGAGACTAACACTGGAAAGAAACAAGGAACTATGTTTTGATCCACCAGGACTGAAGAGAGACAAAAATCTTTAGTTTGGGCTGATTTTTCTTTTTTAGGCAGAAAGACTGATCAGCTAAATTTCTGTCCAGTTAGTGTTTGAATTGTCACTTGTAACCCACCTGCATGACTATAGGACTGAGAAATCCAGAATTGCCTTGAGGTAGAGTAGGTTAAGGGTTAAGCTATGGAACACATAGGTGATATGATATTTGCCTTTGTAATACTCTTGGCACTCGAGGAAAGTATTTAGCAAGTAGATTTCTCAAAGAGATAGCTGCAGAGAGAGGAGGAACCTGTGTCCACTTCTTCTCTCTGAGCCTTTCAAAACTTCCTCCAAGACAAGACAGGCTCTTAATGTTATCTCTCCAAGCAGAGGTGATACCGACTTGAATTCCCCAAAGCTTAAGAGATAAAACTGAAAAACTTTGTACTTCTGACAAATACAATGGAAATATTATTTTTTAAAAAGTATGTGAAAAGGAAGCCCAAATTCAGAAGATCTTCAGAAGCCAAAGAAAACCAAATGTAGCCTTTCATTCCTAGGCTAGTCAGAAGTTGGCTTTTTCTAAGTGAATATTTTTTTGTGTCTTCCATCATCGCTTCTTCTGTAATAGGCTTTTGATTGACAGATGAGTGCAGGAATATCCAAGAATATGCCTGCTAACACACAGTTTTGTAAGAGCAGGCTGCAATCAGAGCCTGAGCTCAGCTTGAGTCATTGTTGTTTATGAATGTAAGCCAGAAGCTCTGGAAACCTTATTTAAGAAGAGCTAAAGTTTTTGTGGCATCCTCCTGGCAACAATAGCACATCAGAGGTATAACTTTAAGACTGTGTTGGCAAACGTGTTGTAACATTTGTGGTAGCCACTTGACAATGGAAAACCTTAGGATGTATTTTCAGCTCATAAATAAAACAAGAAGGGCTCATGCTTACATGATCATGGCTGTTGAACCTTGTCGTCTGTATAATGTTCCCACTTGCAATGACATTCCTTAAGATGAGCGGTCCGTCATTACAGAGCAAACACATAATTATGGTTACAGGCTTGTTTTGACAATATTTCCAACATTACAGCAACCTGCTTCAGAATTTCTTTATATCAGCAGATCTCAGGCATTTCACAAGTGACATGCCTTCTAAACGCATACAGCAGCTCCCTCATCTCAGAAATAAGGGTAGTCCAGTGCCATTTACCGGAGTTACTAGAAAATGATAAAAAAAACTATGCAATGTTAGTGGCTGACTTCTAATGGCCTGAAGATTTCTGATCTCTGTCATTTTGAGAATAGAGACAAACCTATGAGAGTGATTAATGTACTAGTGCTGTCACTCAGGATTCTTATTAATCAATTCACAATTTGCCCTAGGAATAGACCATGCATAATTAAGTTCAATATATCTATAAAGATACCCTTTTGAAGTGCAATATTTTGTTGCCTTGTAGCAATAGAAATAAGACATTTACATTGATCTGAGGGGAAAATTCTCATTCCCCATAAAATGCAGTACTAAATTCAGTTCTGGAATGAAACAATGCATTTCAAAATATTATGAAAACTTTCATAAACTTGTATGATATCATATGAGTTCTTTATAACCACTTCCAGTATTTAAGAAAAATTTCAGTAGAAAAATAGCCCCAAGTACATTTATAGCGATGCTTACATATTTGCAAAATATTTTTCTCTAGTGCACATGATATGTAGAGAGTATTCAACAATGTGTTATGGTTTAAAGATCTTTTTGGTACTTGCTAGTGATCAGTCCTGATTTTATTACCTGTGAAGCTATTCCAGACTCACACAGCCGTTCCAAACTCTATCTCTTAGAATGAGAATATTTACTGTTTATACTAGTTTCATATCAGTAATCCCTTGCTCTTTTTATTGTGTGTATTCACATCTGTGTACAAGAAACCTGTGTCTGGGAGATATGTACTTATGCTTGGTGTAAGTACATACATGTCTTTGCACTTTCTTTCTTATATATAAATATGTATATATTTAACAATTTTGTTTAAAAAAAAGCTTTCTACGTCAGAAATTAAATATGAAATATTTAAGACGGTGGAGAAGATCAAAGTTTGAAGATAATACACATGAAGTCTAGGTAATGTAAATGTCAGTATGGGAGCCATTAGTAAGTATTAGCTTTTTTATAGTAACCAGAAATGTATCTGTTTTATTTTCGGTTGTTTCTGTTGTAGTCTTATAGTTTCCATTCATGAATTCTGGATTGTAACACTTTAGGTCATTTCCTTATCATACTGAGGGCCTCCAAATTTATTTCCTGTCATAAAATTCTTGGCGCATTCTTACTATTTTCTAATTTAGCAGCCTTACCAGTTATCAAAGTTTTGGATGACAGTCCACAGTGTGTGAGATTCCAAAATTAAGCACCTTCCTGGTAGAATCAGGAACCATTTGCCAACTGTACTGTCATTTTTCATAATGGGGGAGCAGTTTTTTCAGCAGGAAATAAAACTGCCAGCTCTGTTTAGATCTGATTTTAGCTCACAGCTAGTGATGTGGTTCTATCACCTTGCCAAGACTTCACTTGACCTTCTATCCAATTCCAGGGCAAGTTCCAGCTATTTTAGTTTTTAGTTGTGGCTGCCCCATCCTTCAAGGTGCTCAGGTCCAGGTTGGATGGGGCTTGGGCAGCCTGATCTAGTGGGAGGTGTCCCTGCCAGTGGCAAGGGGGTTGGAAGTAGATGAGCTTTAAGGTCTGTTCCAACCTGAACTATTCTATGATTCTATGATTTGCTAAGCTGGCAAGACTAGTGTGCAATGGGCTAGTGTGAAGTGAAAAAAAATAGGACAGATCCTGGCTCTGAAGGCAAAACAGGAGAGTCTTCTTGGAACTAGACCCCACCCAGCTACCTTGCTCCTGCCCAGTATGTCTTCCCTTTCCTATTATTTTTTATTCACTGTACCACTTGAAAGTCACCTAATCTAAGAAGGATTGAATGTGAAAGTTTGGAAGATCATTGAAGGAAAGATGCAGAATAGGATATGTCCTATTCAACATTACATTGAGAAAATACATACTATGAACTCCATCTGTTCATCAGGAAATAGTATGTGAATATTTTAAGGGTCAGATTGGAAGGAACATAAATGAGAAAAGGAAACAGTGAGGTAGTTGTAAAATGGTGTAGCCAAGGTTCAGTGAACACTTCTGGCCACAGCAGATGGTGGAGTAGAAATTTCTGAAATTTTTCTGTAACATGTGGTGTTTTTCTTACTAGGACATTATCAGAAGCATGTAATAACATAATGCAGCCCTATATAGTCTTGGGGAGGAACAGGGTCTTGCTCAGGGTTGGTACCCTCACATGCTGCCTCACGGTGTTCCATTACAAGAGTGGAAATTCATTAAAACACACGGTGGTCCAAAAATGTGCACAGAAGGCAGTCACAGAAGGAGTTACTTTTATTAGGAGTAAAATTTTCTGTGTAATATAATATTTCCCACCCTCACTACTAAAAGGGCAAGAGGAATCTAAATGGAAAATGTAACTGCACTCAGGGTGCCACATTTGTGTGCACATGCACACACATTCACTCATTACATACTGAGAAAATCAGAGAAAGAGGTTAATGCATGGGAAATATACTATATAAAAGCTTATTAGCAATGGCTACTCAACATCTGCGGAAAAGTTGACAAATTCTGTAATGACAATTCTAATTTTAAAAAATATTTGGGGTTTTTTGCTTTGGTTTTTTTTGGTTTTTTGGGTTTTTTTTTAATTTGCAAGCAGTGCCTTGGGATTAGTTAACAGCATAAAAAAGCCTTTGAGTTGCAGGATATAAATATTTCAAAGCAGTGGCTATAATAGAAGATAAAAGGTTACATCCTGATGCTACTTATTTCAGTATGCACAGTCTTACTGGTTCAGCCACAGCAGTTCTGACTACACAGACAACCATTCCCCACACTGAATCAGTGAGTCCTTTTTTTCTCTAGCTCATTTTACGTCAATGTTGACAAAGTTGGCTCAGGAGGGTCGTGTTATGGGACTGCAATCATGGCAAGCTCCATGCTGTTCCCTGCTGTTCCCTATGACATTACATCCATGGCATTGTTTAAAATAGCCATAAAATTCTGATTACTCCTTACAACACATTTTTACCATTTTTGTATCAATTTCCTAAGTTCAGCAGCTGCACCATTCCACCAGCGATTCCCTGCGCTGTGGATGAATCTTGTTCAGTTTTTTAATTAATAAAAAAAGGATTCAGTAAAATCCATTCAATAAAATGTATTCAATAAAAATTCATTTTATTTAATATAAAATCATTTGGATGGAAAAGTGACAGCGGAATTTGTGATAATCAGTGTTTATAAGGAAGAGACAGTTAATCATGTTTTTCAGTGCTTGCATGCTTAGTTTTATCTTTTTTTTTATAAGTGAGTAGTATGTATACTGATAATTAAAAATCCTGCATAGTCAGATTGCTTGACTTTTATTGCTTTCCAGTATAAGCTACAAGCTCAAAGGCAAATAATTACCCTGAGCAGCAGACCACATAGTTTAAATGCAACTCTGGCACTGCTGGAAAGCAAATTTGGCAGGGTACTGATTCACTGTTTCACAAAGTCCCAGAAGATTCCCCGGTATACATGTGCTTCATTATTCATAGAACTTTGTCAGATTTGAATGGTAAAGCAGTTTTTTGTAGGTTCAGGGTTGCTTTTGAGTTCATGTTTGCAAATCTGCAGTCTGGCTTTTGTGAGTAGATTTATGATAAGTTTTTTGTCCAGCATAAATAAAATATTCAACGTGCACTTTTTTATATACCAATGACTTCACTATTTCAGCAAATAGGTTTTCTTTAGATTTTATCTCTCATTCACTCGTGTACTCCATAATGCTCTGCTTTCCACCAAAATCATGTTTAAGGTTTCATTGAGATACACCTATGTGTTGAAATCTTTGTAACACAGGAGAATTTCAGGCTAGTCATTAGTTAAAGCCCTGCAGAAATATTGCCTGGATGTGTGACATATTTCAGGTTCTTTATCTATAGTGTTCTGTTAGAAAAAGTGATCGTATCTCCTCAGGGGTATGTTTCTGTTTTGTTATCTTCCTGAGGAAAGGATAAAGTTCTTTCATGTTTGCTGGTGGCAAGAAAAGTAGAGGCTGAGCGACTGCAAAATACAATAGCTCAATTTGTACCAACACAGAGACATGGTGGGTTTGAATCAGCAGAGTAAGAAAGCCTGAAGGCTCTTCTTTCAGGTTCCATCAAAGCAGCTGGAAGATAACTAAAACCCAAGACAGATAACTTAACCCAAGACAGTGAAACAGAGAGAAGAATCTACCTTCTGACAAGAGAAAAATATTTTAAATATGAATAGAACTCCTGTCTGCCTTTACAAATAAAGAAAAAAAATTGTGTGCTAAAAGAATTAATACTATGACTATCAGAAATTGTGAAATGAACTCTAGATAGGGGTGTCAAACTTGTCTCTTTTCAAGATGATGTCTTTGTAACGAAGCTTGCAGAGACAGGTAATTACTTTTCAGCCACTGAGATCATTACTTCACAAACTCTATCATTTTTACAAACTTTTTTTTTTTAAAAAAAAAGGCTCTAATCTAACGAAGAGTTTGAGCTTGTGAGTATGAAGTGTCTTGTTGATTTGAAGACAATGGATAGAATAACGATAGCAGTGAAGTCAGTAACAAATATTGCCTCATGCTGAAAGCGTTGGACTGAGCCTTCTGTTGGTGAGGTGTCAAGAACATTTTAAATAAATGACACCAAAAAGCATCTTTGCCATCATAGATAGTCTTCTGGGATTTATGACATTTTTGAAATTTCTGCCAGGATTCAGTTTTCAAGCTACAAGGCATATAAAACATATAACCTTAACATGCCATTTGCTGATTCATATAAAACATGTAATGTTTAATTCCCCACCCCCTAATAGGGGAACCTTTATTGACATATTCATAAGTAGCATTTCGCCACTATATTTATTTGCCATCACTTAGCTTTCCTGACTTCAAAGACAGAGGGGTAGAAGGGTTTTCATCATTCCTTTCTCAGAGCTGAGCACAGGAAATGGGGGATTTGTGTGTTTTATTAACTTGGCATCTGTGTCACTATGGCACATGGGGAGAAAGAAATGTCACAAGATCTAAAACTAAAAGTCCTAGACAAGCAGATGAGCCAGGAAAGGATAACCAAGAATTCATTCTAAAATGAAAGTTTACTTTTCATCATGATTGTGTTGGGGAGAGGGGAGAATTGGTTTGCTGTGAGACTCCAGGCTACAAACTATTACAGCCAGGCATCAGGAGTCTGATTCAGCTGCCACTGAAATTGGTGAAAGGAGTCTTGACTGGCTTTACTGGCCATAGGTTCACCATATTCCTCGGTGGTATTGTCTATCCTACTTAATTGCTATCAGTCCCATCTCACCACGCTTTGTTTTAGTTTTTTAGCCTAAACCAAAATCAATTATCTATTCTCCCACAGCAGCGTACAAAGAAAGACAAGAAAATCCATGGCCATAAAAACAGGCATTTAATATCAGAGAGGAAAATCTTCTGGAAATAGCTATCTTTCTCTGCTAATGACTGAGGAGGATTTGATGACTACCTTTGACCAGGCAGTTAACTTCTAGACAGCTAAAATTAGAGGACATGAAACTAAACCTTAGTGTATATGAGACAACATAATTCAGAGTTGAGTTTACCCATTTCCTGTTTTTCAAGTGATTTATATTACCCACCTAATGCCCCTTTTGCTGTGCTTGACTAGAGCAGTATATTTGCCTAAAGAGGCAAGCCAGTACATTCCAAAATATATCCTGAATAGTGCTTTGCACAAAGTCCTTATTTCCTACTCTAAAATCCTGTATTCCTATATGAATTCTAACTATATTTCTTCTTGTAAGACATTTATACTTTATTAGAAGTCAACTTCTTACCTTAAAAATTTTACAAGATTTGCTTTTGTCGTTTCTTAAAGGATGAAATGAGGCAAGATGTATCTACTTCTTTATGTCACCCACAGGTATGACTAATGCACATGTTAGTTTTTGGTTTCTTATAAACATTTTTTGTCAGATTCCTCTACAAAGAGAGGAATCAGAGACTATTGTCTTTTTCCAAGCATTGCATGAGAAGTGCCATGCTTAGCTCTGACTTACTGATTCATAAATACAGACAATGAAAATGAGCAGTAGACTCAAATCATGTAACACCAAAGGCTTTCAACTGGATCTCATTCTGGGCTTGGCACTAGCTGCCCCACTGAAATGATCTCAGGCTGGTGGTAAATTGTTAATTCCATGAATCTTCAGGTGAAGTTTTGCCATGGAGAGTGGGATGGATCTCACACTGCTGTGGGAGACAACACATGGTGCCAAATCCACAGGGATTGATTTCTCTTGTCCCTCAACAGTGCTATGTTGAATGCAGAGAAGGATCAAGACAGTCTCCTCTCTCCCCTTCTGACCAACCTCATCCAGAGATGGGGTGAACTGTCAAGGGGAGGTACCTTCTCCTCTCTTACTCAGCATGCTAGGGGCTCCTGGTGTGCTGGGGCTCCCAAGGTCAGGTTAGTTTGGCTCTTCCTTATCCAGGTTGTACCTTCACTGCTAACCGTTTGCATTAAGTCTTTGGCTCTGGACAGAAACTTCAATGCAGAGAGGTCAAGACTAAGCCAATTTGAACTTGAAATCAAGTATTTAAATCCTGAAGGGTTGCAAGGATAGGGGGCAGGGAGGTGAAATGACTGCTGTCATATAAATACATGAAACCCCATAAAAATTTTTACAAGACACAGCTAATCTCAAGATAACGTCTTTTGGCCATTGTAAAATTGACTCATCAATATAATGGAGTATTTTTTTGGTTACTTTATTTTAACTTTCTTTTTTACAGTTAATGTTTACCAAGTCTCTGGGGCCTAAAATTACCTCACCCTTTTGCTTCAGGTCTACAGCTGCAGTTTCTTGCCTCACCATAGAAACGCCTGGAATGCAGCGTTTTGTTTCCTTTCCTGTTAGGAAAATGAGGGAAGCTGAAGTAGCAACTGCCACCAAGAGACAGATAAATGCCTTTATAAATGACTAATTAGTAATTTAAAACTACGTTACTGGGTGGAACATAGGTGACTTTTAGATACTTTGATACTCCAAAACGCTACAGTACCTAGGGTATCTTATTGTGTCCTCAGAATATACATTCATCTGGGTTTATCAGATCAACAACATCTAAAATTCATTTTTCATAGTTACTTTGGAGAGGGACTTTTTGTCTTTTCAAAGCAGCCAGTGATTACAGTTTTTTCTTTATTCAGAAGTTCAACATAAAACCTACAGGAGATTTTAATTTCTAGTCAAGTTGAGTCCCCAGAGACTAAGACACTGAAAGTCTTGAGTTCTTTCACAAAATCTTGGCACCTTTTTGTTTAAAGAGATCTTCCGCGCAGTCAGAGTTGCACCTCTTTGCACCAAGAATTATATCTTTTGAGCCACACCAAGAAATGGGGTAGAAAAAGATTAAAAACCTTGTAGCCCCAGATTTGATAGGACCTGTCTTTGAAAAGGCTTCTGTGATTCTTCCCATTACAGCACTATGTGACTGTAAGGATCCATAAATACTGATATCTTTCAGTAGTGGACAATGACATCTTTTTGTTGCCCCTGTTACTCTACATGAAAATCACAGTAACCGCAACTTCATAATCTGTATTTTTGGGATAGAGATTTTTTTTTATACTTTGCATTTGAATGCAAAAGTGTTACTAAGAGCTATTTGTCTTTTGGCAACGTTGCTATAACTTAGGTCTGACAAAGTTATTACTCAGTTATGAAGACAGGACTTGGACACATAGTGAGTGCTGATATTACAGCATAGTAACATGGAAAATTAGTTTCCTAGGAACATAAAACACTGTTCATTATTTACCTAGACTCAGAGTTTAACATGACTGTATAACGCATATTACCATATTAGATGACCTGTAACTGTTATAATAGATGGTTCTTATGACAGTTACTTGAAGAAAAAACTAAGAAAATAATATTATCTATGCATGACATTATTTCAGCCTGGTTAGAACTCTGCCAATGCATCTCTCCTGAGAATACAACCGACAGTCCTCAAAGCTAGAAAGGGTCAGTGTCAGAAGCACCGCAAATGACATCTGCATTTAGAGCTGTATAACTTTAACCAGAGCAGAGTCAACCCCCCTTAGTGTGCAATTGCAGCTGAAGTTTTCCTGCTGTTCTCCTTACCTGCTGGATGGATATTGCTGTCGCTGAACAAAGAACATCTGCTCTTCTTGTAATTCAGTTTTTGAACTATTGTAAATTTCCAAACTAGTATAGAAAGATAAACTAAAGTTGAAGTCAGGCTGGGCTGGAAATTGCAGGGGTCCAAGAACTGATTCACATTCTTGTCTCAAAAGCAGCAGCATCTATCAAAGCAGCAAGACAGACAGCTGCAGGCAGCAAGAGATTCTAAATTTAATCTACTAACTCATGCATGTTAGAGTCTTTTTCTTTTTTTTTCTTTTTTTTCTTTTTTTTTTTTTCTTTTTTTTCTTTTTTTTTTTTCTGCGCAGACCCTATCTTTGGTTTTGCCTTAAATTTGTCTTAATCAAGCACAACTCCAGCAACGCAAATTCTTATTTATTATACTGAGGGTAACCTCAGAAAAACATAATGCCTTGTTACAAAAATTCTGCACCCTGGAAACATTCCAGGTCAGGCTGGACAGGGCTCTGAGCAACCCAATATAGTTGAAGATGTCCCTGCTCATTGCAAGGGGAGGTTTGGACAAGATGATTGTAAAGGTCCCTTCCATCACAAACTATTCTATGATTCTACAAATATCAGGAAAGCTCTTTTCAATAAATATGGATCCTTAGCCACAAATGTCAATGGGACCATACTATTGGCCATTTTAATTTTATCCACCATGAAATGTAGCATGGGACAGTGGTTTCACAGGACAGTTGACTAGACATCAATATTTAATTGACAGAAAGAATACAAAGGAGTCGCTTTAGCATGTAAATCTACTTAACATGTTGTGTCTTTATTCATGTGCCTCGGGCAGGTAGGAGAAGAAGGAAGAACCTGGTCAAATCTACTTACAGTACCAAACCAGGACCTCACATAAGCAGAGCAGCTTTAGGTTTGCAAAATAAATCAGGGCATGGTCAAGGGGGAGGACTTTTTAAATCGACAATGTAATGGTAAGAAATGTCTCATTGCATAAAGACAATATTAAAAAAAGTAGAATCAACATGGTGGAAGATAATTTACTGGTCCTACTGTTCAAAGCATTGAATATTTACATACATGAGCCAACAACTAAAAAGATGAAGCAAGCACTGGTATCAGCTTTTAAGTCAGCTGGATCAGATCACTGTGTTCACTCTGTAATAGACATCTCATGTTGAATTTAATTACCTATGATGCCTACAGTCCAGCCTACTACAGTACACTGTAACTCAATTCACTCCATAGCTTGCTTGCCAAAATTTTTAAAGCATTTCCTTTGTAATGTACCATATTTCAGCCCGGGGGAGGGGGTAAAGCAATCACACTATGTGAAATACTGTATTTTATTTTCACACAGACCTGGACTGGAATATTCTTAATTTGGACATAAGGCATATGATCTTATTTCCACTGGAGCTGAAAGCAAAAACCAAACAAAGCCATTATGATTTCAATTCAAGTAGAACTTAATTCATAATCGGTGGACATGTCCATGGATAAATATCAGCCAACTGAAGCTTTGCCACATATTATTCACAAGCTAATCTTGATCTTCAGAATTCCATACAATCATTCATCCTCATCACGTATCTCTGTGGTATTTTTGCGTAATTACTTTAGATAAAATAAAAGGCAGATAATTGAAAAAAAAATCTAAATAATTCAGAGGAAATGGAAAAGCCTCTGGAGCAATGTGGAGCTGGGTAAAGCAATCACATTGTTCAAGATCTGCAGTGGACTGTGTATTCTTCTCATCACCAGACACAAAATAAAAACATTGCCTGTTTCTTAACTCCCATCTTGCTGTTTGGAAAGCTCAGCACTAACTGCTGTTCATTGAGCTCCTTGATTACATCCTCAGTCCCAAAATGAGTTCTTACATGGTTTTGGCTTTGCTGACTAATGTATAAATAGGCGACTCTTCCCTTGTGCAAACTCTTCTTTTTACTGACAGGTTTAGCTCATGAAAACACACTGCAGGAATAGACCTGAGATGCAAAAAGACTAATCGTGTTTCTTTCTATGGTCCACTTTACATTGGACCCTTATCTTTGTCCCTTGTGCCTCAGAATTATGATAGAGGCTTTGATTACATGACCATTTAGCACTAGGCAATGACCAATGTTTATCTTACAGATATGAGTTAATTAGACCAGAAGTACAGACATGTTTCCTACACTGATTTCAGTAAGTTATCAGATTGCACATGTAAATTGACATCCAGGAATTTCCCTATCATAAAGTCCTATCTTAATTCATATTCACAAGGGACCCAAGATAAGGGTGGTGTGGGAAGAAAGATGCAAGAATACTGTTGAGAGGAGATCAAGGAAGGGGCCTAAGGCTGAAGAAATCTAATCTCTAAATTTCTTGAGCTGGTTTAGATTCCATTCTGAATATTTCATATTTGTAGCATTTGGGCCTTGAATTCCTCCCTTGTTCTTTCTTTTCAATAAAGTAAAATGAAATAAAATAAAAATATTAGAGGAGAAGGGATAAAAAGAGAAGCTAAGCAAGAAAGAGGAAGCAGAAAGATGGTAATGTTCTCCAGGTCCATCTCTAATAGAACCAAGTATCCTAGTTAGATTGCAGTCTCTCTTTTTCTTATCTCCTCTTCAAGAATTATTCAGTTTGTGTGTAAATAGAGCATAATCGATATAAAAGAATAAATGCAGCTCCTACTGAACAGGATTCCC
Source organism: Phaenicophaeus curvirostris (assembly GCF_032191515.1). Classification (NCBI taxonomy): domain Eukaryota; kingdom Metazoa; phylum Chordata; class Aves; order Cuculiformes; family Cuculidae; genus Phaenicophaeus; species Phaenicophaeus curvirostris. The sequence goes on from NC_091397.1 coordinate 57,770,186, forward strand.
AGGTTGTGACTGATTTCAGTGAGTGCAGTACTGATTTATCCAACACATTATTAAACAAGCCAACCTTTGAAAGTGCAAATATCATGCCTTTGTCTAGCTACTGTTTGAAAAAATTGCATCAAACACAGAATAAGTGAAAACCTACACAATTATAAAGCCACTCAGGTGAGTTATAAGAGTCTGTAGAAAACACAGGACCATGCTGGATGGTCCTTTCCCTGGGACTGATTGGTAGGTTTCCTGCAGGTGAAGCTTAGACCTCATAGCTTCTCCTCTGCCCACAGTCCTTTGGTACAACTTCAGAAAAGTTGTTTTCCAAAGCTGGAGCAATAAATAACCATCAAATCCAGGCTTATTCTTAATACTCAGATGACTACTGTTATGTCTGCAACCACTAAACAGGAGATTCTTCTCCCTCCTTATGTGGTACCTTGTTTCTTGAGGCCAAGGAACACCATCAAGTAGCAGCCATTAAGCAGGGTTGGAGCACACCAACATCAGCTTCCCTTGTGGTTTTTTTTCTAGAGGTTTCCAGAAATCTACCACATTTCTACCATTGCTATGAGTACTATATACATAACCTAGTGTACATAAATATTAGAAAACATGAGTCTTGAAATAGTGAAAAAGTTCGTAATCATCGGTTCTGGAAGTGATGGAAATCCCATTGCTTAAATGAGCACAAACATTGCATGTATCCTTTGCCTATCAGAGCAAAGGTGATCTCCACATATCCTTTTTGCTGTGAAGTGCAAATACATAAGAGCTTACAGGCAGACACTGAAATCAAGACAGCACAAGGCTGTGACAGATATGTTGAAAGAATAGCTGCTTTCCACAGAGCAGAGTATCATCTAATTCTGTCTTATGCACTTGTGTGCTGTGCATTTCAGTCAAAAAGAGATATCTTGTACACTGATCTGTGTGAGTGGACATGTATTTATTTTGTGTCCCTTACAGTGCTAATCACCAAGGGGCACATTCACTACTAATACTTTCTGCCAATGTATTCTGCATACAAATTCTTTAAGACTGTCTTCACTAAGAAAGCATAACCTGGATTTCCTGGTTAAATTGGCTAACCACTGGCATTGTCTCTTGAGTCTCAAAATATGCACTAATTTTCTTAAAGACCCTGTACCTGGCAATACATGAGAATGTGAGAATTTTACTCTTCTAATTTGTGATTCTAGGAAAAAAACTTGACTATCAAACACAAATAACATGTGAAGGCTTTGGTATGCAGAGGCAAATAAAAGAAAACCTAAAATGCATTATGATGTTTCAAGTCTCAGAATTATGAGGAGCTGATTTGGAAACCAGTAACAAGCTTGTCATCTCCAGAAAAGTAAACAAAATCATACTGAAGCAAAACAGAATTAAAAGCTTGTGGATTTTACTGACAACCTATAATTTATCTTGGGAAAAACAGGCTTCAAACTGCTGCTGCTTATGTTTTAGAGAAAAGATTTTATAACCTTATTACTGGGAAACTGTGCTTATTCAAGCAAGTATCTAGTGTTTTATGTGTCTGTTTCCATCTAACTTATAATATTGACATGGTATCTATCCCTTAGAACAGCCCAGTTTGGTGGACTTTACCTCTCATATTTATGAATAAGAAGAAAACACTCTTAAGGCGTGAAATAGGCAAAGCAACAATTTCATCCTTAATGCTTTCCTGCCTTTTCCTTCAGATTTCTAACCAGTAGGCTCACTCTTAGAATTTTCTAAATAATTCAATGAAAGCTTTCAATGTCAATATGAAAGTAATAGTAATCAATTAATGATAATTATTAAAAGTGAAAATGCATTGACATTTTTCCATTATGTGTTACTGTTAAGCACTAGCTGAATATTTGGGTGATTGTTCCTACACCTCTAATTTTTACAAGTGTTTGCATGAATGAAAAAAAAAGCTGTCCCTGTATAAATAATTTTATTTATACTTTATGGAAGTGTACATCTCAAAATATGTCAGTCCATTATTACTCTAGATACCCGACCCAGTATATAGTCTACTTGAAAATATATCGGTCATTGATGCATTTTTTTTTTCTCCTGATAAGGAATGGATTAAAAAAAAGAAGGGAAACAGAGAAATAGTGTCAATGTTGCAAAGAAAATATTCTACATCGGAACGAATAGATTTCTGTTTTGGCGTTTACCTGGGCCTGGAGATAGACCTAACAGAAACAATGAAATGAGCAGTTGGACCATCAATTCTTGAGTTCTACTTCCAATTTGTTAATGCTTTTATTAATTATTTCAGCATGTTTCGTTTAAGTAAAAAGAATAACCTGTTGAATAAGCACTAACCTGAGAGAAAGAAAAGATTGTGACACAGGAAGAATACGCATAGGACAGAACAGTTTATGAAATAGATGTCTTCATTTTCAGATTAAAGCAAAATTTAAGATACCAGAATTTTGTGTGGGATGGCAGAATTCCTGTCTTCAGTTAGCAGTGCTGCCTAGAAAAACTTGCTGCCTCCGGTATTCTCAGGGATTTCTGGTCAAATCACACTATTCATAAGTGTAACCTCCTCACTAATTTTTCAACCAACTTTAATGAGAACAGTTATAATTTACAAGGACACTTTAAGACTAGTGATCAAACTAACTTGAGATAAGTATGTAAGTATGCCTGGTGCTAAAAACAGTGAATATGATTCATCATGTTTAAATCTTTATAAATGACAGTCCAGTGATCCTCTTATTTAGCCATCACTCAGCAAATACAGTCTCCACACATGCAAAAAGCCAAACACAGCTTCATCAATAATGCCAATGGATGAGTTAAAAGTTCCACTGCTTGTTCATGCTGAAGGAAAGCCTCAAAGAATTCAGTACAAATTATAGCTAAATATTCCCATGGCTCACTCTCTCCTAGTGCTTAGCAACAAAAAATATGGTGCTCCATATAGTTACAGGGCCACTGTGCCAATATACATAAAGGTTAAGGGGTGGGAGGGTTAAAGGAAGGATGTCAGTCATATTTTGGGGAAAAAATGACAGTAGTGGCTCACCAGAAAGTGTTATGGCTGACCGTCTCCTTCATTATCTTATTTCTTAGTATTATAGTCTGTAATTAGAGTGCAGCTGACGTGCTGAGAAATATCTTTTCCATTATTTACAGAAATGAGGGAAGCACTTATTCCAAACCTAGTCAGATTTCCAATTGGTTCAAGTCCCATGCTAATTTCCCCAGATATTTTATATAAAGAAAGATGTATAGGCTTCTAAACCAATATTGTTTCTATGTCAGGAACACATTTCAATTTCCAAGTTTATATTTATCAGTCTAAAAAAAAATCATATAGGTGTCTCTTGAAAAGAAGTATGCTCATCTTCTGAAATCCTGATACTGCTGAGGTACAACTATAAATTTGTTTTATGTGGTAGACTATTAAAGATTACTTGCTTGTCTCAGAATTATAATCATGTATTTTATTGCATAACTAGCTAGAAGGTTACATCTTAGATGTGGTCCTTTTGCAAGCACCATTTTTGCTAGCAAACCCCTTTTTATTTACATGGATACAGTGTCATAACGGAAGCAGCAGAAACAGCTAGCCCAAAACACCTCAAAACCCCTTCCATTACAAGAGATGAGATTTATAGTTCCATGGTGAGCTCACATAAACACAATTACCATATGAACTGTCTGAGACATAGATAGCATTGCCTAGGGCAATTATCAAGGGCCTCCTTACCTTTTTTTCATCATGTTCCATACTGTATCATGTCTCACAAATAATGAGACCGCAGCAATCCCTGCAGAGCCATTAAGACAAGAAAATAATAGAAGCAGAAAGGATTGGTTAATCCTTTCTGTTAGTTAAAAGTTTTGCAATTTGGAACAGTCTTTACAAGCAATGATATAATGAATTTTGTACTTGCATGATACATGATCTAAAAGGAAGTCCAAAAGTTAAGAGCACACATCTTTTGGGGGCCAGGTTTAAATTCCCAGGACTTTCAAGACATGAAGAGTGAACAGCCTGACTACTGAAATATGAAACTTAACATTATCATCATGCATATCCATCACTTTTGTTTGTTAACCTATCTGGAATAAGAGAAATTAGAAGGAGAGCTGTGGTGAACATCTGGCATGTACTAGAGTAGCCGAGGCATCTTCAAAAGGACAATATTTTAAAGAGTTCGTACCAGCAAAGATGAACTAGAATGAATTTCTTAAAATATAATTCAATCTTTACATAACTATTTTAACAAAACATGTGGAGTCTATTTATTCCCTTAAGAAGCACTGATTTTATTATTCCAGGCTTTGTATGGAGGTCTGAGCCATGAGGACTCAATATATCAGACCAATAATTCAACAGATGAAAGCTGCCACATGCAAATTTCTATCAGCTGAAGAGTTCATGTAGTACATGTAGGTTTAGTTCCACGAGTTTCTATTCATATCCCAAGAGACAGTTAATGCTCACTGAAGTCACTAGGAACAGGAACACACATACCATGCAGGACCTCACTAATACTCAATAATTCACCAGCACGTTGATACTGTTCATGTACTTCACAATGCTGTTTGAATAGCTACGTAAGCTATTTATTCATTAAGGTCAGTTAATCAAGAGCATTCAAATCACTTTATATTGTAAAGAATCATCTTGCAGATGAGTTAAGCCCAAATTAAATAAATCCCACACAGTCCAACTGACCATGTTTTCTTCTCAATAAACGGCCACATTCCGCATTTTTAAATTGGGCTAAATAACTGCAGAGGAAAAATGAAGATGCATGGGGAAACTTTAATATTGAAGAGTCTTATCCCTTCAGCCCTCAGGGTTTCTTCTGCTTGGGTTCAGCCTTTGAGTAGGAACACAAGCGATCGTGTCTTGACCAAGGAGCCACTTCTAGAGATTCTTCTAACTCTTCCTCCACAAAGATACGAAAGATCCAAACAACTGTACCAGCAACTCACCTATCAAAATTCTTCTTACAGTCTTCTGTAAAAAATCTACTGAGAGCACAATGCATAGAATGAAGTGTTTTAAGCTGCTTTTTTGAGATGACACAGTTGTGTGTGTATTCTTTTATGAACAACTGTTTTTCTTGCTTTATTTCTTTATCTTCCTGACCAGGGATCTCCAAAAAAGTTGCTTTTCAGGATTTAAATTAACCCCAAACCAAAATTTTACAACATTTTCTGTCTTATAAGACAAAAGAAAATATTTAGTATGCGGCTGGGAAAAAAGAACCAAGAATTAAATCATACAGCAGAGTTCTGTTCAATCTCAAATCCTCACTGCATCCAGATCTCTTTAAATAAAAATGCCTGATTGGATCCATTGCTGTTCTTCTTACTCAGTGAAACAGTAATGCTGTGATACCACACTCTTGGAAGATTCACCACCTGAGCAATTGATAGGAAGGGTACAACACAGGTGAGAACATACACTCTTTCTTAGTGTTGGTGAAAAAGAAGTGAAATTGTTAATATTTAAAAATATAATTACTATGAATACAAACATACTTCACCTGCTTTCAAGGCAATTTATGTCAAACTGAAGTTTTAAGTTCTACATTCTCCAAATACAAATACATTTTATTAGTCTCACCAGTATTTTTAGGCAAAGTCATGTTCTTGCCACTACCTGCTGATTTGATTGATAAGGGATGTCACTGCATCTGGTTTTTGAAAATAATTTAATAAAAATAAATAAAATATTTAAGTAAAATTGGAATTGAAATAAAAGGAAATCTTGTAGAATATATTGGCGAGTGTTTACAAAAGGTAGTTTGGACAAAAGCATCAGTGTCCATATGCCTATGATGAGTGAATGAAATCACTTATATTGTAATGAAAAGCGCCTCTGGAGCAGGGAGTAGTGTGCAAATACACTGATGTACAGAACCAGAACCAAGGGAAAGGATAGAGGTGCCAAGTATGCCTGAATGAGCCATACTACCTAGGTCATATAGGGAATATATGGGAGCATGTCAGCTGCAAGGATCCTAAAGAAAGGAATAAGGTCTGCAAGCTGAGAGAAAGACAGAGAGAGAGAGAGAGAGAGAGGAAGAGAGAGAGTGTGTGTGTGTGTGTGTGTTAGAGAGAAAGACAGACAGAGACACAGAGAGAGAGAGAGAGAGAGAGAGAAAAGGCAGAGAGAAACTATGCTGCAGGTGCCTAAGTGCTATTGCCCTTCTGGGGATGCTACTGGGTGGTGAAAATATTTGGCTTTTAATCCTAAAATAATACTTCTCTGATTCACTAGAGCAGGGCAAATATGACATGATTTTTAATGTAACATCTTTATTTTAGCAATGCCTGAAGGCAGACCTTGAGCTTGACTGCTAAGAGGTACTGAACAAACCACATAAAAAATGGCCCTTGTCTCAGGAAACATAAAGCCAGTTAAAGCTTCTTATTCTCCTTGGACAATATTCTGAGGAACGACAAATAGCAATGTGATCAAAATCTGTTTATTTAGAAGTCTGAATGTCCCTTCTGAATCCAGCCAAAGTTTTTACGAAATTCCAGTCCTCCAAAATTACAACCTCTTTTATAAAGAATCCTCACAGAACCACAACCCTTTCAACAGACACACAACTCATCCAAGTACATGCAGACAGAAATGCATACTGGAACAGAATAAATCCCTCAGTAAAGCTCCCTGTATTAACACTGGGACAAGAATTTATTCAAATGCTAGGAGATCATAACCCTACCTCTACAATTTTCTCAACTTAATTAGATATCAAAGTTTCTAGCTTCTTTCTTACAGTTATATGGTAGTACTGAAAGGAAAATCCCAGCCCACACTTAAGTTAAGTTCATCTTCATAAGCCTGCTGAAATTAGGCTTTTGTTCCTAGGCTTCCTCTTTGGCTGCTCTTTAAATTCAGTCCTAAAAGTTTCTAGAGCCCTGATTGTCTTTCCTGGGCTTAATCCAATCCTAATGGATGCAGAGAGGAACCTTTGTCTCCTTCTTCCCCTCTTCTCTTGAGACAATTCTAACCCAAACACAAGCTAAAGCACATCAAATACAAGCCACTGACAAAATTGCTGTAATCACCTGACTATAAGTTATCTGCTCTGCACAGCGTGTCATGATTCACATCTTACAAACATGTCAGGGGGGCAGAGCCAGAGCGATTCCTAGTCTGAAAATGTTAACTCTCGTTGTCTCATCTGGATTAGCAGTACAGAGGAGGATGTAGCTATCTCTCTCTTACATACCAGTTTCTCTCCTCTCTTCTCAAAATAATTAAGCAAAAAGCTTCATCAGTGATGTATGTAAATATAGAATCATAGAATCATAGAATAACCAGGACCCTCCCGCAGATCAACACTTCCACCCAGCTTAGTGTCATCCGCAAACTTGCTCAGGGTGCACTCGATGCCTTCATCCAGGTCATTGATAAAGACATTGAACAGGGCTGGACCCAGCACTGAGCCCTGGGGAACCCAATATATAAACTGTTGGGGAACCAAATATAAACTGTTGGGTAGAAATAAGAACTGATGTGCAGGACTTCATGCTGGCAGCAGGGTTATATCAGGATGGTTTTCTCACATCCTCACAGAAGATGAGCAGAAATTTTTGCAATTTATATGAAGTTCAGTGAATAGGAGCAAAGAGAGTGAGATAATTGAGCTTCAGTGATTATACATACCCATGTAATTTAGATTTTTTAACTGAAATAGATGAAAGACAAAAATCTTGATAAAAAGTCAAGTGTTTGTTCCTGTTTATAGAATATTTTTTGCCTGGAGGTTTATCTTGAACAATAATTCTTCAGTCAAGGTCTGATGTGACTATTCTCTGTGTAATCTAATTATCTTCCTAACAGAGAGAGTAAGAATGTAAATAGAAAAGAATTATGTTTTTTTACTTAGGAACCATGCATTTTTTCACTCCTGTTTCTGAACTCTTGGAGCTAACACAGCCTGTTGTGGACATTAGAATAGAAATTCAACTGGGCAAAACCTTGTTGTATAGTAGTATGAAATCCAGTTCCCATAAACTCAGCTCCTCTAGTCAGTAATCTGCTTTTTAAGGTTGGCAATATGTCTTTCAAGGATAAGCATTTCGAAGTTTAGTTATTTAGTCTATGGGAACAGGCTCTGTAGAGACCTTGCACTTCATGTAGCTGTTCTTCCTGGCAGGATCCTCTTTAATATTTGGTAAGCCAGACACACATTTCTACCTACCTTGCTTACTTAAAGGCAATCCTTAATATCCTGCCTTTCTTGGGTGGATAGTGGATGAAACTATATTTTCACTTGTGCACAGAAAAACCTCCTGTGCCCCTACTAATTCATTTCTTGACTAGATCAATTTACATTGTTTGTGCTTTCTAAACTCTCTGGCTAGTACTTATCATGAATGCTAGTGCCCAGCATCCATATGAGTAGCTTCTGTGGTGTCACTGCTCTAATTCATGGAAATAATGAAAAGCATTTCTGAATTACATTCTCAGCCTATACTAGAAATCTAGTCTACTGTTTTCCATAAACTATCGCAGCTGAAATTATTCCTCCTGTGAAGAAGTAATTTCATTCTTTATTGGTCTTACTTTTCCCCAGAATATTCTTATTAAATTAATATAAGCATCCCTCAATAACGGGCTGATTACAAGGAAAGAACTGCATTTCATCCTGAGCTCATGTGCAAATATTTCCTCAGTTAACACATCTCTCCATTCCCAGTAGGATTAGATCACTGTACATCTAATATTTCACAAGAATTTGCTGCTGGTTTGATAAATTGAAAATACGGCATCTTCTGTACCACAAAGTCCTTTGCCTCACAAAAAAAAAGCCATACTGTAATAAATAATAAATATACAGTACAGCTTCCTTAGACAGATTCCAAGAATTTTATATGCTGTAATTTAATCCTTTGAAAACCAGAGGATATTAAATGAACTAAACTGTCTTAGCCAGAAATCTCTGATTTGGGCTGCCCTTTGATGTTTATGTCTGAAAGTCTTTGATGTCTTAAAATTGTTTCAGAAATTAGAAAAAAATTTTGACTTTGTAAATCATTTTCTGATTACATAAATGACAATATGATGATGAATGGCACAGAGTTTACAAAAATGAATCGTTTTTCTGAATATTAAGTTAATCAAAAAGCCAAGACTGTCTAGTATGAGCTCCTAGTGCCTTAAAGATCCTTTGGCATTCCAGATGCAAAATGAAACAAAAATAGTGTAGCCTTATTATGATCACCTTTCCACATCTGCAATCCTGTTATACAATAAACTCTTGTTCTTTTGTAGCAAGATTGTACTGGTTCTTTTTTTCTTTCTTTTTTATTATTAATTTGAAACATGTGGGGAGAGGGTAATCCAGTAAGCCATAGGCATTTCATATCAGAGCTTTCAGGCAATCACATGTAACGTCAACCATCTGGGTGGAAGGATAGATAGAACTTGTTTTATATCAATAGACTGTGAACAATAGCGAGCAGCAGAAACATTAGAGTTCAAACAAATATCATATATATATTCAAGTCTATGATCATAATACTAGCAGTATCCACTTGAATATTGAAGGAATAAACTGATTTTTGTATTAAATACAATAGCAAGCACTATACAATAAGAATGTTTGTTGTGTTTACAACACTTTGAATGTACAGCATTGCCTGTAAGTGGATGCAAATGACAAATATGAAACATAAAAGAGAACAAATGGTATAAACATACATGTGCAAAAAAAAGATATTTCCGTCAGCAACGTATTTTTCTGATTGGTAAATAAATGCCATTTTGAAATCCTACAAAACTAACAATTAGGTAGACAATTCAAAGATAATAATTTTGAAACCAGATGTCTGCTTTTATTTTCAGCAAAAAGAAAGCATTATCTCTGAAAATACATTAATTCATTGCTTATTTTCAAAGCGAACTTTAAAATTAAATTACAGTATCTGGAAGAAAAAAAAGTAAATAGCCATCTGAAAGAAATAGAATCAATTTATAATTTCACCTTTTTGATGTCAAAAGATATGACAGAGGAAAGCCTCAAGGATATAAATTCTTCTCAGACTTATCATAAAGGCATGCAATTTTTTAAGATGCATAATCTTGTACAAAAGCTTTGTGAAAAACAGACAAAAATGCAAGAGCTGATGCATCTAAAAGATTAAAAACAGCAACACAAACACTTAGAATTATTTACAGTCCTGTGAAATCCAAACTGTGTGCATTTGGATTGCTCTGTATGTTGTAAAAACTGCAGTTCAGTCAGGAATTCTGTGCAACAGAAATAAAGAGAAAAATACATGCCGAAATATTTTCTCCTGTACATTACAAATCAGTGAGTTTTCACTCTACGTTTATGTAATGTATCATCTAGTCATTAGGACAATTCTACGCTGATTTTTCTTTGAATGCAGCATTCCAGATGTTTGGTCTCTGTTTTCTGTGACTGAATAGACACAAATTCCAATATGACAATCCAAATACTGAAATTATATTCTGATCAGCTGAATAGTTTTGTAAACAAGCCATTAAAGAGATACTATATTCCAGATTAGGTTTTTAGGTAGTTAATGGTTTGGCTGATTGATTTTATTTTTTTTTAAGTTGCTTGCTTGTTAGCAGTGAACACTCTACACAGCCCCCTGCCTTTTACATTCATTACTTCATTTTAAAAATGAACCAGAGCTACAAGCCAATAAATCACTTAAGTGCTTTATAACATCAAGTTCTCATCACACTTGAATTGAATGACGCTGCTTCTGTATGAGTACCTACGAACACAAAAAAGTATTTTACCTTACATTGCTTTAATAGACTCTAACAAATCATCATCCTCTCAATTCACTTTTGCTGCCAGCTAATATCTGTGAAATCTTCTGGCAAAATATGCCCTCTTCAGTTTCTGATGGCAGATGGAGGGATAACATTTGACTTTATAGGTTCAAAGGCAGCAAAGTAGCATGTTGGATCTAAAGGTTTCAGCCTTGCCACAGGCACATTTGGGGATAATGTGATGCAACATAAGACAGAGCTTTCATTTTGCAGTTGACTAAAAAAAAACTAGCAAATAACAACAAAACTGGTATTTATTTTTAAAATTACATTTGCACAATTGATCTGTTTAAGTTAGTGAGCAACCAAAGCTGTCTTCATCTTGTTAACAAAAAACTGTTCCAGACATGCATTAATAAACTACTTGATTAGCATTCATTACATACAACTCATACAAAAATCATATACCTTTATGGAGGGGCCAAGTGTTCAGAGCTGAGTAGTTTCATGGGATCTTCTTAAGGTTAGAAGACTACATAATACTAGAGCTCCCCTAAATTAAATTCTACGTAACTCAAATTGGACCTCTCAATTCCATTTCACCATATTGTTCTATTTTCCATTAATGTTCTGTTTCTATATGCCATATTGTTCTATTTCTACTTTCCTTCTATAAACAGAAACAATACTTACTCAGTCCACATCTATAAAGAACATTGAAATGACAGCTGATAAAGCATAAGAGATATTTTCAAAAAGCACACATGAAATTATTAATCCTGTCTTTAAATCATGGTTTATATATCATAGAAAGAAAAAAAAAAAGTGAATCACTGAGCAACAAGAAGGAAGGAAAACAGCATTCATCATATTAGCAGCTTTTAATATGTTCAATGGGAATGAAATGGAAAATCAGAGGGAAAGATGTTAAGTCATACTGAAATTGGAAGCTATTGTCATAAATCTGCACAAAACCACAAACTCTTAAGGGGATATTCAGGACTAGCAAGGAAAGAAATTACATATTCTTAAGTGTGTATCAAACCCTACATGAGCATCAAGAATCATATCACAGGTATTTCTGAAGAAAAATAATTATCTGCAGAGTGGCTTGAAGTGCTCAGCATCTCTAAGCATCTTGTAAGCAATTTTTGTGTGTGTGTGTGGTAAAATTGTGAAATGAAGAGGTAGGATAAGAGGTGAGTGAAAGAAGTTAAACCATCATAGAGCAAACTGTATTCTTAGTTAAGAAAATCTAGAACACACATTTGAATATGTAATATCTTCTAAGAGGATTTCAGAATCTAAAGCAAATTCTCATAAGAGTTTGTCCTGCGCCCCCTTTGTTATTGCATTGTCTATGCACTGAAAACCTGTCCCCTGCAGCACTGAATATTCATTACACATTTCCTCAGCTTCATACTTTCCTAAATGTGATAAAAATCACCAAATATGAAAAAATGTTCAAAAATATACTTCAAATCACAGTTCATGTAGCTTATTATAAAAAATTAAAAATAGTTAATATAAGACAAAATCAGTAGTTTAGCACACTCCTCCATTCATTTCTTTCATTAGCTGAAGTATTTCTATTTTCCTGATAATTTTGCACCCTGCAGTTACATGTCTTTGCTGGTGTCTGTCCTTAATTTATACCTCCATGACTTTAAACAAACTATTTGGCACCTCACCTAAAGGGAGTTCAAATAATTTCTATTCCTTTGTGGATCGATCAGAAATATTTATCTGGCCTTTCATTCACCAATTGTTGTCATGTGACACTTAACATTTAGAGCTCGTCTACTTACAGGTATGTTTCGATGGTCTGTATTCAGCTCTCCTCTTAACAGGTGTTTTCCAGCTCCTCATTGTCATATTAGTTTGTTCACCAGGCGTTTCAATCATAGAATCATAGAATCACCAGTTTGGAAAAGACCCACCAGATCATCGAGTCCAACCATTCCCATCAATCACTAAACCATGTCCCTCAGCACCTCATCCACCCGTCCCTTAAACCCCTCCAGGGAAGGTGACTCAACCCCCTCCCTGGGCAGCCTCTGCCAGAGACCAATGACCCTTTCCATGAAAAAGTTTTTCCTAATGTCTGTTCTCCAGCCCCTCACCAGCTTTGTTGCTCTTCTCTGGACTCGCTCCAGAGCCTCAACATCCTTCTTGTGGTGAGGGGCCAGAACTGAACACAGGATTCGAGGAGCGGTCTCACCAGTGCCGAGTACAGAGGGAGAAGAACCTCCCTGGCCCTGCTGGTCACGCCGTTTCTGATCCAAGCCAAGATGCCATTGGCCTTCTTGGCCCCCAGGTCCCTCTCCTCCAGGCAGCTCTCCAGCCAGACTTCTCCTAGAAACCTCTTGGTGCGAGGAAGAATGGCAGCATGCCCCGGCTCTTTGCTCTCAGCCATGCTATTACCCAGTGACCTGCTGCGGAGCTGCCAGGGGACAGGGGCTGGTTGTGGGTTCGCGGGGGGAGGCTTGGGGGGGGGTGGCCTCTCCCACTGGCCCCGCGCGGAGCTGTCCAAGGTACCTGCGCCCCGCTCACCTCACGCCCTCCCGCAGAGGGGCCGGAGGATTTGGAGGGTGAGGAGGGGGATCCCATCGGCATCTCTCCCAGGAAAAGGGGACGCGTGGTTCGCTCGCTGTGGTGTAAATGACAGGCACATCCCAGTCCACGGTGGGAAGTGTTTGCGGTCCTGTAGGTAAACAGGAAGGATTTTCGCGGAGAGGGATCCGTCAGCTGCCCCCAACCCTCCTCCTTTGATCTGATGGGCTTTTAAATCCCCTGAGAAGTCAGAGGCTAGTTGGCCCCAAAGCGAGAGTGGCGACTGCATGACAAAGGAGAAGATCAGGCTTTAAGGAGGAGGCAGAGCAAGAGCAATGGCCGGGCGCTTCTGAACGAGCTGTGCACGCAACTCGTGCCAAAGCAAATCGATCAATTCAAGCAGGGTGTGTCCAACACTGCTAGGGATCGCCAGAGGCCAAGCTGTTTATTTAGAGACAGTCTGTGGCGTGGGAGGGTGAAGACACAATCCCCAACCTCTTCCAGCCTCCCAATACAAAAGCAAAACAGTCCCCAGTGTCCGTCCCCAAGGAAACCTTGATCAAGGAAAGGTATTCAGTGGTGTCGGGTGCGTTTATACACGTTTCACAGTATTTTGCGGTGTGTATCGAGCGTTATCCGTGCGTGCAGTCAAGTTGATGCCTCTGGGCACCAGCAGTGGCTCTGCCAAAGGTGTAAGAGTGACCGCTGCCCCAACTAGGACCTGCTTATCCTTGTCCCATGTGCAGAAGGAAAAAGTTTCAAAGCAGGTGCTTTGAGACTGCCTGAACCAAAATGAGCTTTACGAAGCAGGCTTTTACTGCCATGCTGGAAAAATGTTTGAACTCTAGTTGGAGGGGACTTAGGGGTGATGGAGAGGCGATTCCAACAGTTACTCCTGAGAATGCAATATCGGGTCCCCTACAATGCTTACTTAGGCTAATGGAGGTCCTGTCTTTCAGCTCCCAGTGCGCTGGGATACAGGGTAAACATTCCCCGGTGACCCTCTGCGTGCAGGTCCTCTCTTCAGGACATCATTAAAAGCATACAGGCACTTGCCTGACATCAATTGTCAGGCTGGCTCTCAGGGTTCAGAGATCCCGACAGAAACCAGGAAAACAAGCCCAGCAGAGACCCAGCTCTGCCGCTGCGGGCTTTAAAGAGGCTGAAAATCCTTTGGTTGCGGGTGTGTAAGAAGAGACAAAAGTGCTCAGCAGGTAAGAGCGGAGGGTTTTGCCAAGAAGGAACTGTCCTTGATCGCTGTGACGGGATTGACTCGCTGAGGACTCCTCTCTCGGGAGCATCCACGCGTCCCTGAGGGGGCTGCCTGTCTCCTCTCATCAGCATCACGGCGAGAAATTTCACAACTGCTCTTTCTAGTCCTGCTAATCCTGTTATCTGGAGGGTTATAAATATTAACGCCGCTGGGGCTGGGGATGGGGGACCAGTTTAAGCCCTCTCTGAAGTAAGATGTCAGCCAGCCTCTTCCCAGCCCAGCAGCACCCGGGGCTGCTGGATGAGCTGCAGGGCAGAGCCCTGCAAGCGCCCTGCCCGGAGGGGCTACTGGGCGCCTCTGTGCTGGATTTCATGGCCGATCTCTCTCTGGGAGCTCCCCAGGGTCCCCCTCTGGCCGGGACAAGCCTGGGGCTCTGTGCGATCACCTCTGGGCCTTCCTTTGGGGACAGAGACCTGTCGCTCCGGGAGGGGATGGCCCGGGGGCTGCCTCTGGCTGACTTCAGAGACGGAGATCCTGAAGACGACGAGGAGGAGGAAGAGAGGATGCAGAGTATTTCCCTCCTGGACAGACCCAGGAGAAAGCGGATTATCACCTATGCCCAGCGCCAGGCTGCCAACGTACGGGAGAGGAAGAGGATGTTCAACCTCAACGAGGCGTTTGACCGGCTGAGGAAGAAGGTTCCCACCTTCGCCTACGAGAAGAGGCTCTCCCGAATAGAGACACTGCGCCTGGCCATAGTCTACATTTCCTTCATGACTGAGCTCCTGGATGGCTGGAGGCAGGAGGCAAGCTAGGGAGCCCCGGGAGCGGGAGGGGACCGGGCAGCACCCTCAGCACCGAGCAGGTGGCCCTGGACGCCTCCCTCCTTGGGAAGCTCCTGCCTTGGCTCCTCACGCCGCAGCTGGGACTGTATTAGGTGTAGGATGCAAAACGAGGAGCGTTTGGAGAAGCATGCGGTGGGGGCGGGGGAGAGGGGGGAGAAGAGGAGGGATGGAGAGGTTCGCTGTGCCTATGTCCAGGGAGTTATTCAGTTTGATGTTACTGCTTATGCCTGTTCTTGAGATTTCTTTTCCCCCTGTAAAAATTATAAACTTTCTGGATTGCATTAACAGGGCTGTGTTGATTTGCATGTTAGAGGTTATGTAGGTGGATACAGTCGGGGCAAGATTCTGTGAGTAATAAAGCACGGGTACAGAAAGTGAGAGTAATATAAATAGAAGTAGAAATCGCAGCTAACAGAAGAGAGAGAAGGAATTGCATCTCAGTTCTTTAAAAGCTCTTGCCTCCTTCTCTCAAAATCTTTTGGATGGGAACTCTTGTGTGGACTTCTCCTTTAGGAAAGAAAGAAAAGTCAGGTGAGAATTGCAGCAAAGGTAGTCTGGATCAGATGAAAGGAGTAAGCTCCATAACTCTTGGAAATGTTGGAAAACACTACTTGGGAAAGTTAATGGCCTCAGGCTCTGCCAGGGGAGGTTCAGGCTGAACATTAGGAAAAAAATTTTCACGGAAAGGGTCATTGGTCCCTGGCAGAGGCTGCCCAGGGAGGGGGTTGAGTCCCCTTCCCTGGAGGGGTTTAAGGGGCGGGTGGACGAGGCGCTGAGGGACATGGGTTAGCGATTGATGGGAATGGTTGGACTCGATGATCCGGTGGGACCTTTCCAACCTGGAGATTCTATGATTCTATGATTTGCTTATATACTTGTTGTGAAGGAAAGGGGCGGGAAGGGAAGCTTCGGGGCCTTTTGGTTGTTGTTGCGTCACCTACTTGCTTTAAAAGTTTTTAATCTCTTGCCTTGGCCGGGCAGCAGAGCCGGCCTGATTTGCAAAGTGGGTTTGCAGCGGATGCAGTTGCCTGCCCAGCTGCCAGCCAGGGACTGTGAAAATCTCAGTGTGTGCATTTTTCCCTAGCGCTTTCTGCTTTAAAAAAAAATAATGATAGTAATAAACAAGTCCCTTTTCTTTGCAATCCAGACTGCCGAGTCCATGACGTGTGTCACAGGGCCAGTAAAGCATCGGGCATACCTGGCTCCCTAGGGCCATACCCTAGGGATGGGGACAGAGTCCATTGAGGGATCGGGGTTGTGGTTTTCTTGTAGCATCATCTACTAATGCAGCAGCTCGCTAACAGGATAGCTTTTATCTCCACTACATTAAATTGTCGTTATATTAGAGAAATCAAGATTTACCTTGGATTAGGGCTAGGATGGCTAAAATGTGAACCCCACTCTAATCTCTCCTTGATTTCTCATCTCGTGTTTTGTCATCTCTGGTGGTGATTCATCTTTTTCTCATTCCATTCACTTTAATATTATAATGAGTGATCTAATCCCCTGCATTAATACCCTAATATTCTTTTTCTTTTCACTTGTTTTCTTTGTTTCTTTTTCCACTTGTTTTTGTTGACCTCCTTGACTCCACACATTGCATCTGCTCTCCAGTTGTCAGGACGCTTTTTTTTCCAGGAGACAGCTGGATAGTTAATGCAGCTGGATTCTCTCTAGAAACTCGGGTGTTTCACCTCTTCAGATGGTTTTGTTGTGGGGTGGAGGGTTTTACTAAAAATAAAATGAGAAAAGGAACTAAGAATGAACAATGTTCCAAAATCAACAACTGTTCACATGACCCAGATGCATTTTACTGTTACAACTGTCTCAAGCAAAACCATGAAGACAAATCCTTTAAGGGCAATGAAAGATGCAATTCAATTCACTCCTTAGTGCTATTTCTCTATGATCTCTACACAGCTGTGCTTTCCAAGGCATGGTTATGTATCTTTTCCTACTTTTTATTGCTCACGTTGCTGGATAAAATTAGAACTCTACAGCACGCAGAGTCTTCAGTTAAGAGATTCATAATGTAAACATGCCTGTAACAGATAATTCAAAAATCATTGGTTTTCTCTCCTTGGTTTAATAACAAAATATTGGAATTTGTTCAAGATTCCAGGTTTTTCCATACTTACGTTAAAGACTAGAGAGAAGCGGAAGAAATGTTACACTTTATTTTTAAATACAAATCAAAATCTGGATCTTGCATCATGAATCCTGATTTTTAGCAGATCACTGAAAAAATTTCAGCAGCAGCAGTATAGAACAGTAGTAACATTCTTATACGAGCCATTGATTCTAAAAATAACATTAGATTTTCGAAATGCAGTTGCAGTGTAAGCCAATGTACACAATATGCAAACAGTGCAGATAAAGTATTGAAATACACTTCGTGTTGCATCAAAGATGTCGGAGGAGCCTCTTGGCCACACATTGATTTATAGAAGCTGAGAACCTGATGAAGGGGGCTTTAAATCTTTATATTCCATGCCTTTGCAAAAGGCAAAGATTTACTGGAATGGTAGCCTAGGTGCACATTTTTCTTAGACATTTGTGTTAAAACTAAAGTATACCCTTATACCCATGAAGAGATCAATGAAACAAGTTACCGTACCAACCCATCACTTGGCTCATGTGGATGTCTTGAAGTCCTGGAAGCTCTGTCTGTTAAGACTATAAACAAGCCCTTTTCTGGAGAGCAGTCCCATATCCTTGAAATAACAAGGCTGTGGGGTCCCTTCTGCCCTCACCCCTGCCTCAACCCAAGGTTGCTGCATCTTAGTCTGCGCAGTTACAGTGCAATAAATCAGCACGTCAGGCTTGGGAAGCCAGTGAAACCGTGGCCCTAATGAAGTAAGTGCAGAACTACTGCTGGCTTCAGTGAAATATTATTCAGTGAGACTAGGATTTCACCCACTGTGCCTTTCCCTTGCTCAGAAACCCTGAGCTGCCACCGAGGCTGAGGCCAACCCCGCTCTTTGGTCTCCCCAAAGCACCACACCATTATCACTGCATTAAGAACAAAAACTGACAGTGTCAATTACTTCTGGGAAAAGATAATAAGGGATTTTTTTAAAGCCTTAGAGCTGTTTGATCATAGCCCATTTTTAGATCCTGCTCTGAGGCAGTTTGTTTATATTCTCTTTGCCCACTGAAGGAGGTCTTTTGGTAGAAAGCTGAGTTCCTTTGAAGCTATCATATTACGATTAGTATTCAGACATGTAAACCAAAAAATAAGTCTAAATGAAATCATATTTGAGAGACATTTCCAGGCTTTCTAAGGGAAGTATAAATAATCAAATGGTTTTTCAATCTGAAGTAAGACTGATCTTGTTTTACAGCTGCTCAACCTTAAAGCAGGTTTGAGCAAATTAGTGCTGGAAACAGAACAAAATATTATGATAGCACTGCAAACTCCTGCATCCACATTCTGACCAGCTACTATGGCCTCATGATTAGTGTTTATTATCGCATTTGTCAGCATTTCCATTATAAACATTCTAGTGTCAAGGGTTTATAACTCAGCTATAAAAATTCCCTCCAGGATGAAATTTGATAAGTGAAATCTTAGTTCCACAACACTTCTTTTTTTCTTTTACAAACTTCAAAATAAATTTGGTTTTGAAGTAATGGGGGTACTAAACAAAAGTGATAGAAAAGAGTATTTATTTACTTTTCTTCTCCTTCTGTTCAGTGATGCTTCTCAGAGAGATTTTCTACATA
This sequence comes from Phaenicophaeus curvirostris, assembly GCF_032191515.1. Classification (NCBI taxonomy): domain Eukaryota; kingdom Metazoa; phylum Chordata; class Aves; order Cuculiformes; family Cuculidae; genus Phaenicophaeus; species Phaenicophaeus curvirostris. Next base: position 57,789,261 of record NC_091397.1, read on the forward strand.
GCCCTTTTGGTCCTTTCAATGAACATGGACCTTTCGGTGGTTTTTAAATAAAAGATAGCCAAAATACTGAGGCTTAAAATGCAACTGCTGTGCATGCTGAGTCCCCGTTTTCACAGGAATTTGTTGTTGTTAGTAGGTTTGAATACTACCAATCTGCAACGCTGACAGCTAAGCTTTTCCTATTATATATATACCAGAAAAGTTATGGGGATGGATAAATATGCTAACTATAATCTTAGTGCATTAAAAATCATCTTCCCTAAAGAAGTTGCTTAATATAATCAGTTGAGTGTTCTCTTAAACTTCACTCCAAAAAAGCATGCTTGTTTGGATATTGAAATGAGTTTTCATCAAAACAGTGTAGCCAAAATAAAATAACTGACCAAGTAAAAATATACAATGGGAATTGCCTGAAAAAGTAGTGGTTTAAGAATTGCAGTTCAGATACTACTTTTGAATTTGCCTGTATTTCATCCACATTTTACTTCTACCCTTCTACATCCTTGTTTCAGGGTTAATGTTTGGTCTGTTTGGCACTAAATTTTAAGCTCCAAAAGTTTTTCACAGCTACTGATCACCAGTCACAGCCCAATTCAGTGGGCTCTACACACCTGAAATTCCTATTCCTTAAAAAAAGTCAAGGTAGGAGAACAGTCCTGTAATCTCTATTTTTGAGTCCTGGGGGCTCAGTTTTCACATGAATATATGCTGTAACATTCAAATTTTTGTGTGCCTCACATTATCTTAGTGTGGCTTGCACTGCTCTCAAAGGCTTCAGTGCCACAATTGTGACTCAAACTATCTTCTCCTAAACTGAATGATTTTAAATTATTCCCACACAGAGTTATTGGAGTGCAGGAGGATGGGCTTTGCTGCTGTCACATACAGCTTTATTTCAAACCAAAGTGGTCAGGCACCCTGGCTAGGCCTGCTTATGCTTGTCTTCTCTCTGCCATAATTTCAAAAAGACAGATAAAGAGCTTGCTGGTGATTTAACTGTCTCTCATTAGCTCTGAAAACAGAAGAAAGATAATAGTTGTCCATGCTACTTCCAGTTCCATCTTCCACCATGCCTTATAGAGCTTCAAGGGAAGGTTGTGCATGTTATGATTTTCTACACAGCAAAGAGGAAATCTGTGCATGAAGGGTCTTCACCACAAATAAATAAACTGAAGGAGAAGAAATTAATTCACATGTTGATGCTTCCTTTTCCTTAATAGCACTGTTTACCTTCTGTACAGTGTTTAATTTTGTTAATGAATTCTGACCTTCGAAATGTACGCTGTTATCAGAGAACAAAGCGATGAATATCGCACAAAGGATCCAGGAATACATGTAACACCAAATATCATTACTGCGTGAACACTTCAGGTTCACGTGGGATGGATGATGACTCTGGTCTAGATAAAAGAGAGCTTAAAGTTTTTCAAAACAGCCAGTGATTTAGGATCATTTTCTTCTTATATGACAAAGATGAGACACCATATAAAGGTCCTGATTTTTTTGGAGGTCACTGCTGAAAGTAAGGGCATTAAAAAGTTGTGACCTGTAGCCTTTACTTTGGTCTCTGATGGTGAAACGAAGGCGTGCAGCTCCAGTAGCCCTTTTTTCTTCAGCAGGGAGTAGTGATTACAGCGTGTTTACTGCTCATATCCAGTATTGCTGGAAAACTACGCTGCATTTTTCAGTGCCCTGGGATACCTACTCAGCATCTTAGGAGCTTGACAGGCTGCTTGTCTGTGGTAATCTGGACTTGCTCCCAGAGCCCTGCAGCAGGAAGGAGCCACGCTGTCTCCACAAGGTGTTTCTGGTTAAAATACAAAAATCACCCATCCTAATAAATACTTGGAGACTGGAAATATAAAGAAAATTTTCGATGCACAGACAACACAGAAACGGTGGTCCTTTGAATTTGCTTTTAACCCCTCCACTGCTCTGCTCCTCTCTCTTCTGGCAAAGAGAGAGCCCTTGCAATACAAAGAATGTCTGCTTTGAAAAACATTTGCTTGAAAAATGAACGCAAAATCCTGTGGAACTAGATCCAGCCACAGCACATCAGATTTCATGTTACAACAGTGTGTTACATTTTCTATTAAAGCTGGCGCCAGTGATCACATTCTGCCATTCAGTCCACTCTTGGTAGTTGTATATTTTCTTAATGAGGATCTGAAATCAGCCCCCTTCACTTAACTGACAGCCTGCCAGAATTATGCCATCTTTCCAAACGCAGAGATCATATGATCCATCTGTTGTCTGCAGCCATAAAGAGGAAACACTTTCCAAAGAGAAATGTGGGTTGGCCCCCAAAGTACCTAATTATCCAAATTCTGAAATGTTTCAGATGTTTCAAGGTGCTCTTGGACCTGATTTTGGCCATTTAAGCTTCCATGAATAATGTACATAACTAAGCCATTGAACTGGCAAGGAATTTCCAGAGTACAGGAATAATTTTTAAATTATTCTTAAATAACTTCGAACTGAATCAGAGATTTAGGGCTCAGAAACATCATCTGAGACATTTGGAAGTGCTTACACTTTTAAGTAGTTCACATTTTTGTTGTTAATATTATCACATCGGAAACAAAAAAAAACCCAAAGAGAATTCAGTGACCATGCAGAAGGATGTTTTAATCTATTTTTAAAAATATTTTAATAATACAGCAGAATACTGCAGTAACTCTGCAACATCCTTGACTCTTATAACTCTGCAAACCACCACATGCAAGCAAAGTTCAAGGATGATGAATAATAGTCGTGGAAAAAAAAAGGAAAAAATAAAGGAAAAAAATGTAAAATATGACTGAGAGACTGTGAAATGAAGGGCTATCTCAGTTCTTTCCGTGCCTTACTTGAAGATGTGTGGAATTCATTTCAGACTACATCTAAGCCAGATATCTTGATGTTGCCAAATATGATTAAACTGATAGTTGAGGTCCTCATCAGGTGTCACCTCCTTGACATTGAGAACCCAAATTTTAATCGTAAGCAAATGGAGCTTTCACTGAAGTGCTGATAACTGTGCTTGAACTACTAAAGCAAGCTTTGGCAAGATGGAGTTCAAGTCCTGTTGCTGAAAACACCTTTACCAACCCCAAGATATTAAATGTGGAGATACACACATGCCCATTTCTTTACTCTGTCAACCATGCGTGGGTTTGTGACAGCATAACTCCGTTCTCACGGTTATACGTTCCACACATCCAGGAACTGAATGATTACAGTATCTCCTCCCAGACCACAACGGCCATTCCAATAGACTGAACTACAAAATACTGAGGAAGTTCTGTGATGTTAAAAGCATGGGGTTTGCCCTTGGAGAAAAATGATTCTACCAGAGGTATGTTGAGTAAATATGGTACTCCTCATATTCAAAATATACAAGCATGTTTCCTGGGGAAAAAAAAAAAAAAAAGAGATTTCTCATAGTCTCCATGAGAGCAGTGAAAACATGAATCTTCACTGTCTCAGTAGGCAAATACTTTGATGATTCCAGTGCACAAGCCAAATCTTTGACTGGAGAGGATTCTGGAGTTTAAAGTCAGTGGGTTTTGCCTCTAAGCTAAAAAGACATAATGGATAGTTGAGATCTGCATGCAAAGTGAAAATTTCTGATAACGCCTATTTCAATTTTGCCTTTCCTCCCAAAACACACTTCTCATGAAGGTATGGGTTACTAGCATTATTTATCGAGAGGCTTCCTGTATCACTTCCATACTACAGAACACCCACTATCACCCCAAAGATGGACTGTGATCTCAGAGGTGGAAAGAGGAGACCTTATTCCAAAAGTCTTTTCTTTTGCTGAAAATATCCAATGACAACTTTTCAAATGACAAGTAGTCTATATGGAAATTGGTAATGTTTGCCTTACAGCAGCATGGTGGAAATAGTGGCAGCACTGTGCAGGTTTCCTAGTCAGTGAAAATCTGGGGAAAACACAAGCTACATTTGCTGTGATTTCTTTCTTCTTTATGCATAACGCTACTACTATATGTATGGCATTCGTCCCTGCATCTGTCCTGCGAATGGGATGATGTTATCTGCATCACTGGTGCCACAGCTGCTATTGGAGAGCCCCTAATCCGTTCCCTTCCCTTTTGGTGCCCCTGCAGTAGCACCTATTCCAGTGTGGATTTCAGATACCATTTTCAAATGCTCTTCAGCAAAATTTAATGGCAATTTTTTGTCATGCAATATTTTGCTAACCTGTATGACATAAAGTGTAGTGGAAATCCTTTTTTTACCTCAATGAACAATTTAAGAGGGGTGTATGTGAAGAAATACAAGAGCTCCCATAACCACAAGGAATGAAAAAGCATCTTCTATCTTTTTTATAGCAATATAGCTTGCTTCTGATATACACTAGGTCTGTGAGAATATAAAACCATAGAATCACAGAATGCAAGGTTGGAGGGGACCTCAGGAATTATCTGGTCCAAACTTCTTAGTTGATACATAGATTATATGAGATGGCCCAGAACTCTGTCAAGCTGAGCCTTTAAAGTGTCCAGTGTAGAGGAATCCACCACTTCCCTATGGAGATTATTCCAATGTTAAACTGTTCTAATAGTGAAAAATTTTCTTCTGGAACCCAATCGGAATTTCCCCAGGAGCAACTTATACCCATTACCCCCCGTCTTTTCCATGTAGCTCCTCATAAAAAGGGAATCTCCATCTTCTTGGTAGACACCCTTTATGTATTGGCACACATAATAAGTTCTTCTCTAAGTCTTCTCCCCTCAAGGCTGAACAAACCCAGTTCTCTCAGCCTTACTTTGTATGGTACATTTTCTAGCCCTGTGATCCTCCTAGTGGCCCTTCTCTGGACCTTCTGCAGCCTGGCGACCAAAATTAAATGCAGTACTCCAGGTGCAGCCTGACAAGCGCTGGGTAGAGCAGGATAATGACTTCTTTATCTCTGCTGTTAATGCCCTTCTTGATGCACCCCAGCGACCTGTTGACCTTCTTTGCTGCTGCAGCATGCTGGTTACTCATGTTGAGTCTGTTGTCCACCAAGACCCCCAGGTCCTTCTCCAACAGAGCTGCTCTCCAGCCAGGTGGAACCCAATCTGAGGTGCACTGTGAAGGACTGTTCTTGTAGTGATAGCTGAGTGATTGCATCACCTTTTTCCCTCTTGTCTTCATGCCTTTGAGTAGAACCCTTATGCCAGATGTGAGCAATTATGAAGCACCTCCCATTATACATCAAATTTCACGTTAAAAACTTAATTTCCCAACAGTGCGTCTAATCTTTAAACGTAGTTATTTTTCTTCTTTTTTTGGATGAAATTTACTACCCACAGTGAATACTGTGCAGAAATGGTAAGACTTAGACAGTTAACCTGCCAGCTACACCAACAAATCAGCTAGTTTGACATCTAGACCAGACAATTAGTTCCTGCAATGAACTAACTACATGAAACCACAGATGGAAGGATTTGGTGTCGCAAAACTAGAAGCTACATTGTCCTCTCAAAAGAGACAGCCCATTCTGGGATGTGTCTTTGAGAAGGAGAATGTAGCAGCTGTTTCACTTTGTACAGCAACATGACAGAGTGTTACAAGAAAGAAAATACAGAAAATTATCTTACTTGATTGAAATTAAGCCAAATGACAGCACGCCACACCACAGCCACTCAATTACATTCGTTGAACTCAGATAAAGTTGTAGTTACCCATAATGGAATCTGGCCAGAAGACAACTTCATGAGTCTTTCCAAGACACTAAAGGTTCTCCACTGACCAAATGTTTAACATATTGGCTGATAATAACTAGGTTGAGGCCATCTGGGGATAACCAAAATAGATCATAAATGTCATTGTTGATAGCGTATGGCTGTAAGTCATTGCAATGTGATTGATCAATGTGATTGAGGGAATGGCCTCAAGCTCCGCCCAGGGAGATTTAGGCTGGACATTAGGAAAAAATTTTTCACAGAAAGGGTCATTGGGCACTGGAACAGGCTGCCCAGGGAGGGGGTTGAGTCACCTTCCCTGGAGGGGTTTAAAGGATGGGTGGATGAGGTGCTAAGGGACATGGTTTAGTGCTTGATAGGAAGGGCTGGACTCGATGATCCGGTGGGTCTCTTCCAACCTGGTTATTCTATGATTCTATGATTCTATGAAAGGAATGATGGTCATTTTACTCTCAAATAATCCCCATTCAGCAAAAATTCCTGCAGACATACATCATTCAAACTACCCAAACCTCTGATACAATGCATACAAGGAAGCAGCGCAGTAAACACTGTGAAACTGCAGCTTGTTTTTATATTGTCTGCTTTTTTATTTAAAAAGTATGCTGTTAAATACTACGTAGTGTTATAGAGAAAAGAATTACCAATTGAAGGTGTAAACTTCAGTGTTTTGGTGTTTAAGGGACGGGTGGATGAGGTGCTGAGGGACATGGGTTAGAGTTTGATAGGAATGGTTGGACTCGATGATCCAGTGGGTCTCTTCCAACCTGGTTATTCTATGATTCTGTGATTCTATGCAAGTCCTCCCTATATTCCACCACACATCCTCTCCTTTAAATAAATTATATCTGCTGTCACCAAGAGCTGCATTAGCCCATTTGCAAAGCATGTAGCAGCAAAGAATGACATTAGAACAGATATTAGAAAATTTCATAAACTTCTTGAATATGAATTGAGGCATAAACCTGAGCTTACTGTGGTCAGGAGAGTTATTTTGCAATTAAGCCTCTGCTCTGATTTTGAAAATCTGGGCCATATCTTACTGCTTAGGGTCCAGCCCACAGATACACCACGTAGCTCAAACCATCTTTGTGCTTCCTAGGTCATCATACTTTAACAACAATTCTACCACGAAGCAATGGATGCTTTGAAGACTGAAAACAAATTCCAACCTTCATGCAAAGGATTATTTCTTTATTATGGAAAATTCCACAAAGGAATTAATTAAGGAACAATGACTGACCCTTTACTCTAAAGGCAGCCTCTCTTAAATATTTCTTTTTATTCATCAATATTCTCAAGCTGGACCTGTTTTCATCTTTATTTTATTTAAAATTTAATTGACCAATTTTAAGGCTTGATCCAAAGCCCACTGAAACTTTCCCTTAACATCAAAGGATTTTGGACCAAATCCTTAATGAATGAAAGAACAAATGTTCTAAAATGAGAAATTAATATTTCTCTGCTTCTGACATGAACTATTTTTAGTGCTGCAAGGTCAGATAGTAGATTTTGGCACGAGAATATGTTTGTGTAAGATATTTTTTGAGACAGAAGCAATATGGTATTTTACAGTACAGCATAGATACAGATGCTTGTCTAGAGGTCAGAGTACATAGACAGACAGACGCATGCATATATGTATGAGAGGTGAATATGTGGTGATTTACTTTAACATATTAATAAACTATTAAATCTTCTGGAAAACTGCCCTAGGAGTTTGGTAACAAAGATTCGTGCTCTAGATCAGCTTTATTGTGTGATCTTCTGCATGACATTTGGTCAGAAATTAAAACTAGCATGTGGACCTATAGACAGATAAATCTCTGGTAAGCAAAGTGCCCCGACTAATCATCATGACAATTTCTAGAGGTAAGCAAATTAAATTTGGGCTGTAAAATGAGAGGTAATTGTGTACACTAGATCTTTAGCATCATAACAGATAGTCCATAGCACAAAATAATTGTAATCTCCCCACTGAGAAAGAATACGTAGATTTTGATTACACCCTGACCTCCTTTTCTGAAACGAAATGCAACCTGGTAGAGATGGAAATAAAACCCTGTTTCCTCAAAAATTCTTCTACTTCTAGGTTGGTATTCTTAGAGGTAAGGTAACTGTGAAAAGAATGAGTGTTCACCTCTGTGAACCTTCCTCCTCCAGGCTCCCCTCCTCTGCATCATTAAGGTCAGCCTCGGTGTGGTCTGACAGTGGGAGGAGGAGGAGGTGGATGGGTTCTCACTTGTAGACCTGGCATCCAGACAGCTGCCAACCAAAAAAAAAAAAAAACAATTTCCATTTGTCTAGGAGAGCATATGTTTACATTAGGACAACCTTACAGGCCCTTTCCCTCACACCAGGCTTTTCTGCCTACCTCAGTGGTAAAGGAGAGCCTATTACACTCTCTGATGAACTCCTATGGGGCTCTTGTGAGTCATGGTTGTTTCTTACACGACTCTTATTTTTATCTTCTCTGAGATTCCAGGAACAGCTGTAAGTCTAAAGGAGACCACAATGAATAGAAAGTGCAGGGGACTCTTCCCCAGGTTGCAGACATGGCTAATGGGGGAAAAGCCTACTTCCATTCTGAAATTCTGACTCCAGGATTCTGACTGAAGTTGCATGAGCTGCAGAGAGACTTTGAGTCCTCTCCTAGGAAGAAGGCTTTGTGGAACACTTTATCCATCATCTGTGCCCAAGATGTGCCCTCCCCCACCTTGGAAGAAAAGGCAGAGTTTGTGGTTAAAAGGCCTGAAGTTTTATGGAGTTTCCATTGGCCAAGTATACTGAAAGATTGGATATATAGATTCGAGTAATGTGTGGGAGCCAGAAAAGGACAGAAAAAGATATATTTACATAGTTCAGGAAAGATGGAAGAGATGGAAAAGTAAAAAAAAAAAAAAAAAAAATCAAAGGAGCTGAAATAGTAAATAAACTCCATTATTAATATAAATAGCTATTATCCCCTGGAGTGTAGATAAGCTTGTTTTACTAAGCAGTCTTTTCAGATTTAGACATGAAACCACATAAACAAGACCCAGAGCCACAATTAGGGGCAGAGCTCCACCACAGCATTAGATATGTTGATCTCTTGCAATGGGAAGGACTGGTCTTCTCTAGGGTGAAGAGAATACCACACAGGCTTCCACTGAGGCACTCATGTTTTGCTTAAAAAGCTCCATCCACTGGCATGAATTATTTTTGGAGCTGAATAAAACGCATACAAATAAAATATATGTGTATATATATATTAAAATGTGTTGCAAATAATTTCAGATCATAGAATCATAGAATCATAGAATCATAGAATCATAGAATCATAGAATCATAGAATCACAGAATAGTTTGGGTTGGAAAGGACCTTAAAGTTCATCCAGTTCCAACCCCTCTGCCATGGGCAGGGACTCCTCCCACTAGCTCAAGGCCACCCTGTCCCTGAACACCCCCAGGGATGGAGCAGCCACAGCTTCCCTGGGCAACCTGTGCCAGGGCCTCACCGCTCTCATAGTGAAGAAATTCTTCCTTATGTCTAGTCTAATCTGCTCCTTTCCAGTTTACACCCATCGTCTCTAGTCCTATCACTACAAGCCTTTGTCAACGGTCTGTCTTAATTTACTGTGGTGCCTGTCTCCTGTGTAGTATGGCTGGTTTGATAACATGGCATAGAATCATAGAATCATAGAATCAACAGTTTGGAAAAGACTCACTGGATCATTCAGTCCAACCATTCCCATCAATCACTAACCCATGTCCCTTAGCACCTCGTCCACCCGTCCCTCAAACCCCTCCAGGGAAGGTGACTCAACCCCCTCCCTGGGCAGCCTCTGCCAGTGCCCAATGACCCTTTCCGTGAAAAATTTTTTCCTAATGTCCAGCCTAAACCTCCCCTGGTGGAGCTTGAGGCCATTCCCTCTCGTCCTGTCCCCTGTCACTTGGGAGAAGAGGCCAGCTCCCTCCTCTCTACAACCTCCTTTCAGGTAGTTGCAGAGAGCAATGAGGTCTCCCCTCAGCCTCCTCTTCTCCAGGCTAAACCCCCCCAGCTCTCTCAGCCGCTCCTCATAAGGCCTGTTCTCCAGCCCCCTCACCAGCTTTGTTGCTCTTCTCTGGACTCGCTCCAGAGCCTCAACATCCTTCTTGTGGTGAGGGGCCCAGAACTGAACACAGGATTCGAGGAGCGGTCTCACCAGTGCCGAGTACAGAGGGAGAAGAACCTCCCTGGCCCTGCTGGTCACGCCGTTTCTGATCCAAGCCAAGATGCCCTTGGCCTTCTTGGCCACCTGGGCCACTGCTGGCTCATGTTCAGTCGCTGTCAACCAACACCCCCAGGTCCCTCTCCTCCAGGCAGTTTCCAGCCAGACTTCTCCTAGTCTGTAGCTGCACAGGGTTGTTGTGCCCCAAGTGCAGGACCCGGCATTTGGCCTTGTTAAACCTCCTGCCATTGGTCTCAGCCCAGCGGTCCAGCCTGTTCAGATCCCTTTGGAGCCTCCCGACCCTCCAGCAGATCCAGCTTCCACTCAGCTTAGTGTTGTCCGCAAACTTGCTCAGGGTGCACTCGGTGCCTTCATCCAGGTCATTGATAAAGACATTGAACAGGGCTGGACCCAGCACTGAGCCCTGGGCGACACTCAGCAGGGGCTGCCGATGCGGGGGAACCAAGCGATTTCTTGAAGGGTTCCCGTGTTACCCTTCCGTTTTGCAGAGCTTCCAAATGAAGAGGGGGGGGAAGCTCGCAATCCCCCCTTGCCACATCCCCGCTTCCCCGGCTGAGCCCGGGAGAAGTGAAAACACGGAGTTTTTAAAGGCATGTGTGCAGCCAGCCCCGGGAGCGGGCAGGTGGCGTCTCTCGCCCGTGGGGCTCGGGTGAAGGGGCCGGCGCTGCCGCAGGAGCCGAGCCCCCCCCCGGCCGAGCGGGGACCGGGGGAATCGTGCCCCCCGGTGGCCGCCCGGCAGCTCCGCACACACCGCCCGGGGCGCCGGCTTCCTCACCGGGAGGAAGAAGCGAAAAAACGGGCCCTTTAGAAGTCAACCAGACTCTCCCCTAGCGTCTGTAGGAATCAAACTACCCAGCCATGGGAAATTAGTGGGGAAACTTCAGCTGACTTCAGTGGGCTTTGAAACAGAAGGTACAGTTGCTGAGGGAACGCTGGGCTGAATCATAGAATCATAGAATCACCAGGATGGAAGAGACCCACCGGATCATCGAGTCCAACCATTCCCATCAAACACTAACCCATGTCCCTCAGCACCTCATCCACCCGTGCCTTAAACCCCTCCAGGGAAGGGGACTCAACCTCCTCCCTGGGCAGCCTCTGCCAGGGACCAATGACCCTTTCCGTGAAAAAGTTTTTCCTAATGTCCAGCCTAAACCTCCCCTGGCAGAGCTTGAGGCCATTCCCTCTTGTCCTGTCCCCTGTCCCTTGGGAGAAGAGCCCAGCTCCCTCCTCTCCACAACCTCCTTTCAGGCAGTTGTAGAGAGCAATGAGGTCTCCCCTCAGCCTCCTCTTCTCCAGGCTAAACACCCCCAGCTCTCTCAGCCGCTCCTCATAAGGCAACCAGGCAGCCTTTCTCTGAGTGTGCACATATGTAATAGTTACATTGCTGAATATCCTAAGAAATTCCCACCCATGAGAGAATTTTCTGTTTTGCCACAGTGAATGCCTTTAAGAGCTGAACTACAATGTATGTATGTGCACATTGTATGGGAAATACTGAACAGCCTATTGCAAGCCAGTTGTACCTTGTGTGTACGCACACAATACATCAGTGGGCAACGCTGTAGTTGTAACCACTAGATCAAGTGCACATTAGTTCTTAAACTTCTGCACTGACTGATAAACAGGCAGACAAACTGAGACCTTTCATTCATTCTTAAAAAAAAAAATCAAAGAAAGAATCAAACTGTTGCCCTACTCCCCTCAAAAGCTTCAACATTTCTGCCTGGCTGAGGCAGACCCTGCCTGTCCTAGCCTGGAGTGCCTACACAAGGACCAGCATGTAGTTGAGGGCACCTCTTCCAACCATTTCCCTGTGATCAGTCGTGGTCACAGCGATCATCACAGCCCGACTTGTTCTGTCTGCTAAACTTTCTCCTCATTTCATCTTCCTAGGAGCTCACCATTTATTTAGTTCCATGTTCACATCTACATCTGTAGTCTAGGTGGTTACTTTAATAGTTACACATTACTGCACAGATGACAAAATGCTGGAGTTCTCTGTGTCCTGGTAGTGCTGATCCCACAGCACACACTTTCCTGAGCTGAGGCCCAGGGAAGCCTGCAGGAATAGACCCAGAAATATCCCTAGAAAGGCCCTAGAGCCGCTTGTAGCTTTGCTTATCGCCTTCAAAGAGCAAAGCAGGGTAGAGAACCTGTCTAAGGAATCAGAGGAATCCTCACCCAAGCCATGCCTATGCGTAACAGGGCACGGCATCCTTCATCCCATGCTCCAGAGGGATCTGCAGGTCTACCTTAGTGGCTTTTGGAGATTCAAAACAGATGGCTTCGCATTTTATGAACCGCATGATGATTACTGTTTTAATGTGGAATACAAAGCCTCCACCTCTATCCCAACCAGAACTGTGCATTTCAAAATAAACCAGAGCTGATATGATTTTCTTTCAACTCCGCACAGCAGGCTTGGGGGACCTGGGCAGACGCCCACAGCCAGCCCAGTGACGGGTCCACCAGGCCAGACTGCTATCACAACAGCTCGCCTCTCCTCCGCACCTCTGTGGTGGGTCTTGGCAGTAACAGCATCGTCTGAGTTTCCTTTGCTCCAGACCACGTGAGCTACGAGTCAGAGACAGATCAAAAACCAAACCAAAAATGATCAGGTTGTCTGTGTAGCCATAGCTCATACAGCCATATGCATGTCCCAACAGCACCACATGTGTTCTGCTAGCTACTGCTGGTTGCTTTTCCTGCGGGTTCCACGGAGAGTTACTGACCTTAAACTCAACTATCTACCACAGTCAGCCCCTCTCCTCAAGAGAGGAGAGAGGTTACATGGTTTTCCATTTTTTTTTTTGAATGGTTGGACTCGATGATCCGGTGGGTCTCTTCCAACCTGGTTATTCTATGATTCTATGATTCCCCCTCCACCTGTCCTTGCCTCTGCCACCCACTCTCCTCTGCCCCCTGGCAGCAGCGCTGTCCTGAATCCCACTCAAAGTTCAGCTGACCCAGAAAAATCATGCCTCCTGCCATAGCACCAAAACCTCCGGAGAGACGGCTCCTCCCTCCTTTCAGACAGTAGATCACTTTCCTTGATTTTGGATATGGTGCTCCACCATCCAGGCACGGCCCCAGCAAGGTGGCAAGGTAACCGTTCTTCAGGGTTGGTTTGGCACTTCAGTGTGTTTTCCTTAAGAAGAATGATAGGGGAAAGAAGGGAGGAAGGGAGGGAGGGAGGAAGGGAGGGAGGGAGGGAGGGAGGGAGGAAGGGAGGAGGGAGGAAGGGAGGGAGGGAGGGAGGGAGGGAGGGAGGAAGGAAGGAAGGAAGGAAGGAAGGAAGGAAGGAAGGAAGGAAGGAAGGAAGGAAGGAAGGAAGGAAGGAAGGAAGGAAGGAAGGAAGGAAGGAAGGAAGGAAGGAAGGAAGGAAGGAAGGAAGGAAGGAAGGAAGGAAGGAAGGAAGGAAGGAAGGAAGGAAGGAAGGAAGGAAGGAAGGAAGGAAGGAAAATCCACAGAGCTGCCTACAGATGCTCAGCGTCACTCTTTCAAACCTGTGCTGTGTAATGACATTGCTCAACAACCTAGAGGAGCACCGGGGCTCTGAGCAAAGCCAAAATTATTGGTGAGAGGAGGTGAAGGAAGAGCCGGTTCTTACCCTGGAGGCAGAAACTGCTGCCAGCACAAGGGAACCCCTGAAGCTCCCCACATGAGCCGTGGTGTCAAGGTGAGAGGAGAGGCCTGCGGGTCACGTCACACACAGCAGGGGCAAGCTGAAAGCTGGAGGTCTGTGTGCCTCCCCTCTCCTGCTGGGTCAGTCACGGTTTCCTCCCCTGGTCCTGTTCCTGCCTGTATCCCCAAAGAGAAGGTTTAGAGGGCAGCAGACTGCTGTTTTCTCTCAGTGTGGGGTGGAAGACCCAAGGAGGGAAGCTCAGCAGGGGTGGCAGAGGAGCAGCACTTGGAGCATCCTGGCCCTCGAAGTGCCCTGGCTGGGAAGCCTCTGCCGGAGGCCAGGGAATCTCCAGGCCAGTGGGAGAGAGGACTCTTATCCCCGAAGCAGCACTTTTCCAGAAGCCTCATCTTTTTCATCCTGGGGATTTATCGCTCCTCCACTGTCCCGTTCCCCCTCTCCGCCCCGGCCGAGCGGCCGCTCGCAGGGAGCAGCGAAAGGGCATTGCCCCGTTTATTAATTAACGGATGGCAATTCCAGCTTTCCCTCTCAGACGTTCCCCCCTTGAATCTGAGCTGCTGTTAAGAAGACACACCACCTGCTCTGTGCTGCCAGCGAGGGGGGATGGAGGCACAAAGGCAGGGGACGGGGAGAAACAGCTTGGGCTGCGAACATAAAAGATAATTTAAAATAAATAAGCACGGTCCCCAGAAAGCGCTGGACTCGGGCTCCTTGAGGGAGGGCGAACTGAAGGGTGGGTGCACGGGGTGAGGGCAGAGAGGGTCTGCACAGCCTCCCCTCTCCCGCAACGCCGGGCTGGGGGCTGCAGGGCGTGGATGCTTCCCGGCTTTCTCTAAAGGCGAGCTCAAGGACTGATAGGCATGGATGAAGCCGGCGCTTGGCTTCCCCCTCTGGAGATGGTTTTCTTGGAGCGCAGCCCTCCAGCCTGGCAGGACGAGCTGCTCCGTCCCCCTCCTCCAGCCCGGAGATGCGCGGCTCCCGCGGAAAAGCCGAACCCCGAGCGCGTTCGGTGACGGCAGCGGGACAGAGTTAGGATGTCCCTGGATGCTGCCTTGCGGGTAACTTCCCCTCCCTCCCTTTCGCCGCGGCGGGGGAAGCCCGAGAGATGGGGTCCCCCCCCCACCCCACCCCGTCCCCGGCTGCTCCGGGGTAGCCGCTCCCCAGCGCAGGCTCTGAGCGCCCCGCTCGGCCCCTCCGTGAGAGCGCAGGGGGAGCGCGGAGACCCCCCAAAACCTCCCGCTCCGGCCCCCTCTGCAGCACCTCCAAACCGAGTTGGAACCGAAGGAGCCTGAGGAAGAAACCGCAGAGAAGGAAGCCGAGAGAGAGGTTGGGGTAAGGATGCATGGGACGGGGACGGGGGCGGGGGGGAAGAGGCCAGATCACTTGTGAATGGCTTGAAAAAAATAATTGGGGGAGGGCGTGGAGGGGGGAAGCGGAAACTTTCCTATAAAACTCAGCAAAAGTCCCTCCTCTCCACGTCAGGCCAATGACACTGCTGCCCCCAAACTTTCCGCCAGCAGGAGCTATAAGAACCTCCAAGTCTTCAACTTTCTCCCAATCCCAGACACCTCGAAGGGCTCCAAGGAGGGATCGGGAGGGATTTTTTTTTTCTTCTTTTTTTGGTTGGCGTTTTGGTTTGGTCTTTTTTTTTCTTTTCCTCTTGGATCCTAATGCCATCCCCCCTCCTCCCAAAGTGAGGTCCTCCCTCCTTCCCTCCCTCCTCCTCCTCCTCCCTCTCCACGCAGGCCAGCGAAGCAGCCGACCGAGGGGGAGCTGGCGGGTTAGGTGCCCCCCTCTTCTCCCTGCCCTCCCCCCCCCCTTTTCCCGGCCCGCTTCTCTCGTCTCCCCCCCAGAGATGATGCAGCAGGACGAGTCGAACTCGCCAGTCTCCCCCGCCGACGACAGTTTGAGCAACAGCGAAGAGGAGCCGGACCGGCAGCAGCCGCCGGGCAAGCGCGGGGGGCGCAAGCGCCGCTCCAGCCGGCGCAGCGCGGGCGGAGCCGTCGGGGCGGCGGACGAGCCGTGCAGCCCCGCGCAGGGCAAGCGGGGCAAGAAGTGCGGGGGGGGCGGCGGCGGCGGCGGCGGGGGAGGCGGCGGCAGCAGCAGCGGCGGCGGCAGCCCCCAGTCCTACGAGGAGCTGCAGACCCAGCGCGTCATGGCCAACGTGCGGGAGCGGCAGCGCACGCAGTCGCTGAACGAAGCCTTCGCCGCCCTGCGGAAGATCATCCCCACGCTGCCCTCGGACAAGCTGAGCAAGATCCAGACCCTCAAGCTGGCGGCCAGGTACATCGACTTCCTCTACCAGGTCCTACAGAGCGACGAGCTGGACTCCAAGATGGCAAGCTGCAGCTATGTGGCCCACGAGCGGCTCAGCTACGCCTTCTCCGTCTGGAGGATGGAGGGCGCCTGGTCCATGTCCGCGTCCCACTAGCAGGCGGCGTCCCCCACCCGCAGCCCCTCGGCAGGAGCGCTAGGTAAGGCGGGGGGGGGGGGGAACCCAAAACGGGACGGGAGGGGGCCGAGGGGGCCGCGCCGCGGGGGCGGAGAGCGCCCCCCGAGCCCCCGCGCCCCCCGAGCCCCGGGGATGGGGATGGGGATGAGGATGGGGGGGAGGCCGAGAGCGCTTCTTCCCCGAGCGCCGCGGGGCCAGCGCCGCTGCTGGGACGCTCCCCGCTTCTGCTGCTCCGCGCAGCCCGAAGCGCATCCGCGTCCGCCTACGCGCTTCCCCGCCAGCGTTTCCGACCCTCGGCGGCCGCGGTCCTCCCTCCTCCTCCTCCCCCCGCGGTCGGTGTCCGCGTTTCCAGAGGCAGAGAAGTGGAGGTAGCTCCGTGGCTTTCGCTCCAGTAACGAGTTTTCCGCCCTCTCCGGGTTTTTGCAGATGGCATTGCTCCCACACAAGGAGAAAATGGACAATCTAGAGACTCTGAAGTCGGATACGATTTTTTTTTTATCTTGTCTAAAACCAAAAAATGTACCTAGGATTTCTTGGAAATTCGAAGAGCGATACCCAGATTGAAAGCAGGGCGTGGGGAGCACTTAAGGAATGAGAAAGAGACAAGGGCTTTGGACAGTGATTATCCTTTGGGCGTCGGTACAATCCACACATCTCTGCATTCTGATAGAAGTCTGAATCGATCGATTTTTTTTTTTTTATTTTGACGAAGAATGTTGGAATTTAACTTTTTTTTTTTTTTAATTTTAATTTGCCTTCTTTTTTGCATGCGTTCCCAAGAGGTCGTGCCTATGAGCCACTGATGAAAGGAATTATTGTGGACTTTCTTCATTCTTGAATGAAACCAACCAACCAACCAAAAATATCCCTGTAGAGATGAAAACCTTTTTTTTATTTTTTTTTTTAGGGGGGAATAAGCTGGGCTCAAGCTTTATATACCCAGTTCCTAACTTTTTTATTATTATTATTTTTCCTCTGAGAAAAAATAAACATTTTATTTATTTATTGATGACCCATGTTAAAATGCAAATAGATCCGGTGTCTAAATGCATTACTATTTTTATGATCGTTTTGTAAATATCATTGTATATTATTTTTCTGCAATAAATAAATATGACTGAAATTTTAATAACTTTAGAGTTTGGTGTCTCTGAGAACTCAGGGTTAGAACTGGATATAAATACCTGCTTGTTGAGCTGTAAAGACACCCAAGAGAGAGGGGGCACTAGTATAAACAAACCAGGCGAAAAAAGCAAATAAACTAGCTACTGACAGACACAGACATGTTATTTATTGAGACAGGTTTATTATTCTGCTCTGAAGCTCACTGCATTTGTGGGGGAAGATATTCTCTCTCCCTCTCCCCCTTTAATCTGGCTTTTGCTGGGGGTCCCCGGCTCTGTGCTGCGATTTGCCCCTCAGATGAAAGGCAGAAGCCCCCGGAGCAGGTAGATTTGTTGATATCCCCGAGAAAAAAGCATCCGATTTAAACAGGGATCCATCCATCCACAGGCAAAGCGAGAGAAAGTGAGATGGAAACAGGGAAGTGTCCAGCGAGTGGGGTTTTCCGGTGGAAGTGATGTTTGGCTGCCCTGCTCTCTAGGGTTTTATGTAAGATACAGACTTGCGATCGCATTTTCGTTGTGCAAAATACGGAGGGACAGGCTAACGCGCCCTCTTCTCCTTTTTCAGCGCGTAGGGCGCACGTCGCCTCCGTTTCTTCTCACCAAACCCTCCCCGGGGTCCCATGGTGAGGCGAGACCGCAGCTGGAAGAGACAAGGAGCCTCTAGCTCCGAGGGCTCGGAAGGAAGGTGGGAAGGGAAGTTACTCAAACGGGAAAAAAAAAAAATAAAGAAAGAAAAAAGAAAGAAAAAAAAAGAAAGAAAGAAAAGAAAGAAAAAAAAAGGAAGAAAAAAAAAGAAAGAAGAAAAAAAAACCAAAAGCAACCCGAAAGAAACCCTTATAGCCTCAACCTAACGGGACAGCTGATTCCACCTCTGCTGTCACTTCTCGCAGGGCTCCGCGCCCCGGGAGCGGCGCCTCCTGCCCCTCCGCGGCCGCCGAGGATGCGCGGGGGGGTGCGGAGCCGAGCGGAACCCAGCGCGGAGACAGGGACCCTGCTGCTGGGATTTAGCCAGTGCCCGGGGTAAATGGCAGAGCGGTTTTTATTCAAAATAGAGGCTGTTTGCGCCGCCCAGGTTGAGTTGATTTTATTGCCTGAACGGTTTTGTTTCCGTGTGCACATATTATCGTCTGTTGCTGAGATAACGGTGTAATGAATTTAATATCGTGCGTATTTTAGGCCGGGGTGCGGTGTTTACAGCAGAGAGCCCGCAGAGCTTGTTTGCGCTGCCGGCTTAGCGAGGACTTGGAGATTGGATGGGGGCTCTGGTGGTCGCGGTGATGGAGAGGAGGGGGAGCAGCCCTGAGCCCCCAGAAGGTCTCTGCCCCCCTCCTCCAGCGCTCCGGACCTGGAATTCCTCGCTTAACAGCTCAAACCTCTCGAAAAACTCCGCTTCGAGGCGACCCGGAGACCGAGGAGGAGGAGGTAACGTGTGTCCGCGCTGGGGCTGGGGCTGAGGGGGTTGGAGGGGCTGGGGGGGGGCTCCGTGGTTCCTTTGGTGGGGAAAATCACACTGGGGGAAGGGGGGGGAACGCTCAAGGAAACAGGTTCGGAAAAAAAACTAGATGAGCTGCTGGGTGCTGAGGGGAAGGCGCGTTTCGTGAACGGGGATGGATACCTGCGAAACGTAAACGAAGAATTTAAAAAAAAATCCTCTGCTCGTCCTTAGAAATAGGCAGAAAAATCCGGAGCGACTCCACTTGCTGAAGGCAAAGCGGATTGACTCTGCTGCGACCAGCGAGCGGCCTCTGGCCCGGGCTGCGCTGGCTCTTTACAGCGAATCTGAGAGACCGGGGTGGGACAAGTCCCCAGGTCCCCTCTCTGGGGTTCATGCCACCCTGAATCTCCCCATCCCATCCCTGAGCCCCTCCAGCCGGCGCTGCAGCCCTCCCCGAGCAACCGGTGCCACCCTCCCGGCTACCTTTGCTTCTTAAAATAATAATGATAAATAATAATAATAATAAAATTAAAATCCTGATTTAAAAAATACAAACTTGCACTTTCCTAGGTTGGAACTGGGGACTGCAGAGGCCTAGAACCAAACGCGATTAAGTCAACGTCAGGCTTACTGAAAGAAAAAAAAAAATACATAGGTATATTATTTGTTTTCTGGGAATTTTAATCACTCTTGCAATCAGAAAGCGAGCTCTGCCTTTGGAAGCCCTGACTGAGTTTGCTTTTTCTCCGGGGCACGGATCCATCCTGTTTACCCGGGGCCGAGAGGAGCGGCTCCTGCATCCCCCGCCGCGGGTACCGGGGATGCGGATACCGGGGATCCGGGTACCGGGGATGCGGGTACCGGGGCTGCGGGTACCAGGGCTGCGGGTACCGGGGATGCGGGTACCGGGGATGCGGGTACCAGCGCTGCGGGTACCGGGGATGCGGGTACCGGGGATGCGGGTACAGGGGCTGCGGGTCCCCAGGGCAGCAGGCGGGGGGCACATTCCTCGGTTTGGCAGGGGCCGCCCCGCTGCTTTCTCCAGGCCGGTATCGAATTCCTTCCAGGCGTACGATTTCACTTGAAGTCCTGCCCGGGAGCCCTTCAAAGCGCGAGCCCGTCCTTCTCCCGTGATGTCAGGCGGTTTCCCCCCTGCATCTGTAATTTTAAGCAAAACAAACAAACGTGCGGCGCGGGAGGGGGAGGGAGGAGAACGGGGGTGACTCAAAAGTCACGGCAAACGCAGCGCGGGGGGAGAGGGACTCACCTGCGGCGCTGGCAGCGACCGCACCTGCCGGCGCGGGGCTCCTCGTCTCCGGGAGCGCATCCCGGGAAGGGGCTCCGATCGCTCCCCGGCCCGGGGCTGCTCCCCGCCGCAGCACACGGCCCCCCCTTCACCTGGGAGGCTCCGCCAAGCAATTAGCGTCTTTGGGAGGAGAGCGGTGCGGGTAAGTCCAATCCACGCCGTAGTGGGACCCGGGTGGCTAAGGAGAAGGAAAGAGGCGCGCGCACCCACATCATCCACATCCCCATACACACTCCCATCCCCATCCCTATCCCCATCCCCATCCCCATACACACTCACATCCCCATCCCCATCCCCATCCCCACTCACATCCCCATCCCCACTCCCATCCCCATCCGCATCCACACTCCCATCCCCATCCGCATCCCCATCCCCATACACACTCACATCCCCATCCCCATCCCCATCCCCATCCCCATCCCCATCCCCATCCCCATCCCCATCCCCATCCCCATCCCCATCCCCATCCCCATCCCCACTCACATCCCCATCCCCATCCCCACTCACATCCCCATCCCCTCCCCATCCCCATACACACTCACATCCCCATCCCCATCCACACCCACATCCACATCCCACCGGGGCTCGTTTTATTTGCTGCACAACATAACCTGCCCGCAGTAAACATGGCACGGGATGTATTTTACATTAACTTCTGCACCAGCTTCTTTCGGCTTCAGTCCGCTTAATGTTCTTGGCGAATCAAAGCACGTGTCCTTTGAAGAAGGTGTGTAATTGGAGTTTGAGGCATGTATGGAATTCCCAGATGTCTATAAAGCAAGAAGGAGCATTTGGCAGGTCACTTGAAGGTGGAGCAGGTTAAAATCACTCGTACAAAAGTCCCCCCTTCTTTTTTTTTTTTTTTAAAGCAAACAGCCGGTCGTTTATAAGGACCGAGTGATCCCGATTGCGGCAGGTTTAGAGCGGTTTTACAGAGCAGGAACATTAAAGCTCCGGAAACATAATGATGATGATAACACCCGCCTGAAAATCCGAGATGAAACGCAAAACAAAACCGAACAGGGAAAAGCTGTCTGTCCTCTCAATAATTCCCTGTCTCCTGTACCCTCTTTTTTTTTTTTGGGGTAGATCTCTTGTCCCGTAGCCGACACTTCCCCGTTCTTTTCATAAAGAAGTGGGATTAAATTTGTGGAAACTTTAAAAAAAATTCTCTTGTTCGCGTTTCACTCCAAAACAAGCCCGACAAGCCGCACTGAAATCAACACGGCTACAGCGATAACAGCAGCGACTTAGAGCTGCAGGAATCGGAACCGGTTTGGGACAATTAAGCGCTGACCATGTAGCCTTGGGAGCTTTGCCGGGGTTGGTGTGAAACATCAACCCGAGCAGCAAATCCCCTTCCCCTCGATGCAGAATTCCCTCTGCTCAATATTGCGAGGGAACCGGCTCTGCCCTCCCAATGTGGGGGAATCTGGAGGTGGGAGGGGGCGAGGATAGGAGGGGGAGGATGCTCTTGGGAAGGGTCGGGGTCACCCCCTCACGTTTAGGGTAGCTTTGTTCTTTTTTGGGGCGAGGCAAAGTCGTTAACTAAGCAGCCCAGAAAGGAGCAGTAACGCGCGGCTGCAGGCGTGGAAAAAAGGGGAGCTTCAGAGAAGAAGGGATTTTGACATGCGAAAAGTTAAGCAGGTACCTGAAGGAGGTTTATTTTGACCAGATGTTAGAGCTTTTATGAAAACGTCACGTGAAGCGAACAGATGTGCAACTCGCAAACGGAGCCCCGCCTTGTAAATACTTGGGAGAGAAAGGCTCGCGGAAAACCGGGCATCAATCATTCCTGCCGTTCGCGATATATGTGTATTTATGCACAGATATAGAGATCTGGGTTACAGCTAAATATTGCTTTCTACTTGTTTGTTTGTTTGCGGAAAACTCAACGGTTTCGTTCAAACTTGTCACCCTCCTCCACTGCGCCGAGTCAAATTCACTTTCTCGCTTCCTCCCTTTTCTCCCTTCCTTCCTTCCTTGTCTTTCTTCCCTCCTTGTCTTTCTTCTTTTTATCTCTTTTTCTCCCGTATTTTCCCGTCGTTCTTGTTCTTGCTTTCTCTCTTTTTCTTGCTCTTTCTCTCTCGCTTTCTCATGCTCTCGCTCTTTTACTCTCTCTGCCCCTTTTCTTTCTTTCTTTCTCTCTCTCTTTCTTTCTTTCCTTCTTTCCTCCTTTTTTCTTTTCTTTTTTGTTTTCTTCTTTCTCCCTTTCTCTCTTTTTCTTTCTTTCTTTCTTTCTTTCTTTCTTTCTTTCTTTCTTTCTTTCTTTCTTTCTTTCTTTCTTTCTTTCTTTCTTTCTTTCTTTCTTTCTTTCTTTCTTTCTTTCTTTCTTTCTTTCTTTCTTTCTTTCTTTCTTTCTTTCTTTCTTTCTTTCTTTCCTTCTTTCCTTCTTTCCTTCTTTCCTTCTTTCCTTCTTTCCTTCTTTCCTTCCTTCTTTCCTTCCTTCTTTCCTTCCTTCTTTCCTTCCTTCTTTCCTTCCTTCTTTCCTTCCTTCTTTCCTTTCTTATTTCCTTCCTTCTTTCTTTCCTTCTTTCCTTCTTTCCTTCTTTCTTTCCTTCTTTCCTTCCTTCCTTCCTTCCTTCCTTCCTTCCTTCCTTCCTTCCTTCCTTCCTTCCTTCCTTCCTTCCTTCCTTCCTTCCTTCCTTCCTTCCTTCCTTCCTTCCTTCCCTTCCTTCCTTCCTTCCTTCCTTCCTTCCTTCCTTCCTTCCTTCCCTCCTTCCCTCCTTCCTTCCTTCCTTCCTTCCTTCCTTCCTTCCTTCCTTCCTTCCTTCCTTCCTTCCTTCCTTCCTTCCTTCCTTCCTTCCTTCCTTTTCTCCTCTTTTTTTTTTTTTTTCCCACCCCCTTCTTTTTTTCCTGTCCCTCAACCCCCTCCTTTAGTCTCGGGTCCGTTTGATCCCAAGGAAAGTATCGAATCTCTACCGGGAGGAGAAACTGAGACTAATCAATTCCCTTCTGTTTGAAGGTGGGTAGAGCCTGCTCAGAGGAGCAAATAGAACCTGGGCTGGCAGCGCCGAGGATCCCCTGCCTGAAGCGCCTCTTCAGGAAATTAAAAGCTGTCCTCCGTTTGGGTGGGTTTTATTCTCTTTCGCACAGTTTTTGCTGGTTTCCAGGGGGTTCTTCTGGTGCTTTTGTTAAAAAAAAACTCTGGCTGGTGCTCTGCCCACGGGGCTGTGCTGTCAGGGTCGTGGCTCGCTGGCAGGTGGAGGGGATGGAGGGGATGGATTCTTATTTTAATTTTTTGCAAAAGTTTTCAAAGGTAAAAAGACTGACATTAAGCAGATTACTTTTAAGAATGGCAATGCAGGCGTATATAATGCAGATAAATAGACTGAGGTGCAGCTCATAATCTACAGCATCAGTCTAAAAATCCCTAGGGATTCTTAATCTAGATTTATTGCCTTTGAGTCCCAATCCCATGATCTTGTAAAAACGTTTAAAGTGAACCCAAATGGAGGTATTTTAAAATAAAAGACTAACTCTGGAGTCCTTTTCTCCCCTTTCTTATCCAGTAAATGACACACTCAGAATATTCTGCTGATAGCACAGTTTTCAGTAAAATTCTATGTATCTTCTTTAATGCAGTTTAGAAAACAATGGGAGAACGGTTTTTATATTTGTCTCAGAATGTGAAGAGGAGTCAGGCTCTTCTTTGCATGTGAAACTGTACGTGTTCCAGACCCAGTGACACGTACACACACAGAGGTACATTCCCTTCTGAACCCTGGAGCTATCAAACATGTTTAGTGACTGAGTGAGATGCTGTCTACGGAGGGGTTGTTGATGTAGGAGCCAAATTAGTGTTAATTTCAAACAGGCGGCTAATTCCTCCACGGAACCTCAGCACTTTCAAAGTGCTTAGCTGTACTTCATATTTCATTACATGCGATGGAAAATAGATTGCTTTCCCACGTAGAAAGATTAGTTAATTAATTAGGTTTCTCTTTTCTTTTCTTTTCTTTTCTTTTCTTTTCTTTTCTTTTCTTTTCTTTTCTTTTCTTTTCTTTTCTTTTCTTTTCTTTTCTTTTCTTTTCTTTTCTTTTCTTTTCTTTTCTTTTCTTTTCTTTTCTTTTCTTTTCTTTTCTTTTCTTTTCTTTTCTTTTCTTTTCTTTTCTTTTCTTTTCTTTTCTTTTCTTTTCTTTTCTTTTCTCCCAGTTTCTCTCTCTTTCTCCCTCTCCAAGTATCCTGGAACACCTTTCAACTTCAAGGTTTTTATATCAATATAAACCAGATCCAGAACAGACTCCCTTCCCCCTTCCCCTCAGATCTGAACTTAAAACATATATCATAGATCAGTTTTCATCCAGCGAATCTAGGCATAGCTCTCGACCTGTATTTTCAAAGGCTCCTGGGCTGGAATCTGCAATATTTAATCCAGTCGGCTATTAAATATTCTCCGACTTGAATAAAAAGTTTAAACAGGCATCTGTGCTGGGGGTAGTGACAGTTAGAGCAGTTCGGGGTCCAGTGTGTGTGGCAGAGAGAGGGGAAACGGACAGAACGGCGGTTGTGCCTTTGATTCAAAAAATTCCTGGGTTTTAGGAGTTCAATCAGAGTATTGGTGGGGAGAACGTGAAAAAACCCAAACTTTGCTCAAAGGCGTGGCTTTAACGGGGAGAAATAATTCTATTAATACCTGACAGAGCCTGTCCCACTTCTTTTTTCTGCCCGGCCGGCAGTTACGCGGTCCCCGCTGCCCCAGCGCTGCCCGGCGAGCATCCCTGCATCCCTCTCCCCGCGGGGAGCCCGCATGCCGCGGACCGGGCGCCGCCGGGAGGGCTCCCCGGGGTCTGTCCCCGCCGGGAGGGCTCCTCGGGGTCTGTCCCCGCCGGGAGCGCTTCCACCTTCACCTTCCCGGGGCCTCTTCTTGAGACCTTGGGGTGTATTGGCTGCGGAAACAGACGGTGCTTCAGGCTAACAAGATTTTCTTTCTTTTTTTTTTCTTTTTTTTTGTTCTTTTTCTCCCTTTGTCAACTCCTGAGCCGATGGCCGGTTAGATTGAAAGGTGGGGTTAGAGATTGGGTGGATTCCTAAAATCCTACAGGGCTTGGATCCAAGGAAAAGAAGAGAAGAGTAGGGCGGGGGGGAGGAGGAGGCTCAGCTTTTGACTTGATGAAGCACGTGTCAGATTCTGCAGTTCAGGCAATTAAAACTTGCTTCTGATCAAAGGGCTTCATAAATCACCAGGAGAAGTGAACTGGTCAGAGACAGCTGTCTGTGGGAGCAAGTGGGGGGAGCTGCCGATCCCCACCTTTCGGACACTGTCATCCACTCCCACTGCCTCCAAGGAGTCCCGTTAGGAGTGGATTTTTCCTGCTGTTTTGTGGAGGCTTCTTTTATTTATGGAGGCATTTCAGCAGGAAAAAAAAAATATATGGAGGGAGTTCATGACCACTGTTGATTATCCCAAGGGCAGAGGTGCCACAGTATTTTCTTTTCTGATCAGAGAAAAAATGCTGGATGCTGAGGAAGTAGTGACAAAAATATATTTCCCTTATCCTTAAGAGTGAAGCATGAGAGGTTTGATTCTCAGTGCTGGGCTTAGCCCCATCACAGCCCTGAGCGCAGAGCGGGGGACTCATGCCCAGGAGCTTCTAGCTTTGCCCTCCTAGGCTCCACTGTTAGGACCTGGGCAATGAAAGGAAAAGGTGGATGGGAAAAGGGAGAAGAGTTTTGAAGCTGGAGTCAGGGAGTTCATGCAGTTCTGGGTACACTAGTCCTTGTCTATTGAGTCCTGGGATGTTGAGGAGAGTCCTACCACTCAACTCCCCGCTAATGCATCTTCTCATATCTGACTTGATGTATTATAGGAGTTTACAACTTGAGGGGCAGCTCTTTGATATTAGAATTTAGGGGTAAACCTATAAGTGGTCTCAAGGAGCTTGTCAAATTCTGAGTGCTTTTTGGTGTCATTTGTGGCAAAAGGCTCTTTTCTAACACTTTCACATGCCAAATATTTCACCTTGCAAAGAACATGCTTGCAATAGCCAGGGTGGATTTATGCCTGCTTTTTAAAACAGCTGCTCTGGGGTAATAAGATGGGATGCAAGCCCAGGAAGGAACATTTTATGTAACTTGCCAGTGGTTCCAATGGCTTCTATAATGGTTTCTACCTCCTTCCAGCATCCAAGGTATTCACTGACATGCAACACTGAAGCTGTCTTATCCATCCAGAGCAATGCAGGACAGTCTTTCTCCCTCCAAATCCTTCCTTCAAATTGACTTCTTAAGTTGCACTTCAGTCAGCTTGTCAACCTTCCTCTGCCCTGTTTGTCACTTGGCCAGTTGAATCATCAGGAGTCTCTGGAGATCCTTTTAATACAAAGCTTTTCAGAGATTTCTCTGGACACTATGAAGTGAGAATTTGAGACAGGAAAACAACGGGCATTCATCTTCAGAGCACATCAATCACTATGAACTCTCCCAGGCTACTCCGATGGGCTTGGGATTCCCTTGCCAGAGATGAGTCACAGATAAATTACCAATATCCCACAGAGAACCAAAGGGTTGGCCAAAATCTGCAAGGGGATGGGTGTTCTCCAAGAAGTAGCGGAAGCCTTGCTAACACATGCCTCTTGATGGACGATGGAGCGTGAGCTGCATTCCTGGTTCTCATGAACAGCAGGAAACAAAAACAAAAATAGCTGAAAATTCACTATGTGTTGACTTCTTCCTTGCATTTCTTGGCAGGTGGACTCAGATGTTTGATCTCACTAAGAGACAAAGATTTCCATCTGAAATTGAAATAGCCCTTCCTCCCAAACTGAATACAAACAGCAAAAACCAATTAACATTGAGCTTGACTAGTACTAGGTGGGGACAGGACTATCACCACATTAGAGTTAGCACTGCAACAGCAGCTGGTTGTCAACTCATGACTTCCTCTATGGAATGTCAACATGATCCAGTAGGGCTGGTCCTCTAAGATTCTTTATTGCTGTGATCAAATTATGCCACGTGGAATAAAAATAATAAAAGAGGAAGAAAGAGAAGGAATGAGAGAGAAGAAGAAGAAAGAGAGAAAAGCAAGCAAGCAAGCAAGCAAGAAAGAAAGAAAGGAAGAAAGAAAAAGAAAGGCTAGAAGAAAGTAAGAAAGAAAGAAGAAAGCAAGCAAAGGCAACGAGACAAGAAAGAAAGAAGGCAAAACATGGCGTGGCAAATCAAAGTGCGGTGAGGGAAAGGGAGGGAAGAGCAAGGCAGAGCAGGGAAGGGAATGGAAGGGAGAGAAGAAAAATAAGATTTTAAAGAGATTTTCCTGAATACAGGATTAACAGTGTTTGGTGCCTGGTTGTCAGCATTGATCTGAAAGTTCCCAGATAATACTTGTTGCCTCTATGTAAAGGTAAAGGGAAGGGGAAAATAGACCGCCCTTCTTGCATCCACATTATTTCAATTTACAAGTGTATCTGCTTCCTGGGATCATAAATGGGTCAAACCCATTTTTTATTATTTTGTGCAGAAATGATCCTGGTGCTTTGAACCCTAATCAGAAACCCAACAAAGTTAGTATATGTAAGGCTGGCAGTTTGATAATCCGCTCTTTTAACTTTGCTCTCCTATCCTCTGTTGGCCAACCATATCAAAAGACTTAAGATTGCCTTTGTTCTACTGCGTGCATATTTTCCATGGAATGAAAAGAAACTTCCTCAAACTTCAAATCCATTAAATATTTAGCATCTGAAGGATATTCATCTTTAGGAGTCAGGTCAAAAAGTCAATAAAAATTTAATTATTTCTGTAGCATATGGGAGTACTTACAAGACCAAAAATGTGGTACTGTGTATTAGAATTGGGAAGAAACTCAACAATATACATCCCTATTTGCTAGTCAAGACAGTATTCCCACCAAAAGGCAATGCAGACCCCTGAATCTACAATTAACCCTGTCAAAGTTTCTACAACTAATATATAAACAGGCCAGTCATCAAGGGAACGGTTACCTGGACCTAACTTAAGGACAGAGTGGTGCTTAATATCTATATGCAGGGAAAACCACATGTTTATCATTTCTTTGCATGGTCAACAGGAAAAAGATATTTGTACTGATAAGAATGTTGCTTTCTGAAATGAGTTATCCCTCCATTCTATGTGTGGTTATGGTGAGAGGGAAAAAAAACCCAAATATTTTCGTGTAGAGACAGAAGAGAAATCCCCGATTCTAAAATTAAAACTATCTTCAATGTATCAATCATTAGCAATGTCAGGCAGAGGAATGCTCCTTGTAGGGTCTGATGTAATGGGATCCATTCTGTGGGAGTCCTTCAATTCATTTTTGGGGCAATAGAGTTGACTGTTACTGACTAATTTTAGTATATCCAAAACTAGGTGCTAGATAAAGGGAAAATCAATCTGATGGAAGTAGGGGACTGACATGGAAACACTTGAAAAGGACTTTCAGTTATTGTTACATGTGACTTCTTTAGCAAGACTTACCATCAATCCAGATCTAGGCATTTTAAACATGAGAACCACTGTTTCAGGTGATACGTACTGGAATTTGATGACACAAACCCACACATCCATGCCATCACTTTCATTGTTTTAATTAGGAACAATCACTATATAAGGTACATGTGACTATAGAAAGTATCTAAACAAGTATACATTCAAATTACATCCTATTTGTCTGTCTATCTTGAAAAATGTTCACACATTCAAACACTCAGAATTTGTTAATTTCCTTTGTGTGTCTCACCAACTCTTTGGTTATCACATCTGCTTTCTCTAGCACGATTTACTTCTGCATTTATATGTGAAATAAATCTCTTCTTCTACCTTCATTTTATTTTCTATCTCAGTACAGAAGAGCACATGAAACGAAGTTCTAAAAAATTAATTCTGAGGCAGAGCTAGATTTAGGTCACTTGAGGATAAAAAATACAGTTTACTGTTGTGGTTTGTTTGTTGTTGTTTTTTTTTTTTTCAAATACACCACCTGCTTCTAATATTCATAAGTCCTGGATATCACATATTCAAACAGCGATGTCTAACTGGAAAAGACATTGACTACTGCCTGGTTACTAACTCGTTATCAGCTTCCTATTCTGTGGATAATAGAACAGTTTGAGGTAGGACAACTAGAACATTTTGGCTCTGCAGAGGCTTTGTTAGTCTCTTAGGTATAAAAAAATAACTCCTTTTTAATCTTTGCACTGTTAATCCCTTCCTTTCCCCCACTCCAAACTTGCTTGGTAGAGGGTGTAGTTTAAAGGATTTACTGGTATTAATTTGTAACCTTCATACACAGCTTCAGCATTGCTGAGTAATGTAGGCATCCCAGATGAATACCAACACCATCATTATGCTCTACCATAAGTTTATGTGTGTTTTATGCCTTGTAACAGCAGAGAAAACAGTTAACATCAGCCAGGAAAATGAGGCAGTCCAAAGACTTTTAAAGCTGTGCCCTGTACTTCCTGCAGAATATAAGCAAGTTCTTACAGATTAATAATACTTGCCTATATTACAAGATTGTGGAAAGCTTACTTCATTATCATCTAAACATTCTGAGTATATAAATTGGAAGATGTTACCTAAATACAATGTATTTCATTCTTTATTTCAATGTATAACATTATATATATCATATAGTTTAACGGTGTATAATTGAAACTCTATAGAATACACGTGCACCTAGGCTATTGGTTATATTCCCACTGGTGCAATATATGAAGTTTATTTAAATCAGGTAGTCTTAATAGACATTCATAGGAGACCATGGAGAAGAGTGTGACTGCCCTTCTGAATATTTCCTTTTAATTCCCCATCATTAAAAATGTGGGCAACCTAGATACGTACAAATAGTCCCACCAAAGCCAATGAGCCATTAGTGATGCAAGGAGTTACTTTTATGAGCTGGGATCCTAGAAATGCCTGTAGTAATTGTTGTATTTTAGAAAGGTATTAATATCTTCAAACAATAGCAGGCTTTTGACAAGGAGGAATGGATTTCCAATGTTAGTGAGTAAGAAGGATTCACAAAGCAGAATGTGATTTGCGGGGTGAATTTTGTACCGCATGCAGCCAGTAATAATACGTCTTTCAGCCATAGCATGAAGTGAAAAATTTTTGCAAACCATAATGTACCAAAGCAGACTGACCATTTTAACTTCTTTCCAGCAAAAGGAAGAATATGATGAGTTGTGGACGAGGTGCTAAGGGACATGGTTTAGTGTTTGATAGGAATGGTTGGACTCGATGATCTGGTGGGTCTCTTCCAACCTGGTTATTCTATGATTCTATGATTCTATGAACATTGGAATGAATTGTCCATGCAATTAATTTTAATTGAACTTTTAATTTTTAATTAATTCTGCAATTTATCTTGGGAAATCTTAAATATTTCAATAACATCTATGCAACTTTCTAGACTGGACATTCTGCAGCCTCGTCAAATACAGTGAGTTTTCCTTTTCCAGTGCAGAATACAGATCTCACAGCTGTCTTAACAGAGTAACATCCATCTCAAAGGCTGTAGCTGAGAGATATGAGTTGGTGTTTATTTGAGACTCCATCTACTTATTTTCTGTTTTAAAACTCTTCTTTCCATAGTCACTATGAGGCCAAGAAGAGCTATATTATAATGAGAAGTATAATAATGTCGAGGCAATGCGCAGTTTTTTTAACTTATTCTGCATGGCACATCTTTATTTCATTCAACTTCAACAGAATTCATGGGAGAACAGTGCAAATACTCTTTCATCCATTCTCTTCTTTAATTTATGGTAATATTTCTGGAATAAGGAGCCTACGCAGTTGCTCCTGAAGATGTTATTGGACTGGTCGCATTCTCTGCTGTACTATTCCAGAAGTTACCCTGAAAATTTTATGAGAAAAACCAAGGAAATTAAGTTTCAGTCCTGCAGTTTAATATTTAAGCATTTGGTTTCTCTGGGCATCACACAAGGTAAATCATGACAGTAGAAAGTTTCTCTTTCCCAAGCTAGAAGCAAACAATTCCTTCTGGAAATCTACTCTGTGAATGATGCCACCAGAGTTTTTAAATGGTGCTGAGAACAAAGCTTCTATGAACAATCCTCAATATATCTGACTGTCAGTACTACCAGAAAGTCTTGCTTCCTGGAAAAAAGTCTCATTTTCTCAACACTTACTCTTTTTTTCTGAAATGTTCACAAGTAAGGCAACAGAGGCTTTGCTATTCCCAGCAAAACGAGCTCTTCCCTGGGGCTATGATGAACCAATGAGAGTTTCTTTTCATTGCACAAGCCTGGCTTAGAGACATGGACAGGAGGTTTGCCAAGGCCACCTGACCCAAGTTGGCTAGCCAGGCTTTGGGGACCTGCAGACAAATGACACTCTGGCTTCGTGTGGGGCACACAGTAGGTGTCAGTGGACACACCGCTGTGTGGTCATCTGCCTCTCAGGGGCTGTAACCGGTGCTTTCAAGCCTTGCAGTCAAAACAGTGACTGGAAGAGACTGGTCTGGGATAATGAAATGAGCTATTGTCCAGACACACAGACTGTGACTTCCTAAGGTTTACGGAGTTTATCTGACAACGTCAGTCAGCTTCTCAGAACCGCTCTCCAGTCTCCTGTAGTAACAATTCTTCTGCAACTTCAGGCATCAGTTCACCCCTCTTTCCCCTCCATTAGAAAGGATAAATAAGAATAATCTTCACTAGTGGAAATAAACAATTTTTTTTGATGCAGCGTTTTCTTAATTTCTTGTTTAGGACTTCTCATAGAATCATAGAATCATAGAATAACCAGGTTGGAAGAGACCCACCGGATCATCCAACAATTCCTTACAAGCTGTGATACATTTATTAATTGGCAGTTCATTTTAATAGGATGTATATCAGGGGGTGGGGGTGTTGTTTCAAAGTGTTTGCTCATACAGCAGGCAAAAAGCTTTTTGTGCTGAGATGCAGAGATGATGGACACAGGTTGTGTTTATTTGCTGCTATGCTTTGTAAAGGTATTAATCACCAGTCTCATACTGAACTTTCTTTTTCTGCATGTAACATAAAAAGGGAGGTTTAAAGCTCTATAACCTTTTCTTAAGAACTCTGCTCTTGAGCATTTCTGTTTCTTGTTTTCCTTTGTGGTCACAAACCACAGAAGAAATTTGTCTTTTTTACATATGCTGGAAATAATTTACTGCCTTCAGAAATATTAAACCACAAGAACCCCCCTACATTAAAGTAACATTTAAGGTCTGCCTAAAACCCACAAAAAGCCAGGAAATTGAGAGTTAAAGCTGAAACTCTGATCTGATACTCCAGCCTTAATTTACCTAATAAGGTATAGGTACAGCTGGGGTCTCCAGTGAGGGAATGAATGATGCTGGGTGGTGTACTGAGCTTTTTCTGTGGCACCTAGACACAAGAGTCTAAGTGAAATACAAGTGTGCTAAGGGTGAATTTGCACAGAGTGACCCTTTTTAATGATCAGGTTAATTTAGTAGGATGAATGGCTACATGGAGCCTCTTCACAGCCACTGCTAATTTTATTTCCACAGCTTAATTTCCTCTTTTAGCCTACCCCAAACAGCTCTTGGCCAGGGCATTTTCCTAACTTTAGACATATTCTGCTGGGTAAATGATGAGCTACTCTTAAGGTTTGCTTAGTTGCTTGCAGGAAGATCCCAGGAATCACTCCGTTTGGTTTGCTCTTACCCTTCTATCCTGTACTGGTTCCTCTGTATTTTCACAAGCTTTTACCTGCCTGAATCACTGTCCCATCAATAAATGCAACAGAATCTTCTAGACTAATTACAAAAGTTTGAACAAAAAAGATGTTGAAAACACACGGAAAAACTATGCACACTGCAGAATTAATAGCAATTATCAAAATGCAGAGCTATAAACGGTAAGATTAGAGTCTAGGGAACTTTTGGCGTGACACCTAATGAAATTGTGGAAGTTAACGCAATGCGGTGAGAGGCAAATTTTGTTTGTCTGAGTGCTCATGGGTTTTGCCCTTGTCTTTTCTCACCAGCTGAACACCACTGTCAATAAATAGGAGGTACCTAACCAGGTGATACCTTTAGGCACATCCTTAACTTTTGAACAGCACAGATGATTATTGCTAAAAAGGAGAGAAAAAAGTCAAGGTCACTTCTCACTGGAGAAATTTTCAGCTCCATGAAGGATTTTTTGTCACTACAACCGTACCTTCTGGAGTTTGCTGGCACAGGAGGCTGTGGAAGCAGATAGTATCAGTAGGTTCAAAAGGATTAGACAAATTCATGGACAATATGTTGGTAAACAGAAACCTAGTGAGTAGTGTACCTCTAAGATCTCTAATGACAGATGATCAAGATGTGCAAGGCATGTGTGTGCTAGACTCACAGTTCTGTTGTCTCTGACATCAAAAGTGGGCTGGTTGGGCCACTGCCCTGACTTAACAGGGTTTCACTCATGTTCTTATAATTTAACTGTCCAAAATGGTAATAAACGGCAGTTTCATCCTCGAATCTTATTTATTCTTCTGCTTTTCCTTGTGCAAGACTTAAGCCTTTTGATAGATCAAATATCAGGCAAAACTATTGAGTAGGAAATGTTATAACATTGCTCTGCCACAGAAGCTCTCCCACAAAGAAAAGAGCAAATGGCCACAGTCTGCTGGGGAAACATTGCTTAGATCAATCTGGTTTGTATTTAGATCTAGGTGCACCACAATCCTGCTCTACTACATACACCAGCTTTTCTTTTCTACTAGTAAGCAGATAAGGAGAGGGGAGAGGTAGCAGGGAAGTGGAGCTTTGCTTCTTCCCTTTCTCTGCCACTCGGCCACAGGAAAATTGAACTGGAAACCACCATGGAGTTCTCGTTTCAAAAAAATCAGCTCGTCTGGTCCTGATAAAAAGATAGTGCTGCGTGTATTCTTTTTTTTTTTTTCAATATTAAAACCGACAGTTCACTGGATGGTTCAGATGAATGGAGTAGGTTCATCTAAAGATGGTGAGATGGCTTTGGGCGTCTTGAACAAGTGCTGAATGGTAGCCACCTGTCCCTTTCTATGTTACTAACTTAGAGTAAACTCTCTAGTAGGTTGAAAGCTTCTCCTAAGAAATACAGATATAGGAAAGGAAATGTCACTGTGAAATCAGTTGAGACTCATTGACTTCTTTTTTAGTTCCAACAAAAGCTTTTAAATGACTCATGTATCTATTTAGGCAGATAATCAGTTAAATCAGGGCCAAAAGTTATGCTATGAACACAGTTTAGACCAGTGGAATATTATAGCTCGAACATTCTACCCATGGCCTAATTTGCAGTGAAGGATGATTTTCTTAATGAAGTGAGAAATGTGGGAGAATTAGTAGTGAGCTGACAACTCCCTACCAAAACTTCAGTACTTTACAGCATTTTGATGATCTGGTGGGTCTTTTCCAACCTGGTGATTCTATGATTCTATGATTTACCTTCTAGAATATATTTGTCATTATGCTTCAACAGCTTATCTGTGACAATAAAGTTGGATGAAAATTTTACATGATGATACTGTATAAATTTGTTAGATGTTTCACAGCATCTCCTTGGCTTGCTCCTGCAGATCGCAAGTCTTCAGGGAGGTTGTGAGGGCTGAGAGGATTTAGTTGCTGAGATCGGATGAGATCGGTGCATGGTATGTAACCAGGCTAGAAGAACTTGTAACACTTTATGATACCGATGACATTACTTCTGTGCTCTCTCAGACTAGAAGGCTGCATATTATTAGGGTGAAGGTATTCACATTATTAATTTGAGGCTTACACATTTTACGCCACACTGATAATAGAGAATATAGTCACACCAGGCTTTAACTCCTCCTCTTAGCATTATCTATTGCTTTTTAAAAATTATTATTTTTCATGTAAGGCTTTGAAGAGGCAATAATCCTAAACACAGTGCATGGAAACGATAAACTGCCTGTTTTGACTTTACTTTGAACAACTTCTCCTGCAGAGTATCATATTTAAGTAAATTGCCATCAAGTACTGCAAGCAACACAATCATTCATATTCAAGCAGAGGCTTTTGATCATACTCTACTATGCAATCAAGAATCACATGAGAATTCAAATACTCATCAACCTCATTCAATTCTAACTAGGTGAGCGAGAAAGGAGGATTAATTGTGGATGTCAACTAATTGGCTGATATATTAGCATATAGAAACTTGCACTAGTTATATGTGGTAACTGCATGTAATTGTAAAAGGGTCATGTACACAGTGCTCTGCAAATGCAGTTACTAACAGCTGAAAGATTATTAACATTGGTTCATGTGGGTACACACCCCAAATCCTCTCCCCCATTTTGCTCAGATCAGTAAAAGATTTGGAGCTTTTTATCTACGAGGCACATTAAGGTCACCAATTGGGAATTCCTAACTGATGGGTTAATTGGGGAAACGCATAGACTCTGTTGAACCTCAGCCAATAATTTAGCTGACAGATTTAAACAGGGCAACAGATGTGAAGGCAGAACCTCTGGAGGAGCACATAGCACTGGCAGAGAACTAACTCTGTCCCTATTTAAATTACAAGTGGAACAGCAGTATGCCAAGGAGGTGAGAACTGATGCTCCCTTGGCTGAAAAAAATGTGCACATTGGAAAATAAATGTTTCTCAGAGAGAACATTCCTCCTGAATTCACACAGACACAGGAACAGCCTGCAGTTATAACCTTCACCACTGTTAGAGCCTTTCATTCACAGAGAGCTTTGTACAGTCCTCCATGCAGTCTCTTCTTCAAGTGTATTCTCTGAACTCTCCTGGAAGGTAATTCATCCAAACCCAGTCTCTAATCTGCCCTTTTCAAGTCTGATTGCTTCTAATGATGTTTTTGTTAAAGTGTGTTTGGAAATAACAGTTATGACTAATGCCTAAAACTTTCATAGTATTGAATAGTTAGGGTTGAAAGGGACCTTAAAGATCATCCAGTTCCAACCCACCTGCCATGGGCAGGACACCTCCTACTAGCTCAGGTTGCCCAAGCGCCATCCAGCCTGGCCTTGAACCCCTCCAGGGATGGGGCAGCCACAGCTTCCCTGGGAAACCTGTTCCAGTGCCTCACCACTCTCATAGTGAAGAAATTCTTCCTTAAATCTAGTTTGAATCTGCCCTTCTCCAGCTTAAACCCATTGCCCCTACTCCTATCACTCCAAGCCTTTGTGAACAGTCCCTCCCCAGCTTTCTTGTAGCTCCTTCAGGTACTGGAAGGTCACTATAAACTCTCCTCTGAGCCTTCTCTTCTCCAGGCTGAACAAGCCCAACTCTCTCAGCCTGTCCTCGTATGGAAGCTGCTCCAGCCCTCTGATCATCTTTGTAGCCTCCTCTGGACCCATTCCAACGGTTCCAAATCCTTCTTACGCTGAGACACAGCACTCCAGTGGAGGTCTCAGAAGAGAGGAACAGAGGGGCAGAATCACATCCCTCGCTCTGCTGGCCGCGCTGCTTTGGATGCAGCCTAAGACATGGTTGGCCTTTGGGGCTGCGAGTGCCCAGATTAGATTTCAATACATTAGATTTCAATACTGATTGGTGGTGAGAATTTGTGAATTAAAAGAATGTCATATTTCACATCAGAGCTGAAGTATAGCTGTGTGCATATATGACAGCTTAAGGAAAAGGAAACACGACTGTTCTTCCTACTGGGTGGTGTAGCAAGAAAAAAAATATATTGGTTGTTTAATTTTCTTATTTTTGGGGAATTTTAATTATTGCCACCCCTGTTGTGTGTGCTCAACTTCCACCCTTCACACTTACATTTAATTTTGAGACTAGATTCATTCCAAATCTGATCCACCTTTTCTTGATTGTGCTTAGAAGTTTTTAGTAATTTTTAGTGAAACATTTTTTTCCTTCTTTCCAAGAGCAACATCATTTTCTTTTTAACTGTTACTTATTTTTTTAATATTGAACTCAATTTTTATCTTTTTGTAGTGATGAAAATCTGTGTTTATTCTTCTGAATTGAGTGTCACCTAAAGCAGATCAGTTATGACTAGTCTAGATATCCTGCTCCTGTTATGGGTAAGCATCCCAAATCCATTGGGGTTTTGCTGCCTGCTTTTCCTTAGGAGGAAATTGAATCAGAAAAGTCATTAGGCATCAAAAGAGATATCTAGGAAGATCTGCAAAACACCTGAGCTAAGTACACGTGTAGCACATTCAGAGTCTGTCATCTGCAGGCAAGAGCAGTGCCCTGGCTTTAAAGATTTAACCATAAGATATCTGTCTGAAGACAGTAGAAAATCTGTAGGAAAGAAAGAAGACAACACAGTTCCATGCAGTGCTGGGGTTGTTGTTTGTTGGCAGAAACAAACAGCACTTTGCTGAGCAGGGGTCCAGATGGAGTATGTAGAGCGTCATATATAGCCACTGAAACAAGAGGTCTCCCTTCCCTTCCCTTCCCTTCCCTTCCCTTCCCTTCCCTTCCCTTCCCTTCCCTTCCCTTCCCTTCCCTTCCCTTCCCTTCCCTTCCCTTCCCTTCCCTTCCCTTCCCTTCCCTTCCCTTCCCTTCCCTTCCCTTCCCTTCCCTTCCCTTCCCTTCCCTTCCCTTCCCTTCCCTTCCCTTCCCTTCCCTTCCCTTCCCTTCCCTTCCCTTCCCTTCCCTTCCCTTCCCTTCCCTTCCCTTCCCTTCCCTTCCCTTCCCTTCCCTTCCCTTCCCTTCCCTTCCCTTCCCTTCCCTTCCCTTCCCTTCCCTTCCCTTCCCTTCCCTTCCCTTCCCTTCCCTTCCCTTCCCTTCCCTTCCCTTCCCTTCCCTTCCCTTCCCTTCCCTTCCCTTCCCTTCCCTTCCCTTCCCCATCTAAAGAGGAGGAGGATATGGATTTCTGCCTCAGTAAGAAGTGGAGCATGTACCTTTCACACTTTGTATAACCAGATGGAGCAGAGGGTGAAAGATTAAAACCTCCCGTGAGCCAGGTGGTGCCCTTAGGAAGGGAAGAATGTAGGGCTGACAGCTATCAGCCCTCATAAATTCCCTGTTCTTTAACTGTTGATCTCTGGCATCCTTCATGTCTTCTCTCACACACTCTTCAGCTTTAATCCTCCCTACCATGTCCTAGGTTGCCACAAGTCCTCTTCTTGTCCTGATCATCCTGCTCACCCTGTGCTGGAAGTCCTCCTCCTCCTTTTGACTTTAATTAAACCTGCTGAACAGCACCCACAGGCAGCATTTATTTTCTTTTCATCCTCTGAGTTTTTGCTGGGATTATTTTACTAATAACATTTTAACTAATGCCTTCTTTTGTTCATATTTCCACCAATACTCAGACACTGAAACAGACCCTGAGTAGGCAGCAGCTGTAAACACCGTGTATTAACCTCCCCTCTGAGGTGCACAGGACCCAGAGCTGCAAACAGACAACAGCTTGTTGCCTACTGAGTTTATGCAGGCACAAGGTAAACCTCCCAACACACTCCATATAAAGACTCATTTATTTTCTGGATACCATTTTCTATTTCTTTCCCCAAGGAAGATCCAGGATCAAGGTACTAACTCACGTAAGCAGTAGGTGAGCTCACATGTTTTCAGGGTAGTTCGTGTGACTCTTTTCCCTTACTCACAGTAGCCTGAGAAGAAATTGAGAGGTGATTTGGAGTAAGAGTTTTCTTTTACTAACTCCTCTCTTTAAATATCTCCAGACTGCATATCACAACCCTTTGGGCTCACACTAGATTTCACAGTGATCAGAGATGGATGTTGAAATTACAAGAAATAGAAAGAGAAATATTTCCCTGACTCTGGAGCACTGTTGTAGTATCCCCAGTCAATGTTCTACATTGTTTTTTTTATGGTATGGAAAATTTCTTGGAGCGGAACAAGCCAAGCATGCACTGAATACTTCACTTGAAACAGTTGTCTTCCAAATCTAGGGTATCACTCGTGGTCAGCTGTGATATTATACATAAATCTACTACAGATGAAATTGAGAAAAACCTTTTCAATATTATTTTCTGCTCAAGTGGTGACAGAAAACATTATGAATGCAATAAACAGAAAGAGAGGGAAATGGAAGCTTATGCAGCAAAGCAGATTTACATTTTCCCCAGCTCTTTGTCAGCTAACAAAAGTGCATCTCTTACTCTGGGATCCACTTTTATTGGAGGTTGCTACAGCAACCTAATTTGAGCATCTGGCTAAATTTGGAATTTGCAATAACCTTCCTTTCCTCCTTGACATTAGAGATGCTAGAAACATTCTGGAGACTCACTTTAGGCTAAGGAATCCCTCAAATGAAACAGGTGTTGAAGATGAATCATTTTACTTGGCAGTTTATATCCCTATAGCCCTGACTGGAAAAGACGTATCCACCTAAGAATAATAAAATTTTACATTCCTTTTATCATATTGCCTTATTGATCACTGTCTTGTAGGATTAACAGTTAGTAAATCTTAATGTTTCCCTATCAAATGAGGATTCTGTGAGAAAATATTCTCTGCTTATTTTTAGATAGAGGAAATACTGATTAAAACTCTGTTCCTTTCTTTAAAGTTCTCATCTCTTCACTCCTTCTTTGAGTCTTCTCAAGTGTCCATCTCTTTGGCCTGCCCAGAGCTGCTACCAATGCTTTAATCTCCTCTCACAACCGTAAATACATACTTAGAGAAGAAAGCTGTAATTTCCTTGGACTTTAAAGTCCCACTCCAGCTATTTACCGAAAGAAACATAGTGCCTTTAAGACAAATCAGCTAAGGAAAGACCTCAGTCTCACCCTGCGGGGGTATCCAGAAGGCTAACCAGTAGTGTATCCAGCAACGAAGGACAAGCACGCTTCTGAACAATTGAACGTGTCTCATCCCAGCGTGTGAGGAGTCCAGGCACCGAGCTGGGAATACAGGCAAAGCCAAGATGTGTTGCTATGGAGAAGATGGATAGGGGCATTGTTACAACTGCTGGCCCCCCTCCATCTCTACATGATGTAACAGAGTATAGCCTGAAGTATAAAATGATAGTGCGAAAGACAAACCGTGTTGGGTCATAAGGAACAACATGATGAAAGAGCCACCAGGACCAAACACTTAAATTTGAGCTACGCATAAGTGTGTTTAAAACGGCTTCAAACTTCTCACAGGGTCCGGCACAGTCCTGCTGAAGAAGCCAATGATTTCCTAACTAGCCGAGGGGTGTGACCATCTATGAGATCCCACCCCACATTGCTCTCATCTGGCCTGTGTCACGAGCCTGGTGACTCTGTGTTGTACGGCGGAGCAGCGAAGGCTTTGATCCACTGTTTGCATGGGAAAGAATTTGAATGTGTTGAACTCTTTATAGAAATGAAGTTTTCTTGGACCAGCCTGAAGGTTTGCTGGGCATAGCTCCTTCCCAGGGGGGTTTCTCTGATGTGAACCGGAACCGTCCCAGTTCTAGCAC
Organism: Phaenicophaeus curvirostris; assembly: GCF_032191515.1. Classification (NCBI taxonomy): domain Eukaryota; kingdom Metazoa; phylum Chordata; class Aves; order Cuculiformes; family Cuculidae; genus Phaenicophaeus; species Phaenicophaeus curvirostris. Next base: position 57,829,459 of record NC_091397.1, read on the forward strand.
TAATAACCTACCATATTTTACTTCCTTCTGCACTTTGACTTTTAACACAATCACCTTTTTAGGTCCCAAAGCTGCAGTTGTACCCCTGCTTCAACAGATTAAACATCCTTAAACATCCTTGAGGAAGAGCAGATCATACTATTGCCCCCTTGGGTATTTCTAATCTGGGAAAACTTTATATACCAATTTTGAAGCTTTTCTGCTGGGTTGGCTTTGTAGGGTGTTGAGACCGTCTCACAGATACCTTAACTACTGTGACAAGTATCCATGCCGATTCTGACCCATTTTCAGCTAAACATTTTCAAAAAAAAAAAAAAAGTATTTTTCATACAAGAAAACAATGAAGAAATACATAAACCAGATTTGCATAAGTGGGATAGACAAAGTATGGAAAATGGAAATTTCATCAGCTGTTCATAGTGTTTCTAGGTGTCTTATATAATGAACAGAACTCATGAAATGGACTCAAGACACTGTGGCAGACTTTGAAAATTTAATTTATTTTTTTTTAATTTAACATTAATATTTTTTAACTTAACATTAATATTTTTAAAGTTTAAAGCCTAGTTTGAGTTTGTTCTTTCTTTCTTTGAAGAGGTTGAGGCATTTCTAGGGATTCTTTTAAAAGTACAGAGAGTGTCAGAATGACTAAATAAAGGCAACCTCTGCTACAGTGAATTGACAGTATCAGGAGGAAAGATTGTTCTGTCTTCTGTAATAAGTTAAGGATCTTCCTGGTGAGATTTACAATAGAGTATCTCCAAAGCTCTTTAGCTTGCATTTGGAACTAAGCTTTGTTTATAAAAAGAAATCAAAGAATTAATTTTGTTTTTCTGTATCAAAGAGAGTAAAAGATTTGAGATATCTGTATCAAGATTTTTATCTCACAAACCCAAAATTTCAGTATTTACAGAGGTGCTGGGGGAGGCTGGAGGCAGATGGGGAATGAGTGGGTTTAGGTCTTAGATTTTCATGTGATTTAGAAGAAAAAGAACCTGGACCTGAACCTGGACTATTCTTCCTTTTACTGCGTGGTACACATCCTAGGCTGCTTAGAAGGTGCACGAAGAGCGAACAAAAAGTGAAGAGAGGTCAGGAAAGGCATCTAAAGTGATGGAAGCTGTAAAATGAACAAATTACATGTATTTTCCTCTATGCAATATGTGCATAGGCCAAGAAACTAAGAAAAGAAAGAAAATACTCCAACATGCTTTGTTTCTCGTACCTGACTTCAAAGCCAGATTCAAAAGTTGGCCAAAGAAAGTACATAAACTCTAGGGCCTGCTCAGTGGAAGGTAGTGATCTTTTTCAAATTTGTAACTCCCCTAGAAAACTATCACTCATGGAACGCACTCTGTTTGGTGAAAAGTATTCTTTCCAGCTCTGTTGTAAAAAAAGCAAAACTGAGAGAGAGAACACTAAGCTATGTTGTACTAGCAAATACAGATGAAGCCGTACTGGAAGTGGAACTAACAGCAACTTCATAGCTAAGAGGTAACATACTCCTTTAGATTATCTTGATTTGGGTTGTTGCTTGGATAGCATGTCCTGATGGATTTGCGTAAGTCAATTTAAAATATTGTGCTATATTTATTTTGGAAACGCATGTTGAAGAGAATTAATTTATTGAAAAGGAGAACATTTTGGAAACTGTTGTTTTCATCAGATAAGGTTGTTCTTGGCTAAATCAATGTAACACAATAAGCATGGTCACGACTACCACTGCCTAACCTGGAGAGCACCATTGTTTCTGTATTTATTTAATTATTATTGCTAATTTGTGGACTTTTCATTGATGTTAACTGTGAGAAAAATCACCACCCTGTTGCCAGGGCCAATAGTCATTTATGAAAACTTGGTCAGCTTCTGTGAGTTAGTGTTTGGCACACATTTAAGTCTGTTTTCACCCCCTGTAGTTGTTCTTGTGTTTTGACATTTCTATTGCAATTTTCTTGTAAAAAATCCCATTCTCATTGGGTATTACTTATATAAAAGAGTAGCCTGATGTGGAAAGTTTTAGAGAGGTGTGTGAAATGCAGTTTCATCAGCTCTGCTGTGAAGATGGACTGAAAGTTAGCTAAAGGAAAAGGTATGAAGAATTCACAAGTCCTTCCAGCCAGCTCACACATGTTCAAGAAACGTAAGCCCCTTTGTAATTTTGGAATGTCTCACTTCACAGAATAAATGGATTAGAGACTGGATTAAAAAATGAAATGCTGAAGTGTGAAGCCAGGGCCTCTGTGCTGATGCTTATTTGCTGAAAAGTCCATAGGGACCATCAGGCTGCCATTCTTCACAGCTGCCTACCTCTGCATGGCCTCATATGTGCTTGGTGACACGTTAAACCACTGGGAGCTCTTGAGCAAAGAAATCTCTTCATGTTCTAGAGACAACATGATCATTTCTCAGCTGAAGCTTGCTGCATCTGGCAGCACACCCCAAGAGCGTGGCTGGACCCTCCTAGGGCTGGAGCATGCAGTTACTGAAGTCTGACTCCAGGGAGGCCGGGGATTCTCCCTGAAGGAAAATCATCATCAGCCTTTACATTCAGTGGAGCTAAAATACTATATACAGCTAAAAAATAGCTCTCCTATTGTTTCTATTCCATGGTGGTACATATATTCATAGCTGTGGTATGTACAGAGATAGAGATAGACATATATGGTGTATCATGGTACCCTGTGCTCATATGATTTGGCATTTGGATGGGTAGCTAACCTAAACAGAGCCATGGTAGTTTGGCAGATAGCCATCTAATCCAATTTATCTTAAAATACAATTCCGCTTTTAAAAATGACTTCATTAAAGTAGAATCTTCTGACTCAACAAGCTCATCTTCCATGGGTACTTGGTGGCTTAGCAGCTTATTTTAGTGACTGGAGTTCATTTTTTTCAATCATGTTTTTGACAGTGCTGCATTCTGAGGAAGAAATGGTTTTGTAGGAGTAGCATTCTGGGAAGATCTCTGCAGCTCAGTAATTTCCAGGTTAATTCACAAGTGATTGGAAACCCCTCCACACACCTCATTACCCCTGCAGGTTGAGCTTTTTTATGTGAAAGCTAAAGCTGTTATTTCTTGCACATGGATCATATGTGGGAGAAAAGTCAATTCAGAACAAAAAATGTTGTAATAAATTACTCACACAGGTAAATTGCTAACACACTTGCTCTCTTCAATGACATTTTTCATTTGAGAAAATATTCCCTGGCAGGAAAGAAGTGATCACAATCCAGCCTTTGGCTAAAACACCTATAGGGCTGCATTCTGCTTTGTTCTGAGCACCATGAACAACATTTTAAACAATACCCAAAGGAGTGCAAATTGCTGTTCTGTAACTCGTAGGTGTGCTTGCCACAAGTGATGTTAGTAAATAACTCCTGAGTAACACTGAGCTTCAAACACAGTGAGGACAAAGACAATAATCTGCCTCTTTTTAAAGCACAGAATATTTTCCAGAATGTCTCTGTGAGTTACTATTCTAATATTCCTGATCTCTCCCCTGACCTCATGCTATGCATTGCATTCCCATCTCTATTTTACAATTTCAGAGCAAGTTTAATTGAGAAATAACATTTGACCAAATGTAAAGTGGCTGAATTCTGCTCTTCACATTTACTGAATAAGACACTGAAGCAATCCTAGTTATGTTTTAGGGCAAAAGGGTGCACAGTAAACAAGTAAAAGCATAAGTCTAGTTTATATAGGAATATAAACTAGGGCATTAGATTAAAATGATGCTAATAGTGCAACTGAATGTATAAACCAAGTGACAGGGTGGCAGAGATGAGGCAAGAGACATACACGGAAATGCCAGCAGCACTGGTGTTCACACAGGTTTGCTACATTCCCATAGAGAATCAGACAGACTATATACGTGCACAATAATTCTAACTAAAACTCATTGGCATTAATAGTAGCTAAAACTTTCCTCCTTTAAAACCCATTTGCAGGCAAGCTACCCCATGGAATGCAATGGAGCTGCTGGGGTAGGAGCTTCCCAAAACTTATACAACAGCTAAGGAGTCATAGTAAAATCACTGAAGAACAACATGCATGCAGAGAGGATGGGACGCTATGCTCTACCAGTACTGCAGACGGCAGCAGTTTGAATAAGCTCCCTTTTCAGATACTTTCATTTTTCTGTGCTTAATTGGTTTACCTTGGCTGCATGTTGCTACACACCATTTTGTGTAGATGAGTTTGGATAGATTTCTTCCTGTTACGTGCTATTACTCATATAATTTTTCACTGAATTCTTTAAGGATACTTCTCTCTATCCAAATGTGAAATAACTATGAGTTGGGAGAGAGAATAATTATTAGTACCTTTGGCAACTACAGGAACAGTAGCAATGAACAAAGCTGCCCTGATAGAGATTTTTGACTCAGATTCTTTTAACTGGTATTTCACTGTCTAAGCAAATGTTTGGTTGTGTCTTCTGGAGCATGTCAAAACAGAATAAAGTAAGAAAAAATAACTTCTGTTCAAGGACTTTTTAAGTTGACAGAATTTATTTTCCAGGAACAGGTAGTTTTTGTAGATAAAATATGAACAGATGAGCTCTTCAACTCCTATTCACAGGTTCTTCTTACTGCTTTAAGCCCCGGTTTGCCTTAGCTATTATCGGTGTCAGGCATCTAGAGAGAAAATGCAGCTTTCCTCTCATTGTTCTTATAGAGGCAGACTAGGAATAAACCACTCCACTTCTGTTCCCAGAGAGGTTCTGGGTTTTTGGAGGAATAACTTTGGAGAAACAACATAGCCATCCGCAGTGGAAAAAGAAACATACTAATAAACTGAAAAGAATAGGGCAGCTCTCCGAGTCTCAATGGGTGGTAGCAGGAGGTGGCTTTAAAAGGAACTAAAATACTTCAGTTTATTGCAAGAAGTCCTTTTAACTTCATGCTAAGCTGGGAAGGAGGTATATACCTAAGTGAAGCTGCAGGGCTGTACATTTAGAAAAGTCCTTGATGAAAGGAAAGCAAATCCCAAGCTCATTAAAGTCAGTGGCAACGTTCCCACTGACTTCAATAGGAACAGGAGGTAGCCGAGGGTCATTATGGAATTGCTAAGAAGCTAAATTTATTTCAATCCAGATATGTAAATGTTTTGCTTGTGATGGCTTCTCATCGAATATATTCTGGTAATAATAAGAGCTGACTTTAGCATTTCCATTCTAGCAAAATATTAGGCAGCTAGTCTACTTAGCTCAAAATGTGCTTAAGTCATTACAAAACCAGGATACCACACCCAGTTTATAAAGCACTGATTTTTAATGAAGCCACTCTTGAAGCAACTCAAACTGATTTTTTACAGAGAGTACTGGTTGCTAGAAAGCACAGATGTGAATCTAGAGAGGTTTTTGTTGCAAAATGGATATTATTTAAGAACTTGAACACAGCAGTTTGTCGTTGCTGTCTTCACACAGACCTGTTGGTGCATCTGGACAATGGGAAAGATTAACAACTTCTAATGAAGAGATTTTACTTAAGATTAAAAGCAGCAGAAGTTCAGCATTCAGTGGCCCTGAAAGGACAACAACCTAGTCCCTCTCCCTTTGCACAGGCAAAAGGAAGGCACGGGATGTGGTGTAGTTTGCCTAGAGCACCCATTTCGAGTTTGGCACTTAAGCAGCCTAGTGGCAAACCACCCTAAGCGATGACATGATAAAGAGTCCTTAAAAAGTTTAATCGATAGTAAAGTTCTTGAAGAAGTGGGACTGCTTCCTGAAAAGATATCACAAAAACTTCTATGCAACACATAAAAATAACTCCTTTCTGGGTTTGGGGGTTTTTTTTTGGTGAGCTTTTAAATTTCTTATACAATTCCGCAGCCAAGGTATAGATTAAAGTAATTTCAGTACTGCAATTTGAGGGATGCCATAACGTTAAATTACACCCACTTAAATAATTACATCTCTTTAGCTACAAATGATAAAATAAACGTATCATATTTAGTGTGTGCACTTTGCATACAGTCATATAGCAGTTTGCATGCGTACCCTTTCCCAAAGCAGTAGAGGGAAAAAAAGTCCTTCTGGAAATCCTTACCAATGCACTAATATATTTAATTGTGGGAAACAATAATTCAAATGAGGCAGAGGTTATATAAATGAAATCAAATGAGAATAAAAGCTATAGCTAGAAGGGCAAGTTTCAATCAGCGTGCCTTATTCCCATTCTTAACCTCAATTAATTGTTAAGAGGAACATGACTGTTAAATTACATCTTCTGTTTGCTTTATGAACGTCTCTTTGCATACTTGCCCTCTCAGGGCATATACAGCTAATGGAACTTTATTTTTAATATCTTTATTCAAGTGGGCTATAACATATATAGAAAATGTGTCAGATAGGGGGGAAGCAGATGGTGCAGCAGGGAATAAGAAATAAAATAATACTGCAGTCAAAACCCCCATCTCGAGAATAGGCAGTGAGAACTTTTCCTAACATTTTGTTATTTGGCCCAGGGAAGGGAAAAAATATCTTTAGTCTTTTAAGAGCTAATAAAAACACAACCAGGAATCCCACCTGTTTCTGTTTTCACCCACAGCACAGAATATATTTGTCCCTGGCCCTCCTGGGTGTCTAGTTCATGGAAGACACCAGCTATGGTTGCTTTTACCTCAGATACCAGGGCTTTTCTGTCCAGCTGTGCCGCTCACACTTTGTGAAGTGCAGCCTGCCCAGAAGTATTTTATACGAACGCATACGCGCATCTTCACAAATGTATTTCTTAACAGAATGTATATGCACATCTTTACAAATTACTCTCCTGATTCTCTCTAGCTCCTCCATGCCTGGCTGCTTTGTAAAATATACTCGAAGATACATTGGAAAAGAAAAGAAAGTGAGCACTGAAATAGTGATAATGGTTTGTTTTATGGGGGCAGTTCTCTCCCCTTGCCAACAGCAATGTTAGAGATATATTACAGTCCAAATGCAGCTCTGAATTAGCATCTGAATTCCAATCAGCCCAAAGTCTAGTTTACAAAAATGTTCACATTGGGCTCTTTTGAGTAATAAACCTTGCTGCTGAAATTTAGGGTGAATATTTGTGTCCATTTCCTCAAAACGACCCTTGGCTTTTGGCATTCCAGGCTGGGTGACACCCTATTTCAAGACCCACAGTCTCAGGCAACTGAGGCCAGGCTGACCCAAATCTGTGCCTTCCACAGGGCCCATTCCACCAGATGTCCTCCATGCACGCGTCCCGGATTAGACCACGCACAAAACCAGCTGGGGTGACGTGCTTCTGCCTTTTCTCCCATGGTTAGAAAAGCAAGGCTTTAAGACACAGCTTCTGTTCTTGCCTGGGAGAGGATGACAACTCAAAGCAGCCACATGGGAACTGAAACTGGGGGCACTCGTGTGTTATTTACATGTATGCTAATAGAGCATCCATTGGGGAAGTGAAAGAGAGAGCAGGCATGACTGTGTGGCTCAATGGTTAGATACTGCCCCGGGGGCTGGGGTGCAGTCCCACAGCAAGGCAGGGTACGGCTATTAAGAGCAGCTGTGAAGCTGACACGATTATCTGATGCAATCAGCAGCTGACAGAGCTCTGTGGAATATATTCCATCCTGGGAATAACCACATGGCCGTGTTTCCAAAACCAAGTGAAAAAAA